>NW_027203159.1:14401572-15728072 GCF_024711535.1 Dipodomys merriami | reverse complement strand
TCATTCATGGAAATCTCTTGATAATATATAGCAAACTGGTAAGAATCTAGGTATATGTAGGCCAAGGACATTGATCTCACACATTCTCCTTCATAGGGAAACATATCTGTGACATGTCTTTGGAAATTTTTGAAGAAAAATCTTGAATTCATTGATTTTGAACTCTAACTTGGCATAACTATATAATGCCGTCAAGAAATGGCTTCTCATCATAAGCCAATGAGTATGTTGAAGCATTAATGCCTAAAACAAGGTTTGTAGACATTCAATGTTTGTTCTTGCTATTTTTATTCATAACATGCCTGTCATAGGGTTTGTATTCTAGGTTTGGAGGCTGTCCCTTTCCTCTTCAAGTCAAAGCCTGAGGTTTGCCAGTTGAGTCACAGGGCCACTTTTGGTTATTTGGTTTGGGGGGTCATTTGGACATAAGACTCCCATGTACTTTCCTGCTCAGCCTGGCTTTGAATCACAATCCTCAGATCTCAGTCTCCTGAATTGCTAGGATTACAGGCAAACGCCACCAGCCACCAACAATTGGCTCTTCTTACTTTGAAAATGTAATACCAAATAGAAAATTTAAAATCATCCTGAAGTATTTAAACAACATTGAAGTAATTTTGCATCATTTCCAAAAAGAAGACTTTCATGGAAATTTTCCTTCCAACTTTCATGTTGCTTCCACCTGAAGAGCACACCCAGATATCAGTTAGGAAGGGAAATGAAAATTTTCAGAAATCCATAGAGCAAAAAATCATGTAGAAAATTCTTCCTTTGTATGGAATCGGATTCATTCATGGAAGTAAGATAGTTTTCGAAGCCAGTGTTTTTCTTTTTTAACGATTGCATTAAAAGAACAGATTTACCTCTAAAAGTATGGTATCATTTGCCACTTTTTTATAAGGTTAGACACACTTTCTACTGTGTACAGTTTCCTTTGTACACTGTAAAATATTTCTGAACTAATACTCTGTTTTTGAAGATAATTTCTTGTAAGCATGAACTTCTACTCACAGCGTCTGGAAAACTTACTAATTCACAAGTTTTACTATCTCTAAATACCTCCACATTCATCCATCAGAAACTCCTTAACAAACTCTGAAGTAATGCCTGTTGATATGGTAAGATTTGGATAAATGGCATGATAGTGGTAAAGGTTTTTTCATATGATAGCATTTCTTCAATAGGCAGTCGTGAATATTGAAGGGTCATTTGAGGAAGGTTCTTCTACTGCCCTAGAATCACCATGATTGAAACCTAATATATAATGTCCAGATTTATGATTTCTATTTATATGAACACTGGTATCAAAAAAGAATGAAAAGTTCACATGAAACGAGTGTACCAATCGAACCTAGATGATGGGTGGGCAAGGGCAAATAAATGTAAGCAGTAGGATATCTTTATATGTGAGTTAAAAAGGGTAAGAATTCCACACAGAGTTCAATTCTACTGAACCACAGCACAATTTTCAGGAAGTCTGAAAGAGAAAAGTTAGGGCATGCTGTGGTATCTTCGCTTTTGAAATTAGTTCTTTCTGGGAGCCATTCACATCCCATAATGTGGGGTGGTGTTCAATAAACTGAGTAACCTTGACAAAGAAATTATCGTTATGGGGGCAGAGATTGGAAGGGATGGGAATGGGAAAGAAAGGAGGCAACAATGCTTAATAAGAAATGTACTCATTAACTTGCCAATGTAATTGTAACCCCTCCGTCAGGTATTTAAAAAAAAGAAATTATGGTTATATAAATTATAGAATACATAGATCCCCATCCCGAAGGCACACTGGAAGAAAGGGAAAACAGCAGTTGACTTACCTTCTTAATGTAGGCTTCTTTCTTCAGAGGGTAAGGTGTTTGCTCTCCTTGAAGAAACTGGTTTATATTGTCTCATGTATGATAGGTTCAGTTTATTTTCAGTCTTGCAGCATGTACTAGTTTATTTTCTTCACTTCTCTCTTAGCTCTAAATAACATACATTTTCCTGCATTTCTCTAAAATTTAATGGTTTGGCTTTTGACAAATTGATTGTCCTAAACTTTACTGTATTTATTATAACTCCAAGCAACTACATAAGCAACTACATACTTGTTAAGATATTTTCTACCTATGCAACTGAAGTTGAAATCTTGCAATATGAGTCTCAATATTTCCTTACTTTCTTCATATATTTATTTTAAATGTTTCATATTTACTAGCTGTTAAACAAGTTGCAAGACCATGGTATATTTTCAGTAAATGACATGAAACTGGTAAAGGAATCTTTATAGTTTATAGGTCTACTGGGCCACAGTGGGTTATTGATAACTTTGTGGTAATTTTCAATTATTTAATGCTGTTACCCATAATCTAGAAATATTCTACAAGGTTCATTCATCAGAATATAAAATGCTCAACTATTTTTTTTTTCTGTATGAGACATTGGTTGCATAGAATCAACCCAATCTTTCTGTCAATTTGGCTGTGTGTCTTCAAAATATTCATGAAAGTGTCCCATAGAATCAAATCAATAAGCACATACTAATTTTGATGGAACCAACATCTAATTAGGAAGTTTTAGGTAAGCTTCTTTTATAGCACAAGTCCTACATTAACGTCGACCTTTTCGTCTTTCACTATTATCTCTCTTATGGTGTAGTCAACATTTCTTGGTAACATGGCATTTTCTTTTCTATTAGAATGACTTAGTATAGTAAATAGAGCTGCTTCATTTTTGCATTCTATCAGGCATAAATCTATCTTCAATGATGACACCTTTTTTTGTCCTGTTTCTACACCAAATAATTTGGTCAATCCTTTCTTCTTTTTTTTTTTTTCCTTTCTTCTTTTTAAGTGCAAATATTTAAAATCCTATCTATCCGTTTACATGAATTAGGGCAATTGAACTGAAGTGAACAAAACATGTCAAAAATTGGCATAATTACTTTCTCCTTGAGGCTGCACAACCATTGGTGTGTTTTTTTCTAATTTGTTAATTGTTTTATGGAAATAGATTTGTGTCTTCAATATACTTCCTTCTACCTGCCTCAAAGTAAAATATGCTGTCTTAGGGCCTGAACTCAAATCTCATCTTGCACCTAAAATGAATATCTGTATCTCTCCTAGTAATTATGATTGAGAATGTATTAGCCCCAAAATTTGTGGACATAATCAAGTACTGTCACAACAGGCAACAGAAATTCCGTTTTCATTTGAAACTCTTTTACTTATTTGAAATGAAAAAGAAAGTATACAATGAATAAAAAGCGAACTTCTCCCTTCCTAGACACAAGCAATAATTTGGATTGAACTGTGACTAAATACTTGCATAAAAATCATACATGAGGTGATAATCTCTTCTTATTAATCACATATTTTAAATAGAATGTCTAGACCACAAAATGACAATGTGTCAAAAAAGAGTTTTAGTGTAATTAGTCAAGGGCTATTTACAAATTCTGGAATCCATAGCAACCCCTATGATTAATCTTGTTAGTTATTTCCAGATTACAGAATGTGTGTTGTTATTTTTCACAGAACTATATAAATATTGTTTGTCATATTCCTTTGGTAAAGATTATCTAGTCCAAAAGGTACTGTTGATTTGAAACATTTCTCCTTTGCAAAACTAAGTTTTAATATATAAATAGATGATGAGTATTATCAGAAAACTTTTATATTTATTGTGCAATAAATCTGAACAAATCTATGAATGGGTACACTTCTTATTTTCAGGGAGTCAAGCAATTGGTCTTCATAATTACTTTAATGCTAAAACGAAATTACTTCTGTGAAGAGCAAATGAGAATAGTCAATAGACACTTGAAGATATGCTCGACTTCTCTGGCCATAAAAGAACTGTAAATGAAAACAGTATTAATACTCCACTTTTTACAAATTAGAATGGCTATAATAAATAGTCTAATAATGACAGATGCTTGGGTGGAGATGTGGCTCAAAAGGAACCCTACCACACTGTTTGTGAGAGAATAAACTTGTTCAAACTTTCTGAAAATCAGTATATATGTTCCTTAAAAAATTATGCCTAGAGCTCTCGTATGATTCAGCAATCCTAATTTTGGACATTTAACTACATGATCACTAACAGTTCCTTTGTAAAGCTACCAGCACAACTTTATTTATTGCAGCAATATTCACAATAACTAAGATATAGAACCAACCCCAATCACCCTCAACAAATGAGTTAGATGTGTATCAAAAATACGGTAGATAAAAACATTGTATGTACATACGTATAGAGATAGGAATTCTATGTTTCCAACAGAAAGCATGGCACTGTCCCTTTGGTTAGGAAATGGAATTGGAAAAATAATATGAAGTTGTGTAAGCCAGTCCCAAAGAATTTAGGTCCCATGATTTCCCTTATTTGCAATAATAATATATAAGATATAATAATATAAGATAATCTTGTTAGATGAACTGAAAAGATCAAAAGTGATGTGTATATGATCATATAAAAATTCTAATTGAAATGAATTCCAAACATGAAGACAAGAGATCTCTCTTTATAGTTATTGTTTTAAATACGCTCTGTGATTTTATTTTATTGTTGTTTCCTATGGCATATCCCCTGTTGACACTGTACTCAATTTTGGAACCATGCATCTTGTATATATATTTGTCGAATCTGGGAAGGGAAAGGGTGTAATAAATCCTTGAAATAAGGACACATTGCAAGTAGGATAACCACAAGGCAGTATATTAAAAATGAACATTACAACTTAGGAAGGGATATGCGGAGGAGTGAAGAAGTTGAATTGGGAAGGGACAGTGGGCCATCAACAAGTAAAAGTGTAAAATTGGTCAAAAATTTTTGTTCTCATTGCCTTATTCATGTAAATGGAATTCCTCTGTACAGCAACTTTACAATAAAACTTTAAAAAAATATGCTGAGTACTTTAAGATTGCGGGTTTTTTTCCCTGTTGGAAATAGAAATACATAAAATTATACTGCCTGGTGAAATTTGTGAAATCACGAATTTCAGAAAATATTCCACAGACTGTTTCCCCACTCAACACGCATCTCCCATGCCTTCAAAGAAATGTTGTACAAATCAAAATTGCTGACAAGTTGTTTTACTGTGTTAATGTGTATATATTCAATCATTTCTTCTTTAGGGGGATGTGGGGTCCAGTTGTGGGGCCTGAACTCTGGCCCTGTGCCCTGTCCCTCAGTTCTTCTGCTCAAGGTTAGTGCTTGACCATTTGAGCCACAGTGACAACTCCAGCTTTTTTCTTTTTGCTTATGCGGTGCCGAGGAATTGAAGCCAGAGCCTCAAGCATGCAAGGCAAGTGCTCTACCACTGAGCCAACTTCCCAGCCACCTATATTCAAAACTTTCTATGTGTCAGTTACTTCATGTAATTCTCTCATGCATATTTCTGAAGCAGTTGGTTGGACATGGTGCAATCTTGTTTCAACTAATGCTTCCTTCGTTGTAAAATCAAAATTTGTGTTACATTAATTTGGGAAGCATGAATGTTCCCATTATTTTAATGTGATGAACGTACATATATGCAATTTGGCACCTTGCCATAAAGTTTAAAGTAAATCATTTTTTCATGACTTCTGCCTATTCTCCTCACTTCTTATTATGCAATTAGAATAACTATTAATTTCTCTAACACATAGAGAGCTTACACATATTGATATTCCCTTTCACCAGAGTCCTGATGATACAGGTAAGTTAAAAACAATTTTTAACAAGAGCCAGTCTTCAAAAACTCCTAATGTTCCACTGTCCAATTGCTATAATCATATAGACATATATTAATATATTTATGAAAATAAAACTAATTCTACACCGTTCTATATCTCTCCCTATTATCACTATGTATGTGACGTTAATACTTTAAAAATTTGCATGTTTCACATGTATAAAGATTAAACATAGGGGCATCATTATGCATGACACATCTGTTGTTATTATGTTAAAGATTTTGATTCATATCACTTAAAACTTTTTTGAATATTGATATAATTCTTGATTAATTCATCTTCATATTCTCATCCATGTACAAAGATCACTTCACACTGTGATGTGCAACAGCTTAGGAAATGAGCAAATGAGTACAGTAGTCACATAAAATCATGAATAAAGTATTTCCAAAGCTCGTAAAGTTGTATTGATTTCTTCATCACATCCTGATTTTTGAAAGTCTGTAATTCCTGAGAATACACTCGGTTTTATCAATATGATGTATTTCCATAAGTTTTGTAAAATTCTGTGTGGAGGCTTATGTGTTCACCATGATGCTAGTGTGAAAAGTTAGACCTAAAACATTGAACTTATGCAATGACTAGTGTGAAAATAATATTGCATGACAAATAAAAACGGGGGATCCTGTGTAACAGCAACACTCTCAAGACAATGTGTTGGATAGGATCTGTACAACATTAGGGGTTATGGGAAAGAGAGAGAAAAATGAGAAAGGGGGTAACATTTCAACAAGGATTGGACTCATTACTTTTGTAACTATACCCCAACTTAGGTCACTATGACAATAAAATTTAAATAAGAAAGAAAAAATCGATGTAAATAATAGAATTGATGGAAACACTAGTGTTACATATCACATCTTCACATTTTGATACAGATGATTATAACTATATATATAGTTCTTTGAATATATATATATATATATCAGTTCTTTGAATTCTAATTTTGCAATTAGCTTCTTTTTGCATATACAAAATGAACAGAGGAAAAAATAATTTTAGGCTAATTAAACAACTGTTATTTTTAGAATTGTATCTATAACCATCTCTATGAATATCCTTATCAGTTATTTCCTGATTACAGACGTTATGGTAAGGTCTTTTACACATATAAAAATATGGTTTTGTTAACAGTGAATAGTATTCTTCCATTTATGTATTATACTTTAGTACCAAATTATCCATTAAAAATTTTGTAGTTGTAAAGAAATGTCATATGCATACGTTTGCTTCACTCTCAATGCATACTGATAATGGACAGAGAACTTTCAACGCAAGTTTTAAACATGAATAAACTGCCAGGATTTGACAGAATTATTCTATCACAGGTGATCACTGAGTAAATGGTGGAAGTTGTATGATCGTTCTAGATTGCAGTAATTACTCGTAGTAGAACACGAGCTACAAATAGAACACATGTCAAATATTTTAATAAGGTGATTTGTGAAAACCTCTATTGAACGTCGCAATATATATATATATATATATATATATTTATACTATGTGGTGAAATTCATAAATTTTAGAAAACATTTTGCAGCCCAAGACAACTATGGGCAAGTTCAACTTCCACCCACACACCACGAAAAAAGAATGGTATATAAAACAAAGTTTCTGAGAAGTTCTTTAGCCAAGTATGAATCACAATTTTAACAATATATCTGTTACTTTCTTTCATGTCGTCACTTGAATGAATTACTGCTTATATTAAAGATAATAAACTATACCAATTTTTGGATGAACATTCCACTCTAATAAAAGTGCATTGTTGTTGTTTGTGTTGTTTTTATTTTTTTTTTGTTTTAGGCCACTTTTGTTTCCAAACAACAATGTAATCTTCTCAATTCATAACATTTGTTTTGTATTTCAAATCAGAATGTATTCGACAAGAAGTTTTCAGAGGATTAAGTCATTCTGAATATTAATATAGGTGACGTTAACATTATATTTGACTTAATTGCTTTTCACTTTTCTTCATAAATCAAATTCCACCCTTGAGAATATAAAAAAAAGATCATCATTCATTAACACAGTTTGGTCAACTTGGCATTTAGTAAGTAATACAGTATAATGTCAAACAGTATATTTATATCAAACTTACTTCCTGCTCATATTTTCAGTATCCTTCAGGGAATGCTAATTTCCTTGGGGAACTTGAACAAAAATCTCACAATGCAATGATAGTCACATGTGATAAAGCTACTTCAGCCTCATAGAGATAATAGGGCATTTGAAAACCATAATCAATTTGTTTCTTGTTTTCTGTTGTGATTTTTTGTCTTGTATTTTTAAAATCATTTTCTTCAAAAGATGCTTTATAGAAAAACTACATTCATGTCAGTAATGAGTGTATTTCTTGTCAATAACTATTATCCCTTCTTTCTTTTTTTCTTCTATCTTTTACTTCATCCACCTTCACAACTCTTCCTCCACCCCAAAGCTGCAAAGTTTATTTTCCATATAGTGTCTTGTGAATATCTATTTTCCAATGGGTCAGGAGTTACAATTACATGGGAAAGGTAAAGACAACATTTCTTATCAAACATAGTTGGCTTCTCCTTTGTTTCCCCTCCCATCTCCTCCGCTAATCCCCACAGACACCCCCCAACACACCACCCCACTCCTGACCAAAGAAGAAAATAAATTTCAATTTTGCACAATGGCTTCTACCTCTCATACATACAAAAGGTGCAGATGTATCCCTATGTATCCCTTAACCTCTAAAAAATTATACCAAAATCAAATAGAGTGAGAAGAAGGGTTATATGGAGGGGAGCGGCATACAAAGCAGAAAAGAAATCATCTTATAAATATGTTAGAAACAATTACATGAAAGGAAAAAATATTTGAATGCTTATTCGGGGGTTCATTTCACCAAACATCAACTTATCTAAACTTTTCTGCTTGTCTCAATCATATACTAGGGAAACCAAGGGACCTATGTTTCTTTGGGCCTGGCTTACTTCTCTTAACATACTATTTTCCAAGTCTTTACATTTCCTAACAAATGGGGAAATGTCATTATTTCTGATGGAGGCATAGAAATCCGTTGTGTTTATACACCAAATTTTCTTGACGCATTCATCCACTGAGGGACATCTGGGATGATTCCATATCTTAGCTATGGTATATAATGCTGGGATAAACATAGTTGTTCTGGTAGCTTTAGTAGAGTCTTGTTCGTGACCATTTGGGTAAATGCCCAATAGTGGGATTGCTGGGTCATAGGGAAGCTCTATGTGGAGTCTTTTAGGAACCTCCATAGTACCTTCCAAAGTGGTTGAACAAGTTTACACTCCCACCAAAAATGCAGTAATGTTCCATTCTCTCCACATCCTCTCCAGCATCTGTTGTTATTAGAGTTGTTGATTATAGACATCCTAACTCGGGTGAGGTGGTATCTCAATATTGCTTTGCTTTGCCATTCTTTTATGGATAGGGAGGTTGAGCATTTCTTCGTGTGTCTATTGGCCATCCTTCATTCCTCTTCAGAGAAATTTCTCTTTAAGTTTTAGCCCAATTATTTATTGGACAGTTGTTTCCTTGAAGATTTCTTGTTGGGGGATTTAATTTTTTTAGTTCAAGGTATTTTACAAATGAGACTCTTGTCAATTGTATGGTCATTGAAGATCTTCTCCCAATCCGTGGGCTTTCTATTGATCTTGTAAGCTATGTCTTTTGCCACACAGAACCTCTGTAATTTCATGAAATACCATTTGGCCAATCTTTCTTTGATTTGCTGTGTTTCTGTTTCACTATTAAGAAATTTTCAGCCTTTGCCGAGGAGACCTACGGTTTCTCCTATTCCATTCTGTAATGCTTTCAGAGTGTCTGTTTGACTCTGAGGTCTTTGATCCATTTGGATTTCATGCTGGTGCAGGGTGATATATAAGGATCTAGCTTTAGTTTTCTACAAGTAGTTAACCAATTTTGCCAGCACCATTTATTGAAGAGGCTGTCTTTCTTCTATTCTATTATATTTCTTTTAGCTCTCTTATATAAGGCTAGTTGGATATAGGTTTGTAGGTTCATTTCTTGGCTTTCAAGTCTATTTCATTGGTCCTAAGGTCTGTTCTCCTGCCAGTAATAAGCTATTTTTATTACTATGGCTTTGTAGAAGAGTTTGAAATTTGGTATTGATATTCTTCCAGCATATTTCTTTATGTTGGAGATCGGTTTTTCTATTAAGGGTCTTTTATTGTTGCATATTAATTTTTGGATTGCTTCTTCTATTTCCCTGATGAATGAGGTTGTAATAATGATTAGTATCGCACTGAACGTGTAGATAGCCTCGAGCGTTTTGCCATTTTCATGATGGTGATCCTTCCAATGCAGGTGCATGGGAGCTTTTGCCACTTTCTTTTTTTTTATTTTTTAATTTAATTTTATTTTATTTGTGAACATCCTGTACAGAGGAGTTACAATTACATGGGTAGGATAATGCGTACATTTCTTACCACGCATTGCAGCCTCCTCCTTTGTTTACCCCTCACATCCCTTCCCAGCCTCCCCTCTCCCCCATCCCAATCCTATTCCTTCCCCTCCTCACCCCCCATCCCACCACACCGACATTGTAAAGCTCGTTTTGGACATGACAACTTGTGCTTCTCATTGTTGCAACAGGTCCACCTGTATCCTTATAGAACTGGTTTTTCCCAATCTCCTCCACTACTTATACTGACATCAAATATAGTGAAACCAGGGGTTATACAGTGGGGGGGGGACATACAAAGCAACAAAGAGATAATCTTATAAATGTGTTAAAAACACATGCATGAAAGAAAAAAAACATTAAAATACACATCTAAGGGTTCATTTTCCTGACATCACATTATCTGACCTTTTCCGCTTGACTCATACCTATACTAGATATTACAAATAAGGGAAACCATGGGACCTATGCTTCTTTGGGCCTGGCTTACTTCACTTAATATAATTTTTTCCAAGATTTTCCATTTCTTAACAAATGGGGCAATGCCATTCTTTCTGATGGAGGCACAGAATTCCATTGTGTATATATACCACATTTTTTTGATCCATTCATCTACTGAGGGGCATCTGGGTTGGTTCCATATCTTAGCTATGGTAAATAATGCTGCAACAAACATAGTTGTGCTGGTAGCTTTAGTGTGGTCTTGTTTGTAAACGTTTGGGTAAATGCCCAAATGTGGGATTGCTGGGTCATAGGGGAGTTCTATGTGAAGTCTTTTGTGGAACCTCCATACTGTTTTCCAAAGTGGTTGAACAAGTTTACATTCCCACCAACAATGAAGTAAAGTTCCTTTCTGTCCACATCCCCTCCAGCATCTGTTGTTGTTAGAGTTCTTGATTTTTGCCATTCTAACTGCAGTGAGGTGATACCTCAATGTTGTTTTGATTTGCATTTCTTTTATGGCTAGGGATGTTGAAAATTTCTTCATGTGTCTATTGGCCATCATTCTTTCTTCTTCAGAGAAGTTTCTCTTTAAGTCTTTCGCCCACTTATTTATTGGGCAGTTGTTTCTTTGAAGATTTGTTGTTGGGTCTTTAATTTTTTGAGTTCCAAGTATATTTTACATATGAGACCCTTGTCCGTTGTTTGGCTAGTAAAGATCTCCCCCCAATCCATGGGTTTTCTATTGATGTTGCTAGCTATGTCATTTGCCCTGCAGAAGCTCTGCAACTTTATGCGATCCCATTTGTCCAACCTTTCTTTGATTTGTTGTGTTTCCAGATCTCTATTCAGAAAATTTTGGCCTGAGCCAAGGAGACCTAGGGTTTCTCCTATTCCATCCTGTAATATTTTCAGAGTGTCAGCTTTGACTTCAAGGTCTTTGATCCATTTGGAATTGATTCTGGTGCAGGGTGATATATAAGGATCTAGCTATAATTTTCTACATGTAGTTAACCAATTTTGCCAGCACCATTTACTGAAAAGGTTGTCTTTCTTCCATTCTATTGCTTTAGCTCCCTTATCGAAGATTAGATGGCTATAGGTCTGTAGGTTGATTTCTGGGTTTTCAATTCTATTCCATTGGTCCTGAGGTCTGTTCTTATGCCAATACCAAGCTGTTTTGATTACTATGGCTTTATAGTAGAGTTTGAAATTTGGTATTAATATTCCTCCAGCAGTGTTCTTTCCGTTGAGGAGCGTTTTTGCTATTCGGGGTCTTTTATTGTTCCATATAAATTTTTGGATTGCCTCTTCTATTTCCTTGAAGAATGAGCGTGGAATTTTGATAGGTATCACGTTGAATTTGTAGATAACCTTGGGAAGAATTGCCATTTTCACAATGTTAATCTTTCCAATCCAGGAGCATGGGAGTTTTTGCCATTTTTAAATTTCTGTGTTGATTTCCTTTTCCAAGATTTTAAAGTTTTCATCATAGAGGTCCTTCACTTCTTTAGTTAAGTTAATTCCTAGGTATTTTATTTTTTGAGGGGCTATTACAAATGGAGTTGCTTTCCTAATTTCAGCCACACTTTTCTCATTGTTGGCATACAGGAAAGCCATTGATTTTGGGGGGTTAATTTTGTAACCTGCTACTTTGCCAAAGTTTTGAATCAGCTTGAGTAATTTGGGAGTGGAGTCTATAGGATTCTTTAAATACAAGATCATGTCATCTGCAAAGAGGGGGAGTTTTATTTCTTCTTTCCCTATTTGGATCCCCTTTATGTCTGCATCTTGTCTTATTGCTGTAGCAAGGCATTCTAATACTAGATTGAAGAGAAGTGGAGAGAGTGGGCATCCTTGTCTTGTTTCTGAGTTAAGAGGAAATGGCTTTAGTATTTCACCATTGAGTATAATGCTGGCTGTGGGTTTGTCATATACAGCCTTTATTGTATTGAGGAATGTTCAATGGATTCCTAATTTTTCCAAAACCTTCATCATAAAGGGGTGTTGGATCTTGTCAAATGCTTTTTCTGCATCTATTGAGATAACCATGTGGTTCTTATTCTTGCTCCTGTTGATGTGATGAATAATATTAATTGATTTGCGTATATTGAACCAGCTTTGTGTCCCTGAAATGAATCCTGTTTGATCATGGTGCATGATTTTTTGGATGAATTGTTGAAGTCGATTGGCCATAATTTTGTTGAGAAGTTTTGCATCAATGTCCATCAAAGAAATGGGTCTATAGTTATCTTTCTTTGATGAGTCCCTGCCTGATTTTGGATGAGGGTTATGATGGCTTCATAGAATGTGTTCAGTAGTGAGCTTTCTCTTTCAATTTCCTTGAAGAGTTGGAGGAGTACTGGTGTGAGCTCTGCTTTGAAGGCCTTGTAAAATTCTGCTGTAAAACCTCTGGTCCTGGAGTTTTCTTAGCTGGGAGGTCTCTAATTGCTGTTTCTATTTAAATGCTTGATATGGGCATGTTGAGCTGGTCTAACTCATCTTGGTTTAGTTTTGGCATGTCAATATTTGCTAGGAAAAGGTCCATTTCTCTCAAGTTCTCAAACTTATTAGCATAAAGTTTTGAGAAGTATTCCCTTATAATGTTCTGAATCTTGGTTGTTTCCGTGGTGATGTTTCCATTCTCATCTCTGAGTTTATTAATTTGGGTGTGTTCTCTTCTTTTTTTGATAAGGTTTGCTAAGGCTCTGTCAATTTTGTTAAGTTTTTCGAACAACCAACTCTTTGTTTTGTTGATTGTTTCTATGGTTTTATTGGATTCTAATTCATTGAATTCTGATTTAATTTTGATTATTTCTTTCCGTCTACTGGATTGGGTTTTATCTTGTTGCTCTTTTTCAAGGAGGTTTAGATGTGTCATTAAATTGTTAGTTTCAGATCTCTCCAATTTGTTGATGTAGGAGCTCAGAGCTATAAACTTGCCTCTGAGTACTGTCTTTGCTGTGTCCCAGAGCAGCTGGTAATTAGTGTGTTCATTTTTGTTGAAAAGCATGAACATTTGAATTTCCTTTCTAGTCTCTTCCATGACCCACTCTTGATTCAGCAGTGTATTGTTCAGCTTCCATGTGATACCGGACTTTATTTGGTGGCTTTTGGTGTTGAGTTCTAATTTTATTCCCTTGTGCTCTGAGAGAATGGAAGGTATAACTTCAATGTTTCTGAACTTAGAAAAGTTTGCTTTGTGGCCTAAAATGTGGTCTATTTTAGAAAACGTTCCATGTGCTGCTGAGAAAAATGTGTATTCTGATGCTGCTGGGTGAAATGTTCGGTAGATGTCTGTTAAGTCTAGTTGATCTATGCAGCTGTTTAGATCTGTGGTTTCTCTGTTGAGTTTTTGCCGATTTGATCTATCTAGTGGGGAGAATGGTGTGTTAAAATCCCCAACAATTAATGTCTTTGGATCTATATGGGATTTGAGGGAAAGTAGTGTTTCTTTGATAAATTTGGGTGCTCCATTGTTTGGCGAATAGATATTTAGAATTGTAATATCCTCCTGAAGGAGAGATCCTTTAATTAGTATGTAGCGACCTTCTTTATTTCTTCTCACGAATTTTAATTTGAAGTCTATTTTATCTGATATTAGATTTTCAAATCCCGCCTGTTTATGGGGGCCGTTTGCTTGGTAGATTTTGTTTCAGCCTTTAACCTTGAAAATGTGTTTGTTTTTACGGGCAAGATGTGACTCCTGCAGGTAGAAGAGAGAAGGGTCTTGTTTTTTAATCCAATTAGACTGTCTATGTCACTTAATTGGAGAGTTCAGTCCATTAACGTTAAGAGATAGGACTGAGAGGTATTTGGGAGTTCCTGCCATGTTATCCACCTTCTTGGGGGCTGCGAAAACTGTGTTCTTCCTATTTTTCTTGGATTCTCAGTTTGGGTGTATTTTCTTGGCCTTTGTTGCAGTCTTGTTGGTTTTCTATGTGTAGGACATTTTTAAGAATCTTTTGTAGGGCTGGTTTGGTGGAGATGTTTTGTTTCAAATTTTCTTTGCTATGGAAGGTATTTATTTGGCCTTCAGTTATGAAGGAGAGTTTAGCTGGGTACAGTATTCTTGGTTGATAATTGTTTGTTTTTAGGGCAAGGCATACAACATTCCAAGCTCTTCTTGCTTTGATTGTCTCTGCTGAGAAATCTGAGGTGATTCTAATTGGTTTCCCTTTATAGGTGATTAACCTTTTCTCCTTGACAGCTTTAAGGATCTTTTCCTTGGTCTGAGTTGATCCTGTGTGGATTATAATGTGACGGTGGGATGTCCTATTCTGGTCTGGTCTATTTGGGGTTCTAAAAGCTTCTTGTATCTGAATAGGCCTATCTTTTTGTATGTTTGGGAAGTTCTCTGCTAGGATCCTGTTAAACAAATTTCCTAGACCATTAACTTCTGTTTCTAGGCGATCCTCTACACCCATTATCCTTAGATTAGTCCTTCTGATGGTGTCTCCCAGGTGTTAGATAGACCTATCATATTTCTTGGATTTGTCTTGGATGGTTGTATGTTCTTTCTCTATAATATCTAGGCTGTCTTCAATCCCTGAGATTCGATCTTCTACATGGCCTAACCTTCTGTCAAGACTCTCTACTTTGTTTTTTATCTCTTTTCCTACTAATTGGTCAGCTTTGATGGCTTCAAGTTCTTTGTTGAAGCTCTGTTTTAGGTCTTGTATGAATTTCTTTACTTCCTTAATTTGGTGTTCAGTGTTTGTTCTCAAATCACTTAGTTGATTGGTTATGGTTTCTTTGGACTCCCATTCCTTCTGTTGGGTTCCATTCAGCATTCCCTTTGTGGTCTCCCTGACTTCCTTCAGCTCTTTGTAAATGGATTCCATGAAGGACTTTAGTGATCTTTGTGTATTCTCTGCCTGGTCTCTCAATTCCTGAATTACTCTTTGATTAGCTTCCTCCGGTCTGTGGGATTCCTGCAGTTCTCTTTCTTCACGTTCGTGGGATTCCTGCAGTTCTCTTTGAGTGTTCTCAGCCTGCTCAATCCATTCCTCCCTTTCTCTTTGAGTATTCTCAAGTTGTTCACGCAAATCCTGTATCAGTTTTTGAGTAGCTTCCTCGAGCTTATGGTCTTCCTGTATAAACTTTTGGGATGCCTCTTCTCTCTCCCTATCACGCTCATGCAGAGTCCTTTGTACATTGTCAAACTTCTCATTATCATGTTTGCCACCAGTGTTTGTAGGGCTATTTGGGAACTCTCCTTTGGGTTGTTCATTATCTGATCTGACCCCTGATTATCAAGATTGGGAAATGAAATACCCGGATTTGCCATTTTTCTTGTGTTTTTCCGGCTTACTCTGCCCATTTGAGATGAAAATAGCACCAGTTTTGTGCTAGAACACTATCTTAAGGCAACCATCAACCAACGTTTGCATTTATACAGTCAATAGTCTACAGATACAATCTAGTTAAACAGATACATCTATTCAACATCAAACAACTATATGTTATTGGGTTTCGAACTGCAGAGAATTTGGAAAACCAGAAATTTTTAGGGTTAGGGAGAGATGTGGGTAAAAAATAGGAATAGAATGGTGTGGGGAGGCACAGGGAGAGTTAACTATGTCCTAATCTCAATGCAGGAAATGGGTTGGTTAAGTGACAAGTAGAGAGAGAGAGAAAAGGAAGAAAGGGAAAAGTAAATGAAAAGAGACCAGAAAAAAATAGAAACGTAAAAATTAATATTATTATGGAGATTTAAAGACCATCTATTTAGAGAGTAATGTGAGTATATTTATAGAAGGGTAGGGACATAGAGAAGTGAAAAACTTAAGAAAATGCTTAAGATATTATATAGGTATAAAGATGTAGTACTGCTATTAAGGAATTAAAGTCTCAGAGGTTTTGAATTGAGTAATAAATTTGTGGATTAATTGTGTACACAATGGGGGATAGGGTCTACTAGTTAACTACGGGTTTATCTGAAGATGTGCAGGACAAGAGTTAAGTCACATAAAGAAGATCAAAAGAGAGGAAAAGGTGAAAGGGATTAGAAAGGGAGAGAAAAAGATCAGAACTTCAGTAGAGCTAGACAAAAAAACAAAAAGATAGTTAAGAAAGAAGGAAAAAGAGAAAGAAGACAAGAAAAGAAAGGAAAACGCACATTCATGTATTCCTAAAATAAATATTATAAGAGGAAAAAAAGTTACTGGAAAACAATTATTTTTTCAAAAAAGGCAAAATTAAAGATTAATAAAATTTTTAGAAAAGGAAAAAAATTATATATATATAAGGTACCAAAAAAAAAAGAAAGAAAAAGAAGAAGAGGAAGAGAAGAAAAAAAAAGTTCTTTGATTTTTTTTTTTATTTCTTTTGAGGGGTGGGAAGAATCCTGTATCTCCCTTTTGTCTGTAAACAGCCTCTTGTTGGAGTCTCTGGTCAGGTTAAGGTCCTGTGGCTTGATTGGTTTCTTAAGTCAGTTTGTTCAAATAGGCAGAAAAATGCTCTGTTCTACCCAAGATTTTGAGATCCCCCTCCCAGATTAGTTTACTGGGAGGGTGATCTGCTTTGAGAATCACAAAAGAGGGGAATGCAGTGGTAAGGCTAGGTTCTGGGTAGGGTTGAGGCCTTTCAACAATCAGTAGCTTCTTCCTGGGGCTATTTTGTGAAAAAACCAAACAAAACAAAACAAACTCACAGAGCCCAGACTGGAGCCATTCTCAGGGTTTCTGTTTTTCAATTGATTATTGAGGCTGCTAGACGGAGGGGCAGCCTCTGGCTCTGGTTACCCAGTGAGGAAGGCCAGTCCAATGGCTAGTGCCTGAGCTGGGTGACTTTTCCCTGGATGGAGCCGAGTCTGGCAGGTCACTTCGCCGCCGTTAAGTTCTTGTGACCTGGTAAATGACTAGTTTTATTCCAAGGCCTGGTTTGGAACTGGCAGCTCCTCCGAGCTTTGTCGGTATCCAAGATGGAGATCACCTGTGCTGGGGGGGAGGGCTGGCCTTCCCTCCTCTGCTCCCTGAGAAGGAGTGAGGACGTCGGGCTTGCACTCATGTCTAGTCTTAGATCCTGGGTCGTCTCTGGTCTGCGAACTGCAGGATGAAGCTGTCCGCTCCTTGTCGGTTCTTGCTGGTGTTGAGTAGGATCCTCATTGATTTTTGAGGGTTAATGTTATATCTTGCCATTTACAAAGTTTTGCATCAGCTTGAGTAATAGGGGAATGGAGTCCCTGGGATTGTTTAAATATAAAATCATGTCATCTGCAAAGAGGGAGAGTTTTAGTTCATCTTTCTCTATTTGGAACCCTTTTATGTTCACATATATTCTTATTGCTGTAGATAGGCATTCTAATAGTAGATTGAAGAGAAGTGGAAAGAGAGGACATCCTTGTCTTGTTCCTGAGTTAAGAGGAAAGGGCTTTAGCATTTCACTTCAGAGTATAATACTTGCAGCATTTTTGTCATATCCAGCTTTTATTTTATTGAGGACTGTTAACCAGATTCCTAATTTTTCCAAAACCTTCATCATAAAAGGGTATTGGATCTTGTTAAATGGTTTTTTTTCTGAATCTATTGAGATAACCATGTGATTCTTATCCTTGGACTTGTTGATTTGATAAATTATATTAATGGATTTGCATATATTGAACCAGCTTTGCATCCCTGAAATAAATTCTGTTTGATCGAGGTGTATGATGTTTTCTATGAGTTGTTGAAGTCGATTCGTTTTGCTTCAATATTCATCAAAGAAATGGGTTTATAGTTCTCTTTCTTTGATGAGTCCCTGCCTGGTTTTGGGATGAGGGTTATGATGGCTTCATAGAATGTGTTTAGTAATGAATTTTCTCTTTCAATATCATTGAAGAGTTGGAGGAGTATCGGTGTGAGATCTGCTTTGTAGGCCTTGTAGAATTCCGCTGTAAAACCATCTGGTCCTGGACTTTTCTTAGCTGGGAGGTCTCTTATTGCTGTTTCTATTTCAATGCTTGATATGGGCATGTTGAGCTGGTCTAACTCATCTTGGTTTAGTTTTGGCATGTCAATATTTGCTAGGAAAAGGTCCATTTCTGTCAAGTTCTCAAAATTATTAGCATAAAATTTTAAGAAGTATTCCCTTATAATGTTCTGAATCTTGGTTGTTTCTGTGGTGATATTTCCATTCTCATCTCTGAGTTTATTTGGGTGTGTTCTCTTCTTTTCTGATAAGATTTGCTAAGAGTCTGTCAATTTTGTTAATTTTTCCAATCAACCAACTCTTGGTTTTGTTGATTCTTTCTGTGTATTTTTTAAAATTCTAGTTCATGTAATTGTGATTGATTTTCAATTATTTCTTTCCGGGTACTGAATTATGTTTATTTTGCTGCTCTTTTTCCAGGAGGTTCAGATGTCTCATTAATTTGTTGGTTTCAGATCTCTCCAATTTGTTGATGTAGGAACTAAGAGCGATAAACTTGCCTCTGAATACTGCCTTTGCTCTGTCCCAGAGGATCTGGTACTTTGTGTGTTCATTTTTATTGAATATCATGAACAGTTGAATTTCTTTCTAACATCTTGTATCACCCACTTGTGATTCAGCAATGTGTTGCTCAGCCTCTATATGAAAAAAAACATTCTTTGTTGGCTTTTTCTCTTGAGTTTGAACTTTATTTCCTTGTGGTGTGAGAGAATGCAAGGTATAACTTCAATGTTTCTTAACTTGGACAAGATTGCTTTGTGACTTAATTGTGGTATATTTTCGAAAATATTCTATGTGCTGTTGAGAAAAACGTGTATTTTGATGCTGCTGTGTCAAATATTCCTTAGAAGTTTCTTAAATCTAGTTGATTTATGCATTTATTTACATCTGCGGTTTTTCTGTTTAGTTTTTTGTGGAGGTGATCTAGCTAGTGGGGATAGTGGTGTGTTAAAATCCCCAACAATTAATGTCTTTGGATCTATGTGAGGTTTGAGGGAACATCGTGTTTCTTGTATAAATTTCAGTGCACCAGTGTTTGGCGAATAGAAATATAGAATTGTAATATCCTCCTTAAGGACAGATCACATCTTTATCTCTTCTCATTAATTTTAATTTGAAGTGTATTTCATCTGATATTAGGATTGCAACTCATGCCTTTTTATTGGGGCAGTTTGTTTGATTGATTTTGTTCTTATCTTTCACTTTCAAAATGTGTTTGTTTTTATGGGCAAGTTGTGACTTCTGAATGCAGCAGATAGAAGAATCTGGTTTTTAATCCAACTAGACAGTCTATGTCGTTTAATTGGAGAGTTGTCTGTTTATATTGAGAGATAGAACTGAGAGGTATTTGGAAATTCCAGCCACTTTATCCACCTTCTTGGAGCTTTGGCAACTGGCTTCTTCTTATGGTTTTCAGATTCTCTGTTTGAGTGTGATTTCTTGGCCTTTATTGTGGTATTGTTGGTATTCTATGTGTAGGATGTCTGCATATCTTTTGTAGGATGTTTGCTTGAGATATGTGGTTTCACTTTTTCTTTGCTATGGAAGTTTTTTATTTTACCTTTGGTTATAAAGGAGAGTTTAGCTGGGTACATTATTCTTTGTTTAAAGTCGTTTTTCTTTAGGGCATTCTATACATCATTGCAGGCAATTAATGGTCTTTGCTGAGAAATCTGAGGTGATTATAATTGGTTTCCCTTTCTATGTGATTGATCTTTTCTCACTGATATCTTTAAGAATCTTTTCCTTGGTCTGAATTGACCTTTATACAGTTACAGTGGTATATCCTCTCCTGGCCTGGTCTCTTTGGGTTCCCAAAAGCTTCTTGTATCTGAACAGGCCTATCTTTTTGCATGTTTGGGAAGTTCTCTACCAGGATCCTGCTAAACAAACTTCCTAGACCATTGACTTCGGACTCTAGGTGCTTCTCTACACCAATTATCCTCAGATTATGACTTCTGATGGTGTCTTTCAAATGTTGAATAGATCTATCATATTTCTTGAATTTGTCTTGGATAGCTGTATGTTCTTCCTCTATAATATCTAGACTGTCTTAAACCCCCAAGATTTGATCTTCTGCTTGGTCTAACCAACTGTCAAGACTTTATGCTTTGTTTCTTTTTAAATTTTTTTCCTTCTAATTGGTGAGCTTTGATGGCTTCATTTTTTTGTAACTTTGCTTTATATCTTGTGTGAATTGCTATACTTCCTAAATTTGGTGTTCAATGTTTATTCTAAAATCACTTAATTCATTGGTTATGGTTTCCTTGGACTCCCATTTCTTCTGTTGGGCTCCATTTAGCATTCCCTTTGTGGTCTCCCTGAATTCTTTGGTCTGTCTGTTTATGGATCCCATGAATGCCTCTATTGATCTTTGCCTATTCTCATCCTGCTCTTGCAGATCCTGTATTACTATTTGATTACCTTCCTCATGTTCACCCAATTCCTGTAGTTCTCCTTCACTGTTCTCAGCCTGCTCACGCCATTCCTGACTTTCTCTATGTCTGTTCTCAGGCTGCTCATGTATTTCTGGTCTCTTTGTCTGTTCTAAGAGTGCTCACGCAATTCCTTTAATTCTCTTTGGGTCTTCTAAACCTCCTTACACAATTCCTGTATCAAACTTTGAGAAGCTTCCTTACACTCATGGTATTCCTGTATTTACCTTTGGTTTGCCTCCTCTCTCTCCCTATGACACTCCCACTGAGTCCTTTATGGGTTTTCAATCTTTTCATTCACCATGTTTACCATTAGTGTTTGTAGAGCTTTTTGGGAACTCTCCTCTGGGTTATTCATTATCTGTTCTGTCACCTGATTATCATGAGTTGGAGTTGAGATACCCTTACTTGCCATTTTTCTTGTGTTTTTCCAGCTTGTTCTGTCCATTTGGTATGAAAATAACACCAGTTTTTGCTAGCAAACTATTTGAAGGCAAGTTTCACCCAAAGTCCTGTAGTTACACAGTTAAATAGCTACAGATACAATCTAGTTCAACAGATACCAATCTATTCAACATCAGACAACTATGTATTAATGGGCTAAGAACAACAAAGAAGAATTTAGCAAACCAGAAATTCTTAGGTTAGGGAGAAATCTGAAAAATAGGATTAGAGGGATGTGGAAAGGTAAAAGGAGAGTAAAATTAATCCTGTCCTAATCTTAAAGTGGGAAATAGATTGGACAGAATGATAGAGAGAGAAAAAAAGGGCCAAGAAAAAAATGGAAAAACAAAAATTTTAATTTAAAAAGTGAAACAAAAATTAACTAATTTTAAAGATGAAATTGAGAGAAGAGCAGGGATTTGATGAGAGTAGGGGAGGGATAGAAATGAGACATTAAAATCTAAAAAAAAATGAAGTTCTTAAAAAATGGCACTGGGGTCGGTTCTTGTGCAGTACGAACCTGGCTTTACAGTAGAGTTTGAAATTTGGTATAGTTATTCTTCCAGGACTGTTCTTTCTGTTAAGGATAGTTTTTTGCTATTTGGGGCCTTTTATTTTTCCATGTAAATCCTGAAATGAACATAAAGATTTATAGCCATCTAAACTTCAATAAGGAAGCTAAAAAATAGAATTGAAGAAACACAGCCTCTTCAGTAAATGAAGCTGGCAAAATTAGTTAACTACTTGTAGAAAGCTAGATTCTTATGCACCACCCTGCATCAGAATCAACTCCAAATGGATGAAAGACCTCAGAGTCAAAGCAGACACTCTGAAAACATTACAGAATGGAATAGGAGAAACCCTAGGTCTCCTTGGCACAGGCCAAAATTTTCTTAATAGAGACCAGGTAATACAGCATATCAAAGAAAGTTGGACAAATGGGATTGCATGAAATTGCAGAGCTTCTGCATGGCAAAAGACATAGCTTACAAGATCAATAGAAAGCACATGCATTTGGAGAAGATCTTCACTAGCCATACAACAAACAAGGGTCTCATATCTAAAATACACCTGCAACCCAAAAAATTAAAACCTCCCAACAACAAATCTTCAAAGAAACAACTACCCAATAAATAAGTGGTCTAAAGACTTAAAAGAGAAACTTCTCTGTAGAGGAAATAAGGATGGCCAATAGACATGAAGAAATGCTCAACCTCTCTAGCCATAAAAGAAATGCAAATCAAAACAACCACTTAGGATGGCTAAAATCAAGAACTCTAAGAACAATAGTGGCTGGAGGGAATGTGGAGAGAAGGGAACTTTACTGCATTGTTGGTTGGATTGTAAACTTGTTCAACCACTTTGGAAAGCAGTATGGAGTTTACTCAAAAGACGCATAGAGCTCCCCTATGATGCAGCAATCCCATTTTTGGATATTTACCCAAATGTTCACAAACAAGACCACACTAAATCTACCAGCAAAACTATGTTTATTGCAGCTGTATTTACCAGAGCTAAGATATGGAACCAACCCAGATGACACTCAATAGATGATTGGATCAAGAAAATGTAGTATATATCTGCAATAGAATTCTAGTGAGTTCTATGACATTGCTCCATTCGTTAGGAAAGGGAAAAATTTGGAAAAAAATGCTTTTATATCTTCATTTATTTTATTTTTTATGTATTCATTTATTTGGGGAAAACCAAGTAAATATTTCACATGTACCTAAATTAAGGGGGACATATTATATTGGTCTCTGTTTAACCTGGAAGCTATAGATTATGTTTGTTTGTTTGTTATAGTCTAACTAGGGACAATGATCTGCAGTCAGTTATTTACTTCTCCTCCCCTTCTTTTGCTCTTTCATGTACATGATTTTATTTAAAGAGACATAGTTGAGCTTTCATTTCTAAATTCTTCAATATTATATGAACTTTATTCATTCTGGCAGCCTCCTATATCTTTCTCATGTGAATATTTTATCACTTCAATTTTTATCCTATATTATATTGGATATCTTCTTGTGTAATTCAGTGCAACATATACATTAGAATCGTTCAAATATCTCAATGCTTATACCACCACATAATCCTATCTTACTTAGAAATCATGTTTTTAGAATGTCTGTGAAATAGGCATCTGTCATTTTTGAATGTTCCTAAGTGATACTTTCACGTAAGCATGTTTAAAACTCATCTGCCTCTCAATGGATGAATCGAGAAAATGTGGTATATATATTCACAGTGAAATTCTATGCTTCCATCAGAAAGAATGATATCACATCATTCATAAGGAAATGGAAAGACATGGAAAAATCCTATTGAATAAAACAAGCAAGACATGAAGAAACAGATTGCATGGTTTTCCTCATTTGTTTTAATTAGGAAATGTTCAAGAGAGTCTAGCTAATGGCTTCATACCTATGTATATATATATATATATATATATATATATATATATATATATATATGATGTGATAAGATGATGCTGAGTAAAATGAACTCCAAGTTAGGTTAACCGAGGTTTTTCTTTGTAGTTGTTTTTGGTGTAATATGTGATTGCGTGTGTGTGTGTGTGTGTGTGTGTGTGTGTGTGTGTGCTGTATTGGATTTGGGTACACTGTGTATGGTATATACATTGATCTTAATTAGAGAACAGAAGAAGAACAACAAAATCGTGAAAAAAAGAAAAAGGGGAAAGCAATACAATAACAATATTCAGAAGACAATATGTTGGAAATTTACTGTAGAAATTTTGAGGGGTATTAGGGTGAAGGAAAAGTGTGAAAAATGAGGATGGGGTAACACATTTTTTTAAATTTTATTTATTTTTTTCATTTTTATTTTTTGTGAACACTTTCTTAATGTATCCCCTCTGAACATCACCTTGACAATAAAATTACAGTTAAAAAATTAGGTACATAAAATACAATTTCACTCTATTGGTTTAATAAATATTATTCTAAGTGTATTAACTATTAAAATTAATACTAGTTGCCATCTAATTTGGATTAATCACCCCTTCTTTATCAGAGGCTCATCAACTTGAATTCTATCAAACTAAACAATATTTTCACATTTGACATTATTTTGAAAAATAAAGATTATTTTAGTATTGTCTCATGGTAAAACAGAAAACAGTTTAATTCTTTGGAAATTCATAACTTTAAAAAGTAGGAAAACGTGGCGTTGTAGCTCAGGTGGTAGAGCACTAGCCTTGAGCTGAAGAGCTAAGACACAGCGCCCAGGCCCAGAGTTCAAGCCCCACAATCACCTTAAAGAAAAAGACAATTCTTTTTCAGCGCTGGTGGCTCATGCCTGTAATCCTAGTTACTCAGGAGACTGAGATCTGAGGATCATGGTTCAAAGCCAGCCTGGGCAGTAGAGACCGGGAGACTCGTATCTCCAATAAACCACCCTGGAAGTGGCGCTGTAGCTCAAATGATAAAGCACTCGCCTTGAGCTGAAGAGCTGAGGAACAGCGCCTAGGCCCAGAGTGCAAGCCCAATGGCAGACAAAAAAAAAAAAAAAGTAGATAAGTTGTTAAGAGGACAGAATGTATGTTTTCTACAAAATTCCTTTAACGACTAAGTACTTATTTTCAAATTCTCCACATTCGATACCAGAGATACAAAACATCACCTGTTTGCATGTTATGTAATTCTGCAATAGATGCTGTTTCCCATCAGGTGTTGTATATTGAAAATTCGATGGAAAAATAGCCACATTCTGGTAGAGGATATAACTCTGAAACATCTGTAATAATTCCTCAAGAGTAAGCACTTCTTCATTAGAATAAGCTATTATTTATCTTTTTTTTTAATTGGGAAAATACCATACATAGGAGTTACAATTACATGGGAAAAATAACGAGTACATTTCTTATCCACATTGTTGCCTCCTTTGTTTCTAATTCCCATTGCTTCCCATTACCATCCTCCCCCCTCCACCCTACTCGATCATTCCCTCTCCCGAAAGTTGTAAAGTTCGTTTTTTGGAAATAAACGACTTGTACATTTCATTGTTGCGATAAGTCCACCAGTATCCCTATGTAAACGAATTGTTTTTTCCCTTCCCCTCCACAAATTATGAAAACATCAAATAAAGTGAAAGTAGGGGTTATACCATGGGGGAGGGACATACAAAGCAACAAAGAAATCATCTTAAAAACATGTTAGAGACAATTGGATGAAAGAAAAAGATTGAATATTTATTTTGGGGTTCATTTTCCTAACATCAACTTATCTGTCCTTCCTGCTTGACTCAAACATACACTGGTTATTGCAAATAAGGGAAACCATGAGACCTATCTTTCTTTGGGCCTGGCTCACTTCTCTTAACATAATTTTTTCCAAGTCTTTCCATTTCCTAACGAATGGGGTAATGCCAATCTTTCTGATGGAGGCATAGAATTCCATTGTGTATATTTATACCATATTTTCTTGATCCATTCACCTACTGAGAGGCATCTGGGTTGGTTCCATATCTTAACTATGGTATATAATGTTACAATAAACATAGTTGTGCTGGGAGCTTTAGTATGGTCTTGTTTTTGATCATTTGGGTAAATGCCCAAAAGTGGGATTGCTGGGTCATAGGGGAGCTTTATGTGGAGATTTTTGAGGCACCTCCTTACTATTTTCCAAAGTGGTTGAACAAGATTACACTCCCACCAACAATCATTATGGTTTCATTCTGTCCACATACCCACTAGCAGCTGTTGTTATTAGATTTCTTAATTATAGACATTCTGACTGGCGTGAGGTGATATCTCAATGTTGTTTTGATTTTAATTTCTTTTATAGTTAGAGAGGTGAGCATTTCTGCATATGTCTATTGGCCATCCTTCTTTCCTCTTCAGAGAAGTTTCTCAATAAGGTCTTTAGCCTGCTTATTTATTGGGCAGTTGTTTCCTTTTTTTATTATTTTTTTTTATTTTGAAAATACTGTACAGAGGGGTTACAATTACATGGGCAAGATAATGTGTAAATTTCTTATCAAGCAATGTAGCCTCCTCCTTTGTTTCCCCTTAAACATAATCTTTTTTTAATTTAATTTAATTTTATTTGTGAACATACTGTACAGTACGCATTATCCTGGGCAGTTGTTTCTTTGAGGATTTGTTGTTGGGCAATTTAATTTTTTGAGTTACAGGTATATTTTAGATATAAGATCCTTGCCCATTGTTTGGCTAGTGAAAGAATAAGCTAATATTTCTATTAAAATCAATACCAAGCTTTGATACCATAATCTCATCTTAGCTCATTAATTTCCAACTTGTAAGCTACACCTTTAAATTCCCTTAATTCACATCATTACTAGCTTATCGCTATTGTTAAAAAATTCTGCACCACTGCTAATGTGATGACCTTCCAATTATGGAAAGAATACTGCACTAAATTTGCTGCATCATTTTTCCCCTGTGGTATTCTTGAGATGAGAACAATTGCAAAACATTGTTTATATTTATAGTTTTATATATCTTAGATATTCTGGGGACTAAGATCTGAAGATTATGGTTCAAAGCCCACCCAGGAAGGAAGTTTTCTGAGACTCTTATCTCCAATAACTGCTCACAAAATGCTAGACCAAAGTGGCAATGGCATTCCAGTAGTAGATCATTAGAATTGAACACAAAAAGACTCAAGGACAGCGTCCAAGCCGAGCTAAAGCCTTAGGACCAAACAAAACACAAAAACAAAAATGAAAACAAACCCCATACCTAGCATTTTTCTTATTGTATATAGAGTCACGTAATTAAGAAAATTTCTTCCTGTGTTACATATTGGTAGAAGAACCACGATTTCACACAAATACTCCCTTCATACCATGTTATAACAAACCTTGAAATATTACTCTTTTTCTAAATTTATAAATTAATATCCATGTGTTGGAAACTCTGTCTCGATTCTTCACATTATCAATTCTTACGTGACCTATTTAAATTATCTATTAACTAAGTTCTAATTTCTCCTCTCTTGAAAGAATATTCTAGGCAAACAGCATGCCAGAATCATTTTTGAATTTGTAAATTAAATCTGCTACTTAAAAAGAATTTTGTAGTGTCCTATATATACCCAATTACAAACAAAACCAAATATTTATTATATCTATATTCTAATTTCGGAAGGGCTACAAATTCCTACATTAGATGAACTTTGTTATTTCTCCAGGCTTCAGCTTAGGTTTTCCCAATTTGGTTGGTAACCACGAGTGATATTGCATCTACATATATTCGCTAATGAAGAGATCATTTAAAACACAAATGAGGTTACATATGAATTGCATTTCAATAGGAAATTTGACTTCCCAAAACATAAAGACAAAATCAACCCAAATTTACAACTCTGTATCCCTTTCTTGTTGTTTGGTTCATTTTATTGAGACAAAATTATACTACCTTTTACAGGGAAGGTATCACTATGTAATTCCAATCTCTAATCTCCTGTCTCAGACTGACTGCTAGAATTCCAGGCTTGTATTACATTGCCCTGACATAGTTTGTTGGTTTATTTAATCTAGATACAGAGTTGCAATTCTCAACTTCTCCTATGACCTTATCCACTAGAATGACTGTTCAGGCTGTATGTATTATTTTCTAATATTGGACACAGCATATGAATATTTTCAGGTGCACCGGCAGTGGTCTCTGATTGATTCCTCCATGGATCTGATACCTTTAATAACCATTACTCGAATTTCTGAGTATCTCTGCTACCTACCTATGTGACAGTTCACAAGAGGAGTTTCTTGTATTCAAAATTATGAATTGATTCCAGTCTTACTCAGGACATATTTTCTACTGTTCTCTAACATTTCTACACATTCTAGGTTGCATCATTTGTGTATGTGTGTTTGCACATATAAGGTCCCTCTGTGTGTATGTGTAGGTTTGTATGTACATATGCAAAAGCCTCAAGCTCCTGTTAAGCAATTTTGCTCATGACTAGTATTCCATCACTTGAGCCATTCTTCCAAAGCAGCTTTTGACTGGTTAATTATAGGTAGTTTCTCAAAGACTGTTCTGCCAACCCTGCCTGCAAATTGCATTTGCCATCCACCTATACATACTTATGTTTAATTTTTCCAGGAGTATCAGTTTTTACACTGTGAGTGTGAAGTGTAATTTGTAGTCCCTAATCTTAAACCCCAGAATTCATACAAATGAAGATGTTCATACACATTACATATCACTGTTCAAAGTGAGATCTCAAACCGGGTGTCAGTGGCTCATGCTTGTAACCCTATCTACGCTAAAAACTGAGTTTTAATTAAGAGTTGGAGTTCAAAGCCATCTAGGATAGAAAAGCCCGTGAGACTTGTTTTTTTAATATTTTTTTTATTTTTTATTTTTGGTTTTGTTTTTGTTTTCCCTTTGTCAGTCCTGGGGCTTGAATTCTGGGCTTGGGCACTGCCCCTCAGCTCTTCAGCTTGAGGCATCACTCTGACACTTAAGCCTCGGTGCTACTTCCGGTTTTCTAAGTGGTTTATTGAACATAAGAGTTTCACAGACTTTCCTGCCTGCATAGGCTTTGGACCGAGATCCTAGCTTCTCAGCCTCCTAAGTAGCTAAGATTAAAGGTATAAGCCTCTGCTGCCCAGTTCAATGAGACTGTTATCCAATTAATCACAAGATATCTGGAAGTGGAACTATGGCTCAAATGGTAGGACTTTGGCCTTGAGCGGCAGAGCTGAGGGACAACATCTAAGCCCATACTTCAGGCCCCAGAACCAACAAAAGAAAGGAAAAGGAAAGAGAAGAAAAGGAAAGGAAAGGAAAGGAAAGGAAAGGAAAGGAAAGGAAAGGAAAGGAAAGGAAATGTGATCTTTTCCACTCATTGGTAGTATAATCCCTGCTTTCTCAATATGGCCTTTTGTCCAGTTAAGTCCATGCACTTATATCTGACTTGCTTTGGAACCAGAGATATTCTTCCTTCCTACTTTTTACCAATTTGCGTGATTAGCAACCATGATTTAGAGCCAGGAGATGAAAGATGGTGGCTTCATCCTTCATGTTCCATTTAGGAATGCTTTCTCTATATCACTCCCATGGATGAACACACTGGCCTTGGCCTTACTGTTTCAATGTATTCTTATTTATAGAGCCTTCTATTGTGTATTGAACCCTTATACTTAAAGACAGTACTTCTCTTTCTTTTATTCCTCTTGTTCCCCTACTGTTAACTCATTTACACTTGGGAAATAATGCACAAAACACACACACACACACACACACACACACACACACACACACACACACACACACACACAATTTTCTGAGAATCTTATTCCTACTTAAAATTGGTCTTAATTTATGGAGTACTTACAAAATTTGAACTCAACGTACTCCTGGTTAATGTTTTTATAAGCCATTTAAATTTCATATCTTCTCTTTACTAAGTTGTCTCTGAAACACATGTTATCTCATATCCAAAGATATCCTTGTGCTATTTCAGTGAAGCAAGAAACATTCATTGTATATTAACACCTTTAAAAGAGCAGTACCATACATTTTTATTGGAAGTAACTGGAAGGAACTGTTACTGGAAGTGGAAACTGATCAAGGAGAGGAATTGAACACAGAGGATGACAAAGTTCAAGGTAATGTGTGCCCTCCTTTCTACTGAACAAGAAAAGAATCGAAGGCTTAAAGGAAACTTTGTTCCTGACTTGTTCGACTGTGTTGATTACTCCTATAACACTTATCTGTAAACTTCTAGTTGAGAGTATTACAAAAGGAAACTTTATGCAATTGGAAGGCCAAAATCGAAAAAAAGGAAATAACTTTGTTTTCAAAGTGTTCTACTGCAGAGAAACAAAACATGGACGTTTTAAAGTGCCTTTTGGGTGGATATTGCACTCCTGAAATGATTCTCTTGTGGCAGCATTCAGTTATTAATTCCTAGAGAATGGCCCTGGGTTCTCCATAGCAACAAGGATTCCAAAAAAGCAGGATCCAGTGAATATCATTAGCAAAATGAGACTCTTCTCAGACTAGTGCTGCTTTAAGAAGGGTCACAAAGATATATCTGGTGGGATTTTGTTTTTGTTCTTGTTTGATTGTTTAGATTGTGCCGGTTCTGGGGCTTAAACTCAGACTCTGAACCCTGTCCCGGAAGAGTTGACTTCCCTGTCCACCTGCCCCCAATGCTAGTACTCTACTGGTTGAGCCACAACTGCACTTATAGTTTTATGGTTTTAATTACAATATGAGTTTGACAGGCTCTCCATCCTGGGTTGGCTGTTAAATGAGATAATAACTAAGACAAGTGACACAAAATGTATCAAAAGCTCTCCTTGGAACTGAGAAATATTAGTAGAAATTTATTATAAAATAATATTTGACAAATTTTGAAAGAGAATATGTCCAGCCAAGAAGCCATAACTTTAACTCATCAAAAGTAGGTGCACTAAATTTTTTTTCAGCTTGGAAAGATTACTATTGGGATCATAGTTTCTCTTGGGGATAACCAAAGTCATATTTCCTTTTGTAAATTTTTGGTCTTGGGGCTTGTACTCTGGTCCTGGGCATCATCCCTCAATCTCAGCTCAAGATGATTGCTATATCACTTTATGTACCTCACTGCTTCCAGTTTTCTCATGCTTACTTAATTGAAGATAATATTCTCATAGACTTTCCTTTCAAGAGGGACTTTGAACCTCTGGTCTCAGCCTCCTGATTAGATAGGATTACAGACATGAGTCACTGGCACCCAGCTAATATTTGCATTTGTGTTCATTTAATGACACTATGTAGACAAATCATGGAAATTTGAATGAAATAATGACATTGCATCTATTCAGAATAATGGAAATAGCAATAAATATGTCATCTTTTTCGGTTTTACCTTAATGACTGATTAGATATGGGAACCTTAGATTATCATCCTCTGCCTACTAGATAGGTGGACTTTGTATCAGAAAATGTTCATAGAGAAATAGAGAACGACTTAGATTTTAGAAAGCAAAGGAGATAGGGTATGAAAGATCAGCATGGAAGGAGATATAAATTGGTACACAGAGGTTAAGATATAGCATAAGAGATTTAGAATGCTAAATGCAATGAGGACTAAGCCTAGATAAATAAGACTAATCCTTCATTATCCAAAAAGGGCTCCAAGTAACAGTTTCTCGTATACCGTTCTTGCTATCATTTATTCTTTCCATCTGGAAATATTCCTTCTCTTCTGTCATAACTATTAACTACCCTCCGCGTTTTTGGTGCTGTGCCTGACCAAAAAGATTTCTAAATCTCACTGCGATTAATCTTTTCATTTTAATTAGAAGTGACCACTCAAAATCCTGGAATCTTTGGATTTCTAGGATTAATCGTCACCTATTATCGAAGAACATTCCTGGCATTAATTGCCATGACCTAATGAATAATACTTTTTTTCAACACAGTATCCTATTATAGGTAAGCACATGAATTAGGGACTCTTGTCAGGTATCAGTATGGATGGAGCAATGATATATTCCAAGTATGTGTTCTTTATTTTGCATTTACTAATTAAATGACCTTTTTCTGCCAGTCCTGGTGTTTGATTAAAAGGCTTTTTTCCCACTCAAGGCTAGCAATCTACCACTTGAGCTACAGCACCACTTCCACTGTTTCTTTTTCTGTTTATGTGGTACTGAGGAATTGAATTCAGGGTTCTATGAATGCTAGGCAAACACTGTACCATGAAGCCACATTTCCAGGGCCTTAAATGACTTTCTTAAGATGGTATTACATTTTCATTCCATTTTAAGGTATCACAATTTTGGCCGGGTGCTGAAACGGAAGTAGAAAACAATACTAAGTCCAGTAAGGCTGGCATTCATGTCACATCACTAAGAAAGTACAGTTAAGACCTGCAGGACTCATAGCACTGTTACATGTAGTATTATTATGTAAAACAGTATAAACAGTCAGCTCCAACATCCATACCATTCTGCTTCCACTTTCAAGTTCAAGAGTGTTGAGAGTGTTTTCTAGGAAGGAAGGAGGAGGAGGTGGAAGGCGATAGTGGAAAAATATGTGTATTCGCTTAGTCTCCACTTATTTCGCATTTTAAAAAGTGCTACTGATTAACTCCCATTTTTATCTAATTGACTATGCTCTCTGCACAAGGTGCAGATAAATGTAGAAATTTATTCTTGAGGCTAGTCACATATAATTAACAAAATATATTTATATAAAAAGAAAAGATACTATATTACAAAGTATAAAGTTCTTCTCCAAGTATTGAAAAGATTTCTCCAGTTTTCTTTGAGATTTTATGAACTCAGAATCACAATATTCTCTAATTCCTGTAACAACCAAGCATGAAAACATCATTTAAAATCTAATAGTTTCATAAACAAAGTTTGATAATAGCTTCCTTCCTGCAGAGACATGTGATGGAAAGTAATGTTGATTGTATTATAATACTCTTCTTTTTTCTCTTTTTCTACAGTATTACATATCTTTGCAAATAACTGTATGACCTACATCAGCTTCCTATGAGTGAGATTTCCCTCTTATCTGGAATGTCAAGATAGGTCATGTGACATATTTCAGCTTACAAAATTGAACCAGAAGCAAGCGCTGCAAAATTATTTGTAGAGGAAGATTTTTATCCCATTGTCTGTTCCTAACAGATGATTGTTTTCCCATATCTATAAAAGTAGCATATATTTGGGGCTCAATTGATAGAGTGCTAGCCTTGAGCTGAAGCGCTGAGTGACAGCACCCAGGCTCAGAGTTCAGGCCCACGACTGGACGCAAAATAAAAAAAAAATAAAAAATAAATAAAAGTAGCGTATTTCCAGAGGGAGTCTTCCTTCAAATTATATTCTGGAAGACTAAAGCATGTGAAATAAAGGCAAAACTCAAATACAGCCTCATATAACACAGCAAAAACTAAGGTAATATTAGAACATAATATTAAGATGTTAGTTTCTTACCATCCTTGTATACATTCATAAGCATTGACTATAAAACACCAGAATTTAACAAATTCTAAACAAGAAGTAAACAAATAGATAAAATTTCCTGCTTGATGCTATTACATTTTTTCTATCAATAAGCATTCTCCATGTGGTCACTTGCATGTGGGGTTATCTTTTCTATAGATGAATTTAATCAATCTTGAGCATGATATCTAATATCCACAATCATTATCCAGACATTGTGATTGAGATGTGGAGAAACAAAATGCCTACATTTCTCCTTCATATTCACCTTCTCCTATTTCTAATATGAATTTTCATCCTTTCTCCAAAATGTCCTATTAATAAAGGATGAATGACTCATTCTGGATATTAAGCAAAAGGCATCCATGCAAGAATTTCATTCTTTCAGAAATCGTGTAAATAAATCACAGTGGCTTATAGAAGAATAAAAACATGATTTTTTTCCTTCTCTGGTTTCCACCATAGTGTCTGAACATGACACTAAATATCTAATAAACCATTTGTTTTGGCTAAGCTTTTAAAAGGAATAAATAGGAATTTTTTGTTTGCTTTTGAGAGACCTGAAATAATGTTGCAATAACATTGTGTGTTGAGAGGCTAAATTTTATGAGAATCTAAACATAATGAAAAATAGATGATTTTAAGATAAATAGCTTGTAGGTATATTTTGAACGTGACATATACAAAGAGACTTTTTTTTTTTCTTTTCCTCTCCATACTGATTCAACTTCAATAAGGAGTTCAAGTAATTCAAATAGTTATGTTTCTGTCAAAAATAGAATAGGCACAAGAAAGGTAGAAAAAGAGAACAAGTATTGGGTGATGCATTCTTTAAAAATAGCAAATTAATATAAACCATAAGAGAAACTTTTTAAACAGAGTGTATAAAAAGTGACAGTACAAGGATTGTTTCAGGAGCTGTCTCTGAGATTTAAACTTTCTAGGAGGTGACAATGTTTTAATCAGTATTACTTTCAGGGAATAATTTTAATTTTTTAGTTAGATTTCATTGAAGAAATACGTTGTTTAAATCTAATGAAAGTATAACAGGACATAGTAGAAAGAATGCAACATATTCCTTGTGTACGCAGAAAAAAACCCTCCCAAAATATCTATTGCCACCAAATATGTAATCCCTCAAATGTCAATTTGGATTATCAGTGAAATAATCACCTTTCCTTACCCAATGAATGCAAATTTGAATAATTATCACATGGAGGAACTATACACAAACGGGTACTTAAATGTCCAGTTTTAGTTGGGAAGGGCAATGATTGGGGTCTAACCATCAGAAATGTGTAAAGATGGTACATTTGAAAATAAAGGAAAAGAGAACAACCAGATTGTTAAATCGAAAATAAAGGAAAAGACAACAATAATATTGTGAAATTTCTGGAAAGTGGAACAGAAAGTAAATGCCTTGTAAAGTTCGTTTTTCGACATTACGACTTGCACATGTCATTGTTGAAATCGGTCCACCTGTATCTTTAGTTAAATGATTTCTTTTTGCCCATCCCCTCCACAAATTATACCAACATCAACTACAACTTTGGTGTCGAGGTTAGGACTGAGTGTTGGGACTTAGGAAGATTATGGGAAGGAATGTGGAGGGGAAACAAAGAGGAGGCAAGAATGCTGATAAGAAATCTACTCGTTATCTTGCCCATGTAATTGTAACTCCTCTGTATGGTTTTCTCACAATTAAAAAAAGAAAAGAAAAAAAAAATAAATGCCTGTTCCTCTACAATCATCTGAAAATCTGTCAGCTCTGTTTTTGGCTAGATTTTAATCTAGTGAGACTTCTTTTAGATATCTGTCCTTTAGAACTGTAGAATTATAAATATGGATAATGCAATCAATTAAACTTGAAGCAATTTGTTTAAGCAGCCTTGGTTTAGTAAACTAAACTCAACTACACAGTTTTCCTGATGCAACTACAGGGACACCACATATCCTAGTTTCTGAGAATAAGTAAAAATTGCCACCTATTTTGTACACATGTATGATGTACATACTAAGGGCTTTGCATTAATGAAGGCTTGAAATTCTAAAGAATATCTAAATAAACAGCTCCCTATTTTTATTTTCACATTTGGTGATCACTAAGTACCAAAGACTAGGGTAGGAATATGTAAATGAAATGAGTCTTCTGATATTATACATCATTTTGGGTCACAGTTCCTAAAATAATTAAAAAAAAAAGGTAAAACCAAAACAGAAATTCCAATTTTTATCCTTCTAGCCCTTCCAACAGAAATGAGAGAATTTAGTAAAGATACAACAATTCCAAGATGTTATTTGATATTATAGGTTCACCACATGGCAAAAAGGAAGATAACAAAAATGGGCCCCCTGAAACAATAGAAAACAAAATCTACACCTACAAACTGATATTGCTAGAAAATAGTTTCCAGTATGCTGTCTTTTATTTTTAGGTTTCTTTACACCACCTTTCCTTCCTAAGGAAATGTCTCTTTATTAATATGCAAGTGTATGCACCCTGTACCCCAGCAACAAATAATGTTTCTAGATGTAAACAAGCATGATAGTAAGAGTAACCAAGATTATTTCTGTGCTATAGCTGAAAAATAAGAATGATCTTGAGAAATAGTAAAAAAAAAAACTGAACTTTTTCATATCTTTCCTCTTCTCCAACATGAGGAATCCTAGTCAAGATATGTAAAACATTAATGAATTATTTTTATATATTGTTGTTTACATTAGAGCAAATACATTTTTTCTCTTTGTAAGCCTGATCTTTGAAAGAGTCACACCCTCACATTTATTTTAAAGACAAAATGTTACTGCGGTGATTTAGGTGCTTTCCTCCTTTTGGGTGTTGTTCTCTATTATGTTGGCAACTACATAGAAACACAAGATAAATTTATTATACTTATGTTATAATTTTCAAAGTCATACTGTCTTCAAATGTTTTTTTTTTACTTCTTCACTGCTAATTAAAGTTTATTTGTTGTTCTTTAAATGATAACAAAAAAGTCATATTTTACCGTATATTGTCAGTGAAATCAGGTGGGTCTGTGATTGCTTTTTAATTGGTTTCAAGTATTTCCTTGGCTATTTTCATTATTGCCTTTGTTCCAGTCTTCTAATCAGGAATGGGTTAAATAAAAAGATTATCCTAAGGAATAGGATGTTAGCCAGGGGAAATATATATATGATACTAAAGAGTATCATCTCTTAAGAGACTGAAAGGCTCAGAATACATTTTGCTATTACTGGCATGGTTAAGATGGCATCAATCTTTTAGATCTTAAATGAAGTAAAAAGCATGTAAAATGTGACAGTTGTTCCAAACAATGATTTTGGCTTATACTTTCCTACTCCAGTGAGATGAGTGACTACTGTCAATGAAAACCCTGACAAAGTTGGAGGGTATATAGATTTTAGTTTAGAAAGGTTAATGTTACAAAGCCAAGGGAGATTCCTAAAATAGCACTGCCTATCGCTTAACAATTATACTTATGTCATGTAAACATATAATTATGAATTGACTGAGAATTTTTTGATTTACACAATTCACTGACAACTAAAACTGGAAAACACATCTCTACATTTATATAAACTAGTATATCTAGTGAGGATTTAAATTTTTTAGAATATATATTTTAACATTCATGTCAAAATATTAGTTTATTTTTAATTGTTCAATTTTAATTTTTTTAGTCATGGGGCTTGAAATCTGTGACTGGATGCTCTCCCTCAGTTTTTCAGCCCAAGGCTAGTGCTCTACCACTTAAGCCACTGCCAGTTTTTGGTGGTTCCTTGGAGATACGAGTCTCATGGACTTTCCAGCTGGGCTATTCCAGATCTGAGCCTCTATAGTAGCTAAGTATACAAGCATTAGCCAATGGCCCCTAGCTACATAATTATTTTTTTACATAGTTATGAAGAATTTAGTGGTGGCCCATACATTTATATGTTGTGTAATCATCAAAATATATAATATCCATTAGTTGCTTTAAGTAACATTACATTTTTAGGAGACTGCTCAAAAAACTAGTCTTTTGGCTGCGTTGGTTCAATGTCAGCCTAAACAGACAAAAATGTGAAAACATCTCTAATTGTCCCACAAGGAGAAGAATGTGAGGATATGGCTCAAAGAATAGAGTGTCATCATTCATTAGCAAAAAAATCTAAGGAGACCATGAAACACTGAGTTTGGGCACGACAAATGTCGCTGAGTGTTAGAGCACTTGCCTTGAATGTATGAGGCCCTGGGTTCGATTTCTCAGCACCACATAAACAGAAAGAAAAAAGCCAGAAGTGGCAATGTGGTGAAAAGGGTAGAGCTCTAGCCTTTAGCTGAAGAGCTGAGGGACATGGCCCAGGCCCAATACAGGCCCCACGATCGGAACTCCCCTCCACCCCCCCACAAAGAAAAGTACTATGAACATCAGTAATCAAGCCAAAATAGTAGAAAAGTTCATGAGAAATATTTTGTAAATAAATGGAAGATAAATTATTTCGCAGAATTTTCATTCACCAGAGATAAAAGTCAAAGTTTCATTTGTACAATCTCATTGTACTGGTTTGTGTTGAAACCTGGCTATTAGGTTACACATGAATGAGTACATTGGATTAGCTTATATAGCAGAGATTGCCTGTGACTATGCACCATCTCATACTGCAAAAATCTAAAATCGTGCTTCTTAATTTAAATGAAACATCATGTTAGAGACTGTTCAGCCCACATAGACAGAAGCCCTTATTTTGAGGCTTCAGACCAGTGATAAACACACCTGATTTAATGCCCTTCCCTTGCATAACTAGACCTTACTTAGCTGGCACCTAGCAAGGCTTAATCTCTCCTTTCTCCTGCTTCAAATCATTTCACATGTTATGTATTTCTTACCATCAGTTATTTTCTTACTATCCCCGCAAGAAAACTCTCATGTTCATGTACACCCACTATAACTATCCTACTTATAAAAGCGAGTAAAAGTTTAGCATTGGCCCAGGCTCTCATGTGTAGGTTTGCTCCCTAGTAAATCTGTGCTACACAAACACTTTATTTTTTCTCCATGGGTTTAGAGGCTAAACACTGATTGATTTGGTTTGATGTAATCCCATTAATCCAGATTTACTCCAAGTTTTGTGATTCCGGATTTTTGGAATTTTGACAGTTTAGTGGAAGTGCATGTCCTTGTTGTAGAATTATCTAATATGTACAAAGCCATGGGTTCAATCCCAAAGAAACCCAAATAATCAGTTAATAAATAGTAAGAATAAATAAAATAGTTACTTGGAATAAATGCTTTCATATTAGAGAGGCATGAATCCTCAAACAGTAAACAAAATAATATCAACACTTGTACCCAATGACATGTATCTGCAAGAATGTAGAGGAAATAGTTTGCCTTTTCTATTCTTTGTTTTCATTTTGTTTCCTTCTTTCTTTCTTTCCTTTGTAATTACTGCTGCTTGAAGTTGCTAAGGCTCTGACTACTTTAGTCTATTTTTAAGATGAGGTCTTAGTTTTTGGCCTAGCCTCGCTTAATAATCTCTTACCTATGGCTTCCACAAATGTGAGATAACAGGGAAATTACATGAAATCTAGCTTTCTCTGTTGTTTTAGTTTCTCACTATTTTTTGTGAGAACTGGCCCTGGATCCCTATCTTCTAAATCTCTGCCTTCTAATTAGGAAGGCATATTTCAGAATCTCAAGCTTGGACCCAGACTATTTTTCAATGAAACATTCAATATTGACTTCTGTTTTCTAGATATCCTTAAGTTCTATTGAGGTTACTCTGTATTTTTCTGATGTTAGCAGAAGGATATAGAGAAATCCCTTGAATATTTTTTCCAGTTTCTTTAAATGTTTATATTATGATATCAGAAAGAGGACATTAATATTTCACAAGTACCTATGCAGACTTCAGTTGTTTTATTTTGTGCACATATTAAGTCCTATACAATTTTGTATCAACTCTATATTTACAGATACTTTATTTTTCCCAAAAATAAACCTCTATCATGCTCCCCTTTTATAATTAAACCAATTTCTTGGTCCCATATCCCTTTGATCCACAACAGCTTCAAAACAATAATCAGTTTATGGGATTTCTTAATAACTGTAAAGCCTCTGAAAGCCCAGACTAATTTGTGATTAATTTTATTTTCAAGAACACTCAAATTCTGGTACAAACTGAATTTGTAATAAAGAGTTACATTGAGATAAATATTATCCTCTCTTATTTCTAAAACATGTCCATAACTGTTTTTGGTTTATGTGTTGAGTATGTCATAACATAATTTCCCATTCTGGATTTTTTATTGTGTTGTTTCTTTTAGATAACCAGAAGTCTTTAACGTATTAAGGGATTTTGTAAATTTATGAATGGAAATATCAAATTTGTAATCAATACGATTTTTTAATATCTTATATTTACTTCCTTCAATTCCCAAATTTTGTGAATTTGGGCAGTATAGAAAATAATGAAATTAATAGAGGAAATTTCAGACATCAATTAAGCTTCCGTATGTAAGAACAAGCAACGTTTCTGAAAGCTTGATTCAGCATTCTCCCATCAACCAATTTCCCTCTTTGTGTTTAAAATTGGTAGACGAATTTCCTGAGTTATTTTATGCAAGGAAGGCAACAGCAGCAAGCTTACCAATAATTTTAAATGTGGTTTATAGTAGGTGTCATCAATAACCAATTAATTGTTTATCCATGCTAGGAAGCTTGTTAAGAAATAATATAGGTGAGCAAAGTTAGAACAGGAAATGGTCAAGTCAGCTCCCAGAGCAACACAGATTTTTCAACAATACCATATAAGGGCATAATTTTTTTGGGAAGCATGTTTTACTTACAAAGTAGCTACTATATTTTAAATAGGAAAGTGAATGAATTTTTACTAAATTGGGAAGATATTTCAAAAGTCATAATTTTTCAATTATGTGAAAAAGGTTTAAGCAAAGACTGGATCTATTCTGGACTTCTGTTGGTGAAGGTTCAAAGCAAAAACTCAAGTAATTATATACATAGTGACAAGAACCTATGTCAAGTGGTTACTCTAGAATTGCATGATGTGAAAAGAGAAGAGAACAGAGTGCAAAGGCAATGAACTTTTTATAGAGGATGCAGATTGTAAAAATTCTAGGGATGGCAGGCCACATAGTCTCTTACGTGCACCTCAGTCTCGAACATTGTGGTGCTAAAGCAGCTACAGAAAACCTGAAAGAGATAAAGCTGGGCATGGTAAATTGTAATAAAAGATACAGATTCCCTATAGTTTACAATAATTAGTACTTTCAGTAATGTGTCTATTTTGTCCATCACTTAAAACCGTAGAAAAATATACTTAGCTCCAGATCAAAGCACGATGTAAAGGTCATAGACTACTATTTGCAGATTCCTGGTCAAGAAAATTAACCTCTGAATAAAATCCAAACAGGAAATGACAGTTGTTGTTTCTGAAACGTAAAAAAGAATATTCAGAGCAGTGCATAAAAGGTCATATAATTTGAGCAAATTATCTCTGACATTCATGGGAGCTGGCTGCCAAGAGTTAAAAATCTACACTGATTGAGATGTATAAGGTTTTATGAAACATAGCCCTTTCATTATTATACAAGCAATAGAATTTAGAGTTGCTTTAAAAAAGAAGCCATCTCTTTCTACCCATGATTTTTACACTTGCTTACCCCTCCCAAGGTAAAATCTTGATTTTAGTGGTTCTACAAACCTAAGTTCTATTCTTGGCCCTCTCATGATTGCCAGTTAACTAGCTTTTTCCATCTAGGTGTACTGTTCCATGAAATAAAGGAATCTTAGTGGATCAAGAAAGACGTGAGAGAGCAAGCCTTTATATGAAAGCATTTAGCAGAACATGCAGAATATGCACCTATTCAAATACCTTTTAAATTTCTCTCCTCAAAATAATTGCGATTTGATGTTCTATGTGGATTTCTGATAGTTGTCAATAGAATTATCTGTTTCCTAATTTCAGATTTGGTGAAATACTAAAGTCAATAGCACTATCAATGAGTATTTTCTGATAGAAATATTGCTTGAGCTTTTATAAATATGCTTATATTGCATGAATTGTTGATGATCTGCAAATATGTCTGTCAATTATGATGTATATCTCACCTGAATACAAGGATGGGTTATACTTTCATTGGACTCTCTTTCCAACTGCTCGTTTTCATTCAGCATAACTTTTCTGGCCTCAGATTCTTCCAGTTTTCTGATGTGGACTCCATGAATGCTCTATTACTTTGTATTTATTCCCATCCCACCTGAACAATTCCTCAATTAATCTTTGATTAGCCCCATCATGCTCATGAATTTTCCTATCACACTCACGCCTTTTTGTATCAACTTTATACAGAGTCTTTTGCAGGTTTTTAATCTTTTTATTTAGCATTTTTATTAGTTTTTTTATCAGTGTTGTAGACCATTTGTGGAAGTCCCCTTGGATTATTAACTGCTCTATTGCCTGATTATCATGATTGGGAGTTGAGATACCTGCAGTTGCCATTTTTCTTGTGTTTCTCCACTTTTTCTTCTGCTTTGGGTATTAAAGCAAAACCAATACCGTTCAAGGACACTATTTTATGGCAATCGTCAATCAGAGTTCTCTAGCGGCACAGATTTTTTGTAACAGTCAAAATGAATACATGTATATTCAAGTTCAGTAGATACATCTAGTTCAACCACAAATAACTAGGGACTAAGAAAATCAAAGAAGGAGTCAGCAGACCAGAAACTGATAGGTTTAGGGAGAATTGTGTGAAGAAAATAAGATTAGACAAATGTGGAGATGGATTGGGGGAGAGGGACTATAACCAAGATATATGCAGAGAGTGGCAAAGGATAGAAAGAAAGAAGAGAGATACAGACAAAGGAAAATGAAAAAATAAAAAATTTAAAAGTGAAACAAAAATTATATAAATTGTTAAACAATAGCAAGAAAGGAAAACCTATGAGTCCTTACCTTGTTCATGTCATTGTAACCATTCTGAATTTAACAATTAAAAAAATCTTATTAATAAAAAATAACGACATTGGAACATGAAAGAAATTATGTAAGTATGAGGAAATAATACTACTGTTAGAGTCATGGCTGAGTGTTTGTGAATTGAGTAATTGATGCATACACAATGAAGGAAATGGTCTTATATAAGATGTGTGTTTACTTGGGATTGAATAGAACAGCAATTATGTAAAGCCAAAAAACAAAAAGTACCAAGTAAAAAGAATTCAAAAGTTCAATTAAAATGATGAAAAACTTGAAAGCAATTTAATTTTAAAAAATCACATAAATCTTTTTGGGGAGATATGGTGTCTCTAAGAGGTCATACCAGGTTTAGGATGTCAACAATGTGCTTCTGATATAACAATGGCAATGTGATGTCACAATGGGTTTGTTATACTACAGTGATGATGCAGTGACAATGTCTGTGAGGTCACAATGTATTTGTAGTGTCAATAAGTATATGAATTCACATAAGGACCATGATGTCTTAAAATACATGTGTTGTCACAACTGTGATGAAGTCCTATGAGATTTGTGATGTCACCAGGTGATACAATGGTCATGAAATCTGGTAGTGTAATGTCAGTGGAGTCATGACATCTCAGTGGGTTTCTGATATCACATAGGCAGTATGTCATAGAAGTTATCAGGAGAGACAGGTTTGTGATGTCACATGTGTTAGTTGTAACATATTTGCACTGTGATATCACAATACTTGTGATGTTACACTGTATTTCTGATATCAAAACACATGCCACATTTGAAATAGAATGAAATCACAGAATAGGCATGCCCAATGTGTCTATAGAATCATAATGACATTGTGATGTGAGAATGCAATGATGTCATTGTAGTTTTTTGATGTCCCAATGAGCTGATTTTGTCATAACAAAAATGTGATGTTATACTGGTAATGATGACACAAATGGGCTGTGATGTTACCAGCGCATGACATGACATCTCAACTATTATTAGATCACAAAGAGGATAATGATAAAGACAGGGATTGTGATGTCACAAAGGCAATGTGTTTTTTCAAAGAAGCAAGAGTGCATAGTAGGTTTGCAATGTTACAATGTGATTGTGAAAGCACAATGGCAGTGTGATTTCACAATGTCTTTGAAATGTTACAGTGCTAATGCAATGGGGACATCAAAAAGAAATTGTGATGTGACAATGATTATGGGGACACAATGCGTTTCTGCTATCGACCCACATTGAAATGTGAAATGGAATGAAATCACAGAATATGCATTCACAATGTGCCTATCACATCCCAACAAAAATATGATGTGATAATGCTGCCACAATAATTCAGTGATGTCACAATGACCTGTTAATAGCATATTAACAATTTGATGTCACTCTGGAGATGATTTCACAAAGGGCTTGTGATGCTACCTTTAAAAATGTGATCTTAGTCTGGTCAAAATGAAGATACAGATACAGAGACCATGAAGTCACAAAGACCACGTGTTTTTTTCAAAAGTGCTAGGAGGTAAAAATAAGTTTGGTGTGTCACAATGTGATCATGATGTCACAATGTCAGTGTGATTTCACAGTGGGTTTGTTAATGACGGTGAGCTCACATTGGGTTAGTGATGTCTACATGAGTTTGTAATATCACAATGACATTTCTAATATAAATATCACAGGAAATGTTATAAATGAAACGTTATAAATTGTAAAACAGATAATCCGATTATGCACTGAGAAAAGTCCTAAGATATCACAGTGATGGTTTCTCAAGGAAGCACCAGATGACCTCCAGAGGAGGTCAGAGATAACATAACAGATAAATTCTTTAGGAGGACCCCATCGCTTCCCAAGGAAACCCAAATGACCTCTCGACGAGGTCCCAGATGGCATCTCTAGGAAGCAGCAAATGACCTCCAGAAAAGGTTTGCAAAACAGGCTATCATGCTTACCAAGACCCAACAGTAGAGCATTTCTAAATGAGTCTCAACTTTGTTGGTCTTGGGAAACAAACATTCAAGGGATATTTTCAGTTCTGAGGCCTGAGAAAATTACCAAGAGTGGTTTCCTTTAGTCCAGGCCCACGGCCATCTCACTGGAGCCTCCTAAAATTATAACCTCTAAAGCACAAAACAGTGCATAGAGGCACATTTAAGAGAAAAAAACAAATTTATTTACACAAAAATGGCCTGAGGATGCCAGATTGTGTGCTCGATATCCAGAGACAAAAGCAGCCTTGACCAACAAACCTCTGACCTCCAATGGGCAGCCCCACCCTTTGTTTATTGGACTGCAAATCACCACCCGCCACAAATATGATCTCCAAATCTCCATACTTCAAAAGGCAAGGCTTTTTACTTTTCTCTTTCTCCCTCCCTCTCTACTGACTTGTCCTCCCTTCCAAGGTCTTTCCCTTTTTCCTATCTTCTTTTTAGGACTTTCCACATTCCGCAGCATTGCCCTTCTACCCCAGTGGCCAGATGCCATTTTTGCCCTACGGCTTTCCTTCAATTCCTCTCTTCCCAGGTCTTTCCACTCCTTCTGTCTCCCCATGTCCTTCCTTCCAGGTATTTCCCCGCATTTACTCCTATCCAATTGCTCAGAACACATAGCCTGTACCGCTACCCATCACCAATCAATCTCCTTTCAAAGATATTTCAATGGTCACTTCCCAAACTGCCGACTGCCAAATCACTACTTGATTGGTAAACATGTGGAGTGTGATATTTCACCCCCTCCAGCAGAATACCCATCTACCTGTAGCAACATGTCCTGCCCCCTACAGACAGCTAGAGCAAAGGGCCATGATGATTTTCACTTTCTCCAGAATTTAGATACTCCCTTGGTTATCATGGTGGCCTCATTTTGAACTAGAACGTATTGAATTTGGACATGTCATTGTGATATTACAAACTTGTCATAAAAAGTTTGTAATATCACTAGTTGTGACTAATACATTAACACCTCACCAAAACTGACCTCATAAACCCATTTTGAAATCACATTGCCTTTGTGACACCATGACTAAATTGTGACACTCCAAACTTTATATGACCTCTTAGCAACTTTGAAAAAAAAAACACGTTCTTTGTGATATCTTAGTAACTGTGTTTACCCACATATTCATGGTGAACTAAGGACATGCCATTGTAACATCACAAAACATTTGTGACATCATTTACAGTGCCAAATTTTATTGTCATTATGGCATCATCAACTCATTGTGACATTGTCAAACTGTAATGAGAACATACCATTATGACATCTAGTTGTCATTGTGAGATCATAGACTAATTGTGAATACCTATTTTATAATTTCATTCTATTTTAAATGTAATGCATATTGGTTATTAGAAATCCATTGTGACCTCATAACCATTGTGACATCAAAATCTCTTTGTGATATTACAAGCCCTTATTATATCACTAACATGTTGACATGTTTCCATTAAGATATCTTAGGCCTTTGTGAGCTCATAATCTGTTTGCAGCCTCCTAATATGACATCATGAACCCATTGTGATATGCTAAACCTATTATGACCTACTAGCTCCTGTAAATATACAAATATCCTTTGTGACATCACAGTCTCTTTGCATATCCTTAGTCTAAATTTAAACTATTGAAATGATATTATATATTCCATTGTAAGATCACATTTCCTTTGTGACAACACCATTTTGAGATCATATTGTCATTTTTACACCATCAATTCATTGTTATATCACTAAACTAAAATGACATCGTACATTAGGAATTTCTATTCTGTGAGTTCATTCCATTTCAAATGTGGCATGTGTGTTGAAATGAGAAACTGATTATGATTTCATAACCATTGTGAAATTACAATGCTTTGTGACATCATTTTGCCATTATGATATCACTGTGATATCACAAACCTGCCCTGTGCTCATAACTTATGTGACATGCCATTTTTCTTATTTCTTATGCCATTTTTGAACTCATGATCTGTTTTGACCTTGTCATATGTAAGATATGACATGATAGGAGAAATCCACAGTGACATTATGACCACTATGATATCACACTGCCAGACATTATGACCATTTTGTCACATTGTGACATCACAAACCTGTTAGGACTTCCTCCCATTTGTGACAACACATGCCTTGGGGACATAACCAACCCTTTTTGAACACATGTACTCATTTATAGTTAATGATAATGTATATACACCATGTCATTGTGATTTCACCAACTCATTGTGATCTCCCAAAATTATTGTGACAGTATCACCATTATGGATCACCAATTGTGTCATCAAAACATTTCTATGACATGATATTGTGACATCACATTTCCATTAGGATATTATTGTCCTAATGTGTTTTCACAATTCTATTTTGACTTCATAACATTTTACAAAATCCATGGTCCTTGGACTTCAAACCCTTTCTATGAACTAGTATCCTCATTGTGAAACATTCTCAAATGATATCGGACATGAGATGATCATATTCCAAACTCATGGTGACATCACTCTCACATCATGACCTCATTACCACTGTGACATTACAAACCCACTGTGACATCACATTGCCGTTGTGGTATCACTATCACGTTGTGATATCCCAAACCTAGTTTTGCCTCTTAGCACCTTCGACACAACTCAGAGCCTTTGTGACATCACAGTCCCTTTGTGTAACATATCCTGATGTAATCCTAGGACAATTTATATTAGACATGCCTTTCAACATCACATACACTTTGGGTTATCACCAGTGTGACATCACATTGCCATTATGAAACTATCAGCTTACAGTGATATCACCAAAATATAATGAATTCATAGCATCTTGACGTCACATTATCATATTGATACCCATATTTCAGGCTTTACTTCTGTGAATACACTTCTCCAAATTAACCATGTAAGGTGACTTGCATAAACACTCTCTCCATGAATTCAAGCTTTCCAGCATTTACCTGTTGGGAAATTTTTACGTACATTACATTTGCTTGTAAGGCTGAGGAACAATTGTTTTAGGCATTGGCCTGGGGCAATTTACCAGGGTGCCTAATAACCAGATATAAACAGAAAGAAGGCTTGAGCCTATAACCATTTTACAGAAATTTAGTGTCCACACTTGCACAGTTGATATCACTATTTTTACTCCTTCTTTCAATCATAATGATTAGTAGCTGTAGACACTCCAGTGTGTTTAGAGTGGTCTCCTAAGCTACCTGATAATCTCAGTTGTTTCTTTGAACCTCAGGGATCACTATTTTCTTTAACTCCTATTTAGAACTCTGACCTCAGCTTGGAAGTTGGAATCCTCTTCCATTTTATCCTCTTCCTTTTCTTTGAAGCTAGCTTTCATGATCCCAATCTCTATGTCAAAGTCCTCCTTATCCTACAAGTGTTCTTCCAGGAGCACACAATTCCTTCCACTCTCACAACACCTCTAACTGTTCTTCAGCTCCTCCTTTAAGTTTGAAATGGTGCTATTAAGAGGGTTTTTTCCACCTTCAACTGTTTCATTGAGACCTGCTACTTCTGCATTATATTTTTGGTGAGATCTCAAAAGTCTCTTTGGCCTTTTCCTCTAATAGCTTCTATTTCTTTTCCCTTTAGTGTATTTTGTGACAGACGTTTTAACTGTTTAACTGTTCTGTTTTTCTGCCTAACGCTCTTTCCCTTTCCTGGGCATTCCACATCAGAGTATGTTTGTCCTTTAACTAATTCTGAGGCATAACAATCTCTTTCTTGATTCTCATATTTTGCTGTTCAGTTTTCATGGCCTCTTCTATGACATGGAACCTCTAGTCAGCCCCATCAGCTGCTCTTTCTTTTCTTTCTTTGTTGAATTTCAGCTCACATGCTTCATAGCTTATAATTACTATGCACTTCATCCTAATACATTTTTGCATCATGTCCAGCTCCTTTCTCTGGGCATTGATTCCCATGTAGAGTGTCAGGACATTCTCCTGCCCTTCTTTGTAGTTAGCAAGGATGTCAGCATTGCATCCTGTGCCTTCTTCAGCCTCTGACCTGTGGTCCTCCTTTGTTCCTAAACTTGGGAAAGCTATATCAACAAAAATGTCTAACCACCATATGTACAGTCCCTGCAGTCTTTGCAACATGTTCTTTGGCTTATCCGCTGGCCTCCTGAGAAAAACTGCACCATTCTTTCTTGCCTGGAAAGATGGATTGTTTAAAATTTGAGCCCATTTGGAAAGAAACTTAATTGGTGTTGCTAATTACATCATCGGCTATTAATGCTGGATGAAAACAGCACTGCATCCATCATTCTCAAGTGGAACAATATGCAGAGAAGGCTGCATGATATACATTTCAGACAAACTCAAAGATCCATTCGGGAAAGATTTACCAAGTGTTAGTTTGTGCTAACTAGTGTGTTTTTATGGTTTACTCATTATTATTTGTTATAATTGTATTTTTAATCTGTTGAGGGCAGGGAGAGAAGGGAAAGTTTAGGATTTGTTCTAGAAGGAATCAATGATTTGATTGTACATGAAAACCAGTGGGGAATATACTAACCAGTGGGGCCTCAATGGTCACCAACGCCCAATACAGTGTAGCCACTTGGCTTCATATGCTGGAGTGGACAAGGCTTTCCACCAAATGGGACAGAGCATGCTGCTGGAGGGGATAGTGTGTCAAGCCCAACATGGTGAGCTGTCCCGTAGTGACTAGGTAGTGTGCAGTTTGAGATGGTTTAAAATTGTATGGCAGGAGAGCCATAGATGTGACAGAGGGGTACTACTTATCTATAGGCTGTGTGTTCAGAACAATAGACCAGGAGAGAAAGAGGAGAAAGTCCTCAAAGGAAGATAGTTGTGAGACAGTAGGGTGGGAAACCCCTGAAAGGAGACGGAGTTGAGAGAGAGAGTAGGAGGGGAAGCTTGACAATTGGCCACTAGGGTATAGCAGGTCCATCTTGTGGTTGGTGGAGGAGCCTGAATATAAGGAAGTGGTGGAAGGAGAAAGGAGAAGAACCTGGAAGATAGGAGAGGTGTGTACTAAAGGTGTGAGTAAGGGAAAAGTAAAAAGCCTTGCCCTTTGAAGTTTGGAGCTTTGGAGATTTTAATTTGGGGGGCTCTTGTTTTGCAGACCAATTAATAAAGGACAGGGCTGCCCATAGGTGGTCTGAGGTTGTCGAGGCTGCCCATGTCTCTGGGTATCTAGGCCAGTACAAGGTAGCTGCAGGCCTTTTCTATTGTAAATCAATTTGTTTGTTATCTTAAATGTGTCTCGAAGGATTGTCTTGATTTTATGGGTCATAATATACAAGTTCATATGGAGCTTTAAGTCCCAAAGCCTATGAATTTTCTAAAATGTTATAAAGTCATAATGTTTGTGATAACCCAATGGAACAGAAATATCAAAATGGCAATATGATATGTCATGATTATATAATGTCACAATTATTTGTTGATGTCACAATGTTGACGATGTCACAAGAATTTTCAGATGTCCCTATGGCTTGTCTAACTGCCAATGATTATATGAGCTCAGAAAGGGATTGTGAGGTCTCCAAAGTCATGTGTTGGCAGGAATATGATGAATTCCTATCAAGATTATGATGGTCAAAATGTGGCAAAGTGGTCACGACCACTGACAATGTTATGTCACAATTTTCATGATGTCACAGTGTTTTTATAATATCACATGTCATAAATATAATGGGCTTGAAAACTGAATATGAGTTCACAAAGGGCCTAAGTATCACACTGGTAGCATTTCAAAAGTTATGATGAAGGGACAAGCTTGTAATGTCATACTGGTGATGAGGTCATTATAGGTTTCTGATGTTGCAATGAAGGTGTGTTGTCCTTAATCCAAATGAGGATATAAGTAAATAAAGGGATTTTGATGTCACAAAGGAGGCCTTGCCTTTTTTTCAATGGTTTTGAGAGGTCATAACAGGTTGGGATGTCTCAATGTGATAATCATTTCACAACAGCAATGTGATGTCACAATGTTTTTGTTATATCACAGTGGTTATGACATCAGCAAGAGGATAATGATATGACCACACTTGTAATAGTTCAATCACAGGTCTGATTTCAATTGCTACTGTTTTACAATGAGGTTGTGCTTTCAAGGAAGGGGTTAGAAGTCCCAAAGCACATCAGTTTTCTAACATGTGATGGAGTTAAAATAGGCTTGTGAAAACAAAATGGGACAATGATATCACAAAGAAAATGTGATGTCATCATACCACGACATAATGTTTTGATGTCATAAATAGTTGTTAATGCCATAATTGTGATGAGGTCACAGCAGGTTTCTGAGCTAACAATACGATGCTGAAATCAAAATGTCATGGCAGATCTCTATTGTCATTTATTCTAAATAAATACATAAGTTCAAAAAGGGATTTGGATATCTCCAAATGCAGGTCTCAACACACATTCGATTAAGTCCAAATAGGTTACTATGTGATAAAATGTTCATGACATCTGGCAGTGTGATGTTACAGCAGTCATGTTGTCACAGTGGTTTTCTATGACATGTGATACATTAAATATTCGGAAGTCGAAAACAGGTAATGAGCTCACAAATGGCCTAAGATATCACAAAGGTAACATTTTACCAAAATTATGAGAACAGGAGTTTGTGATGTCACAATGGATTATTGATACCACAATGGTTATGCAATCACAATGGGTTTCTGATAACAGGACACATGTCACATTTGAAATAAAAGGATTTCATATGATACACATTCACATTAGATGTATGATGTATGAATGCATATGTAATATCATAATACTATTATGAAATTGTAGTATTGTGAGGCCAAAGTGTGTTGATGGTGTCATAATATAAGTGATGTCCAAATAGTGATGATGTAACAAGGGGTTTGTGATATAATCCTGGCATATCTGGTCTCAATTGTCACTAGTTCACAATGGGAATATGGGTAGAAAAAGGGATTGTGATGTCACAATAGACTTGTGTTTATTCCAGGGAGCTAAGAAATATTCATATGCTAAGAAGTAATCATGACATGATATTGTGACATCATATTGTCAGGGTGATATTACTGTCCCATGGGGTTTTCACAAAACTATAATCTTCACATTGTGATCATGATTTCAAAATGGCAATGTAACATCATAATAGGTTTGTTTTAAGAACGGGGTGATTAGATAAAATTGTGTGTGCGATTTAAAAAATTGATATTGATATAACACAAGTACTTCTTCAATTTTATTTGCTCCTACTACAGGAGTACAGGAGTTCAAGAAAAGGGCTAGCAGTCCCAAAGGCCAGGAATTTTCTAAAATATTATGAGAACATACTAGGTTTGTGAAAACCCAATGGGCAGTTATATCATAATGGCAATTTTTTGATATAAAATATGATATAGTAATTTTTTAAATTTTATTTTATTTAATTTGACCACATAATGTACAGAGGGGTTACAATTACATGGGCAGGATAATGCATACATTTCTTACCAAGCATTGCAGCCTCCTCCTTTGTTTACCCTTCACCTCCCTTCCCAGCCACCCCCCCTCCCCCCCACCCAATCATACCCCCACACACACAAACCGACATTGTAAAGCTGATTTTGACATGACATATTGTACTTCTCATTGTAGAAACAGGTCCACATGAATCCTTAAACAACTTGTTTGTCCCCATCTCCTCCACATGTTATACTGACATCAAATATAGTGAAAGCGGGGGTACACTGTGGGGGAGGGACATACAAAGCAACGAAGAAATAATATTGTAAATGCTTTAGAAGCACATGCATGAAAGAAACAAAAACATTAAAATACATATTTAAGGGTTCATTTTCCTAACATCACATTATCTGAACTTTTCTGCTTGACTCATACCTATACTACATATTGCAAATAAGGGAAACCATGGGACCTATGCTTCTTTGGGCCTGGCTTACTTCACTTAATATAATTTTTTCCAAACCTTTCCATTTCCTAACAAATGGGAAAATGTCATTCATTCTGATGGAGGCATAGAATTCCATTGTGTATATATACCACATTTTCTTGATCCATTCATCTACTGAGGGGCATCTGGGTTGGTTCCATATCTTAGCGATGGTAAATAATGCTGCAATAAACATAGTTGTGCTGGTAGCTTTAGTGTGGTCTTGTTTGTAAACATTTGGGTAAATGCCCAAAAGTGGGATTGCTGGATCATAGGGGAGATCTATGTGAAGTCTTTTGAGGAACCTCCATACTGCTTTCCAAAGTGGTTGAACAAGTTTACATTCCCACCAACAATGAAGTAAGGTTCCTTTCTGTCCACATCAACTCCAGCATCTGTTGTTGTTAGAGTTCTTGATTTTTGCTGTTCTAACTGCAGTGAGGTGATATCTCAATGTTGTTTTGATTTGCATTTCTTTTATGGCTAGGGATGTTGAACATTTCTTCATGTGTCTATTGGCCATCATTCTTTCTTCTTCAGAGAAGCTTCTCTTTAAGTCTTTCGCCCACTTATTTATTGGGGAGTTGTTTCTTTGAGGATTTGTTGTTGGGTGGTTTAATTTTTTGAGTTCCAAGTATATTTTAGATATGAGACCCTTGTCCGTTGTATGGCTAGTAAAGATCTTCTCCCAATCGGTGGGCTTTCTATTGATCTTGCAACCTATGTCATTTGCCCTGCAGAAGCTCTGCAACCTTATGCAATTCCATTTATCCAACCTTTCTTTGATTTGTTGTGCTTCCGGGTCTCTATTCAGAAAATTTCGGCCTGAGCCAAGGAGACCTAGGGTTTCTCCTATTCCATCCTGTAATGCTTTGAGTGTCTGCTTTGACTTCAAGGTCTTTGATCCATTTGGAGTTGATTCTGGTGCAGGGTGATATATAAAGATCTACCTTTAGTTTTCTACATATAGTTAACCAATTTTGCCAGCACCATTTACTGAAGAGGCTGTCTTTCTTCCTTTCTATTGTTTTAGATTCCTTATCGAAGATTAGATGGCTATATGTCTGTAGGTTCATTTCTGGGTTTTCAATTCTTTTCCATTGGTCCTGAGGTCTGTTCTTATGCCAATACCAAGCTGTTTTGATTACTATGGCTTTGTACTAGAGTTTGAAATTTGGTATTGATATTCCTCAAGCAGTGTTTTTCCATTGAGGAGCGTTTTTGCTATTCGGAGTCTTTTATTGTTCCATATGAGTTTCTGGATTGCCTCTTCTATTTCCTTGAATAATGAGGATGGAATTTTGATAGGAATCGCATTGAATTTGTAGATAGCCTTGGGAAGAATTGCCATTTTCTCGATGTTAATCTTGCCAATCCAGGAGCATGGGAGTTTTTGCCATTTTTTTAGTTCTGTGTTGATTTCATTTTACAAGATTTTAAAGTTTTCATCATAAAGGTCCTTCACTTCTTTAGTTAAGTTAATTCCTAGGAATTTTATTTTTTGTGGGGTTATTACAAATTGAGTTCCTTTCCTAATTTCAGCCACACTTTTATCATTGTTGGCATACAGAAAAGGCATTGATTTTGGGGGGTTAATTTTATAACCTGCTACTTTGCCAAAGATTTGAATCAGCTTGAGTAATTTGGAAGTGGAGTCTATGGGATTCTTTAAATACATGATCTTGTATCTTGTCATATCTTGTCATCTGCAAAGAGGGAGAGTTTCATTTCTTCTTTCCCTATTTGGATCCCCTTTATGTCTGCATCTTGTCTTATTGCTATAGCTAGGCATTCTAATACTAGATTGAAGAGAAGTGGAGAGAGTGGGCATCCTTGTCTTGTTCCTGAGTTAAGAGGAAATGGCTTTAGTTTTTCAATATTGAGTATAATGTTGGCTGTAGGTTTGTCATATACAGCCTTTATTCTATTGAGGAATGTTCCATGGATTCCTCATTTTCCCAAACCTTCATCATAAATGGGTGTTGGATCTTGTCGAATGCTTTTTCTGCATCTATTGAGATAACCATGTGGTTCTTATTCTTGCTCCGGTTGACGTGATGAATAATATTAATTGATTTGCTTATATTGAACCAGTTTTGCGTCCCTGAAATGAATCCGGTTTGATCATGGTGTATGATTTTTTGGATGAATTGTTGAAGTCGATTGGCCAAAATTTTGTTGAGAAGTTTTGCATCAATGTTCATCAAAGAAATGGGTCTATAGTTCTCTTTCTTTGATGAGTCCCTGCCTGGTTTTGGGATGAGGGATATGATGGCTTCATAGAATGTGTTCGATAGTGAGCTTTCTCTTTCAATTTCATTGAAGAGTTGGAGGAGTACTGGTGTGAGCTCTGCTTTGAAGGCCTTGTAGAATTCCGCTGTAAAACCATCTGGTCCTGGACTTTTCTTAGCTGGGAGGTCTCTTATTGCTGTTTCTATTTCAATGCTTGATATGGGCCTGTTGAGCTGGTTTAACTCATCTTGGTTTAGTTTTGGCATGTCAATATTTGCTAGGAAAAGGTCCATTTCTGTCAAGATCTTCAACTTATTAGCATAAAGTTTCACAAGTATTCCCTCATAATGTTCTGAATCTTGGTTGTTTCCGTAGTGATGTTTCCATTCTCATCTCTGAGTTTATTAATTTGGGTGTGTTCTCTCTTTTTTCTGATAAGGTTTGCTAAGGGTCTGTCAATTTTGTTAAGTTTTTCGAAGAACCAACTCTTTGTTTTGTTGATTCTTTCTATAGTTTTTTTGGATTCTAATTCATTTAATTCTGATTTAATTTTGATTATTTCTTTCCATCAACTGGTTTGGGGTTTATCTTGCTGCTCTTTTTCAAGGAGGTTTAGATGTGTCATTAAATTGTTAGTTTCAGATCTCTCCAATTTGTTGATGTAGGAGCTCAGAGCTATAAACTTGCCTCTGAGTACTGCCTTTGCTGTGTTCCAGAGAGGTGGTAATTTGTGTGTTCATTTTTGTTGAAAAGCATGAACATTTGAATTTCCTTTCTAATCTTTTCCATGACCCACTCATGATTCAGCAGTGTGTTGTTCAGCCTCCATGTGATACCGGACTTTCTTTGGTGGCTTTTGGTGTTGAGTTCTAATTTTATTCCCTTGTGATCAGAGGGAATGCAAGGTATAACCTCAATGTTTCTGAATTCAGACAAGTTTGCTTTGTTGCGTAAAATGTGGTCTATTTTAAAAAACGTTCCATGTGCTGCTGAGAAGAACGTGTATTCTGATTCTGATGGGTGAAATGTTCGGTAAATGTCTGTTAAGTATAGTTGATCTATGCAGCTGTTTAGATCTGCGGTTTCTCTGTTGAGTTTTTGCGGATTTGATCTATGTAGTGGGAGAGTGGTGTGTTAAAATCCCCAACAATTAATGTCTTTGGATCTATATGGGATTTGAGGGAAAGTAGTGTTTCTTTGATAAATTTGGGAGCTCCATTGTTTGGCAAATAGATATTTAGAATTGTAATATCCTCCTGAAGGAGAGATCCTTTAATTAGTATGTAGCGACCTTCTTTATCTCTTCTCACGAATTTTAATTTGAAGTCTATTTTATCTGATATTAGGATTGCAACTCCCGCCTGTTTATGAGGGCCGTTGGCTTTGTAGATTTTGTTCCAGCCTTTAACATTCAAAATGTGTGTGTTTTTACAGGCAAGATGTGACTCCTGCAGGCAGCAGATATAAGGATCTTGTTTTTTAATCCAACTAGACAGTCTATGTCGCTTAATTGGAGAGTTCAGTCCGTTAACGTTAAGAGATAGGGCTGAGAGGTATTTGGGAGTTCCTGCCATGTTCACCACCCTCTTGGGTGCTGCGAAAACTGGGTTCTTCCTCAGTTTCTTGTATTCTCAGTTTGGTTGCAGTTTCTTGGCCTTTGTTGCGTTCTTGTTGGTTTTCTATGTGTAGGACATCTTTAAGAATCTTTTGTAGGGCTGGTTTGGTGGAGATGTATTGTTTCAATTTTTCTTTGCTATGGAAGATTTTTATTTGGCCTTCAGTTATGAAGGAGAGTTTAGCTGGGTACAGTATTCTTGGTTGATAGTTGTTTGTTTTTAGGGCATGGCATATGTCATTCCAGGCTCTTCTTGCTTTAATTGTCTCTGCTGAGAAATCTGAGGTGATTCTAATTGGTTTCCCTTTATAGGTGATTAACCTTTTCTCCTTGACACCTTTAAGGATCTTTTCCTTGGTCTGACTTGATCCTGTGTGGATTATAATGTGATGGTCGGATGTCCTATTCTGGTCTGGTCTATTTGGGGTTCTAAAAGCTTCTTTTATCTGAATAGGCCTATCTTTTTGTATGTTTGGGAAGTTCTCTGCTAGGATCCTGTTAAACAAATTTCCTATACCATTGACTTCTGTTTCTAGGCGATCCTCTACACCCATTATCCTTAGATTGGGCCTTCTGATGGTGTATTCGAGGTGTTGGATAGACCTATCATATTTCTTGGACTTGTCTTGGATGGTTGTATGCTCTTTCTCTATAATATCTAGGCTGTCTTCAATCCCTGCGATTCGATCTTCTGCATGGTCTAACCTGCATTCAAGACTCTTTACTTTGTTGAAGCTCTGTTTTAGGTCTTGTATGAATTTCTTTACTTCCTTAATTTGGTGTTCAGTGTTTGTTCTCAAATCACTTAGTTGATTGGTTATGGTTTCTTTGGATATCCCATTCCTTCTGTTGGGTTCCATTCAGCATTCCCTTTGTGGTCTCCCTGACTTCCTTCAGCTCTTTGTTAATGGATTCCATGAATGCCTTTAATGATCTTTGTGTATTCTCTACCTGGTCTCTCAATTCCTGAATTATCCTTTGATTAGCTTCCTCCGGTCTGTGGGATTCCTGCATTTCTCTTTCTTCCCGTTTGTGGGATTCCTGCAGTTCTCTTTGAGTGTTCTCTGCCTGCTCACGCCATTCCTCCCTTTCTCTTTGAGTATTCTTAAGTTGTTCACACAAATCCTGTATCAGTTTTTGAGTAGCTTCCTCATGCTTCTGATATTCCTATATAAACTTCTGGAATGCCTCCTCTCTCTCCCTATCATGCTCATACAGAGTCCTGTTTACATTGTCAAACTTCTCATTTATCATGTTTCCTAGTAGTGTTTGTAGAGCTATTTGGGAACTCTCCTCTGGATTATTCTTTATCTGTTCTAATTCCTGATTATCAAGATTGGAAATTTAGATACCCGAATTTGCCATTTTTCTTGTAATTTTCCGGCTTACTCTGCACATTTGAAATGAAGATAGCACCAGTTTTGTGCTAGAACACTATCTTAAGGCAACCATCAACCAAAGTTTGCGTTTGTACAGTCAATAGTCTACAGATACAATCTAGTTCAACAGATACATCTATTCAACATCAAACAACTATATGTTAAAGGACTTCGAACCGCAGAAAAGAATTTGGAAAACCAGAAATTATTAGGATTAGGGAGATTTGTGGGTAAAAAATAGGAATAGATTGGTGTGGGGAGGCACAGGGAGAGTTAACTCTGTCCTAATCACAATGCAGGAAATGGGTTCGGTAGGATGCAAGTAGAGAGAGAGAGAAAAAGAAGATATGGAAATGGGAATGAAAACAGACCAGAAAAAAAATAGAAACGTAAAAATTCTGTACAGAGAGCAAGGTAATGAGTATCTTTCTAATCAAGCATTGTTGCTTCCTCCTTTGTTTCAACATCACATTCCTTCCCCCTTCTCATACCCACTCCCTGACTCTGCTCTCCTGGCTCGCTTACCCCTTTCCCACCCTCCACCCTAACCCCCACGCCTTACCAAAGTCGTAAAGTTCATTTTCGACATAACATCTTTCACATCTCATTGCAATGGTTCCACCTGTATTCCTATTTAAATATTTTTCCTTTCTCCTCCACAAAATATACCAACAACAAATACAATGAAAACAGGGGTGATGTCATGGGGGAGGGACATACAAAGCAAAAAAAAATCATCTTATAAATGTGTTAGAAACAATTGCAAAAAAGAAAAAAAAACAATTGAATCCTTATCTTGCACTTCATTTCACCTAACATCAACTTATTTGACCATTTCTCTTTCTCTAAGAAATATACTAGTTATTGTACATAAAAGAATCCATGGGACCTATGTTTTTTGGCCCTGGCTTACTTCAATTTATATAAATTATTCTGTTTTTCTATTTGCTAACAAATGGGGCATTGACATTCTTTCTAGACCCCAAAAAACAATAAACCAAAGATGATTGAGTTGCATAAGTAAAATAATTAGTACACTGTCTACTTAGAATTATTACTATAATATATGATATATACCTATATATATATATATATATATATATATATATATATATACCTATATATTATATATAATATATGTATATAAACCTCTATAATAAATATTATATATAAATATATATTCCTACATATAATATGTATATATATGTATGGACCTATATAATAACTTTTATATAGGTATATATGTAATATGTTATATATAATTCATAAATATGTAATGAAAAAGATGAAATATATAATATATATAACATGTATATATAGATATATACATAATATGAATACACATAATATATATACATATATTACATGTCATATATAATATATACGTGTACATATAGACATATACATACAATATTTAGGTATATATGTTAATATAAAGGAATATATATAGATATATACCTATACACTTTAGGTATATATATAGGTATATATATTCTATATTAATATACAGAATATATTACATAATATATTAAATAAAATATATATTATAAAAATATATAAATATATGACATATTTATGTTTAATATATACCTACAAATATATAACATACATATTACATATACTATATATGCTTATATAGTATATGTAAATATCCATATATGTACCTATATATTATATTACATATTATATATTATATATTACATATATTTATACCTATAGATATGTATATATAAATAATATGTTTATTATGTATTTATATATTTTTTTAATTTAAATTTTAATTTTTGTGAACATATTGTACAGAGGGTTTACAATTACATAGGCAAGATAATGAGTACATTTCTTACGAAGCATTGCAGCCTCCTCCTTTGTTTACCCTTCACATCCCTTCCTAGCATCCTCCCACCACCCCACCCAATACCTCTACCCCCCCCCCCGACAACAAAGTTGTAAAGTTCGTTTTTGACATGACAACATGTATTTCTCATAGTTGCATCGGGTCCAGCTGTATCTTAAACGACTTGTTTTTCCCCAGGTCCTCCACAAATTATACCGACATCAAATATAGTAAAAGCAGGGATTATACTGTGGGGGAAGGACATACAAGGCTACAAAGAAATAATCTTATAAATGTGTTGGAAACAAATGCATCAAAGAACAAAACATTTAAATACATATCTAAGGATTCATTTTCCTAACATCACATTATCTGACCTTTCCTGCTTGGCTCATACATATTCTAGATATTGCAAATAAGGGATACCATGGGACCTATGTTTCTTTGGGCTTAGCTTACTCCACTTAATATAATTTTTTCCAAGCCTTTCCATTTCCTAACAAATGGGGAATTGTCATTTTTTCTGATGGAGGCATAGAATTCCATTGTGTATTTATACCACATTTTCTTGACTCATTCATCTACTGAGAGGCATCTGGGTTGGTTCCATATCTTAGCTACGGTAAATAATGCTGCAATAACATAGTTGTGAGGGTAGTTTAGTGTGGTCTTCTTTGTAAACATTTGGGTAAATGCCGAAAAATGGAATTGCTGGGTCATAGGGGAGGTCTATGTGAAGTCTTTTCAGGAACCTCCATACTGCTTTCCAAAGTGGTTGAACAAGTTTACACTCTCACCAACAATAAAGTAGGTTTCCTTCTGTCCACATCCCATTCAGCATCTGTTGTTATTAGAGTTCTTGATTATAGCCATTCTAACTGGGGTGAGGTGGTATCTCAATGTTATTTTGATTTGCATTTCTTTTATGACTAGGGAGGGTGAGCATTTCTTCATGTTTCTATTGGCCATCTTTACTCTACAGAGAAGTTTCTCTTCAATTCTTTAGCCCACTTATTTATTGGGCTGTTGTTTCTTTGAGGATTTGTTGTTGGGTGGGTTAATTTTTTTGAGTTCCAAGTATATTTTAGATATGAGACCCTTGTCCGTTGTATGGCTAGTGAAGGTCTTCTCCCAATCTGAGAGCTTTCTATTGATCTTGGTAGCTATGTCCTTTGCCATTCAGAAGTTCTGTAACTTCATGTAATCCCATTTGTCCAACCTTTGATTTGTTGTGTTTCCGGGTCTCTATTCAGAAAATTTCGGCCTGAGACAAGGAGGCCTAGGGTTTCTCCTATTCCATCCTGTAAGATTTTCAGAATGTCTGCTTTGACTCCGTTGTCTTTGATCCATTTGGAGTTGATCCTGGTGCAGGGTGATATATAAGCATCTAGCTTTGGTTGTCTACATGTAGTTAACCAATTTTCCCAGCACCATTTACTGAAGAGGCTGTCTTTCTTCCATTCTATTATTTTAGCTCCCTTAACGAAGATTAGTTGGCTATAGGTCTGTCGGTTCATTTCTGGACTTTCAATTCTATTCCATTGGTCCTGAGGTCTGTTCTTATGCCAGTACCAAGCTGTTTTGATTACTATGGCTTTAGAATAGAGTTTGAAATTTGGTATTGATATTCCACCAGCAGTGTCTTTTCCGTTGGGGAGCGTTTTATCTATTCGGGGTCTTTTATTGTTCCATATAAAGTTTTGGATTGCCTCTTCTATTTCCTTGAAGAGTGAGGGTGGAATTTTGATAGGTATCGCATTGAATTTGTAGATAGCCTTGGGAAGTATTGCCATTTTCACGATGCTAATCTTTCCAATCCAGGAGCATGGGTGTTTTCACATTTTATAAGTTCTGTTTTGATTTCCTTTTTCAAGATTTTAAAGTTTCTGCACAGAGGTCCTCCACTTCTTTGGTTAACTTAATTCTTAGGTATTTTATTTTTTGAGGGGCTATTACAAATGGAGTTACTTTCCTAATTTCAGCCACACTTTTCTCATTGTTGGCAAACAGAAAAGCCATTGATTTTGGGGGTTTAATTTATACCCTGCTACTTTGCCAATGTTTTGAATGAGCTTGAGTGATTTGGGGGGAGGGAGCAGAGTCTATAGGATTCTTTAGTTACAAGATCATGTCATCTACAATGAGGGAGAGTTTTATTTCTTCTTTCCCTATTTGGATCCCCTTTATGTTTACAATTTGTCTTATTGCTGGAGCTAGGCATTCTAATACTAGGTTGAAGAGAAGTGGAAAGTGTGGACATCCTTGTCTTGTTCCTGAGTTAAGAGGAAATGGTTTTAATTTTTCACCATTTGGTTTTCACCAATGGTTTTAATTTTTCACCATTTTTCACCATGCTGGCTGTAGGTTTGTCATATACAGCCTTTATTGTATTGAGGCATTTTCCATGGATTCTTAATTTTTCCAAAAGCTTCATAATAAAGGAGTGTTGGATCTTATCGAATGCTTTATCTGCATCTATTGAGATAACCATGTGTTTCTTATCCTTGCTTCTGTTGATGTGATGAATAATATTAATTGATTTGCGTATATTGAACCAGCTTTGCATCACTGAAATGAATCCTGTTTGATCATGGTGTATAATTTTTGGATGAATTGTTGATTTCAATTGGCCAAAATTTTGTTGAGAAGTTTTGCATCAATGTTCATCAAAGAAATGGTTCTATAGTTTTCTTTCTTTGATGAGTCCCTGCCTGGTTTTGGGATCAGGATTATGATGGCTTCATAGAATGTGTTCGGTAATGAACTTTCTCTGTCAAATTCATTGAAGAGATGGAGGAGTATTGGTGTGAGCTTTGCTTTGAAGGCCTCGTAGATTTCTGCTGTAAAACCATGTGATCCTGGACTTTTCTTAGCTGGGAGGTGTCTTATTGCTGTTTCTATTTCAATGCTTGATATGGGCCTGTTAAGATGGTTTAACTCATCTTGGTTTAGTTTTGTCATGTCAATATTTGCTAGGAAAAGGTCCATTTCTGTCAAGTTCTCAAACTACTTAGCATAAAGTTTTGAGAAGTATTCCCCTATAATGTTCTGAATTTTGGTGTATCCGTGGTTATGTTTCCTTTCTCATCTCTATGTTTATTTATTTGGGTGTGTTCTCTCCTTTTTCTGATAAGATTTGCTAAGGGTCTGTCAATTTTGTTAATTTTTTTGAACAAGCAACACTTTGTTTTAATGATTCTTTCTATAGTATTTTTGGATTCTAATTCATTTAATTCTGATTTAATTTTAATTATTTCTTTCCTTCTACTGGGTTGGGGTTTATCTTGCTGCTCTTTTTTAAGGAGGTTCAGATGTCTCATCAAATTATTGGTTTTAGATCACTCCAATTGGTTTTTGTAGTTGCTCGAAGCTATAAACTTGCCACTGAATACTGCCTTTACTGTGTCCAAGAGGAGCTGGTATTTGTGTGCTCATTTTTGGGGAATAGCATGAACATTTTTATTTCCTTTCTAATCTCTTCCATGACCCACTCATGATTCAGCAGTTTGTTGTTCAGCCTCCATGTGTTACCAGACTTTCTTTGGTGGCTTTTGGTGTTGAGTTCTAATTATATTCTTTGTGGTCAGAGATAATGCAAGGGATAACTTCAATGTTTCTGAATTTGGACAAGTTTGCTTGTCCTAAAATGTGGTCTATTTTAGAAAATGTTGCATGTGCTGCTGAGAAAACGTGTATTCTGATTCTGCTGGATGAAATATTCATTAGATGTCTGTTAAATTTATTTGATTTATGCAGCTGTTTAGATCTGCAATTTCTCTGTTGAGTTTTTGCTGAGTTGATCGATCGAGTGGGAAGACTGGTGTGTTTAAGTCCCCAACAATTAATGTCTTTGGATCTATGTGGGATTGAGGGAATGTAGTGTTTCTTGGAAAAATTTGGGTGCTCCATTGTTTGGCAAATATATTTGATATATTTTATGTTATAATATTATTTATAATAATATAATATATACTACATATTGTATATATAAATATATCTATATATACGAATATTATATATAGAAATATATAGAAATATATATTATATATTCTATATATACTTATATAATACATATGCAATATATACAATATATGAAAATATATACATATCTAATATATAAATAATGTATTTAATATACACATATATGCATTCATATACATACATATACCTATATACATATATCTTCATATATGTATATACATATATATATACATATATATTCATATATATATTTATACGTATATGTATGTATAGGAATATATGTATAAACATGCATATATATACATGATTATACATTTGAATTATATTTTCAATAAAATATATTCTCCCTCTCCCTATATTTATCTATCTATCACGTTTTTTATCAGTTCGTCTACTGAGGTATTGAAGGTGAATAAAGCTGTGATAAACATTCTTATGCTGATTGCTGTTTTATGGCCTTGTTTGTGGTCATTTGTACCAATGGCCAAACATGGGATTGATGGATGATACATGAGCTGTATGCATTGTCTTTGCGTAGCTTCCATACTCCTTTCAAAGGTGGTTGAACAAATTAATGCTCCCACCAAAAATGAACTGGGGTATACATTTGATCACACCCATTCCAGGATCTTTTATTAGATTTCTTGATCATAGTAATTTTAACTGAGGTGATGTGGAATCTCAATGTTGTGTTGATTTGCATGTCTTTTATGGCTAGAGAAGTTGTGCATTTCTTCATGTGTCTGTTGGCCATTCTTATTTTCTCTTCAGAGAAGTGTCTCTTGAAGTCTTTTTAAATAAATTTTTTTGTAAGAATACTGTATATATCTTACCTATGGTAAATAATGCTGCAGTAAACATAGTTGTGCTGGTAGATTTAGTCTTGTCTTTATTGTGATCATTTGGGTAAATGCCCAAATGTGGGCTTGCTGGGTCATATAGGAGTTCTACGTGGAGTCTTTTGAGGAACCTCCATACTGTATTCCAAAATAAATGCTCCTCAGTAGATGAATGATCAAGAAAATGTGGTATATACATACAATGGAAATCAATGCCTCCATCAGAAAAAATGACATTGCCCCATTTGCTAGGAAATGGAAAGACTTGGAAAAATTATATTAAGTGAAGTAAGCCAGGCCCAAAGAAAAATAGGTCCCCTTGTTTCCCATAATTGTAGTTCCTAGTATATCTGAAACAAGCAGAAACGTGAAGACAAGTAGATGTTAGGTGAAATGAACCGCAAGATAAGGACCTAAGTGTTTTTTTTTTCTTGCTTGCTATTGTTTCTAAAATATTTTATAGATATTTCTTTGTTGTTTTGTTGCACCCTTGCAGACGGTATCCCCTGTTTTCACTTTATTTGATGTTAGTATAATTTGTGGAGGGAGAGGGAAAACAAATTGTTTAAATTGGAATATGCATGGACCCATTGCAACAACGAGATGTACAAGGTTTTATGTCAAAAAACGAACTTTTCAACTTTGTCAGGGGGTGTGTGTGGGATGAATGGGGATTGTGGGAGGAAATGGGAAGGGATAGTAAAGGGAAACAAAGAAGGATGCAACAATGATTATGTAGAAATGCACTCATTTCATTGCCCATGTAATTTTAACCCCTCTGTACGGTATTTTCACAATCAAAAAAGAATACTGTACAGAGGGGTAACAGTTACCTAAGCAAGGTAATGAGTACATTTCCTATCAAGCATTGCCTTTTCCTTTGTTTTTCCCCTACCTTCCCTTCCGCCTCCACAACTACATTCTCCCCCGCCCACACACCTATTGTAAAGTTCCTTTTTCAACAAAATGACTTGTAGATGTCTTCGTTACAATGGGCAACCTGTATCCCTATATAAACTTTCTTTTCTCTTTCTCTCCCCAAATTAGAGAAATGTATATACAAGATGCAGGGCACCGACATTATATACAATGAAAACAGGGGTTATACTGTAGGGGAGGAACATACAAAGCAAAAAAAAATTTTTATTTTCTATAACTAGTATATGTCTGGGCAAACAGAAAAAGTCAAATGCTATGTACATATTGACCAGATAAGATGATGTTAAGTGAAATCAAAACCAAGGTTACAAAACTAGTGGTTTTTTCTTACTTGCTATTGTTTCTCTGCAAGTCTTTAACCCATTTATTAGTGGGATGGCGGTTTCTTTGAGAATTTGTTGGTGTTGGTTTCAATTTTGTGAGTTCTAATTATATTTTAGGTAAGAGACCCTTGTCTGTTGGATGGGTAATGAAGATTTTTTTCCCAATCTCTGGGCTTTCCTTTAATCTTGGTAGCCATGAACTTTCCCATGCAGAAGTATGCTGTTGCACGAAATCCCTTTTGTCCAACCTTTTCTTTGAATTTTTGTGTTTCTGGTTTTTCTTCAGAAAAATTTGTCCATTGTCAAGGAACCCTACATTAACTCCTATCCCTTCCTCTAATGTTTGCATGTATCTTCTTTCATATGTAGTCTTTGATCCATTTGGAGTTGATTCTGGTACAAGGTGATATATAAGAATTTAGGATCAGGGCTGGGAAGGTGGCTCAGTGGTAGAGCAATTGTCTTGCATGCTCGAGGCCCTGGGTTCGATTCCTCAGCACCACATAAGCAAAAAAAAGAAAAAAAGCCGGAAGTGGCGCTGTGGCTCCAGGGTAGAGTGTTAGCCTTGACCTGAAGAGCTGAGGGACAGCGCCCAGGCTCAGAGTTCAGGTCCCACGACCGGACCCAAAAAAAAAAAAAAAAGAATTAAGTTCAGTTTTTTTGTTTACTAAATTTGGAAAGCTGCATTTACAGAAGAGGCTGTCTTTCATCCATTCTATTGTTTTAGCTCCCTAATATAAGTTTAGGCAGCTACAGGTCTGTGGGTTCATTTCTGGGTCTTCAGTTCAATTCCATTTAACCTCAGGTCTATTCTTGAGCCAGAAAAGAGCAGCTTTGATTACTATAGCTTTGTATTGGAATTTGAAATTTTGTATTGATATTCTCCCAGCACTGTTCTTTCTGCTAAAGATCGCTTTTGTTATTCAGCATTGCATGTGAATTTGGGGGTTCCTTCTTCTATTTCATTTATGAATGAGGTTGAAATGTTGATAGGTATTGCATCCCATTTGTAGATAGCCCTTGGCAGAATTGTCAAATTATTGGTTTTCAAATCTCTCCAATTTGTTGGTATATGGACTCAGCTAAAAACTTGCATCTGAGTACTATTGTTGCTGTGTCCCAGAGGAGCTGGTAATTTGTGTGTTCATTTTTGTTAAATATCATGAGCATTTGAATATCCACTCTAATGTTTTCCATGACCCACTGCTGGTTCAACAAGGTATTGTTCAGCCCCCGTGTGTTACAGGATTTTCTTGGGTGTCTTTTGGTGTTGAATTCTCCTTTTATTGTCTGTAGTTTGTGAGAATGCAGGGGAAATTTTCAATGTCTCTGAATTTGGACAAATTTTCTTTGTGATCTAAAATTCGATCTATTTTCGAGAATGTTCCATAAGCTGCTGAGAATATGTATTCAGATGCTGATGGGTGTTATATTCTGTACATGTCTGTTAAGTCTAGAGGATCTATGCAGTTCTTTATATCTGAGGTTTCTCTCTTGAGTTTTGCTGTGTTGTTCTATCCAGCTAGGATAGTGTTGATTTAAAGTCCCCAACAATTAATGTCTTTCAATCTATATGAGATTTTAGGGCAAGTAGTGTTCCTTGGATTAATTTGGGTCCTCTGTTTTTTAGGTGAACAGATATTTAAAATTGTAATATACTTCTGAAGGAGAGATCCCTTAATGAATATGTAATAATATTTTTTATCTCTTCTTGCTAATTTTAACTTGAAGTCCATTTTACCTGACATTTGGATTTCAACTCCCTCCTGTTTATGTTGGCTGCTTGTTTGCTTCCATCCTTCCATTTTCACAAGACGTTTGTTTTTGTGGACAAGGTATGTTTCTTTTTTTTTAATTTAATTTAATTTTATTTGTGAACATACTGTACAGAGGAGTTACAATTACATGGGCAGGATAATGCTTACATTTCTTACGAAGCATTGCAGCCTCCTCCTTTGTTTACCCTTCACATCCCTTCCCAGCCTCCCCCCTCCCCCCAATCCCAATCCTTCTCCTTCCCCCTTTCCCCCTCCCCACACCGACGTTGTAAAGCTCATTTTGGACATGACAACTTGTACTTCTCATTGTTGCAACAGGTCCACCTGTATCCTTAAACAACTGATTTTTCCCTATCTCCTCCACAAGTTATACTGACATCAAATATAGTGAAAGCGGGGGTTACACTGTGGGGGAGGGACATACAAACAACAAAGAGATAATCTTATAAATGCATTAGAAACACATGCATGAAAGGAAAAAAAACATTAAAATACACATCTAAGGGTTCATTTTCCTGACATCACATTATCTGACCTTTTCCGCTTGACTCATACCTATACTAGATATTACAAATAAGGGAAACCATGGGACCTATGTTTCTTTGGTCCTGGCTTACTTCACTTAATATAATTTTTTCCAAGTTTTTCCATTTCCTAAGAAATGGGGCAAGGTATGTTTCTTGAAGGCAGATTTTTTTTATCCAAGTAGACAATCTATGTCCTTAATTGGAGAGTTGATTCCATTTAAACTGAGAATTAGGATTGAGTGTTTGGTAATTGCTGTCATGGTATCCACTGGATTCTTCCTATGATTCTTAGACTCTCTGTTCAGGGGTTGCTTCTTGGCTTTTATTGTGCTTTTGCAGGTTTTCCATGTGTAGGATACATTTACATGTCTTTTATAATGCTATTTGGTGGAGATAAATGGTTTCAGTGTTTCTTCTGAAAGATTTTTATTTGTCCTGATGTTTTTTTGTGGTCCAGTCGTGGGGACCGAACTCTAGGCCTGGGCGCTGTCCCTCAGCTCTTCAGTTCAAAGCTAGCGCTCTAACACTTGAGCCACAGAGCCACTTCAGACATTTTTCTTTTTGCTTATGTGGTGCTGAGGAATCAATCCCAGGGCCTGATTCACCTTCCCCTTCCCAGCCTATTCCAGGCCCTTTTACTTTCATTGACTCTACTGAGAATTCAGAAATAATTCTGATTGGTTTCCCTTTATAGGTGATTAATTTTTCTCCCTGAAAGCTTTAATCAGACTTACCTTTGTCTCAATTGATCATGTGTGGATTACAATGTGACAGAGGGACGTTCTATTATGGTCTGTTCTATCTGGTGTTCTAAAATCTTCCTGTGTCTGAATGGACATATCATTTTGCATGTTTGGGAAGTTCTCTGCTAGGATCCTATTAAATAAATTTCCTAGACATTTCACTTCTCTTAGCCTTCCTCTAAAACCATTAGCCTTAAATTAGGCCTTTTGGTGGTCTCTTCTAACTATTGAATATATCTATGATATTTCTTAGATTTGTTCTTTTTTTATAGTGTCAAGGCTGTCTTCAGTCGCAGAGTCTGGATTCCCTGCACAGACTAACCTACTCACAAGGCTTTCTATTGTGTTCTTATTTCCTTTCCTTCTAATTGGTCAGACTTGATGGCTTCAGATTCTTTGTTGGAGCTTTGTTTTACGTCTTATATGGACTTCTTTACCTTCTTAATATGGTTTTCAGTATGTATTTTAAAATCTCTTGATTGATTATAAGTTAATTGGACAAAATTTCCTTCCATTGGACTTCACCTTGCATTTCTTTTGTAGCCTCTAGGGATTGCCCAAGCTTTTTGTTTATGGATTCCATTAATGCATCTATTAAACATTTTTTTCTCATCTTGCTCATACAATTCCTCAATTACTCTTTGATCAGCATATCAGGCTCATTAATTCCTGTATTAATCTTTCCTTGGCCTCATCATTTTCTTTTATTTAACTACCACATTCACACAGAGTCTTTTGCAGGCTTTCAAACTTGTCATTCAAGATATGTACCAGTAGTGTTTGTAGAGGATTTTGGGTACTCTCCTCTGGATTATTATATTTATTTATAATATTATTTTTATTGCAAAAATACTATACAGAGGGGTTACAATTACATAAGCAATTAATGAGTATATTTCTTATCAATCATTATTGTATCTGCCTTTGTTTCATCTTCCCATATCTTCCCATCCCACCACCACTTCTGCACTAATGTTGTAAAGTTAGTTTTTCGACATTAGGTCTTGTACATCTCATTGTTGCAAAGAGTCTACCTGTATCCCTATTTAAACAATTGATTTTTCCCTTTCCCTTCACAAATACAATGAAAGTAGGGTTATTCCTTGGGGGGGGCATGCAAATCAACAAAAAGAAATATAAATATGTTAGAAAAAATATTTGAGACCTTGTCTTGTAAATTTGTTCAACCAATTTGGAAAGTAGCATTAGAGGTTCCTCAAAGACTCCATATAGACCTCCCCTTGACCCAGAAATCCCACTTTGGGGCATTTACCTAAAGAATCACAAACAAGACCAAGACCATATTAAAGCTACCAGCACAACTATTTTTATTACAGCATTATTTATGATAACTAAACTGTGGAATCACCTCAGATGCCTCTTAATAGATGAATGGATCAAGAAAATGTGGTATATAGACACAATGGAATTTTCTGCCTCCCTCAGAAAGAATGGCATTGCCCCATTTATTAGGAAATAGAAGAACCTGGAAAAATTGTATTAAGTGAAGCAAGCCAGGCTCAAAAAAATAGGTCTCATTGTTTTCCTTATTTGCAATAACTAGTATATCTCTGAAACAAGCAGAAACGGTCAGATAAGTTGGTGTTATGTGAAGTGTTCCCCAAGATCAGTACTCCCACTCATTGTTAGTGGGAGTAGAGATACCTGGCCATATCATTTTTCTTGTCTTTCTCCACCGTGTTCTGCCAATTTTTGTATGAAGGCAAATCAAATACTGTGCTAGAACACTCTTTTAGGAAATCATCAACCTAAGCTCTGTAGTTGCACAAATTGTTTAACACAGTCAAAATAAGTACATATACAATCCAGTTCATTAGATATAATCTAGTTCAAAAATAAACAACTAGTGATACCTAGACTAAGAAAATCAAAGAAGTCAGAAGACCAGAAATTAGTAAGTTCAGGGAGAAATGTGAGGAGAAAATAAAATTAGAGACATATGGGGATGGAAAGGGAGAGAGATAATATAATACCTAAATGCTGAGAGAGGTAATGGATAGAAGGAAAGAGAAGGGACATAGAGAAAAAGGAAAAAAGAAACATTTTTAAATGAAACACTTAAAAATGTATAAAGGAATAATACAACTAAGGGAGTTAATGATGAGTGTTTGTGAATTAAAGAATCAATACCTTAATTGTATGTGCACAATTAAGAATAAGGTCAAATAATTGAATATGGATATATATCTGAAGATAAATTGAACAGCTATTAAATATAGCAAAGGAAGCACAATAGGACCAAGAGAAAAAGGAAAAACAATAAAAAACTAAAATAAAAATGATGAAAAATTAGAAAACAATTTTTTAAAAATTCTAACAACAGACAAAAGTGTTTTTCCATTTTTTTTTTCAGGCAGGATCTTCTATCTCCCCTGAAAGCTTAACCAGTTTATTGGTGCTCTAGTTTGCTTACAGTGTTTGATTTTCCTGTGGCTTTATTGGTTTCTTAAATCAGTTCGTTTCAGCAGGCAGAACAATGCTCTTCCCTACTAGAGATTTTATAATACCTTCCCAGGTTAATTCAATGGGATGGTGATTTCTTTTGAGTATCACAAAAGAGAGAGATTGCTGTTTCTTTAGCTTGGAGTTTCTCTAATGGGGCTAGGCTCAGGATAATGTTGAGGCCTGTCAGAATGCGTAGCTTTTCCCTGAGGGGCTAGCTCCTGAGACACTCATATAGCCCAGCTTGGAGCCATTGTCAGGATGTATATTTACTGTGTTTCCATTTTTTTCTTTTACTCTCAGGCAGCTATCTCACTGTACTATATTGTGGTGGGATAGCCTCTTACCCAGTGTTGAAAGTCAGTCATCTTCGGGCAGAGAGTCCTCAGCCTGGAAAGTAAAATTTTCCCCTTGGTTGGGTCTTAACCTGGAATGTCAAGTTCCTGTGATCTGTTAAATGGCTCATATTGGTTTCTTCAAAGGTCTTAGTATGCAGTGTTCTGCCATGTCTTTGTCAGTTTCAAGGATGGAGTTCTCCTCTTGTGGTTGGGGAGTATCTACTTTCCCACTCTTACTCTGTGGAAAGCATTAAGGAAGTCTTGCTTGTGTGGTACTCACTCCTTTCCATGGGTTTCCAGACAATCTATGGTCTGCAAATTTCTGTGGTGAGCAGGATGAAGATGTTTGCTCCTTGTCAGTTTTTGCTCATGGTGACTATAATCTGCTCAGACACCACTTCTGGTGACTGTGTTCTGGGCTGTATTTGTTGATGAGGTGGCAATGGTAGCAGCTGCTGTAGCTACAACTAAGGACAATTTTGAGAGCACAAGTCTGTCTCCATAACCATGCTGCATGTATTTTTCCAATCTGACCAAGCTCTCTTTACTATTATGGCATGTCATGTGAGTCTAAAGTCTTGGATTTTGCACTAGAGCAATAAAACTGGTTTCTAGGTTGGTTCCATATCTTAGCTATGGTAAATAATGCTGCAATAAACATAGTTGTGCTGGTAGCTTTAGTGTGGTCTTGTTTGTAAACATTTGGGTAAATGCCCAAAAGTGGGATTGCTGGATCATAGGGGAGATCTATGTGAAGTCTTCTGAGGAACCTCCATACTGCTTTCCAAAGTGGTTGAACAAGTTTACATTCCCACCAACAATGAAGTAAGGTTCCTTTCTGTCCACATCCCCTCCAGCATCTGTTGTTGTTAGAGTTTTGATTTTTGCCATTCTAACTGGGGTGAGGTGGTATCTCAATGTTGCTTTGATTTGCTACAATTACATGGGCAGGAAATGCATACATTTCTTACCAAGCATTGCAGCCTCCTCCTTTGTTTACCCTTCCCCTCCCTTGCCCGCCTTCCCCCTACCCCCACTCAATTATACCCCCCTCTCCCCCCACCGACATTGTAAAGCTGGTTTTGACATGACATTATGTACTTCTCATTGTTGCAACAGGTCCACATGAAACCTTAAACGACTTGTTTGTCCCCATCTCCTCCACATGTTATACTGACATTAAATATAGAGAAAGCTGGGGTTACACTGTGGGGGAGGGACATACAAAGCAACAAAGAAATAATCTTATAAATGCGTTAGAAACGCATGAAAGAAACGAAAACATTAAAATACATATATAAGGGTTCATTTTCCTAACATCACATTATCTGACCTTTTCCGCTCGACTCATACCTATACTATATATTGCAAATAAGGGAAACCATGGGACCTATGCTTCTTTGGGCCTGGCTTACTTCACTTAGTATAATTTTTTCCAAATCTTTACATTTCCTAACAAATGGGGAAATGTCATTCTTTCTGATGGAGGCATAGAATTCCATTGTGTATATATACCACATTTTCTTGATCCATTCATCTACTGAGGGGCATCTGGGTTGGTTCCATATCTTAGCTATGGTAAATAATGCTGCAATAAACATAGTTGTGCTGGTAGCTTTAGTGTGGTCTTGTTTGTAAACATTTGGGTAAATGCCCAAAAGTGGGATTGCTGAATCATAGGGGAGATCTATGTGAAGTCTTTTGAGGAACCTCCATACTGCTTTCCAAAGTGGTTGAACAAGTTTACATTCCCACCAACAATGAAGTAAGGTTCCTTTCTGTCCACATCCCCTCCAGCATCTGTTGTTGTTAGAGTTCTTGATTTTTGCTGTTCTAACTGGAGTGACGTGATATCTCAATGTTGTTTTGATTTGCATTTCTTTTATGGCTAGGGATGTTGAACATTTCTTCATGTGTCTATTGGCCATCATTCTTTCTTCTTCAGAGAAGCTTCTCTTTAAGTCTTTCGCCCACTTATTTATTGGGGAGTTGTTTCTTTGAGGATTTGTTGTTGGGTGGTTTAATTTTTTGAGTTCCAAGTATATTTTAGATATGAGACCCTTGTCCGTTGTATGGCTAGTAAAGATCTTCTCCCAATCGGTGGGCTTTCTATTGATCTTGCTACCTATGTCATTTGCCCTGCAGAAGCTCTGCAACCTTATGCAATTCCATTTATCCAACCTTTCTTTGATTTGTTGTGCTTCCGGGTCTCTATTCAGAAAATTTCGGCCTGAGCCAAGGAGACCTAGGGTTTCTCCTATTCCATCCTGTAATGCTTTCAGAGTGACTGCTTTGACTTCAAGGTCTTTGATCCATTTGGAGTTGATTCTTGTGCAGGGTGATATATAAGGATCTAGCTTTAGTTTTCTACATGTAGTTAACCAATTTTGCCAGCACCATTTACTGAAGAGACTGTCTTTCTTCCTTTCTAATGTTTTAGCTTCCTTATCGAAGATTAGATGGCTATAGGTCTGTAGGTTCATTTCTGGGTTTTCAATTCTTTTCCATTGGTCCTGAGGTCTGTTCTTATGCCAATACCAAGCTGTTTTGATTACTATGGCTTTATAGTAGAGTTTGAAATTTGGTATTAATATTCCTCCAGCAGTGTTCTTTCCGTTGAGGAGCGTTTTTGCTATTCGGGGTCTTTTATTGTTCCATATGAATTTTTGGATTGCCTCTTCTATTTCCTTGAAGAATGAGGGTGGGATTTTGATAGATATCATGTTGAATTTGTAGATAGCCTTGGGAAGTATTGCCATTTTCACGATGTTAATCTTTCCAATCCAGGAGCATGGGAGGTTTTGCCATTTTTTAAGTTCTGTGTTGATTTCCTTTTTCAAGATTTTAAAGTTTTCATCATAGAGGTCCTTCACTTCTTTGGTTAAGTTAATTCCTAGGTATTTTATTTTTTTGTGGGGCTATTACAAATGGAGTTGCTTTCCTAATTTCAGCCACACTTTTCTCATTGTTGGCATATAGAAAAGCCAATGATTTTGGGGGTTAAATTTATAACCTGCTAATTTGCAAAAGTTTTGAATCAGCTTGAGTAATTTGGGAGTGGAGTCTATGGGATTCTTTAAATACAAGATCATGTCATCTGCAAAGAGGGAGAGGTTTATTTCTTCTTTCCATCTTTGGATCCCCTTTATGTCTGCATCTTTTCTTATTGCTGTAGCTAGGCATTCTCATACTAGATTGAAGAGAAGTGGAGAGAGTGGGCATCCTTGTCTTGTTCCTGAGTTAAGAGGAAATGGCTTTAGTTTTTCACCATCGAGTATAATTCTGGCTGTGGGTTTGTCATATACAGCCATTATTTTATTGAGGAATGTTCCATGGATTCCTAATTTTTCCAGAACCTTCATCTTAAAGGGGTGTTGTGTCTTGTCAAATGCTTTTTCTGCATCTATTGAGATAACCATGTGGTTCCTATTCTTGCTCCTGTTGATGTGATGAATAATATTAATTGATTTGCGTATATTGAACCAGCTTTGCATCCCTGAAATGAATCCGGTTTGATCATGGTGTATGATTTTTTTGGATGAATTGTTGATGTCGATTGGCCAAAATTTTGTTGAGAAGTTTTGCATCAATGTTCATCAAAGAAATGGGTCTATAGTTCTCTTTTTTTGATGAGTCCCTGCCTGGTTTTGGGATGAGGGTTATGATGGCTTCATAGAATGTGTTCGGTAGTGAGCTTTCTCTTTCAATTTCATTGAAGAGTTGGAGGAGTATTGGTGTGAGCTCTGCTTTGAAGGCCTTGTAAAATTCCGCTGTAAAACCATCTGGTCCTGGACTTTTCTTAGCTGGGAGGTCTCTTAATGCTGTTTCTATTTCAATGCTTGATATGGGCCTGTTAACTGGTTTAACTCATCTTGGTTTAGTTTTGGCATGTCAATATTTGCTAGGAAAAGGTCCATTTCTGTCAAGTTCTCAAACTTATTAGCATAACGTTTTGAGAAATATTCCCTTATAATGTTCTGAATCTTGGTTGTTTCCGCAGTGATGTTTCCATTCTCATCTCTGAGTTTATTAATTTGGGTGTGTTCTCTCCTTTTTCTGATAAGGTTTGCTAAGGGACTGTCAATTTTGTTAAGTTTTTAGAAGAACCAACTCCTTGTTTTGTTGATTTTTTCTATAGTTTTTTTGGATTCTAATTCATTTAATTCTGATTTAATTTTAATTATATCTTTCAATCTACTGGATTGGGGTTTATGTTGCTGCTCTTTTTCAAGGAGGGTTAGATGTGTCATTAAATTGTTAGTTTCAGATCTCTCCAATTGGTTGATGTAGGAGCTCAGAGCTATAAACTTGCCTCTGAGTACTGCCTTTGCTGTGTCCCAGAGGAGCTGGTAATTAATGTGTTCATTTTTGTTGCATAGCATGAACATTTGGATTTCCTTTCTAATCTCTTCCATGACCCACGCATGATTCAGCAGTGTGTTGTTCAGCCTCCATGTGATACCGGACATTCTTTGGTGGCTTTTGGTGTTGAGTTCTAATTTTATTCCCTTGTGGTCAGAGCGAATGCAAGGTATAACTTCAAAGTTTCTGAATTTAGACAAGTTTGCTTTGTGGCCTAAAATGTGGTCTATTTTAGAAAACGTTCCATGTGCTGCTGAGAAGAACATGTATTCTGATGCTGCTGGGTGAAATGTTCGGTAAATGTCTGTTAAGTCTAGTTCATCTATGCAGCTGTTTAGATCTGCAGTTTCTCTGTTGAGTTTTTGCCGAGTTGATCTATCTAGTGGGGAGAGTGGTGTGTTAAAATCCCCAACAATTAATGTCTTTGGATCTATATGGGATTTGAGGGAAAGTCGTGTTTCTTTGATAAATTTGGGTGCTCCATTGTTTGGCGAATAGATATTTAGAATTGTAATATCCTCCTGAAGGAGAGATCCTTTAATTAGTATGAAGCGAACTTCTTTATCTCTTCTCACGAATTTTAATTTGAAGTCTATTTTATCTGATATTAGGATTGCAACTCCCGCCTGTTTTTGAGGGCCGTTTGCTTGGTAGATTTTGTTCCAGCCTTTAACCTTGAAAATATGTTTGTTTTTACAGGCAAGATGTGACTCCTGCAGGCAGCAGATAGAAGGATCTTGTTTTTTAATCCAACTAGTCTATGTCGCTTAATTGGAGAGTTCAGTCCATTAACGTTAAGAGTTAGGACTGAGAGGTATTTGGGAGTTCCTGCCATGTTATCCACCTTCTTGGGGGCTGTGAAAACTGGGTTCTTCCTAAGGTTCTTGGATTCTCAGTTTGTGTGCAGTTTCTTGGCCTTTGTTGCGTTCTTGTTGGTTTTCTATGTTTAGGACATCTTTAAGAATCTTTTGTAGGGCTGGTTTGGTGGAGATGTATTGTTTCAATTTTTTCTTTGCTATGGAAGGTTTTTATTTGGCCTTCCGTCATGGAGAGTTTAGCTATGTACAGTATTCTTGGTTGATAGTTGTTTGTTTTTAGGGCATGGCATACATCATTCCAGGCTCTTCTTGCTTTGATTGTCTCTGCTGAGAAATCTGAGGTGATTCTAATTGGTTTCCCTTTATAGGTGATTAACCTTTTCTCCTTGACAGCTTTAAGGATCTTTTCCTTGGTCTGGGTTGATCCTGTGTGGATTATAATGTGATGGTCGGATGTCCTATTCTGGTCTGGTCTATTTGGGGTTCTAAAAGCTTCTTGTATCTGAATAGGCCTATCTTTATGTATGTTTGGGAAGTTCTCTGCTAGGATCCTGTTAAACAATTTTCCTAAACCATTAAATTCTGTTTCTAGGTGCTCCTCTACACCCATTATCCTTAGATTGGGCCTTCTGATGGTGTCTTCCAGGTGTTGGATAGACCTATCATATTTCTTGGACTTGTCTTGGATGGTTGTATGTTCTTTCTCTATAATACATAGGCTGTCTTAAATCCCTGATATTCGATCTTCTGCATGGTCTAACCTGCTGTCAAGACTCTCTACTTTGTTTTTTACCTCTTTTCCTTCTAGTTGGTCAGCTTTGATGGCTTCAAGTTCTTTGTTGAAGCTCTGTTTTAGGTCTTGTATGAATTTCTTTACTTCCTTAATTTGGTGTTCATTGTTTGTTCTCAAATCATTTAGTTGATTGGTTATGGTTTCTTTGGACTCCCATTCCTTCTGTTGGGTTCCATTCAGCATTCCCTTTGTGGTCTCCCTGACTTCCTTCAGCTCTTTGGTAATGGATTTCATGAATGCCTTTAGTGATCTTTGTGTATTCTCTACCTGGTCTCTCAATTCCTGAATTATTCTTTGATTAGCTTCCTCCCGTCTGTGGGATTCCTGCAGTTCTCTTTCTTCCCGTTTGTGGGATTCCTGCAGTTCTCTTTGAGTGTTCTCTGCCTGCTCACGCCATTCCTCCCTTTCTCTTTGAGTATTCTCAAGTTGTTCACTCAAATCCTGTATCAGTTTTTGAGTAGCTTCCTCACGCTTGTGATATTCCTGTATAAACTTCTGGGATGCCTCCTCTCTCTCCCTATCATGCTCATACAGAGTCCTTTGTACATTGTCAAACTTCTCATTTATCATGTTTGCTATTAGTGTTTGTAGAGCTATTTGGGAACTCTCCTCTGGATTATTCTTTATCTGTTCTAATCCCTGATTATCAAGATTGGAAATTTAGATTCCCGAATTTGCCATTTTTCTTGTGTTTTTCCGGCTTACTTGGCCCGTTTGAGATGAAGATTGCACCAGTTTTGTGCTAGAACACTATCTTAAGGCAACCATCAACCAAAGTTTGCATTTGTACAGTCAATAGTCTACAGATACAATCTAGTTCAACAGATACATCTATTCAACATCAAACAACTATATGTTAAAGGACTTCGAACCGCAGAAAAGAATTTGGAAATTCAGAAATTATTAGGATTAGGGAGAGATGTGGGTAAAAAATAGGAATACATTGATGTGGGGAGGCACATGGAGAGTTAACTATGTCCTAATCACAATGCAGGAAATGGGTTGGGTAGGATACAAATAGAGAGAAAGAGAAAAAGAAGAGACGGAAAGGGGAATAAAGAGAGACCAGAAAAAATAGAAACGTAAAAATTAATGTTATTATAGAGGTTAAAAGACCGTCTATTTAGAGAGGAATATGAATATGTTCAGAGAAGGGGAGGGACATAGAGGAGATGTGAAAAACTTTAAGGATGGGAAAGGGAGAAGAAAAGATCAGAAGTTCAGTAGAGCTAGATAAAAAACAAAAAGATAGTTAAGTAAGAAAGAAAAAGAGTAAGAAGACAAGAAAAGAAAGGAAAACGCTCATTCACGTATTCCTAAAATAAAAATTATAAGATGAGGGAAAAAAAAAAGTTACTGGAAAACGATTATTTTTTCAGAAGAGGCAAAAATTAAAGATTAATAAAAGTTTTAGAAGGGAAAAAAATTTATATACATATATATATATATATATATATATATATATATATGTAAGGTAACAAAAAACAAAAAACAAGCAAAAAAAAAGAAAAGAAGAAGAAGAAAAAAAAAAAGAAAAAAAAGTCTTTTGATTTTTTTTGGGAGAGGGAGGAGTGGGAAGAATCCTGTATCTCCCTTTTGTCTCTAACCAGTCTCTTGTTGGAGTCTCTGGTCAGCATGAGGTCCTGTGGCTTGATTGGTTTCTTACATCGGATGGTTGGAAGAGGCAGAAAAATGCTCTGCTTTACCCAAAATTTTGAGATCCCCCTCCCAGGTTAGTTTTCTGGGAGGGTGATCTGCTTTGAGAATCACAAAAGAGGGGGATGTGGTGGTGAGGCTAGGTTCTGTGTAGAGTTGAGGCCTTTCAACAAACAGTAGCTTTTCCCTGGGACTATTTTGTGTTAAAGCTCACAGCGCCCAGCCTGGAGCCATTCTCAGGGTTTCTGTTTTTCAATTGATTGTGGTGGCTGCTAGAGGGAGGGGCAGCCTTTGGCTCTGGTTACCCAGTGATCAAGGCACTCCAATGGCTGGCGCCTGAGCTGGGTGACTTTTCCCTGAATGGAGCTGAGTCTGGCAGGTCACTTCGCCGTTAAGTTCTTGTGACCTGCTAAATGACTCGTTTTATTCCAAGGCCTGAGCTGGAGCTAGCAACTCCTCCGAGCTTTGTCGGTATCCAAGATGGAGATCACTGGTGCTGGGGGGGAGGTGTGGCCTTCCCTCCTCTGCTCCCTGAGGAGTGAGGACGTCGGGCTTGTACTCACACTGAGTCTTGGATTCTGGGTCGTCTCTGGTCTGCAAACAGCAGGATGAAGATTTCCGTTCCTTGTCGGTTCTTTTTGGTGTTTAGTAGAATCCGCTCGTCTGCTGCGTCTGGCTCTTTCGTCCCCGACTCTCTGTGTCTCAGCTATGACCCTGCGGCGGTGGTCACCGCCACGACCCTGCTGATGTGTTTCCTTGGCTTCCCCTCTCTTGTCTAACTCTCTGTCCTGTGATGGCACACTTGGTGTGATTCTCTGGCTTAGGACTGTTCACTGGAACTCTAAATCTGCTTTGTATGCGAGAGCTTGTTCAGATTCCAGCTTCTCCTCCACCATCTTCCCGGAAACCCCGATTTGCATTTTTTTATGGCTAGGGATGTTGAGCATTTCTTAATGTGTCTATTGGCCATCCTTCTTTCTCCTTCAGAGAAGTTTCTCTTTAAGTCTTTAGCCCACTTATTTATTCGGCAGTTGTTTCTGTTGCAACAATGAGAAGTACAATTTGTCATGTCAAAAACGAGCTTTACAATGTCGGTGGGGGAGGAGGGGGGAAGGATTGGGTGGGGAGGATGGGGGAGGCTGGGAAGGGAGGTGAAGGATAAACAAAAGAGCAGGCTGCAATGCTTGGTAAGAAATGTATGCATTATCCTGCCCATGTAATTATAACCCCTCAGTCCAGTATGTTCACAAATAAAATAAAATTTAAAAAAACTGGTTTCTATGAGAGATGTTGATTAAAAGTATTAGGACCACTAACCACTTTTAAAGAACACATGTCCTTTGTGACACAATAGTCTCTAGTATACACATATATTCATTGTGAATTACAGACAATAGAGATTCAACCTGCCATTGTAACCAAAACCTTTTGTGACACCAACTGTGTCACATTGTCCTTATGATAGCATCAGATCATTGTAATATCACAAAACTTACAATCATATCATACCTATGACATCTCATTGCATTGTGACATCATAGACACATTCTAAATGCCTATTCTGCAATGTCATCCTATTTCAAATGTGGCATGTGTGTTATCAGAAACCCATTGTGAACTAATCACTATTGTAACATCACATTGCCATAATGATGTCAGTAACCCACTGTGCCATCACAAACATGTCTTCTCCACAAAATTTCTTTGCCATGTGATACTTTAGGCTAATAATTTGCTTTCAATTTGTGAGCTAATAATTTGTATTCAAACTGATAATATTTCAGATATGACATGTTATAAAAGACATCTTCTGTGATATCAAGGTCACTCTGACATCACACTGCCAGATGTCATGAACATTCTGACACGTAGTGAAATCAGAAACCTGCTAGCACTTCATTACATTTTTCACAATACATACTTTAGAGACATCACAGTTCTTCTGTGAAATCATATACTCATTATGAGTTAGTGAAAATTGTGATCCTGTATACAATTTTGCTATCTACACCTCGTTGTGACATCTCAAACCTACTGTGATCTCATCACAGTAGGCATCAACAGCTCATGGTGACCTCAAACATTATTATGACATGCTATTTCGACCACATTTTCATTGTGATATCACTGTCCCATAGTGTTTTCTGAACACTTTAATTGCTGTAAGGAAAATCATCGCAGAAGCCTCATTTTGAAATGTAGTATATTGTAATATTTATAAAAGAGTTTACAGGTTGCAGGTAGCCAATTGTTACAAAGACCTACAGCAAGCAAATAAAAGTAACACCGATAGGAAACATGCTAGAGAGAAACAAAAAACAAAAACCATGCCAACAATGGTATGGATAGCTTAATTGGGCTGCAATGATGACTGAAGCTGAGCCAGGAGACAGGACACAGGACATGATCAGTGAGACAATTGGCATGACATAATCATGTCTAAGCTGGTTCAGACCTAAGTAGGTCGGTGCAGAGGTCAGATCATCAGGAAATTCCCAGTCTAAGCAAATACAGTTATCTATCAGCCAAGTATCCACACCTGTCTCCAGGGATATGGTCATGCACATTACCGTTGAGTTAGGTGATAGGCAGGGGGTTTTCTTCCACCAGCATGAAAGCAAGATGCTAGACCCCACAATCAACCATGTGGACAATAAGGTGATGGCCAGAACTGACCTCCATACTTCATCATGACCTCATAACATTTTAGATATCAAGCTCCTTCCTTGAACATTGTGAACATTGATTTCATTGTGAACTAGTAGCAACTGAAGTCGGACATATCATTGTGATATTACAAGCTCAATGTGACATCTCAAATCCATTGGGACCTCATCAGCACTGTGATATCTAATTGCTGATGTGACCTCAGGATCATATTGTGATTTGAAATTCCTTCTGAGAACTACATATTGGAGCTTTCCAGAATTTACCGTGTTGGCAACTTTCTATATACAAGTTTGTCAGGCAGCGGCCCCAATGCTTTTCAAGATACTTTTGGCAGTGGCTGGTGCCAAATTACCAACACGTCCAATAACCAGATACAGACAGAAGGTTTGAGCATGTAATTCTTTTCAAAAGATCATTATCCACATTTACACAATTGTTACCATTCTTTTTTGCTTCATTCTTTAATCATAACGACTAGTAGTTGTAGAAACACCACTGATTTTAGAGTGATCTCCTGAGCTACCTGATCAGCTCAGTTGTTTCCCTGCACGTACGTGTTCTCTAGTTTCTTTAACTCTTATTATTCTGAACCTGTTTGGAGGTTGGAGACTTCTTCAATTTATCCTCCTCCTTTTCACGCTTTAAAGTGTGCTTTTCCTCCTGACCTTGCAAGTGTTCTGCCAGGGTCACAGGAAAGTTCCTTTGAATGTTCAACTGCTGCTCTTTCAGCAGCACCTTTCTTGCTCTTCATCTCCTCTGTTCAATTCTCAGTGGTGCTATTGAGAGGGTTTTTTTTCACCTCCATCTGTTTCATTGGGACTTGCTACAGCTGCATTACATTTATGGTGAGGATCTTGTCATTGTCTTTGATTTTCCTCTAGTAGGTCCTCTTTTTTGTTTTACAGTTTCTTGTATTTTTATGACAAGTCTTTCAACTGCTTAACTCTTGTTTTTTTGTGCCTAATGCTGTATTTGCCGGGTATTCCCCATCAAAATATGAGTGTCCTTAACTCTTTCTAAAGAGTAACAATCTGTATTTTGACCCATTTATCATTCTGCTCACTTTTCTTCGCCTTTTCTTCAAAGACATAGGAAATTTGGGTCTATTCTTCTTACTGGCCTTTCAGTTCTTCCTCTGGTGCTTTGAATTTTTGCTCACACCCTTCAAAGGTAAAAGCTTAATGAACTCTTGTATAATGACCAGAACCTTTTATCTGTCCTGGATTTCACGTACAGTGTCAGTATCTTCTCCCTGCCTTGCTTGTAGTCAGCAAGGATGGAAGCATTGGTGTCCTTGTCCTCCTCAGCCTGTGACCTGTGGGCTCGACCTATGCATCAGGAAGACCTTGTCTGATGTACTTGGATTTCATTTGATTCTGCATTTTCCTCACTTTCATTTTGTGAATTATTGTTCTTATTTTTTCCTCTCACAATTTTATCATATATGTCTTCAAATCTTTCTTCACATCTCATAATTCTTTCTTTTCTCCACTGTGCTTTTTAATGCAATTTTAACTTATGTCTGGGTTTTGATTGGCATGTATTTGAGATTGAGAATATTATTTAGCCTGTGTTTTAAAACAGAAATGTGTGAAATTTTTCACCACATTTTTTCTTAAGTTCAGAGGGCTGATTTTTAAGTTTACCATAGTTTGATTTCAGACTCCCAAGCTCATTTGCCTTGTTCCCAGGAGATATAATCACAGTTTCCCAGTGGCAACCTGCCTACTTAATATGTCACTTTTAATCCTTCTCTTCCTTGGAAATTCCTTTTTCCCTTGCTGTTTACTTCCAGTAAGCACACAGATCTAGTCCTAGAGTTTCCCTATTGATATTTGCAAATGAACGAAACTGTCTTCACTCTGAGTATCTTGATCCTTGTCCTGGTGCTGCTATGTGAAACCCCTTCTGAGACTGTTTTTTCTTCCACCATATAACTGTTATGAAACACCTGTTGGGCAACTGCTACCAACTCAGATAATATCTTTTCTCCAATCCTTCTAAATTGTGAAGCTTTTTTCCTAATATCTGGGCCGACAGTGTAGTGAAAGCCATATTTAGGGCTTTTCAATTATCCTGGGCCTCAGGATCTATAGGCATATAGTTCCTATAGGCCTCTTGGAGGCTTTCTAGAAAAGCATTAGGGGATTAATTGGGGAGCTATTGTCTCATTCATCTCAATTAAATTAGTTGGCTTCCTAGCCACTGCCCTGCTAACAGGCTTGCAATATTGCTAAGCACATCCTTACCTTGATTGCTGTTCTACTCCCAGGTTGGTTGAGTCTGGGGAAAGACTTGCTCCAATAGGATTGGGTCTTCATTGGGGGAATGATCTGGTCCAAGGACCACATTCAAGCCACTTTGTCGGATTTGCTCCTTTCCTCCCAGGTGGAAAGCACCTTTAAAATTTGCCCTCCATCATCCCAGGTGGGCTGATATAAAGAGATGAGGACCTGGGCTTTTTCAGAAAAGCACGGATTTTGCTATTTCCCCTTATATATGACACTAATTGTAAATGGAACATGTATTAGAAAGTTGGTTTCCTCACCATCTCCCTAATGTGCCTGTTGTGTACCCCCTCAGGCTGGTTCAAGAAACTAATTCTGGTATGGAGGGACTGAACATTAGAAATGCTGATGGCACAGATTAGGAGGATGTGTCTTCTTCTGGGGGATCCTGTAAAACCAGAAGGAAGATATTACAGTTACAGGAACTTTAACGTATTGTACTCCCATCTTGGAAAAAAAAGGAGTAAGCAGAGGTGTATACAGGAAACAGAACAATCAGCACACACAAATAGCCATAAAACCTAAACCCACATGTCCCATATCTCTCAGTGATGCCCTCTTGAGAAGGTATGAGATGACCTCTTATGAGATGACCCCTGGAGGAGATCCCATAAGGGCTATTGAGGAGATCCTAGATGACCTCTGGAGAAGTTCCCAGATAGCCTTTCAAAGAGGCTACAAAAGACCACTCAAGGAGGTCTTAGATGGCTTTAAAGCACCCTCCAAATGACCTCTTGAAGTCTCCAGTTGACCTCCTTAGGAGGTTCCAGATGGCCTCATGATGAGGTTACAATTAATGTACTGAGCACATCTGAGATTACCTGTTGAGAAGACCCAACATGACCTGGAAGAGGTCCCAGATGTCTTCTCTCTTTAGTGCCCAAATGACCAGTGGAGGAATTCCCAAATGGCCTCTACAGGAACCCAAAATGACCTCCAGAGGAATTCCCAGGTAAACTATAGGAGAGGCCACAAATAGCCTCTTGAAGAAGCTCCAAAATTCCACTGAAGTCAGTCCCAGATGTCCTACCAATAAAACCCCAGTTGATTGGAGGTAGACGTAGATGAGGACCTTGTGGACGGCTAAGATAACCTCCAGATAAGTCACAGATAGCTACAAAGGAAGCCTAAGTTGAACTCTCAAGAAGGCTCCAGATGGCCTCTCAAGGATGGCCTCTTGAGATTACCCACAATATCCTTCAGAGGAGGTCCAAATGGCCTGTTGATAATGCCACAGATGAGCTCCAGAAGAGGTTTCAAAATCAGGCTGACAAGTTTGCTGAGACTCTCACTCCTACATGGGTCTGAAATAACTCTTGTTTTCTGTTTTTTGGTCTTTTGTTTTGTTTTTTCTTTGGTTGGTCATGGGGCCTGAACTCTGGGCCTGGCCCTGACCCTCAGCTCATCTGCTCAAGGCTAGCACTCTACCACTTGAGCACAGTGCCACTTCTAGCTTTTTCTGCTTATGTGGTTTTGAGGAATGGAACCCAGGGCCTCAGGCATGCAAGGCAAGCACTCTACCACTGAGCTACCTTCCTAGCCCTGAAATGACTCTTATCCCTGTTGGTCCACAGGAAACAACAACTCTAGGGAGGCTTTCACCCCTGAGGGATGAGAAACTCACATACAAGGAGGTTTTCCCAGGGGCCAAGTCTCAGTTCCATGCATATGGATTATCTCTATGGAGCCTCCAAAATTTAAGTCCTCTAAAGCCTGAAATAATCCATCAAGGTATGACTAAGATAAAATTATTTACACTACAAAGGGGCCTGTGTTTACCTTGTCCTGGGCTGGATAATTAGGCCAAGAACAGCATTGAACTCCAAACCTCAGACATCCAATGGGCAGCAATGCCAAAATTATGATCTCCAAAGCTCCAAACTTATAAAGACAAGGTTTTCTTTTCCATTCCTCACTCCTCTACAGATCTGTCCATTCTTCCAGGTTTTCCATATTCCCCTTCCACCAGTTCCTTCTTTTTTTTAGGCCTCTATACTTTCCACAGGACTGTGCCCCTTTGATGAGTTGCCATCCTTACCCTCCTGCCCTCACTCAACTTCATCTCTAGTCAGGTCTTGCCTTCCTGCTACCTCATCACTTTATTCCCTCCAGTTATTTCCCCTCTTTCTCTCGCCTTTGTTTGATATGAACACAGCATATTAAGGGCTGTACACCTCCAGCACTCCAACAGATCTCTTGCCTAAATTTTCAATTGTCACTTCTCAAAATGCACCATGTCCAATCCCTTCTTGACATATCTCCGTGTATTACATGACAGCTCAACCCCTTCAGAAGCATAAACCACCCTCTCCCATAGGCCAGGCCACAGGTGCAAGATGATGATTAGCTCCCACAAATGGTTGGGGCCCAGGTGCTTATTCCAGCATCCTCATTGATAACAAGTATAACAAGTACTAATTGAAATTGATATTTTCAAACTCATCATGACAGCAACAAACAATTGTGACCTCATCATCAATATGATATCACTCATGCATTTAGCCACGATCACATTGTGACATCACAAAATTATTATGACCTCTTACAACCATTGAAAAAACACATGGCCTTTGTGACATCACAGTCTCAAGTGTACCCCTATCCTCATTGTGTACTATGACAATTGAGATCAGACATGACATTGTATCATCACAAAGCCTTTCTGAGATCATCACCAGTGTAACTTCACTTTGCTCATTGTGCCATCACCAACCTACAACGTCACCATAGCATTATTACTTCACATTGTCATTGTGATATCATAGGCAGATTGTGAACGCCTATTCTCTGATTTCATTCTATTTCAAATGTGGACTCTGGGTTTGCTAGCAAACCCTTATGATGCAGTAACCAGTGTGACAGCATATCATATTTGGTATATAACTCCCATTGTGTTTTTGAGAAACTAATATAACTTCATTACATTTTTCAAAATCATGGCCTTTGTGACTTCAAGCTCCCTTATATGAACCCCTATCCTTATTTCTAACTAAGAGCAATTGAAATGGAATATGTAATCGATATTACTAATATTATGAAATCACCTCATTAAATCTGTGACAGCACAGTCCTATAGTGACATCACATTGCTGTTTTGACATCAAAACCCAACTGTGACATCTCAAACCTATTATGGCCTCTGAGCACCTTTGAAAAATCACATCATTTTTGTGATATCACAGTCCCATTTTTTATCCATAGTTTCATTGTGAACTAATGACTACTGCAACAGATAGACCAGTGCAATACCACAAACCATTATGACACCGTAATTGTCATGTAGACACCATCACCTTATTTTCATATCAACAAAATACAATGACATTAACTATTATAGCATCATATAGCCAATGTGACATTATAGACACACTGTGAATACCTTTGTTGTGATTTCTTTCTTTCAAATGAGGCATGTGGTTGATAGCAGAAACCCATTTTGACTTCATAACCGTTGAGACATGACAATCCCTTTGGGACCTCACATTGCCATTGTGATATCATTAACACATTATGACATCATAAATTGGTCCTGTCCTATTAATTTTTGTGACATATTGCCATTTTGTCATCTTAGATTCTAGGTAAGTTCATAATGTGTTTTTCACATGATAATATTTCAGGAATGAGGGTTCCCGGAAGATGGCGGAGGAGAAGGTGGAGGCTAAACAAGCTCTCGCATAGAAAGCAGTTTTAGAGTTCCAGTGAACTCTAAGCCAGAGAATCACACCAAGTGTGCCATCACAGGACGGAAAGGCCAGAGAGGGAAAATCCAGGCAAGGAGACAGATCTGAGCTATCGCCAGCAGCTGCCACTGCAGTGGCAGGTGTGGCGGCGGTGGCCGTACCACCATACCTGAAACCGAGTGAGTCCGGGATGAAGGAGCCAGACGCAGTGGGTGAGCGGATTCTACTCAACACCAGCAAGAATGACAAGGAACACACATCTTCATCCTGCAGTTTGCAGACAAGAGATGACCCAGGAACCAAGACTTGTCGTGAGCAGAAGCCTGATGTCCTCACTCCTTCACAGGGAGCAGAGGAGGGAAGGTTACCCCTCTCCCGGCCAGTATCGGAGATCTCCATCTTGGATACCGATGAAGCTCAGTGGAACTGCTAGCTCCAACTCAGGCCTTGGAATAAAACTAGAGTAATTTCGCAGATCACAATAGGCTAATCTGACCTGCCAGACTCAACTCCACCAAGGAAAAAGTCACCCTGCTCCGGCACCAGCCCTAGGAGTGGCATTCTTCACAGGTTAAACAGAGCCAGAGGCTGCCCCTCCCTTTAGCAGCCTTGAGAATCTATTGAAATTCAGTAAACAGAAACCCTGAGAGTGGCTCCAGTCTGGGCTCTGTGAGTTTCTCACAAACTAGCCCGTGGGAAAAGCTACTGTTTGCTGAAAGGCCTCAACTCTACCGATAACCTAGCATTATCACAGGATCTCCAAACTTGAGGAAAAAGCCATCTCCCTCTTTTGTGATACTCAAAGCAGACCTCCCTCCCATTGAACTAGCCTGGGGGGAGGATCGCACAATCCTGGATAAAGCAGAGCATTTTTCTGCCTGTTCTAACTAACTTAAGAAACCAACCAAGCCACCGGACCACAAGCAGACGAGAGACTACAACAAGAGTCTGGTTATGGACACAAGGGAAATACAGGATTTTTCCCACCCCTAGCAAAAAAATTAAAGAATTTCTTCTTCTTCTTCTTCTTCTTCTTCTTCTTCTTCTTCTTCTTCTTCTTCTTCTTCTTCTTCTCCTTCTTCTTCTTCTTCTACTTCTTTTTCTTCTTTCTTTTTCTTCTTCTTTTTCTTTTTTTTTGGTACATTTTATAATTTTTTTCCTTTTCTAAAAGTTTTTTTAATTTTTAATTTTTAACTTTTTTGAAAAAAATTGTTTTCTAGTAATTTTTTTCCTCTTATAATTTTTATTTTAGGGATAATGTGTGTGTGCGTTTTTCTTTCTTTTTTGTAAAATAAAATTTTTCTTTTTGTTTTTTGTTTAGCTCTACTGAAATTCTGATCTTTTTTTTCTTACTTTCTTATACTTTTCACCTTTATCTTTCTTTCATTCTTCTTCATGTGACTTAATTGTTCTCAGGCACATCCTCAGATAAACTGGTAGTTGACTATTAGACTCTATCCCCCATTGTGTACACACTTAATCCACAAATTTATTACTCAAATCAAAACCTCTGAGACTTAAATTTTTAATAGGAGTACTACCTCTGTATACCTATATAATATTTTAAGGATTTTTATTTTTAAGTTTATCACATCTTCTTTATATCCCTACCCTTCTCTCATTATATACACGTTATTCTCTGAATAGCTTGTTTTCGATTCTGCATAATTTTATTAATTTTTATTTTTCTATTTTTTCTGGTCTTTTCATTTCCCTTTATTTTTCTTCTTTTTTTCTCTCTCAACTTTCATCCTATCCAACCATTTTCATGTTTTGTGATTAGTACTTAGTTAAGTTAACTCTCCCTGTGCCTTGCCACATCACTCTATTCCTATTTTTTACCCACATCTCTCCCTAACCCTAATAATTTCTGATTTTCCAAAATCTTCTTTGCGTTTCGTAGCCCATTAATATATAGTTGTTTGAAGTTGAATAGCTATAACTGTTGCACTAGATTGTATCTGCAGACTATTGATTCTCCAAATTCAGACTTTGGTTGATGCTTGCCTTAAGTTAGTGTTCTAGCACAAAACTGGTGTTATTTTCATCCCAAATGGGCAGAGTAAGCCGGAAAAATAAAAGAAAAATGGCAAGTCTGGGAATTTCAACTCCCACTCATGATAATCAGGGCACAGAACAGAGAATGAATAATCCAGAGGAGAGTTCTCAAATAGCTCTACAAACACTGCTGGCAAACATAATAAATGAAAAGATTGAAAACATACAGAGGACTCTGTATGAGTGTGATAGGGAGAGAGAGGAGGCAATCAAAAAGTAAATGCAGGAAAAGATTGAACACCTACAAAGGACTCTGTATGAGCATGACAGGGAGAGAGGGGAGGCAATCCAAAAGTTTATACAGGAATATCATGAGCGTGAGGAAGCTACTCAAAAAATGATACAGGATTTGCATGAGCAGCTTCAGAATACTGAAAGGAAAGGCATAAATGGCATGCACAGGCTGAGAACACTCAAAGAGAACTACAGGAATGGCATGAATGGGAGCGGGAGGAAGCTAAGCAAAGAGTAATACAGGAATTGAGAGAGCAGGATGAGAATACACAAAGATCATTAAAGGCATTCATGGGATCCATTAACAAAGAGCTGAAGGAAGTCAGGGACACCACAAAGGGAATGCTTAATGGAACCCAACAGAAGGAATGGGAGTCCAAGAAAACCAGAACCAATCAACTAAGTTATTTGAGAATAAACACTGAACCCCAAATTAAGGAAGTAAAGAAGTTCATACAAGATTTAAAACAAATCTTCAACAAAGAATTTGAAGCCATCAAAGCTTACCTATTCGAAGGAAAAGAAATAAAAAACAAAGTAGAAAGTCTTGTCAGCAGGTTAGACCATGCAGAAGATCGAATCTCGGGAATTGAAGACAGCCTAGATATTATAGAGAAAGAACTTACAAGCATCCAAGACAAGTCCAAGAAATATGATAGATCTATCCAACACTTGGAAGACACTATCAGAAGGCCTAATCTAAGGACAATGGGTGTAGAGGACCACCTAGAAAAGAAATTAATGGTCTAGGAAATTTGTTTAACAGGATCCTGGCAGAAAAATTCCCAAACATGCAAAAAGACAGGATATTCAGATATAAGAATCTTTCGAAGTGCAAATAGACCAGACCAGAATAGGACATTCCATCATCATATTATAATCCCAACAGGATCAACTCAGACCAAGGAAAAGATCCTGAAAGCTGTCAAGGAGAAAAGATTAATCATCTATAAAGGGAATTCAATTAGAATCACCTCAGGCTTCTCAGCAAAGACAATCAAAGCAAGATGAGCCTGGAATGATGTATGGCATGCCCTATAACCAAACAAGTATCAACCAAGAATACTGTACCCAGCTAAACTATCCTTCATAACTGAAGGCCACATAAAAACCTTCCATAGCAAAGAAAAATTGAAACAATACATCTCCACCAAACCAGCCCTACAAAAGATTCTTAAAGATGTCCTACACATAGAAAACCAATAAGACCACAATAAAGGCCAAGAAACTGCACCCAAACTGAGAATCCAAGAACCATAGGAAGAACCCAGTTTTCACAGCTCCCAAGATGGTGGATAACATGGCAGGAACTCTCAAATACCTCTCAGTACTTTCTATGAACCTTACCAGACTTAACGCTCCAATTAAGCAACATAGATTTTCTAGTTGGATTAAAAAACAAGATCCTTCTAACTGCTGCCTTAAGAAGTCACATCTTTCTCGTAAAAATAAACATGTTTCCAATGGAAAAGGATGGTGCAAAATCTACCAAGCAAACGGCCCCTATATACAGGCAGGAATGGCAATTGCAATATCAGATAAAATAGTCTTCAAATTAAAATTTGTGAGAAGAGATACAGAAGGTCGCTACATACTAATTTAGGGATCTCTCCTTCAGGAGGATATTACAGTTCTAAATATCTATTCATCAAACAATACAGCACCCAATTTCATCCAAGAAACACTACTTTCCCTCAAATACCAAATAGATCCAAAGACATTATTTGTTGGGGATTTTAACACACCACTCTCTCACTAGATAGATCAACTCAGCAAAAACTCAACAGAAATTGCTGATCTAAACAGCTGCATAAATCAACTAGACTTAACAGTCATCTATCGAATATTTCACCCAGCAGCAACAGAATACATGTTTTTCTCAGCAGCATATGGAACATTTTCTAAAATATACCACATTTTAGAACAAGCAAACTTGTCCAAATTCAGAAACATTGAAGTTGTACTTTGCATTCTCTCAGACCACACGGGAATAAAATTAGAACTCAACTCCAAAAGCCACCAAAGAAAGTACGGTAACACATGGAGGCCAAACAACACACTGCTGAATCACCACTGGGTCATGGAAGAGATTAGAAAGGAAATTCAAATGTTCATGCTATTCACCAAAAATGAGCACACAAATTACCAACTCCTCTGGGACACAGCAAAGGCAGTACTCAGATGCCAGTTTTTAGCTATGAGCTCCTACATCAACAAATTGGAGAGATCTGAAACCAAAAATTCAATGGCACATCTAAACCTCCTTGAACAAGAGTAGCAAAATGAACCACAATCCACTAGACAGAAAGAAATAATTAAAATTAAATCAGAATTAAATGAATTAGAATCCAAAAAAACTATAGAAAGAATAAGAAAAAAAGAGTTGGTTCTTCGAAAAAATTAACAAAATTGACAGACCCTTAGGAAATCTTATCAGAAAAAGAAGAGAACACACCCAAATTAATAAACTCTGAGAGGAAAATGGAAACAACCAAGATTCAGAACAATATAAGGGAATACTTCTCAAAATTTTATGCTAATATGTTTGAGAACTTAGCAGAAATGGTCCTTTTCCTAGCAAATATTGACATGCCAAAACTAAACCAAGATGAGCTAAAGCATCTTAACAGACCCATATCAAGCATTGAAATAGAAACAGCAATAAGACACCTCTCAGCTAAGAAAAGTCCACGACCAGATAGTTTTACAGCAGAATTCTACAAGGTCTTCAAAGCAATGCTCACACCAATATTACTCCAAATCTTCAATGAAATTGGAAGAGAAATTTCACTACCGAACACATTCTATGAAGCCATTAAAATCCTCATCACCAAACCAGGCAGGGACACAAAAAAGAAATAAAACTATAGACCCATTTCTTTGATGAACATTGATGAAAAACTTCTCAACAAAATTTTGGACAATTGACTTCAACAACTCATACAAAAAATCATACACGACAATGAAAAAGAATTCATTTCAGGGATGCAAAGCTGGTTCAATATAAGCAAATCAATTAATATTATTCATCACATCAACAGGAGCAAGAATAAGAACCACATGGTTATCTCAATAGATGCAGAAAAAGCATTCGACAAGACACAACAACCCTTTATGATGAAGGTTTTGGAAAAATTAGGAATCCATGGAACATTCATCAATACTTTAAAGGCTGTATATGACAAACCTACAGACAGCATTATACTTAATGGTGAAAAACTAACGCCATTTCCTCTTAACTCAGGAACAAGACAAGGATGTCCACTCTCTCCAATTCTCTTCAACTTAGTATTAGAATGCCTAGCTCCAGCAATAAGACAAATTGCAATCATAGAGGGGATCCAAAAAGGGAAAGAAGAAATAAAACTCTACCTCTGCAGATGACATGACCTTGTATTTAAAGAGTCCCATAGATTCCATTCAAAAATTCCTCAAGCTAATTCAAAACTTTGGCAAAGTAGCAGCGTATAAAATTAAGCCCCCCAAATCAATGGATTATCTGGATGCCAACAATGAGAAAAATGGCTGAAATTAGGAAAGCAACTCCATTTGGAATAGCCCCACAAAAAATAAAATACCTAGGAATTAACCAAAGAAGTGAAGGTCCTCTGTGATGAAAACTTTAAAATCTTGAAAAAGGAAATCAAAACAGAACTTTAAAAATGGCAAAACCTCCCATGCTCCTGGATTGGCAAGATTAACATCGTGAAAATGGCAATACTTCCCAAGGCTATCTACAAATTCAATGCGATACCTATCAAAATTCCACCCTCATTCTTCAAGGAAATAGAGGAGGCAATCCAAAAATTCACATGAAACCATAAAAAGACCCGAATAGCAAAAACGCTCTTCAAAGGAAAGAACACTGCTGGAGGAATATCAATATGAAATTTCAAACTCTACTCTGAAGCCATAGTAATCAAAACAGCTTGGTACTGGCATAAGAACAGACCTCAGGACCAATGGAATAGAATTGAAAACCCAGAAATGAACCTACAGACCTATAGCCAACTAATCTTCGTTAAGGGAGCAAAAGTAATAGAATGGAAGAAAGACAAGCTCTTCAGTAAATGGTGCTGGCAAAATTGGTTAACTAATTTTCGGAAACTAAACTAGATCCATATATATCAAACAGCAACAGTATCAACTCCAAATCAAAGACCTCGGAGTCAAAGCAGACACCCTGAAAACATTACAGAATGGAATAGGAGAAACCCTAGGTCTCCTTGGCTCAGGCTGAAATTTTCTTAATAGAGACCCAGAAACACACCAAAACAAAGAAAGGTTTGACAAATGGGATTGCATGAAGTTACAGAGCTTCTTCATGGCAAAGGACATAGATAGCAAGATCACTAGAAAGCCCACGGATTGGAAGAAGATCTTCACTAGCCATACAACACACAAAGGTCTCATATCTAAAATATAATTGGAACTTAAAAAATTGAATCCCCCACCAACAAATCCTCAAAGAAACAATTACCCAATAAATAAGTCGGCTAAAGATTTAAGAGCAACTTCTCTGAAGAAGAAAGAAGGATGGGCAACAGACACATGAAGTACTGCTCAATTTCCCTAGCCATAAAAGATATGCAAATCAAAACAATATTGACATACCACCTCACCCCAGTTAGAATGGCAAAAATCAAGATCTCTAACAACAACAGATACTTGAGTGGATGTGGACAGAAGGAAACCTTACTTCATTGTTGGTGGGAATGTAAACTTGTTCAACCACTTTATAAAGCAGTATGGAGGTTCCTGAAAAGACTTCACATAGAGCTCCCCTATGACCCAGCAATCCTATTTTTGGGCATTTACCCAAATGTTTACAAACAAGACCACACTAAAGCTATCAGCACAACTATGTTTATTGCAGCATTATTTACCATAGCTAAGATATGGAACCAACCTAGATACCCCTCAGTAGATGAATGGATCAAGAAAATGTGGTATATATACACAATGGAATTCTATGCTTCCATTAGAAAGAATGACATTGCTACATTTGTTAGGAAATGAAAAGGCTTGGAAAAAATTACATAAAGTGAAATAAGCTAAGCCCAAAGACACATAGGTCCCATGGTTTCCCTTATTTGCAATATCTAATATATGTATGAGTCCAGCAGCAAAGATCAGATAAGGTGATGTTAAGAAAATGAACCATTAGGAAGATGAACCCTTGGGTATGTATTTAAACATATTTTTTTCATGCATTTGTTTCTACCATATTTATAAGATTATTTCTTTGTTGCTTTGTATGTCCTTTCCCCACAATAAAACCTCTGATTTTACTATATTTGATGTCGGTTTAATTTGTATAGGAGCCCCCAGAACCACAGTAGGCTATCTAAAGAATGCCCACAAAGAACATACCCAAATTGCTGGTGCCAGAATCAGTGATTGTTAAAAGAGGTATCTCAGAGCTTGGAAACTTCACAAAGAGCTTTCACCAAACCCTCATCGGTAGAGAAACCTTGCATAGTCCTACCAAATTCCCCAGGCCTCACAATAGTGGTGGGAAGCCAAGAACTAAAGGGGTCCATCCACAGAAGGCCAGTTCAGGAGACTCCCAAGTGCCTGTGCTGATAAGGACATTGCATATAGAGAGAAAAACATCGGAGCTCAGAACATGCAGAAAGATCCTATTGGACCCCTCACTGGCAAAGTGGTTCGATGCTATCCTGCAAAAACTCGTAGGTCCCCAGAACCACAGTGACCCATAGGAAGCAATGCAAAAACAACCATGGTGCTTACCAGGACAGCATAAACAGAGTCAGAGACGGTGTAAAACACAGGCCCTGAGCCAGCATCCTCACCCTGCCCAGCCCACAGTCATCTCAATTCAATGCTAACCCTGGTAGCAACCTGCAATCTACAGTGCACAGAGACAATGATCTGTGCCTGCACCATTAGACATCTCTCAACAAGTTCTAGCTAAGTACCCCAACAGGAACATCCTTACCCCTTTCCAAGAGAGACCAGTGCTGGCAGTAACATCCAGAGTTTGACCCATACCCTTCCCCCTACAACCTGGACCACAAGTTCCACTAAAACTGTGCAAGGACCTCATCAGCCTTTGAAGCACATCTAGCCCACCAGGCTTGAAAAAAAACAACCCAGAAAGGGAGCTTAAACACTCAAGCTGGGAAGAGCACAAACGGGCCACAGGAGCCAGCAGAAGAAGAAATCCAAACTGTGCACCCTGCGTGAGAAACCCAGCAGCACAGGTCCCACTTAAGCCCAAAGAATGTGTCCCAGGATTGTGACAGAAAGACAGGACCAAGCGGGGGATGGGTGATTGAACTACATAAACGACTTCTCCTGATTGAACTCAGAGGCTGAGCACAGGTTTCAGAAGAGGCTGGAAAGAAAGGCACAGCAGCCCTCAGGAACCAACCCATGACAGCAAAAGATCTGTGTATGTGCAGGGAGCCCAACACCGAGTGTAACTTGTGTATCCTAGACTGGTTATTGAACAACTCAGGCCACCAGCACCTAATTATAGTCAGGAATGGGCTGGCAAGATGGCTCAGTGGTAACGTGCAAGCCTTGCATTCATGAGGACCTGGTTCAATTCCCCAGAACCACATAAGCAGAAAAAAACAGATGTGGAAATGTGGCTCAAGTTGTAGAGTGCTATCCTTGATCGGAAGATCTGAGGGACAACACCAAGGCCCACAGTTTAGGCCCTACAACAGACAAAAGAAAAGAACCACATGATTATCTCAATTGACATAGAAAAGGCTTGTGATAAAATACAAATTTATTCATGTTAAAGGCTCTGAAGAGAATAGGAGAGGAATTTTCTTAAAACTCTGTAAGCCATATATGAGAGAGTAATAGCCAATATTATATTTGATGGGGAGATACTACAACAAATTCTCCTAAAATGATGAACAAGGGAAATATGCCCACTCTAACCACTCCTCTTCAATATAGACCTGCAATGCTTAGCCAGAGTAATAAGGCAAAAGAAAGACTTTAAAGGGATCTGAATTGGGAAGGAAGAAGTTAAAGTATCCTTTTTTGCAGATGAAATGATATTATACCTCAATGATCCTAAAAACTCCACCCCAAAACAGTTTATAAACCACTTTGGCAAAGTAGCAGGATACAAAACCCCACAAATATCAGATCTCTGTAATGTACACCAACAACAAATAAGCTGAAAAGAAAATCAAGGAAATAACAGCATTCACACAATGACCTCAAAAAATAAAATATTTTGGAATTAGTCTAACCAAAGATGGAAAGGATCTATTTAAAGAAAAGTATAAAAACACAAATATATCAGGACACCAGGAAAGGGTGCCAAAACAATTCTAGGCCAAAAAAAGGGAGGGTTCTCTATGCTGGACTTAAAACTCTACTATAGAGCCATAATCACAAAGACAATTTGGTATTGCATAAAAGAAAAAAATGGAATAGATAAGAAGATCCAGAAATAAAACCACATGCTTACAATCATCTGATATTTGACAACTCAAAATGGATAAAAGACCATAGCATCGATCCCGAGAATCTGAATATACTGAAGCACAGACTAAGAGAGACACTTGAATTTATAGGCACAGGCAGGAACTTTTTACCAGAGTCCCAGTGTCACAACAAATTAGGGAGAGACTCAACAAAGGGACTACTTTAAAACAAAACGATTCTGCACAGCTAAAGACATAGCAACCAAAGTAGAAAGAAACAATTGGGAAAAATATTTACCAGCAATGTATCAGACAAAGGCCTATATCCAGTATATACACTAATCTCTCCCAAACCTAATGAACCAATTACTAAATGGTCAAAGGAACTAAAAAGACACTTCTCAGAAGAGATAAAAATGGCAAAGAAGCACATGAGGAAATGCTATTCATCCGTGGCTGTAAAGGAAATGCAAATAAAAACAATCCTGAGATCTCACCTTATTCCATTCAGCATGGTCTGCATCCAAAGGTCAGACAAAAACAAAGGCTGGAGGGAGCCATTGATAAATGCAGAGAAAGGAACTATTGCATTGCTGCTGCGAATGGACACTAAAACAACCACTTTGGAAAGCAGTCTGGTGGTACCTCAGAAAACTAAACAGCCCTTCCCAATGACCCAGTCTTACCACTCCTAGGCATCTATGCTGAACAACAGGAACCAGGATACAAGTACACATGCACTTCCATGTTTATTGCAGCACTGCTCACAATAGTCAAGATATGCAAACAACCCAGACGCCCTACTAGATTATCCTAATGGATAAATAGATCCAAAAATGATGGTACCAATACACAATGGAATAATATGCAGCCATTAGAAAGGACAAAATAAGGGCATTTGCAGTGATATCGATGGAACTAGAAAAATAATTTTGAGTGAGTAAGCCAAAAGGGACAAATGGAAAACGATCTCCTTGATATGTGGATATTAAATGCAACATGTAAAGAGATACAACAAAGTAAACAGTACTCGACAAACAAAGAACTTCCAGTCATCTTGTTTCATTACAAAATAACCCAAAGCTACTGACCCCATTTAAGGTATATATGCACACACCTGAGGGAAACTAAGAAGAGGACACAGAATCAGAGATAGATAGAGGAAAACACACCAGAAGGATGCATCAGCTGCATTGAACATTAATGAAAATGAACTAAGCAACTCAAGGGCAGTGATGGGAGGGAAGGAATGAGGGAGCTAGAGGGAAAAGCTGACAGTAAGCCAAAGGAAAGAAATGTACATATCACTTTTTATGGAAGAAATAGCTTTATTTTCTAAGCTGACATAATTCCCAAAATATGGACCACAATTTGCTTCATGAATGTTAGAATGTGCTTGAAAATTTAACTATCACTATCTAACAATTGTATGAAATTTGTGAAATTTAGGTCAATCACAATAAATATTTTAAAGAAAATTATATACATGATATTTTGGCATCAAATGGTAATTGTGATAACAGTGTCCCATTGTGTTTTCAAAAGGCCGGGCACTGGTGGCTCACGCCTGTAATCCTAGCTACTCAGGAGGCTGAGATCTGAGGATCGCGGTTCAAAGCCAGCCTGGGCAGGAGAGACCATGAGACTCCTATCTCCAATAAACCACCAGAAAACCGGAAGTGGCGCTGTAGCTCAAGTGGTAGAGCGCTCGCCTTGAGGTGAAGAGCTGAGGGACAGAGCCCAAGCCGAGAGTTCAAGCCCCACGACCGACAAAAAAAAAAAATGTGGCATTATCTCATAATATTTTAGAAAATTCATGGTCTTTGGGATTCCAGTCTCTTCCTGTGAACTTTTTTTTTTAATATTATTTTATTTTATTTGAGAACAGAGGGGCTACAATTACATGGGCAGGATAATGCATACATTTCTTACCAAGCATTGCAGCCTCCTCCTTTGTTTACCCTTCAACTCCCTTCCCAGCCTCCCCCCTCCCCCCACCCAATTATACCCCCCCCCCCACCGACATTGTAAAGCTGGTTTTGACATGACCTTTTGTACTTCTCATTGTTGCAACAGGTCCACCTGAATCCTTAAACGACTTGTTTGCCCCATCTCCTCCACATGTTATAATGACATGAAATATAGTGAAAGCTGGGGTTACACTGTGGGGGAGGGACATACAAAGCAACAAAGAAATAATCTTATAAATGTGTTAGAAACACATGCATGAAAGAAACGAAAACATTAGAATACATATTTAAGGGTTCATTTTCCTAACATCACATTATCTGACCTTTCTCCGCTTGACTCATACCTATACTATATATTGCAAATAAGGGAAACCATGGGACCTATGCTTCTTTGGGCCTGGCTTACTTCACTTAATATAATTTTTTCCAAGCCTTTCCATTTCCTAACAAATGGGGAAATGTCATTCTTTCTGATGGAGGCACAGATTCCATTGTGTATATATACCACATTTTCTTGATACATTCATCTACTGAGGGGCATCTGGGTTGGTTCCATATCTTAGCTATGGTAAATAATGCTGCAATAAACATAGTCGTGCTGGTAGCTTTAGTGTGGTCTTGTTTGTAAACATTTGGGTAAATGCCAAAAAGTGGGATTGCTGGATCATAGGGGAGATCTATGTGAAGTCTTTTGAGGAACCTCCATACTGCTTTCCAAAATGGTTGAACAAGTTTACATTCCCACCAACAATGAAGTAAGGTTCCTTTCTGTCCACATCCCCTCCAGCATCTGTTGTTGTTAGAGTTCTTGATTTTTGCTGTTCTAACTAGAGTGAGGTGATATCTCAATGTTGTTTTGATTTGCATTTTTTTATGGCTAGGGATGTTGGACATTTCTTCATGTGTCTATTGGCCATCCTTCTTTCTTCTTCAGAGAAGCTTCTCTTTAAGTCTTTCGCCCACTTATTTATTGGGCAGTTGTTTCTTTGAGGATTTGTTGTTGGGTGGTTTAATTTTTTGAGTTCCAAGTATATTTTAGATATGAGACCCTTGTCCGTTGTATGGCTAGTAAAAATCTTCTCCCAATCGGTGGGCTTTCTATTGATCTTGCTAGCTATGTCATTTGCCCTGCAGAAGCTCTGCAACCTTATGCAATCCCATTTGTCCAACCTTACTTTGATTTATTGTGCTTCCGGGTCTCTATTCAGAAAATTTCGGCCTGAGCCAAGGAGACCTAAGGTTTCTCCTATTCCATCCTGTAATGTTTTCAAACTGTCTACTTTGAGTTCAAGGTCTTTGATCCATTTGGAGTTGATTCTGGTGCAGGGTGATATATAAGGATCTAGCTTTAGTTTTCTACATGTAGTTAACCAATTTTGCCAGCACCATTTACTGAAGAGGCTATCTTTCTTCCATTCTATTGTTTTAGCTTCCTTATCGAAGATTAGATGGCTATAGGTCTGTAGGTTCATTTCTGGGTTTTCAATTCTATTCCATTGGTCCTGAGGTCTGTTCTTATGCCAATACCAAGCTGTTTTGATTACTATGTCTTTATAGTAGAGTTTGAAATTTGGTATTAATATTCCTCCAGCAGTGTTCTTTCCGTTGAAGAGCGTTTTTGCTATTCGGGGTCTTTTATTGTTCCATATGAATTTTTGGATTGCCTCTTCTATTTCCTTGAAGAATGAGGGTGGAATTTTGATAGGTATCGCGTTGAATTTGTAGATAGCCTTGGGAAGTATTGCCATTTTCACGATGTTAATCTTGCCAATCCAGGAGCATGGGAGGTTTTGCCATTTTTTAAGTTCTGTGTTGATTTCCTTTTTCAAGATTTTAAAGTTTTCATCATAGAGGTCCTTCACTTCTTTCGTTAAGTTAATTCTTAGGTATTTTATTTTTTGTGGGGCTATTAAAAATGGAGTTGCTTTCCTAATTTCAGCCACAATTTTCTCATTGTTGGCATATAGAAAAGCCATTGATTTTTGGGGGTTAATTTTGTAACCTGCTACTTTGCCAAAGTTTTGAATCAGCTTGAGTAATTTGGGAGTGGAGTCTTTGGGATTCTTTATATACAAGATCATGTCATCTGCCAAGAGGGAGAGTTTTATTTCTTCTTTCCCTATTTGGATCCCCTTTATGTCTGCATCTTGTCTTATTGCTGTAGCTAGGCATTCTCATACTAGATTGAAGAGAAGTGGAGAGAGTGGGCATCCTTGTCTTGTTCCTGAGTTAAGCGGAAATGGCTTTAGTTTTTCACCATCGAGTATAATGCTGGCTGTAGGTTTGTCATATACAGCCTTTATTGTATTGAGGAATGTTTCATGGATTCCTAATTTTTCCAGAACCTTCATCATAAAGGGGTGTTGGATCTTGTCAAATGCTTTTTCTGCATCTATTGAGATAACCATGTGGTTCTTATTCTTGCTGCTGTTGATGTGATGAATAATATTAATTGATTTGCATATATTGAACCAGCTTTGCATCCCTGAAATGAATCCGGTTTGATCATGGTGTATGATTTTTTGGATGAATTGTTGAAGTCGATTGGCCAAAATTTTGTTGAGAAGTTTTGCATCAATGTTCATCAAAGAAATGGGTCTATAGTTCTCTTTCTTTGATGAGTCCTTGCCTGGTTTTGGGATGAGGGTTATGATGGCTTCCTAAAATGTGTTCGGTAGTGAGCTTTTTCTTTCAATTTCATTGAAGAGTTGGTGGAGTATTGGTGTGAGCTCTGCTTTGAAGTCCTTGTAAAATTCCGCTGTAAAACCATCTGGTCCTGGACTTTTCTTAGCTGGGAGGTCTCTTATTGCTGTTTCTATTTCAATGCTTGATATGGGCCTGTTAAGCTGGTTTAACTCATCTTGGTTTAGTTTTGGCATGTCAATATTTGCCAGGAAAAGGTCCATTTCTGTCAAGTTCTCACTTATTAGCATAAAGTTTTGAGAAGTATTCCCTTATAATGTTCTGAATCTTGGTTGTTTCCGTAGTGATGTTTCCATTCTCATCTCTGAGTTTATCAATTTGGGTGTGTTCTCTCCTTTTTCTGATAAGGTTTGCTAAGGGTCTGTCCATTTTGTTAAGTTTTTCGAAGAACCAACTCTTTGTTTTGTTGATTCTTTCTATAGTTTTTTTTGAATTCTAATTCATTTAATTCTGATTTAATTTTGATTATTTCTTTCCCTCTACTGGATTGGGGTTTATCTTGCTGCTCTTTTTCAAGGAGGTTTAGATGTGTCATTAAATTGTTAGTTTCCGATCTCTCCAATTTGTTGATGTAGGAGCTCAGAGTTATAAACTTGCCTCTGAGTACTGCCTTTACTGTGTCCCAGAGGAGCTGGTAATTTGTGTGTTCATTTTTGTTGAATAGCGTGAACATTTGAATTTCCTTTCTAATCTCTTCCATGACCCACTCATGATTCAGCAGTGTGTTGTTCAGCCTCCATGTGATACCGGAATTTCTTTGGTGGCTTTTGGTGTTGAGTTCTAATTTTATTCCCTTGTGGTCAGAGAGAATGCAAGGTATAACTTCAATGTTTCTGAATTTAGACAAGTTTGCTTTGTGGCCTAAAATGTGATCTATTTTAGAAAACGTTCCATGTGCTTCTGAGAAGAACGTGTATTCTGATGCTGCTGGGTGAAATGTTCGGTAAATGTCTTTTAAGTCTAGTTGATCTATGCAGCTGTTTAGATCTGCGGTTTCTCTGTTGAGTTTTTGCCGAGTTGATCTATCAAGTGGGGAGAGTGGTGTGTTAAAATCCCCAACAATTAATGTCTTTGGATCTATATGGGATTTGAGGGAAAGTAGTGTTTCTTTGATAAATTTGGGTGCTCCATTGTTTGGCGAATAGATATTTAGAATTGTATTATCCTCCTGAAGGAGAGATCCTTTAATTAGTATGTAGCGACCTTCTTTATCTCTTCTCACGAATTTTACTTTGAAGTCTATTTTATCTGATATTAGGATTGCAACTCCCGCCTGTTTATGAGGGCCGTTTGCTTGGTAGATTTTGTTCCAGCCTTTATCCTTGAAAATGTGTTTATTTTTACGGGCAAGATGTGACTCCTGCAGGCAGCAGATAGAAGGGTCTTGTTTTTTAATCCAACTAGACAGTCTATGTCGCTTAATTGGAGAGTTCAGTCCGTTAACGTTAACAGATAGGACTGAGAGGTATTTGGGAGTTCCTGCCATGTTATCCACCTTTTTGGGGGCTGCGAAAACTGGGTTCTTCCTAAGGTTCTTGGATTGTCAGTTTGTTTGCAGTTTCTTGGCCTTTGTTGCGGTCTTGTTGGTTTTCTATGTGTAGGACATCTTTAAGAATCTTTTGTAGGGCTGGTTTGGTGGACATGTATTTTTCTTTGCTATGGAAGGTTTTTATTTGGCCTTCAGTTATGAAGGAGAGTTTAGCTGGGTACAGTATTCTTGGTTGATAATTGTTTGTTTTTGGGCATGGCATAAATCATTCCAGGCTCTTCTTGCTTTAATTGTCTCTGCTGAGAAATCTGAGGTGATTCTAATTGGTTTCCCTTTGTAGGTGATCACCCTTTTCTCCCTGACAGCTTTCAGGATCTTTTCCTTGGTCTGGGTTGATCCTGTGTGGATTATAATGTGACGGTGGGATGTCCTATTATGGTCTGGTCTATTTGGGGTTCTAAAAGCTTCTTGTATCTGAATAGGGCTATCTTTTTATATGTTTGGGAAGTTCTCTGCTAGGATCCTGTTAAACAAATTTCCTATACCATTAACTTCTGTTTCTAGGTGCTCCTCTACACTCATTATTCTTAGCTTGGGCCTTCTGATGGTGTCTTCCAGGTGTTGGATAGACCTATCATATTTCTTGGACTTGTCTTGGATGGTTGTATGTTCTTTCTCTATAATATCTAGGCTGTCTTCAATCCCTGAGATTCGATCTTCTGCATGGTCTAACCTGCTGTCAAGACTTTCTACTTTGTTTTTTACCTCTTTTCCTTCTAATTGGTCAGCTTTGATGGCTTTAAGTTCTTTGTTGAAGCTCTGTTTTAGGTCTTGTATGAATTTCTTTACTTCCTTAATTTGGTGTTCAGTGTTTGTTCTCAAATCACTTAGTTGATTGGTTATGGTTTCTTTGGACTCCCATTCCTTCTGTTGGGTTCCATTCAGCATTCCCTTTGTGGTCTCCCTGACTTCCTTCAGCTCTTTGTTAATGGATTCCATGAAGGACTTTAGTGATCTTTGTGTATTCTCTACCTGGTCTCTCAATTCCTGAATTACTCTTTGATTAGCTTCCTCCCGTCTGTGGGATTCCTGCAGTTCTTTTTCTTCCCGTTTGTGGGATTCCTGCAGTTCTCTTTGAGTGTTCTCTGCCTGCTCACGCCATTCCTCTCTTTCTCTTTGAGCATTCTCAAGTTGTTCACGCAAATCCTGTATCAGTTTTTGAGTAGCTTCCTCACGCTTATGATATTCCTGTATAAACTTCTGGGATGCCTCCTCTCCCTAGCATGCTCATACAGAGTCCTTTGTACATTGTCAAACTTCTCATTTATCATGTTTGCTATTAGTGTTTGTAGAGCTATTTGGGAACTCTCCTCTGGGTTATTCTTTATCTGTTCTTATCCCTGATTATCAAGATTGGGAATTTAGATTCCCGAATTTGCCATTTTTCTTGTGTTTTTCCGGCTTACTCGGCCCATTTGAGATGAAGATTGCACCAGTTTTATGCTAGAACACTATCTTAAGGCAACCATCAACCAAAGTTTGCGTTTGTACAGTCAATAGTCTACAGATACAATCTAGTTCAATAGATATATCTATTCCACATCAAACAACTATATGTTAAAGTACTTCGAACCGCAGAAAAGAATTTGGAAAACCAGAAATTATTAGGATTAGGGAGAGATGTGGGTAAAAAATAGGAATAGATTGGTGTGGGGAGGCACAGGGAGAGTTAACTATGTCCTAATCACAATGCAGGAAATGGGTTGGGTAGGATTCAAGTAGAGAGAGAGAGACCAGAAAAAAAATAGAAACGTAAAAATTAATGTTATTATAGAAGTTAAAAGACCGTCTATTTAGAGAGGAATGTGAATATGTTCCGAGAAGGGGAGGGACATAGAGGAGATATGAAAAACTTTAAGGATGGGAAAGGGAGAAGAAAAGATCAGAAGTTCAGTAGAGCTAGACAAAAAACAAAAAGATAATTAAGTAAGAAAGAAAAAGAGAAAGAAGACAAGAAAAGAAAGGAAAACGCTCATTCACGTATTCCTAAAATATAAATTATAAGATGAGAAAAAAAAAGTTACTGGAAAACAATTATTTTTTCAGAAGAGGTAAAAATTAAAGATTAATAAAAGTTTTAGAAGGGAAAAAATATATATAAGGTAACAAAAAACAAAAAACAAGCCAAAAAAAAAAGAAGAAGAAAAAAAAAAAAGAAAAAAAATTCTTTTGATTTTTTTTTTTGGGGGGGGAGGAGTGGGAAGAATCCTGTATCTCCGTTTTGTCTCTAACCAGTCTCTTGTTGGAGTCTCTGGTCAGCTTGAGGTCCTGTGGCTTGATTGGTTTCTTAAGTCGGTTGGTTGGAAGAGGCAGAAAAATGCTCTGCTTTACCCAAGATTTTGAGATCCCCCTCCCAGGTTAGTTTTCTGGGAGGGTGATCTGCTTTGAGAATCACAAAAGACGGGGATGTGGTGATGGGGCTAGGTTCTGTGTAGAGTTGAGGCCTTTCAACAAACAGTAGCTTTTCCCTGGGGCTATTTTGTGATAAAGCTCACAGCGCCCAGCCTGGAGCCATTCTCAGGGTTTCTGTTTTTCAATTGTGGTTGCTGCTAGAGGGAGGGGCAGCCTGTGGCTCTGGTTACCCAGTGATCAAGGCACTCCAATGGCTGGCGCCTGAGCTGGGTGACTTTTCCCTGGATGGAGCTGAGTCTGGCAGGTCACTTCGCCGTTAAGTTCTTGTGACCTGCTAAATGACTCGTTTTATTCCAAGGCCTGAGCTGGAGCTAGCAGCTCCTCCGAGCTTTGTCGGTATCCAAGATGGAGATCACTGGTGCTGGGGGGGAGGGGTAGCCTTCCCTCCTCTGCTTCCTGAGAAGGAGTGAGGATGTCGGGCTTGTACTCATGCCGAGTCTTGGATCCTGGGTTGTCTCTGGTCTGCAAACAGCAGGATGAAGATGTTCGCTCCTTGTCGGTTCTTGTTGGTGTTGAGTAGAATCCGCTTGTCCGCTGCGTCTGGCTCCTTCGTCCTGGACTCTCTGTGTCTCAGGTATGACCCCGCGGCGGTGGTCGCCACCGCGACCCTGCTGCCGTAGCGGCAGCTGATGTGTTTCCTTGGCTTCCCCTCTCTTGTCTAACTCTCTGTCCTGTGATGGCACACTTGGTGTGATTCTCTGGCTTAGGACTGTTCACTAGAAGTCTAAAACTGCTTTCTATGCGAGAACTTGTTCAGATTCCAGCTTCTCCTCCGCCATCTTCCCGGAACTCTCTTCCTGTGAACTTATATACTCACTGTAAACTAATAGCAATAGAACTTGGACATGTTGTGATATTGCAAAATTGTACTGACATTACGAAACCATTGTGGCCTCATTACCATTGTGACATCCAAAACCTATTGTGCTATCACCGTCACATTGTACCATCCCAAACCTGCTTTGACCTATTAGCACATTTGACAATACACTTGGCTTTTCTGACACCATAGAAATTTTGTTTACCAATATCTTTTTTTCTCTGGTCATGGGGTTTGAACTCTGGGCCTGGGTGCTGTCCTTGAGATCTTCAGCTCAATGCAATTGCTCTACCACTTGAGCTACAGCACCAATTCCACTTTTCTGGTGGCTGATTGGAGATAAGAGACTCACGGACTTTGCTGCCCAGGCTGGCTTTGAGCCGCGATCCCCAGATCTTAGCCTCCTGAGTAGCTAGGATTACAGGGGTCAGCCAATAGCACCGAGCTCCTTCCCATATCTTATTGTGACCAAACGACACTGCAGATCAGATATGCAATTGTAACATAACAAATTCTTTTTAACATCCTCCAAAGTGTGATATCCCATTGTTGTTATGGCAGCATCAACTCATTATGACACCACAAATCTGAAATGGCATCATAGCATTATGAGAACACATTGTCATTGTGAAGTCATAGACACTTTCTGAATGCCAATTCTGTGCCTTCATTCTATTTCAATAAGGCATGTAGGTTCATATTAGAAACCCATTGTAACCTCATAACAATTGTCAAATCACATTGCCATTTTGATATAAACCCACTGTGCTATCACCAAGCTGTCTTCTCCTCATAACCTTGTGATTTGCTGCCATTGTGATATATTAGGCACTTTGTGAGCTCAAAATCTGTTTTTGACCTCACGTTTTTCACATCTAATATCTGACATAAGAAATACACTGTGATCTCATGACCACTGTGACATCACCTTTTCAAATACAATGACCATATTTTCACATTGTTACATCAGAAACCTGTTTGGAATCTTCATGCTTGTTATAACATGCCTTCAGAGACAACACAGTCACTTTGTGAGCTCAACTCCTCATTATGGATTAATGAAAATTGAAACTTAAAATGCCATTTTGTTATTTTCAATCAATTGCGGTATTGCAAACATTGTGACCCCATCAACAGAATGTCATGAACAACTACATGTGAAATCAAAATATTATTATGATTTGATATAGTGACATCATATTGCTACTATGATATCATTGTTCCATTGTGTTTTCACAAACCTAATATGACTAGAAATTATTTGAGAGAATTCATGGCTTTTGGGAATTCAAACTCCTTCTGTGGAACTTGTATACTCATTGTGAATTAGTAGCACTTCTCATTGGATATATCATGTGATATTACAAACCTGTGAAATCACTAACCAGTTTTGACCTCATCACATCTGTGACATCTCAAAACTATTGTGACATCCCACATTGATTATGTTCACTTTAGCCCCTTTGAAAAAACACATGACCTCTGTGACATCACAGTCTTTGTGTACCAATATCCTCATTATGAACTAAGGGTAGGATGTTTGTGATGTCACAGTGTGTTAGTGATATTACAATGGCAATATTGGGTCACAAATGCATTGTGATGTAACAATGCTTGTGAGGACACAGGCCACATTTGAAATAGAATGAAATGATGGAATACACATTCACAATGTCTCTATGATGTCACAATGACATGACATTGTGATGTCACACTGGTATTTATCTCACAGAGATTTTGTGATATTGAATGGCATGTCTGATATCAATTTTCATTTGTTCACAATGAGGATATGGGTACATAAAGGGACAGCTCAAATGGGCCAAGTTTTTTCAAAAGTATTATGAGATCATAATAGCTTTGGAATGTCATGATGTTATCATGATGTCTCAATGGCAATGTGATGACACAATGGATTTTTGATGTCACAGGTGATGAGATCACAGAGTTTATGATGTCAAGATTATGTAATATCACAATCACATGCCCAATTTAAATTAATATTCATTCGTAGTGATTTATAATTTCAAGAAGAACCTTCAATTCTTATAGGCCATGAATTTTTCTAGATTTCTGAAAACACAGTGGCACAGTGAAATCACAATGTGATGTCAAAGTATCATGTCATAATAATGTTGTGATGTCACAATTTGTTGGTGATGCCATAATGGTGATGAAGTCACAATAGGCTTGTGATGTCACAATGTCAGGCCGGATCTCAATTATCATTAACTCAGAATGAGTTATGAGTTCACAATGGGATTGTGATGTCTTCAATGGCATGTGTTGTCATAAATTTCTCCATTCCTAACAAGTTTGTGATGTTACCATGTGACACAATGGTCATGATATCTGCCAGTCTGATGTCACCATGGTCCTGATGTTCCACTGAATATATTATACAGTAAGTCATACTTGAAAAATTATGATTTTGAAAAGAGATTCTGAGCTCACACAGGGCCTTAGATATCACAAAAGCAGCATATCACAAACGTGCAGGATAAGTTTATGATGTTACAGTGTGGTAGCGATGTGAAGTAATGTAACAATGTGATTGTAATGTAATAATGGTTATGAAGTCATAATTTGTTTCTGATATCACATTTAAAATAGAGTGCAATCCCATAAAATAATTCACAATGTGTCTATGATGTCACAATGACAATGTGATATCATAATGCTATGATGGTATTGTCATTTTCTGATGTCACATTGAACTGTGGTACAATAGAAACAATGTGATGTCACACTGCTGCTGATGTCCAAAAGGGTTTTTGATGTTACAATGGTAATGAGTACACAGGCTTTTCTCATTAAATAGTATAGAATCACAAAATATGCACTCACAATGCATCTATGATGTCATAATTACAATATTATGCTATAAGGGTATGTTGTCATTGTAGTTTTGTGATGTCACAATGAGCTGATGTCATAACAACAATGTGATATCACACTAGAGAAATTGGCATAAAACTATGATATTCAATGACATGTCTAATCTCAGCTGTCAGTTCACAATGATATGGGCACACAAAGTGAATGTGGTGTTACAAAGGCCATGTGAAATTTCAAAGGTGCTAAGAGTATATAGTAGGTATTGAATGTCACAATGTGATCATGATGTGTCAATGGAAATATGATATCACAATGTGTTTGTGATGTCACAGTTGTACTGAAGTCATAATGGGTGTGTGATGTTACAAGGACCTTGCAATAGCAAAGCCATGGGTCCAATTTCAATTACTAGTATTTCACATTGAGGATAGAGGTTCACAAAAGGAACATGACTCCCCAGTTCATGAATTATCTAAAATGTTATGAGGTTGCAATAAGTTTATGAAAACATAAAGTAACAGTGATTTTACAAGGGCAACATAATGTCACAGTATCATATCCTAATAATGGTTTGATGTCAAAATTAGTTGGTGATACCATACTGGTGATGAGATCACAATAGGGTTGTTATCTGATAATAGATTGGTGATGTTACAGTTGCATGCCAGATTTCAAATATCATTTATTCACAATGAGAGGATGTGTTCACAAAGGGATTGTGATGGTTCCAAATGCATGTATTGTCACAGATGTGATGAACTCCTAACAGGTTTGTGATGTCACATGAGTGCACATTTTCATAATGCCTGCAAGTGTGATGCCAGAGTGGTCATGATGTTACAGTGCATTTTTCATATGCTTCATCTGAAATATGAGCTCAGCAGGGACCTAAGATATCAGAATGCATCATAACATAAAATTTATGACAGGACACTTTGGATATCACAGTGGGTTAGAAATACCACAATAGCAATGTGACATCTGATATGAACCCACATGGCATATTTGAAATATATTTAAATCACAGGATAGGCCTTTCAAAATGTGTCAGTGATGTCACAATAATAACTTGATGTCATAATATTATGATTTCATTGCAGATTTGTGATGTCACAGTGTTCTGATGATGTCATAATGACAATGTTCTGTCACACAGGTGACAAAGTCACAAGGTCTTTGTGATGTTAAAATGTCATGTCTGATTTCAATTGTCATTAGTGACAATAAGGATATGGTCCACAAAGGGACTGTGATGTCAAAAAGACCATAATATTTAAAAATATGTCTGGGATGTCACAATTTGATCATGATGTCAAAATGGCAATGTGAAGTCTCATGATTGTGCTGCGCAGAGTGATGAGGAAACAATAGGTTAGTGATGGGACAACGAGTCTGTATTATCATGGTAATGTCCAATTTCAATTGCTACTAATTCACAGTGAGGATAGATGTTCTCAGAGAGAGTTGTAAATGTGAGGGATTATCTTAAGCATTAGGAGGTTTGTGAAAACACTAGAAAACAGTGCTAATTCAATGGCAATGTGATTTCACAATATCTTGTCATAACAATGTATTGGTGTCACAAATATTTGATGATTCCATCATGGTGAGGAGGTGACAATATATTTATTATGTCCCAATGCGTTTGTGATATGACAGTGTGACACAATGGTCACAATGTTTTACAGTGATATCACCATGGTCTTCCTATTCCAAAGTTTTTCTTGTATCACATGTCATATCTGAAATACTATGAGCTTGAATACAAATTATGAGCTCACAAAGGACCTAAAGTATTGCAATGATTATATTTTACGCAATTTATTAGGACATAATGACTTGTACATCTCATTGTTGCAGTGGGTCCACCTGTATCCCAATTTAAACAATTTGTTTTTTTCCCTTGCCCTCCACAAATTATACAAACATCAAATACAGTGAAAGCAAGGGTTATACTGTGGGAGAGGGACATATAAAGCAACAAAGAAACCATCTATATATATGTTAGAAACAATCAAAAGAAAGGAAAAAAAAACATTTGATTAATTATCTTGGGGTTCATTTCACCTAACATCAACTTATCCGAACTTTTCTGCTTGTCTTAGACATATACTAGTTATTGCAAATAAGGGAAACCATGGGACTTGGTTGGGGTGGGGTAGGGGAACATAAAGGGTAGTATGGGGGATGGGATGGGATGGAAAGGGATAGGAAGAAGAAAAAAGGCGGAGGCAACAATATTTGATAAGAAATGTACTTATCATCTTGCTCATGCAATGTAACCACTCTGTATTATATTTTCACAATAAAAAAATAAAAAATAAATAAATTTATGACAGGAGAGGTTTGTGATTATTGATATATCTATGGCATTGTGATGTCACACAGTATTTGTTATGTCAGTGTGGGCTGATAGTGTCATAACAGAAATGTGATGTCACACTGGAAATTAGATAACATATAGTCTTTGATGTTCCAGTGGCATGTCTGACCTCAATTGTCATTAGATGAGGATTATGTACACAAAGTCACTGTGATGCCACATTTGTTTTGAGGTCAGAATGGTTTTTATATCCACCCACATGCAACATGTGCAATAGAATGTAATCACAGAATAGGCATTATTTGAAGAAGCTTGGAATTGTGAAATTGAGCATGAGATTGAGTAAAAGAGGAGGATAAAACAGAATATATCTCCAAGCTTAAGACTGAGGTTCAGAGTAGTAAACAGGACTTAAAGAATCTAGAGACCCTGAGGTTCAGGACAAAACCAAACTGATCAACTAGCAGGAGAAACCACTCTAAAATCAGTGGGGTCTCTAGAGCTGCTAGTCATTAAGATTAAAGGAAGAAGGCAAAACAATGTTAACAAGTGTGCAAATGTGGAGACTAAACTTGTGAAAAAGGGATGCAGGCTCAAGCCTTCTGTCTGTTTATATCCGGATAATTGGCACTCTGGTAAAATTGCCCTGGACCACTGCCTAAATCTGTGTTTAAAACCAGTGGGGCCTCAGCCTGACAAGCCTATGTAATGTATGTAGAAAGTTGCCAATAGGTAAATACTGGAAAGATGGAATAGGTGGAGAAGTCTCTTATGCAAGGATCTTCACCTGATGAATTTTGGGAAGTGAACTTCACAGAGTAAAAGCATGAAGAGCAGAGGTATATGTATCTGTGAGTTTTAGTGGACACTTTTTCAGGCTGGGCTGAGGCATTCCACACAAAAACCAAAACCACTCAGGTAACAGCTATAAAATTACCCCAATAAATAAATCCTCGATTTGGTTTACCATTAGCAATAGCCCAGCATTCATGGTCCAATTATTCAATTATTAGCTAAGGAACTAGGAATAAATTGGAAGTTCCATTGTATTTATTGATCTCAGAGTTCATGGCAGATAGAAAGAATGAATAGGGACTTAAAGAAACTTAAATTAGGAGTTCCAGGAAGATGGCAGAGGAGAAGCTGGAAACTGAACAAGCTCTTGAATAGAAAGCAGTTTTAGAGTTCCAGTGAACAGTCCTAAGCCAGAGAATCACACCAAGTGTGCCATCACAGAACAGAGAGACTGGCCAGAGAGGGAAAATCCAGGTGAGGAGACAGATCTGAGTGCTTGCAAGCAGCCGCTGCGGCTGCGGACAAAGAGCAGACATCTTCAATCTGCAGTTCACAGACTAGAGATGACCCAGCAACCAAGACTCAGCGTGAGTAGAAGCCCGACATCCTCACTCCTTCTCAGGGAGCCCAGGAGGGAAGGCCACCCCTCCCCCCCAGTACCGGAGATCTCCATCTTGGATACCGACAAAGATCGGAGGAGATGCTAGCTCAAACTCAGGCCTTGGAATAAAATGAGTCATTTAGCAGGTCACAAGAACTTAATGGCGACGTGACCTGCCAGACTCAGCTCCACCCAGGGAAAAGTCACCCAGCTCTGGTGCCAGCCCTAGGAGTGGCTTTCTTCACTGGGTAATCAGAGCCAGAGGCTGCTCCTCCCTTTAGCAGCCTCGACAATCAACTGAAATTCAATAAACAGAAAACCTGAGAATGGCTCTGTGAGTTTATCACAAAATAGCCCCAGGGAAAATATACTGTTGGTTGAAAGGCCTCAACTCTACCCAGAACCTAGCCTCATCACTGCATCCCCCTATTTTGTGATTCTCAAAACAGAACAGCCTCCCATTAAACTAACCTGGGAGGAGGATCTCAAACTCCTGGGTAAAGCAGAGCATTTTTCTGCCTGTTTGAACAAACTGACTTAAGAAACCAAACAAGCCACAGGACCACAAGCAGACCAGAGATTCCAACAACAGGCTGGTTACAGACACAAGGGAGATACAGGATTTTTCCCACCCCTCCCCCCAAAAAAATCAAAGAATTTTTTTGTTTTCTTCTTCTACTTTTTTTTTTGGTAACATATAAATTTTTTATTTTCTTTTCTAAAACTTTTTTTGATCTTTAATTCTTGCCTTTTTTGAAAAAAAATTGTTTTCCAGTATCTTTTTTTCCCTCATAATTTTTATTTTAGGGATACGTGAATGTGAGTTTTTTTTCTTTGTTTGTCTTCTCTTTTTTTTCTTTTTTTAATTACATTTTTGTTTTTTGTTTAGCTCTACTGAACTTCTGATCCTTTTTTCTTCCTTTCTTATCCTTTTCACCTTTTCCTCTCTTTTGTTCTTCTTTATGTGACTTAACTCTTGTCCTGCAAATCCTCAGATAAACCCATAGTTAAATAGTAGACCCTATCCCCCATTGTGTACACACTAAATCCACAAATTTATAACTCAATTCAAAACCTCTGAGACTTAATTCCTTAATAGCAGTACTACGTCTTTATAGCTATATAATATTTTAAGCATTTTTATTTTTAAGTTTTTCACATCTCTTCTATGTCCCTCCACTTCTCTCAATATATTCACGTTCTTCTCTAAATAGATTGTTTTCGATTCTCCATAATATTAATAATTTGTACTTTTCTATTTTTTCTGGTCTCTTTTCTTTTCCGTTTCTCTTTCTTCTTTTTTTCTCTCTCTCTACTTTCATCCAACCCAACCTAGTCCCTGCATTGAGATTAGGACTTAGTTAACTCTCCCTGTGCCTCCCCACACCAATCTATTCCTATTTTTTTTTACCCACATCTCTCCCTAACCCTAATACTTTCTGGTTTTCCAAATTCTCTGCTGTGCGAAGCCCATTAACATATAGTTGTTTGATGTTGAATAGATGTATCTGTTGAACTAGATTGTATCTGTAGACTATTGACTGTAAAAATTCAGACTTTGGTTGATGGTTGCCTTAAGATAGTGTTCAAGCACAAAACTGGTGCTATTTTCATCTCAAATGGGCAGAGTAAGCAAAAAAACACAAGAAAAGTGGCAAATCCGGGTATCTAAATTCCCAAAATTGATAATCAGGGGACAGAAGAGATAATGAATAATCCAGAGGAGAGTTCCCATATAGCTCTACAAACACTGCTGGCAAACATGATAAATGAAAAGATAGAAAACATACAAAGGACTCTGTATGACCTGATAGGGAGAGAGAGGAGGCAATCCAAAAGTTTATACAGGAATATCATAAGCGTGAGGAAGCTACTCAAAAAATGATACAGGATTTGCCTGAGCAGCTTGAGAATACTCAAAGAGAAAGGCAGGAAAAGTGTGAGCAGGCTGAGAACACTCAAAGAGAACTGCAGGAATCCCACAAACGGGAGGAAGCTAATCAAAGAGTAGTACAGGAATTGAGAGAGCAGGAAGAGAATACACAAAGATCACTAAAGGCATTCATTGAATCCATTAACAAAGAGCTGAAGGAAGTCAGGGAAACCACAAAGAGAATGCTGAATGGAACCTAACAGAAGGAATGGGATATCCAAGGAAACCATAGCCAATCAACTGAATGATTTGAAAATAAACAATGAACACCAAAGTAAGGAAGTAAAGAAGTTCATACAAGACCTAAAACAAAGCTTCATCAAAGAATTAGAGGCCATCAAAGCTGACCAATTAGAAGAAAAAGAGATAAAAAAAAGTAGAGAGTCTTGACAGCAGGTTAGACCATGCAGAAGATCGAATCTCAGAGAATGAAGACAGCATATATATTATAAAGAAAGACCATAAAACCATCCAACACAAATCCAAGAAATATGATAGATCTATCCAACACTTGGAAGAAACCATCAGAAGGCATAATCTAAGAATAATGGGTGTAGAGGAGCACCTAGAAACAGAAGTTGATGGTCTAGGAAATTTGTTTAACAGGATCCTAGCAGAGAACTTCCCAAACATACAAAAAGATAGGCCTATTCAAATAAAAGAAGCTTTTTAGAACCCCAAATAGACCAGACCAGAATAGGACATCCACCATCACATTATAATCCAACAGGATCAACTCAGACCAAGGAAAAGATCCTTAAAGCTGTCAAGGAGAAAAGGTTAATCACCTATAAAAGGAAACCAATTAGAATCACCTCAGATTTCTCAGCAGAGACAATCAAAGCAAGAAGAGCCTGGAATGATTTATGCCATGCCCTAAAAACAAACAACTATCAACCAAGAATACTGTACCCAGCTAAACTCTCCTTCATAACTGAAGGCCACATAAAAACCTTCCATAGCAAAGAAATATTGAAACAATACATCTCCACCAAACCAGCCCTACAAAAGATTCTTAAAGATGTGCTACACATAGAAAACCAACAAGACCACAATAATGGCCAAGAAAATGCACCCAAACTGAGAATCCAAGCACCATAGGAAGAACCCAGTTCTCAGAACCCCCGAGAAGGTGGATAACATGGCAGGAACTCCCAAATACCTCTCAGTCCTATCTCTTAACGTTAACGGACTGAACTCTCCAATTAAGCGACATAGACTGTCTAGTTGGATTAAAAAAGAAGACCCTTCTATCTGCTGCCTGCAGGAGTCACATCTTCCCATAAAAACAAACACATTTTCAATGTTAAAGGCTGAAACAAAATCTAGCAAGCAAACGGCCCCCGTAAACAGGCGGCAGTTGCAATCCTAATATCAGATAAAATAGACTTCAAATTAAAATTCGTGAGAAGAGATAAAAAAAGGTCGCTACATAGTAATTAAGGGATCTCTTCTTCAGGAAGATATTACGATTCTAAATATCTATTCGCCAAACAATGGAGCACCCAAATTTATCAAAGAAACACTACTTTCCCTCAAATCCCATATAGATCCAAAGACATTAATTGTTGGGGATTTTAACACACCACTCTCCCCACTTGATAGATCAACTCGGCAAAAACTCAACAGAGAAACCGCAGATCTAAACAGCTGCATAGATCAACTAGACTTAACAGACATCTACCGAACATTTCACCAAGCAGCATCAGAATACACGTTTTTCTCAGCAGCACATGGAACATTTTCCAAAATAGACCACATTTTAGGCCACAAAGCAAACTTGTCTAAAATCAGAAACATTGAAGTTATACCTTGCATTCTCTCTGACCACAAGGGAATAAAATTAGAACTCAATACCAAAAGCCACCAAAGAGAATCCGGTACCACATGGAGGCTGAACAACACACTGCTGAATCATGAGTGGGTCATGGAAGAGATTAGAAAGGAAATTCAAATGTTCATGCTATTCAACAAAAATGAACACACAAATTACCAGCTCCTCTGGGACACAGCAAAGGCAGTACTCAGAGGCAAGTTTATAGATCTGAGCTCCTACATCAACAAATTGGAGAGATTTGAAACCAACAATTTAATGACACATCTAAACCATCTTGAAAAAGAACAGCAAGATAAACCCCAATCCAGTAGACGGAAAGAAATAATTAAAATTAAATCAGAGTTAAATGAATTAGAATCCAAAAAAAAAAACTATAGAAAGATACAACAAAACAAAGAGTTAGTTCTTTGAAAAAATTAACAAAATTGAAAGAGGCTTAGGAAATCTTATCAGAGAACACACCCAAATTAATACACTCAGAGATGTGAATGCAAACATCACCACGGAAACAACCAAGATTCAGAATAATATAAGGGAATACTTCTCAAAACTTTATGCTAATAAGTTTGAGAACATGACAGAAATGGATCTTTCCTAGCAAATATTGACATGCCAAATCTAAACCAAGATGAGTTAAACCATCTTAACAGACCCATATCAAGCATTGAAATAGAAACAGCAATAAGAGACCTCCCAGATTAAAAAAAAAAGTCCAGGACCAGATGGTTTTACAGCGGAATTTTACAAGGCCTTCAAAGCAGAGCTCACACCAAATCTCCTCCAACTCTTCAATGAAATTGAAAGAGAAAGTTCACTACCGAACACATTCTATGAAGCTATCATAATCCTCATCCAAAACCAGGCAGGGACTCATCAAAGGAAGGGAAATATAGACCCATTTCTTTGATGAACATTGATGTAAAACTTCTCAACAAAATTTTGGCCAATCGACTTCAACAATTCATTCAAAAATCATACACCATGATCAAATAGGATTCATTTCAGAGATGCAAAGCTGGTTCAATATATGCAAATCAATTAATATTATTCATTACATCAACAGGAACAAGAAGAAGAACCATATGGTTATTTAAATAGATGCAGAAAAAGCATTCGACAAGATCGAACACCCCTTTATGATGAAGGTTTTGGAAAAATTAGGAATCCATGGAACAATCCTCAATACAATACAGGCTGTATATGACAAACATACAGCCAGCATTATATTTAATGGTGAAAAACTAATGTCATTTCCTCTTAACACAGAAAGAAGGCAAGGATGGCTACTCTCTGCACTTCTCTTCAATCTAGTATTAGAATGCCTAGCTACAGCAATAAGAGAAGATGCCAACATAAAGGGGATCCAAATAGAGAAAGAAGAAATAAAATTCTAACTATTGCAGATGACATGGTCTTGTATTTGAAGAATCCCATAGACTCCACTCCCAAATTATTAAAGCTGATTCAAAACTTTGGCGAAGTAGCAGGTTATAAAATGAACCCTCCAAAATCAATGGCTTTTCTGTATGCCAAAATGAGAAAAGTGTGGCTGAAATTAGCAAAGTAACTCCATTTGGAATAGCCCCACAAAAAATAAAATACCTAAGAATTAACTTAACCAAAGGAGTGAAGGACTTCTATGATGAAAACTTTCAAATCTTGGAAAAGGAAATCAACACAGAACTTAAAAAATGGCAAAACCTCCCATGCTCCTGGATTGGCAATATTAACATCGTGAAAATGGCAATACCTCCGAAGGCTATCTTCAAATTCAATGCAATACCTATCAAAATTCCAAACTCATTCTACAAGGAAATAGAAGAAGCAATGCAAAAATTCATACAGAACAATAAAAGACATCGAATAGCAAAAACCCTCCTCAACGGAAAGTACACTGCTGGAGGAATATTAATACCAAATTTCAAACTCTACTATAACGCCATAATAATCAAAACAGCTTGGTATTGGCATAAAAACCGGCCTCAGGACCAATGGAATAGAATTGAAAACCCAGAAATGAACCTACAGACCTATAGCCATCTAATCTTCGATAAGGGAGCTAAAACAATAGAATGGAAGAAAGACAGCCTCTCCAGTACATGGTGCTGGCAAAATTGGTTCACTACTTGTAGAAAACTAAAGCTAGATCCTTATATATCACCCTGCACAAGAATCAACTCCAAATGGATCAAAGACCTGGAAGTCAAAGCAGACAATCTGAAAACATTACAGGATGGAATAGGAGAAGTCGCAGGTCTCCTTCGCTCAGGCCGACATTTTCTGAATAGAGACCAGGAAACACAACAAATCAAAGATTGGACAAATGGGATTGCATGATGTTGCAGATCTTCTGCATGGGAAATGACATAGCTAGCAAGGTCAATAGAAAGCCCACGGATTGGGAGAAGATCTTCACTAGCCATACAAGGGACAAGGGTCTCATATCTAAAATATACTTGGAACTCAAAAAATTAAATCCCCCAATAACAAATCCTCAAAGAAACAACTGCTCAATAAATAAGTGGGGTAAAGACTTAAAGAGAAACTTCTCTGAAGAAGAAAGAAGGATGGCCAATAAACACATGAAGAAATGCTCAACATCCCTAACCATAAAAGAAATGCAAATCAAAACAACATTGAGATACAACCTCACTCCAGTTAAAATGGTAAAAATCAAGATCTCTAACAAGACCAGATGCTGGAGGGGAGGTGGACAGAAGGGAACCTTACTTCATTGTTGATGGGAGTGTAAACTTGTTCAACTACTTAGGAAAGCAGTATGGAGGTTCCTCCAAAGACTTCACATAGAACTGCCCTATGACCCAGCAATCCCACTTTTGGGAATTTACCCAAATGTTTACAATTAAGACCATACTAAAGCTACCAGCACAACTATGTTTATTGCAGCACTATTTAGCATGGCTAAGATATGGAACCAACCCAGATGCCCCTCAGTAGATGAATGGATCAAGAAAATGTGGTATATATACACAATGGAATTCTATGCCTCCATCAGAAAGAATGACATTGCCCCATTTGTTAGGAAATGTAAAAACTTGTAAAAATTATATTAAGTGAAGTAAGCCAGGCCCAAAGAAACATAGGTCCCATGGTTTCCCTTATTTGCAATATCTAGTATATGTATGAATCAAGCAGAAAAGGTCAGATAATGTGATGTTAGGAAAATGAACCATTAGATATGTATTTTAACATTTTTTTTCTTTTATGCATGTGTTTCTAACGCATTTATAAGATTATTTCTTTGTTGCTTTGTATGTCCCTCCCCCACAGTATAACCCTTGCTTTCACTATATTTGATGTTAGTATAACTTGTGGAGGAGATGGGGAAAAACAAGTCGTTTAAGGATACAGTTGAACCTGTTTCAACAATGAGAAGTAGTAGTTGTATTATCGAAAACGAGCTTTACAACTTCGGTATGGGTGTGGGGGAAGGCGGGGTTGGATTGGAGAGGGAGGGGGGAGGCTGGGAAAAGATATGAAGGGTAAACTTAGGAAGAGGCTGCAATGCTTGGTAAGAAATGTATGCATCATCCTACCGATGTAATTGTTACCCCTTTGTTCAATATGTTCACAAATACAACAAATTAAATTTAAAAAAATCATTGACCTTATTTTAAAAAAAAGAAACAAATTAATTCCAGAGATGGCCATGAGTGCCTAAGCCTCCACCCTATTGCTCTCTTTCAAAAAGATACACATCAGATGTTATAGGATTCACTCCTTTCAAAATAATTCATTATAGAACACCATCTTTGGCTCCTAAACTTGGTAAACTATATTAACAAAAATGTTTAACCACAATGTTATACAGTCTCTGACGGCTTTGCAACATGTTCTTGGAGGTTTCTCTCCTTTGATAGTTGAGGACCACTGGCCTTCTGAGAAAAACTCCACCGATCCTATTTTGTCTGCACAGCTGGTGTGGGTAAAAAGGCAACATGCTTCTGAACTGGAAACCAAGTGGCAAGGACCTTACTCACTGGTGCTAACTACACCATTAGCTATTAATGTTGCAGAACAACAGCTTTGAGTCTATCACTCTCAAATGGAAATAACAGTGGAACAGTATCCAGGGAAGCCTGCAAGATGGAATGTTCAAACACACTCAGACGATCTGTTGAAGATAAGAATTACCAAGTGTTAATTGGTGTTAACTAGTGCCTTTCTATGGTTTCCTCTTGTTATATGTTGAATTTGCATTGCAAGCCTGTCCACTATAGGGATGAGAAGTGAAGGTTTAGCGTTTGGTCAAAAGGTATAGAGGATTTTATTGGATATGAAAATCAGTGGTGAATGTAATAACAAGCAGGGGCCCAATAATTACTATGACCCCATGGCCCTGGAGAGCATGGGGCAAGCCACTGAAGGGGGCTGGACATGCTGCTGGAGGGGTTGAGGTATCATACCCCACATGTGAGTTGTCAAGGCTGATTGAGCAGTGGGAAGTTTGGGATATGATGGTTGAAAACTGTTAGACAGGAGACCCTTTGAAGTGATGGAGGGGTACAGTCTATATATAGCCTGCATATTCAGAGCAACAGAAGGGGAAAGAAAGAGAGGAAACACCTAGAAGGAATTGCAGAGACAGCAGAAGGGGAAAAAAACTTAGGAAGAGATGAATTTGAGGGAGAACAGGAGGGCAAATTTGGCAACTGGCCACCAGGATAAAACAGGATAGGCCTGTGAAGAGTGGAGAGGCCTGAAGAGAAGAAGGAAGTGGTGGAAGGGAAAACGGGAAAAACCTGGAAATAAGGACAGGTCTGTAAAGAAGGACAGAGGAAAGGAAAAGGACAAAATCTTGCCCTTGGAAGTTCATAAATTTTGGGTTGGTAGTGTGCAGACAAATTAATCAAGGTTGAGGCCACCTATGGCAGCTCTGATGTTTGGTGGTCAGTGAAGCTCTTGGCTCACTCTGGGTATCCAGCCCAGAACAAGTTATTTGAAGGACCCTTTCTAGTAAATAATTTTGTTTATTGTCTTAAATAAGTCTCAATGTATTGTCTTCTGTTCATAGATCATAATATACATGTTTACAGAAGGAGCTAGAAGTCCCAAAGGCCATGAATTATCTAAAATGTCATGAGCTCATGATAGGTTTGTGAAAAACCAATGGGACAGTGATATCATAATGGCAATGTGATGCCACAATACCATGTCATAATAATGTTTGGTTGTAACAATTAGGTGGTGTTGTCATAAGGGTGCTGAGTTCACAATATTTTTGTGATGTCACAATCGGTAGGCGAGGTCAGAATGGTATGTCAGACCTGCACCTTTAACTCCTAACAAGGATATGAGTTCGGAAAAGGATTTTGATGTCTGTCTCCACAGTCATGTGTTGGGACATATGTGAAGTCCTAAAAGTTTTGTGATGTCACAATGTGACACAATGACCAGGATATCTTGAGTGTGAGGTCACAATTATAAGTTCACAGTGTATTTCCACAGCACATATCAAACCTAAAATATGAGATCTAAAACAGATTATAAGCATGTCACAAATGTTTTGTGGACAGGAATTGTTTTCAATGTCACAGAAGTTTAGTGATATCACAATGGAAATATGATGTCACAATATCATATCATAATGATTTGGTGTCACAATTAGTAGATAAGGCCATACTGGTGATGAGGTCTCAATAGGTTTGTGATGTCACCATACATTGGAAATATTACAATGGCATTCCAGATCTCGATTTTCATTGACTCACAATGAAACAATTGTGTCATTTCAATACCTTTGTGACATAACATTGCTATTGTGATATCATCTACACACTGTGACATCACAATCCAGTCTTGTCCTCACAACATTTGTAGCATGCTGCCATTGTGATACCTTAGGGCTTTTTAAAACTCATAATGTGTTTTTGGCCCCATAAGATTTCAGATATGTGATATCAGAAATGACTATGACAACATGACCACTGTAAAAATACACTGCCAGACATCATGACCATTGTGTTTTGTTGTGATTACATTTCTTTTAAGACTTCATCACATTGGTGAGAACACATGCCTTTGGATACATCACAGTCCTTATTTGATCTCATATACTCAGGGTGAATTAATGATAGTTGTGGTCTGGCAGACCATTTTGCATCACCAACCCATCTCAAACCTATTACCTCCTCACCAGAATGGCATCACCAATTAATTGTGACAGCAAAACTCTATTATGATAAATTATTTTGACATCACATTGCCATTGTGCTATCACTGTTCCATTGTTTTTTTTTTCACAAACCTATTATGATCTGATAACTTTTTAGAAAATTCATGGCCTTTTAGACTTCAAGCTCAATCTATGAACTCCTATCCTCATTGTGAACTAGAATCAATTGAAATTTTACATGTAATTGTGGTATTACAAACTCATTGTAAAGTCACAAATCATTTGGGATCTCAAAACCACTGTGATATCACTAGCCCATTTTAACATCACATTGCCTTTGTGATATCATGACCACATTGTGACATCTGAAACATTAAATGACTACTTAGCACCTATGAAAAAACACATGTCCTTTGTGATTTCACAGTCCCATTGTGTAACCAGATCATCCTTGTGAACTAAGCACACAAGATCAGACATGCCATTTTACCATCACATACCCTTTGTGACATCATCATTATGTAACATCACATTATCATTATGACAGCTCAATACTGCATCACCAAATTACTATAACTTCATAGCATTATGATATCACATTGCCTTTCTGATGTCATAGACACTTAGTGAAAGCCTATTCTCTGATTGCATTCTATTTCACATGTGACTTATGTGGATATCGGAACCCATTTTGACAAGGATTAACATCACATACACTTCATGACATCCTCCAGTGTGACATCATATACTCATAATGACACCATAATCTCATTGCGACATCACTGAACTACATCATAACATTATGACATCCCGTTTCCACGGTGACATCATAGTCATCTTGTAAGTGTCTACGCCATGATTTCATTCTATTTAAAATGTGGCATGTGTGTGGATATCAGAAACCTAAAGACAATTCATAACCATTGAGATATCACATTGCCATTTGATATCACTAAAACATTGTGATATCACAAACTTTTCCTGGCCACATAATTTCAGTGACATGCTGCCATTGTGATATCTTAGGCCATTTAGAGCTCATACTCTGGATATTTGATCGTGATATTACAATCTGGTTTGACAACCCTAACACAATGTGACCTCATCACCATTGTAACAACACAAATCCATTTTGAAATCACATTGCAATTGCAACTTCACCATCACATTGTCTCATCCCAAACCTGTAATGGCCTCTCAGCACATGTGAAAAAACACGAGGTATTTGTAACATCACATTTTGTATACCTATGTCCTTTTTGTGAAGTAATGAAAATTGAGATCAAACATGCCATTGTAACATCAAAAAACCTTTGTGATATCATCACCAATATGACATCACATTGTCATTTTGACATTATCAGTTTATTGTGACATCACAAAACTGCAATGACACAAGAGCATCAATGCCATCACATTGTTAATGTGACATCATAGTTCTATTTTGAATGAGTATACTGTGATTTAATTCTAGTTCAAATTGATATCAGAAACACATTGTGTCACAATTACCACTATAACATCACAATTCATATGTGATATCATATTTCCATTGTGATATAAGTAATACAGTGTGAAATCTCAAACTATTGTGCTCCTCATAAACTTTTGTGACATTCTGCCATTGAGATATCTTACTCCCTTTGTTAGTTCATACTGTGTTTTTAAACTCATAATATTTCAGGTATAATTTTAATATTAGAAATATAATGTGGCATCATAATCACGCTGCCAGATGTCATGATAATAGTATGACATTGTGACATCACAAACCTGATAGGACTTAATCCAACACATGCCTTTGGAGAAAAAAAAATTCCCATTGAGACCCCATACTTATTTTTTTTAATTTAATTTTATTTTATTTGAGAACATACTGTACAGAGGGGCTACAATTACATGGGCAGGATAATGCATACATTTCTTACCAAGTATTGCAGCCTCCTCCTTTGTTTACCCTTCACCTCCCTTCCCCGCCTCCCCCTCCCCCCACCCATTAACACCCCCCTCCTCCCGCCCACACCGACATTGTAAAGCTGGTTTTGACATGACATTTTGTAATTCTCCTTGTTTCAACAGGTCCACCTGAATCCTTAAACGACTTGTTTGTCCCCATCTCCTCCACATGTTATACTGACATCAAATATAGTGAAAGCGGGGGTTACACTGTGGGGGAGGGACATACAAAGCAACAAAGAAATAATCATATAAATGCGTTAGAAACACATGCATGAAAGAAACGAAAACATTAAAATACATATTTTAGGGTTCATTTTCCTAACATCACATTATCTGACCTTTTCCGCTTGACTCATACCTATACTATATATTGCAAATAAGGGAAACTATGGGACCTATGCTTTTTTGGGCCTGGCTTACTTCACTTAATATAATTTTTTCCAAGCCTTTCCATTTCCTAACAAAGGGGGAAATGTCATTCTTTCTGATGGAGGCATAGAATTCCATTGTGTATATATACCACATTTTCTTGATCCATTCATCTACTGAGGGGCATCTGGGTTGGTTCCATATCTTAGCTATGGTAAATAATGCTGCAATAAACATAGTTGTGCTGGTAGCTTTAGTGTGGTCTTGTTTGTAAACATTTGGGTAAATGCCCAAAAGTGGGATTGCTGGATCATAGGGGAGATCTATGTGAAGTCTTTTGAGGAACCTCCATACTGCTTTCCAAAGTGGTTGAACAAGTTTACATTCCCACCAACAATGAAGTAAGGTTCCTTTCTGTCCACATCCCCTCCAGCATCTGTTGTTGTTAGAGTTCTTGATTTTTGCTGTTCTAACTGGAGTGAGGTGATATCTCAATGTTGTTTTGATTTGCATTTCTTTTATGGCTAGGGATGTTGAACATTTCTTCATGTGTCTATTGGCCATCCTTCTTTCTTCTTCAGAGAAGCTTCTCTTTAAGTCTTTCGCCCACTTATTTATTGGGCAGTTGTTTCTTTGAGGATTTGTTGTTGGGTGGTTTAATTTTTTGAGTTCCTAGTATATTTTAGATATGAGACCCTTGTCCCTTGTATGGCTAGTAAAGATCTTCTCCCATTCGGTGAGCTTTCTATTGATCTTGCCAGTTATGTCATTTGTCCTGCAGAAGCTCTGCAATCTTATGGAATCCTATTTGTCCAACCTTTCTTTGATTTGTTGTGCTTCCGGGTCTCTATTCAGAAAATTTCGGCCTGAGCCAAGGAGACCTAGGACTTCTCCTATTCCATCCTCTAATATTTTCAGAGTGTCTGCTTTGACTTCCAGGTCTTTGATCCATTTGGAGATGATTCTGGTGCAGGGTGATATATAAGGATCTAGATTTAGTTTTCTAGATGTAGTTTACCAATTTTGCCAGCACCATTTATTGAAGAGGCTGTCTTTCTTCCATTCTATTGTTTTAGATTCCTTATCGAAGATTAGATGGCTATAGGTCTGTAGGTTCATTTCTGGGTTTTCAATTCTATTCCATTGGTCCTGAGGTCTGTTCTTATGCCAATACCAAGCTGTTTTGATTACTATGTCTTTATAGTAGAGTTTGAAATTTGGTATTAATATTCCTCCAGCAGTGTTCTTTCCGTTGAGGAGTGTTTTTGCTATTCGAGGTCTTTTATTGTTCCATATGAATTTTTGGATTGCCTCTTTTATTTCCTTGAAGAATGAGGGTGGAATTTTGATAGGTATCGCGTTGAATTTGTAGATAGCCTTGGGAAGTATTGCCATTTTCACGATGTTAATCTTTCCAATCCAGGAGCATGGGAGGTTTTGCCATTTTTTAAGTTCTGTGTTGATTTCCTTTTTCAAGATTTTAAAGTTTTCATCATAGAGGTCCTTCACTTCTTTAGTTAAGTTAATTCCTAGGTATTTTATTTTTTGTGGGGCTATTACAAATGGAGTTGCTTTCCTAATTTCAGCCACACTTTTCTCATTGTTATCATACAGAAAAGCCATTGATTTTGGGGGGTTCATTGTATAACCTGCTACTTTTCCAAAGTTTTGAATCAGCTTTAATGATTTGGGAGTTGAGTCTATGGGATTCTTTAAATACAAGATCATGTCATCTGCCAAGAGGGAGAGTTTTATTTCTTCTTTCCCTATTTGGATCCCCTTTATGTCTGCATCTTGTCTTACTGCTGTAGCTAGGCATTCTCATACTAGATTGAAGAGAAGTGGAGAGAGTGGGCATCCTTGTCTTGTTCCTGAGTTAAGCGGAAATGGCTTTAGTTTTTCACCATCGAGTATAATGCTGGCTGTAGGTTTGTCATATACAGCCTTTATTGTATTGAGGAATGTTCCATGGATTCCTAATTCTTCCAGAACCTTCATCATAAAGGGGTGTTGGATCTTGTCAAATGCTTTTTCTGCATCTATTGAGATAACCATGTGGTTCTTATTCTTGCTCCTGTTGATGTGATGAATAATATTAATTGATTTGCGTATATTGAACCAGTTTTGCATCCCTGAAATGAATCCGGTTTGATCATGGTGTATGATTTTTTGGATGAATTGTTGAAGTCGATTGGCCAAAATTTTGTTGAGAAGTTTTGCATCAATGTTCATCAAAGAAATGGGTCTATAGTTCTCTTTCTTTGATGAGTCCCTGCCTGGTTTTGGGATGAGGGTTATGATGGCTTCATAGAATGTGTTCGGTAGTGAGCTTTCTCTTTCAATTTCATTGAAGAGTTGGTATTGGTATTGGTGTGAGCTCTGCTTTGAAGGCCTTGTAAAATTCCGCTGTAAAACCATCTGGTCCTGGACTTTTCTTAGCTGGGAGGTCTCTTATTGCTGTTTCTATTTCAATGCTTGATATGGGCCTGTTAAGCTGGTTTAACTCATCTTGGTTTAGTTTTGGCATGTCAATATTTGCTAGGAAAAGGTCCATTTCTCTCAAGTTCTCAAACTTATTAGCATAAAGTTTTGAGAAGTATTCCCTTATAATGTTCTGAATCTTGGTTGTTTCCGTAGTGATGTTTCCATTCTCATCTCTGAGTTTATTAATTTTGGTGTGTTGTCTCCTTTTCCTGATAAGGTTTGTTAAGGGTCTGTCAATTTTGTTAAGTTTTTCGAACAACCAACTCTTTGTTTTGTTGTTTCTATCTATAGTTTTTTTGGATTCTAATTCATTTAATTCTGATTTAATTTTGATTATTTCTTTCTGTCTACTGGATTGGGGTTTATCTTGCTACTCTTTTTCAAGGAGGTTTAGATGTGTCATTAAATTGTTAGTTTCAGATCTCTCCAATTGGTTGATGTAGGAGCTCAGAGCTATAAACTTGCCTCTGAGTACTGCCTTGGCTGTGTCCCAGAGGAGCTGGTAATTTGTGTGTTCATTTTTGTTGAATAGCATGAACATTTGAATTTCCTTTCTAATCTTTTCCATGACCCACTCATGATTCAGCAGTGTGTTGTTCATCCTCGATGTGGTACCGGATTCTCTTTGGTGGCTTTTGGTGTTGAGTTCTAATTTTATTCCCTTGTGGTCAGAGAGAATGCAAGGTATAACTTCAATGTTTCTGAATTTAGACAAGTTTGCTTTGTGGCCTAAAATGTGGTCTATTTTGGAAAATGTTCCATGTGCTGCTGAGAAAAACGTGTATTCTGATGCTGCTTGGTGAAATGTTCGGTAGATGTCTGTTAAGTCTAGTTGATGTATGCAGCTGTTTAGATCTGCGGTTTCTCTGTTGAGTTTTTGCCGAGTTGATCTATCAAGTGGGGAGAGTGGTGTGTTAAAATCCCCAACAATTAATGTCTTTGGATCTATATGGGATTTGAGGGAAAGTAGTGTTTCTTTGATAAATTTGGGTGCTCCATTGTTTGGCGAATAGATATTTAGAATCGTAATATCTTCCTGAAGAAGAGATCCCTTAATTACTATGTAGCGACCTTTTTTTATCTCTTCTCACGAATTTTAATTTGAAGTCTATTTTATCTGATATTAGGATTGCAACTGCCGCCTGTTTACGGGGGCCGTTTGCTTGCTAGATTTTGTTTCAGCCTTTAACATTGAAAATGTGTTTGTTTTTATGGGAAGATGTGACTCCTGCAGGCAGCAGATAGAAGGGTCTTCTTTTTTAATCCAACTAGACAGTCTATGTCGCTTAATTGGAGAGTTCAATCCGTTAAAGTTAAGAGATAGGACTGAGAGGTATTTGGGAGTTCCTGCCATGTTATCCACCTTCTTGGGGGCTGTGAAAACTGGGTTCTTTCTAAGGTTCTTGGATTCTCAGTTTGTGTGCAGTTTCTTGGTCTTTGTTGCGTTCTTGTTGGTTTTCTATGTGTAGGACATCTTTAAGAATCTTTTGTAGGGCTGGTTTGGTGGAGATGTATTGTTTCAATTTTTCTTTGCTATGGAAGGTTTTTATTTGGCCTTCAGTTATGAAGGAGAGTTTAGCTGGGTACAGTATTCTTGGTTGATAGTTGTTTGTTTTTAGGGCATGGCATACGTCATTCCAGGCTCTTCTTGCTTTGATTGTCTCTGCTGAGAATTCTGAGGTAATTCTAATTGGTTTCCCTTTATAGGTGATTAACCTTTTCTCCTTGACAGCTTTAAGGATCTTTTCCTTGGTCTGGGTTGATCCTGTGTGGAATATAATGTGACGGTGGGATGTCCTATTATGGTCTGGTCTATTTGGGGTTCTAAAAGATTCTTGTATCTGAATAGGGCTATCTTTTTATATGTTTGGGAAGTTCTCTGCTAGGATCCTGTTAAACAAATTTCCTAGACCATTAATTTCTGTTTATAGGTGCTCCTCTACACCCATTATCCTTAGATTGGGCCTTCTGATGGTGTCTTACAGGTGTTAGATAGACCTATCATATTTCTTGGACTTGTCTTGGATGGTTGTATGTTCTTTCTCTATAATATCTAGGCTGTCTTAAATCCCTGAGATTCGATCTTCTGCATGGTCTAACCTGCTGTCAAGACTCTCTACTTTGTTTTTTTATCTCTTTTCCTTCTAATTGGTCAGCTTTGATGGCTTCAAGTTCTTTGTTGAAGCTCTGTTTTAGGTCTTGTATGAATTTCTTTACTTCCTTAATTTGTTGTTCATTGTTCTCAAATCACTTAGTTGATTGGTTATGGTTTCTTTGGACTCCCATTCCTTCTTTTGGGTTCCATTCAGCATTCCCTTTGTGGTCTCCCTGACTTCCTTCAGCTTTTGTTAATGGATTCCATGAATGCCTTTAATGATCTTTGTGTATTCTCTACCTGGTCTCTCAATTCCTGAATTACTCTCTGATTAGCTTCCTCCCATCTGTGGGATTCCTGCAGTTCTCTTTCTTCCCGTTTGTGGGATTCCTGCAGTTCTCTTTGAGTGTATTCAGCCTGCTCACGCCATTCCTCCCTTTCTCTTTGAGTATTCTCAAGTTGTTCACGCAAATCCTGTATCAGTTTTTGAGTAGCTTCCTCATGCTTGTGATATTCCTGTATAAACTTCTGGGATGCCTCCTCTCTCTCCCTATCACGCTCATACAGAGTCCTTTGTACATAGTCAAACTTCTCATTTATCATGTTTGCTATTAGTGTTTGTAGAGCTATTTGGGAACTCTCCTCTGGGTTATTCTTTATCTGTTCTAATCCCTGATTATCAAGATTGGGAATTTAGATTCCCGAATTTGCCATTTTTCTTGTGTTTTTCCGGCTTACTCGGCCCATTTGAGATGAAGATAGTACCAGTTTTGTGCTAGAACACTATCTTAAGGCAACCATCAACCAAAGTTTGCATTTGTACAGTCAATAGTCTACAGATACAATCTAGTTCAACAGATACATCTATTCAACATCAAACAACTATATGTTAAAGGACTTCGAACCGCAGAAAAGAATTTGCAAAACCAGAAATTATTAGCATTAGCGAGAGATGTGGGTAAAAAATAGGAATACATAGGTGTGGGGAGGCACAGGGAGAGTTAACTATGTCCTAATCACAATGCAGGAAATGGGTTGGGTAGGATGCAAGTAAAGAGAGAGAGAGAAAGAAGAGACGGAAAGCGGTATAAAGAGAGACCAGAAAAAAAAATAGAAACGTAAAAATTAATGTTATTATAGAGGTTAAAAGACCGTCTATTTATAGAGGAATGTGAATATGTTCAGAGAAGGGGAGGCACATAGAGGAGATGTGAAAAACTTTAAGGATGGGAAAGGGAGAAGAAAAGATCTGAAGTTCAGTAGAGCTAGATAAAAAACAAAAAGATAATTAAGAAAGAAAAAGAGAAAGAAGACAAGAAAAGAAAGGAAAACGCTCATACACGTATTCCTAAAATAAAAATTATAAGATGAGAAAAAAAAAAGTTACTTGAAAACAATTATTTTTTCAGAAGAGGCAAAAATTAAAGATTAATAAAAGTTTTAGAAGGGAAAAAATTATATATATATATATATATGTATATGGTAACAAAAAACAAAAAACAAGCAAAAAAAAAAGAAGAAGAAGAAAAAAAAAGATAAAAAAGTCTTTTTATTTTTTTTGGGGGGGGGGAGGAGTGGGAAGAATACTGTATCTCCCTTTTGTCTCTAACCAGTCTCTTGTTGGAGTCTCTGGTCAGCTTGAGGTCCTGTGGCTTGATTGGTTTCTTAAGTCGGTTGGTTGGAAGAGGCAAAAAAATGCTCTGCTTTACCCAAGATTTTGAGATCCCCCTCCCAGGTTAGTTTTCTGGGAGGGTGATCTGCTTTGAGAATCGCAAAAGAGGGGGATGTGGTGGTGAGGCTAGGTTCTGGGTAGAGTTGAGGCCTTTCAACAAACAGTAGCTTTTCCCTGGGGCTATTTTGTGTTAAAGCTCACAGCGCCCAGTCTAGAGCCATTCTCAGGGTTTCTGTTTTTCAATTGATTGTGGTGGCTGCTAGAGGGAGGGGCAGCCTCTGGCTCTGGTTACCCAGTGAGGCAAGGCACTCCAATGGCTGGTGCCTGAGCTGGGTGACTTTTCCCTGGATGGAGCTGAGTCTAGCAGTTCTCTTCACCGTTAATTTCTTGTGACCTGCTAAATGATTCATTTTATTCCAAGGCCTGAGCTGGAGCTAGCAGCTCCTCCGAGCTTTGTCGGTATCCAAGATGGAGATCACTGGTGCTGGGGGGGATAGGGGTGGCCTTCCCTCCTCTGCTCCCTGAGGAGTGAGGACGTCGGGCTTGTACTCAAGCCGAGTCTTGGATCCTGGTCTGCAAACAGCAGGATGAGTATGTCCGCTCCTTGTCGGTTCTTGTTGGTGTTGAGTAGAATCTGCTCATCCGCTGCATCTGGCTCCTTCGTCCCCGACTCTCTGTGTCTCAGGTATGACCCTGCGGTGGTGGGCGCCGCCGCGACCCTGCCGCCGCAGCGGCAGCTGATGCGTTTCCTTGGCTTCCCCTCTCTTGTCTAACTCTCTGTCCTGTGATGGCACACTTAGTGGGATTCTCTGGCTTAGGACTGTTCACTGGAACTCTAAAACTGCTTTCTATGCGAGAGCTTGTTCAGATTCCAGCTTCTCCTCCGCCATCTTCCCGGAACTCTGAGACCTCATACTTATTATGAGCTATTTACAATTGAGATCTGGCATGCTATTGTGACCTCATCAACTAATCATGATATCAAAATATTATTAATGACATGAAGTTTTGGCCTCACAATGCCATAGTGATACCATTGTCTCTGTGTTTTCAAAAACCTCTTATGACCTCATTATAGTTTATATAATTCATAGCATTTAGGACAAGTTCCTTCTGTGAACTGGTATCATCATTTTGAAGTACCAGCAATTGACATTGGACTTGTTGTTGTGATATAACAACACATTGTGACAATACAAATCCATTGTGAACTCATCACCGCTATTACATCAAAAACCCATTGAGACATAATATTGCCATTATGACATCATGAAATCATGTGATATCCCAAATCAAATCTATTATGACCTCTTAGAAACTTTGATAAAAAGATAGTCCTTTTTTGTGCCCATATCCTCACTGTGAACTAATGAAAATTGCGATCAGATCTGCCATTGTAACATCATATGCCATTTCTGATATCGTTTCCTGTGTTGCATCACATTGTTGTCATGACACCATCAACGCAGTGTGACATCACAAAACTAAAATAACACAATAGCATTATAACATCACATTGCCAATGTGACTTTGAAGACACAACATGAAAGCCTATTTGATGTTTCATTCTATTTCACACGTGGTATGTGATTTCATATCAGAAACCCATTGGGATCTAATAACCATAATGACATGAAATATATTTGTGACATCATGATTGCCATTGTGATATGACTATACTCACTGGGCTATCACAAATGGGTCCTATCCTCATAAGTATTGTGACATCCTGCTATTGTGATGTCTTAGTCCCTTTGTGAATTCATATTCTTTCTGACTTCATATTTCAGGTATGATATGTGGCATAAGAAATCCACTGTAACATCATGAGCATTGTGACATCACATTGCCCTAGTGACATCACAATGATAAAATAACATCCAAAACCTATTATAGCCTCTTAGCCCTTTTGAAACCAATGTGGCCTTTCTGACATTACAATCTCTGTGAGTACACATACCGTCATTGTGAGGTAATGACAACTCAGATTACATATTTCCATTGTAACCTGACAAAACTTTTGAGACATCATCACCAGTGTAACATCCCATTGTCATTAAGCTCATTATGACATCACAAAACTACAATAACCTCATAGCATTATGAAATCACATTGTCATGTGACATCATAGACACATTTTGGGTGCCTATTTTATGATTTCATTCTATTTACATTGTAGCATTTGGGTTGATGTCAGTAATCCATTGTGACCCTTAATTATTGTGACATTGTAAAGCCTTTGTGACATCACACATATAATGATATCACTAACTAACTGTGTCATCAAAAACCCCTCCGTTCTTGATAACTTTTGTGACATAATGCTTCCAAGATATCTTGTAACCCTTGTGGGCTCATAATCTGTTTTCAACTTCAAAATATTCCACCTATGACATGTAATAAGAGAAATCCATTTTCTTTGTAAACATAGTGATATCATACTGCCTTTGGAGACATCACAGTCCCTTTGTGAATGCATACATTCAGAGAGAGTTAATGACAATTGATATCCACCATGCCATTGTTGTATCACCAAGCCATTGTGACATCACAAACCTATTGTCACCTCATCACCAGTATGATATCTCTAAGTAAATATGACATCATAAACTATTATTCTGACACGATATTGTGACATCACACTGCAATTGTGATATCACTGTTCCATTGGCTTTTCACAAACCTAATATGACCTCATAAAAATTTGGAAAATGTATGGCCTTTGGGACATCAAGCTCTTTGTTGAACTTGTAAACTTATGACGCGTAAAAGACAAGACATTCCATTGAGGTATATTTATGATAATAAACAAAATTATTTACACTAGAAAGGGGCCTACATCTTCCTTGTCCAAGGCTGGATACCAAGAGCCAACAGCAGTTTCGACTACTAAACCTCAGACAACCAATGGGCAGCCCAGCACTTTGTTAAATGATCTGTAAATCACCAACCCGAAAATTATGTTCTCCAATGTTCCAAAGTTCAAAGGGGAAGGCTTTGTCCTTTTACCTTCCTCTCGCCTTCTCTACAATCTGCCCTTTCTTTCAGGTCTTTCTCTTTTTCCCTTCCACCACTTCTTCCTTCTCTGCCGGCCTCTTCAATCTCCAAAGACCTGCTCTGCTCTGCCCCAATGGCCCAGTTGCTGACCTTCCCCTCCTTCTCTTCCTGAAGTTCCTCTCTTCCAAGGTTTCTCCTCTGCTGTCTCACCACTTCTTTCCTTCCAGGATTTTCTCCTTTCTCTCCTCTTCCATGGCTCTGAACAGACAGCTTATATATCCTCTGTATTCCTCCCCCACTCCAAAGGGTCTACTGCCTCATAGTTTTCAACCATCATTTCCAAAACTGTCCACTGTCCAGTACCATCTTGATAGCAGCATGACACACCCTATTCAGCACCATGCACCCTATCCACTCCAGCAGACTGGACGTGGGAACACACTGATTAGCAAACCTGCTGATTATTGGAGCCCTCTGGTTATTATATTCCCCATTAGTTTATATGATTAATCAAATCATTGATTCCTTCTGGAACAAATCCTAAACATTGCTTCTCTCCCCCCACCCATTGTACAGAATTATTACACAAATTTATACACAAATTAATACACAAAATTATCAGAAAATGAGAAAACCATAGAAATATACTACTTAACACAAATTAACAATTGGTAGTTGTATCCTCAATAGATCGTCTGAGTGTATCTGAACAGTCCAGCTTGCAGCCTTCTTTGAAGATTGGTCCATTGACTGTGTCACCCTGCCTGAAAAAGTGAACATTATTACTAGCAGTAATACTAACATAATACTAACAGTAATACCCATACTTTCCCTCATTGAAGTCCAATTCCAAAAATTCACAGAATGAGGTTTCTCACATAAGTGTAAGTGCCCTCTCCATATGTTTCAGCATTCCAGCATTTACTTCTTGGAAATTTTCTATATATGATATATAAGATAGTAAGGACAAGACCCTAGGGGTTTTCAAGACAGATTTAGGCAGTTCCCAGGACAATTTACAAGGGCCCCAAATAACCAGATATATACAGGCAGAAGGCTTAAGCCTGTAAACAATTTTCTGAAATTCACTCTCCACATTTGCATATTTGTTTTTGCTTCTTCCATTAATTTAATGACTACTAGCTCTAGATATTCCACTAGTTTTACAGTACTCTCCTGAACTACCTGATCGGCTTGGTTGTTTTCATGAATTTCAGGGCCTTTAGATTCTTTAACTCCTATTTAGTAAAACCTAAGTCTGCAGCTTGGAGAGTTCTTCCATTTTTATCCTCATCCTTTTCCCTCAAGGTCACTTTCATGACCCAAATCACCTTCTCAAATTCCTCTTCAACCTGCAAGTGTTCTACCAGGGTCATAGGAGAGTTCCTTTGACTATCCAACTGCTGTTTCTTCTCACCTAACCTTTGCTTGCTAGTCAGCTTCTCCTTTAAGTTCTCAATGGTACTACTGAGAAGGTTTTTTGTTTTTTTTTCACCTCCATCTGTTCCATTGGGACATTCTGCCTCTGCATTACATTTATGGTGAGAATCTAGACAGTCTGTTTGGACTTTTCTTCTTGTAGCTTCTCTTTCTTATTTTTCACTTCATTGTATTTTTGTGACAGATCTTTTTAACTATTTGTTTAGCTCTTGTGTTTTTTTGCCTAATGCTCTTTCCGTTTCCCAGGAATAGCCTATGAAAGCAACGTCTCTTGAGCCTGATATATTTCTGTTTACTTTTCTTGGTCTACTCTTACATGCAAGGCACTTTGTGCCTGCTTTACTAACTCCTCTTTCAGTTCTTTCTCTGTTGCTTTGAATTTCAACTCAAACTCTCTTCAATGTTCATAATCAGCATGTACTGAAGCCTAAAACCTCCTTATAACATGTCCAGCTCCTTTTTCTTGGACTTAATTTCTGCATCGTGCATCAGAATCTCCTCTTGGCAAAGGTTCTAGTCAGCAAGGATGGCAGTGTTGGACTCCTGTCTCTCCCTCAGGTCTGACCTGTGGTTTTCATATGTGCCTCATTCTCACCCTTGCAGATATACTTGAATTTTATTTGATTCTGAGTGTTTTTCTTGGTTCATTTTTGAGATTTTATTCTGTTTGACTCTCACAAGTTACTGGTTTATGACTTCAAAACTATTCTTACATCCAAAAAATCTCTCTTACATATGCTGTTCAATGCCGTATCAAGCTCCTGGTGATTTTTTCTGTTACATATTGGAGATTCAGAGTTTTCCTAAGCTGTTGTTTTCAGGTATGTGTGTGAATATTTTTCTTCACCACATTTGTTTTTAAGTACAGCGGGCTTAATTTTAAGTTGAACATAGTTGGATTTCAGAGCCCCGAGCTCGTTTCCATGATTCATAAGAGATCTGAATGCAGCTTCCAGGTGGCTAACATTCTTACATCACCCGTCATTTTCTATCTTTCGCCTCCTTTGGAATTCCTTTTTCCAATGTCTGTTTTGCTACCGATAGCACCCTGATCTAGCTCTATATGTTCCCTACTGCCATTTGCAAATGAATTATACTGTCTTTACTGATAGTTTTTTGATCCATGTCCAGGTGCTGCTACCAAACTCCAACCCCTTTCTTAGGCTGTTTTGTTTTGTTTTCTCCCAGGTTATCTCTGATATCAAATAACTGCTGGTCAAATTCTAACAACTCAGATAACACCTTTCCCTCAAAACTTCCTACCTTTTGAAGCTTTCTCTCAATAGTTGTGCCTGACTGTGAAAAGAAGTTTATATTTAAGGCTCTTTGATTCTCAGGGACCTCAGCATCTTTAGGCATATAGTTCCTATATGCCTCTAGGAACCATTCCACAAAAGCAATCGGGGACTCATGGGGAGCTGTACAGTGTAACTTACCTTAGTTAAATGGGAAATGGGTTGGCTTCCTGGCTGCTGCTGCTATTCCTACTAACAGAGTCTGGCAATAATTGGTAAGTGGCTCCTTACCTCGATACTGTTGTAGTCACAGCCTGGGCAATTCTGGGGAAAGACTTGTTCCAGACTGGGTCTTTTGTCAGGGAACCATCTCATCCAAGGACCCCTTTCAAGGCACTGCTCTGGATTTTCTCACTTTCTTCCCATGTGTACAGCATATGTTAATGTTGCTAACACCAGGGGAAATGATCTTCATTCAAGAGAAGTATATTTTCCCCCATCCTCAAAAAAAGGAGTAAACAGAACTATCAACAATCACACATATACCAATAGCCACAGACACTTAACACACATGTCCCACATCTATCAAACATGCACTCTCAAGGAACTGCCAGATGACCTCTGGTGGAAGTCCCAGATAGCCTCTTGAAGAGCACACAGATGGCCTCTCAAAATTGTCCCAGATGGCTTCCCATGGAAGCCCCAAATGACCTTGGGAAGAGGCCCCAGATGACCTTTGCAGGAGGTCCAGGATGAACCTCTTGAGAGAGTCCCATGTTACCAGCAGAGAAGGTCCCAGATGGCCTCTCAGGGAAGTCCTCAATGACCTCTGGAGATAAGCCAGTTGACCCCAGGAGTAATACCCAGATAGTCTCTCATGGAGGCCCCATATGACATCCAGAATAGGTCTGAGATAGCCTTTGGAGGAGGCCCCAGATGACTTCTCAAGGACTACTGGATGGCTTCTCTTTGAAACTCCAGATGACCTCTGGAGGGGATCACAGATGGTCCCTCAGAAAACTTACAGATGATATCCAGTGGCAATCCCAGATAGATTCTCAAGGAAGCCTCATGTGACCCCTGAGGGAAGTCCCAGATGGTTTCTTCAGAGGTAACAGATGACTTCCCAAAGAGGTCTCAGATGGCTACTCAAGGAACTCCCAGATGACCTCTTAAGGAGGTCTCCGATGGTTGCTCTGAGATTACATCCAATGAGTTTCAAGATTGTTTTTCAAGGAAGACCTTGATGACTTCCCAAGGATGTCTCAGATGAGAAAGCCCTAGATGACATCTTGAGGAGGTACAAATGGCTTCCAAAGGAATTCCCAGATGACCTACAAAGGAGTCCCCTAAATATGCTGGAAAGCTTGCCCAGACTTAACCCTACAGAGTTCTAAATAACTCTTGTTATTGTTGGTCCTCAGCAAACAAACACCCGAAGGAGGATTTAACTTTTGAAGGCTGAGACCCTCACCTATGTGGAAGTTTTTAGGGGATAAAGGCCTGATGCCATCTAGATGGACTATCTCACTAGGGAATCCAAAAATTATGAACTCTAAAGTTTGAGACCGTCCATTGCGACATATTTAAGATAATAACCAAATTTATTTATACTAGAAAGTGGCCTGCAAATACCTTTCCCTGGGCTGGATGCCCAGATCCAAGAGCAGCCTCGACCATCAAATTCAGACCACCAATGTGCAGCCCCACACTTTGTTAATTGGTCTGCAAACCACCAAACTCAAAATTTATTATCTCTAAAGCTCCAAACTTCAAAAGGCAAGGCGTTGTTCCATTTTCGTTCCTCCCTCCTTCGGCATAACCTTTTCTTTCTTCAAGGACTTTCTCTTTTTCTTTTCCCTACTTCCTGCTTCTCTTGAGGGCACTTCACTCTCCACTCGTCTGCCCTGATGCAGTCCGGTGGCCAGTTGCCATCCTTAACTTCCTTTATTTTTCCTCTCCTCCATGTCTTTCCTTCCTGCTGTCTCACCTCATCCTTCTTTCCAGGTCATTGCCTTTTTCTCCCCTTCTTTTGCTCCAAACATTCTGCCTATGTATAGACGGGACCCCTGCCTCCCGCACTCCAATGAACCCTCACAATTTTCAACTATCACATCCCAAACTACCCACTGCCCAAAGACTTCTTGACAGTTCACTATGTGGGGCTTGTCACCCCACTCCCAATAGGAGCATACACACCAAATTTTAATGGCATTTGCCCCTCCTCCAGCTGGCCCACACCTGGGCCGATAATGAATATTGAATCCCACCAATAATGTGAACCCTCCTGGTTTAAACTGTATCTTCATTGTGCACTAGTAGCAATTGAAGTTGGAGATGTCATTGTAAACTCATTGTGACATCACTAACCCATTGTGACCTCATCACCACTGCTACATCACAGAGCCATTGTAACATCACTTTGCCATATGACACAACAATCACATTCTGACATCCCAAACCTATTATGACTGCTAAGATCATTTGAGAAAACACATGGTGTATTGTGACATCACAATACACTTGTGTACCCATATCCTCATTGTGAACTAATGAGATCAGATATACAAATGTAACATCAAAAACCTTAGTGACATCACCACTAGTGTGATATCACATTGTCCTTATGACACCAGCAGCTCACAGTAACATCCTCAAATACAATGACATCATAACATTAGGTAATCACGTTGTCATTGTGACATAATAGACACATTGTTAACGTCTATTCTGTCATTCTATTTAAACTATGGCCTGTATGTTGATAGCAGAAGCACACTGTGACTCCATAACCATAGTGAAATCACTTTGTCATTGTGATATCACTGTCCTATTGTGTTTTCACAAAGCAATTATAACCTCATAATATTTTAGAAAATTCAAGGACTTTGTGAATTCAAGCTCCTTGTGGGAACTTGTATTCTCATTGTGAACTAGTTGCAAATGAAATTGTAAAAGTCATTACAAATCTGTGACGAGACAAAACAATTTTAACCTCATCACAATGGTGACAACACCAATCCATTGTGACATAAAATTGCCACTGTGACATCATGACCACTTTGTGACATATCAAAATATTCATGACCTCTTTGCAACTTAAAAAAAAACATGGCATTTGTGACATTACATTACCTATGTGTACTATCTCCTCATTGTGAACTAATGAAAATTGAGAACAGATATGCTACTGTAACATCACAAAACCTTTGGGACCTCATCAACACTGTGACGTCACATTGTTGTTATGACATCATCAGCTTATAGTGATATCCCAAACTACAATGGCAACATAGCATTTTGAAATCATATTGTCATTGTGATTTCACAGACACAATGTTAATGCCTGTTTTGTGATATCATTCTATGTCATATATGGCAGGTGGATTAATATCAGAAATGAATTGACACCCCATAATCATTGTGACATCATGATCACTTTGTTAGATCACATTGCCATTGTGATATCACTTACCCACTTTGATATCACATACTTCTCATCAACATATGGTTTGTGACATGCTGCCATTGTGATATATTGGGCCCGTTGTGAGCTCATAATCTGTTTTCCACCTCATAATATTTAAGGTAAAAAATGTGATATCAGAAATTCACTATTAATTATAACTATTGTGACATCAGACTATCAGAGGTCATGACCATTTTGTCACATTGTGACATCACAAAGCTATAAGGAGTCCATCACATTTGTGACAACATGGAACTTTGGAGAAATCAAAGTCCCTTTGTGTACTCATATACTCATTGTAAATTAATAATACTTGAGACTCCCACATGCACTTGTGACATAACCAACCCAATTGAGCTATTTCAATCCTATTGAACTCATCACCAGGATGGCATCACCAAATAATTGTGACATCAAAACATTATTATTATGTGATATTCTGCATCACATTGCCGTAGTGATGTCACTGCCCATTTATGTTTTCACAGACCTATAATGACCTCATAATATCTTCCAGAAATGTTGGACTTTGGATGTTCAAGCTCTTTCTGTGAACTTGTATTCTCATTTTGAAATAATAACAATTGAAACTGACCATTCCATTTTTCCAATTTTTTTGACATCTCAAAACTATTGTTACCACATCTTCATTGTGACATCACAAAATGATTGTGATGTCAAATGCTATTGTGATATCACAATCACTTTTTGGCATCCCAAAACTATTAACTCTTAGATTCTTTGAAAACACATGGCCTTGGTGACATTACAGTCCCTATATACCCATATGCTCATTGTGGACTAATGACGATTTGAAACAGGCCAGTATAACATCACAAGCACTATGTGACATCATCACCAGAATGTCATCACATTCTTATTATGATACCATCAGTTCATTGTTACATCACAAACTATAATGGCATCATAGAATCATGACAGCTCATTGTCATTGGGATGACATAGACACACTGTGAATAATTATTCTATGATTTCATAGTAATTTATATGTGTTATATAGATTATTACAAACCTAGTGTGACCTCATAACTATTGGGACATCACAATGAGGTTGTGACATCACATTGCCAATGTGAAAACCCTAACCCACTGTGACCCACACTTAGTTCACGATTATAATATGGGTACACAAAGGGACTATGATATCACAGAGGCCATTTGGATTCCAAAGATGTTGAGGTGTTAATTGATTTGGGATATCAAAAATTGATCATGGTGTCACAATGGCAATGTGAGTTTACAATGCGTTGGTGATGCCACAGCACTGATGAGGTCACAATGGTTTTATGATTTCACAACGAGTTGGTAATATCACAAAATGTATGTCCTATTTCAATTGCTACTAGTTTAAATGAGGTCACAAATTAAACAAATGTGCATGAAGTCCCAAAGGCCATGAATTGTTTGTGATGTCACAACATGACACATGGTCATGATATCTGACAGAGTTATGTCATAATGATCATGATGTCACATGTCATACCTGAAATATATTCACATGTCATACCTGAAATGTTATATTCAAAAACAGATTATGAACTAAAAAAGGTAGCCCTATGACACCATGTGACAAAAGTCAGGAGAACAGGAGAGGTTTAGGATGTCACACTGTGTCAGTAATTTTACGAGGGCAATGTGATTTAACAAAGGGATTATGATGTCATAATGAGTTTCTGATATCAAAACTCATGCCACATTTGAAATAGAATGAAATAAGAGAATAGGCATTCAGAATGTGTCTATATGTCACAATCACAATATGATTTAATAATGTTTTGATGTCAGAGATTTTTGTATCACAACGAGCTGATGGTATAATGACAATATGATATCATACTGGTGATGATTTCCCAAAGGGATTGTGATATTTCAAATGCATATCTGATCTCAACTGTCATTAGTTCACAATGAGGATATGGGTAAAGTAAAAGACTGTTTGCCACAAAGGCAATGTTCTTTTTCATAATAGGTGTGAGATGTCACAATGGGGTCATGATGTCACAACAGAAATGTGATGTTGCAATGGGTTTGTAATAAGGAGTTCAAAATGGACTTATGATTTCATGAGTTTGTAATATGAAAACCACATGTCCAATTTCAATTCTCCTAGTAAACAATGAAGACAGAGGTGCACTTGTCCCAAAAGCCATGAATTTTCTAAAATGTTAGGAGGGTATGATAGGTTGGTGAAAATGAAATGGGACAGTGATATCACATTGGCAATGTGATGAAAAAATATGTCATAATATTGTTTGTTGGGCTGGGGAAGTGGCTCCGTGGTAGAATGCTTGCCTTGCATGCATGAGGCCCTGGGTTTGATTCTTCATCACCACATAAACAGAAAAACAGAAGTAGCTCTGTGGCTCAAGTGGTAGAGGGCTGGCCTTGAGCTGAAGAGATCAGAGATAGTGTCCAGGCATAGAGTTCAAGTCCTATGACTGACGAAAAAGAAATTGTCATCACAACTAACTGGTGATTCCATATTAGTGTTGAGGTCAAAATAGGTATAGAAATAAATTGGGTTGGCCAGGTCACAATGACAGGCCAGACCTCAATTGTCATTAATTCAAAATGAGTAAATGAGTTCAAAAAGAGACTATGTTGTGAAGACTCAGGGTCTGTGATGGAGGGGCAGAATGATGCAGGCACTGGACTCAGCATTATTTGAGGATGGTGTTTATATATGTGGAAAGCTCTGTGCATGCGGGACTAGAGAGGGAAGATTTTCTCTCTCCCTATCTCAAAGCACATGTCACAGACTCCTGGGAGCTGAGGAAGTAGCTCTTCTGCTTACTTAAGCATAGAAGAACAGCTAGTCAAGCGTTTTCCTGAGTATGAGGAAATGGTTTGAGTTTGCTCTAAAATAGTTCAGATAAAAATATACAGAGATATTGTCTCATAGTTTAAGCAAAATTGTATCTGTTGAAATTCTTTGTGTGAATATATCCTGACTAAATCTTGGCAAAGATAATGCTTGCTTGTCTTTAAATACCCACAAGGAATAAAGCACAGCAAGCAATGGCAATTGGTGTTTGCACTCTGCATCCTATGTGTCCTAGTGATTTTCCGACCCTTACCCAGGGACCCCAACAACTTAGACCTTGACAATTGCTTACTGAACAGGGACCCTGCAGTGTTGAATTCGGGAAGAGAAATTCAGGTAAATATTTTAAATTACAGGTTGATGGGACAAGTTAAGTCTACTCTATACTTACATATGCTAAAACATTTACTTGCTGCCTATGGTGTAACTATTTCTTCTTCTGACATAGAAATGTGTATTAATATATATGGGGAATGGAATCCTTGATTCCCTGAGGAAGGGACGTTAGATTTTGATAACTGGAAATGAGTAAAGTATAATGTAGAAAGAGCTGTTCAAGAAGGGGAAAGGATTCCTACTCGATTTTGGTTCATTTGGGTTATTTTGCATACCCTTCTTTTTTTATGTTTTTTTTTGTTTGTTTGTTTTTGGTGAACGTACTGTACAGAAGGTTTACAATTACATGGGCAAGATAATGAGTACATTTATTATCAAGCATTGCAGCCCCCTCCTTTGTTTACCCTTCACATCCCTTCTCATGACAACTTGTACTTCTCATAGTTGCATCGGGTCCACCTGTATCCTTAAACGACTTGTTTTTCCCCATCTCCTCCACAAATTATACCGACATCAAATATAGTGGAAGCAGGCCTTATACTGTGGGGGGAGGGACATACAAAGCAACAAAGAAATAATCTTATAAATGCGTTAGAAACACATGCATGAAAGAAAAAAAAACATTTAAATATATACCTAAGGATTCATTTTCCTAACATCACATCTGACCTTTCCTGCTTGACTCATACATATTCTAGATATTGCAAATAAGGGAAACCATGGGACCTATGTTTCTTTGGGCTTGGCTTACTTCACTTAATATAATTTTTTCCAAACCTTTCCATTTCCTAACAAATGGGGCAATGTCATTCTTTCTGATGGAGGCATAGAATTCCATTGTGTATATATACCACATTTTCTTGATCCATTCATCTACTGAGGGGCATCTGGGTTGGTTCCATATCTTAGTTATGGTAAATAATGCTGCAATAAACATAGTTGTGGTGGTAGTTTAGTGTGGACTTGTTTGTAAACATTTGGGTAAATGCCCAAATGTAGGATTGCTGGGTCATAGGGGAGGTTTATGTGAAGTCTTTTCCAGAACATCCATACTGCTTTCCAAAGTGGTTGAACTAATTTACACTCCCACCAACAATGAAGTAAGGTTCCCTTCTGTCCACATCCCCTCCAGCATCTGTTGTTGTTAGAGTTCTTGATTATACCCATTCTAACTGGGGTGAGGTGGTATCTCAACCCTTCTTAAAGCTTTAAATGAGGAAATATTAATAGCAGACTTAAAGAAAGATGCTGTCCTTTTATTGTAGTTTTACAATTGAACTCTGAGGTTAAGGACACACTAGATAAGGATGCATCGCAATTAACGGAGAAAAAACAAGAGGTAAAAAAGGCTATAAAGGAACAAACTGAAGGCCTAAATAGAATGTCAGAGCCAACTGAATGAGATTAGAGCATATGGAGTTAGAGTGAAAGGAGAAGCTGAGAAAGTGAAAGTAAAACAGCCTTTGGCTCCTCTGCTTGTGGATGCAATTTTTACGGCATCACTCCCTCACAAAACAAAGGGCTCAGACAGTGAGTCCGATGATGAAATGCCTATTTTTTTTGTTATAGCTCAACCAGCCAGATATGTGGGTGTGCTGTCGATGATATTGGTAAACTTAAGAAGGCCGTGATTTTGTATGGTTCTCAGTCTCATTATGTTAAGGAATTGCTTAATGGGCTTGCCCGACATTACAATAATTTTACTCCCAACGATTGGAAGATGCTTTGTAGAGCTTTGCTTATAGAACCTGAATACCTATAATGGAAAATGTGGTTTACTAAGTTATGTACAGAAAGGGCTAGACAAAATGCACAGAACAATACTCCACGCATGCAGGTCATAACCTTTCCCATGTTGAGTAGAACAGAACAACAAAACAATATGCAGATGCTCATATGCAACTGAACTCTCCTAAAGAGATCCCTGAGCATTTACCAGACATAGATATTGAGGCATGGGAGAGGATTAGACCAGTAGGAGAGCATTATGGCTCCTGTACTAAAGTAATTCAAAAACCTAATGAACCCTATTTTGAATTTTTATCAGGATTGAAATTACCTTGGAATATACCGTTGTGGGATAGGCTGCACGGCAAAAACTGTTGTGCATGCTGGCTTATGAGAATGCTAATGAGGACTCTAGACGAGCCTTATTGCTTATTAAAGAATCTGGGGATGTAAATACATATTTAAGGGTGTGTAAAGACATTACATCCAAATCCAGGCGTATGCAGTTGTTTGCTGAAACTATGGCCACTACCTGGCATGCTTTACAAACCAAAGCCTCTAAAATGTTTTGGATGTGGTCAAATGGGACACACAAAGAAGAATTGTAAAAAGGCTTGATGTTAACAAATGAAACCAGTAATTTCACTAAAAAAGGACAGCACTGGGCAAGAGAGTGTAGATCAAAAAGAGAAAATGATGGAATTCCTATAAAAAATGCTTACCCTATACAGGGAAACTCTCCATCTGGCCAGCCCCGGGGCCCAGGATTAATAACTGAAGAAAGCCAATCATTTTCTCCCTGGTCCCGGCCACAGCCCAAAGTGCTGCAGTGGACATACCTGCCTTAGAAGATTTTACTTTGAAAGTTGATGATAGGCCACAAAAAATTCCTACCAGAATTTATGGGCCTTTATCTGAAGGAACATTTGATCTATTGATCGGTAGATCCACTCAATGCAGGAGTTTAAGTACATTTAGGAATGATCGATGCTGACTATATTGGAGAAATAAAAAATTTAATGTCAGCTGCTGCAGATATTTCCTTTAAAAAGGGCGAATGAATTGCTCAAATTTTATTATTACCATATATATATCTATTGGAAAGTCATTTACAGCCTGTTTTGGGGGATTTGGAAATACTAACCAACAAAATGTGTTTTGGACTATTCATATTACTAAAATGCAGCCTAAGATTAAACTTAATATTCAGGGAAAGATATTGACAGGACTAATAGATACCGGCTCAGATATTACAATTATCAACACTCATGAATGGCCTAATCATTTATTATATGAAATAATCCCGTGTAATATTAAACAGTTAGCAATACTCCCATAAATTCTATAAGACAAGTGGTGTTGTATGTTACTATAACCTCAGAAGATGGACAGACAGCTGTCTTTAAACCTTATATTATGGAAATTCGAGTTAACATAATTGGTAGAGATGTACAGGAACAATGGGGAGCTCATATTCAATTTTAACATTTTTAGATGGAGCCAATAAAGATATTATGGAAATCTGAGAAACCTCTTTGGATTGAACAATGGGCATTATCAAAAAAGAAATTAGATGCAGCTCACCAATTAGTTGAAGAACAGTTAACAAAAGGACATATTGAGCCGTCTATGTCACCATGGAATTCTCCAACATTTGTTATTAAAAAGAAGTAAGAAGCCTGGCGCTGGTGGCTCATGCCTGTAATCCTAGCTACTCAGCAGGCTGAGATCTGAGGATCGCGGTTCAAAGCCAGCCCGGGCAGGAGAGACCATGAGACTCCTATCTCCATTAAACCACCAGAAAACCGGAAGTGGCGCTGTAGCTCAAGTGGTAGAGCGCTCGCTTTGAGCTTAAGAGCTGAGGGACAGCGCCCAGGCCCAGAGTTCAAGCCCCATGACCGACAAAAAAAAAAAAAAAAAAGTAAGAGAAATGGAGATTGCTGTCTGATTTACAAGGAGTTAATGCATCCATGTACCCTATGGGGGCTTTATAACATGGTATACCATTGCCTGTCATGCTTCCTAAAAATTGGCCAAAAATGGTCATAGATTTGCCAGATTGCTTTTTTTTTTATTACCATTCCTGTACATGTAAAAGATTGTAAAATATTTGCCTTTTCTTTACCACAAATAAGTTTTCAAGCCCTTTGTCAGCGCTTCCAATGGAAGGTGTTGCCCCAAGGAATGGTGAACTCTCCAACCATGTGTCAGATATATGTTGATAAGGCCTTACAACCTGTTAGACAAACATGGCCTCACATTTATATTTCTCAGTATATGGATGACATTTTATTTACAGGCCCAAATATGGCAGAATTAGAAGTGGTGTTACATTGCTTACCTTGTATATTTAAAGATTTTGGATTTATAATAGCACCTGAAAAATACAAAATTTGAAAGATTTTGTGAACTATATGAAGTGGTATATATTAAAGACATAGAATATAACCTCCAAGGACTTGCCATTAATGAACGAATTCATGCACACTAGAATAAAAATTTTAAAAAAATTAAGAAGGTGGAAACGTTTGGACAAAGGTATGGATATTTTGTGGTTTTCCATGAAAAATCCTGAAATAATTTTACATCAGGTTCATTATGTTCTTAATTTCTTAAACTGATGACAAGGAGATATTTTAACTAGAGCTGAGGGCCATTTTGAACAAATATAAGGAAAACAGGAACATTACTGTATAAGGAGCAAGGATATGGTTTTGTGTTTACACAGGATGGAAAACAATACTGGTTTCATGCCTGATGAATAGAGACACGGCCCAGTGAGGACAGCCCTGTATCCTACAAGGAATCAGCCACCAGTTGAGGAAGAAGAAATCCCCATGCAGGCCATGGCTCACTAAGCTTTGGGACGACGTTGCCATCAGTGTCAGTGGGCTGCCCCACTGCCCAACTGGGGCAGGTTAAAAAGTTGACTGGAGATGGACAAAGGATGTTACAATGCACTATTATACCTGTCACGGCCAAGAACTTGTTCCTGACCATGTGCACTCTTCTTTCTATAAACACTGCCCATGCCAGTGTAAGTTATTGGGCTTTGTTCCTAACACAATTTTATTGGAATCTGTTGTTTTGGGAGACATGGATATAACTGTCAATACCTTTCCTGCTGTTTCATCTCCTCCTTGGAATAATTTGACATTTAAAAATAAGGATGATGGTAGCTTTTGAAATTTTACTTACTATACTCATTCCTTGCCTGTTTGTCTGGGGCCTCCTCTGTGTTTAGTTATGAATTGGAAATATGGTGTCTTACCTGGGAAATGCACTTCCAATTCTAGAACACAGCTGCAGCGATTACCTAGTTGGCTCACTAATAGTAGCTGGGAAAGCATCACCTTGGATGGCGGGTTATCCCTACCTATGTGCCCTGATTTTACTTATATTGATTTAAAATATCAGGCTTTCATGTGGCAAGACTGTAGATGAACATTTGGAGAAATGTTCAATAATTTTATTAATTGGGGACCTTTTGAACAGTTTATTAATACATGTTCAGAATGGAATATTACTAGATGCGATTTATCTAATGTTACTAGGATGCCTGATGCCATTTATGGATCACACACCGGAGCCCGATTGATGGCTGGGGAGATGGAGGCACTGCCGATGCTCAATAGGCTTTCATGGCTGCACCCATTGCTGTTTAGATTCATTTTTGGAAGGTCACAGCAGCACTGAAACCCGTGATGCTATCAAATGGATCGTTTTCTGGAGGGAACGGCGAACACTGTGTCCACTTGTAATTTTACTTTGTACAAATCTTATTTTATAAATGATAAAACTGAGGTTAATGACTCCTATTCTACTCATTATTTGAGAAGTATTACCCTTACATGAGTAAGGTAATGGGTAATGAGTACATTTCTTGGTGAACATTGTTACCCCCTCCTTTGTTGTTCTCCCACCATCCCTTCCTTCTCCCATCCCCCCCCCCCGCCAAGTTGTAAAGTTCATTTCCAATATAGTATCTTGTGAGTATCATTGTTGCAATGGGTCATCCTTTGATCTTGTTTCAGCATTTTGTTATTCCTCTTCCCTTCACCAAATAAGATAAATGTGTATACAAGACTCAGTGTGCCAGAATCAAAGACAGTGATTGCCAGGGATAAACCAATAAAAAAAGAAAAATGAAATAAAATAAGAACAAAGAACTAGATGCAGTACATTGACAATGACAAGGTCAACAATCAAAGAAAAAGACCTGTTGTTTCCATGTCGTGGGGTTCATTTCAATTAGCATCATTTTATATGGTCATATGTATATAGCTATTGAGCTATTATGATTCTCTGCCAGGACTATCCTAAGAATATACTAATTATTAAAAATAAGGGCCATAGAGCCTATGTTTCTTGTAAAAAAAAATCTTATGATGTAACTGCTTGTGTACCTCTGCCTTATGTATTTTTAGTAGGAAATTTTACATTTTCTCCTTCTCTTTCTTGTTTTAATTGTCGCCTGTATTCTAGCATTAATTCCTCTCGATCTTAAAGACAGTGATAGTATTATGATTTTTCAACAAAGAACTCATATTTGGCTGCCTGTTAAATTAGGAAGAATATGGTCCCCAAATCCCCTGGATAGTATTGTTAATCAATTTTTTAACAAACTGCTAAAAAATACAGAGCGTATGATTGCAGCCATTGTAGCTCTGATTTTAAGCTTAATTGCTATTACCACTGTTGCTGCAGTGTTTGGAATTGCCCTACATACTTCCTTACAAACTGAGCATCGTGGAAGTTTGGCACCGGGATTCACATGAATTGTGGGTTTCACTGGTAGAAATTGATGCTTGGTTACAAACACAGATTAATTTTCTTAAACAGATGGTGGGATGGTTAGGAAAAAAGTTATTGGTTGTGGAAAAACAGTTATTATTGAAATGTGATTTGAATTCTACTACCTTTTGCACTACTAATGTAAAATATAATGAATCTATATGTGATTGGAATGTAAAACAGCAGTATTTCTTTGGAAATTCTACTGCTGCTCAATTGATTGCTCAGTTACAATGTAATGTACATAATATTTTTGGTAAACAATTTGCAAATGATGATGCTTCTAATATTGCTGATGCATTTATTAAACATTTGGAAGGGGTGGAACCGAAAGAAATGCTACAAAGCATTTCACACACTGGGAGTGGTATGGGAATTATGATTGCTATTGTTTTGTTTATACTTGTACTGTTATGTTTGATTTTTATGAAACCAATGCAAGCTTCTATTATAACCCTGTGGAAAGTTTTACTTTTAAAACAAAAGAAAAAAGAAGGAAACTGTGAAGAGCCAGTGTCTGTGTTGGAAGGACAGAATTATGCACACTCAAGCCTCAGGATTATCTGAGGATTGTGTTTGTGTATGTGGGAAGCTCTTGGCATGCCAGGCTCGAGAGGGAACATGTTCCCTCTCAAAGCATTTGTCACAGACTCCTGGGAACTGAGGAAGTAGCTCTTCTGCGTACTTAAGAATAGACTAACAGTTAGTCACATAGATGATCAGCTAGTCTAGCATTATCCTGAGTATGAGGAAGTCACTTTAGCTTGCTCTAAAATAGTTTAGATAAAAATATAAAAAGATATTGTCTCATATTTTAAGGAAAATTGTATCTGTTGAAATTTTTTGTGTGAATGTCTCCTGACTAAATCTTGGCAAAGATAATGCTTGCTTGCCTTTAAATACCCACAAGGAATAAAGCACAGCATGCAGTAGCAATTGATGTTTGTACTCAGTATACTCTGTGTCCTGGTGATTTCACGAACCATACGCAGGGATCGCAATGCCTCAGTCATTGACACTATGTCTCCCAAAGCATGTGAGTCACAAATGTTATGAAGTCCTAACAGGTTTTTGATAACAGATTGTGACAAAATGGTCAAGCTGTCTGGCAGTGTAATGTTACTATGATAAAGAAGTCATAGTGGATTTCTAATATCACATATCATATCTGCAATATTAAGAGGATGAAAGATTATGAGCTCACAAAATGCCTATTTCAAAATATCATTATGTCACACAGTTATTAGTAAATGCCAGACTTGTGATGTCACATTGGGTTACTTTTATCACAATGGAAATGTGATATCACAATGGTTATGAGGTGATAATTGGTTTCTGATATCAATGTTATTTTCATAATAGTTTTGGTATGTCACATTTTGATGTTGATGATACAATGGCAATGTGATATCTTAATAGATTTATGAAGTCACAATTGATGATGCTTCAATGTGTTTGCAATGTCAAAATGAGTTTGTAATAACACAATGACATGTACAATTTCAATTGCTAGTAGATCACAATGTGGATCCAAATTCACAAAAGGAGCTTCCATACCGAATGTACATGCATTTTCTAACACATTATGATATAATAATAGGTTTCTGAAAACACAACAGCAATATGATATCACAATGGCAATGTGATGTCAGAATGCCATCCTAATGTTTTATTGTCACAATTGTTGTTGAGTTCACAATAACTTTCTGATATCAAAATGGGTTGGGGATGTTACAATGCCATGGGGATATCAATTATCATTAACTCACCATGAATATGTAAGTTCACAAAGGAACTGTGATGAATCTACCGGCATGTGTTGTCACAAAGGTGATAAAATCCTAACAGGTTTATGATGCCACAAAGTGACACAATGATCATGATATCTGGCAGTTTGATGTCACAATGCTCATTGTATCACAGTGGATTCCATATCTCATGTTATACCTGAAATATTATGAGGTGGAAAACAGACTATGACTTCAAAAAGGGCTAAGTTATCACAAAAGCAGCATGTCACAAAAGTTAAGAGGAGAGCACAGGTTTATGATGTCACAGTGGGTTAGTGTTAATACAATGGCAATATGATTTCACAGTGTTTATGAGGTCCCAGTGGGTTTCTGCCATCCACATGGCACATTTGAAAAGGAATGAAATCACAGAATAGGCATTCAAGATATGACCACAATTGCACAATGACAATGTAATGTTATAATCCTATGACATAATTGTACTTCGGTGATGTCATAGTAAGTTAATGGTGTCATAATGACAATGTGATGTCACACTAGTCATGTCATTAAGATTTTGTGATGTTAAAATGGCAAATCTTCTCTCAACTGTCTTTAGTTCACCATGATAATGTGGTTACTCAAATGGACTGTGATGTCACAAAAGCCTTGTTTTCTTTCACAGGTACTGAGGACATAACAAGAGTTGGATGTCATAATGTGATCACGATGTCACAAAAGCAATGTGATGTCACAATGGGTTTTTATGTCATTGTAGTGACTAGGTCACTATTGGAAAGTGATTTCAGAAGTTCTACATATGACAATCACATATTCAATTTCAACTGCTACTAGTACACAAAAACGATATGAATTCAGAGATGGAGCTTGAATTCCCAAAGTCATCAATTTTCTAAGGTCATTTGTTAAAACACAATGGAACTGTGATATCACAGTGGCAATGTGATAACAAAATATCATGTAATATTAATATTTTGATGTCATAACTAATTAGTGAGTCCATATTGGTGATGAGATCACAATAGTTTGTGATGTAGCAATGGGTTTGTCACAAAACTTAGGAGCAGCCAGTGGCTCCTCCCTCTAATCCTAGCTAATCAGGATGCTGAGTTCTTAGGATTGTGCTTCAAAGCCAGCATGGGCAGCATAGTCTATGAGATTGTTATTTCCAATAAACCACCAAAAAATGGAAGTAGTGCTTCTGATCAATTGGTAGATGGTAGCCTTGAACTGAAGATCTGAGGAACAGCACTGAGGCCCAGCATTTCAGCACCATGATTGAGACACAAAAAAGTTCTGAGAACAGGACAGGTTTGTGATGTTACAGTGAGTTAATGATAGCAAAATGGCAATATGAGGTCACAATTGGATTGTGATGTCACAGTGGTTAGGAGATCCCAATGTGTTTATGATATCAACTCACATGCCACAAATTAAATAGAAATAAATCATTGAATAGGTATTCACAATGTGACTATGATGTCACACTGATGATGTGATGTCATAATGCTATGATATTCTCTTTTTATAATGTCACAATGAGTTGATCATGTCAGAAGGTCAATATGACATTACACTGGTGATGATGTGACAAATGGCTGGTGGTGTTACAATGGCATCTCTGATTTCCATTGTCATTAGATTACAATGAGGATATTCGTATAGAAAGGGACTGCGATGTAATAAAAATCATGTGTTTTTTCAAAGAACCTAAGAGATCATAAGAGCTTTGGGATGTCCCAATATGATTGTGATGTCACAATGGAATACGCTGTCACAATGTGCCAATAATGTGAGGAGTTTGTAATATCACAATCACATGTCTAAAAACAATGGCTAATAGTTCACACTGAGGCTATGAGTTCACAGAAGGACCTTGAAGTCCCAAAGGCCATGAATTTTCTAATATGTTATGAGGTTATAATAGAATTGAGAAAATGGGACAGTGATATCAAAACACAAATGGGATTTCCAATATCATACCATAATAATATTTTGATGCCACAAAGTGATGTCTCACTGGTGATGAATAGTTATGAGGTTACAATAGGTTTTTGATAACACATATGCTGCATTTAAAATAGAATGAATTACATAATAGGAATTCACAATGTGTCTATGACATCCCAATGGTAATGTGAAGTCATAATGCTATGCTGTCTTTGTGCTTTGTGAAATCACATTGAGCTGATGGTGTCATAATGACAGTGTGATGTCCCGGTGGTGATGATGTCACAAAGTGGTTGCGATGTTACCGTCGCATGCATAAAATTATTCAAAATATTGGCACACAAATACACTGTGATGTCAAAAAAGCATATGATTTTTCAAAGGTGCTGAGGACATAATAGTTTTGCGATATCACAATGTGATTCTGATGGCACAATGGAATGTCATGTCACAATGTACTTGTTTCAGTATGAAACAGCTCATTGTGACATCACAAAACTACAATGACATCATAACATTATGACATCACTTTATCTTTGAGACATCATAATCACATTGATAATTCCTATTCTGTGATTTCATGTTATTTCAAAACGGCAGGTAGTTTGATATTATAAACTGATGGTGACATCACAATTTCTTCATGACATCACTTTGCCATTGTGAGATAACTAACCAAAGGTGACATCACAGGCCTGATATCTTAGGACTTCAAACATTTGTGACAGCACATGTCTTTCTAGGCTTCACAGTCCTTTGTGAACTCATATACTCATTGTGAGTTAATGACTATTGAGATGTAGCATGTCATTGTGACATCACAAAACCATTGTGACATCACACACCTATTGGGATCTCAACACTAATATGGCATCACCAACAAATTGTGACATCTTTCCATTTTCTAACAAAGGGGGTGATTTCATGTCTGATGGGGCATAGAATTCTATTGTAAATATATACCACATTTTCTTGATGCATTCATCTACTGAAGGGCATCCAGGTTGATTCTGTATCACAAACCTGCCCTCTACTGACAAATTATGTAACATGCTGCCATTGTGATATCTTATGCCTTTTGTGAGACAGTTTTCCACCTCAGAACATTTCAGGTACTACATGTGATATCAGAAATCTACTGTGATTTCAGGATCATTGTGATATTACTTCTAGATATCATGACAATTGTTTCACATTGTGACATCATAAACCTGTTAGGATTTCATAACATTTCTGACAAGACATTCCTTTGGAGACATCACAGTCCTTGTGTGAACTCATACACTTATTGTGAATTAGTGACAATTTAAACCTGGAATGCCATTGTAACATCACACACCCATTGTGAAATCATATACCTATTATGACTTCATTACCAGTATGGTATCACCACAGAATTGTGACATAAAAAATTATTATATAATATTGTGACATCATATTGCTATTGTGATATCACTGTCACATTATGTTTTTATAAAACTAGAATTATCTCATAAGAGTTTAGGAAATTCATGTACTGGGACTTGAAGCTACTTCTGTGAACTTGCATCCTCGTGAACAAGTAACAACTGAGATAGGAAATATGATTATGATACTATAAACTTGTAACCTCACAAACCCATCGTTACCTCATCACAACGGTGAAACCAAAAAACCACTGTGACAGCATATTGCCATTTTGACACCACGATACATGGTGACAACCCAACCTATTCTGCTTTCTTAGCACCTTTGAGAAAACACATGGCTTTTCTGACATCTAAGTCACACTTTTCTGTCACATTGTGACATCACAAACCTGTTAGGACTTTATCACACTAGTGATGATGCAACACATGGCTTTAGAGACATCAAAGTCCCTTTGTGAACTCATATACTCCTTATAAATTAATGAAAATACAGATTTGGCATGTCATTGTGAGATCACCAACCCATTGGGATATTACTAACCTATTGTGACCTCTTCATCCTTATGGCATTACCAACTAATTGTGATAATGAAACCTTTTTATGACCTGATATTCTAATAATTCATTGCAATTGTGATATCTTGGTTCCATTGTGTTTTCACAAAAAAATTATAAATACCTAACATTTTAGAAAATTCATGGGATTTGGAACTTTCAGCTCCTTCTTTGAACTTGTAACCTCATTGAAATTAGTAGAAATCCAAACTGGACAGGTCATTGTGATATTACAAACTCATTGTGACATCACGAACCCATTGTGACTGTATCAACCCATGTAAACTCATCACCGTTATGACATAACCAATGCATTGTGACATAACATGGCCAATGTGGCTTCATGATTATACTAACATTTTATATCAGTGTCCCATCATGTTTTCACAAACCTAGTAAGAGCTCGTGGCATGTTAGACAATTGATGCACTTTGGGACTACTATCTCCTTCTGGGAACTCATATGCTCATTTAGAATTAGTAGCAATTGAAATTTGACATGTCATTGTGATATTACAAACTTGCTCTGACATTGCTAACACACTATGACATCACAAACATATTGTAACCACATCACCAGTATGGCATCAGCAACTAATTTTTGGGGGGATTCCGGTCATGGGGCCTGAACTCTGGGCTTGGGTGCTGTCCTTTAGCTCTTCATCTCAAGGCTAGCACTCTACGACTTGAGTCACAGCGCCACTTCCAGCTTTTTTCTTTTTGTTTATGGGTTGCTGGGGAATCGAACCCAGGGCCTCATGTACGCAAGGCAAGCACTCTACAACTGAGCCACCTTCCCAGCCCCATCACCAACTAATTTTAACATCACATTGTCACTGTGACATCATGTTCATGTTGTGACTTCCCAAAACTATTAGGACCTCCGAAATGCTCTGAAGAAACACATGGTCTTTGTGAGATCACAGTTATTTTTGTACCATATCCTTGTTTTAATGACAATTGATTTCAAACATACCATTGTAATGTCACAAACCCTTTGTTACATCACCAGTGTGACATCACAATGTACTTATGACACCATCAGCTCATTGTGAAATTACAAAAATGATATTTCATTAGGACATCACAATGTCAATGTGACCTCATATCCACATTGTGAATTCCTATTCTGTGATTTCATTCTATTTCATATGTGGCATGTATTTTGATATCACAAAACCATGGCGACAGTAGTGGTGACATCCTTTTCCTCCTTCAGCCTCTGAATTCTGGTCCCCATTTTGACTAATGCTCACCGAGGTTGATGTACTTGGAATTAATTTGAATGATTTCCGGGTTCATTTCGAGGATTTTGTTCTCACTTTTGACTCTCACAACTTCCTGATTTATGTCTTAAAAACATTTATTCACATTCCATAATTCTTGGTTTTCTCCATCATGCTGTTCAATGTGTTTTTAACCGCTTGTGTTTTGAGTGGTAGGTATTGGAGATTCAGTCTTTTTAAATCCTGTTTGAGATAGAAATGTGTAATTTTTTTCTTTGCCTGATTTGTTATGAAGTTCAGAGCTAAATTTTTAGTTGAATACAGGTCGATTTCAGAGCCCAAAGCTCCTCATGTTTTTCAAGATATATGAACATAGTATCCAATAGGCTAACATGCTTACTTAACCTGTCTTTGTCTCTTTGTCCTCCTTGGAGATTCCTTTACCAATTTTTCTTGCAATAATCACACTGATCTAGTCCTAGAGGTTCCCTACTGCCATTTGCATATGAATTATACTGTCTTTGCCAAAGGTTTCTTGATCCCTGTCCCCTTCTTAGACTGGTTTTCTTTGAGGGTATCTGTGTTATCAAACACTCTCTAGGCAAAGGCTACCCACTCATATTTTCCTCAAAAGCTAATTTTGAAGCTTCCTTCTACTGTCTGGGTGCCAGCTGGGTAATGAAGGCCATATTTAGGGCTCTTCCATTCTCTGAGGCAACAGGATCTATATATACAGGATCTATATATACAGGTCCTATAGTCCTCCAGGAGCTGTTCCAGAAAAGTATCAGGGAATTAATTGGGGAGTTGTACAGTACTGCCCAACGTAGATCGATGAGTTTGCTTCCTAGTCACTGCCTGGATCCCTGCAAACAGAGTCTGGTGATACTTGGGAAGTACCTCCTTACCTCAATCAATATTGTAGTCCCAGCTTGGTTTAATCTTGGAAAAGACTTGCCCTAAATGGACTGGGTCAACAGTGGGAGGACCATCTGGTCCAGGGACCAACTTCAAAGCACTGTACCAGGTTCACTCCATTTCCTCCTAGGTGAAAAGCACCCATAGAAGTTGCTGACAATCATCTCAGCTAGACGGGTTTGTGAAAAATACTGTCTCTAATAAGGAGATGAGCCCTTGGAATTTTTCAGAAAAGGGTGCATTTTTCTCTTTCGAACCACACAGATCACTAGTTGTAAAGAAAGCATATATTAGAAAGAGGGCTGGCCCACCATATCCCCCATGTGCCTGTGTTAAGGGTAAGAAGGGGACCATACCACCTTGAACTACCTGAGGATGGTGGTACAACTTCTGGTATGGCGGGTACTGAACATCAGAGGTGTTGATGGCACAGAATATGAGGGAGAGTACTCCAGTGGACTACCTCTGGGGGATCCTATGACACAATGGAAAAGATTTTTTAGTTAGAACTTTTGGACATTGTTCTCCCCTTCTGCAATAAAGCAGTATACAGGATATAGAGCTATGAGGAAACACACACAGATCGATAGCCACAGACACTTAATTCACATGTGCCACATCTCTCAAAGATGACCTCTTAAGGATGTCCTAGCAACCAGTGTCCCACAGTACACAGAAACAGATAGACCACAGCACTACTGAGGAGCTCCCAACCTGCTCCTGGATAAGTTAGCATACCACAGGGATAGCATTTTCCCCAAGGGGGACCAGTGCTGGTGGTAACCCCCAAAGTTGATCCAGATCCCACTGCCTACAACCTAGACTATAGGCCCTATTAAAACTGGGAAATGTGCAAGCTTCCCATTAGCTTGTGTAGTACAACCAGCCCATCAAGCTTGACCAAGGGTGCCCTGTTGAGGAAGCATAAAAGCTCAAGCCAGGAACAGCACGTATGGGCGACAACAGTCAGCAGAAGAAATCCAAACTGCATCCTCACAACGGTAAATCCAGGATAACAGGCCCCCCTGAGCCCAAATAGTGTGTCGCAGTCTGGGCACCAGGAGCCAGGGCCAGGACTTGGGAAAGAGTTCCTAAGCCACACAACCCAGCACTTATGATTGAAGTGAAAAGCTGAATACATGCCCAGAAGAGGGTGGAAAGAAGGGAAAATCCACCCCTAAGAACAATTCCTGTGATGACAAAAAACCTGTGTATCCAGGGAGATAGAACCAGAAGCACAAATCTCACCAGTACCTGGCCTATATATCATGGGCGGGGGATTGGACAGCTTAGGGTACTAGCACATTATTACACTCAGGTATTCCAAGAGGACTCCAGCAACTGGAGCCAAGAGCACCCATAGGAGGGAGCAGGAGCAGTGTAGGCTGCTTAGTCCTTGGTTGAAGTTGGGAACTGCCTGTGATCTCCAGAAGACAACTGAGAGTCCTATGTGCATCAGATTATAAATTGTAGGTTGAGACCAGGTAAAGACTCAGCCAACTCAAGGGTGAGAGTGAGCTTCCTCAATTGGTCCAGGAATCAACCAAGAATCAATCAAAGTTAGCCAGCTATTGACCAAAGCAGTCAGAGTTTGCAATTGTGCTCCAATAATCCCATGAAACTTCAGGCAAAACTCAGAGTAAAAAATTAAAAAAATTCATCAAGAGGCAAGATAGAAGGCCAAACCCAAATGCCAACAGACACCCAGAAAAGAGCCCCAGTGAAAGCAAAACAGAAATGGAAGACAAATATTACATCCAAGAGATTTTAGAGATAATGTTCAATTATTAAAACAAGACATCGATCAGAAATTTGAAGAAAAAAATGAATTATCAAACGATATACAGGACTTTCAAACAGCAGATGCATACAAAATTAGATGCAGTACTCTGAGAACCAACATAAAAAAAAGACAAAGAAGAACACTACATATTAATTCAGAGAACAATTCAAGAAGATAGTAACCACATCAACTTATATTCCTCAAACCTTGATGCACCCAAATATGTTTGTTAAATACTCTCAGACTAACAGAATAAAATAGATCCAAATACAATAATACTGGGTCATGTTAATTCTTCACTCTCACCAAAGGACAGATCTACCAATGACAGGATTGACAAAGAAGCCTCTGAATTTAATGATGCCATATCCCAAGCAGAATTAATTGGCATCAATGATGTTTTCCACCCTACAACAATCCAGGACACATTCTTATCAGCAGCTCATGGAACTTTCTCAAAAATAGACTATAAGGCTTTAAGCAAGTAAATGTGGATGGACATATTCCCCTGTAATCTCTTTGGCTACAGTGGAATAAAGCTAGTTCTCACTATCAAAACACACCATAGAATTAATGAAATACATGGAAATTGAACACATACTTCTGAGCAACACCTGTGGAACAGGAGAAATTAAAAAAAAAAGTAAAAGTTTCTAAAATTCAATGAAAATGAATACAAATCACAAAGAAACCTGTGGGGCACGTCAAAAAAATAGTTGAGGGACAAAATTTTACTCTCAGTCCATACATCGAAAAAGTTGAGACAGAGCAAGTAAATAATTTCATGTTGCAAATAAAAATTTTATCAAAGCATGAACAAATTGAGCATAAAGTTACTAAATGGAGTGAGAAAAATCAAACTAAGAGCTGAAATTACTGAAATAGAGACTAAGAAAACTATAAATAAATTTAGTAAAAACATAAAGCTGTTCACCTGAATAAACATTGGCAAGATTAAAAGAAGAAGAGAGGAAATCAAAATCAATAAGATCACAGATTCCACGAGAAAAAGTATAACAAATAACTGACATTCAATTCTAAAGAATTATTTCCAGAATCTAAACTCAGTAAGGGAGATAAACTTAGCAGAAATGGATGAAATTTTACAGAAATACAAATTGCCCATACTAAACATAGAAGAAAAACATCAATAAAAATAATCCAATAACTTGCAATGATATAGCGGAATCAATCTGACGTCATCAAACAAGGAAAAGCCAAGGACCAAAGGAATATGATGAAACATTTAAATAGGAACCCACACACCTCAACCTCTTCAGAAAACAAACATGCAAACAAAAAACAGAAGGAATTCTATGAATCCAATATCACATTCACCCCCAAAACAGGCAAAGACCTAACAAAATAGAGAACTACAGAAAAATCTCCTTGATGAACATAGATATAAATCTCCTCAATAACAGTAGCCAACAGAATTCAGAAACATATAAAAAATCATATATCATGATCAAGTAGACTTCATCCCAGAAATGATGGTAGGGTTGAACATACGTAAATCAAGAAATGTATTCCATCACACCAACAGATCGACGCTCAAGAATGACATAATTATTTCCATTGACATGGAAAAGGCCTTGGAAAAAATACAATATTCATTCATATTAAAAGATCTTGAGAGCGTAGGTATAGTTGAAACATTCTTTGAAACAGTAAAACCTATATATGACAGACCAATAGCCAATATTATATTTTATGGGGGAAAAAAACAAACAATTCTCCTAAAATCAGGAAGAAGGCAAGGAAGCTCACTCTCCCCACTTCTCTTGATTACAGTTCTAGAATCCATAGAGTAGTAAAGCAAGCAAAAGACACTAAAGGGATCTGCATAGAAAATGAGGAATTGAAACTATCCCATTTTGCAGATGACATGATAATCTTCCTCATTGCTCCCCAAAACTCCAGCCTTAAACTTTTAGAACTAGTAAACCACTTTGGCAATGTAGCAGAATACAAAATTAACCCACAAGATCATTTACCTTTCTGTACTCTAAGAACATACAAGCAGGAAGGGAAATCAAGGAAAGATCCCCATTCACAATAACCTCAAAAAAATAAAATAATTAGGAATTAACCAGATATGTAAAGAAACTATTGAATGGAAACTATAAAAACTTAAAGAAAGAAATCATAGAGGACTCCAGGAAATGGAAAGATCTTCTATGTTCTTAGATAGGCAGATTTAATATGAGGAAAATGACCATACTGCCTAAATTAATATACAAATTCAATTCAATTCCCATTAAAATCCCAATGGTGTAATATATTAAATGAGAAAACAGTCCAAAAATTCATAGCCAAAACCATTCTATGCAGAAACCACAACAACACTGGAGAAATGATGATACGGTTCTCAAACTATACTATAGAGCCATGATAACAAAGAGAACAACTTGGTACTGGCAAAAAAACAGGCCCCAAGTCCATTGGAATGGATTAGAAGATCCAGAAATAAAACCACATTCTTACAGTCAGTTGATATCAGACAAAGAAGACAAAGACATGCAGTGAAGAACCGTAGCTTCTTCAACTACTGGTGCTGGGGAAACTTGGCAGCCACATGCAGAAAGCTAAAAATAGACCCTACCTCAACTCAAAATGAATTGAAGACCTTAACAACAAATGTGAATTTCTGAAATTACTTCAGGACAGAGAAGGACAGACACGAAGTTATAGGCACAGGCAGGAATTTCCTGAACAGAGTCACAGGGTCAAAACATTTTGAAGAGAGATTCCACAAATTGGACTACTTTAAAAAGTTTCTGCATGGCTAAAGACATAGAACTCAAACTGGAAAGACAGACAACTAATTGGGAAAACAATTTACCCATGATATATCCAGTTCAAACAGGGAACTCAAGAACATGATCCTTCCAAAAACTAACAAACCAATTTCTAAATGACCAAGGGAACTCAAGACAGACTTCTAGAAGATATAAAAATAGCAAAGAAATACATGAGGAAATGTTCATCCTCCTTGTCTGTAAAGGAAATACAAATAAGAACAGCCCTGAGATATCACCTTACCCAATCAGAATGGTCCACAGCCTAAATTCAGCCAATGTCAAATACTGGAATGGAAACAGAGAAAGAGGAACCCTACTGCACTGATGTTGGGAATGTACACTAAGACAAACACTTTGAAAACAGTATGGAGATACCTCTGAAAGCTAAATATAAACTTCCCCTATGACCCAGCCATACCATGCCTCAAAATCTACCATGAGCAATAGGAAGCAGTATACAGGGACACATGCATCTCAACATTCATTGGCGCACGGCTCATAATAGCCAAGATATAAACAGAACCCCAGAAGCCCCAGTGCAGGTGAATAGACCCCAAAATTGTTTCACTGGTATACAATAGAATATTATACAGTCACTAGAAAGGAGAAAATAATGGAATTTGCAGTAAAATGCATGGAATTTAGAAAAACAGGAGGTCAGCCAAGAGTAAAGTGACAAATGGTATGATGTCCCTGATATGTGAATGTAAAATACAAAATGTATGGAGATATGACAAAGTAAACAGGTCCCTAGAACCAATGACCTCCACTCGTCTTGTTACATAATGACCTAATTCTGCTGACCACATATATCGCATATGGGTGCAATTCTGAAGAAAACTAGAAGGAATACACCAAATCAGAAGTAAACTGGGAAGATCATACAACCTAGGGGGCACATCAGCTGCACTGGACACTGATGAAAATGAACTGGAAATGTCATTGTGATATCAAAAACTTTTAGCTACATTATGATTTTGAAATTGCATTGCTCTCCTGATATCATGATCACATTGTGACATCCCAATCCTACTATAACCTCTTAACAACTTTGAAAAACCACATGTGTACCCATGTCCTCATTAACAAAAGACATGGTATTGTAATGTCACAAATCCCTTTGACATCATCACCAGTGTAAAATCACATTGTCATTATGACACCATCAGTTCATTGTGATATCACAAAAACACAATGACATCATAGAATTAGGATATCACAATGTCATTGTGAGGTCATAGAGGCATTGTGATGCCTATTCTGCAATTCCATTCTATTTCAAATGTGGCATGTTTGTTGATCTGTGAAACTCATTGTGATCTCATAAACATTGTGACATCACAATCCCTTCTGAAGTCACATTACCACTGGGACATCACTAACCCACTGAGACATCACAGACCTGTCCTGTCTTCAAATCATCTCTGATATGCTGTTATATTGATATCTTAGGATCATCTTTCTGAACTCATAATCTGTTCTGGACCTCATATTTCAGGTATGACAAGTGACATCAGAAATCCACTGTGATATCATGACAATTGTGATATCACACTGCCAGACATTGTGACCATTCTATCATGTTATTACATTGAAACTCTGCTACAACCCATGCGTCTACACATTTATACCCTGTTACCATTGTTTTTGCTTCTTTCAATGTTATCTACTAGTTTTAGTGTGGTCTACCGACCTACGTCATTAGCTCAGTGGTTTCCCTGAATATCAGGGGACTCTAGTTCCTTTAACACCTGCTTAACATCCTTAAGCTCAGTCTGGAACAGTGGAGACTTCTCCCTTTTTATCCTCCTCCTTTTCTCTATGAAAGCTCCCTTTCATGATCCCACACTCCTTTGCAAATTCCTCAAGTTTCAAGTGTGCTTCCAGAGTCACAGGAGAGTTCCTTTGGCTGTCCAACTGCTGCTCCTTTTCACAGCACCTTTGCTTTTCAGCTTCACCTTGAAATTCTCAACGCTGCTATTGAGAGTTGTTTCATACCTTCACATTTTGCACTGGTACATGCTACTTCTGCATTACCTTTCCTGTGAGGATCCCAATAGTCTATTAATTCTTTTCTTTACTAGTTTTCTTTCTTGTTTTTCACTTCAGTTTATTTTTGTGACAGATCTTTCAACTGTGTGTTTAGCTGTAATGTTTTGCTGTCCAATGCTCTTTCTGTTTCCCAGGCATTCACAATCAGAGCACGTGTGTATTTTAGCTCTTTCTGAAAAGTAACAATTTTTCTTTTTAATTGTAAATATATATTTTTATTTTTATTACTCTAATTCTATTTTTCCCGATGATTCTCCCTAAACCTATTAATTTCTGGTCTGCTAAATACCTTTGTGATGTTCTTAGCCCAATAATCCATAGTAGTTTGATGTTGAATTAGATTGTATGCGTTGAAATAGATTGTATCTGCAGCCATTTTGACTGCATCAATCAATCTGTACAACTAAAGGGCTGTGGTTGATGCTTACCTTAAAATAGTCCTAGCAGTAAATTGGTTCATAACAAGTGGGCAGAACAAGCCAGAGACACAAGACAAATGGCAAGTCCAGATATCTCAACTGCCACTCATGATATCTGGTGACTGAACTGTTCATGAATAATCCAGAGAATTGCCCAGAAGTTCTAGAAACACTGGGAAACATGGTGAATAATAAGATTGGTTAATAATAAGATAGAATGCCTGCAAATGACTCAGTGTGAGCATGATAGGGAGCAAGAAGAGGCTAACCAAAGATTGACACAGTAACTTCGTGAGCATACTCAAGCTGACAAAAATTAATACAGGAATCTCCTGACCTTGAGGGAGCTAATCAAAGAACAATACAGGAATTGCCTGAGCAGGCAGAGAATAGCCAAAGAGAAAGACAGGAATTGCCTGAGCATGAGGAAGCTAATCAAAGAGGAATACAGGAATTGTGCAAACTGGATGAGAATAGACAAAGTTCAATGGAGTCATTCATGAAATCCAAATTAAGGAATGAATGAAGTCCATTCAAAATTGAAAACAAAGTTCCAAGAAAGAATTTGAAGTCATAAAAGAAGACTAATTAGAAGAAAAGGAAATAAAATGCAAAATAGAAAGTCTTGACAGTAGGTTAACCATGCAGAAGACTGAAACTTTAGGATTGAAGACAGCCTAGGTAACACAGAGAAAGAACATACAACTATACAAGACATATCCAAGACATATGATAGGTCTTTTGCATATTTTGAAAACACCTTCAGAAAGCCTAATATGAGGAAAATGGGTGTAGAAGAGCACACAGAGACAGTAGTTAATGTTTTACGAAATTTATCTAACAGGATCCTGGCAGAGAACTAACCTAACATGTAAAAACCTAGGCCTTTTAGAACCCCAAATAGATCAACAAGAACAGGACTTAGCATCAACACAGTATAATACATATAGGATCAATTCAGAGAAAGCAAAGAATCCTTAAAGCTGTCAGGGAGAAATATCAATCATTCAAAAAGGAAAAACAATTAGAATAACTGAAGATTTCTCAGCAGAGTCAAGCAAAGCAAGAAGAACCTGGAATGATATATGGCGTGCTCTAAAGACAAATTACCAAGCAAGAATACTGTACCCACCTAAACTCTCCTTTATAATGGAATGAAAAAATCAACCTTCCATAGCAAAGAAAAACTCAAACAATATATGGAACAAAACTAGCCCTACAAAAAATACTTAAGATGTCCTACACATAGAAAACCAACAAGAGCATTATAAAGTCCAAGAAACCACACCCAAACTGAGAATCAAAGAACCATAGGGAAAACCCAGCTGTCACTTCCCCCAAGAATGTGAGCTACATGAGAGGAAATACCAAAGATCTATCAGTTCTAACGATCAATATTAATGGACTAAACTATCCTATTAACCGACATAGTCTTTCTAGATGGATTAAAACGCAAGATACTTCTATCTGCTGCTTTCAAAAATCACAACTTGCCCATAAAAGCAAAGATATTCTGCAATTCAAAGGCTGTAATAAAATCTAGCCAGTAAACAGTACCCATACACCAGTAAGAGTTGCAATCCAAATATCAGATAAAAAAGACTTCAATATAAAATTAATGAGAAGAGATAAAAAAAAAAGGTCCCTACATACAAGTTATGGGATCTCTCCTTCAGGGGGATATTAAAATTCTAAACACCTATTCGCCAAACAATGGAGAACTCAAATTTATTCAAGAAACCCTACTTTTCCTCAAATCTCACTTAGATCCAAAGACATTAATTGTTGGGGACTTTAACACACCATTATCCCCTCTAGATAGAACAATTTGGTAAAAATTGATCAGAGAAACCACAGATCTACACAACCGCATAGACCAACTACATTTAACAGACTAGATTTAACAGAATATTTCACCCAGCAACATCAGAATACACAGTCTTCTCAGCAGGACATGAAACATTTTCCAAAATAGAGCACATTTTAGGTTACAAAGCAAATTTGTCCATATTCACAAACATTGAAATTATGCCCTGCATTCTCGCATACCTAGGCGAATAAAATTAGAATTCAATACCAAAACCCAACAAAAAAAGTCCCTTTTAACAGATGGAGGCTGAACAACGCATGGCTGAATCACCAGTGGCTCATGTTAAATATTAGAATGTAAATTCAAATATTAATGTTATTCAACAAAAATGAACACACAAATTACCAGTTCCTCTGGGACACAGGAAAGGCATTACTCAGAGGCAACTTTAGAGCTCTGAGTTCCTTCATCAACACTTTGGAGAGATGTGAAACCAACAATTTAATGAGATATCTGAACCTCCTTGAAAAACAACAGCAAACTAAACTCCAATCCAGTAGAGGGAAACAATTAAAATTACATCAAAATTGAGTGAATTAGAATCCAAAAACATCACAGAAACACTCAACAATAGGATTCTCTTCATGGATGCAAAGCTGGTTCTATATATGCAAATCAATTATTACAAATTATCACTTCTGAAGAGCAAGGATAAGAACCAAATGATTTTCTCAATAGATGCAGAATCAATATTTGACAAGATCCAACACCACTTTATGATGAAGGATTTGGAAAAAATTGGAATCCATGCAAGATTGGTCAAGGTAATAAAGGCTATATAAGACAAACCTATAGCAAGCATTTACCTAGATGGTGGAAATTAAAGCCATTAACTCTAAAATCATGATTGAGTCAAGGTTGTCCATTCTCTCCACTTCTCTTAAATTTAGTATTAGAATGCCTTGCTACATCAGTAAGATGATGCACATATAAATGGGAACCAAACAGAGACAGATGAAGTAAAACTCTCCCTCTTTGTGGATGACATGATCTCATATTTAAGAATCTCACGGACTCTACTCACAAGTTATTTAGGCTGATCTGAAATTTTGGCAAAGTAGCATAAAATTAATGCATAAAATTAACCCTCAGAAAGCAATGGCTTTTCTGTAAGCCAACAATGACAAGAGAGCTGCTGAAATCTGTGAAGCTACTACTTTTTTAATACCATTACAAAAAATATTATATTTAGGAGTTAACTTAACCAAAGAAGTGAAGGATCTCTACGATGAAAACTTAAATTATTTGAAAAGCATATCAAAGGTGAACTTAGGAAGTGGAAAACCTCCCATGCTCTTGGATTTGAAGGATCAACAGTGAAAATGACAATACTTCCCATGGCTATCTATAAATTCATTGCAAATCATCAATATTCAACTTCATTCTTCAATGAAGTAGAAGAAGCAATCCAAAAATTTATATGGAACAATAAAAGACCCTGAATAGCAAAAACAATCCTTAAGAGAAAGAACTGTGCTGGAGGAACATCAATACCAAATTTTACACTCCATTACAAACCTATAGTAATCATAATATCTTCGTACCTGCAAAAAAACAGACCTAAGGACCAATGGAATAAGATTGAAATCCATGAAATGAACCCAAAGACCAATAGCAGCTAATCTTTGATAAGGGAGCTAAATGAATTGAATGAAAGACAGCCTCTTCACTAAATGGTACTGGTAAAATTGGTTAATCACCAGAATCACCTCCAAGTGGATCAAAGACCTCAAAGTCAAACAGACACTCTGAAAACATCACAGCAAGCAATTGGAGAAACCATAGGTCTCCTTGACCCAGAAACACCACAAATCAAAGATTAGATGGACAAATGGAATTGCATGAAGCTGCAGAGCTTTTGCATGGCAAAGTATATATAGCTAGCAAGATCAGAAGAAAGCCCACAGATTGGAAGAAGATCTTCCTTAGCTATACAATGGACAGCAACCTCATATATAAAATATATTTGAAACTTGAAAATGTCATTTCTATAAGAACAAATCCTCAAAGAAACAACTGCCTACGAGGAAGATGGCAGAGGAGAAGCTGGAGGCTAAAGAAGCTCTTGCATAGAAAGCAGATTTAGTGTTCCAGTGAACAGTCCTAGGCTAAAGAATCACACCAAGTTGTGCCATCACAGTACAGAGTTTGGCCAGAGAGGGAAAATCCAGGCAAGCAGACAGATAGGACCACTTGTTGGTAGCCCCAGCTGTGGAGGCAGTGGTGGCAGTGACGGCAGCTGTAGCCTCAATACCTACAACAGAGAGAGTTCAGGACAAAGGTGCCAGACACAGCAGCGTTGTGGATTCTACTCAACACCAGCAAGAACTGATGAATAGCAGATATTTTCATCCTGCAGTTCACAGAACAGAGATGTCCCAGGATCCAGGAATGTGGAGTGAATAGAACCCTGACATCCTCACTCCTCAGGAAGCAGAGGAGGGAAGGCCACCCCTCCCCCACCAGGGAGAACTCCATCATTAATATTGACAAAAGCCTAGCTGAGCATCTAGCTCCAACTCAGGCCTTAGAAGAAAACAAAGGAATCAGGTCACAAGAACCTAACCTGACCTGCCAGGCTCAGCACCATACAGGGGAAAGTCACTCTGCCCAGGAACATGTAGCTTTGCCCCTGGAGAAGTGGCATTGTTCACTGGGTATACAAAGCCAGAGACTCTCCATCTCTACAGAAGCATAAACAAACAATTGAACTCAGTAAACATAAACCCTGAGATTTACACCACGCTGGGCTCTTTGAGTGTCTCAGGAAATAGCCCCTCAGGAAAAAGCTGTTTGCTGAAAGGCCTCAACCCTACTCAGAACCTAGCCTCTTCACAGCATTTCCAAACTAGAAGAAACAGCCATCTTCCTCTTTTGTGAAACTCAATGCAGATCTCCCTACCACTGAAGTAGCCTGGGAAGAGGATCACAAAATCCTGGGTAAAGCAGAGCATTTTTCTGCCTGCTCAAACAAACTTACTTAACAAACCCATCAAACCACAGGCAAACCAAAAACCACAAGCAGACCAAAGACCATACCAAGAGACTGCTTATGGACGCAGGGGAGATACAAGATCTTGCCATCCCTTCCCCGCAAAAAGTATATCAAAGAACTCTTTTGTACCTTTTTAAAATTTAAATTAATAAGTGTATTCTATTCATCTATTTTTTTTCCATCAAAAGTTTCATTTTAGGGTATATATGTGTGTACGCGTACTTCTTTTTTTATTTTTATTTTTTTGACATTTGGGTCCTTCTTTTCATTCTTTTCATGATTTTCTCTTTCTTTCTTTTTTGGATGACTTAATTACTGTTTTGCTCATCTCAAGATATACACCCATCTTCGAACATTAGAGCTTATCCTCCATGGTATACATATTTAATGCAGAAATTTATTACTTTATTCACAAGCTCTTAGGCTTCACTACTTTAATAGAGTATTATCTTTTTACCTATATAATTAATAATAATATAATTAATAAATAATTTTAAGAAATTTAATTTTTTAGTTTTTCATGTCTCCTTAGTGTCCCTCCCCTCCTCTCATCCTATCCTTTTCTTCCCTCAATGTAATTACTTTAGACTTACATTATTTTACGTGTTTCACTTCTTAATTTTAAGTTTTTGTTTTTCCATTTTTTTTCTTTTTTAAAAATCTTTCTCCTATCATACTGTCCAATCCATTTCCCTCTCTGGCATTAGGACGGTTAATTCACTCTCCTTTTACCTCTCCATATCCCTCTAATCCGAATTTTCGCCACCCTTCTCCCTTAACCTAATAATTTCTGACTTGTTAATCCTTCTTTCCTCTGCTTAGCTCATTAATTCATAGTTTTTTGACATTGAATAGATTGTGTCTATTGAACTAGATTTTATCTGCAGCCATTTTTACTGTGCAACTACAGGATTCTGGATGAAGCTTGCTTTAAAATAATGCTCTAACACAAAACTGGTGTTATTTTCATAACAAATGGGCAGAAAAAGCCGGAGAAACACAAGAAAAATTGTAAGTTGGGTATATCAACTTCTATTCTTTTTTTTAATTTAATTTTATTTTATTTGAGAGCATACTGTACAGAGGGGTTACAATTACATTGGCAGGATAATGCATATATTTCTTACCAAGCATTGCAGCCTCCTCCATTGTTTACCCTTCACCTCCCTTCCCAGCCTCCCCCCTCCCCCCCACCCAATCATACCCCCCTCACCCCCCCACACCGACATTGTAAAGCTTGCTTTGACATGACATTTTGTAATTCTCCTTGTTTCAACAGGTCCACCTGAATCCTTAAACGACTTGTTTGTCCCCATCTCCTCCACATGTTATACTGACATCAAATAAAGTGAAAGCGGGGGTTACACTGTGGGGGAGGGACATACAAAGCAACAAAGAAATAACCTTATAAATGCGTTAGAAACACATGCATGAAAGAAACGAAAACATTAAAATACATATTTAAGGGTTCGTTTTCCTAACATCACATTATCTGACCTTTTCCGCTTGACTCATACCTATACTAGATATTGCAAATAAGGGAAACCATGGGACCTATGCTTCTTTGGGCCTGGCTTACTTCACTTAATATAATTTTTTCCAAGCCTTTCCATTTCCTAACAAATGGGGAAATGTCATTCTTTCTGATGGAGGCATAGAATTCCATTGTGTATATATACCACATTTTCTTGATCCATTCATCTACTGAGGGGCATCTGGGTTGGTTCCATATCTTAGCTATGGTAAATAATGCTGCAATAAACATAGTTGTGCTGGTAGCTTTAGTGTGGTCTTGTTTGTATACATTTGGGTAGATGCCCAAAAGTGCGATTGCTGGATCATAGGGGAGATCTATGTGAAGTCTTTTGAGGAACCTCCATACTGCTTTCCAAAGTGGTTGAACAAGTTTACATTCCCACCAACAATGAAGTAAGGTTCCTTTCTGTCCACATCCCCTCCAGCATCTGTTGTTGTTAGAGTTCTTGATTTTTGCTGTTCTAACTGCAGTGAGGTGATATCTCAATGTTGTTTTGATTTGCATTTCTTTTATGGCTAGGGATGTTGAACATTTCTTCATGTGTCTATTGGCCATCCTTCTTTCTTCTTCAGAGAAGTTTCTCTTTAAGTCTTTAGCCCACTTATTTATTGGGCAGTTGTTTCTTTGAGGATTTGTTGTTGGGTGGTTTAATTTTTTGAGTTCCAAGTATATTTTAGATATGAGACCCTTGTCCGTTGTATGGCTAGTAAAGATCTTCTCCCAATCAGTGGGCTTTCTATTGATCTTGCTAGCTATGTCATTTGCCTTGCAGAAGCTCTGCAACCTTATGCAATCCCATTTGCTCAACCTTTCATTGATTTGTTGTGTTTCCGGGTCTCTATTCAGAAAATTTCTGCCTGAGCCAAGGAGACCTAGGGTTTCTCCTATTCCATCCTGTAAAGTTTTCAGAGTGTCTGCTTTGACTTCAAGGTCTTTGATCCATTTGGAGTTGATTCTTGTGCAGGGTGATATATAAGGATCTAGCTTTAGTTTTCTACATGTAGTTAACCAATTTTGCCAGCACCATTTACTGAAGAGGCTGTCTTTCTTCCATTCTATTGTTTTAGCTTCCTTATCGAAGATTAGATGGCTATAGGTCTGTAGGTTCATTTCTGGGTTTTCAATTCTATTCCATTGGTCCTGAGGTCTGTTCTTATGCCAATACCAAGCTGTTTTGATTACTATGGCTTTACAGTAGAGATTGAAATTTGGTATTGACATTCCTCCAGCAGTGTTCTTTCCGTTGAGGAGTGTTTTTGCTATTCGGGGTCTTTTAATGTTCCATATGGATTTTTGGATTGCCTGTTCTATTTCCTTGAAGAATGAGGGTGGAATTTTGATAGGTATTGCATTGAATTTGTAGATAGCCTTGGGAAGTATTGCCACTTTCACGATGTTAATCTTGCCAATCCAGGAGCATGGGAGTTTTTGCCATTTTTAAATTTCTGTGTTGATTTCCTTTTTCAAGATTTTAAAGTTTCCATCATAGAGGTCCTTCACTTCTTTAGTTAAGTTAATTCCTAGGTATTTTATTTTTTGTGGGGCTATTACAAATGGAGTTGCTTTCCTAATTTCAGCCACACTTTTCTCATTGTTGGCATACAGCAAAGCCATTGATTTTGGGGGGTTAATTTTATAACCCGCTACTTTGCCAAAGTTTTGACTCAGCTTGAGTAATTTGGGATTGGAGTCTATGGGATTCTTTAAATACAAGATCATGTCATCTGCAAAGAGGGAGAGTTTTATTTCTTCTTTCCCTATTTGGATCCCCTTTATGTCTGCATCTTGTCTTATTGCTGTAGCTAGGCATTCTAATACTAGATTGAAGAGAAGTGGAGAGAGTGGGCATCCTTGTCTTGTTCCTGAGTTAAGAGGAAATGGCTTTAGTTTTTCACCATTGAGTATAATGCTGGCTGTAGGTTTGTCATATACAGCCTTTATTGTATTGAGGAATGTTCCATGGATTCCTAATTTTTCCAAAACCTTCATCACAAAGGGGTGTTGGATCTTGTCCAATGCTTTTTCTGCGTCTATTGAGATAACCATGTGGTTCTTGTTCTTGCTTCTGTTGCTGTGATGAACAATATTAATTGATTTGCGTATATTGAACCAGCTTTACATCCCTGAAATGAATCCTGTTTGATCGTGGTGTATGATTTTTTGGATGAATTGTTGAAGTCGATTGGCCAAAATTTTGTTGAGAAGTTTTGCATCAATGTTCATCAAAGAAATGGGTCTATAGTTCTCTTTTTTTGATGAGTCCCTGCCTGGTTTTGGGATGAGGGTTATGATGGCTTCATAGAATGTGTTCGGTAGTGAGCTTTCTCTTTCAATTTCATTGAAGAGTTGGTATTGGTATTGGTGTGAGCTCTGCTTTGAAGGCCTTGTAAAATTCCGCTGTAAAATCATGTGGTCCTGGACTTTTCTTAGCTGGGAGGTCTCTTATTGCTGTTTCTATTTCAATGCTTGATATGGGCCTGTTAAGATAGTTTAACTCATCTTAGTTTAGTTTTGGCATGTCAATATTTGCTAGGAAGGGGTCCATTTCTGTCAAGTTCTCAAACTTATTAGCATAACGTTTTGAGAAGTATTCCCTTATAATGTTCTGAATCTTGGTTGTTTCCGTGGTGATGTTTCTATTCTCATCTCTGAGTTTATTAATTTGGGTGTGTTCTCTTCTTTTTCTGATAAGCTTTGATAAGGGTCTGTCAATTTTGTTAAGTTTTTCGAAGAACCAACTCTTTGTTTTGTTGATTCTTTCTATAGTTTTTTTGGATTCTAATTCATTTAATTCTGATTTAATTTTGATTATTTCTTTCTGTCTACTGGATTGGGGTTTATCTTGCTGCTCTTTTTCAAGGAGGTTTAGATGAGTCATTAAATTGTTAGTTTCAGATCTCTCCAATTTGTTGATGTAGGAGCTGAGAGCTATAAACTTGCCTCTGAGTACTGTCTTTGCTGTGTCCTAGAGGAGCTGGTAATTAGTGTGTTCATTTTTGTTGAAAAGCATGAACATTTGAATTTCCTTTCTAGTCTTTTCCATGACCCACTCTTGTTTCAGCAGTGTTCTAACATATTTCTAAAATAATTTGTTGTTTTCAATGTTTATAATCCACCTAAATGTTTCTTGTAAGGTTCATAAGGCTGTCAATCTTGTTATTGTTCTTTATATTGATAAGGTTAAAGGCAATTTAGTCTAACTCCTCAACCAAGTATTTATTTCTCTCGTTGGCAGAATCCTTAGAAGATTGTATCCCAAGTTTTGTTTGGGGCACAATCAAAACCTCTGGCAACAAGAAGTAAAGAAAATGCTGTGTTGTTATGATATATAACTTTCTGTATTAATTGAAGTTAAAAAATAGGATGAATGAATAACACACTTTCTGTTCTGCATAGACATATATTTTGCTCATTACAAACATTACTTTCTGACCTGGTGACTTGATGGTAAAACCGAAGTATAGTTTCACTAAGACCAACTCTAAGATATGTATTCAAATGTTTTTTTTTCTTTCATGCGATTGTTTCTAACACATTTATAAGATTATTTCTTTGTTGCTTAGTATGGCCCTCCCCCGCAGTATAACCCCTGCTTTCACTGTATTTGATGTCGGTATAATTTGTGGAGTGGAAGGGGAAAAACAAATCGTTTAAATAGGAATACAGTTGGACCCATTGCAACAATGAGATGTACAAGTCCTTATTTCGAAAACAAACTTTACACCTTTCGTGCGGGGGGGGGGGGCGGGCAGGGAGGATTGGGTGGGCGGATGAGGGGAGGATGAGAAGGGATTGGAAGGGGAAACAAAGGAGGAGGCTACAATGCTTGATAAGAAATGTACTCATTATCTTGCCCATGTAATTGTAACTCCTCTGTACAGTATTTTCACAATTAAAAACCAAACAAACAAAAAAAAAGAAATTCAATCAACCAACTTCTGAAGATTACAAGTACCTTATCTGAAATATCTTCTCATTTGCTTACAATCAATTTAAATCAGGGAATGCATCCATAGCAGTTTTTTTTAACCAATACTTTCTCCCCATTTTTATGGTTTCAGGATTCAATCATCTCTTCAATTATGAAATTTTAAGTGGGAATACGTTCAACTGCTAATTGATCAATGTATACAATTGCATGTGGGTATCATGTCTACATTTTGAAATTGATTATTATAGTAAACATAACTACCTGGTTTGAATTGTCTTGCTGCATTATTTGAGGAGATTCTTGAGATGACTTACAATTTTCACTTTGCAAACATATATATTAATAAAATATATTTAGAGCTATTTTGAATCATCAATACATACATGGATATCACATTTACCATTCCAGAATAAAGTATGAAAACACATTGGATATGGTATAGATAGGATAATCAAAATTAGATGTGTAACTACAAAAGGTATAGTAGCTTATTGATTATTTATGAGATTGTTTAAAGAACTGTAATTGTTAGAATAAACTTGTCCTTTCTGGGTCACAAAATATATTGTACTGTTGATTTTATAGATTATCATAGCAACTGTCTCTTCCTGAAATGGTAAGGTGGCAAATAAAAGAACAAATTAACAGTAATTGGGCTTGCATGGAATTGTTCCTAAGCATTTATTACATGTCGAATGATGTAATTTGTGTTGCTTGCCAATAAGAGATATTATCTTTTTTATAAGTGAGACAATGGATTCTAGATGTACTAATATTATAAAAAAATCTTCTCTGATCAGTCCTGTTGTTTTTTTTAAAATGCGTTTTTAAATTAAGACCAAATTGTATTTACATGAGCCTCTCATCACTGTCAGGCCTCATATATGCTTCCTGTGAAAAGGAAATAAGCATACTAGGAATTTGAATTCAATTGCCTGCTGTATGTCAGATATTACAATGTTATGTATAGGATGATTTGGCAGGTTTTATAGTGAAGAAAGTGCTAAGTGAGGTAGACTAATGGGAATAGACATGTTCACCCTTGCATCAGATGACAATTTTTTAACTCATGAATATTATAGAGAGGACGAAAACTCATACTGCTTTCACGCTGAATGGATCAATTCAATATTTGATCAATAGAATTAAGAATATGCCATGGAAAATGATTTTTGGCATCAAAACCACATTTGAGGGCCAGGTGATAATGTTATCAATTCTAGCATTTCTTGTCTATGAAGCCTGAGGCTCTTTTTATGGATTAATAAAGTCAAGGAGTATTTTCAGATTCATTTCTGGAATTCATCCCCTCAGAATGGAATACTATAGAGCATTATCCCTAAGGAAATTCACGTTTGGACCTGCAGTGTGCATGAATGTCGGGAACAATGAAACAGAAAAATTATCAACATTCTGGATAACAGAGAAAAGAAGCCTGGTACAAGTCGTTTAGGGAAATGTAGGAGGCTGAGATCTGAGGAATAGTTTTCAAGGCAGTCCAACAGGAACCTTTGTCACACCCTCATTACCTCATAACTGGAAGTGATATTGTAGATCAACTGGTAGAGCATTAGAACTTTAAAGAGCTCAGCGAATGTGAACAAGCACAGAATTCAAGCCCAACGACCAGCAAGAACCAAATAAAGGACTGTATTACAATATTCATCACTGGTATTTTGGTTTACTTGCTGGTATTTCCAAAATCTCAGAAATACTTTCATCCAGATAGGAGCCAGTAAGATTTTATTCACTTCCTAATTGTACTAACTTGCATTTTTCTCTTTGCAATTCAGAGTAGTGTTTCATGCAGTCATATTTCCACAACTTCTTTTGTTATTACCACTTAATGTGATTCCAAGTATTACTAATCTGTTCCCTTATGATAATATGTCCTATTTATGATTCATAATTTTTCAGGCTTCTGAAATAGGATGATACTTGAGAACCTGTGAATTGATTGGAGAATGTGTGAATATGTAGACAATGTTACTTCCTCATTTGTCTTTTAAAGTTTATCCAATCCTATTTTTGTCATTATATATATGTGAGTAGATTTGTGTGTGTGATCTCATATTTCTGTTTCCTGTCCTGTCCATTTGGAGATGCAAATATTTGTGTGTGTGTGTGTATTTGAGTGTGTATGTGTGTGTGTGTGCAAACGAAATTGTGTTACAATTTTTCGCTTGAAAACAGGATATTGTTTCTACCTTCAATTCTAGATTTTACTCAATCATGATAAACATTAATCACAGGTTGTCCAGGAATATTTTCCTTATATGTCTTCTTTGGTAATGAGAAATGAATCAATATTTGGGCCATTGATATTTAAACATCTGACCCTGGGCTCAAACCCAGCCATGCATTCCAAAAGTTGGTATGCTTCTGCCATGGAATTCTCATAACCATATATATTTGAGAAAGTATTTTTAATGAAATAATATTAACCTAGCTAATGGAAATTTTCTATATTCATTTCAAAGTCCAATATTTCACTCTTCACACTGACAATTGACATGTGTATGTTTCTTAAAGGTTAGTTATTATTCTGGACTGATGAATAAATTTACTTCATACCAATTCACAATGTGAATGTCACTTTTAAGGGAATTTTTTCTCTACATATAATAATGGGAAACCATTTTATTTTTTATTGCATTTCTTGTAATTGTAACTGAAGGTATTTTCATGGTATCCCTTCATATTTTACTTGCCTAGCCTTACAGCATATATCATTTTAAAGGATACACTTTCTTGTCTTATATTACACTATCTCTCATTTTTCTTACATTTTATTCTGCTTCAAATATCTTTGGACCCAGCAGTAAATGACTTTTCCAAGATATTATCTTGTGGGGAATGTTGTGGCACTTTCCTCCATCTCAATATGTTGTTCTGCCACTTCTTTGTTCTATTCCGATTAAAGTTTATGCAATCCACAGGCTACCAAAATCAAATATAATGACAAGGGAGAATCCCTATAAAAAAGAATACAAAGTAAGAAAAAATAGTTTTTCATTGTATATTAAAAAATAACAATGATGAACCTCTTGTTTCAGTATATTGGTGTTCATTTTGCTTACCCTAATCTTCTTGTTCATTTGTCATAGCAATTAAGCTCTTTCAGTACTTTTCTAGGATGAAACAGGACATATAACAATGAATACAAAAAGGGAAACCAGGGCACCTATATTTTAAATGTCACTTCTAAATAAAAAATTATGGCCCTTCACTAGGAAGCAGAATAAATGCAGGAAAATTAAAAAGAAATAATCAATAATAAGTTTTTGTAATACTGTTTAAAGGCCTATAAAAACTTAAAAGTTATATCACCCTCCATCAGATCAAGTTTGAAATGAATCACATGTCGAGGTAATGGAAAATATTGTGATTGAAAGGAATACAGAAATACTAGGGCAACTTTCTGATTACAGATGCATAAATACATTAAGTCAAAGAAAAACCAGACAAAATTGATTGAACCTGCAGAGCTGCTTCATGACCAAGGACACATCTAGAAAGGTATATAAAGCCAGAAGACTGGGAGAAGATCTTCAGAAGCCAAGAAATAGAAAATGGTCTTGGAGCTGAAATATAATGGAAATTCAACCAGCTAAAGCTCCCTGCCCCCCCTCCCCCAATCCAATCGACAATGACCCTCTATGGCAAGAAGTCTAAATATTTAAAGAGAGATTTCAGTGATGGCGAATTGAGAATGACTAAAGGAACAATGAAGAATTGCTCAACAATGCAAATCAAGTCAATATCAAGATTGCAACGCATTCCATTTGAATGTAAAAGTCAAGTTAATTGCAACATTATTTACCACCGGAAAAATAAGGAATCACTGCAGATGCCTGAGTGTCGATAAATGGATCAAGAAAATGTGGCATATACACACAATGGAATTCGATTTTCCACTAGAAAGAATGGTACGTTCCAATTTGTAACGGAATGGAAAGAGTTAAACAAAAGAAAACAAAACAAAAACTGTGAATTGAAGTAGTGCAGACCCAAACAAACCTATCGTCCATGGTTTCTCTTATTTGTAAAATCTGGTATATGTCCATTTTGGTCCTAAAGGAGGATCACAATAGCTTAAAAATAATATACGTAAGACTATAGAAGCTTAGGCTAAGCAAAATGAATTCGATATACAAAATAAATTGGTTTTTCTTTCTTGATTTTTTAAAAAGGAGTCTGTGGAGCTGTTTCTATTTTTTTGCATTTTTCCATTACTTTCCTATGTTTTGTACAATGCTGTCATTGTATTTGGTTTTGGTACACGGTGTATTACATTTAAGTTACTCAGAATTAGGCATGGGAAAGGGAATGTCAAAATATGAGACAAAGAAGAGAGAAACAAATTAAGAACAATCCCAACAAAATAATACCTTGGAAATACACATTACATCTAGTGGGAAAAAACGGAGATTTTATGCTGAAAAACAGTGTAGGAAAAATAAAGTAAGAGAATAATAATGAGAAAAGTACTTATTCACTGTCTTACATATGTAAACTATTCCCTCTGTACATCACCTTGACAAGATTCTATTTAAAAAACAGAATTGATATATACACAACAATTTTCATAAATATACACATAGAAACTTAAGTGGATGGGTTTGTAGTATATACACACTCTTGTGGAAATAGTTTTGTTCTCTTGACTTTCTTAAAACATAGAATAGATACAGGTTTCCCTGTCGCCAGGTTGCAAGGCAAAGTTGACAAATAAATGTTGAAATCATTTTTGTTCAAATATTTCTGTACGAATCCCAATACTCATTTGAAATTGCAAACCCGGAGAAATCCTGAGGCTCAAATATGCTCAGATCAGAAACCCTTACAATTTCACATCTATCATAAATGTGGGCAAGATTCTCACATGTGAAATTTCCTCATCTGCAGTCAAATATTTCAACTTTTTTGATTACATAGGAATCCTAACCACTAATAAATATTTTTTGGTCAGAGAGATCTTCCTAAAATATATTTCAAAGGCTATTCCATTTTTCAGTAGGAATGCTGTGGACCAGGAATGCCAAATGAACCATAACATGGTTGAGGTGGGCCCATAATTATGAGGGGCAAATTACCCACAAGTGGAAAACAAACATTCACTGGTTTTTGTGAACTGGTCTTGAATTATAATCCAGAATCACAGATAAATCTTTCTTCAAAAGATTAGAAATGAACCAGAAAATTCTCAAATTACGCACTTATTCTTATCTGATAAATCACAGATTCTCTGTACAAAATATGGTATCTTCAAAAAGTACACATTGCCCCGCCCAAAACCCAAAAACAATGGTTGATATTGTATGTACCCCTGCAAGAATCTTTTTTCCCTGCTAAAAGCAATGGGAAGAAGTCACAGAATTCTGCAAATTACATAACACATGAAAAATATTGAGAAGATTTAGAATATTTTTTAATATGCAGAAATTAGAACACTTTATTATAAACATTTCCAGAATATAAACTGATTTTGTATGAGGATACTTTTAAACTTTTAAAACTCTATGCAAGATAAGCTTATTTTTTATTATATATTTCATTTCTCACTTTCCAGTCTACAAAATACACTGCAAATTAGATCTAACAAAGAAAAAAAATCTAATTTGCTTCATAGAGAAAACCAATGAACATAAAAATGTCCAATTCAAAATGAAAACAAACCCAACCAAGAAACATTTTGCAGTCTATTAATCCTCCAATTTTAAGTAAATCATCTATCAGGGAAAATAATTCCACCATCACAGCAATTTGATGAATACAAGCAGAGCCACACTCAAAAAGGGACATTGCATGTAAGAAAACCATTAAAATGCTTCTGGAAAATGAGGAAAAGTAATATCCATGTTGGAAACCAAGCATACTAAATGTTTCTTGTTCACTTGGCCTTAGTTACAAGAATGTGTTCAAATAAGATGTGATATGAGTATCATAGAACCAAGCTCTCAAGTCTTTTCAATTAAACCTCAGGAGAACCAGAGAGCTTTCAAAATCCAAGGATAGACTGGCCCCACAACATTTCCTCCTCTGTCCTTTCTTTGCCTTGTTCCTTTTTCTCTTTTCTACGCTTACGGTCCTCTTTCTTAGAGGCTACATCTCGGCTCTTTTTCTCCTTTCGATTCTTAAGCTTTTCTGTACTGACCTGTCCAGTTTCTGTTTCCACTTTTGATTTCTTTCTTTGGATGCTTTTGTTTTTGTCTAAATCCAATTCCTCAGAACTTCTTTTCCTCTTATGCTTAGGCCGCTCTTCCTCTGGTTTTTCTCTGCCTTCCTCTGGGTGCCTTTTTCTGTTGTGATGTATTTGTTTATGACTGGATTGAGGGGCACTAGTATTATGTCCTAAGGAGAGGTGTTGGGGAACTACAGATTCTACATTGTATAGACCACAATTATATTCTTGCTGACTAAGGTTCAGGGGTACTGGGTTTTCTGAGAAACAGTCCCTGGTGAATTGACAGTAGCTCAGAGAATCTAGTCTCAGTCTGCCGTCCTGAGCTGGCAACCACTGAGGTAACTGGTTTTCCACTTTCTGTGAAGTATTGCATGATCTTGGATAGGACTGCATAGTTCCAGATGGGAATCTCTGATCAAACATTCTGTATCTGTGCCTGGACTCAACTTCTTCTCTGTACCCACAGGTTTCCAAATAGTCCTCTCTCATCTTTCTGAAACAAGTCTTTGGCTCTAAACCTCTGGTTTTCTGTACTTTAATATAATCTTCAAGTTCATCTTGAAAAGAGTCAGAAGACTTCATTGAATGCTTCATTAGGTTGACAAAAAGGGATTCTCCTTATCAGGCCAACAGCGTGGTGGAGAAATCTGATCATATTCACCCATTAATTGCTTCAGTTTTTCTACATGGATACTGTGTAAACAGTGAGCCTGTGCAACAACCAGGGAGCTAAAACATCATGATGTAGAGATTACAACATCTATTTTTGTCCAATACTCTATTCACTTCAGAATGTGAAATCTTTTACTATTCAAACTGTAGCACTATTCCACAGATGCCTTTGATACAAAGCTCAGTCTTTGTTTACTCAATATGGTATCTTAGCTGAGGCAGGGGCGGGCGTCTACACTACTGTCCCCCACCCCGCCAACGCCGCTGGCCTGGGGAGAGGCTGCGGTGGAGGTGTCGGAGAGGCAGAGAATACCCCCGCCGCCGCCGCCGCCTCCGCCACAGAGCAGGCGGGGTGGGAGAAGGAAGATTTAGAATATTGTGACTTGTGGGAACATTGCAAAATTAGATGGTTTAACAAACCCATAAACTTTCCATACCCATTCTTGTGTTTGGAACACAGAAGTTGATCTGAAATTTTTATAAGGATCCAAATATAAGTATACTTTTCTTATATGTTTGTTATATTCTACAGCAATAACTAGTGAAATGGAACATATTATTCCAAGAAAAACATAAATATTGTGATTATTCCACATAACTTTAAATTTAGGAAACAGTACTTTCCTCAGTTATCTTTTTTCACCTAACAACCTCGGAATGCTAAGTAATGAGCACTTCGCTATGTCCAATATGTCCCTGAAAGATGTGCTTTTGTCTTCTATGCCCTTCAATTCCACATTTTGTTTCATTGACTGTTCTGGCACAATTATTCATTATGTAAAATAGTCAAGATACTTAACTCCCCCCAATCAGAAAAAAAGCTGATTCTTTTCTATTTGCCTTGAAATTTTTATGTAACTCTTGTTCCTGTCATTGCAGGACAAAACAGTCACATAACTTTTGCATTCTCTAGAGAGACATAATTCCAAATCCCTTGTTGGTGTCTCATTATTATCAAATATTCCATTGTATATTGGTTCATACTTGCTGTCAGTAAGTAGTTCATGGAAAATTCTTGATACTACATAGCACACTAGTAAAATTAAGATATATGTAGGAAATGGCTATTAATATCACACATTCTGCTCATATGGAAACCCCCTTTGTAAAATGTGTGATTCTTTTTGAAGGAAAATTTTGAATGGAATGATTCTGAACTTTTTAATTTTGCCAAGCTCTGAGACAAACGCTACGCTTACAACAATATGGATAACTTTGTGTATGATGGATTCAGAGAATGAACATGAAAGTTTTATGTATGAACAGCACTCAAACTTACCCCGAGACAATTTGATTTAGTAAATTAGCAGCAGTAAGATTTATTTTGGGATGTATTATAATCATTTTTCAGCATTCATCATTTATGAACATGAGAATTTTCCTAATGTTCTAATGATGCTGCCTTTTTTTTTTTTTACTAAAGATAGTATTTTCAAGATGTTCCTAGCTATCAGTGGGAAAAGAAAGAAATGAAGAAGGGAAAAAATAGTAACAGTTGAAGATTGATTTATTGTGGCTTATGAACCACAGAAAGTATATTGCTTTCTAGGCAGAACCAGCAAATAGGTCTTGAATATGAGGTCTGGGAATTTAACTTTTGGACTGCTCTTTGAATTGCAGTCCTGGGACTTTATCTCATGTCTTGGGACCTGTATTCAGGGCCTGGGAGTAGAACTTTCTGCCTGGGTCTTGAACCAATGGCCTGGCCCTTGAACTCAGGATGGGCATTGACAGTAGTGCCTGGGCCTTGAATTTAACTCCTGGAAGTTGAAATTACTGCAGCAGACTTAATCTTGACTTGGGCCTTAAAGTCAGTGTCTGGGAGTTGAACTGGAGCACTGGACCTTGAAAATGGTGCCTAGGACTTGAACTGGGGTCCTAGGACTTGAATTCATATTTGTGCTTGAAACTTTGGTTCAACCTTGAACTTACAGCTATGGACCTGAACATGGGGCCTGGAATTTGAACTGGGCCCCTCGACCTTGAACTCTGAGCCCACAATTTTAATTTGGGACCAGATATATTTACTCATGGTCTTGGACTTGAACTCTTAGCCTGGGACTAAATTCAAGGCCATGGCCTGGCATTCAAAACACCCATTTGAACTGGGATCCTGGGCCTTGAACTGGGCCCTGGGATTTGAACTTATTTATGGACCTGAAACTATAGGCCTGCACATTGAGTTCACACGCTGAACCTTTAGCTCACAGCTTGAGCCTTCATCTCAAAATGTGTTATTTGAATGGGGCCCGCACCTTGAACTTCTGGTGGAAGTGGGAACCTGGGATTTAAACTCACAGCCTAAAACTTGAACACATGCCTGATCCTTAAAATAAGGAACTGGGACTTGGATTGTGGCCAGAACTTTAAACTTAGGACCTGTGACTTAAACTTTTAGCCTAAGTCTTGATCTCAGAGCCTAAGACTTGAATTCAAAACTTGGGAATTGAATTCACAGCCTAGTCTTTGGAGTTGGGGCCTAGGTATTCTGCTTTCTGCCTGGCTTTGAATTTGAGCCAAGGACTTGAACTTTCAGCATGGAACCTAAACTCAGGGCCTGAGCATTGAACTTGGCATCCAGGACTTGAATAACCAGCTTAAGCCTTGAACTCAGGCCCTTAGCCTACAGCTTTTGACCTGGTTCTTAAACTCAGGGACTGAGACTTGAATTCAGAAACTGGGACTGGAATCCCACACTGAGCCTTGAAATTTTGACCTAGTCCTGGAATTCAGGGACTTAATCTTTAACTCAGTGCCCGGGACTTGAGTTTGAACCATGAGCAATGAACTTGGGCCATGGGTCTTGAATTGTCAGCCTGGGACTTGCAATCAGGGTATGAGACTTAAAGTCACATCCATGGCATTTAACTTGTGTCCTAGTCATTGAACATGGGGCCTGGAATTTGATCTTGGACCTTGAGAATTGAACTCAGGATTGGGACTGGAACTTGCATGTTGGGCCTTGAACTCACAAAATAGGACTTGGACCTTGACAGTGTACTCAATGTCAGGGACTTGAACTTGCAGTAGACAATTAGAACTTGGGGCCAGAGATGTTAATACAGCCTAGGAAATGAATTGATCCTGAACCTTGAGCTTGTAGCTTGGTAGTTTAACTCAGACTTGGGACTGGAACTCCCTTGCTGGGCCTTGAACTCAAAACCTGGGACTTGAATTATGCCTTGCCTGGACCTTGTACTCAGTGTTCAGGCCTTGAACTCACAGTGTGCAATCTAAACATGTGGCAGGGGATGTTAACAAAGCCTGGGACTTGAACAAGACCTGGTTTGTAAAATCAGGATCTGGAACTTCACCTCATGGCCTATCCTTAACTTCAGTGCCTGGGACTTTGAACTCAAAACCTAGGCCTCAAACTGAAAGGTGGACATTGAACTGTTTACCTGGGACTTTAACCCATAGCTAGGACTAAACCTGGGCCTGTGACCTAAACTCACAACCTGGGCCTTGAAACTGAAACCTGGGCATGAACTAACAACCTGGGCCTTGAATTCAAAGCCTGGTACATGAACTCATGGGCTGGTAGTTTAACTGGGACCCACGTCCTTGAAATCTGGGTCTCAGCATTGAAATCAGGGCTTGGGCCTTGAACTTTGGGCCTTCAACTTGAAGTACAGAATGGGGAATTTTATTCTGGAGCCCTCGGTTCTGTTCAGGCATATGCATCATCTGTACTAAGGGCACCTGGCACTGTGAATGCGTATCCTCGGGTCTATGTGTCTGTCAGTACTGGCGATCCTGCTACTGCACATGTGGCATTGATATTGAGAACTCCTAGTACTGTTAATGTGTATCTTGGAATCCTTGTGTCTGTTCATAGAAGTGAACCTTCTGGGGCACAAGGTGCTCTGGATTCACATGCCTGCTCTATAATCACCGGTGGTTTTACTAGGACACCCTATTGTGTCAAAAACGAAAGTTAAGAATAGGATAAATGAATAAACTTTCTGGTCTCCACACCCATAAGTTTTCTTCACTATAATGTAAGATTTGAATTTCTCTATGATCTATATGATTCGTGACAAACTTCAAGTGTAATTTCACTGGGACCAATACAAAATGTCATCACCCAAACTACTACTTCAAAACAATTACTGTATCTGAATGTTTGCTTCATTTTGTTCTGTGTTTATATTTTTTCTTTTATTCATTTTTTCTCATTCTCTTATAATCAATTTCAATCAGGGAAGGAGTAGATGACAGTGATATGTCACATAAATATTTTTATTCCTATTTTCATGGTTTCAGGATTCATTCATCTCATCAATTCTGAGATTGTGAATGGGAGTATGTTTAACTGGTAATTAATCCATATATTCACATGTGGGTGCATACTATGTCTTCATTCTGAAATTGATTAAGGAGCTCTATATTAAGTAGCTCTATATTAAATAAATGAATTTACAGTGATGTTAAACCACCTATACATTTTTGAATTTCTAATTTCACCTCCCTGTATGAAATATGAAAACATTCAATATTTTGAAGATAGGAAAATCAAAATAAATGTATAAGTACAAAAGTTATTGTATCTCTGAGTGAGAGTATTTATGAGATTGCTTAAAGAATTGTAACTGGTGGGATATACTTGTCCTTATGTAGTCCCAGAATAGATTGTATTTTTGAATTTATGGAATATTAAAATAAGAATTCTCTCTTACTGACATGTCATGGAGCAAATACAGGAAAAATGAACAGTAATTGGGCTTGCCAGGTACTCTTCATAAGCATTTATTCCATTTTGAATCATGTAATTTGTGTTTTTTGCCAATATTGGCACTCATCATTTTGTAAGTGAGACAATGGCTTCTAGATACATTGATGTCTTTTCTTTGTGGTCAGTACTGAAAAAAAAAAAAGCTTATTCAACCTACTATCAGAATGTTTTACTTATAAATTGGTCATAATGGCGGGGCCTAATGTATTCTATACCTGAAAATGTAATAAGCATTTTAAAGAAAATGTATTTGATTGTCAGCTGTATGTCAAATATATTTCAATATTGTCTGAAGGATGAATTGGCAGTTTAGAGAGCGAAGAATCTGCTACTTGAGGAGACTAACACTATTGGAAAAATTCATCCTTACAAAGGATGACAATTTTCTTATTCATGAAGATTATAGAGAGTTCTAAATCACATGCTGTTTTCAAAATATGCAGATCAATTCTGTATTTGATCAAGAAAATGTGTTTATTCTTGTGGTTATCGTGATTAGCATCCTTTCTCATGCAGAGGAAAATGTGCAGGACATGGGAAATGATTTTTGTGGTCAAAAACCACACTTGAGCCAGGCCAGGTGACAATCGTGTTAATTCAAGCGTCTCAAGTGTTTTACACAGGAGGCTGTCATTACAAATCAATAAAGTCAAGGATTTTTCTCAGCTTCATTTAGAGAATGAAGCCCTCAAAAAGGAATATTATAGAGTATTATCTTTGATAAAAATCATGGTTACTCATAGACCAAAAAATGCCATCAATACAGTATGGATAACAGAGAAAAGAAGCCTGATACAGGTCAATTAGAAACCTGTAGGAGGCTGACATCTGAGGATCAGGTTTCATGGAAGCCCACCAGGAGCCTCTATGAGGCTCTCATCAGTAATTCATCACCTGAGAATTGGAAGTGGAATTGTTGTTTTATTGGGACTGCATTAGCCTTGATGAGAACAGTCCTGGGAATAGAAATCCAATGAAAACCTCCAACAAAACCAGAGACAGAAATGGCATGCAATGTGTATAAATAATGCCCCATACTCGTGGGTATTTCCAGAATCTTTGAATTAATTTAAATATAATAGTCATTTAGATTTTATGCACTCTCTATTTGGGCCATCTTGCATTTTCTCTTGAAACTCAGTCATGTTTGTGGGGCAGTGATATTTCTCTAAGTTCCTTGGTTGTTAGAACACTGAATGTGACTCCATGGTAACACTAATCCTGTTCCCTTAATCTAATATGTCTTAGTTATAAAAGCATAATTATTTTGGCTTTTAAATGTAGATGAAACTAGCAATCTGTGAATTGATAAGAGAATCTATGACAATGTAGGATACCAGGTTACTTGCTGATGTCAATTAAGGTTTTAATCAACTCTATCTTTTTAATTATACACCTGTGAGAAGATTTCTGTTCATGATCAGATATCTTTATTACCTACCCATTTGTAGATCCTTGTGTGTTTGTTTCTGTGTGTGGGTATGGGTGTATATGTACAAACTGAAATGATGTCACAAATTTCCCTATGCTGTTCAGCACCCATAATGTGTTCAGAGCACATTACTAGGATTTTTGGAATTTAAAACTCAGGAGACTTGCCCACCTTCAATACTTGATTTTACTCAATCATGATAAACTTTAATCACAGGTTGTACCATATATATTTGTATTGCTTCTTTGGTAATGAGGATTGAATCCATGATTGGGACATTGCTTTCAAGCCTCTTACCTTGTGCTCAGTTCCAGGCAAGTGCTCCAAGTGTTGGTATGGCTCTGGCATAGAATTCTCAAAGTCATACATATTTGAGAAAATATTCTTAACAATGAAATGGTAATATAAGTTAATGACAATCGTTTCCATGTTCATAAAGTCCAATATTTCCATGTTCATACTGACAGGTGACATTTACATATTGTTTTGCCTGGAGAAGATATTTACGTGATAACACTTCACAAGTCCAAATGTGCATACTTCCCTAAAGAGAACAAGTCGTACTTAATTTTTCACTTTCCTCAAGTTTTCCTGTGAATATCAACTTCCATTTCATTTATTGTAATAATTGTAAAGCCCAATAAATCTTTAACAAAAGGTTAATGACACATTATCCCTTATATTAATCTTACATCAATTGCATATAGAATGTCATGCAAATTTAGACAGGATTTTTTAACCAAAATCCTGAAATGTACATTTTAATATACAAGATGCTCATCCATCTCAATGATTTCCATGTGTAATCTCACCTGTAAGACAGTGTGAGGTCTTTTGAAAGCCAGTGGCAAGGAAAAAACAAATGCACAAAAGGAATTTGGTGAAGATAGGATATGTTTGTGCATAGAATGTGATATTTATAGGGCAAGAAGATATGCATCTTTAATAATTACACAATGTATATTTACAATGTTCCAAACAAAGTGGGCTGTGACTGTCGAGTACAACCCAAGGCAATTTCATGAAACCCATACTCAATGACTTTATCTTCATTGTCAACTTGCCACATTTATATATGCCCCCATATATTTATAGTTAATTTGGCACTGTCGTCCACAAAATTCCTGATGCAAAATGGAATACTCTTTGATGTATATTTTAGGAAAATTCACCTTGAAAAAATTTTGGGGGGATTTCTATGAAATCAGGGGAGTTGAATTATTTGAGGACGATGAGGTTGTTAAAAATTTGAGAATTTGGCTTATACTTAGTGGTATTGAAATAGGAGAATTTCTCATTATGTTCACATTTGTGCACCTATTGTGTAATTTGAAATATATATTGGTTTTCTGTAGAAATAGAGAGCAAGAATGAATTCTGCATTAATTTCTGAAGGATAGTTTGGAACCTGTAGACTCAGGGAAACCTGTGCCTTTTCTACTTCAGTAGGCAAGTAAAGAGACCCAATCTATCAACACATGTCTTTATAAGGAATACAATATATATATATATATATATATATATATATATGTGTGTGTGTGTGTGTGTGTGTGTGTGTGTGTGTGTGTGTGTGTATTCTTATATACAACATACAAAAATAATTATACCAATGTTCACATATTTCAGTAAGATTTCAGAACCTGATTTCTGATGAGAACATGTTTGTCATACACATACACACACACACACACACACACAAACACACACAAACACACACACACACACACAAACACACACAAACACACACACACAGAGTTAACACCCCAAAAATAAACATTAAAGAATGAATGATGATCTGGCTTGTCACTAAACCATGTTGCTTAACCAGAATCCCATTTTGAAGAGTTGTTTATTCACTCACTCACATTTTTTTTCCTTGAATTATTTACCCAAAACTCATTCAACTCGAAAAAATACTGTTATTGTGGATGAACATTAAACCAATAAGACAAAAACCCACACTTGTTAATTCCATTTGAGATGCTGGAAAATTTAGATGTCATACAATTGGACATTCACTTGAAGCCTTAGAATAGAATTTTAGTCCAAAACCAGTGTATTTTGATGCCAAATTTACAACTTTCCCTTTGAAAGTACTTGGATTTAGGTCATGGCTTTCTTTCAAATTATGTCCTAGTGAAATTTGTCATTGCAGATTAGGATTACAAATATTTGCCTTTTCTCACCATTTTGTACATTTGAATATTAATGTACACAAAACTTTGGTTTGCAAATTACCATACAACTGCTACATTGCATCATTCGGCATGAGACATATACATCCTTTGAAAATTTCAACGAGTTATTGAATATACTAATTATTTATTTCATACTATACCCCTTATACACAAAATGAAGCATTCTTATCATGGACAAAACTATGACCAAAAATGAAAACACTGAAGTGGAATTACCATATAGCAAAATATGCTTACATTTCAATGATTTGACAATTCCTAAAAATAAAATATACATTCAAAACTGAAATGGATGATTTTGACAAAGTCACAAATATCTGCAGGTGTTGGTGACTTCAACAAGTAATTAAATATCGTTATCTGTACAATTACATGGGAATTCATATACATTCGTAATAAATTGTCTAGAGGTAATCAAGAAAATGAAAAAACGATACACTGCTTGCATTTACCATCTACTAATTCATTTCAACTGCAGTTCAGGCAATGAGAAACACTTTAAAATCATGGGTACATTCCCAAATGGATTAATACATGAATCCATTGAATTTATGTGTAAAATAATCTTAAATACATTTCTCTAGTTTGGAAATATTTAGCAACAATATTCATGGATAGATTGAAAGATACCTGAAAATTGAAAATGGCACTGATGAATATCCTCATCATGATGTGCTCTGAAGTCCTCATAGATTGATGAAAAGTTGCTAATTGCCAAGCAAGAAAATGAAGAGTAATCATGATATGCTGTCTTTCCCAACAAGTTGCAAAAGGGTTGTCTATATGATACATGCTTTTAAGGCTTACATTGTTTCTATGATATAGTTCTACTTAGAATCTGTATACCAATAACAAAACCGAAAATAGTATATTTCTTTTTATATTATTATTCATAAGTTTTTTTTGTTGTGAAAATACCGTACAAAGGGGTTACAATTACATGAGCAAAATAATGAATACGTTTCTTATCAAGCATTGTTACCTCCTCCTTTTTTGCACCTTACCATACCTGCCTTCCCATCACCACCCACCCCAACCCCACCAAAGTTGTATACAGAATCTTGTATATTTCATAGTTGTGATCAGTCCAGCTGTATCCCTATTTAAAGAATTTGTTTTATCCCTTCCCCTCCACAAATTATGCCAGCATCAAATACAGTGAAAACAGCAGTTATATCTTGGGGGAGCGACACACAAAGCAACAAAAAAATCATCTTATAAATATGTTAGAAACAACAGAAAGAAAGAAAAACCATATAATTCCTTGTCTTGGGGTTCATTTCGCTAAGCATCAAGTTATCTGACTTTTTCTGCATGTCACAGGCATATACTATTTATTGAAAATAAGGGAAACTATGGGACCACTGTTTCGTTGGGCCTGACTTACTTCACTTAATATAAATCCCCCAACGACAAATCCTCAAAGAAACAACTGCCCAATAAATATGTGGGCTAATGGCTTACATAGAAATTTATCTGAAGAGACAAGAAGGATGGCCAATAGACACATGAGGAAATGCTCAAACTCTTCTTGCCATAAAAAAAAATACAAATCAAAACAACACTGAGATACCATCACACTCCAGTAAGAATGGCTATAAGCAAGAATTCTAACAGGAGATGCTTCAGGGAATATAGACATAAGGGAACCCTACTTCATTGTTGGTGCGAGGGAAAACTTGTTCAACAAGTTTGGAAAGTAGCATGGATTTCCTCAAAAGGCTCCACATAGAGATCCCCTATGACACAGCAATATCGCTTTTGGGCATTTACCCAAATGATCACAAACAAGACCATACTAAAGCTGCCAGCACAACTACGTTTATTACAGCATTATTGATCATAGCTAAGATATAGAACCAAGCCAGATGACCCACAGTGGATGAGTGAATTAAGAAAATGTAATATATATAGCAATTGAATTCAATGCCTCCTTCAGAAAGAATGGAAATGCTTGGAAAAATTTATGTTTCCTTAAGGTGATCATGTTCACGTGCATATTTTGTCATTCAATGTAATTATTTTAACATTTATATGGAAAAACAGTGAATAAAGTAATGTGAAATACACACTAGTTCGTTTCAAACATTTTTTAACAGAAAAATAGTGTACAGAGGGGTTGCATATAATTAGTAAAGTATAGCTACATTTCCTGGAGTATTGTTACCTCCTCCTTTGTGTTGCCCATGACAATCCTTCCTTCTCTTATTCTTCTCTCTTATTCTTCCCTCCCCTCCCCAACTTTTAAAGTTTATTTTCAAAACAGTGTCTTGTATACTTCATTGTTACAATGGGTCAAACTGTATCCTTGTTTCAGAATTTTGTTATATCACTTTCCCTCCCCAAACAAGGTGGAGGGCACCAAAGTCAAATACAGTAAAAACAGTTTATACCGTGGGAAAAGAATATACAAGAGAAATAAAAAAAAATCACACAGTGTATTTTAGATACGCTGAGAACAATAGTAAGAAAGAAAACAGTATTTGGCCCTGTGTTAGGGTATATTTCACTTAACATCAACTTATCTGGTTATATGTGCATAGATTTTCATATTCTCTGCTGGTCCTTGACTTATACTAGTTATTGCAACTAAGGGAAATCATGGGACCTATATTTTTGCGCTTGGCTTACTTCACTTAATATAAGTTTTTGCAAGTTTTTCCATTTCGAACAAATGGGGGTGATGTGATTCTTTATGATATAGGCATAGAATTCATATATATATATATATATATACTTATATATGAATATACATATACATAAATATATATGTATATATATGCATGTATGTATATATACATATATATGCAATGGAATAAGATGCCTTTTCCAAATTTAATATGAACCATATTTCTGTAATTTTATTAAAGTATTGATCAAAGTAATGTACAAAATATATCTACAAGTGCTTATGTATGCACATTCCATCTTCAGCATAAATTGAATGAATACATTTTTAAACTGTTGAAGATTTTAAAATGAAGGAATATATCATTATAACCTCTCAAAAATAGAAAATTTGGAAACAAGAATGCCAAGGATATTAGATCTACTTTTTATGTTTAAAATCTTCTGGTGATAAATAATGATTCTCACCCAACATATAGAGTTTTTCTTAAATTTCAGAGTCCAAATTGAATCCAATAAATTGCTTGTAGTTAGGAAGGAAGTAGTTTATTTTGAGTAGTATGCTATATAAACATTGTACATGGTTTGTTTATTTTTGGTTCGTATAGTTCTGAAAATTTACTCATATTTTGAATGTCAAGCTCATATCCGGCCATTTAAAAAAATCTTAGCATGCTCTTTCCCCTGGCCGAAGAGAAATTACTTCAGAGTTTCTTACAGATTAGTAGAAGGATAAATGTAGAGATAATGAGGGATATTGAATGTCATAAAATAGTAATTTTGTCCAGCCTGGAGTAAAAGTAATTCCTTAACAAAGAAAATTTCTACAAAAATGGAATGCTATTGGGAAAATTGTTTTATTAAATATAAAATTGACTGTAAAATATTTTCTAACCTTATAACAAAGAGATAAATGACAACACAATTTTACAGTTAAATTTGTTCTTGAAATGCCTGGTTGACAAATGAAAAACACGGCCTTCTAAAATAATCTTACTTCCATGAATGTATCCATTTCAATTCAAAAGAAGAATTTCCCAAATTATCTTCAAAATTTTATGAATATGGTTATTTGTTTTACCTCTATATCTCTGAAAATTTCCATTTTCCTGAATCATTGATATCTAGGTTTCTAAAATAATCTTACTTCCATGAATGTATCCAATTCAATTCAAAAGAAGAATTTCCCAAATCATCTTCAAAATTTTATGAATATGTTTATTCGTTTTACCTCTATATCTCTGAAAATTTCCATATTCCTGAATCATTGATATCTAGGTTTCCTCCTCAGGAGGAAGCACCATAAAATTTGGATGGAAGTCTTTAATGCAAATATTTTGGAAATGATGTAAAATTTCTGCAGTATTGTTACAACATCTGAGGGTGCCTCCTCCCACCATTTTATATTTGACTTTCATTCCAGGGACACAAAATTCCTACTGCTAAATGTAATAGCCTTTGAAGCACATTTTAGGAAGATATTCCTTACCAAAGTACTTATTAGAGAATAGGATTCTTATATAATCAGAAGAGTTGAAGTATTTGACTACAAAAAAGGAAGTTTGACATGTGAGCATATTGCCCACATTTCTGATAGATGTTAAAATATGAGGATTTCTAATTATGGGAATATTTAAGCAACAGGATTACACTTCATTTGTAATTCCAAATGTTATTTGGATTGATACAGACATATTTGAAAAAATTCAACATTAATTTGTAAATGATGGCTGGAAATCTGCAGAAATAGCGTAAACTGTGTCATTTCTATTCATGTTTGGCTGTGAATAGAAGAGAACTATGTCCATGTGTCTGTATATGGACTGCAAACTTATCAACATTAGCATCCAATGTACATTTATGAGAATTAAAAAGAGTGTATGTATGAATTCATCAATAAAGTCAATCTTATTGTCAAGGTGGTATACAGAGGGATTAGACTTTCACATGTAAGGCAGTAAGTCCTTTACTGGTCATATGTTCATACCCACTGTTCATTTTCCTCAAATTTTTCTTGTATTTTAATGTATCCCCTCCCACATGGTATAAAGTTTACTTCGAACATGTTGTTTTCTGCGGCTCGTTGTTGGATTGGTTTTCAAATACAGTGACAACATTGGATAAAACATAGGAAATTAATATATAAAACAAGTGAAAAAATAGCTTCACATTGTACGTTTAGAAAAACAACAACACATTTCAGAGGAAGATGAGGGAGGAGATGCTAGGGGCCAAGATCTGAGTTGAAACCAGGGAAAGGTCCAAAGGTCATCATAGTACTGTTTAGTCAGAGAGAAAAAATTCAGAAAGCTTGGTGAATGAGACAGATTCAATAACATTCAGGTGTCCACAGCCGGAGCTGCCATATCAACAGACAGAGCCTGGGATAAAAATCCAAAACCATGTGCAAGCAGATTCTATCACTACCACCATGAAGTAACAAGGAGATGTAATCTTTTTCCTGCTGATCACAGACCATAGCAGACTGTTGAGGGCCCGGAAACCAAGGGAAAGGTGTGAGTACCACACTGGGAGTAGGACACAAAAAACAAGATTAATCTTAATAATATTTAAGACCACACAAGACATCCTAACTCCTTATAGAACAGTGGTGGGAAGGCAGCCCTTCTCAATCACTAGAGTAGAAATTAACAAAGACCAGGCCAGAGGAGTTAGCACATAATTCTGGATGTGTAAGAGGACAATAGGAGCCATTCAAAAGGTCAAAGGAACCTGATATGTGAGGTTTAACTCTACTCCCGGGGAAAGTTGCCCTTCCCAGGCAAAGGCTTCACAAATAAGTAAGTTCCAGGAAAAATAAAATATAAGAGAAAACATCCAATACAGGTCTTTCTGCTTTCCCCGCTGTCCTGCAAATCCTCTTCCTATTATCAAAAATCAAGAAAACTGAGATTCTGAGCTTCTTTACCGATTCAGCTCAATCTGTTACCAATAATGCTAAAGAGCAACAAAAAATAGAAGGTTCAAGACAAGATATTGCTGACAATGGATGTACTATTTTTTTTGGTGATCAACCTTACTGGGCTAATCATCACTTGAGTCTGTCTTTATTGTGTAAAGCCAGGAGTAATAGGATTGTTTTGTTAGCAGCACTTGACTTACTACTTTAAGAGAAAGTATTGGCTACTAAAGAGAAAAAAATAACACCTCAAGTTATATTTGTATCTATATTTGACACCTGAATTGGGAATATTTTTGATGCACTGTTTGGAAAATTTGAAAAACAAACTGGCATGAGATTTCCTGATTCTAATGATGCACTTTTATCTTTTTTATATTAGGAAGTAGAAATAATTTGAGATTTTTAGGTTCATGGATTTTGTTTTTTTCCCAAACTATCTCCATTACAAATAATCTTAAAATTGGACATTACATTAAAATGTGTCATGTTACATACCCAAGAAGGTTCAGAGTACATCTAATCCAGTCATAATGATGTAGCTGTAATCTTTCAAATGAAAGATCAACTTTAGGGGATACATTTAATATTCAAAGAACAATCTGGAAATATTTGATTTTGGTGGTTATGATTCAGAAATGATCCTGGTTTATTTATAAAGTTGGTTTAAGTTGCAATCAAATGAGAGAAAATCAATAGATTTGTTATTGCAAAGATATATATGTACACATATACATATGTATGTATGTATGTATATATTCATATGTATATATATACATACATATATACATATATAAAGACAGGTGGGGAGGTGTTACACTTATATGGCAAGGAAATGATTCCATTTTCTATCAAGCATTGTTAACCCTCCGTGTTTATCCCCTACCATCCCCCTCCAATTTCTCCCTTTTCCCCCATCCGACAAAGTTGTAAAGTTCATTTTCAAGTTAGCATCTTGTACATCTCCTTGTTACATTGGGTCCTCCTATATCCTTATTTCAGCCTTTCTTTATTTCTCTTCCCTCCCCAAATTAGAGCAGTGCTTCTTCTATCAATTTTTGTGCTCAGTTTTTGGTGAATTGATACTTAGAATTGTAATATCTTCCAGAAGGAGAAATGCCTTAATTAATATTTAGTGACGTTCTTTATCTCTTTTGGATAATTTTAATTTGAAATCCATTTTATTGGATACTAGGATCTCAACTTCATCCTGTTTATGTGGGCTATTTTCTTGGTAGATTTTATTCCATCTTTTCGCTTTCAGTATGGTTGTTCCTGTCATGAAAATCATCCTCTTGGGACAGTTCCATCAGGGTTCTTCCTATGCTTCTTTGATTCTCTGTGGGATGTTTCTTGCCCTTTATTGTGCCATTGTGGGTTTCTGCGTTTAATACATATTTAATTAACTTTTATAGACATGGTTTAGTGGAGATATATTGTTTAAATTTTATTTCTTTGGGAAGGTTATTATTTGACCCATCATTAAGAAAAAGAGGTTTTATAGGTACAGTATGCTTGGTGGACAGTTGTTTGTCTTTATGGTGACATATATCATTCCAGGCTCTTCTTTCTTTAATGATCTCTGCTGAGAAAACTGAAGTTAGTATTATGATTGTTGACCCATTAAAGGTGATTGATCATTTCTACTTGATGGCTTTAAAGACCCTTCCATTCTCTGAATTTATCCTGTGCAGAATATTATGTGACAGTGGAAAGGATGCAAAGTTGGATCACCATATGGAACTCAATCAATGTAATACATCACATTAAGAAGAACAAAATAAGAACCACATGATTACCTCCAAAGATGCAGAAACAGCATTTGGCAAGTCCAACTACCCTTTATGAAGAAAGCAATGGAGAAACTATCCAGGGAACATTTCTCAATTCAAAAAAGGCTGTTTATACCAAACTTAAAGCAAGCATTACACTTAATGGTGTAAAGTTAATGCAATTTCCTCTAAACTTTGGAAGAAGGAAGTGATGTCCACTTTCTCCATTCCTCTTCTATATCGCATTAGAAGGGCTTGCTAGAGCAATTTGACAAGATGCAAATATAAAGGGAAGATGAAGTAAAATTCTCCATCTTTTCAGATCAAATGATCTTGTATTTAAAGCACCCACGGACTCCACTCCCAAGCTACTCTAGCTGAGTAGAATCTTTGGTAAAGTAGCAAATTTTTTCTCAAAAATCAATGGCTTTCTTGAATGCCAATAATGAAAACAGCAGATCTGAAACCAGGAAACAACTCTGCTTGTAAAAGCCACAGAAAAAATAAAATATCTAGGAATTAAAGAGATGAATGATCCTTATGATGAAAAGTTTCAAAACCTGAAAAGGTAATTAAAGCAGAACTAAGGAAGTGGAAACACTTCCCATGCTCCTGGATTTGGAAGCTTAACATCGTGAAAATGACAATAATGCCAAAGACTCTCTCCAACTTCAATGCCTATTCATTCCAACCTCATATTTCAATGGAATAGAAGCCATCCAAAAATGCATATCGAAGAAGAAAAGATCCCAAGTCTCAAAAATAATCTTTACCAGAACAAACAGCACTGGAGGAATTATAATACCAGACTCCAAACTCTATGACAAGTCTGTAGAAACACAAGAGCTTAATACTGCAACAAGAACAGATTTGAAGACCAATGGAATGGAACCGATGATACAGAAAAGAAACCACAGAACTATAGCCATCTAATCTTCGATAAGGGAGCCAAAACCATCAAATGGAAGATAAACATTCTCTTCAGTAAAATTGATGGGAAATTGTATAAACATTGTAGAAAACCAAAATTAGATCCTTCTCTATCACCTTGCACCTGAATCAACTACAAATGGAACAATGACCTCCAAGGTAAAAGAGAACCCTTGAAAACACTACAGGAAAGAACAAGAGAAACACCAGCTCCTAGGCACAGTCTAAAATATTCTTAATATAGACCCAGAAACACAACAAAAAAAGAGAAGTTGGACTAATGACATTGCACCTAACTCTAGAGCGTCTGCATGGCCAAAGACATAGCTAGCAAGATCAAGAGATAATCCAAAAATTAGGAGAACATCTTTAAAAGTAGCTACAAACCAGACAACGGCCTCATATCTAAATTATACTTAGAACTCAAAAGATTAATTCCTCCAAAAACAAATCCTCAAAGAAACAATCAGACCATCAGCAAGTGTGCTAAGACTTAAAAAGGAACTACTGTGAACATGAAGTAAGAATGTCCAATAGATACAGGAAGAAATACTGAACTTTGCTGGCATAAACAAAAAAACTGGCAAATCAAAATAATATTGAGATTCCACCTCACCACATTAGAATGTCTTGCCCAGGAAAATTAATAACAGTTGCGGAAGAGAATGTGGCCATCATTGGTGACAGTGTAAACTGATTCAACCACTCTGGAAAGCAAGCTTTCCAGAGTGGTTGAATCAGTTTACACTGTCAAAAGACTACACATAGACTACAAAAGACTGTCAAAAGACTACACATAGAGATCCCCTATGATTCAGCAATCCAACTTAGGCCCATTTATCCAGTTGAAAACAAACAAGGCCATACTACAGCTACCAGCACAGCTATATTTGTTGCAGTACTATTCACCCTGCCTAAGATATGAAAGCAAACATAATACCTTCAGTAGACAAGTGGATCAAGAAAATATGGTGTGTGCATGTGTGTGTGTGTGTGTGTGTGTGTGTGTGTGTGCGTGTGTATGTATGCATGTATGTATGTATGTATGCATTCTATGCTTCCTATAGAAAGAACGACATACCCATTTGTTAGGAAATTGAAAGAACTGGGGAAAAATTCATATTAAGTTAAGTAAGGTAGTCCCAAATAAATTTAGGTTCCATGGTTTCCCTTATTTGCAGTAATTAGTACCCATATAGGAGAATCATCTCAGATGAGCTGTAAAGATCAAAGATTATGAACATATTTCTATAAAAGATGTTGATTTGTGAAATGAATCCAAGATATCGAAGCAACAGTTCTGTGTTGTTATTGTTTTTTATATATTATGTGCTATTTTGTTTCCCTTATTTGTTTTTCACCCTATGATATATCCCCCTTTGGCACCTGAAAGGATTTTTGTAAGCTTTATCTAGCATATATATACATTTGTCTAACCTAGGAAGGAGAAGGGGAATAACAAAGTCCTGAAAAAAGGTTGTAGGATGACCTATTGCAACAATGGTACCACAGCAGATTATATTGGAGAAAAATTTGACCTCTTCGAATGCAGGAAAGGGTGGGTGGGAAGAATATGGGAGTTGGAGAAGGGAGGGACTGTGAAACAACCATAAAGGAAGAGGTAACAATGATTAACTAATTGTGTACTATTGCCTTGCTCATGTATCTATAATTCCTGTGTACAGGATCTTTACAAGAAAATAAGATTTAGAAAAAGAAAATATAGTGAAGAATCAGTCCAATTCCCGGAAGGAGATTTTCAGTGCAATACATCCAAAAATAAGTAATTTCAGAAAGAAAGATGTACATGACAGCAGATTCATGAACAATGAAAGACTGTATGGAAAAAGCAAGTAGGAATTAATTAACCCAGTTGTAAAATTGATTCGTAAATATTTTATGGCAATGTATGGTATCATAAAATTTGGGTAGCATTTGCTTATGGCAAATTAATATTTTGAAAATATGCAGGTAATAGAGTTCTTAGCATTTCGCTTAAATGTATATTAGAAGATTGGAATGTATCTTTGACTCAAGGTAGATTATCTTTGACTCGAGATAGAAAAAATAACCAAAACAATTAGTCCAACATTCTCAAAAAGACCAACTTTGAAAAAATGATTATTACATTAATTTTAAGCAAAAGGATATTGTATATTTAGGTTGAGCATCACTCTCTGAAAAATACAGTAAGGTAGAGAGCTGCTTTCCTTGACTACTTTCTCCTTAATAGTTCATGCCTTTTGTTTGTTGGCGTATATTGTTAATATTACAGAAGCAATATATATATATATATATATATATATATATATATGTATATGTATATATATCCCTTCTTCAAGGAAATACTTTGTGGAAATCACAAATAATGACCCTGATGACTATCACTGGAAATTAAGCATAGCGAAATACATTGGGAAGGAGTATTTGAATTTTTAATATCGATGTTTATGTTTGAAATCATGCCTATTATTACATTCATGCAATCATCACCTCACACTACAATGAATCAATTAAGCAATATTTGGGTTCTGTTATGTCGCGACCACCTCGACCAGCAAGGAAGACGCGACTCGGGATTCTTCTCAATGCGGTTTATTCAGGAACCTTGTAACAAGCTTCTCTCCTACTTCTCTCCTGCCCGCTTCTTCCTGGTTCTTCCTGCTTCTCCTTCCCATCTCCCCGCCCCCCCCACCCCCCCATGCTCCGGTTATAAGCCTCCTGGATGGCCAATCCTGAAGTGCCACGTGGCATATAACGATAGGGCTGCAAACACCAAAGCAAACTAGGAGCCAAGTCATAGCCATATAAGTAGTTGTTTTTTACAGAGAGCACTTGTCACCAGGAAGACGGAGGGTGGGAGCCCGTGCCATCTTAGGTCGCAGCTGCACCACACAGCCCCACCATTTTTGTGGCCGCGCCTTGAACCAAGGAGCTACAATGTTGCTTTTGCGGCTGTCTTTGGTCGCGGCTCCTGCAGCTCTCCACAGCTCCCCCTTTTTTGTTTTGTTAAGCAACAGGTAAGAGTAGAGGTTGGGCCTGTGTCTAAAACATTAATGAGAGGACCTTGCACTAGTCTTCACCTGAGGGGTGCCTTCCCCAGTGATGACCAGGCCTGTCCGATGCCTTTTTTGCAGAGGTGGGATCTTGGGCATCAACCCACTTGCAACCCAACATGCTCTTCTTGGGCTCACGCCAGGGAGTGATTCGCAAGTGCAGTGCGTTTGCCTCGCACCCTGTGCTATTCCTTCAATGTGGCAAGCCACGTGTACGGGGACTGTCCGGCTTCAATGGCAGTGAAGGCCTGGACCACCATAGCCATACTTCTGCGCTGCGAGCTCCTAATCCGGTATATGCACCACAGGCACAACAAGATCACCAATGCCAGGATACCAATAAGGGAGCCCATTCCTGCCCACTCCTTCAAATGATCCACAGCTGTCAAAATCCAGGAGGAAACATCTTTTAACAGGGCATCATCCATCCAGGTAGAGTTTATCATGACAATGGCCAATCGTAGCTGCAACATCAATTGGTCGAATTCCCCCGTCCAGTTGCCTAAAAGATAACGACAGTTGTTTAGACAAATTTGTTGCTTGGGTATAGTTATAATACTGAAAAGCAGTAATACAAAGCCCTTCATATTTTTGAACACATCCCAGCTGAGCCAACTGCCACAGGATATCAACCTGCTCCTGCACAAGGACAACCCTTTGATTTAGCAGCATCAGTCCTTCTTTTAATTGTGCATTGGCCGCTTGTTGTAAATCCAGAGCTCTGGCTGTAGTAGCCGACAAGTTATTTAAAGTCTGAGCTGTCTGTACAGTATGTGACATGGTGACAGCGGCATCCATTGCACCCGCAGCATCCACAGCTATAGCATTTACAATGGCCACAGTGATGCCAAAATCTCTCTTATGCCTAAACAAGGTTACAGCTTGAGAAGCATCTACTGGCACAGGCACCCAATGTGGGATGCGTGCATCTATAGCTAACGGATACTGAGAACTCCAGCAGGTAGCATAATAGCAGGTTTCATTAGTGCAAGCACATACATAAGTAGTACCTGCTTTTTACAAATATCACAATTTTCTTCATCACTTAGAAAAACAAGTTTCACTTCTCTTCAAAAGAATATGTCAGTCCTAAGTATAACTGCAAATAACTAAGTAAAACTTTAAAAACTTTTCTCCTTACTCTATTAAACATTTCCTATATCACTTAGTACTTAAAAATGTGTTAATTGAAAGCTTATGTTAAAACTTTCCAGCATTTAATACAGATCATTTGAATGCACAATTTAAGACTGTTCACTCCTGAAGTAGATTAAGAAGTGACATAACAAAAGATGTTAGCATTAAATAAATGTACCCTGTACTGTCTTCTAATGTTCATGAGTCTATGAAACTTGAATCTTTCTACTATCCTACTATATCAATCAAGAAATTCAAAACTTTTAGGATCCAATTAAAACTAATCAAAATTTGTGTTTGAGTTATAGGAAACTTACATTCAAAATCAACCTGAATCCAAGCATTTTTTCCTCAAGTTCCTGAGCAGGAACTTCGAAAATAGTCATTAGAAAGCTGACAGCAGAAGAGTCAATTTAAGAAAGGGAATTATAAGCTATTACTGGCCTACTGAATTTAAAGAACTTCTAGCTTTTATTTCTAATTAGGTATGAAAGAAAATAGGCCTGCAGTTTGGTTATGTTTTGTCCAAATACAATGCTAATTTAATAGATCCTTTAAATATCTAAATGCTAGTTACAAGGTATGACAATGATGAACAGTAAAATATAACTCTTTCAAATATGATTCTCAGCGGCCCCTATGGGCATCAATAGGCTCTTTACAGCCTTGCAAGTTTTTTCCTAGTCCTTGCCCTGGGCAGTAGCCCATTTGTAACATCATTTCCTTTGAGGTAAGGCTCCTGGACACTATGAACCAAGGAGCTACAATGTAGCATTCTTCAAGGAACCTCTGTAAAGTACCCTTCTTTAACTTTAGTCCTTTTGAGCGTAGTAGCTCTTCCAGGGCCAGAAAAATTGGATATGACGTCGTGGCACCCATCTTAGTTATTAAAAATTTTATTTTTTGTTACTTTCACTTTAGGCCTGTATTTTATTTCTTCCTGGGTTTCCGCTCTCTCTTTTATCTACAGAGAAGAGCCCCGTATTATGCCCGCTTTAATCGCGGATTCCCACTTCACCTGGGAACTTACCCGGGCTCTTGTCGCGGATTCCCCCTTTTCCTGCGAACTTACCGGTGCACCACCCTGACCACAGAGAGTTCTGAATTCCCCGTACAGGCCGCCAGCTGTCACAACCACCTCAACGAGCAAGGAAGACACAACCTGGAATTCTTCTCAATGCAGTTTATTCAGGAACTTAGTAACAAGCTTCTCTCCCACTTCTCTCCTGCCCGCTTCTTCCTGGTTCTTCCTGCTTCTCCTTCCCATCCGCCCCCACGCTCCGGTTATAAGCCTCCTGGATGGCCAATCCTGAAGTGCCACGTGGCATATAACGATAGGGCTGCAAACACCGAAGCAAACTAGGAGCCAAGTCATGGCCATATAAGCAGTTGTTTTTTACAGAGAGCACTCGTCACTGGGAAGATGAAAGGTGGAAGCCTGTGCCATCTTAGGTCGCAGCTGCACCAAGCGCCCCCCCCCCCCATTTTTACGGCTGCGCCTTGGACCAAGGAGCTACAATGTTGCTTTTGAGGCCATCTTTGGTCGCGGCTCCTGCAGCTCTCCACACTGTTAGTCAATTGATTTTGATCCAAACAGACTTACACAAAAGTTCGGGTCTTCAAGTTTTAATCATCCCAAAATACAGGAAAGAAATGATATCAAAATACCTGAAAATACGTTAGATGAATGATCTCACAGTCTTCGACCAAATTACATGAGGGTTGTATTTGGGAAGTTAATAATGTTAGGAGAGGAAACTAAGCCTTAGAAGTATCACCTGAAAGTGTTTCTCACAGCAGTTTTAACTGTTGTTAGTTTGACTAGTATAGAAAATTTCAAAATCGTCTTCATGTCTCCTGTGTTCAGACTTATTGGTTTTGGACCTTACAAATGATAACCATAAAACGGATTGGATCTTCAGAATATCTGATTAATCTGTATGTGGTAGAGGGAGCTTTATCACATCTAACAATTTTGCTCTGTGAATTATATGATCTCTTTAAGTTCTTTATAGCGTTTACTGAAAAAATTTTGAAAGTATGAGCATGATGTAAGAGTCCATATATACAATATTCTTCTGGACGTTAGATTGTACTAATTCTTCAATGCTAAAACGAATACAGTGTGTTAAAGAACTACCAACGTTTTTTTCTGTTCTCAAGTATGGAATTTGATTTATTTAGACAGAAAAGTGAAAAGCAAGTAAACTTTAATCAAATCTAAATGTTGACCTCATATTAATTGATACCCAAAATGCCTCCATCGCCTCCTGAAAATGTTGCCAAATGCATTCTGATTTGAAATGAGAAGACACACATCAGGAAATAAGAAGCATACAAGGGGATTTTAAATTGAAAACACCCTAAGGCAAAAAGAATAGATGCAAGCCCCAAACCAAAACCAAAATCAAAATTAAGATCCTTTTCTTCTATCATATTGCAATGTCCATCCAAGAGAAGGGAGAGTTTATCAACAATAATATTGGTGTAATTCATTCAAGGGACAAGAAAATGAAAGCAAGTAACTTAGAGATATATAGTTGAAAGTGGGATTCATACTTATGAGTAAAAAGTTTTCATCAATTTTGCTTTGTACAACATTTCTTTGAGGGAGTGGGCAACGGTGTTAGGTGGGGAAACTTTCCAAGATCTGAAACAGGCTGTGGAATATTTTCTAAAAATTTGGGATTTGAGAAATTTCACCAGATGATATAATTTTATGCACTTCTAGGTCCAAGAGGGATTTTAAGAAATCACAATCTTAAAATATTCAGCATGTTTTTTTTTTTAAGTTTTACTGTAAAGGTTCTGTACAGATGGATTCCAGTTACATGAATAAGGTAATGAGTACAGTACATTTTGGTCAATTTTACAGTTTCACTTTTTGATGTCCCACTATCCCTTCCCACCTGAACTTCTTCACTCCTCTGCATACCCCTTCTGAAGAAGTAAAGTTCGTTTCCAATATACTGTCTTGTGGTTATCCTAGTTGCAATATATCGTCCTGTTCCTTAATTCAGGCATTTATTACACTCCTTCCCTTCCCCAGATCAGACAAATATATATATATATATATATATATATATATATATATATATATATATACAGGATATATGGTATCAAAATTTAGTACAGTGTCAAAAGGAGATATGCCTTAGGGAAAAGATCAAACAAAGGAAACAATAAAATAAAATCACCGAGCATATTTAAAACAATAACTATAGACAGCTCTTTTGTCTTCATATTTTGGAGTTCATGTCACTTAACATTATTTTATATGATCATATATTCATCAGTTTTGAGCTGTTCAGCTCATCTAATAAGATTATATTATATGTATATTATTATTGCAAATAAGGGAAACCATGGGACCTAAATTTCTTTGGAACACAACTTAATACGGTTTTTACAAGTCTTTGCATTTCTTAACCAAAGGGACAGTGTTCCCCCGTCTGTTGGAAACATAGAATTGCTATCTCTATACATATGTACATACAAATGTATATATTTGCCATATTTTTTGATCCACTCATCTAACTCATCTATTGAAGGTCATTGGGTTGGTTGTATTTCTTAGTTATTGTGAATAATACTGAAATAAATATATTTGTGCTGGTTGCTTCACAAAGGTCTTGTTAGTGATGAAGTAGTTAAGTGCACCAAAGTAGGATTGCTGAATCATAGGAGAGCTCTATTCATGATACTTTGAGGAACCTTATACTGCTTTTCAGAATGTTTGAACAAGTTTACCATCCCACCAACAGTACGGTAGAGTTCCTTTGGAGCCACATCTCCAGCCCAAGCATCTGTCATTATTAGACTATTTATTATAGCCATTCTAACTGTGTAAGGTGGAATATTAATATTGTTTTGATTTAGAATTCCTTTATGGCTAGAGAAATTGAGCATTACTTCACGTGTCTATTGACTAATCTCATTTCCTCTTCAGAGAGGTAATTTTGTTTTGGTCTTAAAGAAATGATGAAGACCAATTGTCTTACTCCCTGAAAACAAGAAGTCTGCCCTTTCAGAGAATTGTTCAGATTTATTGGATAAAAATATAAAACTTTTCTGATCTTACTCATCATTTATTTATACATTAAAACTTAGTTTTACATAGGAGAAGTGTTTCAAAATAAAGAGTACTTTTTGGACTGGAGCATCTTTTCCAAAGGAATAGGACAAAACAATATTTATATAGTTTCTGTGAAAAAGAACTTAACACATATTCTTTAATCAGGAAATAACTAACAAGGTTAATCATAGTGGTTGCTATAGAAACCAGAATCTATAAATAGTACTTTACTAATTACACTAAAACTCTTTTGTGAAGGATTGTCCTTTTGCGGTTTAGTAATTCCATTTAAAACGTTCTGATTAATAAGAAGAGGTTATCAATTCATGTATGATTTTTTTCTGCAATTATATAGTCACATTCAATTCAAATTATTGCTTGTGTTTAGAAAGGAATCAGTTCGCTTTTTAGTCATTATATATTTTCTTTTTCATTTCAAATAAGTAAATGATTTCCAGATAAAAACTGTATTTCTGTTGTAACAGTTCTGTATTGTTGTGACAGTATGTGATTTTTTCCCCAAATTTTGGGGCTAACATGTTCTCAACCATAATGTCCAGCAGAGATACAAATATTCATTTAAGTATAAGATGAGATTTGAGTTCAGACCCTAGGATAGCATATTTTACTTTGAGCAAGATATAAGAGAGTATATGGAAGACACTAATCTATTTCCATTAAACAATGTATTAGAAAAAAAATAATTACAACAAATGGTTGTAAAGCCTCAAGGAGAAAATAAAATTATGCCAATTTTTGACATGTTTTGTTCACTTCAGTTCAATTGTAATAATTTATGAAACAGGATTGATAGGGTTTTAAGGACTTGCACCTGCAAGGAAGAAAGGATTGAGCAAATTATTTGTTGTATAAACATGACCGAAAAAGTTATCATCATTAAAGAGAGCAAAACTGAAGGAGCTCTATTTACTAAACTCAGTCATTCTAGGGGAAAGGTAATGCCATGTTACCAAGAAATGTTGACTACACCATCAGAGAGATAGTACATCCAGCATAGTAAAAGGCCGACGTTTTATAGGACTTGTGCTACAAATGAAGCTTACCTGTAACTTCCTCATTAGTCTTTGATTCCATCAAAATTAGTATATGCTTATTGGTTTGATTCCATGGAACTAATTTGTGAATATTTTGAGGACTCACAGCCAAATGGACCGAAAGATCGTCTTGATTTTATGCAACCAATGTCTCATACAGAAAAAAAACAACATTTGAGCATTTTATATTGTGATGACTAAACTTTGTATAATATTTCTAGATTATGGATAACAGCATTAATTTACTGAAAATTATTCCACACAATTCTCAATAATCCACTGTAGCCCAGTAGACCTATGAAGATTCCTTTACCAGTATTATGTCATTTACTGAAAATATACCATGGTCTTGTAACTTGATTAACAGCTAGGAAATAAGACTTAACAAGTCCTGAGGAAAGATGTAAAGTAAAAGTAGGAGGAAAGTGAGAAAATATTGAGGCTCCTATTGTGAGATTTCTACTTCAGTTCCATAGGTAGAAAATATCTTCACTTAAGTATGTAGTTGCTTGGAGTAATAATTAATACAGCAAAGTTTATAGGACAATTAATTTGTCAAAAGCCAAACCACTGAATTTTAGAGAATCGGGAACAATGTATGTTATTTAGATTGAAGACAGAAATGAAGAAAATAAACTAGTACATGCTACAAGATTGAAAATAAACTGAACCTATCATTAAATTTGACAATATGAATGAATCTTACCAAGGAGAGCAAGTATCCTTACCCTCTGAAGAAAGAAAGCTTATATCAAGCAGGTATGTCTACTGTTGTCCCTTGCTTTCAGTATACCTTCGGGATGGGGATCTACTTATTCTATTATTTACATAACCATATTTTTTATTGTGAAAATACCATGCATAGGGGTTACAATTACATGGGCAAGATAATGAGTATATTTCTTATCAAGCATTGTTGCCACCCCCTTTTTTCCCCTTCTCTTTCCTTCCCATTTCCTACCCCCCATAACCATAATTTTTTGTCAACATTACTCAATTTATTGAACACTACTCCACATGATGACCCCAGAAAGAACAAATTTAGAAAGCGGAGATACCAGAGCATGCCCTAAATTTTCTCTTTTAGACTTCCTGAGAATTGTGCTGTGGTTCAGTAGAATTGAACTCTGGATGGAATTCTTACACTTTTTAACTCACATATAAAAATGTCCTACTGCTTATATCTATTTACCTTTATCTACCCATCATCTAGGTTCGATTGGTACACTCATTTCATGTGCACTTTTCATTCTTTACAATACCAGTGTTCATATGAATAGAAATCATAATTTTGAACTTTATATACTAGGTTTAAATTAAGGCGATTATAGGGCAGTAGAAGAACCTCCTCAAATGACCTCTCAAAATTCACGACTGCCCATTGAAAACATGTACTCATATGAAGAAGCCTTTACCACTATCATATCAATTATCCGAATGTTACCATACCAGCAGGCATTACTTCAGAGTTTGTTAAGGAGGATTTGAAGGATGAATGTGGAGATATTGAGAGATAATAAAACTTGTGATATAGTAAGTTTTGTCTAGCTGCCTTGAATAAAAGTAAATGCTTACAAATAATTATCTTCAAAAACAGAATATTAGTTGAGAAATATTTTACTGTGTCACAGAGCCCAGCCTGGAGCCATTCTCAGGATTTATGTTTACTGAATTTCAATTGATTTTCTAGGCTGTTGTAGGGGGTGGCACCCTCTGTTTACCCAGTAGAAAGCCACTCCTGGGGGCGCATTTTCCTCTGCCTGGGCTGGGTGAATTTTTCCTGGGTGGAGTTGAGACTGGTAGGTCTGGGCTGATTCCTCTGACCTGGTAATTGACTCTCCTGTTTATTTCCAAGGCCTGAATTGGTGCTAGCAGCTCAGCCAGGCCATTTTCACTATCAAAGATGAAGATCTCCAGTAGTAGGGTGGGGGATTGATGGGCGGCAGCCACAGGCGTGGTAGCAATATCCTTAGCCACCATAAGTGGGACTTAAATGTGATTGTCTTGGATTTAGTGTGATTGTGGTTGGCAGGTTTGATAAGGTGGATAATTTGTAATAAGAGGAAAGTAGGAAAGGTATAGTAAAAGGACAAGCTGATATATACACATCCCTACAATAGTGTCTACGGTATACCAATTCTGTTTTGCAGATGTTGTAAAAAAATAATCAGAGCAAGGACAAAAATGTAGATTAAGGAAGTTTTGGGCAAAGGGACAAAGATAAATGGTAATGCCATTTGTTTATTTCCCCACTGAGGTACTATGAAATGTAATGTAGTGATTAAATGACATCACTTTTTTTCCTTCAGAATATGGAGTTATATTCAACTTTTATTAGAATAGTGGTTGACAGGAAATTTCAAATAATGTATACTCAGTTGATATTATGTTGAAAATGAACATTATAAATTTCGTGAAGGGGTGTAACTTGTGGAGTTGGGTGGGAAGGGATTGTAGGGGGAAAATGAAGAAGAAGGCAAAAATGCTTGATAGGAAATGCACTCTTGACATCCTCTGGGGATGTCAAGCTTCTACATACACCTCTGGAGTGTTGGTTCGTGAGTCGTTTCTGGTCTGCAATCTTCAGGATGAAGATATCTCCTCCTTTTCAGTTCTTCAGTTGAGTAGAATTCGCTTGCCGGCCGCCTCTGGCACCTTTGTCCCTTATTCTCTTTGTTGCAGGTATGGTGGTAATGGCCACTGCCACCACACCTGTGGCTGCCGGCAAGTGCTCAGATCTATCTCCTTGCCTAGATTTTCCTCTCTGCCAAAACGCTTTGTACTGTTATAGCACACTTGGTGTAATTATCTGGCCTTGGATTGTTCACTGGAACACTAAAACTGCTTTCTATGTTTAGCCTCCAGCGTCTCCAGCCCCATCTTCCTAACACTTCTCCAAATATTTTGTATTTAAATTTTTTGTTGTTCTTAAAAATAAAAAAGGTTGAAAATATTCAGATGCCAGTGGCTCTCACCTATAATCATAGCTACTCATGAAGCTGAGATTTGAGGATCTCAGTTTGAAGACAACCTGGGTAGAAAAGTCGATGAGATTCGTATCTCCAAATAATTCCTCAAAGCACAACCAGAAGTTGGGCTAAAGATCAAGGCAGAACACTAGCCTTGAACAAAACGGGCTCACTGACTGTGCACAGCCCCTGAATTGACATCTCTTGGCAGGCAAAAAACAAACAAACCAAAAACATCAGAAATCTAAAAATAGTCATAAAAAAGTATTAAATATTTAATACAATCATATTTTAAGATCATTTTTGAATTTCTTATCACATACCAGACTTTATGCTCATACCACCCAGATTACTCAAAAAGTTGTTAGTTTGTGAGAAATAAGATAATCCTGTGAAATATACGGAGTTTTCAACATATATGAAATGTATTTTTTGTAAAGTAAATTTTATGGTACTTTTGTTTTGGAATCTTTTGGGAAGAAATAATAAAACATTACTAAACTATTCAAGTAAAAAGTAGCCAAGTGTCTCAATGTTAGCCTTGAATATATAACCTAAAGTTTTAAGAAGGTTAAGACAGAGGACTAGGGGCATGTTATTAATTTGAAAATAGATAATAAATAAACGTAAGAAGTCAAGGTCATGTATTGGACCAAGTCTTGGCAAAATATCCAGATTGACAAGTAATTAAGATGAAGTTGGAAACAGAGGCATGTAGAAGTCTGGCAAGAACATAATATAAATAGGAGTGTGACTCTGCAGCCAGACTTAACAAGTTGAACAGAGGTTCCTTTGATCATAATCAAAATGAGAGAAGAAACACACTCATTAGGATCTATCAACTTACATGATAGAGAAAAGTTAGTGAGTGTAACAATTGGGGAAAGAATGAAAAGGCAAAACAAATCAACTCAGGATGATAGAAAACTCTAGACCAAAAGTGGGGGGACAGAAAAAAGAAAAGAAACTCCATTAAACTGATTGCTTACACATGTATACTTTATACGGTTTGTGAGGAATAAAGAGAAAGTGAAGATGAGCAACATAGATATGTATTTTAATAAGAGGACTCATCAGCCCCTTACAATATTTTACATTTTGAAATTGACAAAATACTGGCTGAAGCCAGGCTCTTCTAATTTAGTAAATATGATAGTGGCAAGTTTTCTTTTTTTTCTGGATTTTCTTTTTTTTTTTTTAATTTAATTTTATTTTGTTTGTGAACATACTGTACAGAGGAATTACAATTACATGGGCAGGATCATACGTATATTTCTTACCAAGAATTGCAGCCTCCTCCTTTGTTTACGCTTAACATTAATTCCCAGCCTCCCCCCTGCCCCCCAATCCCAATCCTTCTCCTTCCCCCCCTTTCCACCCCTCCCCCCGCACCGACGTTGTAAAGCTCATTTTGGACATGACAACTTGTACTTCTCATTGTTGCAACAAGTCCACCTGTATCCTTAAACAACTGGATTTTCCCCATCTCCTCCACAAGTTATACTGACATCAAATATAGTGAAAACAGGGGTTTTACTGTGGGGGAGGGACATACAAAGCAACAAAGAAATAATCTTATAAATGCGTTAGAAACGCATGCATGAAAGAAAAAACATTAACATACATATCTAATGGTTCATTTTCCTGACATCACGTTATCTGACCTTTTCCGCTTGACTCATACATATACTAGATACTACAAATAAGGGAAACCATGGGACATATGTTTCTTTGGGCCTGGCTTACTTCACTTAATATTATTTTTTTCCAAGTTTTTCTATTTCCTAACAAATGGGGCAATGTCATTCTTTCTGATGGAGGCATAGAATTCCATTGTGTATATATACCACATTTTCTTGATCCATTCATCTACTGAGGGGCATCTGGGTTGGTTCCAGATCTTAGCTATGGTAAATAATGCTGCAATAAACATAATTGTGCTGGAGCTTTAGTGTGGTCTTGTTTGTAAACATTTGGGTAAATGCCCACAAGTGGGATTGCTGGGTCATAGAGGATTGCTGGGTAATAGAGGAGTTCTATGTGAAGTCTTTTAAGGAACCTCAATACTGCTATCCAAAGTGGTTGAACAAGTTTACATGCCCACCAACAATGAAGTAAGGTTCCTTTCTTTCCACATCCTCTCCAGCATCTTTTGTTGTTAGAGTTCTTGATTTTTGCCATTCTAACTAGAGTGAGGTGATATCTCAATGTTGTTTTGATTTGCATTTCTTTTATGGCTAAGGATGTTGAACACTTCTTCATGTGTCTATTGGCCATCCTTCTATCTTCTTCACAGAAGTTTCTCTTTAAGTCTTTAGCCCACTTATTTATTGGGCAGTTGTTTCTTTGTGGATTTGTTGTTGGGGGTTTAATTTTTTGAGTTCCAAGTATATTTTAGATATGAGACCCTTGTCCATTCTATGGCTAGTAAAGATCTTCTCCCAATCCGTGGGCTTTCTATTGATCTTGCTAGCTATGTCATTTGCCATGCAGAAGCTCTGCAATTTTATACAATCCCATTTGTCCAACCTTTCTTTGATTTGTTGTGTTTCCGGGTCTCTATTCAGAAAGTTTAAGCCTATGCCAAGGAGACCTAGGGTTTCTCCTATTCCATCCTGTAATATTTTCAGAGTGTATGCTTTGACTTCAAGGTCTTTGATCCATTTGGAGTTGATTCTGGTGCAGGGTGATATATAAGGATCTAGCTTTAGTTTTCTACAAGTAATTAACCAATTTTGCCAGCACCATGTACTGAAGAGGCTGTCTTTCTTCCATTCTATCCAAGATTAGATGGCTATAGGTCTGTAGGTTCATTTCTGGGTTTTCAATTCTATTCCATTGGTCCTGAAGTCTGTTTTTATGCCAATACCAAGCTGTTTTGATTACTATGGCTTTACAGTAGAGTTTGAAATTTGGTATTGATATTCCTCCAGCAGTGTTCTTTCCGTTGAGGAGCGTTTTTGCTATTCGGAGTCTTTTATTGTTCCATATGAATTTTTGGATTGCCTCTTCTATTTCCTTGAAGAATGAGGTTGGAATTTTGATAGGTATTGCATTGAATTTGTAGATAGCCTTGGAAAATATTGCCATTTTCACGATGTTAATCTTTCCAATCCAGGAGCATGGGAGGTTGTGCCATTTTTTAAGTTCTGTGTTAATTTTCTTTTTTAAGATTTTAAAGTTTTCATCATAGAGCTCCTTGACTTCTTTAGTTAAGTTAATTCCTAGGTATTTTATTTTTTGTGGGGCTATTACAAATGGAGTTGCTTTCCTAATTTCAGCCAGACTTTTCTCATTGTTGGCATACAGGAAAGCCATTGATTTGGGGGGGGGGTTAATTTTATAACCTGTTACTTTGCCAAAGTTTTGACTCAGCTTGAGTAATTTGGGATTGGAGTCTATGGGATTCTTTAAATACAAGATCATGTCATCTGCAAAGAGGGAGAGTTTTATTTCTTCTTTCCCTATTTCTATCCCCTTTATGTCTGCATCTTGTCTTGTTTCTGGAGCTAGGCATTCTAATACTAGATTGAAGAGAAGTGGAGAGAGTGGGCATCCTTGTCTTGTTCCTGAGTTAAGAGGAAATGGCTTTAGTTTTTCAACTTTGAGTACAATGCTGGCTGTAGGTTTGTCATATACAGCCTTTATTGTATTGAGGAATGTTCCATGGATTCCTAATTTTTCCAAAACCTTCATCATAAAGGGGTGTTGGATCTTGTCGAATGCTTTTTCTGCGTCTATTGAGATAACCATGTGGTTCTTGTTCTTGCTTCTGTTGCTGTGATGAATAATATTAATTGATTTGCGTATATTGAACCAGCTTTACATCCCTGAAATGAATCCTGTTTAATCGTGGTGTATGATTTTTTGGATGAATTGTTGAAGTCGATTGGCCAAAATTTTGTTGAGAAGTTTTGCATCAATGTTCATCAAAGAAATTGGTCTATAGTTCTCTTTCTTTGATGAGTCCCTACCTGGTTTTGGGATGAGGGTTATGATGGCTTCATGGAATGTGTTTGGTAGTGAGCTATCTCTTTCAATTTCATTGAAGAGTTTGAGGAGTGTTGGTGTGAGCTCTGCTTTGAAGGCCTTGTAAAATTCCGCTGTAAAACCATCTGGTCATGGACTTTTCTTAGCTGGGAGGTCTCTTATTGCTGTTTCTATTTCAATGCTTGATATGGGCCTGTTAAGATAGTTTAACTCATCTTGGTTGAGTTTTGGCATGTCAATATTTGTTAGGAAAAGGTACATTTCTGTCAAGTTCTCAAACTTATTAGCATAAAGTTTTGAGAAGTATTCCCTTATTATGTTCTGAATCTTGGTTGTTTTCGTGGTGATGTTTCCATTCTCATCTCTGAGTTTATTAATTTGGGTGTGTTCTCTTCTTTTTCTGATAAGCTTTGATAAGGGTCTGTCAATTTTGTTAAGTTTTTCAAAGAACCAACTCTTTGTTTTGTTGATTCTCTCTATAGTTTTTTTAGATTCTAATTCATTTAATTCTGATTTAATTTTGATTATTTCTGTCCATCTACTGGATTGGGGTTTATCTTGCTGCTCTTTTTCATTTAGGTTTAGATGTGTCATTAAATTGATAGCTTCAGATCTCTCCAATTTGTTGATGTAGGACCTCAGAGCTATAAATTTGACTCTGAGTACTGCCTTTGCTGTGTCCCAGAGGAGATGGTAATTTGTGTGTTCATTTTTGTTGAATAGCATAAACATTTGAATTTACTTTCTAATCTCTTCCATGACCCACTCATGATTCAGCAGTGTGTTGTTCAGCCTCCATGTAATACCGGATTTTCTTGGTGGCTGTTGGTGTTGAGTTCTGATTTTATTCCCTTGTGGTCAGAGACAATGCAAGGTATAAATTCAATGTTTCTGAATTTAGACAATTTTGCTATGTGGCCTAAAATGTGGTCTATTTTAGAAAATGTTCTATGTGCTGCTGAGAAAAACGTGTATTTTGATGCTGCTGGGTGAAATGTTCGGTAGATGTCTGTTAAGTCTAGTTGATCTATGCAGCTGTTTAGATCTGCGGTTTCTCTGTTGAGTTTTTGCCGAGTTGATCTATCTAGTGGGGAGAGTGGTGTGTTCAAATCCCCAACAATTAATGTCTTTGGATCTATATGGGATTTGAGCGAAAGTAGTGTTTCTTTGATAAATGTCAGTGCTCCATTGTTTGGCGAATAGATATTTAGAATTGTAATAACCTCCTGAAGGTGAGATCCTTTAATTAGTATGTGGGGACCTTCTTTATCTCTTCTCACAAATTTTAATTTGAAGTCTATTTTATCTGATATTAGGATTGCAACTCCCGCCTGTTTATTGGGGCCGGTTGCTTGGTAGATTTTGTTCCAGCCTTTGACATTGAAAATGTGTTTGTTTTTACAGGCAAGGTGTGACTCCTGCAGGAAGCAGATAGAAGGGTCTTGTTTTTTAATCCAACTAGACAGTCTAGGTTGCTTAATTGGAGAGTTCAGCCCGTTAACGTTAAGAGAGAGGACCGAGAGGTATTTGGGAGTTCCTGTCTTGTTATCCACCTTCTTGGGGGCTGCAAAAACTGGGTTCTTCCCATGGTTCTTGAATTCTCAGTTTGGGTGCAGTTTCTTTGCTTTTATTGCGGTCTTGTTGGTTTTCAATGTGTAGGACATCTTTAAGAATCTTTTGTAGGGCTGGTTTGTTGGAGATGTATTGTTTCAATTTTTCTTTGCTATGGAAGATTTTTCTTTGGCCTTCAGGTATGAAGGAGAGTTTAGCTGGGTACAGTATTCTTGGTTGATAGTTGTTTCTTTTTAGGGCATGGCATACATCATTCCAGGCTCTTCTTGCTGTGATTGTCTCTGCTGAGAAATCTGAGGTGATTCTAATTGGTTTTCCTTTATAGGTGATTAACCTTTTCTCCTTGACAGCTTTAAGGATCTTTTCCTTGGTCTGGGTTGATCCTGTGTGGATTATAATGTGATGGTGGGATGTCCTATTCTGGTCTAGTCGATTTGGAGTTCTAAAAGTTTCTTGGATCTGAATAAGTCTATCTTTTTGTATGTTTGGGAATTCTCTGCTCGGATCCCGTTAAACAAATTTCCTAGACCATTATCTTCTGTTTTTAGGTTCTCCTCTACACCCATTATCCTTAGATTAGGCCTTCTGATGGTGTCTTCCAGGTGTTGGATAGATCTATCATATTTCTTGGACTTGTCTTGGATGGTTGTATGTTCTTTCTCTATAATATCTAGGCTGTCTTCAATCCCTGAGATTCGATCTTCTGCATGGTCTAACCTGCTGTCAAGACTCTCTACTTTGTTTTTTATCTCTTTTCCTTCTAATTGGTCAGCTTTGATGGCTTCAAGTTTTTTGTTGATGCTCTGTTTTAGGTCTTGTATGAATTTCTTTACTTCCTTAATTTGGTGTTCAGTGTTTGTTCTCAAATCACTTAGTTGATTGCTTATGGTTTCTTTGGACTCCCATTCCTTCTGTTGGGTTCCATTCAGCATTCCCTTTGTGGTCTCCCTGACTTCCTTCAGCTCTTTGTTAATGGATTCTATGGATGCCTTTAGTGATCTTTGTGTATTCTCTACCTGGTCTCTCAATTCCTGTATTACTCTTTGATTAGCTTCCTCCCGTTCGTGTTATTCCTGCAATTCTCTTTCCTTCTGTTCGTGGGATTCCTGCAGTTCTCTTTGAGTGTATTCAGCCTGCTCACACCATTCCTCCCTTTCTCTTTGAGTATTCTCAAGTTTTCATGCAAATCCGGTATAAGTTTTTGAGTAGCTTCCTCACGCTTATGATATTCCTGTATAAATTTTTGGGATTCCTCCTTTCTCTCCCTATCATGCTCATACTGAGTCCTTTGTAAGTTGTCAAACTTCTCATTTATCAGGTTTGGCAGCACTGTTTGTAGAGCTATTTGGGAACTCTCCTCTGGATTTTTCATTATCTGTTATGACCCCTGATTATCAAGATTGGAAATTGAGATACCCGAATTTGCCATTTTTCTTGTTTTTTTCCGGCTTACTCTGCCATTTTGAGATGAAAATAACACCAGTTTTGTGCTAGAACACTATCTTAAGGCAACCATCAACCAAAGTCTGAATTTGTACAGACAATATTCTACAGATACAAGCTAGTTCAAAAGATACATCTATTCAACATCAAACAACTATATGTTAATGGGCTTCACACCGCAGAGAAGAATATGGAAAAACAGAAATTTTTAGGTTTAGGGAGAGATGTGGGTAAAAAATAGGAATAGATTGGCGTGGGGAGGCAGAGGGAGAGTTAACTATGTCCTAATCACAAAGCAGGAAATAGGTTGGGTAGGGTAAAAGTAGAGAGAGTGAAAAAGAGAAGAAAGGGAAAGGGAAAAGAGACCAGAAAAAAATAGTAAAGTAAACGTTAATATAATTATGGAGATTAAAAGACCATCTAGAGAAGAATGTGAATATATTGAAAAAAGGGGAGGGACATAGAGGAGATGTGAAAAACTTAAAAAAATGCTTAAATATTATATAGGTGTAAAGAGGTAGTACTGATATTAAGGAATTTAAGTCTCAAAGGTTTTGAATTGAGTAATTAATTTGTGGATTAAGTGTGTACACAATGTGGGATAGGGTCTACTAGTTAAATACGGGTTTATCTGAGGATGTGCAGGACAAGAGTTTAGTCACATAAAGAAGAACAAAAGAGAGGAAAAGGTGAAAATGATAAGAAAGGGAAAAAAGATCAGAAGTTCAGTAGAGCTAGACAAAAACAAAAAGATAATTAAGAAAGTAAGAAAAAGAGAGAGAAGACAAGAAAAGAAAGGAAAACGCACATTCCTGTATTCCTAAAATAAAAATTATAAGAGGGAATAAAAAGTTACTGGAAAAACATTTTTTTTCAAAAAAGGCAAAAATTAAAGATTAATAAAAGTTTTAGAAAAGGAAAACAAATTTATATATATATAAGGTACCAAAAAAAAAGAAAAAAAAGAAAAGGAGAAGAAAAAAGAAAAAAGTTCTTTGATTTTTTTTTTTTTTTATTTTTTGAGAGGGGTGGGAAGAATCCTGTATCTCCCTTTTGTCTGTAAACAGCCTCTTATTGGAGTCTCTGGTCAGTTTGAGGTCCTGTGGCTTGATTGGTTTCTTAAGTCAGTTTGTTCGAACAGGCAGAAAAATGCTCTGCTTTATCCAAGATTTTGAGATCCCCCTCCCAGGTTAGTTTAATGGGAGGGTTATCTGCTTTGAGAATCACAAAAGTCAGGGATGCAGTGATGAGGCTAGGTTCTGGGTAGAGTTGAGGCCTTTCAACAAACAGTAGCTTTTCCCTGGGGCTATTTTGTTAAAAACTCACAGAGCCCAGCCTGGAGCCATTCTCAGGGTTTCTGTTTTTCAAGGAGGAGGAGCAGCCTCTGGCTCTGGTTACCCAGTGAGGAAAGCCACTCCAATGGCTGGCGGCTGAGCTGGGTAACTTTTCCCTGGATGGAGCTGGGTCTGGCAGGTCATTTCGCCGCTAAGTTCTTGTGACCTGCTAAATGACTTGTTTTATTCCAAGGCCTGAGTTGGAGCTGGCCGCTTCTCCGAGCTTTGTCGGTATCCAAGATGGAGATCAGCGGTGCTGGGGGGGCAGACGGGGCTTTCCCTCCTCTGCTCCCTGAGAAGGGGTGAGGACGTCAGGCTTCTACTCACGCCGACTCTTTGATGCTGGGTCATCTCTGGTCTGCAAACTGCAGGATGAAGTTGTCCGCTCCTTGGTTCTTGCTGGTGTTGAGTAGAATCCGCTTGCCAGCTGCGTCTGGCTCCTTTGTCCCGGACTCTGTGGCTCAGGTATGGCCGCGGCTGTGGTTGGCGCCCCCACCCTCCTTCCGCCGTGGAGGCTACTGGCAAGCGCACAGATGTGTCTCCTTGCCTTGGCTTCCCCTCTCTTGTCTAACTCTCTGTCCTGTGATGGCACACTTGTGATTCTCTGGCTTAGGACTGTTCACTGGAACTCTAAACCTGCTTTCTATGTGAGAGCTTGTTCAGATTCCAGCTTCTCCTCCGCCATCTTCCCGGAACCTAGTGGCAAGTCTTCTTTAGAACAGATGGAAATTAGTTATGAAATGATAAAACATACGAGAAAGTATATCTATTTGTTTCCATTTATTTATAATTAACAAATGTCTGACCCAGTTTGAGAAAGTCAAATATATTAACATAGTGTGATCTCCAAAAGCACAGATGTAAGTTGAGTTTCATAGTAGTATTTACCCAATAACAGAGGAGTCCATGACTCGGAGTTCTCTTTTTAAATTTTTAAAGAATTTTACTGTCTTCAGAATAGTTTCCTTGTATTCCACCTAATCTGTTTGAAACGTACAGATTTCCCCATCCAATATGTAGAAAGTTTACAATGGTAGGTACATACATAGAGTCAATAATGCACAGCTCAGCTCCATTGTTCTGATAAGTGGGACTTAAATGTGATTGTCTTGAATTTAGTGTGATTGTGGTTGGCAGGTTTGATAAGGTGGATAATTTGTAAGAAGAGGAAAGCAGGAAATGGATAGTAAAAGGATAAGCTGATATATATATATACATCCCTACTCTAGTGTCTATGGTATCCCAATTCTGTTTTGCAGATGTAAAAAATAATCAGAGCAAGGACAGAAATGTAGATTAAGGAAGTTTTGGGCAAAGGGACAAAGATAAATGGTAATGCCATTTGTTTATTTCCCCACTGAGGTACTATGAAATGTAATGTAGTGATTAAATGACATCACTTTTTTTCCTTCAGAATATGGAGTTATATTCAACTTTTATTAGAATAGTGGTTGACAGGAAATTTCAAATAATGTATACTCAGTTGATATTATGTTGAAAATGAACATTATAAATTTCGTGAAGGGGTGTAAGTTGTGGAGTTGGGTGGGAAGGGATTGTAGGGGAAAAACAAAGAAGAAGGCAACAATGCTTGATAGGAAATGCACTCTTAACCTTGCTCATATAACAAAAACCCCTCTGTAGAGTATGTTTACAATTAAAAAACAATGAACAACAGCTGATAAATAAGTTAGAAACAATCGCATTTATTATCTGTTTTTTGTATTTTTTATTGTAAAAATAGTGTATAGGTGCCCAATAAACTTTACAATCACTTTTCTGCTACTTCCACTTTTTAAGTTTAATACTGTGTGTCATCATTTTTTGTACAAGTTCTATGGTACACCAAAATGCCATAGAATCTTTCACAAGAAGTCCTGAGTAGCATCTGCCATTTCAAATTCTTCTTTTCCAGCATAATGTTGAAAATGAAATAATTTCAAGTCTATCCCATCAGTTCCTTATGAAAAATTGCCAAGATATATTTTTAAGAACAAGGAGAAATATGGCAAATAGTAAGATGAATGAAATTGATTGAACTTATATTTTATTATAGGAAAACTGGTCTATATTTATGTAATCTGAATTTACAGAAAGGAATTGATAATATTATTGTGGCAAGATTTCACATCCTTCTTATGTGACCATGAAAATGACTCAAAAGTATCCATTTTTATCATTTTATCTCTGATTTTACTTAATCTTTCCAATTAATCTAAGGATTTTATTGTACTTCCTTTGGAAAATGGAAAATTAATTTGACCTGACCGGATAATCCTCATATTATACACCCATTGCCAACATTTTGCGCAATTAAGGAAACATCATAATTCCTTATATGCTATCTACCAGCTTAGTAAGTTTTAAATAAAGACTAATATTTATTATTTAGTTGTATCACAATATTATGTGAATTTTAAATTAGATCTTAGTTATAACTCATATGCAATTGAACATTCTAAACTTGCTAAAATTTAAAAGACAATATTCGGATTTAAACATTAAAAATAATTCAATTATGGCTTTCAATAATAGCATTCCTTCCTTTTGATGTTGGGTTATAGATTTCCAGAAATTTTCTTATTTTTGCTTATTTTTTTTGTATCTAATGTCCTTAGTCTAAGGTTAAGTCAAACAGAGAAGGGCTCATGATACATGCATGAATATTCATTGGAACTTAAATTAAATTGGTTCACTTTTGCTTCTGATATGATGGCATCAAAAAAGTCTCAAGCAAGGTGAATTTATTTATTTACTTTTTATTTTTTAATTGTCCAAATACCCTACAAAACGTTTACAATTATATGAGCAAAGTAATGAGTATATTTCTTATCAAGCACTGTTTCCTCTTTCTTTGTTTTCCCTTCCCTTCCCTTCCGATCTCCACTTCCTACCCCCTACAAACCGCTCCCCCCTTTATATCCTCCAAAGTTGTAAAGTTGTAAAGTTCGTTTTTCGACGTAACGTCTTGTACATATTATTGTTGCAATGGGTCCAACTGTATCCCATTTTAAACAAATTTTTCCCTTTCCATCCACAAATTATACCAACATCAAATACAGTGAAAATACGCGGCAGGGAGGACATTCATTTTCATTTAAAAAGAAAATATAGTTTGTTACTACTAGTGGACACCTCATGAAACATTAAAATGATATTCACAACCGAGGGTATTAGAGAAAAATTTGCTTTTTGTTACTATTTGTGTTGTTTAAATAATTTTTTATTGTAAAAATGCCGTAGAGAGGGGTTACAATTATATGAATGAATTAATGAGTATATTTATTTTCAAGAATTATTGCCTCCTCCTTTGTTTCCTAATCCAGTCCCTTCCCGTTTACCCTGCCCCCATCCCCGCCCATCCAATCCATATCTCTCCTCCTTCCTTCCCCCTTGCCAAAGTTATAAAAATCATTTTTGGACAGATCGTCTTGTACATCTCATTTTTGCAAAAGGTCCATCTGTATCCTATTTAAACAGTTTGTTTACTGCCTTCCCCTCCTCAAATTATACTAATATCTAATCCAGTGCAAACAAAGGTTACACACTGGGGGAGGGATATACAACGGAATAAAAAGATCACGAGGACCTTATAAATAGAAAAAATAGCAAGAAAGTAAAAAACACTTATGTCCTTAATTTGGGCTTTATTTTGATTAATATCATCTTATCTGATCTTTTCTCCTTGTCTCTGACATATACATTATTGCAAATAAGTGAAACCATGGGACCTATGTTTCTTTGGGCCTGGCTTACTTCATTTATTATAATTTTTTCCAAGCAGAACATTTATTAATAGAGACCCAGAGACACAACAAATCAAAGAAAGGTTGGAAAAATGGGACTGCATGAAGTTGCAGAGCTTCTGCATGGCAAAGGACATAGAAAGATTAATAAAAAGCCCATGGATTGGGAGAAGAACTTTACTAGCCATACAATGAACACGGGTCATACCTACAATATACCTGGAACTCAAAATATTAAATTCCCAAAAACAAATCCTCAAAGAAACAACTTCCCAATAATAAGTGTGCTAAAGACTTACGGAGAAACTTCTCTGAACAGGAAATGAGAATGGCCAATAGACACAGGAAGAAATGCTCACCCTCACTTGCCATAAAAGAAATGCAAATCAAGACAACACTGAGATTCCACTTCACCCCAGTTAAAATGGGTATAATCAAGAACTCTAATAACAACAGATACTGGAAGAGATGTGGGCAGTAGCAAACCCTACTGCACTGTTGATGGGAGTGTAAATTTGTTCAATCACTTTGGAAAGTAGTATGGCACCTCCTAAAAGATCCACATCGAGATCCCATATGACCAAGCAATCCCACATTTGGGCATTTACCCAATGATCACAAACAAGTCTATACTAAAGATACCAGCACAACTATGTTTATAGCAGCATCATTTCCATATCTAAGATATGTAATCAGCCCACATGCAACTCAGTAGATGAATGGATCAAGAAAATATTGTACATAGACACAATGGAAGTCTATGCCTTGATTAGAAAGAATAACATTGCCCATCTTTTTGAAAATGAAAAGACTATTTCTGATATGATATCAGACATTTGCATAGAGAAGCAACACTCAATGCCATATCATATCTCTAAAGTATTAGAAAATTGTAACTAAAATTAACATTTATTCCCTATTGCTTTCTCTCTTCATATAAACTTATGTTAGAATATTTGGTAGTATTACATCCATTTTAGTAACTGCATACTCCACTATAATAAGATTATTTCATGCAATTAAAATAACACTTTCTCAACAATCATCCACAAAGACAAAAGTTGCATTTTTCTACTATGTATTAATTTGACTAATTTCAAATACCATATAAATATCTGATACAGAATAAAAGTAATTTTTTGCTGTCAATAATTTATTTTCATCCTTGCCATTGCATCAGTTAGCAGTTTATTTTACTATGTACTAATCTAATTTATGAAAACAGCATATCGTTTGTCATTTTTCTTTTGGTGTATATTTTCCACTTATTAACTATTATAAATATACATACTATGAGAATTCATATAAAGAGATTCTACTGAAACTCTTTTTTCTAAGCATTTTATTTTAGTGTCTTTTGTATTTTCTATTCTTTACTGTGTTCTTGAATTCCAGTAGTTTCTGTTAGCTTTAGTCTAAGATTTTGTCTGATTCTAATTTCTTAGAATATGAATTGTGCTATTTTATTATTATATTTTATGTCAGTCATGGGTCTAAACTCTCAGCCTGGGTGCTGTCCCTCAACTTTTCAGTTCAAGGATAGTGTTATCCCACTTGACCTTTTCCAGCTTTTTTTCTGCTTATATGCTGCTGAGGAATTGAACCCAGGACATCATGCATGCAAGTAAAGCACACGTCCAATAAGCCATCTTCTGAGCTCCAAATTATGATATTTTCCTGGTTGTTCTAATATTCAAAATACAGAGTAACATAACCTAAATTCCTCTAAAAATAACAGGGTACTATTCAAAGTTTCTGTCTCTAATTCATAAGAGAATATTCCCAGTTATTCTCTCATTTCCCTAACAAAATTGCTGTCATTCATTTCCCTGAATCATAACCACTAATCATTTTATTCTCTTTTGCTATTATTACTTTTAATATCATTCTATCAATAATCTATAACTAACAGAAGGAGAATACTTTATTTTGATACATGGAAAACACCTGAAATTAACTTTTCTTTGAGTGTAAATAGTATATTTGGATCTCTCCCATGTCCCTCTTTGTAAAGAAGATTCAACATTATCTGCGGAGCAAAATGAACTCATTTGTAACAAATGGCTTCAGTTTTTTTATTGGAGACAATCTCTGTCTCTTTCTCTCTCTCTGTTTCACTGTCTCTGTCTCTCTCTGTCTCTGTATCTCTCTCTAAAAAAATATATATATATGTATATGTATATATAATCACTGAATAAAAATTTCTGGATTAATTGTGATTTCATTTCTTTCTCTTGTTTTACAATATAATCCCAACAGCTTTGTAAAAAATCTCTCAAATTTTTGCCATTAAATATTTTGCTATTTTAAAACGATAGATAGACTTTCATGCATGATATATAAACAGACATTTCCTCTCATTTTACATTACAGCTAATATAACTGTTACATCAGTTCATGTGAGTCTTCAGATAGAATTTGAAAACAAGGCATTGGTTTATGCTCTTAATCTAAATAGCTAGGTGCACCTGTTGCAGTCGTTGAAATATTTGGAGAACTCCAGGACTTTCGTAAACATCATAAATTTAGAAATTCACATAGAAAGCCTGTGTACTGCAAAATATCAACTCTCTCTTCTCTCAAAATCTCATTGACATTGACAATGTTACCCCACTCTCTCCTATTTACCAGAGCAGAACTTTGGAATACTAGAGACTAAGGGTAGAGCTCAGTAGGCTTGTCCTTTCTCTCCACACATTAACTCCTCTGTCTACCTATGGATGCACAACCAGAGCGTTCCTTGGTTGAGAGCACAGAGGTTAAAAAAAAAAACAAAAACAAAAACAAAAAAACTCTTGCACTGATTCTGTTCTGATGCTGTTACAATCCATTCATCTCTTCCTTTACCATATTTACATTTAAATATTATTCTCTGATTTATTATTTTCAAAGACATCCACTCATATTTTAGATTTCCTACACATCCTTTCTTTAAGTTGGGTGGTGATTTCTCTTGTGATTTAACATTTGCATCTTTTTCTGTAGTCTTTGGAGTACCAAAAATAACTCCAGCTTGATTAACCTATCTTCCTCTTAATGGGATCATGATAAACATATTTTTTCTTGAACAAATTCTTTTACATGGCACTTGCTCTCATATCCTTTTTTTCTTATCAGTTTTTAAAAATCAGTCATATTTTAGGAAGCTATATATGCCACTGTTCAATTCATTATTCTCTAGCTTTTATTGCATCTAAATACAAGAACAATAAATCACCCAAGTGTCGTAGAATACTTCCAAATATTTCGGGGAAATGGTTTAGAAGCCACTTTCCTAGGCCAATGTTGAAATCATCGCCTACTCCAAACTGTTGAGAAAGGTGAGCTAAATAGCTCATTTCTTACAAGTGAATTGAAACAATTTTTTGGTTATTATTGTCATTAAAGTATTTATTAGGTACCATGTGACTTTTTATAGCTTTGTATTTCCCTCCCCCATGGTATAATCCGTTATCACTGTATTAAATGATGATATATATTTGGGGAAGGGAAGGGAAAAATAAATTAGGGTACAGGTTGACCTCTGACAACAATGAGATGTAGAAGACACTATGTTGAAAAACGGATTTTACAATTTAGGCTGGGGACTTTGGGGGGAATGTAGATGTGGAGATGGGAGGGAAGGATGGTAGGGGAAAAACAAAGGAGGAGGTAACAATGCTTGATAAGAAACGTACTCATTACCTTGCTCTTGTAACAGTTACCCCTCTGTACAGTAGTTACAAAAAATTAATTAAATAAATAATAAAAATTACACGAATATTTCTAGCTATTCCTGAGTGTGGAAATCTTAGGGTCACATTTCCATGCTAGCTCAGGGGGAAGAGTCTGATAGACTCCATCTCCAATTTAACAACAAACCCAGGGCTGGAGAGACAGTTCACTTAGCAAAGCAATAGCCAATAAAGCAAGCAGAGTGAGTAGGAAGTCCTGAGTTATAATAGTAGTACCACCAAAATCAAGGAAAAAATTCTCACTTCCTTTCTTTTGATTCTTTCCCAGTAATCATATTGAAATACGTTTTATATATTTGGGCTTTGTTTCAGTTCATATTTTAAGATGACTTGCAATTCCGGAATACATTTTCAAAATTTCTGGTTATTATTAGCAATTCCTTTTTTGAAATTTTATTGTAAAAATGATATACAATGTGTTTAAAGATAGGCATGGACTACATTTCCTTCTGAATGGTATCATCCCCTTCCTCACTCTCCCCCACCTGACTCCTCTCCACGTTCCAGTTATATAGTTCATTTTTAACGTATTTTTCCATTTGATTTCTTGTTATATTCATATTCTGTGTTTTTTCATTCATATACAATTTTAGTTAGAATGAATCAATTCCTCTACTTATATCTAAGAAAAAACTGAAATGTATCTTACTTATATTAAATTTTGGTGACTCTTTTATATTAACAAATATTTATAAAAAGAAATTTCATTGTAGTATTTACCTGCATTTATATAATATTTTTGATAAAAAGCATCTTGGGTTACATCATTACGTTTCCATAAAACTGTATAGAATATTATGATCTCCATTCAATCTACTCCATTTGCTCACTCCTCCTCTGCAAAATACTCTCTATTTAATGTATGTTATTTATTTAAGATTCAAACGCACATAAAAATATCTATGTGATAACATCAGTCTTTCTGCTAAATATAGAACACTTGACACGGTGACTTTTACCGTCAATTTTCTCCATTTTCCTGCAAATGATATAATACTTGATGTATGAGGGTAGTTCTCACATTGATTTCTTTAAGATAATCAGACTATTTTCCATTGTGGCTCTCTAAACCCACTCACATTCCTGCCAAAACTGTAAGATTTCCTTTTATCCCCACTATGGCCAACATTTGTTAACTTCACTAGTAAGGATATTGTATGACCTGATTTCTATGCTGTTTAAGTTTCTGTTTTAATAAGGTCTAAATAACCCATACAAATTTTCAAAACTTAAAATACTTATCCCATTTTTAAATACATTTTTATTCTAAAAATACTGGTACCGAGGGGTTACAATAATGTGAGCAAGTACATGAGCATATTTCCTATCAAACATTATTATCTCTTCCTTTGTTTTTATCCTATGCTCCCTTCCCACCAACCTCCACAACTCCCCCCTCTCAGCTTAATTTCTAAAGTTTGTTTTTCAGCAAAGTGTCTTGTACATCTCATTGTCACAATGGGTTAACCTGTATCCCCATTTAAGCATTTTGTTTTTTCCTTCCTATCCCAAATTAGAGAAGTGTATGTACAAAATACAGGACACTGACATCAAATACAATGAAAACAGGGGTTATATCGCGTGGGAGGAACATACAAAAAACAGAAAAAATTCACATGGTACTTTACAAATAGTGTAGGAACAATAGCAAGAAAGCAAAAATCTCACTTGTGCCCCTATATTGGGGTTCTTTTATCTTAACATCATTTCTATGGTCATACATAAATAGCTTTCAAACTTTTCTGCTTGTGCCAGACATATATTGTTTATTGCATATATATAAATGAACACAATAGGATCTATGTTTCTTTGGGTTTGGCTTACTTCACTTAATATAATTTTTCCATGTTTTTTCCATTTTCTAACAAATGGGGCAATGTTATTCTTTCTGATGGAGGCATAGAATTCCATTATGTATATATAATACATATATTATAGAAAATTATACATACTATAATATATATAATTTTATTTAATTATATATAATTCCATTATCCATATATGATATATATATATATATATTATACCATATTTTCTTGATCTTGTCATCTAGATTGGATCTGTATCTTAGCTATGGTAAATAATTCTGCAATAAACATAGTTGTGCTGGTAGCTTTAATAAGGATAGGAGAAAACCTAGTTTTACTCAGACAGGCCGAAAGTTTCTCAATACAGATCAAGAAATACAACAAATCAAAGAAAGGTTGCACAAATCTGATAGTATGAGCAGCAGAGCTTCTGCATGGCAAAGGACATAGCAATGAAGTTCAATAGAAAGGTCATGGATTGGGAGAAGATATTCCAAACATACATGGAACTCAAAAGATAAAATCCTCCAAGAACAAATCCTCAAAGGAACAACTGTCTGATAACTGAGCTAAAGACATAAAGAGAAACTTCTCTGAAGAGGAAATAAGAATGCTCAATCGACACATGAAGAGATGCTCAACCTCTCTAGCCATGAAAGAGATTCAAATGAAAACAACATTGAGATTGCACCTAACATGGTGAGGGTGGCTATAATCAAGAGATCTAATAACAACAGTTGTTAGAGTGGATTTGGCCAGAAGGGAACCCTATTGCTTTGTTGGTGGCAATATAAATTTGTTCAACCACTTTGGAGAGCTGTATGGAGGTTCCACATAGAGCTTCACTATGACTCAGCAATCCTACTTTTTGGCATTTACTTAATCACATACTTTTCCTATTTTGTGTTTGCAACTAACACTCCAAACAACACTCCTACTTTCTCTTTTTCTGTACAATAAACTTTCTTTCAAAGTCTACCAAATTTTTCTACACAGCTTCAGTGATTTTAGGTTCAAGAGTACAAGATTTGGTCTCTTTCACCTAAAACTAGAACTTTCATCTTGGAAATAAATTTTCATTCCACTTTTGGTGGCACACATCTGTAATCTCAGGCTTCCATTAGTAAAGGTAAAATCATCCAAAGTTCAAGGCCAGCCTGAACTACGTGTAAAAAAGAAAAAGTGAATTCCTTTTTCTCTAAATGCTTGCTTTTCCAAAGACTGCCAAGTGTGCACTTGATTCATCCCACAAAAAAACATAAAAGACTAGAAGGATTTTCACCATGACTACTTGAAAACAAACTCTAGTATTTGTAAATCCAAGCTTAAATATCCTGACATTTAATCTTTTAAGAGTAACAAAAGCTAAACCATAAGCTCTTTCAAGGGTTATAACTCCTTTATCTTATTTCACAAATTTCCAGCCAATAATAAGGAAAAAAATAAAAAAAAATTCAAAATGGCATTCCTGATGTTACCTACTAGAAATTCAAAACAGTTCAACTCTCATGTAAATTAATTTAATAACTCAATGATATCATCATCATTCTTCCATTATTTCATTCTGTCAATTTTAATGCTGTATTCATCTCAGAGTTTGCAGTAAAATGGTAGTGCCAGTTCAGTTCAAGATAATTACAGACACAAATAAATAACCCTAGAATTTACTTAACAAAAAACCTTTTATAGAATTGCCAGCTACGTTTTTAAAAATCACATTATTTTGAAATAGATGCCACTCTAATGACTAAAGTTTTCAAGGGAATGAATACAAATACATTGACTTAAATATGGTAACAAGAATTTTCCTGTTGTTGACAATAGAAGATAATTGTACAACTGCACAGCACAAAAGTCTTCAAAACCAGGACATGTTAAGAAATAGAAAGAAAAAAGTGAGGTAGATTATTAAAATATTGGCTAGTCTTTCAATGTGGTCAAATTGTATATGTTGAAGCAATACTTACCAATATAGATAAAGACCTGGAAAAATTATATTAACCCTATATATATGCTTAACAATTTCTATGTTCATATCAACTTATTTGGACAATTTTTTCTTAGACATAGTTTTGAAGTATTTGTTAGGTCATCGTGCAATACTTTTGCACCCTATACTTCCTCGGTTTCAAAAACAGAAATTTTTTTCTTACATTAATTAGGGAAGCATCGATCTTCCCATTTTTGTAATAGGAATAGCCTATATGGCACCTTGCAATAACATTTACAATAAATCATACTTTTACCTAACTCCTGCCTACACTAATGTCTTCTTCAAATATACTAAGATAACAAGTATGTTCTCTAATATCTGAAGAATTTGCAAATATTGATATCTCTTTTCAGAAGTCAGTCTTCTGAAACTTCTCATATTGCCCTGTTGAATTGCAATATTCACATAGAGATTTGGCATTCATATATTTATGAAAATATAGCTAATTGAATATCATTGAATATATTCTCTGTTATGATTTAGTATTATGACTGGGACTATTTTACAAACATTAGCATTTTTCACACACCTAAAGGGAAAAAAGCTTTCTCTGATTAAACATAGAGGCAACATATACATGAAATAGAGTGCTTGCCTTGCACGCCTGAGGCCCTAGGTTCCATTCCTCAAAACCACATAAGCAGAAAAAGCTAGAAGTGGCACTGTGGCTCAAGTGGTATAGTGCTAGCCTTGAGAAGATGAGCTGTGGGAAAGGGCCCAGGCCCAGAGTTCAGGCCCCATGACCAGCCAAAAAAAACCACACCAAAAAATAGAAAACAAGAGTTATTTCAGACCCATCTAGGAGTGAAATTCTCGGCAAACTTGTCAGCCTGACTTTGAAACCTGTTCAGGATCTCATCGGTGGCATTCTCAAGAGGCGATTTGGACCTCCTCTGAAGGATATCTTGGGTAATCTCTAGAGGCCATCCTTGAGAGGCCATCTGGGGCCTTCTTGAGAGTTCATCTTGGGCTTCCTTTAGAGCCAAGCCATCTGTGACCTAATCTGGAGGTTATCTTAGCCCTCCTCGAGGTCCTCATCTAGGACTTCCTCTAGTCTGGGGTTTTATTGGTAAGACATCTGGGACTGATTCCATTTTAAATTTGGGGATACTTTGAAAGGCTATTTTGGGCCTCTCCTATAGTTTACCTGGGAATTCCTCTAGAGGTCATTTGGGGTCCCTGAAGAGGCCAATTGGGAATAACTCCACTGGTCATCTGGGCACTTAAGTGAGAAGGCATCTGGGGTCAGGATAGGCCTTCTCAACAGGTCATCTCAGATGTCCTCAGTACAGTAATTGGAACCTCATCATGAGGACATCTGGAACCTCCTCTGCAGGTCAACTGGAGACTTCAAGAGTTCATCTGGGGGATCCTTTAAAGCCATCTGAGACCTCCTTGAGTAGTCTTTTGTAACCTCCTTGAAAGGCCATCTGGGAACTTCTCCAGAGGTCATCTAGGATCTCCTCAGTAGCCCTTATGGGATTTCCTCCAGAGTTCATCTCATACCTCCTCAAGAGGGCATCACTGATAGATATGGGATATGTGGGTTTAGGTTTTATGGCTATTTGTGTGTGCTGATTGTTCTGTTTCCTGTATACACCTCTGCTTACTCCTTTTTTTTTTCCAGGATGGAAGTTTATTTATTTGGGTGTGTTCTCTTCTTTTCTGATAAGATATTCTAAGGGTCTGTCAATTTTGTTAATTTTTTTTGTAGAACCAACTCTTTGTTTTGTTGATTCTTTCTATAGATTTTTGGATTCTAATTCATTTAATTCTGACTTAATTTTAATTATTTCTTTCTGTCCACTGGATTGGGGTTTATCTTGCTGCTCTTTTTCATTTAGGTTTAGATGTGTCATTAAATTGCTAGTTTCAGATCTCTCCAATTTATTGATGTAGAAGCTCAGAGCTATAAACTTGCTTCTGAGTACTGCCTTTGCTGTGTCCCCGAGGAGCTGGTAATTTGTGTGTTCATTTTTGTTGAATAGCATGAACATTTGAATATACTTTCTAATCTCTTCCATGACCCACTCGCGATTCAGCAGTGTGTTGTTCAGCCGCCATGTGTTACCTTACTTTCTTTGGTTGCTTTTGGTATTGAGTTCTAATTTTATTCCCTTGTGGTCAGAGAGAATGCAAGGTATAATTTCAATGTTTCTGAATTTAGACAAGTTTACTTTGTGGCCTAAAATATGGTCTATTTTAGAAAATGTTTCATGTGCTGCTGAGAAAAACGTGTATTCTGATGCTGCTGGGTGAAATGTACAATAGATATCTGTTAAATCTAGTTGATCTATGCAGCTGTTTAGCTCTGGCGTTTTTCTGTTGAGATTTTGCCAAGTTGATCTATCTAGTGGGGAGAGTGGTGTGTTAAAATCCCCAACAATTAATGTCTTTGGATCTATATGGGATTTGAGGGAAAGTAGTGTTTCTTTGATAAATTTGGGTGCTCCATTGTTTGGCGTGTAGATATTTAGAACTGTAATATCCTCCTGAAGGAGAGATCCCTTAATTAGTATGTAGGGACCTTCTTTATCTCTTCTTACAAATTTTAATTTAAACTCTATTTTATCAGATATTAGGATTGCAACTCCTGCCTGTTTATGTAGGCCGTTTGCTTGGTAGATTTTGTTCCAGCCTTTCACATTGAAAATGTGTTGGATTTTACGAGCAAGATGTGACTCCTGAAGGCAGCAGATAGAAGGTTCTTGTTTTTTAATCCAACTAGACAGTCTATATTGATTAATTGGAGTGTTCAGTCCGTTAACGTTAAAAGATAGGACTGAGAGGTATTTGGGAGTTCCTGCCATGTTCTACACTTTCTTGGGGGCAGCAAAAACTGGGTTCTTTCTATGGTTCTTGGATTCTCAGTTTGGGTGCAGTTTTTTGGCCTTTATTGTGGTCTTGTTGGTTTTCTATGTGTAGGATATCTTTAAGAATCTTTGTAGGGCCGGTAGAGATGTATTGTTTCAATTTTTCTTTGCTATGTAAGGTTTATATTTGGCTTTCAGTTATGAAGGAGAGTTTAGCTGGGTACAGTATTCTTGGCTGATAGTTGTTTGTTTTTAGGGCATGGCATACATCATTCCAGGCTCTTCTTGCTTTGAGTGTCTCTGCTGAGAAATCTGAGGTGATTCTAATTGGTTTTCCTTTATAGGTGATTAATCCTTTCTCCTTGACTGCTATAAGGATCTTTTCCTTGGTCTGAGTTGATCCTGTGTGGATTATAATGTGATGGTGGAATGTCCTATTCTGGTCTAGTCTATTTGGAGTTCTAAAAGCTTCTTGTATCTGAATAGGCCTATCTTTTTGCATGTTGGGAAGTTCTCTGCTAGGATCCTGTTAAACAAATTTCCTAGACCATTATCTTCTGTTTCTAGGTGCTCCTTTACAGCCATTATCATTAGATTAGGCCTTCTGATGGTGTCTTCCAAGTGTTGGATAGATCTATGATATTTCTTGTTGTTGTCTTGGATGGTTGTATGTTCTTTCTCTATAATATCTAGGCTGTCGTCAATCCCCGAGATTCAATCTTCTCCATTGTCTAAACTGCTGTCACGCCTTTCTACTTTGTTTTTTATTTCTTTTCCTCAAATTGCTCAGCTTTGATGGCTTCTAATTTTTTGTTGAAGCTTTGTTTTAGGTCTTATATGAACTTCTTTACTTCCTAAATTTGGTGTTCATTGTTTATTTTCAAATCATTCAGTTGATTGGCTATGGTTTCCTTGGATATCCCATTCCTTCTGTTAGGTTCCATTCAGCATTCTCTTTGTGGTTTCCCTGACTTCCTTCAGCTCTTTGTTAATGGATTCAATGAATGCCTTTAGTGATCTTTGTGTATTCTCTTCCTGCTCTCTCAATTCCTGTACTACTCTTTGATTAGCTTCCTCCCGTTTGTGGGATTCCTGCAGTTCTCTTTGAGTGTTCTCAGCCTGCTCACACCATTCCTGCCTTTCTCTTTGAGTATTCTCAAGCTGCTCATGCAAGTCCTGTATCAGTTTTTGAGTAGCTTCCTCAGGCTTATGATATTCCTGTATAAACTTTTGGATTGCCTCCTCTCTCTCCCTATCACGATCATAGAGTCCATTGTATGCTTTTAATCTTTTCATTTATCATGTTTGCCAGCGGTGTTTGTAGAGCTATTTGGGAACTCTCCTCTGGATTATTCATTATCTGTTCTGTCCCCAGATTATCAAGATTGGGAATTGAGATACCCGGATTTGCCATTTTTCTTGTGTTTTTCTGGCTTACTCTGCCCATTTGAGATTAAAATTGCACCAGTTTTGTTCTAGACACTATCTTAAGGCAAGCATCAAGTAAAGTCTGAATTTGCACTCAATAGTCTACAGATACAATCTAGTTCAACAGATACATCTATTCAACATCAAACAACTATATGTTAATGGGCTACGACCCGCAAAGAAAAATTTGGAAGACCAGAAATTATTAGGGTTAGGGAGAGATGTGAGTAAAAAATAGGAAAAGATTGATGTGGGGACGCTCAGGGAGAGTTCACTAAGTCCTAATCTCAAAGTAGGAAATAGTTTGGGTAGGACAAAAGTAGAGAGAGAGAAAAAGAGAAGAAAGGGAAAGGGAAAAGAAAAGAGACCAGAAAAAATAGAAAAGTAAAAATTAATAATATTATGTAGAAGCGATAACAATCTATTTACAGAAGAACGTGAATATATTGAGAGAAAGGGAGGGATATAAAGGAGATGTGAAAAACTTAAAAATAACAATGCTTAAAATATTATATATGTATAAAGAGGTAGTACGGCTATTAAGGAATTTAAGTCTCAGACGTTTGGAATTGAGTAATAAATTTGTGGATTAAGTATGTAGACAATGGGGATAGGGTCTAATAGTCAACTACGGGTTTATCTGAGGATGTGCAGGACAAGAATTAAGTCACATAAAGAAGAACGAAAGAAAGGAAGAAAAAAAAGATGAGAAGTTCAGTAGAGCCAAACAAAAAACAACAGATAATTAAAATAGAAAAAAAAGAGAAAGAAAACAAAAAAAAAAAAGAAGGAAAAACGCACACTCTTGTATCCATAAAATAAATATTATAAGAGGGAAAAAAGTTTCTGGAAAACAATTTTTTTCAAAAAATGCAAAAATTAAAGATTAAAAAAAGTTTTAGAAAAGAAAAAATATTTTTTTATATAAGGTACCAAAAAAAAAAAAACAAAAAAAGAAGAAGGAGAAAAAAAAAGTTCTTTGATTTTTTTGGGAGGGGTGAGAAAACTCCTGTACCTCCCTTGTGTCCGAACCAGCCTCTTGTTGGAGTCTCTGGTCTGGTTTTGGTCCTCTGGCTTGGTTGGGTTCTTAAGTCATTTGTTCGAACAGGCAGAAAAATGCTCTGCTTTAGCCATTATTTGGCGATCCTCTTCCCAGGTTAGTTCATTGGGAGGTAGAACTGCTTTGAGTATCAAAAAGTGGGGGATGCAGTGATGAGGCTAGGTTCCGGGTAGAGTTGAGGCCTTTCAATAGACAGTAGCTTTTCCTGGGGGCTAGTTTGTGAAAAACTCACAGAGCCCATCATGGAGCCATTCTCGGGTTTTCTGTTTACTGAATTTCAATTGATTGTCAAGGCTGCTAGAGGGAGGGGTAGCCTTTGCCTCTGATTACCCTGTGAAGAAAGCCACTCCTAGGGCTGGCGCCCAAGCTGGGTGACTTTTCCCTGGGTGGAGCTGAGTCTGGCAGGTCATGCCACTGTTAAGTTCTTGTGACCTGCTAAATCACTAGTTTTATTCGAAGGCCTGAGTTGGAGCTAGCAGCTGAGGGCAACTTTTACAGCTGTTTTCCACCTGGGGGAAGGAAGGAATCCAGCACAGTGGCTTGAAGGTGGTCCTTGGACCAGATCATTCCCCCACTGAAGACCCTTTCCTATTGGAGCAAGTCTTTCCCCAGACTCGACCAAGCTTGGAGTAGAACAGCAATCCGAGGAAAGGATGTGCTTAGCAATATTGCAAGCCTGTTAGCAGGGTAAGGGCAGCGGCTAGGAAGCCAACTAATTTAATTAAGATGAATGAGACTATATTTCCCCAATGAATACCCTAATGCTTTTCTAGAAAGCCTCCAAGAGGCCTATAGAAACTATATGCCTATAGATCCTGAGGCCCAGGATAATTGAAGAGCCCTAAATCTGGCTTTCACTACACCGTCAGCCCAGATATTAGGAAAAAACCTTCACAATTTAGAAGGATTTTAGAAAATGTATTATCTGAGTTGGTAACAGTTGCCCAACAGGTGTTTCATAACAGTTATACAGTGGAAGAAAAAACAGTCTAAGAAGGGGTTTCACAAAGCAGCACCAGGACAGGGATCAAGAGACTCAGGGTGAAGACAGTTTAATTCATTTGCAAATATCAATAGGGAAACTCTAGGACTAGATCTGTGTGCTTACTGGAAGTAAACAACAAGGGAAAAAGGAATTTCCAAGGAAGAGAAGGATTAAAAATGACATGTTAAGTAGGCAGGTTGCCACTGGGAATAAGGCAAATGAGCTTGGGAGTCTCAAATCCAACTGTGGTAAAGTTAAAAATCAGCACACTAAACTTAAGAAAATGTGGTGATGAAAAATTTCACACATTTCTTTTTGAAAACACAGGCTAAAAAATATTGTAAATATCAAATACATGCAAATCAAAACCCACAAATAGGTTAAAAGTGCATTAAACAGCACAGTGGAGAAAAGAAAGAATTATCAGATGTGAAGAAAAGATTTGAAGACATAAATCATAAAATTGTGACAGGCAAAAATAAGAACAAAAATTCACAAAATGAAACAGAAAAATGCAGAATCAAATGAAATCCAAGTACATCAGACAAGGTGTGCCTGATGCATACGTCAAGCCCACAGGTCACAGGCTGAAGAGGACAAGGACACCAATGCTTCCATCCTTGCTGACTACAAGGAAGGCAGGGAGAAGATCCTGACATTGTATATGAAATCAAGGCCAGAGAAAAGGAGCTGCTCATGATACTAGAGTGCATTAAGCTTTTACTTTTGAAGGGTGTGAGCAAAAATTCAAAGCACCAGAGAAAGAACTGAAAGGCCAGTTAGAAGAATAGACCCCAAATTCCTGTGTCATTGAAGAAGAGGTCAAGGAAATTGAGCAGAATAATAAATGCATCAAAATACGGATTGTTACTCTTTAGAAAGAGTCAAGGACACTTATATTTTGATGGGGAATTACCGGGAAAAACAGCATTAGGCACATAAATACAAGAGTTAAACAGTTGATAGACTTGTCTTAAAATTACAAGGAAGTGTAAAACAAGAAAGAGGAGCTACTAGAGGAAAACCTAAGACAATGAGAAGATCCTCACAATAAATGTAATGCAGAAGTAGCATGTCCCAATGAAGCAGATAGAGGTGAAAAAAAAAACCCTCTCAATAGGCCCACTGTGAATTGAACTGAGGAGATGAAGAACAAGCAAAGATGCTGCTGAAAGAGCAGCAGTTGAACAGTCAAAGGAACTTTCCTGTGACCCTGACAGAACACTTGCAAGTCAGGAGGAATTTAGAAAGGAGACTGGGATCATAAAAGCAAGCTTTAAAGGGTGAAAAGGAGGAGGATAAATGGAAGAATTCTCCAACCTCCAAAAAGGTTCAGAATAATAAAAAGGAGTTAAAGAAACTAGAGAACACGTAGGTAGAGGGAAACCACTGAGCTGATCAGGTAGCTCAGGAGACCACTCTAAAATCAGTGTGTTTCTAGAGCTACTACTCATTAAGATTAAAGAATGAAGCAAAAAAGAGTGGTAACACGTGTGTAAATGTGGATACTGATCTTGTGAAAAGAATTTCATGCTCAAACCTTCTGTCTGTATCTGGTTATTTGACATGCTGGTAATTTTCCACCAGCCACTGCCAAAAGTATCTTGAAAAGCATTGGGGCCGCTGCTTGACAAACTTGTGTATAGAAAGTTGCGAACAGGTAAATTCTGGAAAGCTCCAACATGTAGTTCTCAGAAGGACCTTCAAGTTACAATATGATCCTGAGGTCACATCAGGAATGAGATATCACAGTGCTGATGAGGTCCCAATGGATTTGTGATGTCACAATGAGCTTGTTATATCACAATAATATGTCCAACTTCAGTTGCTACTAGTTCACAATGAATTCAATGTTCACAATTTTCAAGGAAGGAGCTTGATATCTAAAATGTAATGAGGTCATGATGAAGTATGGAGGTCAGTTCTGGCCATCACCTTATTGGCCACATGTTTGATTATGGGGTCTAGCATTTTGGTTTCATGCTGGGGGAAGAAAACCTCCTGCCTATCACCTAACTCCAAGGTAATGTGCCTGACCATATCCCTGGAGACAGATGTGGGTACTTGGCTGATTGGTAACTGAATATCCTTGGACTGGGAAGTTCCTGATGATCTGACCTCTGCACCGACATACTTAGGTCAGAACCAGCTTAGATATCATTATGTCATGCCAATTGTCTCACTGTTCATGTCCTGTGTCCTGTCCACAAAGATAGTTTGTGGAGAAGACAGGTTTGTGATGGCACAGGGGGTTACTGATATCATTATGGCAATGTGATGTCACAATGGTGATTAGATAACACACATGCCACATTTGAAATGATGACATTACAGAAGAGGCGTTTACAATGTGTCCCTGATGTCACAATGCAATGTGTTGTCATAGGGTATGATATGATTGTAAGTATTGTTATATCACAATGATCTGATGCTATCATAAGGACAATGTGAAACAGTTGGTGTCAAAAAAAACTGATCTTAGAATGGCAGGTTGAAACTCAATTGTCTGTAATTCACAATGAATATAGGGGTATACTAGAGACTATTGTGTCACAAAGGACATGCATTTTTTACAAGTGTTTAGCGGTCCTAATAGTTTTAATCAACATCTCTCATAGAAACCAGTTTTATTGTTCCAGTGCAAAGTCCCAGACTTTAGACTCACGTGATGTACCATAAAAGTAAAGAGAGCTTGGTCAGATGAGAAAAATACACGCAGCTTGGTTATGGAGACAGACTTGAGCTCTCAAAATTGTCCTTAGCAATAGCTGCAGTAGCTGCTACCATTGCAACCTCATCAACAAATACAGCCCCGAACAGAGTCACCAGAAGTGTATGTGAGCAGATTATAGTCACCACCAGCAAAAACTGACAAGGAGCAAACATCTTCATCCTACTCACCACAGACATTTGCAGACCATAGATGTCCTGGAAACCCACAGAAAGGCGTGAGGACCACACATGCAAGACTTCCTTAATCCTTTCCAAAAAGCAAGAGTAGGAAAGTAGATACTCCCCAACCACAAGAGAAGAACTCCATCCTTGATACTGACAAACACATAGCAGAACACTCCATACTAAGACCTTTGAAGAAACCAGTTAAGCCATTTAACAGATCAAAGGAACCTGACATGCCAGGCTCAGATCCTGGCAAGGAGAAAGTTTTACTTTCCAGACAGAGGAATCTCTGCTCATAGATGACTGACTTTCATCACTGGGTAAGAGGATATCCCACCACAATGTTGCTCAGTCAACAGACCTAGCTGCCTGAGAGTAAAAGAAAAAAAATTGGAAACTCAGTAAATATAAATACTGACAATGGCTCCAGGCTGGGCTATATTAGTGTCTCAGGAGCTAGCCCCTTAGGGAAAAGCTGCACATTCTGACAGGCCTCAACATTAACCTGAACCTAGCCCCATCAGAGCAACTCCAAGCTAGAAGAAACAGCCATCTCTCTCTTTTGTGAAACTCGAAGGAAACCACCATCCCATTGAATTAACCTGGGAAGGTATTATAAAATCTCTAGTAGGGAAGAGCATTGTTCTGCCTGCTGAAACAAACTGATTTAAGAAACCAATGAAACCACAAGAAAATCAAACCCTGTAAGCAAACTAGAGCACCAATAAACTGGTTAAGGTCTCAGGGGAGATAGAAGATCCTACCTGGAAAAAAAATGGAAGAACACTTTTGTCCATCTGGTTTTAGAATTTTTAAAAAATTGTTATATAATTTTTCATCATTTTTATTTTAGTTTTTTATTGTTTTTGTTTTTTTTATCTTGGTACTTTTTTACTTCCTTTGCTATATTTAATAGCTGTTCAATACGTCTTCAGATATATATCCATATTCAATTATTAGACCTTATTCTTAATTGTGCACATACTAATTAATGTATTGATTACTTAATTCACAAACACTCATCATTAACTCCCTTAGTTGTGTTATTCCTCTATACTTTTTCTGTGTTTCATTTAAAAATGTTTCCTTTTTCCTTTTTCTTTATCTGCCTTCTCCTTTCCTTCTATCAATTTCCTATCTCAGCATTTAGGTATTATGTTATCTCTCTCCCTTTCCATCCCCATATGCCTCTAATTTTATTTTCTCCACACAATTCTCCCTGAACTTACTAATTTCTGGTCTTCTGACTTTTTCATTGATTTTCTTAGTCTATGTATCCCTAATTGTTTGTTGTGAAACTAGATTGTATCTAATGAACTGGATTGTATATGTACTTATTTTGACTGTGTTAAACAATTTGTGCAACTACAGAGCTTAGGTTGATAATTTCCTAAAACAGTGTGCTAGCACAGTATTGGTTTTGCCTTCATACAAAAATTGGCAGAACACGGTGGAGAAAGACAAGAAAAATGGTATGGCCAGGTATCTCTTCTCCCACTAACAATGACTGGGAGTCCTTATCTTGGGGTTCATTTCTCGTAACATCAATTTCTCTGAACATTTCTGCTTGTTTCAGACATATACTAGTTATTGCAAATAAGGAAAACAATGAGACCTATTTTTCTTTGAGCCTGGCTTGCTTCACTTACTATAAATTTTTCCAAGTTCTTCTATTTCCTAACAAATGGAGCAACGCCATTTTTTCTGAGGGAGGCAGAGAATTCCATTGTGTCTATATACCACATTTTCTTGATCCATTCATCTATTAAGCGACATCTAAGATGGTTCCATATCTGAGTTATCATAAATAATGCTGTAATAAAAATAGTTGTGCTGGTAGCTTTAATATGGTCTTGGTCTTGTTTGTGATTCTTCAGGTAAATGCCCAAAAGTGGGATTGCTGCATCAAGTGTAGGTCTATATGGAGTCTTTTGAGGAACCTCCAATACTTCTTTCTAAAATGGATGAACAAATTTACAAGACAATGTGTCAAATATTTTTTCTAACATATTTATGATTTTTTTGCTGATTTGCCTACCCCCCCAAAGGAATAGCCCCTGTTTTCATTGTAGTTGTGCAGGGAAAGGGAAAACCAATTGTTTAAATAGGGATATAGGTGGGCCCATTGCAACAATGACGTGTACAAGACCTAATGTCGAAAAACGAACTTTACAACATTAGTGCAGAAGTGCTGGTTGGATAGGAAGATATGGGAAGATGAAACAAAAGAGGAGGCATTAATGAGTGATAAGAAAAAAATCTTCATTTCCCATCCAACAGACAAGGGCCTCTTACCTAAAATATAATTAGAACTCAAAACCAACACCAGCAAATTTTCTAAGAAACAGCCGTCCCACTAATAAATGGGTTAAAGACTTGCAGAGAAACAATAACAAGAAAGAAAAAACCACTTGTTTCGCTACCTTGGTGTTGATTTCACTTAACATCATCTTATCTGGTCAATATGTACATAGCATTTGACTTTTTCTGCTTGCCCAGACATATATTAATTATAGCAAATAAATTGTTTATTCATTTTTTTTTTTACTTTGTATGTTCCTCCCCTACAGTATAACCCCTGTTTTCACTGTATATAATGTCGGTGCCCTGCATCTTGTATATACACTTCTCTAATTTGGGGAAAGAAAGAGAAAAAAATGTTTATATAGGGATACAGGTTGCCCATTGTAACAATGACATCTACAAGACACTTTTTTGAAAAAGGAACTTTACAATAGGTGTGTGGGCGGGGGAGAATGTAGTTGTGGAGGCGGAAGGGATGGTAGGGGAAAAACAAAGGAAGTGGCAATTCTTGATAGGAAATGTACTCATTATCTTGTTCAGGTAACTGTTACCCCTCTGTACAATATTCTTTTTTTATTGTCAAAATACTGTACAGAGGGGTTACAATTAGATGGGCAATGAAATGAGTGCATTTATACTTAATCATTGTTGCATCCTTCTTTGTTTCCCCTTATAATCCCTTCCCATTTCCTCCCACAATACCCGTTCACCCCTCATACCTCCTTGACAAAATTAAAAATTTCGTTTTTCGACAAAATATCTTGTACATCTCGTTGTTGCAATGGGTACACGTGTATTCCAATTTAAAAATTTTGTTTTTCCCTTCCCCTCCACAAATTATACTAACATCAAATACAATGAAAACAGGGGTGATACCGTCTGCAAGGGTTCAACAAAACAACAAACTAATACCTATAAAATGTTAGAAACAATAGCCAGAAAGAAAAAAAAAATTAGGTCCTTATCTTGGGGTTCATTTCGCCTAACATCAACTTGACTTAATGTTTCTGCTTGTTTCAGATATACTAGGCATTACAAATATGGGAAACAATGGGCCCTATTTTTCTTTGGGCCTGGTTTACTTCACTTAATATAATTTTTTCCAAGTCTTTGCATTTCTAGCAAATGGGACAATATCATTTATTGTGATGGAGGCATTGAATATCATTGTATATATATACCAAATGTTCTTGATCCATTCCTCTAATGAGGAGCATCTACTTTGGAATACAGTGTGGAGGTTCCTCAAAAGACTCCACGTAGAACTCTTCTATGACCCAGCAAAACCACTTTTGGGCATTTACCCAAATGATCACAATCAAGACAATACTAAATCTACCAGCACAACTATGTTTATGCAGCATTATTTACCATAGCTAAGATATATACAGTATTCTTACAAAAAAAAACTTATTTAAAAAGACTTCAAGAGACACTTCTCTGAAGATAAAATAACAATGGCCAACAGACACATGAAGAAATGCTCAACTTCTCTAGACACAAAAGACATGCAAGTCAACACAACATTGACATTCCACATCACCTCAGTGAAAATGACTATGATCAAGAAATCTAATAAAAGATCCTGGAATGGATGTGGTCAAATGTATACCCTACTTCATTTTTGGTGGGAGCATTAACTTGTTCAACCACCTTTGATAGGAATAAGGAAGCTACCCAAAGGACAATGCATAGAGCTCACGCATCATCCAGCAATCCCAGGTTTGGCCATTGGCACAAACGATCACAAACAAGGCCAGAGAACAGCTATCAGCATAAAAATTTTTATCACAGCACTATTCACCTGCAAAACCCCAGTAGATGAACTGATCAAAAAAGTGTGATAGATAGATGTAGAGACAGGGAGAACATATTTGATTGAATATATATTTCAAATGTATAAATATATATATATATACATATATGTATATGTATATATACAAGTTTATACATATATTCATATATGTATATATGTATATTTATGAATATAGATACATATACATGTATACTAAAAACATTATTTATATATTAGATATATATACATATATATTTTATATATATTATATGAGTATATATAGTATGTATAATATATTTATATATAATTGCATATATAATATATGCAATATTTGTATATATACATACATTTCTATATACAATATGTAGTATATTTTATATTATTATAAGTAATATGATAACAAAAATATAGCAAGTATATTATATAAAATACATAATAAACATATTATCATTTCCATATATACATATCTATAGATATAAATATATGTAATATATAATATGTAATATAATATATAAGTATATACAGATATATATATAATATATAAGCATATATATTATATGAAAATATGTATGCTATGTATTTATAAGTATATATATTAAATATAAATATGTCAAACAGTTATATATTTATATAATATATTTTTATTTAATATATAATAAGTAAAATAGTCTGTATATTTATATAAAATATATATACCTATGAATATATATCTGCCTATATATATAACTAAATATTATAGGTATATATCTGTATATCTTCCTTTATATTAACATATATTCCTAAATATTGTATGTATATGTCTGTATATATACCAATATATTATATATGACATATGTAATATATATACATACATATTATATGTATTCATATTATGTATATATCTATACATACATGTTATATATATTATATATTTCATATTTTACATTACATATTTATGATTTGTATATAATATATTACATATATACCTATATAATATTTATTATATAGGTACATACATGTATATACTTATATATATGCAGATATATGTATATATATTTTAGAATATTTATTATATAGGTTTAATATAGAATATATATAATATATAGGTATATACATATATATTGTATATTATAATAATAATTCTTATTAGACAGTGTACTCGTTATTTTACTCATGTAACTCAAACATCTTTAGTTTATTGCTATTTTGGGTCTAGAAAAATGTCAATGCCCCATTTGTTAGGAAATAGAAAGACTTAGAATAAATTATATAAAGTAAAGTAAGCCAGGGCCAAAAAACATAGGTCCCATGGTTATGTGCAATAAGTAGTATATTTCTAAGAGAAGCAGAAATGGTCAAATAAGTTGATGTTAGGTGAAATGAAGTGCAAGATAAGGACGCAAAATTTTTTTTCTTTTTTGCGATTGTTTCTATCACGATAATAAGATGATTGTTTATTTGCTTTGTATGTCCCTCCCCCATGACCTCACCCCTGTTTTCTTTTTATTTGTTTTTGTTATACTTTGTGGAGGAGAAAGAAAAAATGTTTAAATAGGAATACAGGTGGAACCATTGCAATGAGATATGCAAGATATTATGTCGAAAATGAACTTTACGACTTTGGCAAGGAGTAGGGTTAGCGTTGGGGGTGGGTAAGGAGTAAGCGAGGCAACGAGCAGAGTCAGGGAGTGGGAATGAGAAGTGGGAAGGGATGGGAAGTTGAAACAAAGGAGGAAGCAAGAATGCTTGATAAGAAAGGTACTCATTATCTTGCCCATGTAATTGTAATTCCTGTGTACAGAATTTTCAAGGTAACATAAATAAATAAATAGAATACATCTCTTTGGACAGTATCTTCACAATGAAGTATATAATGGAATAAGTTAGGACTTCATAAATTTGTTTACAACCTCTGACTTTGGAGACATCACAGCCCTTTTGTGAACATTTGTGCATTAATGACAATTGTGTTTTGGCATTCCATGTGACATCACCAACCAATTGTGGCTTCACATATGTATTGTGATTTCAACATGCTTGTGGCACCACCAACTAATTGTGATATTAAAACATTATTAAATCATATTTTTACATCACATTGCCATTATGATTTAACCTTCCATTGTGTTTTCACAAACCTAGTATGTTTTCATAATATTTTAGAAAATTCCTGGCCTTTGGGACTCTCAGTTCTTTCCTTGAACTCCTGTACTCCTGTACTAGGAGCAAATAAAATTAAAGAAGTACTTGTGTAATTTCAATCTCACTTTTTTGAATCGCAAACACAATTTGACCTAATCACCCCGCTCATATAACAAATCCATTATTACGTTACATTTCCACTTTGAAATCATGATCATATTGTGACAATTATAGGTTTGTGAAAACCCCATGGGACAGTAATATCACACAGACAATGTGATGTCACAATATCATGTTATGATTACTTCTTAACGTGTGAATATTTCTTAGCTCCTTGGAATAAACACAAGTCCATTGTGACATCACAATCCCTTTTTCTACCCATATTCTCATTGTGAACTAATGACAATTGAGATCAGATATGCCATGGTAATGTCACAAACCCCTTGTTACATCATCACTATTTGGACATCACAGTCCTGGTATAACACCATCAGCTTATTTTGGCCTCACAATATTACAATTTCATAATAGTATTATGATATTGCATATGCATTGTTACATCATACATCCAATATGGATGTGTATGATATGAAATCCTTTTATTTCAAATGTGACATGTGTTTTGTTATCAGAAACCCATTGTGACTGCAGAACCATTGTGGTATCAATAATCCATTGTGACATCACAAACTCCTGTTCTCATAATTTTGGTAAAATGTTACCTTTGTGGTATCTTAGGCCATTTGTGAGCTCCTTATCTGTTTTTGACATCCTAATGTTTCATGTGTGACATGTCATAGAAAACCACTGTGACAAAATGACTGCTGTAACATCACACTGCAAGATGTCATGAACATTGTGTCATATAGGGACATCACAAAGCTCTTTGTACTTTATCGCATTTGTGTTGAGACCTGCATTTGGAGATATCCCAATCCCTTTTTGAACTTATATATTTATTTAGAATAAATGACAATAGAGATCAACCATGACATTTTGATTTCAGCATCCCATTGTGACCTCAGAAACCTGCTGTGACCTCATCACAATTATGGCATCAACAAATATTTATGACAGCAAATCATTATGTCATGGTATGATGACATCACATTTTCTTTGTGATATCATTGTCCCATTTTGTTTTCACAAGCCTATTTTAACTCCATCACATGTTAGAAAACTGATGTGCTTTAGGACTTCTAATTCCTTCCTTGAAAGCAGATCCTCATTGTAAAACAGTAGCAATTGAAATCAGACCTGTGATTGAAATATTACAAGTGTGGTCACATCATTATCCTATTGCTGATGGCATAACACTGTGACATCACAAAAACATTGTAACATCACATTGCTGTTGTGACATGATTATCACATTGAGACATCCCAACCTGTTACGACCTCTCAGAACCATTGAAAAAAACACAAGGCCTCATTTGTTACATCAAAGTCCCTTTATTTACTTATATCCTCATTGTGGATTAAGTACAACACACCTTCCTTTGCAACATCAGAAACCTATAGTGACCTCATCACCAGTATGGCATCACAAGCTTGTCCCCTCGTCATAACTTTTGAAATGCTGCCAGTGTGATACTTAGGTCCTTGGTGAGCTCATATTCTGTTTTCAAGCACAAAAGATTTATGACATGTGACACTATAAAAACACTGTGACATCATGAAAATTGTGACATAACATTGTCAGAAGTCATGACCAATTTGCCACATTTTGACCATCATAAGCTTGTTAGGAATTCATCACATTCCTGCCAACACGTGCCTTTGGAGACTCCACAAACCTTTCTGAGCTCATTGGCAGTTAGACAACCCATAGGGACATCACAAAATTCTTGTGACATCTTCAACATTATGACATCAACAAATAATGGTGACATTACATAATCATGAAATATTGCCATTGTGATATTTCTGTTCAATTGGGTTTTCACAAACATTATGACTTTATAACACTTTAGAAAATTCATAGGCTTTGGAACTTTAAGCTCCATATATACTTGTATATTATGACCCATAACATCAAGACAATCCTTCGAGACACATTTAAGATAACAAACAAATTTATTTACAATTGAAAAGAACCTGCAGCTATCTTGAACTGGATTAGATACATGAGCAGCCGCGACCACCTCAGACCACTAATGGGCAGCCCTGTACTTTATTAATTGGTCTGCAAAAGAAGAGCCCCCCCAAATTAAAATCTCCAAAGCTCCAAACTTCAAAGGGCAAGGCCTTATTCTTTTCCCTTCCTCCCACCTTTTCTACACACCTCTCCTATCTTCCAGGTTCTTCTCATTTCTCCTCCCACCATTTCCCTCTCTTCAGGCCCCTCCACCCTCCACAAGATGGCCCTGCTCTACCATAGTGGCCAATTGTCATGCTTCCCCTCCTACTCTCTCTCAGCTCACTTTCCTCCCAGGGTTTTCCCATCCTGCTGTCTCACCAATATCTTCCTTTCAGGACTTTCTCCTCTTTCTTTCCTGGTCTATTGTTCTGAACACACAGCCTATAGATAGGTTGTACCACTCTGTCACATCAATGGCTCTTCTGCTGTACAATTTGAAACCATCTCAAACTTCACACTGCCCAGTCACTCGTGACAGCTCACCATGTCGGGATTGACACACTATCCCTTCCAGCAGCATGCTCTGTCCCATATGGTGGAAAGCCTTATCCACACCAGCATATCAAGCCAAGGGTCTACACTGATTATTGGGCCGTAGTGACCATTGGGGACACACTGGTTAGTATATTGCCCACTGGTTTTCATGTATAATCAAATCATTGATTCTTTCTGGAGCAAATCCTAAACTTTCCCTTCTCTCCCCTGCCCTCAACAGATTTAAAATACAATTATAACAAATTAAAACACACTAGTTAGCACTAACTAAAACTTGGTAAATCTTTCCCGAATGGATTCTTTGAGTTTCTCTGAACTGTACATCGTGCAGCCTTCTCTGGGTATTTTTCCAATTGAGAATGATGGATCCAGTGCTGTTTCCCTGCAGCTTTAATAGCGAATGATGTAATTTGCAACACCAAGTAAGTTTCTTTCTAAATGGGCTCAAATTTAGGAGCGTGGTGCCTTTTTATCCAGACCATCTCTCCAGGCAAGAAAGAGTGGTGGAGTTTTTCTCAGGAGGCCAGCGGATAAGCCAAAGAACATGTTGCAAAGACTGCAGGGACTGTACATAGTGTGGTTAGACATTTCTGTTGATATAGCTTTCCCAAGTTTAGGAACAAAGATCAGAGGCTGAAGAAGGCACAGGATGCAATGTGGAAATCAAGGCCCAGAGAAAGGTGCTGGACATGATGCAAAAATGTAGTAGGATGAAATGCATAGTTATTATAAGCTATGAAGCATGTGAGCTGAAATTCAACAAAGAAAGAATAGAAAGAGCAGCTGATGGGGCTGACTAGAGGTGCCATGTCATAGAAGAAGAGGCCATGAAAACTGAACAGCAAAATATCAGAATCAAGAAAGAGACTGTTATTCTTCAGAAAGAGTTAAAGAAAAAGGACAAATATAATTCATCACATCAACAAGACCAAGGATAAGAATCACATGGTTTTCTCAATAGATCCAGAAAAAAAAAACATTTGACAAGCTCCCACACCCTTTTATGATGAAGGTTCTGGAAAAATTAGTAATGAGGGAACATTCCTCAATGAAATAAAAGCTGTATATGCCAAAACTGCTGCAAGTATTATAATCCAAGGTAAACAACTAAAGTCATTTCTTCTTAACTCAGGAATAAGCCAAGGATGTCCTCTCTTTTCACTTCTCTTCAATCTAGTATTAGAATGCCTATCTACTGCAATAAGAAAATATGTGAACATAAAAGGATTCCAAATAGGGAAAGATGAACTAAAACTCTCCCTCTTTGCAGATGACATGATTTTGTTTTTAAACAATCCCAGGGACTCCACTCCTATATTACTCAAGCTGATTCAAAACTTTGGTAAATGGCAAGATATAAAAAAATCAATGGATTTTCTATATGCCAACAATGAGAAAAGAGTACTTGAAATCAGGAAACTCTATTCGTAATGGTTCAACAAAAAGTAAAATACCTAGGAATCAACTTAACCAAAGAAATGAAGGGCCTCTACAATGAAAAGTTTAAAAACCTGAAAAAGGAAATCAATAGAATTTAGAAAGTGGCAAAACCTCCCATGCACCTGCATTGGAAGGATCACCATAGTGAAAATGGCAATACTTCACGAGGCTATCTACAAATTCAGTGTGATACTTATCAATATTACAACCACATTTTTCAAGGAAATAGAAGAGGCAATCCAAAAATAAATATGAAACAATAAAAGACCCTGAATAGCAAAAGTGATCCTCAACATGAAGAACTATGCTAGAAGAATATCAATACCAAATTTCAAACTCTACCACAAAACCATAGCAAACAAAATAGCTTATTACTGGCACAAGAACAAACCTCAGGACGAATGGAATAGACTTGAAAACACAGAAATGAACCTACAGAAATATAGCCATCTCATCTTCGATAAGGGAGCTAAAAAATGAGAATAGAGGAAAGACAGCCTCTTCAGTAAATGGTGCTGGCAAAATTGGTTAACTACTTGTAGAGAACTAAAGCTAGATCGTTATGTATCACCCTGCACCAGAATCAACTCCAAATGGATCAAAGACCACGGAGTCAAACAGACACTCTGAAAGCGTTACAGAATGGAATAGGAGAAACCGTAGGTCTCCTCGGCAAAGGCTGAAAATTTCTTAATAGTGAAACAGAAACACAGCAAATCAAAGAAAAGTTGCCCAAATGGGATTGCATGAAGTTGCAGAGCTTCTGCATGGCAAAGGACATAGCTTACAAGATCAATAGAAAGCCCACAGACTGGGAGAAGATCTTCACTGACCATACAATGGACAAGAGTCTCATTTGTAAAATATTTATGGAACTAAAAAAATTAAAACCCCAACAACAAATCTTCAAGGAAACAACTGTCCAATAAATAAGTGGGCTAAAGACTTAAAGAGAAATTTCTCTGAAGAGGAAAGAAGGATGGCCAATAGACACATGAGGAAATGCTCAACCTCCCTACCCATAAAAGAAATGCAAATCAAAACAACGTTGAGATACCAACTCACCCGAGTTAGAATGGCTATAATCAACAACTCTAATAATAACAGATGCTGGTGAGGATGTGGAGAGAAGGGAACATTACTGCATTGTTGGTGGGAGTGTGAACTTGTTCAACCACTTTGGAAGGTAATATGGAGGTTCCTAAAAGCTCCACATAGAGCTTCCCTATGACCCAGCAATCCCGCTTTTGGGCATTTACCTAAATGATCACTAACAAGACTCTACTAAAGCTACCAGCACAACTATGTTTATCCCAGCATTATATACCATAACTAAGCTATGGAATCATCCCAGATGCCCCTCAGTGGATGAATGGGTCAAGAAAATGTGTTGTATAAAAACAATGGATTTCTATACCTCCATCAGAAAAAATGACATTTCCTCATTTGTTAGGAAATGTAAAGACTTGGAAAATAGTATGTTAAGCGAAGTAAGCCCGGCCCAAAGAATCATAGGTCCCTTGGTTTCCCTAGTATATGTTTGAGACAAGCAGAAAAGATCAGATAAGTTGATGTTAGGTGAAATGAACCCCAAAACAAGCATTCAAATAGCTGCTTTGTATGTCTCTCCCCTCCATATAACCCTTCTTTTCACTGTATTTGATTTTGGTATAATTTGTAGAGGGGAAGGGGAAATAATAGTTTAAATAGGGATACTTTTGGACCTTTTGCATCTATGAGAGGTACAAGCCACTGTGCAAAATTGAACTTTATTTTCTTCTTTGGTCGGGGTTGGGGGTGGTGTGTTGAGGGGTGTCTGTGGGGATTAGCGGGGGAGATTGGAAGGGGAAACAAAGGAGAAGTCAACTATGTTTGTTAAGAAATGTAGTCATTACCTTTCCAATGTAATTGTAACCCCTGACTCATTGGAATAAAGATATTCACAAGACCCAAATGGAAAATAAACTTTGCAACTTTGGGGTGGAGGAAGATTTGTGAAGGTGGATGAAGTAAAAGATAGAAGAAAAAAAGAAAGAAGGGATAATAGTGCTCGAGAAGAACTGCACTCATTACTGACATGAATGTGGTTTTTCTATAAAGCACCTTTAGAAGAAAATGATTTTAAAAATACAAGGCAAAAAATAGCAACAGAAAACAAAAAACAAATTGATTATGGTTATCAAATGCTCACTTATCTGTATGAGGTTGAAGTAGCTTTATCACATGTGACTATCATAGCATTGTGCGATTTTTGTTCTTTTTAATTTCCCCAAGGAAATTAGCATTTCCTGAAGGATACTGAAAGTATGAGCAGGAAGTAACTTTGATATAAATATACTGTTTGACATTATACTGTATTACTGACTAAATGCTAAGATGACCAAACTGTGTTAAAGAATGATGATCGTTTTTTTAATATATTCTCAAGGGTGGAATTTGATTTATGAAGAAAAGTGAAAAGCAATTAAGTCAAATATAATGTTAATTTCCCCTGTATTAATATTCAGAATGACTTAATCCCCTGAAAACTTCTTGTCGAATACATTCTGATTTGAAATACAAAACAAATGTTATGAATTGAGAAGATTACATTGTTGTTTGAAACAAAAGTGGCCTAAGCCAAAAAGAAAAAAAAATAAAAACAATAATAATACTAACAACAACAATACACTTTTATTAGTGTGGGATGTTCATCCAAAATTGGTATAGCTTATCATCTTTAATAAAAGCAGTAATTCATTTAAGTGACAATGACATGAAAGAAAGTAACAGATATAGTGTTAAAATTGTGATTCATACTTGGCTAAAGAACTTCTCAGGAACTTTTTTGGTGGTGAGTGTGGGTGAAAGTTGAACTTGCCCATAGTTGTCTTGGGCTGTAAAATGTTTTCTAAAATTTATGAATTTCACCACATAGTATAAATATATTTATTGCTAGGTTCAATAAAGGTTTTCACAAATCTCCTTATTAAAATATTTGACATGTGTTCTATTTGTAGGTCATATTTTACTATGAGTAATTACTGCAATCTAAAGTGATCATACAACTTTCACCTTTTAGTCAGTGATCACCTGTGATAGAATAGTTCTGTCACAACCCTGGCAGTTTATTCATGTTTAAAACTTGTGTTGGAAGTTGTCGTTCCATTATCAGTGTGCATTGAGAGTGAAGCATATGTATGCATTTAAAATTTCTGTACAACTTCAAATTTTTTAATGGGTAATTGGTACTAAAGAAGAATACGTAATGGAAGTATGCTATTCACTGTTAACAAAACCATATTTTTATATGTGTAAAAACCTTACCATAACTTCTGTAATCAGGAAATAACTTATAAGGATATTCATAGAGTTTGTTATCGATACAACAATTCTAAAAATAACAGTTCTTTAATTAGCCTAAAATTCTTTTTTTTCCTCTGTTCATTTTGTATATGGAAAAAGAAGCTAATTGCAAAATTAGAATTCACGAATATGTATATTGTTATAATCATCTGTATCAAAGTGTGAAGATGTGTTATATAACACTAGTGTTTCCATCAATTCTATTATTTACATCGATTTTTTCTTTCTTATTTAAATTTTATTGTCATAGTGACCTATGTTGGGTTATAGTTACACAAGTAATGAGTCCAATCCTTGTTGAAATTGTTACCCACTTTCTCATTTTTCTCTCTCTTTCCCATAAACCCCTAATTTTGTACAGATCCTATCCAACACGTTGTCTTGTGACTATTGCTGTTACACAGGATTCCCCTATTTTTATTTGTCATAAAAATTTTTCTTCACACTAGTCATTGCATAAGTTCAATGTTTTAGGTCTAACTTTTCACACTAGCATCATGGTGAACATACAAGTCTCCACAGAGTTTTATAAACTCTTTGGAAATACATCACATTGATAAAACCGAGTGTACTATCACAAATTACAGACTCAAAAATCAGGATGTGATGAAGAAATACAATACAACTTTACTAGCTTTGGAAGTAATTTATTCATGATTTTATGTGATTACTGTACTCATTTGCTCATTTCCTAAGCTCCTGTACATCACAGTGTGATGCGATCTGTGTACGTGGATGAGAATACTAAGTTGAATTCATCAAGAATTATATCAATATTCAAAAAATTTTGAATTCTTTAACATAATAACAACAGATGTGTCATGCGTAACGATGCCCCTATGTTTAATCTTTATACATGTGAAACCTGCAAATTTTTAAAGTATTAACGTCACATACATAATGATAATAGGGAGAGATATAGAACGATGTAGAATTAGTTTTATTTTCATAAATACGTTAAATCTGTCGATATGAGTATTGCAATTGGACAGTGAAACACTAGGAGTTTTCAAAGACTGGCTCTTGTTAAAAATTGTTTTAACTTACCTGTATCATCAGAACTCTGGTGAAAGGGAATATCAACATGTGTAAGCCCTCTATGTGCTAGAGAAATTAATAGTTATTCTAATTGTGGGATAAGAAGTGAGGCGTATAGGCAGAACTCATACAAATAATGATTTACTTTAAACTTTATGGCAAGGTGCCAAATTGCATATATGTACTTTTGGATTGATCACATTAAAATAATGGGAACATTCATGCTTCCCAAATTAATGTAACAAAAATTTTGTTTTTACAAGATTGCACCATGTCCAACCAAATGCTTCAGAAATATGCATGAGAGAATTACATGAAGAAACTGACACATAGAAAGGTTTGAATATAGGGGGCTGGGAAGATGGCTCAGTGGTAGAGCGCTTGCCTTGCATGCCTGAGGCTCTGGATTCGATTCCTCAGCACCACATAAGCAACAAGAAAAAAGGTGGAGTTGTCACTGTGGCTCAAATGGTCGAGCACTAGCCTTGAGCTGAAGAGCTGAGGGACAGAGCACAGCGCCAGGGTTCAGGCACCACGACTGGATCCCACACCCCCCCAAAAAAGAAAGGAATGAATATATACCCGTTAACACAGTTCATTACAAAGAAGCAAATCAATGATTTAAAAATTTTTGATAAAAAACAATAAACATTAATTTGGTGTTTATATTTTCTCATGTTCTCTCAACACAACTATCTGGACTATTGTTTTCTTCTGTCCTAAAAAATTATAATTTTAGTTGCCAATTATTTTTGGCAGCAGGTAAAATATTTGAATTATCATGGAGTCACATTAAATGATGTTGCCTATGTTTATCTTTGGAAAATTCTATGAAATATATATATGATCCCCCAGCAAACAGCCTTTGGAGATTTTCACTCTAGGAAATTGAGAGATATTTTATTTCAGATTCAGCAAATGGGGTGCTGCCTCAAATTAAACAACTCTTACAATTTTGAATAAATTTCCCTGATTAATTTTACCTTTATATGAAAATAAAAGTAGCTGGTGATTTTGTGTCCACTCATATTTTTGTTCTTGTTAGGTCAGATGCACATAACGTGTACACCGAAAAAGAGAATATGTGAATATAATTCCTATTGACTGCATGAAAAATTGATCCTATTGGAGGACATACAGTTAATTATTACCCATTCCCAGACAAGATATCAATTTAATGGATAAATAACTCAATTCAAAAAATAATATAGGTAATGTAAAATGGCATTCCTTTTCCAATATTTAGTTAACATAAACTTATATGGGGAGTTGTCTCTCATATCATGTTTATACTTGAAATATATTGCCTTTGTCAGAATTGCCAATTACTATTTTGTTAAGTAGTTATTTTGTAACTAAGTAGTTTTTCACAAATTAGGTGATTGTGAATCCTTAGTTAGTTTCAACCCTAATTGTTTTTCCTTCATTACTGTGACTTGTGTCCTACTTTTTTGTTATTCAGTTTATGTCCCACATGATTGCCAGAAAATGGTGTATGTGAAAGATAAATAGACACAGCAAATCTAACAGGAAGCCCTTCCATCAAATAGACATTTTATTTGCACTGTTCATATCCACTGTCTTCTCTATGTGGAGTGCTAATTACTGTTGTGCTGATGTAATAATTTTCCTTTCCATGATCTCAGGTCTTTCATCAGCAAATCAGCCTATGTCAAGTGAAATGCTGCCTTCTGCACCAAAGACAGCAGAGAAGATTCCACTACTGAGTACTATGATTTTCATCAAAATATTCACTGGAATTCTGCTATACTTCCACAGAAGGGTGGTGCTGGTGTTTTCTTCACCTGTAACTCATGTGAACCAGGATCATAGTGTTTATACCTATGTAAAAGTGCTTTATATCACTCTTGTTTCGAAGGTTTGTTTGTTGTAGAGAATTTTTCTCTTTCCTAAAAATATTCCCAGAACTCCGTGAAAATACCTGGATTGTAACATTTCAGCTCCTGAAACAAGATGATTGGAGTGTAGAATATTTTCTTATTAATGAAAGTTATGAAGCAAGGAATGAATTACTTGCTTGGTAAATATATATATATATATATATATATATATATATATATATATATATATGTATATATATATCTTAAGTATATCTTTAATTAGAATAGATACATATATATTTTAATAAATGTGTCTTTAGTTAGGAAATATTTTATGCTGTGTAACATGTATAAAAGTATGTAAAACCTGTGCCTTAGACTATGACTTCGAGGAATATGATATACTTGTACGTGTAAAACTATTCTGAGAAATTTAGTATTGTGAAAGGAAAATGATATGTTCTCATATAATCCTAAACTTCCTGTGGTTTTGTCAAACTACTACTGAGTAAGAACAAGACAGAGGGAAGGCCTCAATATAGGTGTTTATTTTATATTAAATCAAACAAAAAGAGATATAAAATGGCAGTTATTTCTTACAATTTTCCATGCCTAGAATGTATTACCCATATTTTGTAGACCATTTTTGATAACAGCTGAAAGAAGAAAACCATTCTCATTCTTATTTGAAATTGTCTGAAACTGTGAAATGCTTACTGATGTGTAATAGCCACTAGCCATAATGACTTTTTCCCCCAAATTCTCTTTTTGCCACTGGCATCTTCTGATACATACCAGATGGGCTTATATGAAGGTAATTTGGCTTGAACTCAGGACCCTTCCAATACCTTCACATACTATTAAAAGCAATGTGCTATTGTTAAAACAATAAACTTTTTTCATTATTTTTTATAGACAACAAATTTCATTGTGAAGTGACAATCACATTGCGAAGTATTATCAGGTAAATATGTTCATCATGCCAGAAAACTACTTAATATTTAAGGAATATATGCATGTCACCTGCCAGTATGAACATGGAAATATTGGACTTTGCTATGAATATTGAAAAGATTGCCATTAGCATTTCTTTGTTAAGATTGATTTCTCAAATATGTTTGTCAGAGAATTCTCTGCCAGAGATACACCAATATTTGGAATACTTGGCTGTGATCAAGGCCAGGGTAACAGGTTGAAACCAATGGTGAAATCATGGTTTCAATCTTCATTACCAAGGAAGAAATATAAGAAAAATATCCTGGAAAAACTATGATTAATGTTTATCATGATTGAATAAAATCAAGAATTGTAGGCAGGCAAAACCTCCTCATTTTAATTTCCAAAAATCATAGTAATTTGCCCTGCTTCATTTTATAGGTGCTGAAATAGAGTAGGGAATAATTGAGACCTTCCAAGTTGTATACACACACATACACACACGCACACAAATACACACAAGGATTTGCATCTACAAATGGACAAGGCAACAAAAGTACCTGATTACACATACAAATCTGCTCACATATATATAACGATAGATTATTGTTGATTAAATCTTTGAGACAAATCAGCCAGTAACATGGACTCGTATATTGCCACAGATTTTCTCATTAATTCTCAACTTCTCTAGTATCATCCACTTTTGAGAAGCCATAAAAAATATGATTCTCTTAGATATATAAGCATAAGGAAACACGACTCATATTACCATGGAATCATATTCAGTTCTAGCTACAGAGGCAGTTAGGGAAATACCACCTCCCCATCAAATATTACTTTCTGAATTTCAAAGAGAAAACACAAGATGGTCCATATAGAGAGTAAATAAAAATGAAATGGTCTTTTTTCGGTGAAAATAATTCACATTTTGGTAATACTGTGAGTTTGGGACATTATTGATTAATATTGCTTTACATTTGTTTCTCTGCTTGTTGGTGGTAGTGGCCATTAGGCTTGAACTCTGGGCTTGGGTGCAAGCCCAGACCTATTCCCCTCAAGGTGAATCATCTACCAATTGAACAACAATTCCACTTCGAATTCTGAGGTGTTGAATGAGTGATGAGAACCTCCTAGAGGCCCCTGGTGTGCTGCCATGAATCCTGATCCTCAGATATTAGCCTCCTAAAGGTTTCTAAATGACCTGTATCAGGCTTTTCTCTCTTATAATACTGTGTTAATAGCATTTTTTGATAGTTTGAACCCAACTTTCATGCCTACTGGAGGTCTCCGACCAACCATGATTTTCCTCAAGGATGATGCTCTATAGTCCTTCATTTTGAGGGGCTTCATTCCCTAAATGAAGCTGAGAAAAATCCTTGACTTTATTGACTTATAATGAGAGCCTCATATGTAAAACTTACATTGTAGTGAGGAAATTTTATGGGTTTGGAGAAAAGAAAGTTTGTTATTCACTTATCCTTATTTCTTTTCTTTTGATTTTGACAGACAATAGTGTGTCATAGCAAAAGAGCACATGATTAAATGGCATGAATATGCATCCAGAGTATCTTACATGTCAGCAGGTTCATTGGTACTAATAAACCCAAGCATTTCAGGGTACACATGCACTGTACTTAGAGCCCTCAATACTGATGCTGCGAGTGCAGTAGCAGGATAAACAGCCTGACAGAACAAAGGATCCCAGGATAAGCAAACACAGTGCCAGGAGCCCACAGTAGAGAGGACACTTATGCCTGAGCAGGCCTGCCCAAGCTAAGAACCCAAGGACTCCAGAGTTAAAATGCCAGATCTACACATCAAGTTGCAGGCCCTGGGATCAAGGCCCAGACTATGAGTTCAATCCTTAGTCTCTTATTACAAGATCCTGGGCCCCATTTAAACTACCCATTAGTTCATGCCCCATGCTATGAGTTCAAGTCCTAGGCTGTGACTTAAGGCCCAGAGTTTCAGGCCAGCTATTATTTCAAGTTCGAGGAAAACAGTTCAAGGACTAAACAGCAATACGAGTCTGGGGTTTTGAGATCAAATTCCAAGCCCCGAATTTACATCACAGGCCCTGAATTCTACATCCATGGCCCACATAAAAATGCCAGGCTGAGAGTTAATGGCTCAGTTTCTGAGTTTAAGTTCAAGGCTTTGAATTCAAGGTCCAAGCCCCAAGTTAAAGGCTCAGGACACAAGTTCAATACCCAGACCCTGAATTTAAATCCCAAACATTGAGTTCCAGGCCCAGAAGTTGATACCAGGGCCCATGAGTTTAAGGTCCAGCTTATCAGCTAAAAGCCCCATCCCCAATTTGAAGTCTCATTGCCCCCTTTCCCACTGAGTTCAAGATCCAGGGCCCCAGTTCAAGTACCAGTCCATGAATTCAAGGCCCAGTTTGTATGTTTTATCAGAGTCCAGGAGTTGAATACCCAAATCCAATATGTTCAGATGAGATTATGAATTCAGGTCCCAGGAACACAGCTTAAGGCCTGGGTACTGAGTTCAAGGCTTAAGTCATGAATTCAAGTCATAAGCAATGAGTTCAAATCCTAGGCCAAGATTTCAAGTAGCAGATCATGAGTAAAATTCCAGGCTAAGATTTCATGTCACAGGTCCTGGTTTCAAGGACCAGCCCTTGAGTTGAACATCCATGGCCCATTGTTTGAATTCCAGGTCATGAGTTCAGGGTCCAGGTCCTGAATTTAATGCCAAAGACAGGAGTTCCATTCCTAAGCCCGGGATTAAAGTCTTAGGGTAATAATTCAATGCCCAGACCAACAGTTCAACTCCTAGGCACTGAGTTCAAGGCCCAAGCCCTGAATTTAAGCCCTATTCTGAGAGGTCAAGTTTGAGGCCCCAAATTCAAGTCTCAGTCTGACAGTTCAAAGCACAGGCCAGGACTTCAAAATAGAAGCTGCAAATTCAAATCTCAGCCCCTGAATCCAAGACCTCTGACCCAATTCCAGTGTGAAGATGAAAGTTCAAGGCCAAGTCCGCAAGTTCAAGGCTCAGGCTGCAATGAAATTCCCAGGCATGGACTTGAAAACCCATGTGAAAGCTTACGGCTCGTGCTGTGAGTTTAAGTCCTAGTCCCCATGTTGGAGTCCCAGGTCTCCCTACCTCCTGTAGTTCAACATTTTGGGATTAAGGTCCAAGCTGTGAGTTCAAGGACTATTCTGTGAGTTCAAGACCCAGGCTCAGTGCTTCAGGCCCAGAGTATGAGTTCAAGTTCCAGGTCCCAATTCAAGACTGAAACACACAGTTCATCACCCTTGTTAAAAATTGAAGGGCAAGGTATTGAATTCAAGGCCCAGGCCCAGATATAAAATCCCAGGCTTTCAGTTCAAGGCTCAGACCATGAGATTAAGGCCCAGACTATGTTCAAAGCCTAGCCTCCAAAATGCAATCTCAGTACCCACTTCTTGTTAAGTTCAAAGTCCAGGGATCCAGATCAAGATCCAGGAAATAAGATTAATGCCAGGCTGTGAGTTGAAGACCCAAGCGAGTCCTTTAAGTCACAGGCTGTGTGTTCAAGGTCCAGGGTGTGAATGCAAGGCCCAGTTTGTGAGTTCAAGGCCTGGGCCCAAAGATTTCGACCCTTTTATGAGTTCTATTCCCAGGCTCCAACTTGATGTTCTAGGCACTGTGTTCAGGACTTGGGTTGTGAATTCAAAGCCCAGGCTATGAATTCAAACACCATGCTCAGATTTCAAGGTCCAGGGCAACATTTCACATATCACTCCATGAGTTCAAGCCGTAGGCTGTGAGTTCCAGTTACAGGCTCTGCATTTAAGCTTGAACCCTATGGTTTAGTCCCAGATCGTGAGTTCAAACCCCAGGCCAAGTTCATGTCCCAAGATTTTTAATATCCCCGGCTCCATGTTCAACTTACACACTGTAAGTTCAAAGGCCTGGACACTAAGGTCAAGGTCCAGGGACTACTTCAAATCCCAGTTTCTGAGTTCAAGACTCTGCATGCCAGTTCCAGTCCCAAGTTTGAGTGCAACTCCCAAATTCGAAGAACAACTTCCAGGCAAACTTCATGTCCCAGGCTGTGTTAATATCCCTGGCCCCATTTCAAAATTGAACCCTGTGAATTCAAGGCCCAACACTGAGTACAAGGTCTAGGACCGCACTTCAAGTCCCAGGTTGTGAATTCAAGGCCCAGTCTGTGAATACCAGCCAGAAGCCTTAGTTCAACTCCCAAGCTCAAATTCAAATTTGAGGTCCCAATTTCAAGGCCCAGGCCCCAAATTAAATGTCAGGGGATTGAATTTAAATTCCAGGCCGAAATCCAAGACCCAGGCTGAAAGTTTAAGGCCCAAGTATAAAGTTCAATGCTCATGCTGCAATTGAATTCACAGGTGCTGAGTTCATATCTTGGCCCATGAGTTCAAGGACCAGGTCAAAATTTCAAGGATCTTGTCCTGAGTTAAAGGCGAAGGCTGAGCATTCAAGTCCCAGGCACTGAGTACAAGGTTCAGACCCTGAGTTCAAGTCCAATGCTGAAAGTTCAAGTCCTAATACTAAATTCAAAGCCAGACAGAAAATTGAAGTCCTAGGTACCAAGTTCAAAGCTCAGGCAGGGGATACATTTCCCAGACCTAGGCCCAGAGTGTATGGATAACCCTAAGGATTTTCTATTCATATTGGATGGTGTAGAGGCTGTGGAAGGATCAAGGAATCAACAAAGGAGAAAACTATCACATGGCATATTAAAATTGAAAAATGTGAGAACATAAAGAAATTGAGTAATTCTGCCCTTCCAGACAGTGGCCAACAGAAACCAAGAAGAAAATCATTTTCTATAAATTTCTATGCATTTCCATAAGTGGGCAGGTCACGAAAAAGAAAGCTTGTTTGTGCTGAGCAGAACAATCATTACTGTTTACATTTTCTGATTCTGTGTTAGGCACTTGTCCAGGCATGAATTACATGTACAACATTTTTGGGGAGTCGTGTGTGTGTGTGTGTGTGTGTGTGTGTGTGTGTGTGTGTGTGTGTGTGTGTGTGTGTGTGAGCTTCTGTGTGTATGTGTAGGTATCAATTGCCAATAGTTTTAACATGCTGTGGAATATTTCTTAAAATTTATGAATTTCACCATATCAACACGTTGTATAATTTTACATATTGCTGGGTTCAATGAAGTGACAAATCACATTCTTCAAATATGCAGCATGTGTTCTTTCACTTTGTAGGTCCTTCTTCAATAGGAGTAACTACTGAAAACTTAAGAGTTCATACTACTTTAATAATTTTGCTCAGTGATCACCTGTGATAGAATGATTCTGTCAAAATTCTGGCAGTAGTCGATTCTTGCCTAAAAGTTTTCTTGAAAGTTCTCGTTCCCTTGTCATGGTACAGTCCTGTGTTTGGAGCAAATATATCCTTTTAAAATTTCTGTAGACTATACGTTTTTGTGATTTATTTGGTAGTAAAAAGCAATACATGAATTGGTAACAACACCTCATTTATATATTTTCTGTGCAAAAGACTCTAACATACATTCTGTAATCTAGAAATAACAGGCATGTATATTCATAGGGATTATTATAGATACCAGCATTCTGACAATAGCCTGGAAAGTGCCTCATTGATAGAGTTCTTGACTTGCATGCCTGAGGCCCTAGGTTCGATTGCTCAGCACCACATAAGCAGAAAAAATGTAGAAGTGGTACTGTAAGTGAAATAGTAGGGGATTGGCCTTGACCTGAAAAAGTGAGGGACAATGCTGAGACCAACACTGACAAAAAAATCTTGCTAATCACAGTGTGATGAGGAGACTATATTCTATGATGAGGAGACTACAATTAATTGATTGAAGGCATATATCATCTTACAAAAAATTGTCATAATATGATAAAATAAATCTTGAATATAATTGAAAAAGGCCTGTTATGCATAATGGTGCCCCTGTATTTAAACAGAGAATTAGTTTGTTTCCCTTAAGCAGTGAGCAATGTTTGTAAAATAATCACAGTCACAGTATCTAGGTATAAGGAAAGATACAAAATGATGTAGTATTAATTATATTTAAAAAGTATGTAAATCCTATAACTTTAAATGTTACATGGAACTGGATGCTGGTGGCTCATGCTTGTAATCCTAGCTACTAAGGAGGCTGAGATCTGAGGACCAAGGTCCACATCCAGTCCTGACAGGACATTCTGTGAGACACTTATCCCCAACAAACCAGTAAAAATCAAGTGGCATTGTGGCTCAAGTGATAAAGAACTTGCTTTGAGCTGAAGAGTGTAAGGACAACATCCAAGCCCAGAGTTCAACTCCCCTCCCCCAACAAAACAAAGGAAGAAAGAAAAAAGAATGTGACATGGAGTTATATGATATAACACCTTTTGATTTAAAATGTTCTCAGAAAATTAACGAAATAATGTTAAGGGAAAGTAATGTGAAGTTCTGATGTAATGCTAACACCCAACCCTCTGAGTTTTCTCTAAGTGACTGATGACTAAGAGCAAGAGAGAAGGAAGTACTCAATGTAGGTGTCAAATAAAGATATATAGTAGCAGTTAGTCCCTATAACTTGGCAGGCCTAGAAAGTATTGCTCATATTTTTGGAACTTTTCTTGATAACAAATGAAAGAAGAAAACAATTCACAATTATATTCAAATTGTGTGAAACTATTTGTAAAATGTTCACTGATGTGTAATAGTCATTAGCAATAATATCATTTTTTAAAAATTTCCTCTTTTTGCAACTGGCACATTCTGATACATAACAGATAGGCTTGTATAGATCATTGCGCTTGACCTCAAGGCCCTTTCATATCTCAGGTCTTTTTACTCAAGTCCAAACTCTATTGTTTTGAACCAATGTGATGCTTCCTGTGATCTTGTATTTCATTCGAAATAAGACTCTCCTGCTTTAGTGGCTTTAACCCACCATCCTCCTGAGTAGCTAGGATTGGAGGCTTGACTACCAGGACTCAGCTACAAAATTTTACACAACACTTCTTTTTTTTTTTTTTTTTGTATGTCATGGGCTTGAAGTCTGGGCCTGAATGCTGTCCCTCAGTTCTTCAGTTCAAGGTTATCTCTCTACCACTTGAGCTACTGCACCAATTCCCATTTTTCTGAGTGGTATATTGGAGATAAAAACTTCAGGGACTTTCCTGCTCGAGCTGCCGTTGTACCGGGATCCTCAGATCTCAGCCTCCTGATTATCTAGAATTACAGGCATGAGACACCAGCGTTCCTCACACAAGAATATCTTAAATCAGATTCTTAAATGAAGGAAAAGTAAAATTTGGGAATATTGACAATCAAAAACTGTTGTTGGAACGTTCTTTTAAATGTAACAAACTTCTTAATATGCAAATGAAGTGACTGAATTGCACAAGAGAAGACATGAACATCTTGTTTTCAAAACTATAACATGAATATTAGTGACATTCCCATTTATACGAGTTTGAGAAGGCAATTTTCTAAACTGATAGAAACAGAAGCATTGTGTTGTTGCTGTACATATAGGACAAAACCTGCAATTTTTAGAAACTGCCATCAAAACACACATGAGAAAGTGGAAATAGAAGAATAACATCATTATTTGTTAAGGTAGAAACAACCAAGAACCAAATGACCTTTAAAAATAGTATTTGGAAGGTGCACAAAAGATACATTTTTGTTGATATCACCTAAAGTAAAGCAGGATCCTCCCAGAAGATGGAACAAAACATCCTCATTGCCTGGTTTACAACAAATTGTAGCCTTTTTGACTATGTCCTTGAGTTTTGTCTTTTGCATTGTGGTAGGGAAAAGACTGGCCATTTCCTTTTCATGACTTCAGAACTCTCAGATCAACTTGTGCTTCAGTCAACTGAAACATAAAACAACCTGTCAAGGTGTACGTTATGGTCACTATTCTTTTATTCAATGAATTTTATGGCAACTGTGCTATTTTAAGGAGATGTGTACCTTGTTTGGATTTTCTGTATTTTCCACGATTCTTCTAGCAGATATTACACCTTTTCTTGGATTATTTATTGCTATGAATACGTAACACCCATTATTCTCTTCCACTTTTTGTCTAGAAATAAAATCGGAGGAGTCAAATTTACAGTTATGTTATAGTATTTATCACAGAAAAAAATAAAAATCAGCTTGAGTAGTATGGTTTAGAATCCTAAAGTGTGTGTGGAGACAGAAAATCGGAATACTGGCTTTCATGAAACTTGCCAACCATCTGTGACACAGAACAATTGGGTCTCAAGTTTGAAGTACTCTGGATGATACTTGAAATCCTCAAATTCTCTATTGTGGCTGGAATAGAAGGGAAAAAAGAAAACCATGTCTTCAATTCTGGCATATAAATGACAATAGTTGGATGACGTTTGGCAAGCATATATCATTATTAACATATTTCACACTGGATATATGTCATTCTTCTTGCCAATAAAGACCTAATTTACATCAAGAAGTAATATATATATAATATATTCCTTTTTTCAACTAGGCATCCATTGGGGTATCCTCTCAATACCTACATATCATTTTATTGCTCATTATAATTTTTATCTTGGAGTTATATCCTTGAATGTGTATTGATCAGTACTGTTATACTAAATCATATTTTTTCATGTGAAATGATGTGAACGTTCTTTAGAGTTATTAATGCAGATTATTGTCTGAAGTGCCTTATTCTGAAGTAATGTTGAAATGTAATAATAAAGAAAAATAATATCACAAATTGATGTATATAAAAATATATGGCATTCTTTGTATAGTTTCATGAAACTCTAGGACCACATCTAAGATTTTGAGCCTAAATTTTTTGACTAGAATATGTGACTCCTTCATCAAGAAGAGAAAAAACTGATACAGATTGAAAAGTAGCCAATAAAATCTGAAACCCTATTGGGAATGTGTACTCCTAGGTAGGAGAAGTTGTCAGTTTGAGGCCACCATTCTGTCTATATCTTTCTTTCTTCCCATGATTGATTGAGAAATTGCAAGAATTATATTTGGTTTAATAACAGGGAATTTTCATCAAAAACATTGAGTGTATTTTGAATTCATAGAAGTTAAAATTTTGATAATTGAACTCTATTTCAATTTGCAGAAACCTTCTTAATTGTAATGCCTCATGGAAGTAACTAGACCCTTTACAAAGGAGAAATATGAATATTTTGTTTTGTAATATGACAGCATGCATCCCAGGTATTTCTAGCACCAAACAATTTTGAAATTCCTGTATGGTGAATTTAGAAAAATCTGTCAATTAGTTAATGTATCAATTGGACAATTGCAGCACCATTCAGAGAGTGATGGCAAAAGAAATGACTGCATGATTTGTAAGGCCACAGTTCTTCTGTAGAATGTTCACTTACTATATGTAATAGCAAAACATAATAAAGTTTACTGACAAATAATCAAAATAAATCTTAGAATGATCTTTGTTTCTATCTCTTCTACTTCTCTGGTTTAAACTAAATAGACATGGAAGAGGAAATAAATACACCATGGCAACACGTGGACCAAAGTGCTTATAATTAAAATGGAATTAAAAACGACAATCGTCAGAATGATAACAAGGACTGAATAAGCCACCAGTAGGTTAGGTGGAAAAAAATTAACAAAACTGATAAACCCTTAGCAAATCTGAAAGTAGAGTGAGTCTGAGAGAAGAGGGACAGAGAGAGAGAATGTACCCAAATGAGTCAAACCAGAGATGAGATATTTAAGCTCATGTCAAAGTCAAGATACAGAAGAGGATAAGAGAATATTGCGAAAAGCTAGTAAAATAAAGCCATAGACAAAAAGGGTTTACAGGTCATTTCTGGATGTCCTTTATAAAATCTTCCATGAAGCAGACAGTGAACTTAAACAATGAACTTGCTGTATGATGCCAGTATACTGCTTAACCAAAAACCTCATATATATTCGTCAGTAATAGAACTGTAGAAACATTCCCTGCTTGAACATCAGTGCAAACTTTCTCAATAAATTTCTATAGAGCTGACATGAAGAACTAATAAAAATAACCCACAAACTCTGACCAAAGGGGAATCATACCAGAGGGGAAAGTTGCTTCAACATATGCAAGTCAACCCAGTACATCAGTAGGAAGAAGCACACGAATCACAGGATCATGCTGTCAAAAGGCATTTGATAAGATCCCATGAAACCTTATTATGACAATATTGGAGATAAAGGAAACCTATGAAATATTCCTCGATATAATAAAGACTCTCTATGACAATCCGACTGTTCCCTTACACTTAATGGGGAAAGGAAAATACATTTCCACAATTAGGAATGAGAGAATGAATCCCTACTCCCTAAAGCTTTTCAGTATACAATAGTAATTCCTAACTAAACTAATACTGGTATAATGTGGGAAGAGGAAGGGAAAAACAAATTATTTAAATAGAGATAGGTAAACCCATTGCAACAATGAGATGTATAAGACATAAAGTTCGAAAAGGAACTTCACAACTTTGAGTGGGGGTGGGAGGAATGGGAGGATATGGATGGTAAGGGGAAAAATGGGACCCAAATAGGGAAAAAAGAAATGAATCTCTACTTCTTTGCAGATAACTTGATTCTCTATTGAAAGACTTATAGACTACAATCACAATCCATTGGCTGTTCTAATCTTTTCGCAAAGTAACAGAGTTTACAATGAACTCAAATAAATCATTTCAGTATGCCCAAAATGAGAAGAATGAAGCTTAAACTACAAAAAACTTCTTTTGTGCTAGCCTCCAAAAAAAAATACCTACGACTTCACGTAAGCAGGGAATTGAAGGACCTCTGGGAAGTACACATCAATCATCTGAAAATAGAAATTCAAGCATATTTACTAGCATGAGAAAACCATACACGCTCCTGTATTTGAAGTAATGACATTGAGAAATTTGGGAAATTCTCAAAAGCTACTACCTCCAAATTCAAAGCAGTACTGATCAACATCCCTAAAACATAATTTAATGAAAGAGAAGAAGTAATCAAAAAAGTCACATAGAAATGTAGACGAACCAGAAAGCAACCCTTAGCAGGAAATTCATAACAAGAATATCAATACTCCACTGAAAACTCTATTATTAAACACACAGAAAACCTCAAAATACACACAAACTCACTCACACACATACAATACAGATATATGCAAACATATGCACATATATACAGAGACATGTGCCTACAGACATATACATACATACACATATAAAATGAGAATTGGCACATAAACAGGCCTACAGACAAATGGAATAGCATTAAAGACACAGAAATCATCCCAGAGATTTATAGCCACCTAAATTTTGATAAAGGTGCCAAAAGCATCAGATAGAGGAAAGGGAAACTCTTCTCAATATGGTGCAGATAAAAATTGCTATACATGTATGAATAATTTAAAGTAGAACTTTATATTTCCACTTAAGTTGGAGCCAAGTCTAAATAAAACAAAGGCCTCAAAGTAGGTTTATGTATCATGAAATATGATAGTATGGATTAGGGGATGACATATTGGACTGCGTAATCAGGTCAAAATTTACTACATAACAATTCAGTCACAACGACTCAAAGGAGGGATGAATATAAGGGATTATGTTCAACTGGAGAATTTTGCATGGCACTATTCAGAGGTAGCAAGAGAAATATGCGTAATAAACCCACTATTTGGGAGACAATCTATTGAACTCTAACTATCCAACATGCAAGGGTGATAGAGCTCACAAAATTAAATTTCCTCAATAACAAATTCACAAATACTCAGAGAGAAAACTGTCTGAAAAAACAATTGGGTTAAAGACACGAGACACTTCTCTGAAGAGGAAATAACAATGACCAGTATACACATGAAAAAATGTTCAACCTCTATAGCCATAAAAGAAATTCAAACAAACAACATTGAGATTCCACCTCATCCCAATTGGAATGGCTATAATCAAGAACTTTAATAACAACAAATGCTGGAAGGGTTGTGGCAAAAGTAAATTCTACTATATTGTAGGTGGGAGTATAAACTTCTCTAACCACTGTTGAAAGCAGTATGGAGGATCCTAAAACTCCAAATAGAGTTGCCCTATGACCCAGCACATGATCACAAACAAGACCATACTAATCCTACCAGAACAACTTTGTTTAAAGCAGCACCATAGATAAGAAATGAAATCAACACAAATCCCTCTCAGTAGATGAATGGATGTGGAAAATGTGGTACACACACACACACACACACACACACACACACACACACTTACACACACACACACACACACACACACACACACACACACACACACAGAGAATGGAATTCTATGCCTCCATCAGAAAACATTTGTTAGGCAAGGGAAAAATTATATTAAGTGAAGTAAGCCAGGCCCAAAGAAACATAGGTCCCATGGTTTCCTTTATTTGCAATAAATAGAACATGTCTGGGACAAGCAAAGAAGGTCAAAAGCTATGTACATTTGACAAGATAAAATGATGTTAAGTGAAATGAACTCCAAGATAGGGACACAAGTGGTTTTTTCTTACTTACTAGTGTTTCTAACACATTTATAAGGTACCATGTGATTTTTTTTGTTGCTTTTTATGTTCCTGCCTACATTATTATCCATGTTTTGACTGTATTTGATGTCGGTGCCCTGCATCTTCTCTAATTTGGGGAGGGGAAGGAAAAAAAAAGAGAATGATTAAAGAGGGATACAAGTTGGCCCATTGTATGAAACAGATGTATAAGACTGTTGAAAAAAAAATTTTACAATTTAGGCTGGAAGGGGTGGGTTTACTTGTGGATGTGGGAGGAAGAAATGGTAGGGGAAAAACAAAGGAGGAGGGAACAATGCTTGATAGAAAATGTATTCATTAGCTTGCTCATGTAACTGAAACCCCTCTGTACAGTATTTTTAAAATAAAAAATCTAAAAAAAATTCATTAAGAAACAACCACCCTATTGATGAGTTGTCTAAATTATCCAAGAGATTCTTATGGGTATGAAATAAAAAGGACCAATAGATGAATGCGGAAATATTTAAAATCTCTGGCCAAAATCGAAATGCAAATAACTGCAGTGAACTGTACTTATCATTAGCATGAATAGTGTAAAAATACTCTATGAAGGAGTAATAGTTACAAGAGTAAGGTTATTAGTACATTTTTATCGAGCATTATTGCCTCCTCCTTTGTTTTTCTCCTACCATTGTTTCCTTCCAAAACTCCAAAACTATTCCCCACATTGAAGTTGTAAAATTCATTTTCAACATAGGGCCTTCGACATCTCCTTGTTACATTGGTTCAACCTGTATACTAATTGAAGCATTCTGTTTTTTTCCCTTCCCCTCCCCAAATTAGAAAACTATATCTACAATAGGCAGGACACTGGAATTAAATACAGTGATAACAAGGGTTATATTATGTGTGTGTGGGGGGGGGGGAGATACCAAAGAAACAAAGAAGCGCATACTACATTTTAAATGCATTAAAAGAAAATAGCACGTATTCCTAACTTCAAGTTCATTTCTCTTAACATTATCATATATCTTTATCTATTTATATATGTATATATATACGTGTACATATATATCAAAAATATACGTATATATTATGTATATGTATACATATGTGTGTTTCTGTGTGTGTGTGTCTCTCTATGTATATGCAGATTTATTTAGCTTCTCACATTTTGCTTGTCCTAAATTTACAATAGTTATACCAAATAAAGGAAACCATGTGACCAATGTTTCTTTGGGCCTGACTTACTTCACATAATATAATTTTTTCCACAATTTTTTAAAAAGATCACAATAAAGGCAAAGAAAATGCACGCAAACTGAGAATCCAAGAACCATAGACAGAACCCAGTTTTCACAGCCCCCAAAAAGGTGGATAACATGGTAGAAACTCCCAAATAGCTCTCAGTCCTCCTATCTTTTAACAACAACGGACTTAACTTTCCAATTAAGTAACATAGACTGTCTAGTTGGATTAAAACACAAGATCCTTCTATCTGCTGCCATCAGGAGTCACATCTTGCCTGTAAAATCAAATACATTTTCAATGTTAAAGGCTGGAATAAAATCTACCAAGCAAACGGCCCCCATAAACAGGCGGGAGTTGCAATCCTAATATCAGATAAAATAGACTTCAATTTAAAATTTGTAAAAAGAGATAAAGAAGGTCGCTACATACTAATTAAGGGATCTCTCCTTCAGGAGGATATTACAATTCTAAATATCTATTTGCCAAACAACAGAGCGCCCAAATTTATCCAAGAAACACTACTTTCCCTCAAATCCCACATAGATCCAAAGACATTAATTGATGGGGATTTTAACATACCACTGTCCCCACTAAATAGATCAACTCGGCAAAAACTCAACAGAGAAACCCCAGATCTAAACAGCAGCATAGATCAACTACATTTAACAGACATCTAACGAATATTTCACCCAAAAGAATCAGAAAACACGTTTTTCTCAGAAGTACATGGAACATTTTCTAAAATAGACCACATTTTAGCCCACAAAGCAAACTTGTCCAAATTCAGAAACATTGAAATTATACCTTGCATTCTCTCTGGCCAAAAGGGAATAAAATTAAAACTCAACACCATAAGCCACCAAAGAAGGTCCGGTAAAATATGGAGGCTGAACAACACACTGCTGAATCACCAGTGGGTCAAAGAAGAGATTAGAAAGGAAATTGAAACATTTATGCTATTCAAAAAAAATGAGCACACAAATTACCAGCTCCTCTGGGACACAGCAAAGGCAGTACTCAGAGGCAAGTTTATAGCTCTGAGTTACTACATCAATATATTGTAGAGATGTGAAACCAACAATTTAATGAGACATCCTAAACTCTTTGAAAAAGATCAGCAAGATAAATGCCATTACAGTAAATGGAAAGAAATAATCAGAATTAAATGAATTAGAATCCAAAAATCTATAGAAAGAATCAACAAAACGAGTTGGATCTTCGAAAAAATTAACAAAATTGACAGACCCTTCACAAATCTTACCAGAAAACGAAGAGAACACACCCAAATAAGTAAATTCAGAGATGAGAATGGAAACATCACCACAGAAAAAAAACCAAGATTCAGAACATTATAAGGGAATACTTCTCAAAACTTTATGCTAATAAGATGGAGAACATGGCAGAAATGGACCTTTTCCTAGCAAATATTGATATGCCATAACTAAACCAAGATGAGTTAATCCATCTTAACAGGCCCATATCAAGCATTGAAATAGAAACAGCAATAAGAGACTTCCCACCTAAGAAAAGGCCAGGACCAGATGGTTTTACAGCGGAATTCTACAAGGCTTTCAAAGCAGAGCTCACAGCAATACTCCTCCAACTCTTCAATGAAAATGAAAGAAAAATTTCACTACCGAGCACAGTCTATGAAGCCATCATAAACAAAATCCAAAAACCAGGTAGGGACTCATCAGAGAAAGAGAACTATAGACCCATTTCTTTGATGAACATTGATGCAAAACTTCTCAACAAAATTTTGGACAATAGACTTCAACAATTCTTCCAAAAAATCATACACCATGATCAAACAGGATTCATTTCAGGGATGCAAAGCTGGTTCAATATACACAAATCAATTAATATTATTCATCACAACAACAGGTGCAAGGATAAGAACCACATGGTTATCTCAATAGATGCAGAAAAAGCATTCGACAAGATCCAACACCCCATTATGATGAAGGTTTTGGAAAAATTAAGAACCCATGTAACATTCCTCAATACAATAAAGGCTGTATATGACAAACCTACAGCCAGCATTATACTTAATGGTGAACAACGAAAGCCATTTCCTATTAACTCAGGAACAAGACAAGGGTGTCCAATCTCTCCACTTCTCTTCAACCTAGTATTAGAATGCCTAACTACAGCAGTAAGACAAGATGCAGACATAAAGGGGTCCAAATAAGTAAATAAGAAATAAAACTCTCCTTCTTTGCATATTACATGATCTTGTATTTAAAGAATCCCTTAGACTCCACACCCAAATTACTCAAGCTGATTCAAAACTTTGGCAAAGTTGCAGGGTATAAAATTAACCCTCAAAAATCAATGGTTTTTCTGTATGCCAACAATGAGAAAAGTAGGGCTGAAATAAGGAAACTAACTCCATTGCTAATAGCCCCACAAAAAATAAAATATCTAGGAATTAACTTAGTCAAAGAAGTGACAGACCTCTATGATGAAAAGTTTAAAAACTTGAAAAAGGAAATCAAAATAGATCTTAGAAAACGGGAAAAACGCCCATGCTCCTGAATTGGAACGATTAACATCGTGAAAATTGCAATACTTCCCAAGGCTATCTACAAATTCAATGCCATACCTATCAAAATTCCACCCTCATTCTTCAAGGAAATAGAAGAGGCAATCCAAAAATTCATATGGAACAATAAAAGACATCGAATAGCAAAAACCCTCCACAACGGAAAGTACACTGCTGCAGGAATATCAATACCAAATTTCAAACTCCACTATAAAGCCATAGTAATCAAAACAGCTTGATACTGGCACAAGAACAGACCTCAGGACCAATTGAATAGAATTGAAAACACAGAAATGAACCTACAGACCTATAGCCATCTAATATTTGATTAGGGAGCTAAAAAAATAGAATGGAAGAAAGAGACCCTCTTCAGTAAGTGGTGCTGGCAAAATTGGTTAACTACTTTTAGAAAACTAAAGCTAGATCCTTATATATCACCTGCAGCAGAATCAACTCCAAATGGATCAAAGACCTCGGAGTCAAAGCAGATACATTACAGGATGGAATAGGAGAAACCCTAGGTCTCCTTGGCACAGGCCGAAATTTTCTTTTTTTATTTTATTTTATTTTATTTGAGAACATAGTGTACAGAGGGGTTACAATTACATTGGCAGGATATTGCATACATTTCTTACCAAGCATTGCAGCCTCCTCCTTTGTTTACCCTTCAACTCCCTTCCCAGCCTCCCCCGTCCCCCCCACCCAATCATACCCACCTCCCCCCCCACACCGACAATGTAAAGCTTGCTTTGACATGACATTTTGTAATTCTCCTTGTTACAACAGGTCCACCTGAATACTTAAACGACTTCTTTGTCCCCATCTCCTCCACATGTTATACTGACATCAAATAAAGTGAAAGCGGGGGTTACACTGTGGGGGAGGGACATACAAAGCAACAAAGAAATAATCTTATAAATGCGTTAGAAACACATGCATGAAAGAAACGAAAACATTAAAATACATATTTAAGGGTTCGTTTTCCTAACATCACATTATCTGATCTTTTCCGCTTGACTCATACCTATACTAGATATTGCAAATAAGGGAAACCATGGGAACTATGTTTCTTTGGGCATGGCTTACTTCACTTAATATAATTTTTTCCAAGTCTTTCCACTTCCTAACAAATGGGGCAATGTCATTCTTTCTGATGGAGGCATGGAATTCCATTGTGTATATATACCACATTTTCTTGATCCATTCATCTACTGAAGGGCTTCTGGGTTGGTTCCATATCTTAGCTATGGTAAATAATGCTGCAATAAACATAGTTGTGCTGGTAGCTTTAGTGTGGTCTTGTTTGTAAACATTTGGGTAAATGCCCAAAAGTGCGATTGCTGGATCATAGGGGAGATCTATGTGAAGTCTTTTGAGGAACCTCCATACGGCTTTCCAAAGTGGTTGAACAAGTTTACATTCCCACCAACAATGAAGTAAGGTTCCTTTCTGTCCACATCCCCTCCAGCATCTGTTGTTAGAGTTCTTGATTTTTGCCGTTCTAACTGGAGTGAGGTGATATCTCAATGTTGTTTTGATTTGCATTTCTTTTATGGCTAGGGACGTTGAACATTTCTTCATGTGTCTATTGGCCATCCTTCTTTCTTCTTCAGAGAAGCTTCTTCAAGGAAATAGAAGAGGCAATCCAAAAATTCATATGGAACAATAAAAGACATTGAATAGCAAAAACACTTCTCAACGGAAAGAACACTGCTGGAGGAATATCAATACCAAATTTCAAACTCTACTATAAAGCCATAGTAATCAAAACAGCTTGGTATTGGCATAAGAACAGACCTCAGGACCAATGGAATAGAATTGAAAACCCAGAAATAAACCTACAGACCTATAGCCATCTAATCTTCGATAAGGAAGCTAAAACAATAGAATGGAAGAAAGACACCCTCTTCAGTAAATGGTGCTGGCAAAATTGGTTAACTACATGTAGAAAACTAAAGCTAGATCCTTATATATCACCCTGCACCAGAATCAACTCCAAATGGATCAAAGACCTTGAACTCAAAGCAGACACTCTGAAAACATTAGAGGATGGAATAGTTGAAACCCTAGGTCTCTTTGGCTCAGGCAGAAATTTTCTGAATAGAGACCCGGAAACACAACAAATCAAAGAAAGGTTGGACAAATGGGATTGCAGAAGGTTGCAGAGCTTCTGCAGGGCAAATGACATAGCTAGCAAGATCAATAGAAGGCCCACCGATTGGGAGAACATCTTTACTAGCCATACAACGGACAAGGGTGTCATATCTAAAATATACTTGGAACTCAAAAAATTAAACCACCCAACAACAAATCCTCAAAGAAACAACTGCCCAATAAATAAGTGGGCGAAAGACTTAAAGAGAAGCTTCTCTGAAGAAATTTTCTTAATAGAGACCCGGAAACACAACAAATCAAAGAAAAGATGGAAAAATGGGATTGCATGAAGTTGCATTGCTTCTGTATGGCAAAGGACATAGCTAGCAAGATCAATAGAAAGTCCACGGATTGGGAGAAGATCTTCACTAACCCTAGAACAGACAAGGATCACATATCTAAAATATATTTGGAACTCGCAAAATCTGTTGAAAGCCCACTGAATGGGAGAAGATCTTCACTAGCCATAGAATCGACAAGGGTCTCATATCTTAAATAATCCTGGGACTCAAAAAATTAAATCCTCCAAAAACAAATCTTTAAAGAAACAACTGCCCAATAAATAAGTGGGCTAAAGACTTAAAGAGAATCTTCTCTGAAGAGGAAAGAAGGATGGCCAATAGACACATGAAGATATGCTCAATCTCCCTAGCCATAAAATAGATGCAAATCAAAACGACATTGAATTACCCCCTCACTCCAGTTAGAATGGCTAAAATCAAGAACACTAGAAACAACAGATGCTGGAGGGGATGTATATAGAAGGCAACCTTACTTCATTGTTGGTAGGAGTGTAAACTTGTTCAACCACTTTGCAAAGTAGTATGGAGGTTCCTCAAATGACTCCACAGAGAGCTCCCATATGACCCAGCAATTCCGCTTTTGGGCATTTACCCAAATATTTACAAACAAGACCACACTAAAGCTACCAGCACGACTATGTTTATTGCAGCACTATTTACTATAGCTAAGATATGGAACCAACCCAAATACCCCTCAGTAAATGATTGGATCAAGAAAATGTGGTATATATGCACAATGGAATTCTATGCTTACATCAGAGAGAATGGCATTGTCCCAGTTGTTATGAAATGGAAAGACTTGGAAAATATTATATTAAGTGAAGTAAGCCAGGCCCAAAGAAACATAGGTTCATTGGTTAACCTTATGTGCAATATCTAGTATATGTCTGAGTCAAACAGAAAAGGTCAGATTAGGTGATGTTAGGGAAATGAACCCTAAGATATGTATTCCAATGTTTCTTTTTCTTTCATGCGATTGTTTCTAACACATTTATAAGATTATATCTTTGTTGCTTTGTAAGTCCCTCTCACACAGTATAACCCCTGGTTTCACTGTTTTTGATGTCGGTATAATTTGTGGAGTGGAAGGAAAAAAAACAAATCGTTTTAACGGGGTTACAGGTGGATCCATTGCAACAATGAGATGTACAAGTCGTTAAGTCGAAAAATGAACTTTACAACTTTGGTGCCGGGGGAGAGCGAGTAACAGGGAGCATTGTGTTGGAGGGCGGGGACAGGATGGGAAGGTATGAGAAGGGAAAACAAAGGAGAAAACTAAAATGCTTGATAAGAAATATACTCATCTTGCCCATGGAATTGTAACCCTTCTATACAGTATTTTCAAAATAAAAAATTACAAATTAAAATATAAAATTATCATTCTATAGCCACTGTGCATCTGTCTGTATGGAATATGTGAAATTCCGTTTTTATCACATATCCTAATTCAGTATTTTATAGTGTAACATGTATTACAGAAAATGAATCGTCCTCTTCACAGGCAAAACAATAAAATGAATGGAATATTATTCACAGTAAAGCAATCATGAATGCACTTTGATGATTTTCTTAACAATTACTAACATAGTAATTACTCTTGCAATATGCATATATGAATTTAACCAAGTCAGAAATACTGCAGATGTTTGTGTCTTCAACAACTATTAAAGAATAATTAGCTACATATTTACCTATAAAATCCTATATATTTATAGCAAATTGGATAGTTAGTAGAGAAAATAAAAAACGATTCTTCTGATTCCATTCAGCATACCGTTATTTAAATTACATTTGAGTCAATAAAAATCAGGTTAAAATTATGGGTAAAGTTTGCAAATGGAGGCATTTTGACAAAGGAATTCAATTAAGGCCTAGTTACATGTTTTTTTCTTAAATAAAATAATATTAAATGTATTTCTCTAGTTTGGAAATAAATAACCTGAATATTCATGGATTGATCTAAACGTACATGAAATTAGAAAATGACACTGGCAAATATACTCAAATAATTATGTGCTCTATTCAAATTATTGATCCGTGAAAAGTTGATAATTGCCAAATGAGAAAATGAAGAGTAATCTTCAGACATTGTGTTCCTCAACAAATCCCCAGGGTTTCTATGATATAGGTCCCCTTTGAAATTTTTTATCATATTTCAAAATTGAAAATAGTATACTCCTGTAAGGTGTTCATGTTCATATGCATAGTTTTCATTCAATACAATTCTTTTATATTTTATATAGTAAAGCATAGACATTTATTATAAATACACAGTATTTTTTTCAAAAATATATGAACTGTACTTCATTGATTCTACTTGGATAAAAGGATTGATCAGAGAAATCCAGAAAAATATTTCTATGTTTACTTGGATATTAACATTGAGTTGATGGGTAAATTTGAAAAGTGTAAAGACTTTAAAATGTAGGAATATGTAGATATTCCCTCTTGAAAATAGAAATTGTTCAACCAAGAATGAGAAGGATTTTCGGAATACTCATTGCCTTTAAAATCTTCTGGGTATAGGGATCATCACCCCACATAGACTATTTTCCTTTAATTAGAGAATCAGCATTCATTCCAAAAAGGTGCTGATTGTTAGGAAGGAAGAAGTTTATTGAGAATATTACACTTGTTAGTCATTTTATATAGTTTGTTTATTTTCTTCTCACCCAGGTACATGAGATCCAGATGAAAAATGCATTTCCGTTGTCGGTTGTAACAGAATTTCAATGTGTTCCCAAATTTTGGGGCTAAGGTATACCCAAACATAATTGCTATTTAAGATACAGCTACTGATTTTAGGTGCTAGATTAGGTCTGATTTCAGGCACTTTGCAGTCTTAATTTACTTTCCACAAGATATAAGCAGGTGTATTGAAGAAACTAAACAATTATCATGAAACAGCGATTCAGTAATTACAAATACTTGTAAAGATTCAAGATGAAAATTTAAAAATGCCTCTTTTAGACATGCTTTGTTCATTTGGTTAGAATTGCCATGATTCGAGTAATATTGTGATAGGATTTAAAGATTTTCACTTGTAAGAATAAAATTATTGAGCAAAATATTCAATAAGTGAACATGACAGATAAAGGGGTCATCATTATTTAAAGTGAGATTTATGCATGAAACAAATTGTTTAGAGATACAGGTGGACCCATTGCAAAAATGAGATTGTTGTACAAGATGTTATGTCGAAAAACAACATTTACAACTTTGGCCCCCAAGGTGGGGGATGGTATTTGGGGGCAAGGGGGAAGCAGGAGGAGAGATGGGAAGGGATGGCAATGGGAAACAATGGAGGACTCAACAATGTTTGATAAGAAATTGGCTCATTTCCTTGATCATGTAATAATAACCCTTCTGTACAGTATCTTCACAATAAAAAAGTATGGAAAACTAAAAGAGCTCTTTATACTAAACTTAGTCATCTTAAGAGAAAGGACACGCAGTGTTACCAGGTGTTGACTACATAATCAGAGAAATAATCATCAAGCATTGTAAAGGTCTAAAGGGGCTACTAATTGAAGGCCTTGTGATAGAAATGAAGCTTAAATATACTTTCCTTATTAAACTTTTGTTCCATTGAACATAGTATATGCTTATTGGTTTGATTCCATGGATCTCAATGGTGAGCATTTTGAGGAAACAGCTAAATTTGCAGAAATGTCAACATGATTCTATGCAACCTATTTTCTCATATAGAGAAATTTAACATTTTATATTTTGACTGAAGATTGTTTCTAGATTATGGATTACACATTAAATAATTGAAAATTACTCCACAAAATTCTGAATCATACACTGTAGACCTATAAAGGTCTTTTTACCAGTATGATGTCATGTACCCAAACTTTAGCACAGTGTTGTAACTTGATTAAAACAACAAGTCCAACTTACCAAATTCTTATGAAAGAATTAATGTATATATGTGGGGAAAGTGAGCGAATATTTAGGTTAACTTTCAGAGAGTTGAAATGTACTTCCACAGGGAGAAAACATTTTAATTGTGTAGTTAGTTGCTTGGACATACAGTGATATATAGGAAATAGAACCTGTGAGAAGCTAAACTTTAGAGACACTGAAGACCAAATTTGATATTTATGTATGAGTGGTTAGTGAAAAATATAAGCCAGTACATCCTAGAATGAAAATAAATACAGCCAGCAGAGGAGGAAACGTTACCCTCTCAATAGATAAGGACTAATATCAAGTAGGGGTCTCAAGAGCAGTGGTCACTTGTTTGCAGTGTGCCTTCAGGATGGGGCTATAGTTATTCTCTTATTGATAGAAACATAATCTCTTTGCCATGATAACTCACTTTATTGAACATCATCCCACCTTATGGCAAGTCAGTGCTTCCCTGAAGGAACAAATGATAAAAGCGAAGTTCGCACAGCATGCTCTATTTTTTTCCCCTTTAGATTTTCTGAGAACTCTGCTATTGCTCAGTAGAATCGAACTCTTGTTCGCTTTCCTACCCTCTGTAACTCACATATAAAAAGATCGTTCTGCATATATCTATTTGATGTGTCTACTTTCTGTCTTGTTTGAGTGGTGCACTAATTGCCAGTGCAGGTTTTATACTTTTTTACGGCAGTTTTCATAAGAACAGGAAATCAGAAATTCATATATTATAAATTAGACTTAAATTATGTGCATATAGCGTAATAGAAGATTTTTCTTCATAATGACCCCTGAAATTGCTTGATCACCTATTGAAGACATGTACTCATATGAAGAAGGTTTTATCACTATCATGCCATTTATCCAATACTTACCATGCTCTTCCGCCTGGACTATGAGGCAGCAGGAACAACTTCAGTTTCTTTTTTAAAAAATATTGTGAAAATAGTGTACAGAGGGGTTACAATTACATGAGTAAGGTAATGAGTACATTTCCTATTAAGCATTATCACCTCCTCCTTTGTTTTTCCCTACAATCCCTTCCCAGCCCACCTCCTCAACCCTCTCACACCCCGAAATTGTAAAGGTGTTTTTCATTATAATATCTTATACATCTCATTGCTACAACACGTCAACAAGTATCCTGTTTCAGCATTTGTTATTTCGCTTAACTCCACAAATTAGAAAAATGTATATAAAAGACGCAGGGTACTGTCATCAGGGGTTAAAATTTGGAGGAAGAACACACAAGGAAAACAAATCATATAGGACAGTTTAGAATCATAAAAGCAATCCAATAAACTAGAAACAACTTATGTCCCTATCTAGGGATTCATTTCATTTATCATCTTCTTGTATGGTCATATGTATATAGCGTTTGGACTTTTCTGCTCCTCCTCGATTTATACTATTTATTGTAAATAGGGGAAGCCATTGGACCCATGTTTCTTAGGGTGTGGCTTACTTCACTTAATATAATAATTTCAAGAAAAAAAGTCGTTTAAATAGGGATACAGGTGGACCATTGCAACAATGAGATGTACACGTCGTTGTGTCGAAAATGAACTTTACAACTTTGGAGGGGGACTGGGAGGATTGGGTGGGGAAATAGGGGAAGCTGGGAAGGGATGGGAAGGGAAAACAAAGGAGGAGGCTACAATGCTTAATAAGAAATGTAGTCATTATTTTGCCCATGTAATTGTAACCACTCTGTACAGTAATTTCACAATAAATAAATAAAAAAAGAAAAAATAAGGAAAAAAATAATTTTTACCAAGTCTTAACATTTCCTGAAAAAATGCGGTGATGTCATTCTTCCTGATGGAGGCATTGAATTCATTTCTAAATGAGGCTTAGAAGGATAAATGTGGGGATAGTGAGGAATAGTGAATGTTGTGAATTAACAAGTTTTGTCGTCTTGAATACAAGTAATTGTTTACAACGTAATTTTCTTCAGAAAGGAAATATTAGATGAGAAAGATATTTCACTGTGTAGATAATAAATAGAGTGTAGAAACTGTCTAATCTTATAAACAACGGTTAAAAATGAAAAACACTGGGTTTTAATGTGATCTCACTTAAATGAATTCTGTGCAAATGAAAGACGATTTTCCTACAACATTTTCAAAATTTTGTGAGTGTAGTTATTAATTTTAGATATACATGTCTGATAATTTTCCTTTTCCTTCCTCCTTTATGTCTGTGTTTCCTCTACAGGAGGAAGCAACATAAAAATGAAGTGGAACATTTCAATGCATATTTTCTTTTCAGAGATGCTGTCAAATTTCTTGGATGTTGTTTAAATACCGGTGGATAATTTTTTAAGTTACTAATATTATGGTATTTTATTAGAGAAGAGTAAGAACAGCTGAGCGCAAGTGGCTCAGGTTTGTAATCCTAAGTACTCAGGAAGGTGAGATCTGATGATAACGTTCAAAGTCAGCATTGGCAGGAAAGTCCATGAGATATTTTTCTCCAAATGACCACCAGAAAAGTGAAAGTGTCAGTTTCTCTCAAGGAGCAGAGTGCAAGCCTGGAGCTAAAGTGTGCAGAGACAACGCCCAACCTCACAGTACAAACTACAAGACAGACAAAAAAAAGCCAGAATAGAAGCATTTGCAATATTTCTGTGTAATTTCTGTGTAAAGAAGGTCTAGGAAGCATAGTATTTGACAGAAGTGTTTTAAATTACTCACTGTCTTCTTATGAGATGCCATTTTTGCAGGAATTGTATAATATATTTGGCAGAAGTGTTTCAAATTATTCACTGCCTTATAATGACATGACATTTTTGCAGGAATTGTATAGAGAGCTTTGTTAACGTTCAGAATCTATCAATTCAAAATTTTCCTTCAAAAACATCTCAATCTCATTACAAAGGGGTTTCCATGTAAGGGAGACTGTGTGATATTGATATTAATTGCCGTTTCCTACATATACCTTCATTCTTAACAATGTGTTATGTACTATGAAGACTCTTCAATGAATGTATTACTGACAGTAGATGTTTACCAATGTACAAAGGAATCTTTGGGAATATTGACATGCCATCACTGAATTTGGAATTAATTCTCCCCTGAGAATGCACAAGTTATAACACTGTTTTGTACTGTAATGACAGGGACATGAGTTACAGGGAATTGACTATTTTATAAAATGAATAATTTTGCCTAATTGGAGAATATTCAAACAAAATATGGGAATAAAGGGCATACGAGCCATAAGCGAGTCTATCAGGGACACCTTGGATTTAGCCTAGTGCCCATTAGCATGCCTAGATTGTTGGGTGAAGAATAAAACCTGAGGTAAGGACTGTTTCCTAACTTCGAAATGTAAGTTGATCCCTCACAATAGTTACTTTTGTCTGAGAATAATATGTTCCATTTCACTTATTAATCATGTAGAATATAAGAAAACTAAAATAATATTTATTTCCTAACACAAATTTCCCAATAATTTCTGTGTTCCAAAAAGAAGAATGGGTAGGAAAATTTTACCGAATTTTTAAACCACCTCATTTTGCAATGTATTTGTCAAGGCACAAGATGCTATATCATCTCAATATTCTTCATGTGTGATCTCATCTGCAGAAGAAATCTGTGATTTCTTCTGATTTTCTTTGACAGGGAAAAATAGATTCTTGCAGGAGTACAAACAGCTGACATTTATTAGTTTTGGGAGACAATGTGCACTCTTTGAAGATACCATATTTTGTACAGAGAAATTGTGATTCATTAGACAAGAATTTGTTCTGAGATGATGAATCTGTAAGTTATGATTTTAATTCAAGATCAGTTCATGAAACCACATATCATGAATATTTATTTTCGACTTGTGTATAAATTTCCCCTCATATATATGTCCCCACCATTTTTAGTTCCTTTGGCATTCTTAGACCACAACATTCCTATTGCTAAATGGAATAAACTTTCAAGTATATTTTAGGAAGATCTCCCTTGCCAAAAAATATTTATTACTGGTTAGATTCCTATGTAATCAAAAGAGATGAAGTATTTGACTACAGATGAGGAAGTTTCCCATCGGAGAGTCTTCCTTACATTTATGATAGTTGTGAAAATGTGAAGGTTTCTGTTTTGGAGCAAATTTGAGCATCAGTTTCTCTTGGTTTGCAATTTCAAATGACTATTTGGATTCCTACCGAAATATTTGAAAAAAAAAATGATTTCAACATTAATTTGTCAATCTGGGCTTGAAACCTGGTGACCTAGAAAAACCTGTCTCCTTTTAGGAACGTCAAGAAATCAGATGTGTGTGTACTATTGACTTAATTATCTACAGGTAAACTTATGAGAATTGAGAAGAGTGGATGAATCAATACTCTTCTTTCTAATGGAATTTTGTAAAGGGGATGTACAGAGGGATTTGAACTACATATGTAAACAATGAATGAGTACTTGTCTCATCATAGGTTTTTACTCATTTTTCACTTTTACTGATTTTTGCCTAAAATCTCTATCCTCTCCCACCAGGTGTAATGTTTATTCCCTACATATATATTTGTTGGGATTGTTCTTGTATGGTTCGCCCTTTATTCTTTGTCTCAGATTTTGTTCTTCCCTCTCTGTGCATAATTCTCATTAACTTACATGAAATACAATGTGTACCAAAATCAAATACAGTGACAACATTGTACAAAACAGGAAAATAAACGAAAAAGGCAACTGAAGAGAAATACCTTCACATTATACATTTTAAAAAATCAAGAAAGAGAAACCAAATAATTTTTATTGCAGAGTTGAGATTTTTTAGCCTTATATTTTATGGTCATATGTATATTGCTCTTAAGCCACTGTGATACTATTCTAGGACTAAAATGTACATATACCAGTTTTTAAAAATAAGAGAAACGATGGAACCTATGTTTGTTTGGGTCTGGTGCCCTTTAATTCATGTTTAAGTTTTTCCATTTCCTTCCGAATGGCACTATCTCATTATTTCTAATGGAAAATATAATTCTATTGTGTTTATGCCCCACATTTTCTGGTCCATTAATCTGCTATCAGGCATCTGGGGTAGTTCCTGGTTTTAGCTATGGAATGCACATAACTTTGCCATTCTAATCTAATGTGGTAGTATTTCAGTATTGACTTTATTTGGCTTGATTTTATTGTCACAGACATTGACCATTTCTTCCTATATCCTTTGGCCATTCTCAATTAGCCATCAGTGAAGTTTCTCTTTAAATATTTAGACTTCTTTTCATAGAGTGGGTTTATTGTTCAGATTTTCTTTTTGCGGGGATATTTCACTTGTAGAATTTTGTTTATATTTCAGCTCTAAGATCCTTTTCTATTCTTGGCTGTTGAAGATCTTCTCTAAATTTTTCCACTTTTTATTTACCTACTTAGTTATGACCTTTCTTATAAAGAATCGGTACAAGTTCAAGCAATATAGTGGGTCTAACGTTTTTTTGACTTGATGCATTTGTGCATCTCTAATGAGAAAGTTTCAACCTGTTCTACGAGACCTAGTATTTCTCTGTTGCTTCCATTCTGAGTATTTTCTTTAACCTCGAGGTCTGATCCATTAGGAAAGTGTTTTTTTTTAATTTAATTTGTGAACATACTGTACAGAGGAGTTACAATTACATGGGCAGGATAATGCGTACATTTCTTACCAAGAATTGCAGCCTCCTCCTTTGTTTACCCTTCACATCCCTTCCCAGCCTCCCCCCTACCCCCCAATCCCAATCCTTCTCCATCCTCCCCTTCCCCTTCCCCCCCCCGCACCGACGTTGTAAAGCTCGTTTTGGACATGACAACTTGTACTTCTCATTGTTGCAACAGGTCCACCTGTATCCTTAAACAACTGGTTTTTTCCCCATCTCCACGACAAGTTATACTGACATCAAATATAGTGAAAGCAGGGGTTATACTGTGGGGGAGGGACATACAAAGCAACAAAGAGATAATCTTATAAATGCGTTAGAAACACACAGGGTGATGTATAATATAACTTTAAGCTCTTATAAGAATTTAATGAGTATTACAACACTATTTATGAAATATTGATTTTTCATTTTAAAGCATTTACCCTGCTTCTTTTTAACCTTACCTAATGAAGAGTCATATTATTTTCTTTAGAAGTGAATTTAAAATATAGGTGCCCTACTTTCTCTTTTTGTCTTAATTAGTATATGTCCAGTTTCATCCAAAGAAGAATGCAAGAACTTAATTGCTATGTATATGAACTCCAAGAAATATGAGGTTTATCATGGTTGGCATTTTCTTAAAAAATACTGAGAAAAACTATTTCTTTTTTTGTTAGTTTTTGTCCTTTATTTTTCATATGGTTTCTCCCTTCTTGTCACTATATATGATTTCGGTAGACTGTGGACTGTATAAACTTTAATCTGAATAGGGCAAAGAAGAGGAATCAAAAATTTAGAGATAGAGGACAAGGGTAGAACCAATGCAACAAAATTCCTCACAAGACAACATGTTGGAAATGGCTTTTACAACGGGCGGGGGTGCGGGTGAGTTTTGAAGCAGAATAAATTGTAAGGAAAATGAGGGGAAAAGTAACATGTGAAGAGAAAACCATTCACTGCCTTAGATACATAATTATAATCACTTTGTACATCACACTGACAATATGTTTAAAGAAAAAGAAGAGTATTGATACATTTATTTTAATTTTCATAAGTTAACACGTGAGTTTGTACATACATTGGTTTTCAGTCTATACGCAGACATGTGTTGAGCGATCTGTCCTTTTCAGCACCCTACTAGAAAAGTCTCTTTCCCTGAGTCTGAAGGTTCTAAACTATCCTTCACAAATTAATGTTGAATTCATTCCTGCTCACAATTTCTGAAGGATAACCAGGAAACATTTGCAATTATTTACTAGGTGGACAAATAAGCCCATAATCAGAAACTCTCCCATTTTAACACCAATAATAAATATGAGGCACTTTCTTACATCTTTAACTTCCTCATCTGTACCCAAAGATTCAAGTAAATTTATTACACAGGAGTCCTACCAACAATTTTTACAAGGTGGATCTTCCTAAAATATGCTTCAAAAATTATTCTGTATTGCATCAATAATATTTTGGACCACTATAAATATTTGGGGGTATATTTTTTTCAGATCTCCTCTTTTTATTTATTTATATTTTTTAATTTTATTTTATTTTATTTGTGAACATACTGTACAGAGGAGTTTCAATTTCATGGGCAGGATAATGTGTACATTTCTTACCAAGCATTGCAGCCTCCTCCTTTGTTTACCATTCACATCCCTTCCCAGCCTCCCCCCTCCCCCCAATCCCAATCCTTCTCCTTCTCCCCCCATACCCCCCCGAACCGACGTTGTAAAGCTCGTTTTGGACATTACAACTTGTACTTCTCATTGTTGCAACAGGTCCACCTGTATCCTTAAACAACTGGTTTTTCCCCATTTCCTCCACAAGTTATACTGACATCAAATATAGTGAAAGCAGGGGTTATACTGTGGGGGAGGGACATACAAAGCAACAAAGAGATAATCTTATAAATGTGTTAGAAACACAAGCATGAAAGAAAAAAAACATTAAAATACACATCTAAGGGTTCAATTTCCTGACATCACATTATCTGACCTTTTCCTCTTGACTCATACATATACTATAGGTCCCATGCTTTCCCTTATTTGTAATATCTAGTATATGTTTGGGGGTATATTTTTGTGTGGCAATTACACACAAATTAAATATGAAGATAGTCATTGAATATGGTTCCATAAAAGTGTGTTTGTTATACTCTGCATATACAGTCCACTCTCTCTTGGAACATCATACAATGCCTAAAGGTGCATATCCTCTTGCCCTAAAATTATCACATTTTTAGCACACAATCATGCTATCTTCACAAATTGCAGTTTGGCCCCTCAAAAGAATAAGTTTGAATGTTATTGTCTGTACACATACATTAACCTAGTTTTTTCTGCCACATGCTTTGGGAAGAACTCTCAGAATCCTTGTTTAGATGAGATTACATGTGGAAATGATTGAGATAGATGAAAAGCTTCTATAGTAAGAACTATACTTCAGAATGTTGGTTGAAAAATCCCTTTGAAATTTTAATGGCCATTCTATATGGGAATACACAATTGGTGTAAATTTGTATGAGAGTTCTAATATCATTACGTTTTTGTTATGTATTTATTAGGCTCTGAGATTATATCAATATATGAAATGGAAGATGATATTCACAGGCAAACTTAAGGACAGCGAATAAAGAAGTATGATTTTTTTCTCTATTGGGAAACAAATGTAGATTTCGATTTCATTATTAAAGTTTCTACATTCCAACCTTACTATGTCTATGTGGATAGTCACATGGTGAATTCCAGTAAGGACATAAACACACGGCTTTGCTTCTGGATTCAAGGAAAGGGTGAATAGGGATTGAATAGGTAGTAGAAATTAAAATGAATTCATTTATTTGAATGAGCATGAATAATATATTAATAAATGTAAGACGTAGATGAAAAAATGAGAAATGATTTGAACTCATGGTTTGTTCATAGAATGATTCCTGCAAAGAAATAGAAAAAATATATTATTTTACTTTCTGTGGAAAAAACTGGAATACGTATTAGTGAATTCTGCACATGAACAAGAACATCACTAGCAGTTCAAGCGATATTCAAAAACTAATAAGAGCACATCATCAGTTATTTTCAAAAAATCATGCTTATTCCACTTCCATTTCTATAGAAATCTGTTCATTGTATACAAACAACATTAATACACTTGGACACTCTTTGCCTCAACACATTCAAACTTCACTGAACAATTGAAGTGTGACCCTAGTCAATCTATTATTTCAGCGATTATTTTTCAGTTCTTAAAAATTTACTCTAATATCACCCTTTCAGGCTTCGCCATGTCTTGGCACAGTTCATGAACTAGGTTCCTTGTAATGTATATATGGAGGTATCATGCATCCAGAAAAATAGGAAGAAATACTTCACGTGGTTGTACAGTAAAGAAAATCCAGAGTGGTTTTACAATATAATGTTATTACAATGAACTTAAATCAATACTCCATTTCAATATTTGTGAACGGATGCATAAAAACGAACCACAAAGAGTGATTGTTTTATGGGATGTATCCTACCAAAGGATGCTTTATGGTAGACAAGTAAAATATGAAGGGACACCATGCAAATACCTTCAGGTACAAGTTCAAGAAATATTCCATGGCTCATACAAATAAACGGCTTTTCCATTCTTAAGTGTGGACAAAACAAATGCTATTTTGAAGTCACAATTACATTGTGAAATGGTATCAGCTAAATATATTCCAAAGTTCTGAAAAATAATTAACCTTTAAGGCACATATGCATATCCTCTCTCAGTAGGAACACTGAAATATTGGACTTTGAAATGAGCATATAAAATTTACTTGACTTAGGGTAACATTCCTACATGAACACTGTCTCTCACATAGGTATGTTTATGAGAATTATGTGCCAGAGACATACTAACATTTGGAATATATCACTTGGATCAAGCCCAGGGTAAGAGGCTTGAATATCATTGGACCAATCAAGGATTCAATACTAATTGCCAAAAAGACACATTAAAAAATATCCGTGAAATCCTGAGATTAATTTTTATCATGAGTGAGTAAAATCAAGAATTGAAAGCATGAAAACTATCCTCACTTTTCATCCAAAACACATCCACTTATGGGTGATGAAACAGAGTGGGAGAATATGTACAACATTTCAGTTTGTACACACCCAGACACAACATTTGCATCCATAAATGGACAGGTAACAGAAATGTCTGTTCACAAACACAAATCAGCTTACATATCTCTCTCTCTCTCTCTCTCCATCTATCTGTCTCTCTCTCTCTCTCTCTCTCTCTCTCTCTCTCTCTCTCTCTCTCTCTCTCTCTCTCTCTCTCTCTCTCTCTATCTCTATCTATCTATCTACCTATCTACCTATCCATAAAATGGAAAAGCTTGGATTAGATAAATCTTGAAGAGACAAATCAATAAGTAACATGGTCTCCTAAACTGTCACAGATTTTCTCATGAATTTACAGGTTCTTTAGTATCATCTACTTTTTAGATGCCAGTAAATTATGATTCCATAAGTAAACAAATTAGCATAAGGGAAGAGAATCAGTAATCTCATTGGGTCACATTAAGTGTTCTAATAACCAATGAAATAAGGAAATAGGGTTGGGAACCTGGCTCAGTGGTAGAGCACTTGCCTTGCATGAATGAGGCCCTGGGTTCGATTCCTCAGCACCATATAAGCAAAAATAAAGCCAGGCATGGCGCTGTGGCTCAGTGGTAGAGTGCTAGCCTTGAGCTGAAGACCTGAGGGACAGTGCCCAGGCCCAGAGTTCAGGCCCCACGACTGGAACCCAGCCAAAAAAATGAAGTAAGGAAATAACACTGCTCCATCAAACATTACTCTCTGAAATTCAGAGAGAAAATACATGATATATATGAATAGGGGCTGAATAAACTCTAACTGGCTCTTATGTGGAAGGAAAAAAAATCAGAGATTTTGGAAATACCAGTGAGTATGGGGCATTGTTGATGAATATTGCATTACATTCCTGTCTTTGGTTTTGGTTCTTGTTATTAATCGGACTTGAACTTTGGGCTTGGGCAAGGTTGAGCTCTTCAGAGTGCTAATGCTCTACCACATGAGCTACAGAGCCACTTCCAGTTTTGAGATGGTTAATTGGTGATGAGAGTGTGACAAATATTACTGAGTTCTGAGGATCAGATCTCAGCCTCCTACAGGTCCCTAAGCAGCCTGTATCAGGCCTTTTTTTCTCTGTTATCCAGAGTGTGCTGATGATTTTTGAGCTTGTCTGTTCCCAACATTCATGGACACTGCTGGTCTATGAATAACCATGATTTTCCTTAAGGATAATGGTCTTGATAGTCTTTAACTTTGAGGGGATTATATCCGGAAATGAATCTGAAAAAATCCTTCACTTCATTAATCTATGATTTGATCCTTGTTTTTCAAACAGGTGAGATGCCAGAATTAACATTATCACCTGGCCTGGCTCAAGTGTGGTTTTCTACCCCAAAAATTGTTTTCCATAACATATTCCTTTATCTTTGCATGACATAGGATGAGAAAATCTCTAAACCAAAGAATAAATGTATTCTGTTGATCAAATTCTCAATTGATCTGCTCAGTTTTTAAATAGGATTAGTTTTAGTCCTTGCTATAATCTTCATGAATTAGTAAATTGTCATCCGATGCAAGGGTGCATTTATCTATTATTATTACTCCTCCTCAACTATTTCTTCACTACATAAACTGCCAATTCATCCTTCACATAATATTGTAATATGTTTGACATACAGCACACATTTTAATACAAATACTTAGTATGATTAATACCTTTTCACAGGAAGAATATAGGAGGCGTGACCGTGATGACAGGCTCACATAAATGCACCTTAGTCTTTTGTTGAATAAGCTTGTTTTTTTTTTTTCTATACTGATCAGAGGAGAAATTTCTTAACATTATAAATACATCTAGAATCTCTTCTCAATTATAAAAAGGAAGACGTCTCATATTGGCAAGCAAGACAAATTACATGATTCCAACTTAAATAAATGTTCATGAAGAATTCCAGGAAAAAACAATTACTGTTCGCTTTTTCTTTTATTTGCTATCTTACCATGTCAGAGAGACTTAATGTTTTCAAATTCTATGAAATCAAATATGTAATCTATTTTCTGACAAGTTCATTCTAGCAATTAAAATTTTTTAAACAATCTCATAAACACTCACTAAGAGATAGCATATCTATTATTTACACATTTATTTTTGAATTTCCAATCTATACCATATCCAATGTGTAAATATACTCTATACAGGAATGTAAAATTTGAAATCCATGTATGTATTGGCTGCTAAAAAACTCTAAATACATTTTACTTTATGGATATTTGCAAAGTGCAATTTGTAAATCATCTCAAGAATCTCCTCAAATAGCTTATACTAATTCGTGGAGAAAATCAGTCATTCCTATATTATTCATTAACGAATTTCAGAAGATATACATGGTAACAAACCCATAAGTCAGCACATTTATCAATTACCAATGGAAGATACTGCCATTTACACTATCAGAATTGATGTGACGCATGAATCCTGATATCATGAAAATGGTTATAAAAGATTGGCTCAACAAAATACTGTTATCTATGGATTCCCTGATTTAAACTGATCATAAGAGAATGAGAAGAACATTCAGATAAGGTAATTCTGATTTGAAGTAATTTGGTTGTTTACATTTTTTATCGGTGATAGGGAAACTATACTTCACTTTTGCCACCAATCATAGGTTCACCAGTTCAGAAAGCAATCGAAAACTTTGTTTTTAGTGAGCAAAATATATGGGTATATAGAACAGAAAGTTTGTTATTCATTTATCTATTTCTTTACTGTGAATTTTAAGAGACAATAGTACATCATAAGGAAAGCATTTTCTTTACCTGTTGTTGCCAGATGATTTGATTGTGCCCCAAACAAAACTTGGGCTAGGATCTTCCAAGGATTCTGCCAAAGGGAAAGTTACAAAATTCTTGATTGAGGTGCTAGATTAGATTGGCTCAAACTTACACATTGATAAAGAAAAACAAAAAGGTTTTTTGTTTTTTGTTTTTGATAAAGAAAAACAACAAGGTTGAAGGCCTCTAGAGCTTTCCAAGAAACTTTTAGCTGGATAATAAAGATTGAAAAGTATGTGTTCTTAGCCATGTGCAAAACCATGTCATTTAAATGTTTGACATGGTTTTTAATCAGTTAATACTGCATATTTTCATATATGGTATTGATATTAGCATACAAGACAATCCATGTTGAACAAAGAATTTTTAACTTCACTCCTAAAGGAAGAAATCATTACACAGCACAAGGTAAGTTGAGATTCAATAATGGAAAATGCAGAAAATTCAACAAGTTTTTACCTTTATCCCTGTCTTCCTCAGAGGAAACATATTGCCATGTACTTTCAGAACTCTTGTATTGTTTCTCGTTCCATATGGTGTTATCCACAAACAAAGAAAAAAATAGTGTCACAGTAGGATACAAGTGCAAATGGTGTTCATTGATCTGAATTTTGTTTTAGTTATCAAGCTGACCTACATCATCTTCAAGAGAAGTTTTGTGCATACAAGTTTCAATATGTTCATTGTGTTGATCTCGTGGAACCAGGTGGTGAGCATTAAAGGGACAAGTAGTCAATTTGGCAGCAATATCAGGATGATTCTGTATAACAAAAGTTCAAATATGAAGAAACATTTTCAAATTTTCTCTTTTTAGATTACTTTGGGCAGTATATCTACCATGGACCTGACACCAGGGTATAGATACTGTGCTATTACATCCTCTTTTTTAATACATATTTTTTATTGAAAGGATACTGTACAGAGGGATTACGATTATGTGAATAAGGTAATGAGAACATTTCTTGTAGAGCATCGGTACTCCCTCCTCTGTTTTTCCCCTATGATTTCTTCCCTCCTCAGCTCCCCATCTCCACTCGTCTACCACTCCCGCCCACACAGATAAAGTTGTAAAGTTCTTTTTTTTAACATAATATCTTGTAGATTTCATTCTTACATTGGGCCAACCTGTATCCCAAAGCAGTATGGAGTTTCCTCAAAAGATTACACTTAGAGCTCCTCTGTGAACCACCAATCCCACTTTTGTGCTTTTTCCAAATGATCACATACAAGACTATACTAAAGTTAGCACCATTATTTGTCATAGCTAAGATATGGAACCAACCCCGAAGTCCCTCAGTAGATGAATGGATTAAGGAAATGTGGTAAATATATACAAGATGGAATTCTATACCTCCATCAGAAAGAATGATATTGCTCAATTTGTTGGAAATGGAACGACTCAGAAAAAATTCTCTTAATTGAAGTCAACCAGGCCCAAAGAAACATAGGTCCATTGTTTCCCTTACTTGAAATAAGTAGTATATATTTAAGACAAGCAGAAATGTTCAAAAGTGATGTATATAGGATCATAAAAAATGAATTTTACTGTTAAAGAGGGGGTTAAGGAAGGAGTCGATTGTAGTTGAGGAGGTGGGAATGAGAGGATGGTACAGGAAAAATAAAAGAGGAGGGAAATTACTCAATGACTCCATCAGATAGAAGGACATTGCCCAATTTGTTAGGAAATGGAAAGACTTGGAAAAAATTATATTAAGTGAAGTAAGCTATGCCCAAACAAACATAGTTTCTGGGTTTTTTTTCCCAATAACTAGTATATGTCTGAGACAATTACAAAAGCTCAGATAAGATGAGGGTAAGAGCAAAGAACCCATACATCAGAACAGAAGTTTGTTTTTTTTTCTTGCTATTGTTTCTAATGTATCTATATGGTTCCCCATTCTCAACGTCTAAGGTGTTGGGGTCCCTGGGTAAGGGTCACGAAATCAGGACTAAGAGGATGCATAGTGAAAACAGCAATTGCCACTGCAGGCTGTTCTATATTGTTAATGGGTATTTAAAGGCAAACACACATGATTCTTTTCCATGATTTAGTCAGGAGACATTCACACAAAAACAATTTCAACAGATACATTTTTACTTAACCTATGAGACAACGTCTTTGTATATTAATATCTAAACAATTTTAGAGCAAGCTGAAACCACTTCCCCAATCTCAGGAAAATGCTTGACTAGCTGTTCATCTATGCTAAAGCAAGCAGAAAAGCTACTTCCTCTGCTCCCATGAGTTTGACATGTGTTTTGAGATAGGGAGAGAGAACATGTTCCCTCTCTAGCTCGGCATTCCAAGAGCTTTCCACACTCACAAACACAGTCCTCAGATAATCCTGAGGCCGGAGCCTGCATCATTCTGACCCTTCAGCATAGACCCTGAGTCTTCGCATCACATGATTTTTATTTATTTTTTGAATGTTCCTTCCCCATAGTATACCTCCCATGTGTAGGAAGACCTGAGGAAGATGGTGGAAGAGAAGCTGGAGGATAAACAAGCTCTCGCATAGAATGCAGTTTTAGTGCTCCAGTCAACAGTCCTAGGCTGGAGAAACATACCAAGTGTGCTATTACAGTACAGAGAGTTTGGTAAGAGAGGGAAAGCCCAGCCAGGGACAGATCTGAGCCTTGCAGGTAGCTGCAGCTTCAGTGGCTGCAGTGGAAGAGGCAGCCGTGGCCACCATACCAACAGAGAGAGTCTGGGATATAGGCATTAGATGCTGTGGGCCAATGGATTCTACTCACCACCAGTAAGAACTGAAAAGGAGCAGAAATCTTCATCCTGAGGATCGCAGACCAGAGACCGCCCAGAAACCAAGAGTGTGGCAGCAGTACAACCATGACATCTGTACTCTTCATGGAGCATCTGTGAGAAGGCTGCCCTCTCCCAACCAGAGATCATCATATTTGATACTGACAAAGGCCCTACAAAACATCTATCTCCAACTCAGGCCTTGGAAGAATACAAAAGCAACCATTTAGCAGGTCCAAAGAACCTGACCTGACCTGCAAGGCTCAGCTCACCCAGGGAAAATCACTTTGCCCAGGCAGAGGGAGCTTCATCCTTGGAGGTTTGTCTTGCTACATTGGGTAAACAGAGCCAGAGCCTGCCCCTGTCCACAGCAGCTTAGACAAACAATTGAAACTCAGTAAACATCAACCCTGAGATTATTCTAACCTGGGCTCTGTGAGGTTTTGAGGAGCTACTCTCTCAGGGAAGAGCTACTGATTCCTGATAAGTCTCACCCCTACCCAAACCCTTTCCTTATCATATCAACTCCAAGCTAGAGGAAACAGTCATTTCCCTCTTTTGTGATACTCAAAGCAGATCTCCTTCTCACTGAACTAGCCGGGGGTGGGGGGATATCACAAAATCCTGAGCAATGCAGAGCATTTTTTGCCTGCTTAAACAAACTGACAAGAAACCAGAAAAGCAAACATCACAAGCAGACTGAGACTCCAACAAGTGCCTTCATCCAGATTTTCCTCCTCCCCAAAAAAATAAATCACGAAACTTTTTGTCTACTTTGTTTTATTTTTAGTTTCTTTAAAAATATTTTCTATTATTTTTAAATCTCATAATTTTTAATTTAAGGTGTATATGTAGTGTGCTATTTTTTGTAACATCCTTTGAACTTATGGTCCTTTTTTGTTTTATTTTTCTATTTTCTTTTTGCTTTTTATTCTTTTCTCTCTTTTTTACATAACTTACTTGCTGTTCTGCTTATCCTCAGATATATACCCTTAATCGTTTATAAGATCTAATCCCCCATTGTTTACATACTTAATCCAGGAAAGTATTACTCATTTCACAACCTCTTAGGCTTAATATTTTAAGTCATATTACCTCTTTGTACCTTAGTAACTTTCAATTATTCCAATTTTAAGAATTTTTATTTCTTAATTTTTCATGTTCCTTTTTATTTCTTGCCTCCTCTCATCCTATACTTTTCCTCTATCAATATCATTTCCTGATACTTACATAATTTGAATTGTTTCATTTCTTAGATTTATATTTTTGTTTTTCTATTTTTCTTGCTTTTTTATCTTCCTCCTATCATTCTGTCAAATCCATTTTCCCTCTGAGATTAGGGCTTCTTTAACTTCACTCCCCTTTTTACCTCTCTCCATACCTCTAATCCTATTTTTCCCCACAATTCTCCCTAAAACTAATAATTTCTGGTTTGCTAAATCCCTCTCTGTTCTTCTCAGTTCTATAATCCATGGTTGTTTGATGTTGAATAGATTGTATCTCTTGAACTAGATTGTATCTACAGCCATTTTGACTGTGTAACTACAGGACTTTGGTTGATGCTTTCCTTAAGACAGCTCTAAAACAAAATGTTGTTATTTTCATACAAAATGGGCATAAAAAGCAGGAAAAACACAAGAAAAATGACAAGTCTGGATATTTCATCTGCCACCCATGATAAGCAGGTGACCAACTTTTAATGAATAATTCAGAGGAGAGATCCCAAAAAGCTCTAAAAACAATACATGTAAATGTGGTGAATGAAAAGATTGAAAACCTGCAAAGGACTCGGTAATATAAGGACCAAGAGGAGGAAAACCAGAGAATAATACAGGAATTTCCACAGTGTATGAAAGCAACTCAAAGTTTAAAACAGGAATTGAAGAAGCAAGCTGAGAACAGTCAAAGAGTAAGGCATTGTGTGAATAGTTGAGAACATCAAAGAGAAAGACAGGAATTGTGTGACCAGGCTGAAGACATCCAAAGAGAAACACAGGAAGTGTGAGCTTGAGGAAGCTAATAAAAAACAAATACAGGAATTTGATGAGCAGGATTAGAATAGATGATCAATAGAAATATTGATGGAATCCATAAAGAGAAAGCTGAAGGAATCCAAGGAGACCACAAAGGTATTGTTGAATGGAGGCCATCAAGGAAACCATAACCAATCAACTAAGTCATTTGAGAATAAACACTGTACACAAAATTAAGAAAGTAAAGAAGTTCATTGAAGATCAGAAATTAAACTACAACAAAGAATTGGAAGCCATCAAAGTTGATAAATTCGAAGAAAAGACGATTAAAACGGAGTGCAAGAACTTGACAGTAGGTAAGACCATGCAGTAGAATGAATCTCAGGGATTGAAGATAGCATAGATAACAGAGAGAAAAATGCACAACTAACCCAGGCAAACACAAGAAATATGATAGATCTTTTCCACGTTTAGAAGTCACCATTAGAAAGCTTAATCTGAGGATAATGGGGGTAGAGAAACACCGAGAGACATAAGTTAATGGTCTAAGGAATTTATTTAATAGGAACCTAGAAGAGAACTTATATAACATGCAAAATGTTAGGCCTATTTAGATACGAGAAGCTGTTAGAGCCCAAATAGACCAGACCAGAACAGGATATTCCACTGTCATACTATAATCCATACAGGAGCAAATAAAACCAAGGAAAAGATCCTTTAAGCTATCAAGTAGAAAATATCTATCCCCTATATAGGGACCCAATTAGCATAACCTCAGATTTCTAAGCAGAGAAAATTAAAGCAAGAAGATCCTGGAAGGATGTGTGCCATGCCTTAAAATTAAACAATTATCGACGAAGAATACTGTAAACACTTCATAACCAAGTTCAAATAAAAACCTTCCATAGCAAAGATCAATAAATCTCAACCAAACCAGCCATACAAAAGATTCTTAAAGATGTCCTACACATAGAAACCAACAAGACCAAAATTAAGTCAAAGAATGTGCACGCATACTCAGAATCTAAGAACCATAGGAAGAAGCCAGTTGTCACAGCCCCCACGAAGGTGGATAACATGGCAGGAACTATCAAACACCTTTCAATCCTAAATCTCAATATCAATGGACATAACTCTCCAATTAAGGAACATAGACTAACTAGTTGGGTTAAAAAGCAAGAACCTTATATCTGCTGCATTCAGGAGTCACACTTTCCCATAAAAACAAACATAATTTGAAAGTAAGAGGCTGGAATAAAATCTACCAAGCAAAGAGCCCCCATAAACAGGCAGAAATTTCACTACTTACATCAGGTAAAATAGCCTTCAAATTAAAATTAGTGAGAAGAGATAAAGAAGGTTGCTACATACGAATTAAAGGATCTCTCCTCAGGAGGATATTAAAATTCTAAATATTTGCCTAAAAACAGAGCACCAAATTCATTCAAGAAAGACTACTTTCCCTCAAGTCTCATATAAACCCAAAGACATTAATTTCTGTGGACTTTAACACACAATTATTCCCACTAGATAAATCAACTTAGCAAAAACTCCACAGGCAAACTGTTGATCTAAACAACTACATAGATCAACTAGATTTAAAAGACATCTACTTAATATTTCACCCAGCAGCAACAGAATACACGTTTTTCTCAAGCACATGGGTCATTTTCAAATATAGACCACATTTTAGATCACACACAACCTTGTCCAAATTCAGAAACATTGAAATTATGCCCTGCATTCTCTCAAACAACAAGGAAATAAATTAGACCTCAATACCAAAAGCCACCAAAGAAAGTCCTGTAAGACATCGATGCTGAACAACCCACTGTTGAATGACCAGTGGGTCACTGAAGAGATTAGAAAGGAAATTCAAATATTCATGTATTCAATAAAACCTTACATACACATTACCAGTTCCACTGGGATACAGCAAAGACAGTATTCAGAGGCAAGTTTATAGGTCTGAGTTCCTATATCAAAAATTGGGGAGATGTGAAACCAACAATTTAATTAGACATCTGAGCCTCCTTGAAAAAGAGCAGCAACATTAACCCCAATCCAGTAGATGGAAAGAAATAATTGAAAATATATCAGAATTAAATAAATTATAACCAAAAAATATACGTACATATATAGAAACAACAAAAGAAATAGTTGGTTCTTCGGAAAAAAATATACAAAATTGACAGAACCTTAGATAATCTTATCAGAAAAAGAAGAGAACTCAATCAAATACATAAACTCAGAGATGAGAATGGAAACATCACCAGAGACACAACCAAGATTCAGAACATTATAAGGGAATACTTCTGAAACCTTTATGCTAATAAGTTTGAGATTTTGGCAGAAGTTGACCAATTCTAATGAACATCGACATACCCAAACTAAACCATATTAACAGGTACATATCAAGCATTGAAATAGAAACAGCAATGAGACCTCCCATCTAAGAAAATCCCAGGACTGAATGGATTTCCAGAAGAATTCTAAAAGACTTTCAAAGCAGACCTCACACCAATATTCCTCCAATTCTTCAATGAATATGAAGAGAAAGTACACTACCACTCTTTCTATAAAGCTATCATAAGACTCATCCCAAAACCAGGCAGGAACTCATCAAAAAAGAGAACTATGGACCTATGTTTTTGATGAACATCAATGCAAGATTTCTCAACAAAATTTTGCTCAATCAACTTCAACAATTAATTTAAAAGCCATACACCACTATCAATCAGGATTCATTTCAGGGAAGCGTAGCTAGTTCCATATACGCAAATCAATTAATATAATTCATCACATCAACAAGAGCAAGGATTAGAATCACATGGTTATCTCAATCAATCCAGAAATAGCATTTGACAAGATCCAATCTCCTTTATGTTGAAGGCTCTGGAATAACTAGGAATCCATGGAACCTTCCTCAAAACAATAAAGGCTCATTTTTGTACTCAATGGTGAAAAATTGAAGTCATTTCCTCTAACTTCAGGAAGGAGCCACGGATGCCCACTTTCTCCACTTCTGTTCAATTTAATACTAGATTGCAGAGCTAAAGCAATAAGACAAGATGCAAATATATAGGGGATTCAAATAGTATAAAATGAAGTAAAACTCTCCCTCTTTGCAGAGGACGTTATCTTATTTTTAAAAAATCCCATGGATTCCACTCCCAAATTACTCACGCTGATTCAAAACTTTGGCAGAGTAGCAGGTTATAAAATTAACCTTCAAAATATCAATGAGTTTTTTGTATAACAACAATAAGAAGAGAGAAGCTGAAATAAGGAAAGTAACTCCATTAGTTATAGTCCCACAAAAAAATAAAATACCTAGGAATTAACCAAAGAAGTGAAGGAACTCTGTCATGAAAACTTTCAAAGTCTGAAAAAGAAAATCAAAACAGGACTTAGAATGTGGAAAAACCTTCCATGTTCACGGGTTGGAAGGATCAACATCGTGGAAATGGCAATACTTCCCAAATCTATCTGCAAATTCAATGTGATATCTATCAATATTCCAATCCCATTCTTCAAGGAAATAGAAAAACAATCCAAAATTTTATACAGAACAATAAAAGACCCTGAATATCACAAACAAGTCTTAACAGAGAGAACAAAGCTGGAGGAATACCAATACCAAATGTGAAACTCTACTAAAAAGACATAGTAATCAAAACAGCTTGATACTGGCACAAGAAGAGACCTCAGGACCAATTGAACAGAATTTAAAACCCAAAAATCAACCCACAGTCCTATAGCCTCATAATCTTTGATAAGGTATCTAAAACTATAATGGAAGGATAACCTTTTCAGTAAATATTTCTGGAAAGATTGGTTAATCACCTGTAGAAAATTACAGCTAGATCCTTAAATATCACACTGCATCAAAAAGCAGATACCCTGAGAACGTTACAGATTGTAATAGGAGAAACATTGGGTCTCCTTGGCCCAGACAGAAATTTTCTTAATAGAGACTCAGAAATACAACAAATCAAAGAAAATTTGGAAAATGGGATTGCATGAAGCTGCAGTGCTTCTGCAAGGCAAAGAACATACCTGGCAAGATCAATTAGAAAGCCCAAACATTGGGAAAAGATCTTCACTAGCCATACAATGGATAAGGGTCTAATATATAAAATATACTTGAAATTGTAAAAATTAATTCCCCAACAACAAATCCTCAAAGAAACAACTGCGCAATAAATAAGTGGGCTAAAGCCAGAAAGAAAAACTTCTCTGTATGGGAAATCATAATGGAAAATAGACACATGAAGATATGCTTAACCTCTCTAGCCATAAAAGAAATGAAAATCAAAGCAACATTGAGATTTCCCCTCACCCATTACAATGGCTATAATCAAGAACTCTAATAACAACAGATGCTTGAGGTATGTGGCCAGGAAGGAATCCTACTGTATTCTTGGTGCGAGTGTAATGTTGTTCAACCAGTTTGGAAACTAGTATGGAGTTTCTTTTAAAGACTCTACACAGAGCCACGCTATGACCCAGCAATCCCACTTTTGGCATTTACCCACATGATCACAAAAACGGCCATAGTAAAATTACAAGTACAACTATGTATATTGCAGCATTATTTACCATAACCGAGAGATGGAACCAACCCAGATGCCCCTCAATAGATGAATGGATCAAGAAAATGGAATTCTGTGCCTCCATCATAAAGAATTACATGGCCTCATTTGTTAGGGAATGGAAAAACTTGGAAAAAATATATATATGAAGGGAAGTAAGCCATGCCCAAAGAAACATAGGTCCCATAGTTTCCTTTATTGGCAACAACAAGTATATATGTGGCACAAGCAGCAAAGGTCAAATAAGATGATGTTAAGCGAAATGAACCAAAGATAGGGACACAGGGTGTTTTTTGTTTTCTTCCTTGCTATCTTTTTCTCACGTATTTTTAAGGGGTTATGTGATTATTTTTTGTATATCCATGCCCATGCTCTAACCCCTGTTTTCATTGTATTTGATGTTTGTATAATTTGCGAAGGGGAAGAGAAATAACAAAATGCCTAACTAAGGATATAGATTGACCCATTGCAACAATTATATGTACAAGACTGAAATAACCAACTTTACAATCTAGGCAGCGCTAAGGATGCGGGTGAGGGTGTGTAGTTGAAGAGTTGGGAGGGACTGGATGGTAGGGGAAAATCAAAGGAGGAGGCAATAATTTTAGATAAGAAATGTACTCATTAATTGTAACCCCTCTGTACAGTATTTTCACAATAAAAATTAGTTAAAATATGCTATGTCAAAAATGAATTTTATAATTTAAGCAGGGGGGAGGTGGAATGTAGTTCTGGAGACGGGAAGGGATTCCAGGGGAAAGTTAGAGGAGGAGGCAACAATGTTGTTAAGAAAAATACTCATTATCTTCCTCCTGTAACTGTAGCCATTCTGTACAGTATTTTCAAAATAAAAAACTTATTTTAAAAAAGATGTTAAATGAAATAAACACAAAGATAGGGATTCGAGTGGTTTTTTCTTTCTTGCTATAGTTTTTAATGTATTTGTAATAAATTATGTGATTTCTTTTTTCCTTTAGTTTTTTCCTCCCCCATGGTATAAACCCTATTTTCACTGCAGTTGATTCTAGTGCAATGCATTGTGTATATGGTGAGGAAGAGAAAAACAAGGGCATCTTTAGGCACAGGGATAGACTTCTACAATTTTAGCCACAGCACTTCTTCTATTCTCATTTGATAGTGGAGATAAGAAGGTTTATGACTCTCTTGCCTGGATTGGCATTAAAAAAAATGATACAGCGATCTCAAACCCATCTCTTTAATGGGGAAACAGTGCCAGTATCCATAAATTGTATATGGACCTGTAGAAACATACATATATGCTCAATTTGGCCTTTCTTTACTCAAATATTGATTATTTATATATAATTGACCAATGCATAGATAGGGAGATTGAAAACATATTTGAAAATATCCAAAACTGAGGGTCATCTCATGTGCCTTTTTTACAAACAAAATAGCAGAAACTGTGCCTGTACTAACCTTTGGTACTTATTGTAGCAGTGTCACATGAAGAAAAATAATAATTTTCTACCCATAGTACAGTGAATCTTCAAATATTGTGAAGTTTTTGATGAAAATAAGAGCAATTTTGTAATAAATACCCTGTATATAGAAAAGAGACAATGCATCTCCCATGTTATGTTTATAACCGTGGTATGAAAAGTAAAGTACCCAAACTGAGTTCTAGGCCATATGATAATAGAGTGGGTGTTTTATCAAAATAATTTAATGTTTAAGAATACCATTGATTTACATTTTGGCCATTAGGCAATGGGGGGGAAAAGGGAACCACCTCTAATATTTGTGAAATATGGCACACACAGCTTGACATAATTGCCCACACAAAACATCTTGCCTTTGTTCTGCTTTGAATAGGGATCTAGAAACACGTGTCTACAAATAAAGTTGGACTACGATTGTCTTACTTTCCATTACATGCTGCTGAGATATCAGAAGAAATAAAAAAAAATCTCACTATTACATTTATGCCCACAGTCGCTCTCATATTTTCACATATATTTCCCACAATTTATTACAAAAAGAATACTCAAATTTATCTATGAACTAAAGAAATTATGTAATATCAACATGTTCCAATGAAACATTACTTCTTTACATTTCACAAGATGGTATGGGAACCTGCATGACCTGATTTTGTGATTTTTATCATAGGGACACGGCAATAACCTCTCAGGTTCCACAGATTCCTATGAAAGAGAACAAATACTTCGGGAAAATCAATATATTGGGGAACATGCAAGTCTTCATAGTTGTTTCCCATTTTAACTCTACCTTAGCTCAATCATCCCTATTTGGGGAATATAGATTCAAAATATGACAAAGGGTATTACTCTGGTATTTGAGTTTTGATGTACTCTCAGTTCCTATTAGGTAGTTCTTGATTTTTATTATTAAATACATTTATTATAATTAAAAATTATTTATTTGAGTCAAATTGAACTCAGATTTTGTTTTTATCTTCTGAAAGCATACATACACTTAGTGCCCCTGATTTAAATGCTTTCTTACATTTCAATCTAGAATGTACCCATAATTTACATTCTTTTCACCTTTCAATCTAGCACATCAAAAGTCAAAGTTATAATTATCAAAATGTCTAAAATTTCAGATTCAATCAAGATGAATCCTACTATCCTATTCTCTCCGTTCCTGTCAATGTACTTTCTGTGATTCCAAACAAGAAAAAAATAGCATGAACTAGACCATTTAATTTCCCATAAGAAATGCGTAAACATGTTTACCTTTTTCCATTTTGACAGACAGCTAAATATCAGCAAGTGCTGCAAATAAAAAAATTCTCTGAGAGAAAACATGACGAAATACTTCAAAACCACATTTCTTAAATGTTGTGATTTCATCAGTGATATGTGAAACGACTTGGTAGAACCTATTCATCTCTAATACTTTTTGTTGCTAGACACACTTCAATTGACATATATTGTTATCTGTCTACTTCAAAAATTATGGTCACTTATAGAAAGCTGTAGAAATGTATAACATTTAACTCAAAATATTTCATATATTCAAGCATTTTTCATCATACTAAAACAGAGGATGATGTATCCTGACAACTTTTAAACGAATGTGGAAAAAGTTTTCTAAATTATTGATGTCTGAATTAACAAATTCCAAATTCCATTTTACAAATATCTAATACCCATTGAAAATATGCACTTATCTGAAGGAGGATTTGCTGTTCTCATAGATATAGCCTGATTCCTATTCAGATTATAAGATCAGTATGGAGTATTATTCAGGTAACTGCTTCTTAGAGAAGATATGTATTACAAAGCAAAGGATCATTGAGAAACGTTAGAGTCAAAGTTTGTGATGGGTGCTGTCGTTCAATAGGGAGTAAATTTCAGTAATACAGTGTCTAGTGGCCATGAAGTAGAGCCATAAGTCATTAAACCTATGACTACCTTGACACACATAAAAGTGACGGGAATAAAAGTACATTTTAAATCCCCAGAATAAAAATAGGTATTTTTTGTAGACTAAGGAAGTAATGAATTTTCATTATATTACCAATGAAACAATACTGCCTATTTGGAGAAAATTATAAGAACTATAACTGGTGTCAGCAAGAATTGTCCCAGTCACATACATGAGCTAAAAAGATGATTTCCATGTCTAAGACATAAAAGTATGAAAAGAGTTCAAGGGACAGTCACCTGTCTCCATCAGTTAACTGGATTCACCAAAGAAGTCAGGATCTCTTCCTCCCCACGACAGACGATTTCCCACTAGTAGGTTTAAACAGCAACAGGTACTCCTGTATAATGACTTCTCTGCATGGGGCCACCGTTATTATGATGTATCTCATAAATTTCACTTCCGTTTTACCAACTGAAGGAACTCAGCCATACATCCGCATATGATAACGCAAGTACTGACTTCCGGCCTGAACCCGGAAGATAAAGTTCCATTTCTCGTTAGTATGCATTGGTGGATTCCAATTCAGTATAATAGAAATGTGGGAGTATTCAGTAGAACAATAATATGAATGGATGTGTCACTTTTGATCTACACATTAACTAGGGGTTCTATGTAAATTGTTCTGCCTAGACATCTGTACACTTACTATGGTCTATATAGCCACAATAAGTCATTATTACATAGTACTCTTTCCTTGTTTAGTTTCTGTACTCATCAATATGTTTATTAGGAGACAGTTTCACAAAAAGACAATTCTAGAACTTAATCACCTTCTGCCAAATATGTTCCTTACCTTTCCTTGTAAATATGATTGTTATTTTTAATTCACATTTTTATTAAAATTCATGTAATGTAAGATTAAGGTACTCTAGCATTTCTCAAAGCAGATAGTCACAAATATTAAATGAAAACAGCAAGAGAGAGACAAGTTTACAGAAGAATTTCTTCATTTATATACCATATATTTTTACTTATACAGATATTAATATTATTAAATAGTATAAAATAAACATATAAAAGCTGCACAAAAATACTTTTGGATGTCTGGCTTTAGGAATGCCTTTGCATTATTTAATCACCAATATTATAAACTACATTCAAATTTCCTGCACTATAACTTTTGATTATAGAACTTGCAACTAAAGAATCTATTGACAGGTAGCTGGGCGCTGGTGGCTCACGCCTGTAATCCTAGCTACTCAGGAGGCTGAGATCTGAGGATCGCGTTCAAAGCCAGCCCGTGCAGGAGAGACCGTGAGACTCCTATCTCCAATAAATCACCAGAAAACCGGAAGTGGCGCTGTAGCTCAAGTGGTAGAGTGCTCGCCTTGAGCTGAAGAGCTGAGGGACAGCGCCCAGGCCCAGAGTTCAAGCCCCATGACCGACAAAAAAAAAAAAAAAAGAATCTATTGACAGGTTCATGTAGGACACATGAAATTCAGTTCGATTTTAATAAAATATGAAGTTATTATGGCGAGTTTGATAAAATGAATTGAAGTGTTTGTGATATATGAGGTGGTACATAACATGTCACATTTTTAGCACTCTGTAGATTTCATATAAGTATTTTTCATAAATACCAAGTAATTTCTTGAAAATATGCCAAAGATTTTTGTTTTACTCTAAGGAAACTTTGAGAATTATGTATTCTCTGTGGCAATGTTCTTCAATAAATAACTAGTGTGTATGAACAAACTATTGTAAATTATACTATTTGATGATAGAATAATGAGGACAGGATGTTATTGGTCTACAAATTTGTCTGTTACAAATAGATGAACTGAAGCATTTCAGTATTTCTATCGGTAGAAAAATATAATATGGTTTAAGATAATTGAAACAAGGCTGGACACTGGTGGTTCACACCTGTAATCCTTACTATTCAGAAGGCTGAGATCTGGGGATTACGGTTCAAAGCCAGCCTTGGCAGGAAAGACTGTGAGACTCTTTTCTCCAATAAAGCACTAGAAAACCAGAAGTGGTGTTGTGGTTCAAATGGTAGAGTAATTATCGTGAGCTTTAAGGTATTTATATTTGCAAGCAGTTACTTCATTCCTTGCTGGATAAACTTCATTGAGGAGAAAAGTACACTGCCCTCCATTAGGCCTATTTCAGTGGCTGAAATATAATGCAGTTATTATTTTTTGCTGGGAATATTTTAGTGCAGGGATATATATATTTCTCTAGATCAAACAGACCATTGAAACAAATGCCATGTAGAGTAACTTCTATGTATTCTAAAATGTATTATCATAGTTCTGGTGAGTTATTTGCTAAGAAGACACAAGCAGCACACTTCTATCAAAGCCTAGCACAATTCCAATGAATTCTATGACGAAAATCATAGCACTCAGAAATGGAATCTTCCCTTCAGTCTTTGCACCAGAAGGGAGCATTTCAATTGAGACACCTGGAGCGATGATGTAGGACCGGAAATCCTCAACGTGAAATGATTACATTAAGTATGGAACCAAACAGAGGAGACATTAGAAGTGACCACTGAAAATGATATGTCTATTTGATGGAAGAGCTTCCTGTTGTATTTGATGAGTCTCCTTATCTTTAGCAGACACCTTAATGTGCACACAATTCTTTTCATTCTTCCCGTTTATGTTACTACTTTTATTCTTAGAGCTAAATATTACTCAGATTCAGAATTTTTCTGAGTAGCAGCTATTGTCTTCCTACAGGTTCTTTGTTATGTAGAGTTTTCTAGGTTTAATTGAAATGCCAAGACACTACTCTTTGAAGCATGTTTTTTTTGGATCATGGAATAAGAGCACCAATCATTAAATTCTGTCCGAATATTCTATCAACTCAGGAAATTTACACTGTAGTCTTTGCTAGGATGCTCTTCAGGAATATTTCCTAGCAGTTGTTTCTTTTTTGGGGTGCAGGGGGATAATCCGGTCGTGGGGCGTGAACTCTAGGCCTGGGTGATGTTCTTTAGCTCTTCAGCTCAAGGCTAGTGCATCAGCCACAGCATCACTTCCGGCTTTTTGTTTTTGCATACGTGGTGCTGAAGAATCGTACCCAGGGCCTCATGCATGCAAGGCAAGCACTCTACCACTGAGCCACATTCCCAGCCCCTCCTAACAGTACTTAATATAAGACAGGTAAGTATTAAAATATACTTTGGAAAAACGGTATTATCCGGTCCCATGAACTTTCCTGTGAAAATATATTTTCAATAGATTCCAGAGAATTTACAGGCATAATTTGAACTGTGATGCACAATGTATAAAAGTAATATGTAATTCAGTAAACAAAATACATATATGGAAATACATTTTATACTAAATTTTGTTGTAAATGCCATCTTAATATTTCTGTGAATTTGTCTGCATATATTTCATATACACAATCCCACTGCATTAATTCTGGAGACACTAGTCACTGTGAATTCTGTAAATTCTTCATATCTAAAATAGGACTTGAAACAAATTTATTATTTTAACTCATGTACTCTATCCTGAGATAATATTGCAATTTTCTTCACATCAATATAGGATATTTACAAGTTATAAACTTAGGCAACACCATTTAATTATTCCATTATATCTCAAAGCTTTAAACCTCATACTGAATATGACTTGCTGTTTAATTCTTCTGGGAGGGAAAATTACAATATTCTAGAGATTTGTCTTGAGAGAACATTTGAAAATATTGAGGTCAAATCAATACTTTCTGTATTGTCTCGATATATTGTTTAAACAATTGTTTTGCTTCTTAGTGATGAGCTGTGTAAATATGTGTATGCTTAATAAGCCTTTGTATGTTCATGCCAATTTATTTGTGTCTCATATGCATGTGTCTGAAATATTTATTTTGATGTGGTGCAGTCTTGTTCCACCTTATACATCCATACTTGCAAAAACAAAACTTTTGTTATATTAATTAGGGAATCATCAGTGGTCCTATTATTTTAAAGGGATTAACCTAATCCAATAGGGCACCTTGCAATACTATTTAAAATAAATTAGTTTTACCCTACACCATCCTACACTATTGCTGTCCTATCTCCGAATTTGGATAACCACGAAGAACTCTATCATCTGCAAGGTTGGTAAATATTGATGACCCCAACACTAGAGTTCTCAAGATACAAATATTATAAAGCAATTTTATGGGAGTCAGTCTTTAGAATCTCCTACTCTTGACATGTAGAATTGAACTATTCTCACAGACATGAATCATTTATATAGTTATGAAAAGATAGCTACTTATTCCACATCATTCTGAATCTGTCCCTAAGAGCATTACCTTCTGTGACTGTTATTATGTTGCAAACATTTGCATATTTCACACACCCTAATGGAATCAAGACTATTCTGTGTGTGAACATAGGTGAAGTTTTATCTATGACACTCGTTTTGTAATTGTACTGAAGATTATTTATTACATCAATATAATATGATGCATATATGGCTATAATTTTTCTTAATTCATAATAGTCTTCCCAACAGAACAAGGCATATTGCATGACACTGTGAAATGCAAGATTTTATGAAAACAGCAACAGAGAACAGAATGGGTGATGAATTCATATAAAATCATGAATAAATTATTTCCAAATTTACTAAATTTTATTGTATTTTTATATCTCATCCTGTGATGCTTTTTGAATATCTGTAATTCCCGATAGTACATGGGTTAATAAGTGAGATGTATTTCTAAAAGTGTTACAAAAAATTGTGGAGATTATGCATTTGCCATGACATTACATTTGAAAAAGTAGACTGAAACTATAGAACTTCTGCAATGATTCACATAACAACAAAAAAATGGTAAGAAATGACAATGGAGAACATATGTATTAGAAACACTAACATGAAAATATGCTGGATATGACCTGTAAAACTTGGTGAGAGGATTATGATTGGAAAGAGAGACATAAATGAGGAAAGGGGTAACATGTTCACCAAGAATTGTGCTCATTAGCTCATTATTTTAACTATACACCCTCTCTACAACACCGTGACAATAAAATTAAAATTAAAATAAAAAACCTATATCCTACAAAAGATGGGATGACTAGTGGTACATATTCCATAACAATTCCCTTTGAAACAGATGAGAATGATAATATCTATTAGTAAATCTTTGGAGTACTACTGGTGCCACTAGCTCCTTGTTGGATATACAAAACAAATAGCGACCAAAAGAGTTTTAGGCTAATTAGCCAACGCTATCTTTTAAATTCTGATATCTAAGTCAATCCTGAATATCCTTGTTCGTTATTACATCAGGGGTAGAATATACAAAAGACAAAAAAGTCACATAATATATTATAAATCTATTAGAAAATAGCAAGAAAAATATAAGCACTTTTGACCCTCTATTGGTGTTCATTTCTTAACATCATCCTATATTGTCATATGTACCTAGCTTTTGAGATTTCTTGCATGTCCTAGACCTACTGGCTATTGAAAACAAAGGACTCCATGGGACCTATGTTTCTTTATTCCTGGCTTACTTAATTTAATATAATTTTTTCCCAAGAATTTCCATTTTCTAAGAAATGGAGCTTTGCCATTCCTTCTAATTGGGCAGAAATATATTGTGAGTGTGTGTGTGTGTTTGTGTGTGTGTGTGTGTGTGTGTGTGTGTGTGTGGTATAATATATATATATATATATATATATATATATCAAATTTGCTTGATTGATTCATTTAGTTAGGGGAATCTAGGTTGGTTCAATATCTTAGGCATGGTAAATAGTACTGCGATAACATAATTTTTTGTGGGCATTTGGTTAAATGCCCAAAAGTGTGATTGCAGGGACATAGGAGAACTCTATGTTTAATCTTTTGAGAAATCTCAATAATGTTTTCCTAAGTGGTAGTACAAGCTTACTCAAAACAATAATGCAGTAGGATTCCCTTTTGGCCACATCCCCTCCCGTACCTGTTGTTATTAGATTTCTTTTTGAGAATAACTTACAGAAGAGTTACAATTACATTGGGAAAGATAACGAGTACATTTCTTATCAAGTATTGTTGCCTCCTCTTTGTTTCCCCTTCCCATCCCTTCACATACTCCCCCACTCCCTCCACTTGATCCTCTCTTTCAACCAAAGTTGTAAAGTTTGTTTTTTGACATAACGACTTGCACATCATATTGTTATAATGGGTCCATCTGTATCCCTAGTTAAATAATTTGTTTTTTCCCTTCCCCCTCACAAATGATATTGACATTTAATGCAGTGAAACCATAGGTTATAACATGGGCGAGGGACATACAAAGCAACATAGAAATCATCTTATAAATATATTAGAAAGAATTGCATGAGAGGAAAGAAAATACAAAAAAAAACATTTGAATATTTACCTTGGGGTTCATTCCTCTAACATCAACTTATCTGACCTTTTCTGCTTGACTCACACATATACTAATTATTGCACATAAAGGAAACCATGGGACCTATGTTTTATTTGGGCCTGGCTTACTTCACTTAAATTTTTTTCCAAGTCTTTCCATTTTTTAACAAATGGGGAAATGTCATTCTTTCTGATGGAGGCATACAATTCCATTGTGTATATATACTACATTTCCTTGATCCATTCATCTAATGAGGAGCATCTGGTTTGTTCCATATATTAGCTATGGTAAATAATGCTGCAATAAACAAAGTTGTGTTGGTAGCTTTAGTATGGTCTTGTTTGTGATCATTTGGATATATGCCCAAAAATGGGATTGCTGGATCATAGGGAAGCTCTATGTGGAGTCTTTTGAGAAAACTCCATACAGCTTTCCAAAGTAGTTGAACAAGTTTACACTCCCACAAACAATGTAGTAAGGTTCCCTTCTGGCCACATTCCCTCCAGCATCTGCTGTTATTAGAGTTCTTGATTATAGACATTCTAATTGGGGTGAGGTGGTATCTGAATGTTGTTTTGTTTTGCATTTCTTTCATGGCTAGAGAGGTTGAGCATTTCTTCATGTGTCTACTGGCCATCCTTTCCTCTTCAGAGAAGTTTATCTTTAAGTCTGTCTTTAGCCCACGTATTTACTGGGTAGTTGTTTCTTTGAAGGTTTGTTTTTGGGGGGTTTATTTTTTTAAGTTCCATTATATTTTAGATATGAGACCCTTGTCTGTTGCCAGGACCGTTTACTGAAAAGGGTTTCTTTTTTCAATTCTATTTTTTTAGCTCCCTAATTGAAGATTAGATGGCTATAAGTTTGTAGGTTCATGTCTGGGTTTTCAATTCTATTCCATTGGTCTCCAGAGGGAGAGTTTTAATTCTTCTTTCCCTATTTGGATCCCCTTTATGTTTGTATATTGTGTTATTGCTGTAGGTAGGCATTTTAATAGTACATTGAAGAGCAGTGTGTCGAGGGTGGTCATCCTTGTCTCATTATTGACTTAAGAGGGAATGGCTTTACTTTTCACCATTGAGTATAATGCTGGCTGTAGTTTTGTCATATACAGCCTTTACTGTATTGTGGAAGGTTCCATAGATTTCTTGGTTATAGAAAGTCTATGTAGGATGAGGTGGATTCTTAATTTTGCCTTGATTTGTATTTCTTTTATAGTTAGAGAAGTTGAGCATTATTACTGTGTCTACTGGACATTCTTATTTCTGTTTAAGAGATTCTTCTCTTTCAGACTTTACTCAACTTTTTTATTGGGCAGTTCTTTCTTTGAGGATCTTCAGTTGGGGTTTTAATTTTTTTAATTCTAATATATTTCATTTATTTCTGTATTTTTTAACTTTATCTCTGCACTTTTCAGGTCAAGGAGGGCTACATGAGCCACAGGGCCACTGCCGATTTTTATACTGTTTTTTGAGATGAGAATCTCACAGACTTTCCTGTCCAGGCTGGCTTTGAGCTGTGATCCTGAAATCACAGCCTCCTAAGTAGCTAGGATTAAAGGCTGAGTCACGGACACCTGGCTTTGAGACCCCTGTCCGTTGTATAGCTAGTGAAGATCTTCCAGTTCGTGGGCTTGCTATTGGTCTTTCTATCTCCTTAGCGTTGCAGAAGCTCTGTAGTTCATGTCCAAACTTCCTTTGAGGTTTTGAGTTACTGGGTTTTTATTTAAAAAACATTTCGGCCAAAGAGCCCTAAAGTTTCTCCTAGTTCTTACTCCAATGTTTTCAGAGTGTTTGCTTTTACTTCGAGGTCTTTGACCATTTGCAGTTGTTTCTATTGCAGGGTGATATATGGGCATCTATCTTTAGTTTTCTACAGTTCTTTAATCAACTTTGTCAGCACCATTTACAGAAGGGAATGTCTTTCTTCCATTCTATTTTTTTCTCCCTTAGGGAAATTTAGTTGGCAATAGATCTGTGAGTTTATTTCTGGGTCTTTAGGTCTATTGTATTGGCCTGAGGTTGGTCCTTGTGCCCGTACCACGCTGTTTTCATTACTAATACATTTGGTAAAGTTTGAAATTTGGTGTTAGTATTCCTCTAGCACTGTTGTTTCTTCTAAGGAGTGTTTTTGGTATTCAGAGTCTTTTATTATTCCATATGAATTTTTGAGTTGCTTCTTCTATTTCATTGAAGAATGAAGTGAAGTTTGAACATTGAGCAGTATTGCTTTTAACTTGTAGCCTTTGAGACTATTGTCATTTCACATTAACCTTCAGAATCCTGGGGCATGGGAGGCTTTTTTCCACTTCCTTACTTCTGTTAAATTTTCTTTTTCAGTTTTTAAAGTTTTCATCGTAGAGGTCCTTCACTTCTTCATTTAACTCCACACCTAGGTACTTTATTTTTATGGGGCTACTCAAAAGGAGTTTTTTTTTACCCTGATTTCAGCTGGACTCTTCTCATTGTTTGCATGTGGATCGGTCATTTATTTTGAGGGTTAATTTTGTATCCTGCTACTTTGCCAAAATTTCTAATCAGCTCAAGTAATTTCTGAGTAGATACTTGAGAATTCTTTAAATATAAGATCATGTCATCTGGAAAGAATGAGAGTGTTTCCTCATTCTTCCCTACATAGATCCCTTCTATATTTGCATCTTTATATGCCTTGTAATTAAAGAGAAGTGGAGGACATCCTTGTGTCATTTCTGAGTGTACAGGAAATGACTATCTTTTTGTTATTAAGTATAATCATCGCTGTAGGTAATCATACACAGGCTTTATTATATTGAGGAATGTTCAATGAATTCCTAGTTTTTCCAGAACTTTCATCATAAAAAAGTGTTGGACTGTGTCAAATGCTTTTCTGCACATATTGACATATTCCATTTGTTCCTATCTTTTCTCTTGTTATTGTGATGTATTACATTAATTATTTTGTATATATTGAACCAAATTTGGATCTCTGAAATTAATCCTGTTGATTGTGGTGTATCATTCTTTGGTGAATTGTAGAAGCCGATTGTCCAAAATTTTGTTGAGGAATTTGTCACCAATAGACATCAAAGTAATGGTTCTATATTTCTCGTTCTTTGATGAGTCCGTGCCTGGTTTGGGGATGAGGGTTTTGATGGATTCATGGAGTTTGGCACTGAACTTTCACTTTCAATTTTATTAAACAGTTGGAGTATTCATATTTCTATTTTGAAGGCATTGTAAATTCATCTGGTCCAGTACTTTCCTTGGGTGGGAGGACTGTAATTGCTCTTTCTATTTCAATGCTTGTTATGAGTAGATTATGTTGGTTTAAATAAACTTGTTGAGTTGGGCAGGTCAATATTAGGTACCAATGTGTTCATTTCTTCCAGATTCCCAAACTTGTTAGCATAAAGTTATGAGAAGTATTTCCATATAATGTTCTGTATCTTGGTTCTTTATGTATTGATGCTTCCATTTTCATCTCTGAATTTATTTATATGACTGTATTCTCTTCTGTTTCTGATAAGATTTGCTAAGCGTCTCAATTTTGTTAATTTTTTCAAAGAACCAACTCTTTGCTGTCTTGATTCTTTCTAGGGTATTTTTGGACTTGAATTCATTTAATTCTAATAAAAATTTGATAATTTCTTTCGATCTAGTGGATTGGGGTTTAGCTTATTGCTCTTTCTCAAAAAGATTTAAGTGCCTTGTTAAATTGTTGATTTTAGTTCTCTCCAGTTTGTTGATGTAGAAACTCACAGCTATAAACTTGCTTCTGACTAATGCCTTTGATGTATGCCAGAGGACCTTATGATTTTTGTGTTCATTTTTGTTAAATATCCTGAATATTTGAATTTACTTTCTTATCTGTACCATGACCCACTTGGGGTTCAACAGTGTGTTGTTCTGCTTCCATGTGTTACAATATTTTCTTTGGAGTTACTTGGTGTTGAATTCTAATTTTGTTCCCTTGTGGTCTGAGAGAATGCAGGGCATAAATTCAATGTTTCTGAATTTGAACAAATTTGCTTTGTGACCTAAAATGTGGGCTCTTATTGAGCATGTTCCATGTGCTGCTGAGAAGAATGTGTATTCTGGTGCTGCTGGGTGAATTGTGTGGTAGATGTGTATTGTCTATTTGATCTATGCAGTTGTTTAGATATGAGGTTTCTCAGTTGACTTTTTGCTGGGATGATCTATCCAGTAGGGATTGTGATGTGTTAAATTCTCCAGGAATTAATGTCTTTGGATCTATGTGAGACTAGAGGGAAAATAGAGATTCTCAGATGAATTTGGGTACGCTTTTTTGGTGAAGAGATATTAAGAATTGTAGTATCCCTCTGAAGGTTTGATTCATTAATTCTTTGTCACCTCTTGCTTATTGTAATTTGAAATCTATTTTATCTGTTATTTAGTATTGCAAGTCTGTCTTTTTTATGCCAGTCTTCTACTTTCTGAATACGTTTGTTTTTGTGCAAGGGAGTGTCTCTTGAAGGCAGCAGATAGAAGCATCTTGTTTTTTGATCTAACTAGACAATCAATGTGGCTTATTTGGACAGTTCAGTACACTAATATTGAGAATTAGAACCTGGAGGTTTTTGGTATTTCCTGGCATGTTATTCATTTTCTTCTGACCTGTGCCAACTGGGTTCTTCTTATGATTTTTAGATTCTCTCTTTCGAAGGTATTTCAATGACTTTATCATTTTCTTACTGGATCTCTATATGTGGGATATTACAAGTATCGTTTGTAGGGCAGGATTGTTAGAGATGTATTGTTTGAATATGTCTTTGCAGTGGAAGATAGTTTATTGGACCTTTTCTTTGAAGGAGACTTAGTTGGATCCAGCATTCCTGGTTCATAGTTTGTTTTGTTTTTTTTTTTTTGGTAGGACATTGCATATATCATTCCATACTCTTCTTGCTTTAATTAACTCTGGCTAGAAATCTGAAGTTATTCTGATTGTTTTTCTTTTATAGTGATTGATCTTTATTCTGTAACAGCTTTAAGGATCCTTTCCTGGGTCTCATTTTATCCTGTGCATATTAAACTGTGATATCAGGATGTCCTGTTCTGGGCCAGTCTCTATTTGTGGTTCTAAAAGCTTCTTGGATTAGTATGGCCCTATCTTTTAGCTAATTTGGGAAATTCACTGTAAAAGTCCTGTTAAATAAACTTCCTAGACCTTTCACTTCTGTTTATAAACATTTGTTTACACACATAAGCCATAAATAAGTCCTTTTGTTGCTGTCTTCTCAATATGAAATAGATCTATCACTTTTCTTTTTTTTTTTTTTTTTTGGGTCCGGTGATGGGGTTTGAACACTGGGCCTAGGCACTGTCCCTCAGCTCTTCAGCTCAAGGCTAGTGCTATACCACTTGAGCCACAGTGCCACTTCTGGCTTTTTACTTTTTGCTTATGTGGTGCTGAGGAATCGAACCCAGGGGCTCATGCATGCAAGGCAAGCACTCTACCCCTGAGCCACCTTCCCAGCCCTCTATCACTTTTCTTGGATTTGTCTTGAATAGTTGTCGTTTCTTTGTAATGGCTAGGCTCTTTCAATCCCGGAAATCCGGTCTTTTGCATTAGCTAACCTACTGAAAAGGCCTTTTCTTTTTATTTATTTATTTTTTAATTTTCTTTCCTTGTAAATGTTCAGATTCTGTCATTTGAATTCTTTGCTGGATCATTGTTTAAGCTTTTTTTTTTTATTCCTTGATTTGAGTTTTAAGGTTCATTCTCCAATTCCTTAGTTTAGTTCTTAGAGTTTAATTGGACTTCCTTTCCTTCTATTGGACATCATCCAGCATTCCCTTTGTGGCCTCTATGGATTTCCCTTGCCTTCTGTTTGTGGATTCCAGGAATGCATCTATTAATCTTTGCTTATTCTCATCCTTCTCATGCAATTCCTGTATTTATCTGAAATTCATTTATTAATATTTAGGTAGACATCACGCTCCCATAATTCCAGTAATAATCTTTGGGTAAGCCCATTATGCTCAGCCCCTGTCCAAGCTTTCATTCCTTTCATTCAGCAGGTTTACCAGTAGTGTTTGTAGAGCATTTTTGGAATTCTTGTCTGGATTACTCATTTACACTTCTGTTGCTGATTATCATGAGGGGAGTTGAGTTCCTGGATGATATTTTTCTTGTGTTCCTCTGACTCGTTCTTCAACTTTGGGTAGGAAAAGAAAATTAATTCGGTACTAGTATACTATTTTAAGGCAAGTATCAACCATAGACCTGTAATTGCACAGATTTTTTGACGTAGTCAATGTAAGTACACATAATCTAGATCAACACATACAATCTAGTTCAACAAAAAGCAAACAAGCAGACAAACAAATCTGAATAAATTATCTAAGTGAAGGAGCAAGTCAAAGAAGGAGTCAGCAGATCAGAAATTAATAGGTGTAAGGAGAATTGTGGTGAGAAAGTAAGATTAGAGGAATGTGAGTGGGAAAAGGAGTGTGGGATTCAGTGAGCAGAAAGCATATAAGGAAAAAAAGAGTAAAAGAAAAAAGAAAATGAAAAATAAAAAATAAATATGAGACAGCTAAATATTATATAAGTATAAGGTAATAATATTACAATGAAAGAAGTTAAGTCAGAGTTTGTGAATTGAGGGATTTATATCTGAATTAAGAATGAACACAATAAAGGACAAGACCTAATAATAGAAGTTGCATATATACTTGTAGATGAATACAAAAGAAACTAAGTGCTGTAAAAAAAAACACAAAGAGAGCAAAAGACAAAAATATAGAAATAATTTTTGGAACACACACCTAAAATAAAAATGATGAAGAGAAAAAAAAGAAAACTTTTTTTTTAATTAGGTAGAAAGGAGTTACTGGATTTTTGCACTGTGTGGAGTAAATGTGTTTACCTTGTGTTTGTAACCAGTCTCTTGTTGGAGTCTCTGTTTTCTTGTTCTGTTTGAAAGTCTCATGGCTTGACTGGTTTCTTCAATCAGTTTGAGTGTACACAAAGAAGCTATGCCTTCTCAGAGACTTTATGACCCTCCTTCGAGAGTAGTTCAATGGGAGGTAAATCTGCTTTGATCATCACAAAAGAGGGACATTCCTGTTTCCTCTATTTTGGAGTTGCTCTGGTGGGGCTTAGTTGTTGGTAGGGTTGAGATCTTTCAACAGTCAGTAGTTTTTCCGTGAGAGTCTAGCTCCTGAGACACTCACACAGCCCAGGTTGGAGCCATTCTCAGGATTTTTGTTTCCTGAGTTTCAATTACCTTTCTTGTATGCCTTCTGCTACCGAGTCTGTTGCCTATGCTCTGAGGCATAGTGGCATCCTCTGACTTTGTTTACCCAGTAAAGAAAGTCACTATTCCATGGGCTGATCTCCCTCTGCCTGGGGCAAGCTGAGCAATGTAATTGAAGTTACTTTGACCTGTTGAATGGCTCCTATTGTCTTTTTCCAAAAGCTGAGTTATGTGTTGTCTACTCCGGTCAGGTCTTTGACACTATCAAAGATTGAGATCTTCTCCATTGATGCGTGCAGGTCAATTTTCCCACCACTACTCCGTGAGGTGTTAGGAAGTTGTGGGGGTACACACATCTTTCCCTTGGTTTCAGAGTTGTCCTCAATTGCCTACTGTCTCTGGTCAGTAGGAGGAAGATTTTCACTTCTTGTTGGTTCTTTATGACAATGAGTAGAGTCCACTACTAGGTCACTTCTGGCATCTTTTTCCTGGGCTCTCTCAATTGATTTGTAGGCAATGGTAGGTGCTATCACCAGCACCACATTGCCACTACTCAAATCTGGACATTAGCACTTGGATATTTCATTTCTGGACAAAGTCTGTGTACTACGTTGGCACACTTGGTGTGATTATATAGACTTGGACTTTTCACTAGAAAACTTAACCTACTTTCTATGTGAGAGCTTGTTAATCCCCAGCTGATCATTCACCATCTTCCTCCAGACCTGTAATTTCATTATTTTTCTCCTAACTTTTCAAACCAGAATGTATTTGACAAGATTTTTTTTCTGACACTAGTAAGTCCTTGTAGATACCAAATAACATATGTAAGCATGAAAATTTTAATTTAGTTTAATTGCTGTTCACTTTCCTGCATGAATCAATGCAACTCCAGCCTTCACACAAGAAAAAAGGTGAAAATACTTTAACACAGTCTATTTGATTTAGCATTTAGGAAGTATCACTGGCTAATTTCAAATGGCATAGTCTGTATAACCACTCTTACATCCTGCTCTCATTTTGGTACTTAAGGCAGCAAATAATTTTCAATGGAAAAATTGTTATTATATGATAAAACTATCTCTACTATATACAAAGTTATCAGACATTTGTACACAATTGTCAGGTTTTTGATCATTTACTAAGAAGGAGCAATCACATAAAACTTAGAGGAGGGAGGGACATGCTTTTATAATTTCCTACTTGAGTTATACTTGAAGGGTTAAAACTTGCTTCAAGAAACATGTTTAGTAGATCTTGCTGAGGCATAGTTACTGCATATAAATTTACTACCTGCCCAAATACAACCATCATGCAATTTTCTTGAAGATTGTAAGTCACTCATTTTGATATATTTTCAGGTATTTTTATATCATTTCTTTCCTGTATGTTGGATGAATAATATTGAAGACATGAAATTTCACTTAAATATGTTTGATTCAAAACCAATTGACTAAAAGGACACAAATATTGCTTGACTGATTGATAGCAGTATGAGGTAATGAATTCTACAGTGTAAAAAGAGGCATGAATTTGAATTGAAAGATATTTATTAATGGTTCAAACTCTTCCTTCAAATATTCTTTGTTAAGCTTAATTTCAGATGAGAGTTATCATGACAAATACTTTGAGATTTCCACCCATAGCAATGAAAGGATGAAGAATGAATGGTAATTGCCAACAAACAAAATGCACGAAATATGAAGAAGAAAGGGCATAAAGGAAGGCTCTGTAACTTTCTAATTCTTTCACACAGCAAAGGGAACAATAAACATTTGACATAGCTTTAAGATCAGTCTAATGATAGTTTTTTAAAAATGCTTCTTCATGATAATTTTAGAATTACGTTTTTGATCTTTCTACCCTGTGTCAAAGACAAATTACAATCTTCTAATATACAATTAGGATAATTGCTAAGAACTCTATTACTGCATATTTTGATAGTACAGATGTGCCATAAGCACTTCCCAATCGATTTCCAATTAATCGATTTTACAAAGGAGGAAAGTCATCAATACTTGTGTTTTTCCCATAAAGTCTTTCATTGCTCATACATACATTCTTCTGAAAATGCAACCCATTTCTAGCCTGTATTGCACCGGAAGGAATAATACAATGTAAACATTCAGGCTGCTGCATACACTCGTTAGTAAGTAAAATTTATGAAGATCTAACGTATGAAAGAAAGTTGGGAACTATAATTGGAATATAAGTTAGAACTTTGAATTCAGAATATGACCACCAGATACGGTCGTTTTGAAATCATGTTGTTAATGATGATGTGCATATATAGACAGTGATATTTTTCCTGTTTAATTCTATGAAATATTGGGTGCATTTTTGCACAAATATTTGAACATGATTACAATTCTTGAGTTTAAGTCAACATTAATATTTACATGAAATCCTAGACACGAAGAAACTAGTGTAGTCCTAAGCATTTTCTATACCTGCTGGATTATGTAGAGTTTATAGGAGCCTTGAGGAAACTATGAAAGGAGAAACCTGTCACATGGCATATTAAAATGGAAATATGTGACTATATAAAGAGATTGATTATTTCTACCTTCCAGACAGCGAAGAACACAAATAAAGAAACGTATCTTTGGTTTCAGTTTTAAATTTTTCCATAAGTCTTCATGTCTGGAAAATAGACTCTTGGAAGTGGTGAGTAGAGCAATTATAAATAACATTTTCTCACAGTGTTAGGCTTTTTTCCAGGAACACTCTAATGGACAAGACACTGAAAGTCAGTATAATTGCTGAGAAATATATGCACTAATAGATTTTTGAGAGATCATAAATTTTCTATTGCAAATCGATACTTACTTCAGAAAACTGATTGGTGAGAATCCATTTTCAGAAATATTCAGCTAGTTTCCTGTCCTTTTGACTCTATCATTTCCACAAAAGCAAACGTTCATTACATCACTTATTCTGTCACTAAGCCTGTGTGCACATTTTGCTCAAATTTTCTTAGCACATATTTTAAATGTTCATAAATCTTTGAAGGTCACTGTGTAGAATAAAACTCAGTGATTTTTTTCTCTTTCTGCATGACTCATCCTGTCATATCAAGTGCTAATTTTACAATGCATACAATGTGAAATATTTGTAGTTGTCGTTATCATTATGCAGCAACTACGAAGAAAAGCAATCGAAGTATTCTTCATCTGGCCAATGTGCTTAATTCTTTCACACCTGGTATCTATATTTATCTCTATTAGTTGTATTGAAAAATGTTGTTAACAAAAGTCATTTGCATGTCATAGAATACTGGAAAACAATGCAAGAAATAGAAAACACCAGTGGTTTATCAGGGAGGATGGGAATAAGAAAGAAGTTACATTTTGATCAGTAACAGGGAATAAAATCTAGGGATCAAATGTACTGAATTTTAGTAAAATTGAAATGAAATATAGTTCATTTAAATATAGGTAGTTGGATAATGTCCTCTAGTTTGACTTAATTGAGAGAAGCAAATGTTGGGCTGAAATTCCTAAGATCATGATTGTTACAAGAGCTCTATTTGTGCAATCAAAAAATGATGTTCACTCCCACACAAGACCAGATCATTGCTTCTGAGAAGCCTTCTGATGGTCATCATTTCTATATACTTCAGACAGGGTTCCAGTTCTGGTTTGGTGTGTCTGAATAACTTCTTGAGACATCAAACACTCCCATAACATCCTCTCTTTTTCTCAGTACCTAAGTGTCCAAGTTCTTTGTAAGACTGAGATGTTGTCAGTTTTTCCATTTATAGACAATTCATGCCCTTCTTATTCTTCACTCCCATGTTGGTCTTTTTAAAATTGTCTCAAAACATGTCTGCTTTTTCTACCCCGAGCATTATTGTGTGCTTCAACTCCTCAGAAATACTAATAAGGGAAATTTGACAACCCACCTTTCCCTCTCCTTATGAATGAGATATCTCCTTATTAATGTGATATCCCGTACTTTGTTCATATGCATGAGATATTTCAACAAAGCAACTTCCACTGAATATTACACAAATCCAATGTCAATATTGAAATCTCAATACAGCCAAATATACTTGTATAAGTTTCTAAATTACCATAACCTGTGAATTAGAGAAGTCAATGTATTTCAACTCAGTGTGTATAGGTACAAAAAAAGTTAGAGATTAATATGTTCTACATGGTTGCTTTTCCTTTCATTAGAAAATTCACAACATTTAAGATGTCTAATTTTGAAATACTTAATGATCTTTTATCTAAGAAAGTTTTTCTCCAAACAGAAATGCTGATATTTACCTGCCTGTCACAACGAAAAGAAGGACACATCTTTCCATCTTTGTTTTGAGAAATTATTTCAACTGGTCTTAATTCATATTGACAGGAGTATTTGTTACTGTTGTTCTGGTGGTGGTGGTGGTATATGTTTTTCGGTCCTCAAATCTGGGACTGGTGCTTTCTTTCTGCTCGACACTTCATAGCTCATGCTGAACCACTTGAGCCTTAGTGGCACTTTTGAAATTTTTACATGGGTTGCTGAGGAATGGAACTCAGAGCCTCATGCAAGTTAATTAATCCCACTTCAATCATCCTTTGTATACCCTAATCAATTTTGTATGAGGATTCAATATTTTAGTAAACGGAGGCCAAATTTTCGAATACATGCAAGTTTTTAAACTTTGATAAAATACGTGTATAGAGCCTAGCACTTGTTCTTCATGTAAGATATTGTATCAATTCAAGAGTTTAAGATCTGCGTACGAGATTTTGTCACCATCCAGGGATTAAGAGTCACAGAGACTCTTATCTCCATTATCAAATAAAAAGGTATCAGAGGTGGTAGGGCCAAATTCTTAGAAAACTAGCTCACAGAAAAACTATGCACAAGCACTGAATACAAACTCCTGTATCACTCTTACATTGGACAATCTTCCTGTTTTTTTGTTTGTTTGTTTAAATCCATGTATGAGGTTGGTGCCACTCTAATCTAGCACCTCAACCAAGCATGTATTTCTCCCTTTGTCAAAATCTTTGGAATTGCCTATCCCAAGTTTTGTTTGGATCACAATCAAATCCTTAGACAACATGTAAAGAAAATGCTGTTTCCAATGACATGCTATTATCTTTCAAAATTGAAAGTAAAGAAATAGGATAAATGAACAACCAACTTTCTGGTATACATACCCATATATTTTGCCCACTACAAAGGAGGTTTGGAATTGCTTTCTGACCTAGCAACACTATGATGGGTGTGGCTTCACTAGGAAAAAATAAGAAACTTCCTCAATCAAAATATGTCAAATTAGAATTATCTTATCTGAATGTTCTCATTCTCTTATTCGCAGTTTCAAGTCTGGGAAGGAAAAAATGACACTGTTATTTTGGATAAAAATGTTTTCCCATTTCATCATTTCACATTCACTCATCTTAAAAATAGTGAAATGTGAATTGAAGAATCTTTACCTGGTAATTGATCAATATATACACTTGTGATGGGTACCAACATTCTCAAAATGATTAATGGAATATTGCATATATAACTAGTTGGCTGAATTCTATCCTGACATTTTTATAAAACTATTTGATGAAGCCAGGCTCTGTTGACTCCTGCCTGTAATCCTACCTACTCAGGACTCCGAAAACTGAGGATCACGGTTCAAAGACAGCTTGAGCAGGAATATATCTGAGATTCTGACCTCCAATTAACACTAGAAAACTGGAAGTGGTGCTATGGATCAAGTGATATAGTGCTCACCTTGCGTTGAAGAGAATAGGGACAGTGCCCAAGCCCAGAATTCAAGGCCCACACCGACAAAGACGAAATATTGTTGAAATAAATCCTTACATATCTCAATTAATGAAATGCATTTAGAGTTTATTTTTAACCAGCTATACATACATAGATTTCAAATTACACATTTCTGAGTAAAACATAAAATGCATTTAATTAGATGAAGATAGAAAAATCAAAAGAAGATATAAAACTGCAAAAGTTACTGCATCTCAATTAGAGTACTTAGGAAATTATTCAAAGGATTGTAATTGCTATAATGAACTTGTCCATGTAGGCTCACAAAATTAATTGTACTTTTCATTTAATGGAATGACCAAACAAAAGTCTCTCTTACTGAAATAGTAAGATGGCAAATACAACAACAATGAACAGCAAATTGGACTTCTTAGGATTTTCTTGTAAGCATTTACATCATTTGTAATCATGAAATTTGTGTTGCTTGTCAATATTGGCCCTCAACTTTCTTCTGAGTTAGAAAACCCATTCTAGATTCATTTATTATTCACCCAATTATTTTCTTTTCAGATCAATGCTGAAAACCACAAGCTTTTTTGACTTCAGACTATGATGTACTTATGTTAGCCTGTTGCTGCAATGTGCTTCATGCATACTATCCCTGAAAAGTAATATCCATACTAGAAAAATTAAATTCAATTCTCTGTTTCATGTCAAAAGTATTTCAATGCTTTGTGAATGATGAATTTGCCATTTATAAAATGAAGAATGTGCTTACTGAGGAGGACTAATGGGAATGGGAACTTCAACTTTCCATCCTATAACTAATTTTCTTATTCATGAAGATGATAGGGAAGACTGCTTTCAAATTGTAAGGCCAACACAAAATTCAATCAATATTATATGTTTATCCTTGTGGTTAGGAGTTTCTCAACCTCCATGCAGAAGAAAATGAATAGGACATGGGATTTTTGAGTTTGAAAACCCCACTTGAGCCAGGCCAGATGATCTTGATGGTAATCCTAGTATCTCAGGCATTTAACCTATGAGGATCTCCATACAGATTCATAAACTGGAGGTTTTTCTCTCTGAAATTCATTTCTAGAATAATCCCCACAAAATTCAACACTATAGAGTCTTATCCTTGAGAAAAATCATAGATACATCATAGAACTGCGGTGTGGATGAAAGTCCTAAAAAACAAAAACAAAAATCTATCAACCCACCAAGGAAAAACAGAAAAAAAAAAAGCCTAATGCGGGTGGCTTAGAAACCTGCAATCCTACCAACTCAGGAGGCTGAGATCTGAGGATCAGGTTTCAAGGCAGCCCCGCAGGAGTCTCTATGAGTCCCTCATGGCCATTTAAGAATCTCAGAATTCAAAGCGGCCCTGTTGGTCAAGTGGTAGAGAATTATCCTTGAGCTGAAGAAGTCAAGGACTGCTCCAACCTCTGAGATTTAGGCCAATGACCAAAACAACTGGAAAAATAGACACAAAAGTAATGTAATGTTCGTCAACAATGCACAATACTCACTGGTATACTTACTTTAGAAAAAGTGTCTCAATTATTTCTGCCCACATAAGAGCCTTTAAGATATTATTCACTCCCTATATGGTACTTCTTGCTTTTTCTCTTTGACATCTACAGAGTAATGTGATATGTGATATTTCCCTAATTCCAAGTTGTTAAATCATTTATTAAAACCCCATGGTGAAATGAATCCTGATCCCTTTTGCTAATACGTCTTACTTATGAAATCATAATATTCTGTCTTCTAAGAAGAGGATGGTACTAGAGAACTTGTGAATTGATTAGATAATTGTGACAATTTAGGACACACACTATCCTTTCCTGATTTGTCTTTTATATTTGGCTAATATTTTGCAAACCATATCTTTATCATTATACATATGTGAGCAGTTTTGTATGTCTAAATATATATTTCTGTTATCGGTCCATTTGTAGAGGCAATAATTGTTTGTGTGTGTGTGAACAAACTGAAATTATGTTACAATTTTTCCCTACTCTATTTCAACATCAATACAATGCGTCAGGGCACATTACTATGTTTTTTTTTATTCAAAATTGAGGTGATTTTTTGCCTTTCTTAAATTCCTGATTTAATTCAATTTTGATAATTTTTTATCACAGGTTTTTCTGGATTTTATTTCTTAGCTTTTTTTTCCTTGGTCAAGAGGATTGATACCATGATGTTGCCATTCGTATCCAAGCCTTTTACGCTGGGCTTGATCTCAGTCATGTATTCCCAATGTTGGTGGGCCTATTGAACAGAATTCTCCAAGGCATGTATATTTGTGAGAGTAGTATTAACAAAGAAATGCTATCTACGTTAATGGTAATCTTTTCAATTTTGCTATCAAAATCCAATATTTCAGTGTTTATACAGAGAGTGACATGCATGTATCTTAAATGTTAATTTTATTTCCTGATCCCTGAACATATTGACTAGATATCACCTCATAATGTAATTGTCACTTCATTATGGCATTTGTTTTGTCCACACTTAAGAATGGATAAGCAGTTTTTGTTGGAGCTTATGCACATAAAGGGCCATGGCACATTCCTCTTAATTGTACCTATCCCTTCAAGCCTTTTTCGTGCATTACATTATGCATGTATCCTTTAGTAGATTACCTCTCATGACATAATCAATGGTTGTGCCTTGCTTTGATGCATCCTTTCACATACTGAAATGGAGATTAAAACTATGTTGTTTTAACTTAATAACAATAACATATAGTAAATCCGTTATAGTTTTTCTTTCTAAATAACCACATGAAAAATATCTTTTTTATTTTCCTGGATATATATACCTATATATAGGTATATCTATAGTTATATTTGTATAGCTATGTATACATAGATATACCTATATATAGGTATATAGTATATGTATAAATATATCTATATAGATATATTTATATAGATATAGACATAGATAGATAGATAGATAGATAGATAGATAGATAGATAGATAGATAGATAGATAGATAGATAGATAGATAGATAGATAGATATCCATGAATATTGTGTAAGACATTAAGGTTTGAATATTTGGGCCATTATCCTTAAATTAATAGCGTGACTAGGGTAAGATTTCAAATGTTCAAGGCATTTTATGTGGTGGGAGTATCCAAGCATAATTTGTGAGAAGGTGTGTAGACAATCAGCAAGGTTCAATGGAGGAGAAAATCTAAGCAGGAATGAAATTTCTTCAAAATTACTTGCCATAGCTGTTATTAATTTTTGATTATCACTTGGACAACCAGTAAAGTTTCTTGTTGATCATAGGCAGAATTCAGAAATATAGTTCCACATCTTTTTCACTATATATATATATATATATATATATATATATATATATATATATATACTATTGTTTCCTCTTATTTATTTACAGGAACCATTCAGGCGACACAACATGAGTTCAAAGTATTTGTCATCATTTCAATTATATCTTACATTAATAAATACATTGTGACACTGGCTAAACCAAATGAATTTATTTTTATTTCTATTGCCAAATGACCCTATCTGATTTTATTAGGTTATGCATGGTTTTCTTTGAATGCAGAAATAAACTCATGTTTTATATCTTTATTGGAATTCACCATGTCCTTTTACATATACATGTAGTAAGTTTGGAGTATAGAAACCTCAATCATCAAATGGACATATGCTTATATTTCCCTGTAGAGAACAAATCACACTACATATATCATTGTACTAGTCTTCCTGTGAAAATCATATTCCATTTCATTTCTTCTTATACTTGTAGAGTGTAATAAATGTGTAACAAAAGTGCAATGATATTGGATTCCTAACATATTTTACATCAACTTATTTGTTACATAAAGAATGGCCATGCAAATTTTGATGGTTTGTTTCAACCAAAGATTCTGAAATATATTTCATACTAAGCAAGTTTCTCACCCATCTCTATAATTTTCATGTGTAAACTGATCTGTCGAAGGACACTGACTTCTTTGCTACACTGGTAGCAGGGAAATAGCAGGTTTTGTATGTAGAAACATAATATTATCAAAAACTATTTTTGGACAACATGCATTTTGTGAAGACAGCATAGTTTTCTGCTGAGAATCTGATATTTATAGGGTAAAAGGATATGCATCATTTAATAACTTCTCAGTATATATTCTGTAATGTTGAAAGAAGAGTGTACTGTAACTGTCAAGTGTAACAAAAACACTTTCAGGAACTATATTAGATGATTCTATCTTTGTTTACTATTGTGTGTAATTTGCCTCACATATAAATGCCCCCACATATTAATAGTTGATTTGGCACTGTGGTCCACAATAATCCTAATGAAAATTGGAATAGACTTTGAAGCATATTTTACATAAATCCAACATATCCAAAATTATTGCTAAAATTCCTAAGCAATCAAATGTTTTGAATTATTTGGGTACAGGTGAGGAAGTTAAGGATGTGAGAATGTTACTCATATTTATTAATAGTGTATATATTTCTATATATGTGTGTGTATATATATAGACATATATATATTTAGGGAAGATTAGGCTAAGCAAAAAGAAATGAAAGATATAGAAACAATAGGTATCTCCTTTTTGCTTCTTTTTAAAGTATACTATGTGAAGCTCTTCCTTGTGGTTTTCCTTTATTTTTCCATGGCGTATCCAGGGTTGTCACTTTATTTGTTTTTCTTATCTGGTATATTACATGTACATTAATCTAAGTTAGGGAAGGGAAGGGAATAACAATATCTCAGACAAAGGACCAAGATTCAACCAATGCAACTGCAATCCTCACAAAACAACCTCTTGTAATAAACTTTATACCTTGTGCAGGGGATGGATATTTGAGGCAGAAGAAAAAAATATGAGGAAATGAGGAGTGGGTAAGAACATATGACCAGAAATATGCTCACGGCCTTTCATATGTAACTAAACCCTCTATGCATCACATTGATAATAAGATTCTATAAACAAGAAGACTATTCATAAATACACTCTCTGAAATTATGTTTTTCACAATGATATTATGTTGGAGGGTTTGTAGTAAGTATACTCACCTGTGGATATGGTTCTCTTTTCTTTAGATCCCTTCATCAATCGAAAGACACAGGTTTTCCTCAGTCTCAAGGTTCCAAGCCATCATGTATAAATCAATGTTGAAATCATTTTTCAGATACTTATGTCAAATTCTTCACAATGAATGAAATTATAAAATAGGAGTAATCTTGGTGCCCAAATATGTCAAAAATTAGAAACCCTCAGCTTTCCACACCTACCCTAAATATGAGCAAGATTCTGACTTGTGAAACTTCATTTTCTGTGGTCAAATACTTCAACTCTACTGATTAAATTGGAATCCAGACCTCTAATGTAGTTTTTGCAAAGTGTATTTTTGTAAAATATCCTGCAAAACTATTTTATTTAGAGTAGGAATGTTGTAGACAAGGAATGTAAAATCAGCTGTATAATGACATTTCGTGACTTAAATATGCATTGCAAATTACACACAAGTTGAAAATAACTTTAGACTCATTGGATATGGTTTCATGAAGTGTCATAAATTATAGTCAAAAATTACAGCTTAATCTTCTTTGAACATTTCAGAAATATAACGGGAAATTCTGAAATGATGCATGTGTTCTTGCCTTATAAATGGCAGATTCTCTGTGCAAAAGTATGGTGTCTTCCTAATGTGTATATTTACCTGCCAAACTAATAAATATTGGCTGATATTTGAGGGATACATGCCAGAGACTATTTTTTGCCATGCCACAGGCCTTGTGAAAAAGTCACAGAACGCTTCTGTAATTAGATAACACATGAAAAACATTGAGATATATTAGCCTTTTCTAGTTTGAAAAATACGTTGCAAAATTATTTTATTTACACAACCCAAAATTTTTTTCTACCTATTCTTCTGTTTGGAACATAGAAGTTGATAGGAAATTTATACGCGGGATAAAACATCACTATATGTTTCTCATATTTTATTAAGTTTTGCAGAAATAATATATAATAAGGAAGATATGATTCCCAGGCAAATGTACCTTTTTCGATGGGTCCACTTACACTTAAAAATAGTCTTTTCCTTAGTTTTCTTTTTTCTTTGAGCAACCTAGGCCTGTTAAGTAATGGGTACTTAGTATTTTCAGAAGAGAGAGACTTTTCTAGTCCATCTGCGAGTCTCAATGTTCACAAAGATTTCTTTGTGCTATAATAAATATCTGTTGTCAATAAGTCATTCATGGAAGTCTCTTGATAATATATAGCAAACTGGTAAGAATCTAGGTATATGTAGGCAAAGGATATTGATCTCACACATTCTCCCTCATAGGGAAACAAATCTGTGATATGTCTTTGGAAATTTTTGAAGGAAATTTTTGAATTGATTGGTTTTGAACTCTAACTTGGCATAACTATATAATGCCGTCAAGAAATGGCTTATCATCATAAGCCAGTGAGTATGTTGAAGCATTAATGCCTAATACAAGGTTTGTAGACTTTCAATGTTACAGAGAAATATGGTGAATGCTTTGTTCTTGTATTTTTATTCGTAACATGCCTGTCATAGGGTTTGTCTTCTGGGTTTGGAGGCTGTCCCTTTCCTTTTCAGGTCAAAGCCTGAGCTTTGCCAGTTGAGTCACAGGGCCACTTTTGGTTATTTGGTTTTGGGGGTCATTTGGACTTAAGACTCCCATGTACTTTCCTGTTCAGGCTGGCTTTGAATCACAATCCTCAGATCTCAGCCTCCTGAGTAGCTAGGATTGCAGGCAAACGCCACCAGCCACCAACACTTGACTCTTCTTACTTTGAAAATACAATACCAAATAGAAAATTTAAAATCATGCTGAAGTATTTAAATAACATTGAAGTAATTTTGCATCATTTCCAAAGAGAAGAGTTTCATGGAAATTTTCCTTCCAACTTTCATGTTGCTTCCACCTGAAGAGCAAACCCAGATATCAGTTAGGAAGGGAAATGAAAATTTTCAGAAATCCATAGAGCAAAAAATCATGTAGAAAATTCTTCCTTTGTATTGAATCGGATTCATTCATGGAAGTAATATTGTTTTCGAAGCCAGTGATTTTCTTTTTTAATGATTGCAATAAAAGAACAGATATTTACCTCTAAAAGTATGGTATCATTTGCCTCTTTTTTATTATGTGAGACATACTTTCTACTGTGTACAGTTTCCTTTGTACACAGTAAAATATTTCTGAACTAATATTCTGTTTTTGAAGATAATTTCTTGTAAGCATGTACTTTTACTCACGGTGTCTTGAAAACTTACTAATTCACAAGTTTTACTATCTCTCAATATCTCCACATTCATCCATCAGAAACTCCTAAACAAACTCTGAAGTAATGCCTGTTGGTATGGTAAGATCTGGATAAATGACATGATAGTGGTAAGGGCTTCTTCATATGAGAGCATTTCTTCAATATGCAGTCGTGAATATTGAAAGGTCATTTGAGGAGTGTTCTTCTACTGCCCTAGAATCACCCTGATTGAAACCTAATATATAATTCCAGATTTATGATTTCTATTTATATGAACACTGGTATGAAAAAGAATGAAAAGTTCACATGAAACAAGTGTACCTATTGAACTTAGATGATGGGTAGGCAAGGGCAAATAAATATAAGCAGTAGGATATTTTTATATTTGAGTTAAAAAGGGTAAGAATTCCGCCCAGAGTTCAATTCTACTGAACCACAGCACAATTCTCAGGAAGTCTGAAATGGTATCTTCGCTTTTGAAATTAGTTCTTTCTGGGAGCCATTCACATGCCATAATGTGGGGTGGTGTTCAATAAACTGAGTAACCTTGAAAAAGAAATTATGGTTACAGGGGCAGAGATTGGAAGGGACGGGAATGGGAAAGACAGGAGGAAAAAATGCTTGATAAAAAATGTACTCATTAACTTGTCAATGTAATTGTAACCCTTCAGTACGGTATTTTCAAAATAAAAAGAAAGTAATTATGGTTATATAAATAATAGAATACATAGATCCCCATCCCGAAGGCACACTGGAAACAAGGGACAACAGCAGTTGACATACTTTCTTAATGTAGGTTTCTTTCTTCACAGGGTAAGGTGTTTACTCTCCTTGGTGAAACTGGTTTATGTTGTCACATGTATGATAGGTTCAATTTATTTTTAATCTTGTAGCATGTACTAGTTGATTTTTTTCACTTCTCTCTTAGATCTAAATAACATACATTTTCCTTCGTTTCTCTAAAATTTATTGGTTGGCTTTTGACAAATTGTCCTAAACTTTACTGTATTTATTATAACTCTAAGCAACTACATAAGCAACTATATAATTGTTAAGGTATTTTCTACCTATGCAACTGAAGTTGAAATCTTGCAATATGAGCCTCAATATTTCCTCACTTTCCTCATATTTTTATTTTAAATCTTTCATAAGGACTTGTTAAGTCATACTTACTAGCTGTTAACCAAGTTGCCAGACCATGGTATATTTTCATTAAATGACATGAAACTGGTAAAGGAATCTTTATAGTTTATAGGTCTACTGGGCCACAGTGGGTTATTGATAACATTGAGGTAATTTTCAATTATTTAATGCTGTTATCCACAATCTAGAAATATTCTACAAAGTTCATTCATCAGAATATAAAATGCTCAATTTTTTTTTTTCTGCATGAGACATTGATTGCATAGAATCAACCCGATCTTTCTGTCAGTTTGGCTCTGTGTCCTTAAAATATTTATGAATGTATGAATGTGTCCCATGGAATCAAAGCAATAGACATATCCTAATTTTGATGGAACCAAATCTAATTAGGAAGTTTTAGCTAAGCTTCATTTGTAGCACAAGTCCTACAATAATATCGACCTTTTAGTCCTTTACTATGCTAGATGTATCATCTCTCTGATTGTATAGTCAACATTTCTTGGTAACATGGCATTGTCTTTTCTCTTAGAATGACTTAGTTTAGTAAATAGAACTCCTACAGTTTTGCATTCTATCAGGCATAATTCTATAGTCAATGATGACACCTTTTTTTTATTATGTTTATACACCAAATAATTTGGTCAATCCTTTCCTCTTTTGAAGTGCAAATCTTTAAAATCCTATCTATCCTTTTACATGAATTAGGGCAATTGAACTGAAGTGAACAAAACATGTCAAAAAGTGGCATAATTACTTTCTTCTTGAGGATGCACAACCATTGATGTAATTTTTGTCTAATTCGTTGTTTTATGGAAATAGATTAGTGTCTTCAATATACTTCCTTATACCTGGCTCAAAGTAAAATATGCTGTCCTAGGGCCTGTACTCAAATCTCATCTTGCACCTAAAATGAATATCTGTATCTCTCCTTGTAATTATGATTGAGAATATATTAGCCCCAAAATTTGTGGACACAATCAAGTACTGTCACAACAGGCAACACAAATACCGTTTTCATTTGGAACTCATTTACTTATTTGAAATGAAAAAGAAAATACACAATAACTAAAAAGCGAACTTCTTCCTTCCTAAACACAAGCAATAATTTGGATTGAACTGTGACTATGTACTTGCAGAAAAATCATACATGAGGTGATAATCTCTTCTTATTAATCTCATATTTTAAGTAGAATGTCTAGACCACAAAATGACAATCTGTCAGAAAAGAATTTTAGTGTCATTAGTGAAGTGCTATTTACAAATTCTGGTATCCATAGCAACCCCTATGATTAACCTTGTTAGTTATTTCCAGATTACAGACTGTGGGTTAAGTTATTTTTCACAGGAAATATATAAATATTGTTTTGTCATATTCCTTTGGAAAAGATCAGAAAAGTTTTATATTTACTATGCAATAAATCTGAACAATTCTCTGAATGGGTACACTTATTTTCAGGGAGTCACACAATTGGTCGTCATAATTACTTTAATGCTAAAACGAAATTACTTCTGTGAAGAGCAAATGAGAATAATCAATAGACAATTGAAGATATGCTCAACTTCTTTTGCCATAAAAGAACTATAAATCAAAACAGTGTTAATATTCCACTTTTTACAAATTAGAATGGCTATAATAAATAGTCTAATAATGACACATGCTTGGGCTGGAGATGTGGCTCCAAAGGAACCCTATCACACTGTTTGTGAGAGAGTAAACTTGTTCAAACATTCTGAAAATCAGTATACTTGTTCCTTAAAAGAATATGCATAGAGCTCTTGTATGATTCAGCAATCCTAATTTTGGACATTTAACTACATGATCACTAACAGTGCCTTCGTAAAGCTCCCAGCACAACTATATTTATTGCAGCAATATTCACAATAACTATGATATAGAACCAATCCCAATGACCCTCAATAAATGAGTTAGATGAGTGTATCAAAAATATGGTAAATATAAACATTTGTATGTACATATGTAGAGAGATAGCAATTCTATGTTTCCAACAGAAAACATGGCACAGTCCCTTTGGTTAGGAAATGGAATGACTTGGAAAAATAATATTTAGTTGGGTAACACAGTCCCAAAGAATTTAGGTCCCATGATGTGCCTCATTTGCAATAATAATATACATATAAGATAATCTTGTTAGATGAACTGAAAGATAAAAAGTGATGTATATATGATCATATAAAATAATGTTAATTGAAATGAATTCCAATGTATGAAGACAAGAGATCTGTATTTATAGTAATTGTTTCAAATATGTTCTGTAATTTTATTTTATTGTTGTTTCCTATGGCATAATCCCTGATGACACTGTACTCAATTTTGGTACCATGCATCTTGTATATATATTTGTCTGATCTGGGAAGGGAAAGGGTGTAATAAATCCCTGAAATAAGGACACATTGCAAGTAGGGTAACGACAAGACAGTATATTAGAAATGAACATTACAACTTCAGAAGGGGTATGTGGAGGAGTGAAGATGTTGAGTTGGGAAAGGAGAGTAGACCATCAACAAGTGAAAGTGTAAAATTGGTCAAAAAGTACTACTGTTCTCACTGCCTTATTCATGTAAATGGAATTCCTCTGTACAGCAACTTTAAAATAAAACATTTTAAAAAATGTATGCTGAGTATTTTAAGATTGTGGATTTTTCCCCTGTTGGAACTAGAAGTACATAAAATTACACTGCCTAGTTAAATTTGTGAAATCACAAATTTTAGAAAATCTTCCACAGCCTGTTGCCCCACCCAACACGCATTCCCCTACCCCTTCAAAGAAATGTACCAAGCAAAATTGCTGACAAATTGTTTACTGTGTTAATGTGTATATATTCAATCCTTTCTTTTTGAGGGGATGTGTGGAGTCAAGTTGTGGGGCCTGAACTCTGGCCCTGTGCCCTGTCTCTCAGCTCTTCAGCTCAAGGCTAGTGCTCGACCATTTGAGCCACAGTGATAACTCCGGCTTTTTTCTTTTTGTTTATGTGGTGCTGAGGAATCGAACCCAGAGCCCCAGGCATGCAAGGCAAGAGCTCTACCACTGAGCCAACTCCCCAGCCCGTATATTCAAACCTTTCTATGTGTCAGTTTCTTCATTGAATTCTCTCATGCATATTTCTGAAGCATTTGGTTGGACATGGTGCAATCTTGTTTCAACTTATGCCTCCTTGGCTGTAAAAACAGAATTTTTGTTACATTAGTTTGGGAAGCATGAAAGTTCCTGTTATTTTAATGTGATCAACCCAAACGTACATATATGCAATTTGCACCTTGCCATAAAGTTTAAAGTAAATCATAGTTTGCATAACTTCTTCCTATACTCCTCACTCCTTATCATGCAATTAGAATAACTAATAATTTCTCTAACACATAGAGAGCTTACACATATTGATATTCCCTTTCACCAGAGTTCTGATGATACAGGTAAGTTAAAAACAATTTTTAACTAGAGCCAGTCTTCAGAAACTCCTAATGTTTCACTGTCCAATTGCAATACTCCTATCGACAGATATTAATATATTTATGAAAATAAAACTAATTCTACACCGTTCTCTATCTCTCCCTATTATCACTATGTGTGTGACCTTAATACTTTAAAATTTTGCACGTTTCCCGTGTAAATGATTAAACATTGGGTCATCGTTATGCATGACACATCTGTTGTTATTATGTTAAAGGCTTTGGATCATATCACTTCAAAATTTTTTTAATATTGATATAATTCTTGATGAATTCATCTTCGTATTCTCATCCAAGTATACAGATCGCTTAACAATGTGATGTGCAAGAGCTTAGGAATTGAGCAAATGAGTACAGTAGTCACATAAAATCATGAATAAAGCACTTCCAAAGCTAGTAAAGTTGTATTGCATTTCTTCATCACATCCCGATTTTTGAAAGTCTGTAATTCTTGAGAATACACTCGGTTTTATCAATGTGATGTATTTCCAAAAGTTTTATAAAACTCTGTGGGGGCTTGTGTGTTTACCATGATGCTAGTGTAAAAAGTTAGACCTAAAATATTGAACTTATGCAAGGACTAGTGTGAAAATCATATTGTATGACAAATAAAAACCGGGGATCCTGTGTAACAGCAATACTCACAAGACAATGTGTTGGACAGGATCTGTAATGAGAAAGGGGGTAACAATTTCAACAAGGATTGGACTCATTACTTGTGTAACTATACCCCAACTTAGGTCACTATGACAATAAAATTTAAATAAGAAAGAAAAAAATCCATGTAAATTATAGAATTGATGGAAACACTAGTATTACATATCACATCTTCACACTTTGATACAGATGATTATAACTATATATATATATATATATCAGTTCTTTGAATTCTAATTTTGCAATTAGCTTCTTTTTGCATATACAAAATGAACAGAGGAAAAAAGAATTTTAGGCCAATTGAACAACTGTTATTTTTAGAATTGTTGTATCTATACCAAACTCTATGAATATTCTTATCAGTTATTTCCTGATTACAGAAGTTATGGTAATGTCTTTTACACATATAAAAATATGGTTTTGGTAACAATGAATAGCATTCTTCCATTTATGTATTATTCTTTAGTACCAAATTATCCATTAAAAATTTGAAGTTGTACAGAAAATTCATATGCATACATATGCTCCACTCTCAATGCACACTGATAATGGAATGAGAAGTTTTAAACATGAATAAACTTCCAGGGTTTTTACAGAATTATTCTTTCACAGGTGATCACTGACTAAATGGTGAAAGTTGTATGATTGCTTTACATTGCAGTAATTACTCATAGTAAAATACGAGCTACAAATAAAACACATGTCAAATATTTTAATAAGTTGATTTGTGAAAACCGCTATTGAACCTAGCAATATATATATATATATATATATATATATATATATATATATATATATATTTACTATGTGGTGAAATTCATAAATTTTATAAACTATTTTACAGCCAAAAACAACTATGGGCAGGTTGAACTTTCACCCACTCAGACCACCAAAAATGAATGGTATATAAAAAGATGTTCCTGAGAAGTTCTTTAGCCAAGTATGAATCACAATTTTAACACTATATCTGTTACTGTCTTTCATTCTATTGTCACTTGAATGAATTACTGCTTATATTAAAGATGATAAACTATACCAACTTTTGGATGAACATTCCACTCTAATAAAAGTGTATTGTTATTGTTAGTATTATTACTGTTTTTATTTTTTTCTTTTATTCTTAGGCCACTTTTGTTTCCAAACAACAATGTAATCTTCTTAATTCATAACTTTTTTTTGTATTTCAAATCAGAATGTATTCAACAAGAAGTTTTCAGGGGATTAAGTCATTCTGAATATTAATACAGGTGAAGTTATCATTATATTTGACTTTTATATTTGACTTGCTTTTCACTTTTCTTCATAAATCAAATTCCACCCTTGAGAGAATATTAAAAAAAAGATCATCATTCTTTAACACAGTTTGGTCAACTTAGCATGTAGTAAGTAATACAGTATAATGTCAAACAGTATATGTATATCAAATTTACTGCCTGCTCATGTTTTCAGTATCTTTAGGAAATGCTAATTTCCTTGGGGAACTTAAAAAGAACAAAAATCTCACAATGCAATGATAGTCACATGTGATAAAGCTACTTCAATCTCATACAGATAATAGGGCATTTGAAAACCATAATCAATTTGTTTTTTGTTTTCTGTTGCTATTTTTTTGCCTTGTATTTTTAAAATCATTTTCTTCAAAAGATGCTTTATAGAAAAACTGCATTCATGTCAGTAATGAGTGCATTTCTTGTCAAGCACTATTATCCCTTCTTTCTTTTTTTTCTTCTATAATTTACTTCATCCACCTTCACAACTCTTCCTCCACCCCAAAGCTGCAATGTTAATTTTCCATATAGGGTCTTGTGAATATCTTTATTCCAATGGGTCAGGGGTTACAATTACATGGGAAAGGGAATGACTACATTTCTTATCAAACATAGTGGCCTTCTCCTTTGTTTCCCCTTTCCATCTCCCCGGCTAATCCCCACAGACACCCCCCAACATACCACCCCCACCCCCGACCAAAGAAGAAAATAAAGTTCAATTTTGCACCGTGGCTTGTACCTCTCAAAAATGCAAAAGATCCAGATGTATCTCTTTTTAAACGATTTGTTTTTTCCTTTCCCCTCTACAAATTATAACCAAATCAAATATAGTGAGAAGAAGGGTTATACGGAGGGGAGCTTCATACAAAGCACCAAAGAAATCATCTTATAAATATGTTAGAAATAATTACATGAAAGAAAAAAAATATTTGAATGCTTACTTTGGGGTTCATTTCACGGAACATGAACTTATCTGAACTTTTCTGCTGGTCTCAAACATATACTAGGGAAACCAAGGGACCTATGTTTCTTTGGGCATTCCTTATTTCACTTACCATACTTTTTTCCAAGTCTTTACATTGCCTAACAAATGGGGAAATGTCATTCTTTCTGATGGAGGCAAAGAAATCCATTGTGTTTATACACCACATTTTCTTGACCCATTCATCCACTGAGAGGCATCTGGGATGATTCCATATCTTAGCTATGATATATAATGCTGGAATAAACATAGTTGTGCTGGTAGCTTTAGTAGAGTCTTGTTAGTGATCATTTGGGTAAATGCGCAATAGTGGGATTGCTGGGTCATAGGGAAGCTCTATGTGGAGTCTTTTAAGAATCTCCATACTACCTTCCAAAGTGGTTGAACATGTTTACACTCCCACCAACAATGCAGTAATGTTCCCTTCTCTCCACATCCTCTCCAGCATCTGTTGTTATTAGAGTTGTTGATTATAGCCATTCTAACTGGGGTGAGGTGGTATCTCAATGTTGTTTTGATTTGCAGTTCTTTTATGGGTAGAGAGGTTGAGCATTTCTTCATGTGTCTATTTCTTCATGTGTCCTCTTCAGAGATGTTTCTCTTTAAGTCTTTAGCCCACTTATTTATTAGACAGTTGTTTCCTTGAAGATTTATTGTTGGGGGATTTAATTTTTTTATTCCATATATATTTTACAAATGAGACTCTTGTCCATTGTATGGTCAGTGAAGATCTTCTCCCAGTCTGTGGGCTTTCTATTGATCTTGTAAGCTATGTACTTTGCCATGCAGAAGCTCTGAAACGTCATGCAATCCCATTTGGGCAACTTTTCTTTGATTTGCTGTGTTTCTGTTTCACTATTAAGAAATTTTCAGCCTTTGCCGAGGAGACCTACGGTTTCTCCTATTCCATTCTGTAATGCTTTCAGAGTGTCTGTTTGACTACGAGGTCTTTGATCCATTTGGATTTGATTCTGGTGCAGGTGATATATAAGGATCTAGCTTTAGTTTTCTACAAGTAGTTAACCAATTTTGCCAGCACCATTTAATGAAGAGGCTGTCTTTCCTCTATTCTGTTTTTTTAGCACCCTTATCGAAGATGAGATGGCTATAGTTCTGTAGGTTCATTTCTGTGTTTTCAAGTCTATTCCATTTGTCCTGAGGTCTGTTCTTGTGCCATAATAAGCTATTTAGTTTGCTATGGCTTTGTAGTACAGTTTGAAATTTGGTATTGATATTCTTCCAGAATAGTTGTTCAGGCTGAGGATCATTTTTGCTATTCAGGGTCTTTTATTGTTCCATATTTATTTTTGGATTCCCACTTCTATTTCCTTGAAGAATGAGGTTTTAATATTGATAAGTATCGCACTGAATTTGTAGATATCCTCGAGAAATATTGCCATTTTCACGATGGTGATCCTTCCAATGCAGGTGCATGGGAGGTTTTGCCACTTTCTAAATTGTATTGATTTCCTTTTTCAGGTTTTTAAATTTTTCATCATAGAGGTCCTTCATTTCTTTGGTTAAACTGATTCCTAGGTAGTTTATTATTTGTTGAACATTTACGAATAGTTTCCAGATTTCAGGTACTCTTTTGTCATTGTTGGCATACAGAAAATCCATTGGTTTTTGAGGGTTAATGTTATATCTTGCCATTTACCAAAGTTTTGAATCAGCTTGAGTAATATGGGAGTGGGTCCCTGGGATTGTGTATGTACAAAATCATGTCATCTGCAAACAGGGAGAGTTTTAGTTCATCTTTCCCTATTTGGAACCCTTTTATGTTCACATCTTTTCTTATTGCTGTAGATAGACATTGTAATACTAGACTGAAGAGAAGTGGAAAGAGGACATCCTTGTCTTGTTTCTGAGTTAAGAGGAAATGGCTTTAGTTGTGCACCTCAGAGTAAAATCCTTGCAGCAATTTTTTCCTATACAGCTTTTATTTTATTCAGGAATGTTCCCTGGATTCCTAATTTTTCCAGAACCTTCATCATAAAAGGGTATTGGTTCTTGTCAAATTTTTTTTTTCTGAATCTATTGAGATAACCATGTGATTCTTATCCTTGCTCTTGTTGATGTGATGAATTACCTTAATTGATTTGCATATATTGAACCAGTTTTGCATCTCTGAAATGAATTCTGTTTGATCGTGGTGTATGATTTTTTGTATGAGTTGTTGAAGTCGATTGGCCAAAATTTTGTTGAAAAGTTTTGCATCAATATTCATCAGTGAAATGGGTCTATAGTTCTCTTTCTTTGATGAGTCCCTGGGTGGTTTGGGATGAGGATTATGATAGCTTCCTTGAATGTGTTTGGTAGTGAACTTTCTCTTTCAATTTCATTGAAGGGTTGGAGGAGTATTGGTGTGAGCTTTGCTTTGAAGGCTTTGTAGAATTCCACTGTAAAACCATCTGGTTCTGGACTTTTCTTAGCTGGGAGGTCTCTTATTGCTGTTTCTATTTGAATGCTTGATATGGGCCTGTTAAGATGGTTTAACTCATCCTGGTTTAGTTTTGGCATGTCAATATTTGCTAGGAAAAGGTCCATTTCTGCCAAGTTCTCAAACTTATTAGCATAAAGTTTTGAGAAGTATTCCCTTATAATGATCTGAATCTTGGTTGTTTGTGTGGTGATGTTTCCATTTTCATCCCTGAGTTTATTTGGGTGTGTTCTCTTCTTTTTCTGATATGATTTTCTGAGAGTCTGTCAATTTTGTTAATTTTTCCAAAGAACCAACTCTTGGTTTTGTTGATTTCTTCTGTGTATTTTTTTTAAAATTCTAGTTCATGTAATTCTGATTGATTTTTAATTATTTGTTTTCGGGTACTGGACTGGGATTTATTTTTCTGCTTTTTTTCAAGGAGGTTCAGAATGCCTCATGAAATTGTTGGTTTCAGATCTGTCCAATTTGTTGATGTAGGAACTCAGAACGATAAACTTGCCTCTGAATACTGCCTTTGTTGTGTCCCAGAGGAGTTGGTAATTGTGTGTTTATTTTTATTGAATATCATGAACAGTTGAATTTTTTTTCTAATCTCTTCTATGACCCACTAGAGATTCAGCAGTGTATTGTTCAGCCTCTATATGTTACAAGAATTTCTTTGTTGGCTTTTTCTCTTGAGTTCGAACTTTATTTCCTTTTGGTATGAGAGAATGTAAGGTATAAGTTCAATGATTCTTAATTTGGACAAGATGGCTTTGTGATCTAAAATCTGGTATATTTTGGAAAATGTTCCATGTGCTGTTGAGAAAAACATGTATTTTGAGGCTGTTGGGTGAAATATTCATTAAAAGTCTGTTAAATCTAGTTGATCTATGAAGTTGTTTAAATCTGCGTTTTTTCTGTTTAGTTTTGAAGAGTTGATCTAGCTAGTGGCAATAGTAGTGTGTTAAAGTCCCCAACTATTAATGTCTTTTGATCTAAGTGAGGTTTGAGGGAACATCATGTTTCTTGTATAAATTTGAGTGTGCCAGTGTTTGGCAAATAGAAATATAGAATTGTAATATCCTCCTTGAGGACAGGTCCCTTAATTTGTATATAGCGACCTTCTTTATCTCTTCTCACTAATTTTAATTTGAAGTCTATTTTATCTGATATTAGGATTGCAACTCCTGCCTATTTATGGGGGCGATTTGCTTGATTTATTTTGTTCTTACCTTACACTTTCAAAATGTGTTTGTTTTTATGGGCAAGGTGTGACTCCTACATGAAGCAGATAGAAAGATATGGTTTTTAATCCAACTAGACAGTCTATGTCATTTAATTGGAGAGTTAAGTCTGCTTATATTGAGAGATGGGACTGAGAGGTATTTAGAAGATCCAGCCATTGGGGCTGTGGCAACTTGCTTCTTCCTATGGTTCTTGGATTCTCAGTTTGAGTGTGATTTCTTGGCCTTTATTGTGGTATTGTTGGTTTTTGGTGTGTAGGACATCTGTATATCTTTTGTAGGATGTTTGCTTGAGATATGTGGTTTCACTTTTTCTTTGCTATGGAAGGTTTTTATTTTACCTTTGGTTATGAAGAAGAGTTTAGCTGGGTACATTATTCTTGGTTTATAGTTGTTAGTCTTTAGGGTATTCTATATATCATTCCAGGCACTTACTTGTCTCTGCTGAGAAATCTGAGGTGATTATAATTGTTTTCCCTTTCTATGTGATTGATCTTTTCTCACTGATATCTTTAAGCATCTTTTCCTTGGTCTGAATTGATCTTTATAATGTGACGGTGGGATGTCCTCTTCTGGTCTGGTCTCTGTGGGTTCCCAAAAGCTTCTTGTATCTGAATAGGCCTATCTTTTTGCATGTTTGGGAAGTTCTCTACTAGGATCCTGCTAAACAAACTTCTTAAAAAATTGACTTCGCTCTCTAGGTGCTCTTCCACACCAATTATCCTCAGATTTTGCCTTCTGATGGTGTCTTCCAAATGTTGAATAAATCTATCATATTTCTCGGATTTGTCTTGGGTAGCTGTATGTTCTTCCTCTATAATATCTAGACTGTCTTCAATCCCCAAGATTTTATCTTCTACATGGTGTAACCTACTGTCAAGACTTTATACTTTGTTTTTGGTTTTTTTTAAATTTCTTTTCCTTCTAATTAGTCACCTTCAATGGCTTCATTTTTTTATTTTGTAACTTTGTTTTAGATCTTGTGTGAACTTCTAAACTTCCTTAATTTGGTGTTCAATATTTATTCCAAAATCACTTAGTTGATTGGTTATGGTTTCCTTGGACTCCCATTTTTTCTGTTGGGCTCCATTCAGCATTCCATTTGTGGTCTCCCTGAATTCTTTCGTCTGTCGTTTATGGATCCCATGAATGCCTCTATTGATCTTTGCCTATTCTCATCCTGCTCTTGTAGATCCAGTATTACTCTTTGATTACCTTCCTCACGTTCACCCAATTCCTGTAGTTCTCCTTCACTGTTCTCAGCCTGCTCACTCCATTCCCGACTTTCTCTATGTCTGTTCTCAGGCTGCTTAGGCATTTCTGGTCTATCTCTTTGTCTGTTCTCAGACTGCTCACGAAATTCCTTTAGTTCTCTTTGAGTCTTCTTAACCTCCTAACACAATTCCGGTATCAAACTTTGAGAAACTTCCTCACACTCATGATATTCCTGTATTGACCTTTGGTTTGCCTCTTCTCGACCTATCACGCTCACACTGAGTCCTTTATGGGTTTTCAATTTTTCACTCAGCATGTTTACCATTAGAGTTTGTGGAGCTTTTTGGGAACTCTCCTCTGGGTTATTCATTATCTGTTCTGTCCCCTGATTATCATGAGTTGGATTTGAGATACCCTTACTTGGCATATTTCTTGTGTTTTTCCAGCTTGTTCTGTCCATTTGGTATGAAACTAACACCAGTTTTTGCTAGCAAACTATTTTAAGGCAAGTTTCAACCAAAGTCCTGTAGTTATAGAGTTAAAGGGCTGCAGATACAATCTAGTTCAACAGATACCAATCTATTCAACATCAGGCAACTAAGTATTAATGGGCTAAGAACAACAAAGAAGAATTTAGCAAACCAGAATTTGTTAGGTTAGGGAGAAATCAGAAAAATAGGATTAGAGGGATGTGGAAAGGTAAAAGGAGAGTGAAATTAACCAAGTCCTAATCTCAACAAGTGAAATGGATTGGACAGTATGACAGAGAGAGAAGAAATTTGGTATAGATATTCCTCCAGGACTGTTCTTTCTGATAAGGATCGTTTTTTTGCTATTTGGGGCCATTTATTATTCCATATAAATCGCTAAATGAACATAAAGTCTTATAGCCATCTAATCTTCAATAAGGAAGCTAAAAAACATAATGGAAGAAACACAGCCTCTTCAGTAAATGGTGCTGGCAAAATTAGTTAACTACTTGTAGGAAACTAAAGCTAGATTCTTATGCATCACCCTGCATCAGAATCAACTCCAAATGGATGAAAGACCTCATTACAGAATGGAATAGGAGAAACCCTAGGTCTACTTGGCACAGGCCAAAATTTTCTTAATAGAGACCCAGAAATACAAGAAATCAAAGAAAGTTGGACAAATGGGATTGCATGAAATTGCAGAGCTTCTGCATGGCAAAAGACATAGCTACAAAGATCAATAGAAAGCTCATGGATTCGGAAAAGATCTTCACTAGCCATACAACAAACAAGAGTCTCACATCTAAACTATACTTAGAACCCAAAAATTAAATCCCCCAACAACAAATCTTCAATAAAACAACTGCCCAATAAATAAGTGGTCTAAAGACTTAAAGAGAAACCTCTCTAAAGAGGTAAGAAGGATGGCCAATAGACACATGATGAAATGCTCAAACTCTCTAGCCATAAAAGAAATGCAAATTAAAACAACCAGTTAGAATGGCTAAAATCAAGAACTCTAAGAACAACCACGGCTGGAGGGGATTTGGAGAGAAGGGAACTCTATTGCATTGTTGGTGGGATTGTAAACTTGTTCAACCACTTTGAAAAGCAGTATGGAGTTTCCTCAAAAGACACATAGAGCTCCCCTATGATGCAGCAATCCCACTTTTGTATATTTACCCAAATGTTCACAAACAAGACCACAGTAAATCTACCAGCACAGCTATGTTCATTGCAGCTTTATTTACCAGAGCTAAGATATGGAACCAACCCAGATGCCCCTCAGTAGATGACTGAATCAAGAAAATGTGCTATATATACACAATGGAATTCTAATGACTTCTATGACATTACTCCATTCGTTAGGAAAGAGAAAGATTTGGAAAAAATTATTTTATGTCATTTTTTTATGTATTCATTTGTTTTGGAAAAACCAAGTAAATATTTCACATGTACGTAAATTAAGAGGGACATATTAAATTGGTCTCTTTTTAACCTGGAACCTATAGATTATGTTTGTTTGTATTTTATAGTCTAATTAGGGACAATGATCTGCTGTCTGTTATTTTCTTCTCCCTTCTTTTGCCCTTTCATGCGCATGATTTCTATTTAAAGAGACATAGCTGAGCTTTCATTTCTAAATTCTTTAATATTATATGAACTTTATCCTTCTGGCAGCCTCCTCTATCTTTCTCAAGTGAATATTTTATCACTTCAAATCTTGTGTAATTGAGTGCAACATATACATTAGAATCGTTCAGATATCTCAATGCTTCTACCACCACATAATCCTATCTTACTTAGAAATCATGTGTTTAGAATGTCTGTGAAATTTGCACCTGTCATTTTTGAATGTTCGTAACTGATACTTTCACGTAACCATCTTTAAAACTAATCTGTCTCTCAATGGATGAATCTAGAAAATGTGGTATATATATTCACAGTGGAATTCTATGCTTCCATCAGAAAGAATGATATGGCACCATTCATAAGGAAATGGAAAGACATGAAAAATCCTATTGAATAAAACAAGGAAAACACAAAGAAACAGTTTGCATGGTTTTCCTCATTTGTATTAATTAGGAAATATTTAAGAGAGTCTAGTAGATGAGCAGAATGGCTCCATACCTATGTATATATGATGTGACAACATGACGCTGAGCAAAATGAACTCCAATATAGGTTAACGGAGGTTTTTCTTTGCAGTTTTTTTTGGTGTTATATGTGATTGTGTGTGTGTGTGTGTGTGTGTGTGTGTGTGTGTGTGTGTGTGTGTGTGTGTGTGTTTCCCCTCTTTGCTTTATCCTCTGCTGTATTTGGTTTTGGTATACTGTGTATGGTATATACATTGATCTTACTTAGAGAAGGAAAGAAGTACAACAAAAACATGAAAAAAAGAAAAAGGGGAAAGCAATTCAATAGGAATATTCAGAAGACAGTATGTTGGAAATTTACTGTAGAAATTGTGAGGGGTCTTAGGGTGAAGGAAAAGTGTGAAAATGAGGATGGGTTAACAAATTTAAAAAGTTATATATTCACAAATTTTCTTACTGGAACCACTCTGTAAATCACCTTGACAATAAAATTAAAGTTAAAAAATTAGGTAAATAAAATATAATTTCACTCTATTGGTTTAGTAAATATTATTCTAAGTGTATTACCTATTAAAAATTAATACTACATGCCATCCAATTTGAATTAATCACCCTTCTTCATCAGAGGCTCGTCAATTTGAATTTTATCAAACTGTACAATATTTTCACAGTATTTTCACATTTGACATTATTTTGAAAAAAATGATCATTTTTAGTATTGTCTCATTGTTAACGAGAACAGTTTAATTCTTTGGAAATTCATCTTTAATAAGTAGATAAGTTGTAAAGTGGACAGAATATATGTTTTCTTCAAAATTCCTTTTACTACTAACTACTTATTTTCAAATTCTCCACATTCGATACCAGAAAGATACAAAACATCACCTGTTTGCATGTTATGTAATTCTGCAATAGATGCTGTTTCCCATCAGTTGTTACATATTGAGAATTCGATGGAAAAATAGCCACATTCTGGTAGAGGATGAAACTCTGAAACATCTGTAATAATTCCTCAAGAGTAAGCTCTTGTTCATTAGAATAAGCTATTATTTATCTTTTTTTTAATTGTGAAAATCCCTACATAGTAGTTACAATTACATGGGAAAAATAACGAGTACATTTCTTATCCACCATTGTTGCCTCCTACTTTGTTTCCCCTTCCCATCCCTTCCCATTTCCCCCCCGCCCCCCGCCATCCTACTTGATCATCCCTCCCACCAAAGTTGTAAAGTTCGTTTTTGGAAATAACAACTTGTACATTTCATTGTTGCAATACATCCACCAGTATCCCTATGTAAACGAATTGTTTTTTCCCTTCCGCTCCATTAGCCAACATCAAATAAAGTGAAAGCAGGGGTTGTACCATGAGGAAGGGACATACAAAGCAACAAATTAATCATCTTAAAAACATGTTAGAGGAAATTGGATGAAAGAAAAAGATTGAATACTTATTTGGGGTTCATTTCCCTAACATCTACTTATCTGACTTTTTATGCTTGACTCAGACATACACTGGTTATTGCAAATAAGGGAAACTATGAGACCTATCTTTCTTTGGGCCTGGCTCACTTCTCTTAACATAATTTTTTGTAGCGACCGTCTACTCGACCAGCGAGAAAGAACGACCACCACACCAGGAGTCTTCTCAGATCACGCTTTATTGGAGAGCCTTTTAGTTGTAGGACAGCTTGGGCGCGAGAGAGCATGCACCCGAAACATAGCCGCTTATATAGGGAAATAGGAACGCGGGTCAGTCTATTGTTGGTCGCCTGCCTTTCACTGTCACCAGGTGTCATGGGATTGGCTGGGGACTCTACCTGGCTCGCGCACACGCAAAGCTCAGGCGTCCCGCCAAGCACCGTCTAATATGGGGTGGTTACCTCAAAGCTGCAAGGGAGTGGGCGGAGTCTCGCCCCGGCTCCCTACAGTTCCCCCTTCTTTGTTTTTTGGCAACAGGAAAGAGTAGAGGATGGGCCTCTGTCTAAAACATTAATGAGAGGACCTTGCACTGGCCTTCGCCTGAGGGGCGCCTTCCCCAGTGATGACCAGGCCCGTCGGATGCCTTTTTTGCAGAGGTGGGATCTTGGGCATCAACCCACTTGCAACCCAGCATGCTCTTCTTGAGGAGATGAGAACCATCTCCTCAAATGCAGTGCACTTGCCTTGCACCCTGTCCCAAATTGCAAATTGCATACCTGTCCCGGTGCAATGGGATCCCCTGATCCCTCGGGGTGCTAAGGCTATGCAGAATGGTAAGGCTTAACTGCCTCTTAGGGCCGACAGCCAAATCTGGGGTGAGGATCCACTCTCCAAAGCGGCTAATGCTTGCAAGATAACAACCTTGTCCCTTCTGGTTTGGGCTCGAAGGCGACAGACCAACCATAGGCAGACCACGCATCCTCCCAGGCAGCAGGCTAAAAACATTCCGACTCCCACCCGCTCTTTGAAAAAGGACACCGCAGAGGCAATCCAGTCAGTAAATTGTAACAGCCCACAGCATCATCGGTTTAGCTATCACAGGGATTGCTATTAGCACTGTTGCTAACAGCAGGAAGATCAGCTGCATCTTCAAGAGGGGGTTCTGCTGCAGTCTCCACCAGCATGGTCAGTCTCGTTGGCACCCAGTGAGGTACTTCTTGACTCTGTGGAAAAACACAAACAGCTCCCCTGGATCTCGTTATTACCAGATCCGGTCCATACCATTTATTATTAATAACATCCTTCCACATAACCATGTCTTTAGTATCCATGGGGTCTCTTGTCATATGCCGATCTGCGGCAGACTGATCTTTGTCATTTAGAATTAAAAAATTAAGGGTAAAGAGCGCAAGAGAAAGTCTTTCCCTGGGGGACGCGGACTCAGCAATTCCCCCTTTTTGCTTTTGAAGCATTTCTTTTATGCTTCGATTAGCTCTTTCCACTATACCTTGTCCTTGAGGATTGTAGGGCAATCCGGTGGTGTGGGCAACCTGCATTTGTGCGCAAAAGGCGCGAAAACCATGGGAAGTATAAGCAGGGCCATTATCCGTCTTAAGTCTAAGGGGCTTTCCCCAAGCTGCCCAAGCTTCTAAGCAGTGTATTCTGACGTGAGACACCTTTTCTCCTGCCAGAGGTGTGGCATGAATGACACCAGAAAAGGTGTCCACAGACACATGTAAATATTTCAACTTACCAAATTCCGTCAGATGAGTAACATCCATCTGCCATAGGGCGTTTGGTCTCAACCCCCTGGGGTTTACCCCCACATGGGGAGGATGAAGAAAGGTAACACAAGATTTACAGGCTTTAACAATATCTCTTGCCACATGCCTGGACAAATTATATCTTTTCCTAAGGGTATTAGCAGGTATATGATACAATCTATGAAAGTCTTTTGCCAATTCTACAGGATCAGCAGCAACCAGAGCCACAGCCCGAGTTGCCTGGTCCACCAAATCATTACACTTTGCCATCGGGCCCGGCAACATAGAGTGGGCACGAATATGTCCAATATAAAAAGGATGTTTTCTGTTTAAGATAAGGGATTGAATCTGTAACAAAACATTAGAAATTGTACTGGCCTGCTTAACTGAAGCAGCAACTTCAAGAGAAGCAACGGCATTTACAACATATAATGAATCAGAAAATAAATTAAAAGGTTGATCAAATCTTTTAAAAACTTCAAGCACAATTAAACATTCAACAGCCTGTGGGACATTCGGCCGAAAATTAAAGACTACCGGCTGTTTGTGTCCTTGAACAAAAAAGGCACCTTGTCCAGATTTTGATCCATCCGTAAAGATGGTTAGAGCATCAGCCAGGGGCTCCTTTGAAGTGACAACAGGAAAATACACTAAATTTTTGTTAACTATGGCAAGCAGAGGATGCTTAGGATAATGGTTATCAATTACATTTGGAAATGAGCAAACAAGAATTGCCCACATATCCATTGTGGCTGCTAAAATTTCAACTTGCTCACGGGTGTATGGAATAATTAATTTATCTGGAATTTTTGCAAAGTGCATTAAACAATACTTTATACCCAAAATTGCCTGTTTAGCCACTAATTCAGGAAAATATTGAACAGTTTTTGCTCCCACAGAATTGCCGTGGAGCCACAATAAGGGGCCATTTTGCCAAAGAACCCCCGTGGGATAATTTTTTGTTTTTAATATACATAAATCAATAGGTAATTTTAAATCAACCCGTGAAAGTTGAGCCCTAGACAAAGCTGCCTCAACCTTTTGTAGGGAATTTAGTGCTAAAGGTGTCAGGGATCTAGAGGAGGTGACTTCAGGGTCGGCCTCCAAAATAGCAAATAAAGGTAACAACTCTGACCGAGGGAGATTAAGAAACCCCCTTATCCAATTAATATCTCCTGCCAATTGCTGAAAATCATTAAGTGTTTTAAGATGACCAGTTCGAATGGAAAGTTTTTGTGGTTTAATCTCAGTAGGAGAAACAATGGTTCCCAGAAATTGAACAACACTAGTCTGTTGCACCTTCTCAGGGGCAATAATCAATCCTTTATCAGCTAAGGTCTCCATTACCTGCCCAAACACTTTATGAAGAGTCTCTACCGAGGGAGCAGCCAACAAGATATCATCCATATAATGGACAATCCGTACTTTTGGAAATATTTTCCTGACAGGGGTTAATGCAGCCCCTACGAACAATTGACAAATTGTTGGGCTATTAGCCATCCCTTGGGGGAGAACTTTCCACTGATAGCGAGCATCCGGGGTTTCATCATTAACCGAGGGCAAAGTAAAGGCAAAGCGCTCCCTACCCTTTTCATAAAGAGGTATGGAAAAAAAGCAATCCTTAATGTCTAAAGCTAAAATAGGCCACTCTCTAGGTAACGCAGAGAGCAGTGGAAGTCCCCTTTGGCTGGGTCCCATAATTTGCATCTGGGCATTTACTGCTCTAAGGTCATGTAATAATCTCCATTTTCCGGAGGCCTTTTTGATCACAAAAATTGGGGTATTCCAAGATGACACTGAAGGCTCAACATGCCCCAGCTGCAGCTGTTCCTGGACAAGAGTTTGAGCTGCTTCCAATTTTTCTCGAGAGAGGGGCCACTGAGGAACCCACACCGCCTTTTGCGTTAACCAAGGTATGGGTACCGCACCTTCAGTGGAAGGTTTGTTTTCAGAGGCCCCTAAGAAAAACCCAAACCCTTCCTGTCCTGTTTAGGAAGTGGCTCTATCGGCTCCTTGCGTCCTTGGAGACGCCGATCAAGCCCCAAGGCTGGCACAAATCCTTGCTGTTTCATCATATTCTGACTGGCCTCAGAATACTCATTAGTTAAAGTTAGCTTTAGCTGTTGCTGCACATCTCTTCCCCAAAGATTGACAGGGACGTCTACCACAAATGGCTGCATTTTTCCAACTTGGCCTTCGTCTGTTCTCCAAGTCAATTCTTTTGCACTTAACTGTGGGGCATCGGCATAGCCCAGCCCTTGTAAGGTCTGGGAGGATTTCTGAGTTGGCCATTGCTTTGGCCACTCCCCTCTTTGGATGATGCTTCGATCTGCCCCTGTATCCACCAGTCCCTCAAATCTTCTCCCTTCCACTTGGAGAGTTAGCATGGGTCTTTGCTCTAAAGTTATGGATAGGCATGTAAGGTCCACTCCAGTGGAGCCTAGCCCTTTATCTCCTCTCTCTATCTCCTTAGCAGGGAAGTTGCCATGAAGAGAAGGCAAAAGCAGAAGCTGTGCGATTCTGTCCCCGGGAGAAATGGACACCACTCCATGGGGGACATGGCAGAGGACCTTGATAGTCCCCGTATAGTCAGGGTCAATTACTCCCGGGAAAATTATTAATCCTCTCATTGTGGAGGAGGAGCGTCCTAAAACTATTCCTACAGTGCCTTCATCTAGGGGTCCTGTCATGTCTGTCTCCACAATCTGGACTCCCATCTGCTGTGTTAATACCCATCCGGAGGTGGCACACAGGTCCAACCCTGTGGAGCCTGAGGTTGCTCTTTTTGGCTGGGGGGTTGTTGCGGGTGCTGTCCGGAAGCCAGAGTCTGAAATGCCCCATAAACTTTCGGGCCCTGGGGACGAGGGCCCTTCTCTCCGTTTTTTGGCTCCTGTTCCGAATTAGTGTTTGGAGTAATTTGGGGGATAAAATGTCCATTGATGTCTCTAACTGACCTGCATTCGTTGACCCAATGCTTTCCCTTTTTACAACGAGGACACACTCCTGGAGTCCTTGGCGGCCTGGGTATGTTTTGTGCAGGACCACCATTTTGTGGGCATTGCTGTCTAAAATGTCCCAACTGATCACACCGGAAACACCCTTTTCCTTTACTATCTTTTGCAGCCCCAGCAGCCGACAAGACAGCAGCTGCCAGCCCCGCATTGGTCAGGGGGCCACCTACTTCTCTGCAGGCTTTTAACCAAGCTTCTAGGCTTTGGGTTCTTACTGGGGTAATTGCCCTCTGACATTCCTTGGTGCTTTGTTCAAAAATGATTTGTTGTACAAATGGCAGGGCTGTTTCCAGATTTCCTAATACCCGCTCGGCTGTCTCTAGCATACAGGCAACAAAATCAGAAAATGGCTCATTAGGGGCCTGCATGATTTTTGTTAGATTGCCAGCCACCTCTCCCTTGTTTGGGAGGGCTCGCCAGGACCTGTAAAAAACCTCGTTTACCTGGCGGTATACTTCAAAGGGATATCCTGTCTGGTCTACCGAGTAGATTCCCTGCCCGAGAAGCATGTCTACGGTCCAGTCCGTGTGCCCATCACGGACATTTTGTCTGTATTGGGCTTGAGCCTTGTCTTGAACAATAGACCGGAGATCGAGGAACTGCCCATGATTGAGAGAGGTACGGGCTACCTCAAACCAGTCCGTGGGCGTCATGGCATCGACGGTCAGTCTTCGAAGCAAGGCAGTGGTATAATTGGCTGTCACCCCATAAGTCCTGACTGCCTCAACTAAATCTTTTAACTGGGAGTAGGAAACCAGCTCAAGAATTCTCTCATTGGTAATGGGATTCTCAAAGACTGGGAAAGCGGCTGCTAATCGCGACCAGGTGCTCCCTTTAATAAAGTGACTCCGCCCCGCCGGCAGGCACACCCAGGGGGCTGACGGGTGAGGGCCAGCTCCATTTCCTCTTCCTGGCTGCTGCGGTACTCCCACCCCTAGGGGGCGCCACCCCCCATATCTGTCTGCCTCGTGCTCCGCCGCAGCCTCTTCTAATTCTTCACTATCAGCTGGATCGAGCTGTTCTCCCTCCTCATCTAACATTTCTTCCTCTGAGTCACTCACAAGATCACTGCATTCTTGGTCCCGCCCTTCCACATGTAGGGCTGAGAACCGGTTTGCTTTTAAAGAAGGGCATAGGGGGTCTCCTTGAGACCCCCTCCCTAAGACTCTTCTTCTTTTGTGAGGGCTGCAGTCCCTCCTGCTTTAATTCTTTAGGATCCTTTTGTCTTTTTTTTTTTTTAGGCCTATTTTCCTCCCCCTTACTGGATGCTGACTCTGATAGACTATCCTGATGTTGCGTTAGTACTTTGCGTCCTTCCTGGATTAAATCAAACCCTCCCTCCTCGAGGCAAGTGCGCACCATCAAAAGGACAAGCGACAAGGGAAGAAGCAATGCAAGCAACCAATAAATATCTAAATCTACAGTGAACAGCATACCGGGGGATATTTACCGACGTCCCCTCTCCGCGTGTTGAGTTCTGGCTCCGGTTCGGCCTCTCGCGTGGGTCCCGTCCCTGGTTCGTTCCCGGGTTTCGGCACCACTTGTAGCGACCGTCTACTCGACCAGCGAGAAAGAACGACCACCACACCAGGAGTCTTCTCAGATCATGCTTTATTGGAGAGCCTTTTAGTTGTAGGACAGCTTGGGCGCGAGAGAGCGTGCACCCGAAACATAGCCGCTTATATAGGGAAAAAGGAACGCGGGTCAGTCTATTGTTGGTCGCCTGCCTTTCACTGTCACCAGGTGTCATGGGATTGGCTGGGGACTCTACCTGGCTCGCGCACACGCAAAGCTCAGGCGTCCCGCCAAGCACCATCTAATATGGGTTGGTTACCTCAAAGCTGCAAGGGAGTGGGCGGAGTCTCGCCCCGGCTCCCTACAGTTCCCCCTTCTTTGTTTTTTGGCAACAGGAAAGAGTAGAGGATGGGCCTCTGTCTAAAACATTAATGAGAGGACCTTGCACTGGCCTTCGCCTGAGGGGCACCTTCCCCAGTGATGACCAGGCCCGTCCGATGCCTTTTTTGCAGAGGTGGGAAGGGAGTGGGCAGAGTCTCGCCCTGGCTCCGTACAATTTTTTCCAAGTCTTTTCATTCCTAACAAATGGGGTAATGCCATTCTTTCTGATGCAGGCATAGAATTCCTCTGTTTATATATATATATATATATATATATATATATATATACCGTATTTTCTTGATGCATTCACCTACTGAGGGACATCTGGGTTGGTTCCATGTCTTAGCTATGGTATATAATGCTACAATAAACATAGTTTGCTGGGAGCTTTAGTACGGTCTTGTTTGTGATCATTTGGGTAAATGCCCACAAGTGGGATTGCTGGGTCATAGGGGAGCTCTATGTGGAGATTTTTGAGGAACCTCCTTACTATTTTCCAAAGTGGTTGAACAAGTTTACACTCCTACCAACAATGCATTATGGTTTCTTTCTGTCCACATCCACCACTAGCATCTGTTATTATTAGATTTCTTAATTATTGACATTCTTACTGGGGTGAGGTGATATCCCAATGTTGTGTTGATTTGAATTTCTTTTATAGTTAGAGAGGTGAGCATTTACTTCATATGTCTATTGGCCATCCTTCTTTCCTCTTCAGAGAAGTTTTTCTTTAAGTCTTTAGTCCGTTTATTTTTGGGGCTGTTGATTTTTGGAGAATTTGTTGTTGGGCTGTTTAATTTTTTGAGTTACAGGTATATTTTAGATATAAGATCCTTGCCCGTTGTATGGCTAGTGAAAGAATAAGCTATTATTTCTATGAAAATCAATCCCAAGTTTTATGCTATAATGTCATCTTAGCTCATCAATTTCCAACTTGTAAGCTGCACCTTTAAATTCCCTTAATTCACATCATTACTAGCTTATCACTATTGTTAAAAAATACTACACCTCTGCTAATGTGATGACATTCCAATTATGGAAAGAATACTGCACTAACTTTGCTGCATCATTTTTCCCCTGTGGTATTCTTGAGATGAGAACAATTGCAAAATATTTATATTTATTGTTCAAAATATCTTAGATATTCTGGGGACTAAGATCTGAAGATTATGGTTCAAAGCCCACCCAGGAAGGAATTTTTCTGAGACTCTTATCTCCAATAACTGCTCAGAAACAACTAGACCAAAGGAGCACTGCCATTCCTGTGGTAGATCATTAGAATTGAGCACAAAAAGACTAAAGGACAGCATCCAGGCCATGGTCAAACTTTAGGACCAAAGAAAACACAAAAACAAAAATAAAAACAAACCTGATCCCTAGCATTTTTCTTATTGTATATAGAGTCACATAATTAAGGAAATTTCTTCCTGTGTTACATATTGGTAGAAGAACCACGATTTCACACAAATACTCCCTTCATACCATGTTATAACAAACCCTGAAATATTACTCTTTTTCTACATTTATAAAATAATATCCATGTGTTGGAATCTCTGCCTAGATTTTTCACATTATCAATTCTTACATGAACTATTTGAATTATCTATTAACTAAGTTCTAATTTCTCCTCTCTTGAAAGAATATTCTAGGCAACAAGCATGCGAGAATCATTTTTGAATTTGTAAATTAAATCTGCTACTTAAAAAGTATTTTGTAGTGTCCAATATAATACCCAATTACAAACAAAACCAAAATATTTATTTAAATCTATATTCTATTTTAGGAATGTCTACAAAGTCCTACATTAGATGAACTTTGCTATTTCTCCAGGCTTCAGTTCTGTAATCCATCATTTATTTAAATACAAGAGAAGGGTGCTTAGTTTTTCCCAATTTGGTTGGTAACCACGAGCGATATTACATCTACAAATATTCGCTAATGAAGAGAGCATTTAAAACACAAATGAGGATTACATATGAATTGCATTTCAATAGGAAACTTGACTTCCCAAAACATAATGACAAAATTAACCCAAATTTCCAACTCTGTATCCCTTTCTTGTTGTTTGTTTTATTTTATTGAGAGAAAATTATAATACCTTTTCCAGGGAATGTATCACTATGTAATTCCAATCTCTAATCTCCTGTCTCAGATTGACTGCTAGAATTCCAGGTTTGTATTACATTGCCCTGCCATAGTTTGTTGGTTTATTTAATCTAGATACAGAGTAGCAATTCTGAACTTCTCCTATGATCTTATCCACTAGAATGACTCTTCAGGCTGTATGTATTATCTTCAAAGATGTTCTAACATTGGACACAGCATATGAATATTTTCAGATTCCTCCATGGATCTGATACTTTTAATAACCATTACTGGAATTTCTGACTATCTCTTCTCCCTACCTATGAATTATTCTCAAACTTTTTGGAGGACAGTTCACATGAGGACTTTCTAGTATTAAAAATTTTCAATAGATTCCAGTCTTACTCAGGGCATATTTTCTTCTGTTTTGTAAAATTTCTAAACATTCTGAGTTGTATCATTTGTGAATGTGTGTTTGCACATATAAGGTCCCTCTGTGTGTATGTGTAGGTTTGTATTAGGTAAGCAAAAGCCTCAATCTCTTATTAAGCAATCTTGCTCATGACAAGTATTCCATCACTTCAGCCATTCTCCAAAAGCCGCTTTTGACTGGTTAATTATAGGTAGTGTCTCAAAGTCTGTTCTTCCAACGCTGCCTGCAAACTGCATTTCCCATCCCCCTTTACATACTTAGGTTTAATTTTTGCAGGAGTGTCAATTTTTAAACTGTGAGTATGAAGTGTAAGTTGTAGCGCCTGATTTTAAACCCCAGAATTCATTCAAATATTGATGTTCATACACATTACATATCCTGAGTGTACACTGTTCAAAATGAGATCTTAAACCTGGTGTCAGTGGCTCATGCTTGTAATCCTACCTATGCAAAGACTGACTTTTCAGTTGGAATTTAAAGCCATCGCGGATAGAAAAGTCCTTGAGACTTGTTTTTGTTTTATTATTATTTTTTTTGTTTTTGTTTTCCCTTGTCAGTCGTGGGGCTAGAACTCTGGACTTGGGCACTGCCCCTCAGCTCTTCAGTTTGAGGCATCACTCTACCACTTGATCCTCCGTTCTACTTCCGGTTTTCTAAGTGGTGTATTGAAGATAAGAGTTTCACAGACTTTCCTGCCTGGACCAGCTTTAGACCCAGATCGTCACTTCTCAGACTCCTAGGTAGCTAGGATTGGAGGCATGAGCAACCGGTGCCCAGCTCCATGAGACTCTTATCTCCAATTAATCCCAAGAAACCTGGAAGTGGCACTGTGGCTCAAATGATAGGACTTTGACCTTGAGCTGCAGAGATGAGGGACAACATCTAAGCCCAGACTTCAGGCCCCAGAACCAACAAAAGGAAAGGAAAGGAAAAAGAAGAAAAGGAAAGGAAAGGAAAGGAAAGGAAAGGAAAGGAAAGGAAAGGAAAGGAAAGGAAAGGAAAGGAAAGGAAAGGAAAGGAAAGGAAAGGAAAGGAAAGGAAATGTGGTATTTGTACTGAGTTAAGTCCATGGACTTATATCTGACTTGCTTTGGAACCAGAATTATTTCTTCCTTCCTACTTTTTACCAATTTGTGTTATTAGAAACCATGATTTAGAGCCAGGAGATGAAAGAGGGTGGTTTCATCCTTCATGTTCCACTTAGTAATGCTTTCTCTATATCACTCCCATAGACGAACATACTGGACTTGGCCTTACTGTTTCAATGTTGTCTTATTTATAGAATCTTCTATTGTGTCTTGAGACCTTATACTTAAAACCATACTTTTCTTTCTTTTATTCCTCTTGTTCCCCTATTGTTAATTCATGTACACTTGGGAAATAATGCACAAGACACACACACACACACACACACACACACACACACACACACACACACACACACACACACAATTTTCTGAGAATCTTCTTCCTACTTAAAATTGGCCTTAATTTATGGAGCACTTACAAAATTTGAACTCAATGTACTCCTGGTTAATGTTTTTATAAGCATTATAAATTTCATATTTTCTCTTTACTAAGTTGTCTCTGAAACACATGTTATCTCATGTCCAAAGATATCCTTGTGCTATATCAGTGAAGCAAGAAAACATTCATTGTATATTAACACATTTAAAAGAGCAGCACCATAGATTTTTATTGGAAGTAATGGAAGGTACTGTTACTGGAAGTGGAAACTGATCAAGGAGAAGAATTGAACATAGACGATGGCAAAGTTAAAGGTAATTTGTGCTCTCCTTTTTACTGCACAAGAAAAGAATCGAATGCTTAAAGGAAACTTTGTTCCTGACTTGTATGAGTGTGTTCAACATGCATATAAAACTTGTCTGTAGCCCACTTATTTATTGGGCAGTTGTTTCTTTGATGATTTGTAGTTGGGGATTTAATTTTTTGAGTTCCAAGTATATTTTAGCTATGAGATCTTTGTCCACTGTATGGCTAGTGAAGATCTTCTCCCAATCTGTGGGCTTTCTATTGATCTTGCTAGTTGTGTCCTTTGCCATGCAGAAGCTCTGCAAATTCATGCAATCCCATTTGTCCAAACTTTCTTTCATTTATTGTGTTTCTGGTTCTCTATTAAGAAAATTTCGTCCTGTGCCAAGGAGGCCTAGGGTTTCTCCTATTCCATCCTGTAATGTTGTGAGAGTGTCTGCTTTGACTCCGAGGTCTTTGATCCATTTGGAGATGATTCTGGTTCAGGGTGATATATAACGATCTAGCTTTAGTTTTCTACAAGTAGTTAACCAATTTTGATAGAACCATTTAATGAAGAGGCTGTCTTTAATCCATCCTATTATTTTAGCTCCCTTTTTGAAGATTAGTTGGTTATAGGTCTGTAGGTTCATTTCTGGGTTTTCAATTCTATTCCATTGGTCCTGAAGTCTGTTCTTATGCCAGTACCAAGCTGTTTTGATTACTATGGCTTTATAGTAGAGTTCATGGTTTCCCTTATTTGCAATATCTACTATATGTATGAGTCAAGCAGAAAAGGTCAGATAATGTGATATTAGGAAAATAAACCCTTAGATATGTATTTAAATGTTTTTTTCTTTCATACATTTGTTCCTAACTCAATTATAAGATTATTTCTTTGTTGCTTTGTATGTCCCTCCCCCACAGTATAACCCCTGCTTTCATTATATTTGATGTAGGTATAATTTGTGGAGGAGATGGGGAAAAACAAGTCGTTTAAGGATACAGGTGGACCCGTTGCAACTATGAGAAGTACAAGTTGTCCTGTCGAAAACGAACTTTACTACTTTGATGTGGGGGAGGCGAGATTGGGTGCGGGGGCAGGAGGAGGCTGGGAAGGGAGGTGAAGGGTAAACAAAGGAGGCTGCAGTGCTTGATAAGAAATGTACTCATTATCTTGCCCATGTAATTGTAATCCTTCTGTGCAGTATATTCACAAAAAATAAAAAATAAAAATTTAAACAGAAACTTGTCTGCAAACTTCTAGTTGAGATTATTACAAAAGGAAACTTTATGTAATTTGAAGGCCAACATCGAAGAAAAGGAAGTAATTTTGTTTTCAAAGTGTTCTACTACAATGATACAAACACATGGAGGTTTTAAGTTGTCTTTTGGGTGAATATTTCATTCCTGAAATGATTCTCTTGTGGCAGGAATCAGTTATTAATTCCTATAGTTTGGCCCTGTGTTCTCCATAGCAACAAGGATTCCAAAAAAGCAGGATCCAGTGAATATAATTAGCAAAAGGAGACTCTTCTCAGACTAGTGTTGCTTCAACAAGGGTCACAAAGATATATCTGGTGGGTTTTCTGTGTTTGTTTTTGTTTGATTGTTTAGTTTGTGCTGGTTCTGGGGCTTAAACTCAGACACTGGACCCTGTCCTGGAAGAGTTGACTTCTCTGTATACTTGCCCCCAAAACTAGTACTCTACTGCTTAAGCCATAACTCCATTTATGTTTTTTTGGTTTTAATTACAAGTATGAGTTTGACAGACAGGCTCTCCATCCTGGGTTGGCTCTGAAATGAGATAATAACTAAGACAAGTGACACCAATTGTATCGAGTTCAGTTTTGAACTGAGAAATATTAGTAGAAATTTATTATAAAGCTAATATTTGATAATTTTTGAAAGAGAGTATGTCCATCAAAGAAGTCATAGCTTTAACTCAGCAAAAGTAGATGCAAAAATTTTTTTTCCGCTTGAGAAGATTACTATTGACATCATAGTTTCTCTTGGGGATATCCAAAGTCATATTTTCTTTTTTAAATTTTTGGTCTTGGGGCTTGAACTCTGGTCCTGGGCATTATCCCTCAAATTTTCAGCTCAAGATGATTGCTCTATCACTTTATGTACCTCATTGCTTCCAGTTTTCTGGCGCTTACTTAATTGAAGATAAGATTCTCATGGACTTTCCTTCCCAGGGAGACTTTGAACTGCTATCCTTTGGACTAAGCCTCCTGATTAGCTAGGATTAAAGACATGAGTCACTGGCACCCAGCTCATATTTGCATTTGTGTGCACTTAATGACACTATGTAGACAAATCATGGAAATTTGAATGAAATAATGACATTGCATCTATTCAGCATAAGTGAAATAGCAATAAATATGTCCTCTTTTTCGGTGTTACCTTAATGACTGATTAGCTATGGGACCCTTACATTATCATCCTTTGCCTACTAGATAGGTGGACTTTATATCAGAAAATGTTCATAGACAAATAGAGAAAGACTGAGATTTTTTAGAAAGCAAATGAGATTGGGTATGAAAGATCAGCATAGCAGGAGATATAACTTGGTACACAGAGTTTAAGATCAAGCATAAGAGATTTAGAATGCTAAATGCAATGAGGAATAAGCCTAGATAATTAAGAATAATTCTTCAGTATTCTAAAATGGCTCCATAGAACAGTTTCTGGTATACCTTACTTACTATCATTTATTCCTTCTATCTGGAATTATTCCTTCTCTTTTGTCATAACTATTAACTACCCTCTGAGTTTTTGGTGCTGTGCCTGACCAAAAAGTTTTCTAAATCTCACTGCGATTATTAACCTTTTCATTGCAATTAGAAGTGACCACTCAAATACCTGGAATCTTTGGATTTCTAGGATTAATCTTCACCTATTATCTAAGCACATTCCTGGCATTAATTGCCATGACCTAATGAACAATACTTTTTTTTCAACACAGTATCCTAATATAGATAAGCACAGGAATTAGGGACTCTTGTCAGGTATCAGTATGGATGGAGCAATTATATATTCCAAGTATGGGTTCTTTATTTTGCATTTAGTAATTAAATGACCTTTTTCTGCCAATCCTGGGGTTTGAATTCAAGGCTTTTTCCCCCCTCAATGCTAACAATCTACCACTTGAGCTACAGCACCACTTCCGGTGTTTCTTTTTCTGTTTATGTGGTACTGAGGAATTGAACTCAGGGTTCCATGAATTCTAGGCAATCACTGTATCATGAAGCCACATTTCCAGAGCCCTAAATGACTTTCTTAAGATGGTATTACATTTTCATTCCATTACAGGGTATCACAATTTTGGTCAGGTGCTGAAAAGAAAGTAGAAAACAATACTAAGTCCAGTAAGGCTGACATTCACGTCACATCACTAAGAAAGTACAGTTAAGACCTGCAGCACTCTTAGAACTGTTGCATGTAGCATTATTATGTAAAACCGCATAAACAGGCAGCTCCAACATCCATACCATTGTGCTTCCACTTTCAAGTTCAAGAGCCAAATACTTAAGCCTTTTTTTGGTTGAGAGTGTTTTCTAGGAAGGAAGGAGGAGGAGATGGAAGACGATAGTCGAAAAATATGGGTATTAGCTTACTCTCCACTTATTTTGCATTTTAAAAAGTGCTACTGATTAACTCCCATTTTTATCTAATTGACTATCCTCTCTATAAAAGACTCAGATAAATGTAGAAATTTATTTTTGTGGATAGTCACATATAATTAACAAAATATATTTATATAAAAAGAAAAGATACTATATTACAAAGTATAAAGTTCTTCTAGTATTGAAAAGATTGCTCCAGTTTTCTTTGAGATTTTATGAACTCAGTATCACAATATTCTCTAATTCTTGTAACATCCAAGGCATGAAAACATGATTTGAAATTCTAATAGTTTTAAAAACAAAGGTTCATAATAGCTTCCTTCCTGCAGAGACATGTGATGGAAAGTAATGTTGATTGTATTATAGTACTCTTCTTTTTTCTCTTTTTATAAGTATTACACATCTTTGCAAATAACTGTATGACCTACTTCAGCTTCCTGTAAGTGAGATTCCCGTCTAATCTGGAATGTCAAGATAGGTCATGTGACTTACTTAAGATTGAAAAATTGAACCAGAAGCAACCGCTGAAAAACTATTTCTAGAGGAAGATTTTTATCCCATTGTCTGTTCCTAACAGACGATTGTTTTCCCATATATATAAAAGTAGCAAATTTTGTGGCTCAAGTGGTAGAGTGCTAGCCTTGAGCTGAAGAGCTCAGGGGCAGCGTCCAGGCTCAGAGTTGAAGCCCACGACCAGACCCAAAATAAAAAAAAATAAATAAATAAAAGTAGCATATTTCCAGAGGGAGTCTTCCTTCAAATTGTGTTCTGGAAGACTAAAGCATGTGAAATAAAGGCAAAACTTAAATGCAGCCTCATATAGCACAGCAAAAACTAAGGTAATATTAGAACATAATATTAAGATGTTAGTTTCTAACCATCCTTGTATACCTTCATATGAATTGACTATAGAACACCAGAATTTAACAAATTCTAAACAAGAAGTAAACAAATAGATAAAATTTCCTGCTTAATGCTATTACATTTTTTCTATCAATAAGCATTCTCCATGTGGTCACTTGCATGTGGGGTTATCTTTTCTATAGATGAGTTTAATCACTCTTGAGCATGATATCTAATATCCACAATCATTAACCAGACATTGTGATTGAGATGTGGAGAAACAAAATGCCTATATTTCTCCTTCATATTCACCTTCTCCTTTTTCTAATATGAATTTTCATCCTTTCTCCAAAATCTCCTATTAATAAAGAATGAATGACTCATTGTGGATATTAGTCAAAAGGCATCCATGCAAGAATTTCGTTCTTTCAAAAATAGCTTAAATAAATCACAGTGGCTCCTAGAAGAATAAAAACATGATTTTCTTTCCTTCTCTGGTTTCCACCATAGTGTCTGAACATGACTCTCAATATCTAATACTCCATTTGGTTTGGCTAAGTTTTTAAAAGGAATAAATAGGAATTTTTTGTTTGCTTTTGAGAGACCTGAAATAATGTTGCAATAACATTGTGTGTTGAGAGGCTAAATTTTATCAGAATCTAAACAAAATGAAAAATAGCTGATTTCAAGATAAATAGCTTGTAGGTACATTTTGAACGTGACATATAAAAAGAGACATTTTTTTTTTCTTTTCCTCTCCATACTGATTCAACTTCAATAAGCAGTTCAAATAATTACGTTTCTGTCAGAAATAGAATAGGCACAAGAAAGGTAGAAAAAGAAAACAAGTATTGGGTGATGCATTCTTTAAAAATAGCAGTCAAATAAATATAAACCATATTACCAAAAACAGCAGTCGAATGTTCTTGAAAAGAGAAACTTTTAAAACAGATTGTATAAACAGTGACAGTGCCAGAATTGTTTCAGGAGCTGCTCTCTTGGATTTAAAGTTTCTAGGAGGTGACAATGTTTGAATCAGTATTACTTTCAGGGAATAATTTTAATTTTTTAGTTAGATTTCATTAAAGAAATATGTTGTTCAAATCTAATGAAAGTATAACAGGACATAGTAGAAAGAATGCTACACATTCATTGTGGTAGGCAGAAAAATACCTTCCCAAAAGATCTATTGTCCCCAAATGTGTAATCCCACAAATGTAGATTTGGGTTATTAGTAAAACAATCACTTTTCCTTACCCAAGGAATGCAAATTTGAGTAATTATCACATGGAGGAACTATACTCAAATGGTTACTTAAATGTCCCAGATTTAGTTGGAAAGGGCAATGATTGGGGCCTAACCATAAGAAAGGTGTAAAGATGGTACATTTGAAAATAAAGGCAAAAAGAACAACCAGATTGTGAAATTGAAAATAAAGGAAAAGACAACAACCATATTGTGAAATTTCTGGAAAGTGGAACAGAAAGTAAATGCATTGTAAAGTTCGTTTTTTGACATTATGACTTGTACATGTCACTGTTGCAATCGGTCCACCTGTATCCCTAGTTAAATGAATTGTTTTTGCCCTTCCGCTCCACAAATTATACCAACATCAATTACAACTTTGGTATCGGGGTTAGGACCGAGTATGGTAACATAGGAAGAGTATGGGAAGGAATGGGAAGGGGAAATAAAGTGGAGGCAACAATACTTGAATAGAAATCTACTCATTATCTTGCCCATGTAACTGTAACTTCTCTGTGTGGTATTCTCACAATTAAAAAAAAAAGTAAAGGCCTTTTCCCTTAGAATCCTCTGAAAATATTTCAGCCGTGTTTGTGGCTAGATTTTAATCTAGTGAGACTTCTTTTAGATATCTGTCCTTTAGAACTGTAAAATTATGAATATGGATAATGCAATCCATTAAACTTGAAGACATTTGTTACAGCAGTCTTGGTTTAGTAAAATAAACTCAACTACACAGTTTTCCTGATGCAACTATAGGGACACCACATATCCTAGTTTCTGAGAATAGGTAAAAATTGCCACCTGTTTTGTATGCTTGTATGATGTACATACTAAGGGCTTTGCATTAATGAAGTCTTGAAATTCCAAAGAGTATCTAAATAAGCAGCTCCCTATCTTTATTTTCACATTTGGGGATCACTAAGTACCAAAGACTAGGGTAAAAATATGTAAATGAAATCTGTCTCCTGATATTATATGTCATTTTGCGTGACAGTTCCTAAAATAATTTAAAAAAAAGGTAAAATCAAAACAGAAATTCAATTTTTTATCCTTCCGGTCCTTCCAAAAGGAATGAGAGTATCCAGTAAAGATACAAGAATTCCAAGATGCTATTAGATATTATACGATCACCAGGTGGAGAAAAGGAAGATAACAAAAATGGGCCCCCTGAAACAATGGGAAAAAAATCTACACCTACAGACTGATATTGCTAGAAAATAGTTTCCAGTATGCTTTCTTTTAGTTTTTAGTTTTCTTTACACCACAAATTTCCTTCCTAAGAAAATGACTCTTTTTTAATATGCAAGTGTTTTCACCCTGTACCCCAGCAACAAATAATGTTTCTAGATGTAAACAAGCATGATACTAAGAGTAACCATGACTACTTCTGTTGCTATAGCTGATAAATAAGAATGATCTTGGGAAATAGTAAAAAAAAATACTGAAATTTTTCATATCTTTCCTCTTCTCCAACATGAGAAATCCTAGTCAAGATACGTAAAACATTAATAAATGATTTTTTCATTTTGTTGCTTACATTAAAGCAAATACACTTTTCCTCTTTCTAAGCCTGATCTTTGAAAGAGTCACACCCTCACATTTATTTTATAGACAAAATTTTACTGCTGTGGTTTAGGTGCTTTCCTCCCTTTGGGTGTTGTTCTCTATTATGTTGGCAACTACATAGAAAAACAAGATAAATTTATTATGCTTATGTTAAAATTTTCAAAGTCATACTGTCTTCAAATGTTTTCTTTTCTCTTCTTCACTGCTAATTAAATTTTATTTGTTGTTCTTCAAATGATAACAAAAGTCATATTTTACCGTATATTGTCAGTGAAATCAGGTGGGTCTCTGATTGCTTTTTAATTGGTTTCAAGTATTTCCTTGGCTATTTTCATTATTGCCTTTGTTCCAGTCTACTAATCAGGAACCCATTAAATAAAAAGATTATCCTAAGGAATAGGATGTTAGCCAGGATAAAATAATACATGTATAACTAAAGAGTTTGATCTCTTAAGAGACTGAAAGGGTCAGAAGACATTTTGCTATTACTGTTATGGCTAATTTGACTTTAGTGTTTTAGATCATAAAAGAAGTGAAAAGCATGTAAAATGTGACAGTTGTTCCAAACAATGATTTTGGCCTTTACTTTCCTACTCCAATTAGATGAGTGACTACTGTCAATGAAAACCCTGACAAGGTTGGAGGGCATGTCGATTTTAGCTTAGAAAGGTTAATGTTAGAAAGCCAAGGGAGATTCCTAAAACAGCACTGCCTATCACTTAACAATCATACTTATGGCATATAAACATATAAATGTGAATTGAGTGAGAATTGTTTGATTTACACAATTCAATGACAACTAAAACTGGAAAACACATTTCTAAATTTATATAAACTAGTATATCTAGTGAGGATTTAAATATTTTTAGAATATATATTTTTACATTCATGTGAAAATATTAGTTTATTTTTAATTGTTTAATTTTAATTTTTTTAGTCATGAGGCTTGAAATCTGTGACTGGACGCTCTCCCTCAGCTTTTCAGCTCAAGGCTAGTGCTCTACCACTTAAGCCACTGCCACTTTTTTGGTGGTTCATTGGAGATAAGAGTCTCATGGACTTTCCAGCCTGGACCTTTCCAGATCTGAGACTCTATAGTAGCTAAGTTTACAAGCATTAGCCAATGGCCCCTAGCTACATAATTATTATTTACATAATTATGAATAATTTAGTGGTAGTCCCATACAATTATATGTTGTGTAATGATCAAACTATATAATATCCAATAGTTGCTTTAAGTGACATTACATTTTTAGGAGACTGCTCAAAAAACTTGTCTTTTGGATGTATTGAAATATCTATTCTTAACTATAATCACTTTGCTTATTGTGGTATAAAATTAATATATTTATTTTATTCATTGAAGTCTGCTAATTAAGGTATAAAACATAAATGTAAAGTGAAAGAAATTCATGGTCCAAAACGTTTTAAGAAACCAAATATATCTTTTGTTTTCAATTATATTTCCGTGGGAATGTGAAACATTAATTGGTTTAACAGGTAAAATTAATAACAGTTACATTATAACAAGTTGATTCAAACTTGTTTTTGAAAATTACGTACTTAACACAAATAGAATCCACATTATTATACTACATAATTTAAATAACAGTAACACAAAGCTTGATGTTAGTGGACTCTTGTGTAAAATCCTAGAAAATTAGGAGGATAAGACCTGAAGATTTTGGTTCAATGTCAGCCTGAACAGACAAAAATATGAAAACATCTTCAATTATCCCGCAAGAAGAAGAATGTGAGGATATGGATCAAAGAATAGAGTGTCATCATTCATTAGCAAAAATAATCTAAGGAGACCATGAAACACAGAGTTTAAGCCCCACAAATGTGGCTCAGTGATATAGCACTTGCTTTGCATGCATGAGGCCCTGGGTTTGATTTCTCAGCACCACAGAAGCAGAAAGAAAAAGCCAGAAGTGGCAATGTGGTTAAAGGGGTAGAGCTCTAGCCTTGAGCTGAAGTGCGGAGGGACATGGCCCAGGCCCAGTTCAGTCCCTACAATTGGACCCCCCACCCCACGAATGAAAAGTACTATGAACATCAGTAATCAAGCCAAAATAGTAGAAAAGAAATTTTTTGGAATATGGAAGATATATGGAAGATAAATTATTTCGCAGAATTTTCATTCAGCGGAGGGAAAAGTCAAAGTTTCATTTGTGCAATCACATTGTACTGGTTTGTGTTGAAACCTGGCTATTAGGTTACACATGAATGAGTAGATTGGATTAGCTGACATAGTAGAGATTGCCTGTGACTATGCACCATCCCATACTGCATAAATCTATAATCGTGCTTCTTAATTTAAATGAAACATCATGTTAGAGACTGTTCCGTCCACATTGACAGAGGTCCTCATTTTGAGGCTTCAGGCCAATGCTTTTGTTGATAAACATGCCTGGTTTACTGCCCTTTGCTTGTGTAAATATACCTTGCTTAGCTGGCGCCTAGCAAGACTTCGAGCTTCACCACATGCCTTAATCTCTACTTTCTCCTGCTTCAAATCATTTCACATGTTATCTATGTCTTACCATCAGTTATTTTCTTACTAATCCCCGCCAGAAAAATCTTATGTTCATGTAAACCCACTATAAATATCCTAGTTATAAAAGCGAGTAAAAGTTTAGCATTGGCCAAGGCTCTCATGTGTAGGTTGGCTCCCTAGTAAATCTGTGCGACACAATCACTTTTTTCCCTTTAGAGTCTAAACACTAATTGATTTGGTTTGATGTAATCCTATTTATCCAGATTTACTTCAAGTTGTTGTGATTCAGGATTTTTGGAAGTTTTGACATATTAGTGGAAGCCCTCGTGCTTTCCCTAACAATTTCTGTAATATTGTCAAGGCTGAAATTAAGGTCTTGGATCCATTTGGAATTTTCTGGTGCAAGGTTCTAACGCCAGTTTTCTGCATAAAGCCAATTTCAACAACACAATTTTTGAAGAGGCTGTTTCTTCCATCCTGTGTTTTTGACTCCATTTTCAAAAATTATGTGCATACAGGGGTGAATTCATTTCATTTCTGGGTCTTCAGTTCTGTTTTATTGGTAGAATTCTGTGCTTCCATCAGAAAGAATGACATTATCCCATTCCTGAAGAAATGGAAAGACTTGAAAAAAATATTAACTGAATAAGCCACAGCCCAAGAAATGTATACTGCATGGTTTTCCTCATTTGTAATAACTAGAATATGCTCATAAATCTACAATTTAATCCAATAGTTAGTAAAAGACAAATAAATACAATTGGGCATGATTAACTACAGCACTCTAAGCATTCACATGTTGAGAACAAGAGAAACTATTCTTAGGAGAGGATCACAATGGCTCAATAGCTATGTGCATATGACAATATAAAATCATAGTTATTGCAATGAACTCTAAGAATCAATCATACATGTAAAATACATATATCAATATATAATTTTTAAAGAGTTAATGAAAATAAGGAGATTCCATATAAATTCAAAAGCAAACTTCTAACTTTAATAGATAAAATTGAGGAAACTTCTCAAGACTTGAACTAAAATACCTAGGGGAAATTGTGGGAGAGAAATAATGAAAGTTAGAATTGCTAACTATTGAATAATTCATTATCAATTTCAAAACTATACCAAAAGCTGGGTTGAAGCTTAGTTGGAGAATTATCTAATATGTACAAAGCCAGGGGTTCAATCCCAAAGAAAGCCAAATAATCAGTTAATAAATAGTAAGATTAAATAAAAATTATTACTTGGAATAAATGCTTTCATATTAGAGAGGCCCGAATCCTCAAACAGTAAACAAAATAATATCAACTCTTGTACCCAATGACATGAATCTGCAAGAATGTAGAGGAAATAGTTTGCCTTTTCTATTCTTTCTTTTCATTTTCTGTTTCCTTCTTTCTTTCTTTCCTTTATCATTACTGCTGCTTGAAGTTGCTAAGGCTCTGACTACTTTAGAGTATTTTTCAGATGAGGTCTTACTTTTTGGCCAATCCTCCATTAATAATCTCTTACATATGGCTTCCACAAATGTGAGATAACAGGGAAATTACACGAAATCTAGCTTTCTCTGTTGTTATCGTGTCTTACTTTGTTTTGTCAGAATTGACCCTGGATCCCAGTCTTCTAAAACTCTGCCTTCTAATTAGGAAGGCATATTTCATCTCAAGCTTGGACCCAGACTATTTTTTAATGAAACATTCAAAATTGACTTCTGTTTTCTTGATATCCTTAAATTCTATTGATGTTAGCAGAAGAGCATAGAGAAATCCCTTGAATATTTTTTTCCACTTTATTTAAATGTTTATAGTATGATATCACAAAGAGGACATTAATATTTCACAAGTACCTATGCAGACTTCAGTTGTTTTATTTTGTGCACATATTATGTCCTATATAAGTTTGTATCAACTCTATATTTTCAGAAACTTTATTTTTCCCAAAAATAAGTCTCTCTCATGCTCCCAATTTATAATTAAACCCATTTCTTCTCTTGGTCTCATCTAAAACTTATTTCTTCCTGGCAACCAATAGCTTTTCTCCAATTTCTAAGTCATGCACTAAATAAGTTTTTAGGATTGCCTTCAAATCTATGATAGTTTATTCTCAGTTGTATGCCTTAAGGTAACTCGAGTTGCTTTTTGATTCTGTTATTAGGGAATGTAGCACAATTCACTTCCCATTCACCTAAAGAATGCCTGAATTGATTTCCATTTCTTTGTCTGGAGGAAATAATGCTATATAAACCTGTTTATAAACCTGTTTTGGCCTTTTCCTGAATGTTACATTATTTGTATGAGAGAAAGCCTGAAGAACTCAATTCCTGTGGTATACAGTGATTGCATATTTCATATTCTAGGACCCTGTCGAACTGTTTTCATAAGTGGGTTTCCTATTTGACATTCCTGCCAACATCCAGTTTGTCTGTTTCTTGCATTTAACATGGTCATTGTTATATTATGTGAAGTAATTATCTTACATGTTTTGTGATGTCATTTTATTTTTAATGTGCATTTATTTGATCACTGACGACTCTTTTCTTGTAAATAACTGTACTATGAAAATTAAAGTACAAAAGTTGCAGATATTTTTTAAATTACTCTGACACAGGGATTGAGCTGAGAAAACTTCATAGAGGTAAATTTGGTAGGAATTGATGAAACAGTTACAAATACACAGATCTGCCTTCCAGCAAGTTGTAGATACAAGTGTGAGAATGTGGGGGAATATCTAAGTTGAGAAGAAAGGAACAAACAAACTAAACTTTCAGAGATGCAGCCTTGATAGTTCAGGAGGCTATCATGGAAAATAAGACTACACATGAGTGGAAGCTGCTAGGAAGGAAATGGAGCTATTAGAGTTAAAATGGAAGCTTTCTGTCACAAAGAGTAAAAGCAAATAATGATTGAGGGAAAACAGAAGAATATGATTCATGAAGTCTGGAGAAAAATTGAAAGCAGAAATAGATTCCCAAATAACAACATACATTTTCTGGAAGACATTTCCATCTGAACTCTTTATATCATATCCTTCTAATACACAATCAACAGAGATACATTGTTTTTGTCTTTTCTCCCTCCCTCCCTCCTTCCTGTCTATTTCATTCCTTCATCTCTCTCCCCCTCTCTCTCTTTCTTTCTCTCTTTTTTCCGTCTTTTTTGTGTCTAAGGAGAACATGGAAGAGGGCCTGAACTAAGTTATACAATAGTGCTTGCGGGGTGAGTTCTTTGTTTTGGCTCAATCAAACAGTTTTAAAAGAGTTAAACTTTTATATTTTTTACATTGTCTTATTTCTTTTCAATAGTAGCATAACTAAGACAATTTTTAATATAAAGTCATGATTTTGATATTTTACATAATACATTTACCATGACTTGACATTCCCAATCAGTGTAAGGAAAAAGTAAGAAATAAATGACTTGCCTTTATGGTATCTCACAACTTTCGCTTATGCATCTCTACTAACCAGAAGATGCTTTTACGTACTGACTCCAATGGTAAGGATCTTTGGTGCCAGACTCCTTAGGACATGAGTTTGAATTAGCCAGTGTTGATTTTCAAGGCAAGATATCCCAGCTAGTGATTTCTTTCCCTCATCTTTAGATTGATTGAGCTTCCTAATTTTTCATTTGCTGAATCACATATATAGACTGAATGCCTATTCCTTTTTAGGAACTTTCATACAGGGAGAAACCTGAGAAGCCATATTTTGAGATGTTAAATCTCAGTCTCTATTAAAAGGTCAGTGATTGAATGGTGGACTAATGTCTCAAAGACCAGCAGGAAGCAAATGTATTAACACTGAACTTTGAAGGATGGAGAGGAACAAGAGAACAAGAACCTTACCATCAAACCAATTCAGGATCCAATTGGGAGCTGATTTGGGATTCCAGGGTGACCAAGGAATGCACGGAGCCAGGAACCAGGACACAGGACACAAACACAGAAGCACATGGAATGACATAAAGGTACCTGAACTGGTCCAGGTCAAGGAGCAGAGTCACAGGAAACTCCCAGTTCCAGGGACTGGGCCTGACAGGTTTAGTAACTATCATTCAGGTCCCAGCCCCTGCCTCCAATACTTCAAAGTTGCACATCATGTAGGATGTAGGGGCTTCTCCTTCCTTCACCATGAAGACGAGAAGCCAGACCCTCCCATCCACCACGTGGCCAAGATGTCTCTGGCCAAACCTACTCTCTCCCCTTCAGAATGAATAAATAAATTTGCATCTTTCTCCTCAATCATACTACTTGTGGTAATATTTAGTAAGCTTTTTGGTAACTTTATGTGAGGGAAACAAAAGTCATAATTGACTGATCTTTTCTGTGTTTATCACAGTAGTGTTTAAGTATGTCACTGTATCACATACTATCCCTGAGTTCATAATATAACATTGATATACTAAATGCATTATAATACTGGCACCCTCATTTACCATCTTCTATATCACTTTTAAAAAGCTTGCTGGGTATGGAAAATGTTTTAAAAATGTACAGTTTCATGGTGTATATTTGCAAAATGCATTAAAAAGATACAAAGTTATTTGTGACAAAAAAAAGATTAAATTAATTGAAGCTTGAGTGTGATTACTTTGTTGAAAAAGAAGCATCTTATGGTGATTTACAATAGGGATTCTGAAATTAAATCTTCAAATTCTGAATCCTACCACTTACTAGCTGGTATAAATTATTCTACATGTCTGGATTTCAATTTATGTTTTCTGCAAAATGGTGCTCATAACTTTAGCTGCTCAGAGCAGTTTTGTTATAGAATCTGGAGGGTTTGGATTTCCAAAAGCAATATTTTGTTAGCTTTATAAAATTGTCAGAGTGAACATGGATTATTACCTTTTAATAGTAATCCTAAATTTGAATTGAACAAATTTCTAATTTTCCCCAAAATAGACACTTTCTAGCTCCCCTTCTCAATAATTTTCTTACTATCGTCTCTGTCAATTTTCCTCTATTATCTCCCTTTTCTCTCTGTCTTTCTCTCTGTCTCTGTCTTTATCCATACCTCTTTGATCCATAACAGATTCAAAACAATAATCAGTTTATGGGATTTCTTAATAACTGTAAAGCCTCTGAAAGTACAGACTAATTTGTGATTAATTTTATTTTCAGGAACACTCAAACTCTGGTACAAACTGAATTTATAATAAAGAGTTACATTGACATAAATAATATCCTCTCTTATATCTAAAACATGTCCATTCATATTTTTGGTTAATGTCTCGAGTATGTCAAAACATAATTTCCCATTCTGGATTTTTTATTGTGTTGTTTCTTTTAGATAACCTGAGGTCTATAACCTATTAAGGGCTTTTCTGTAAATTATGAATGGAAATATCAAATTTGTAATCAATAAAATTTTTTAATATCTTATGTTTACTTCTTCAGTTCCCAAGTTTGGTGAATTTGGGCAGTATTGGAACTAATTAAATTAATAGAGGAAAGTTCAGACATTAAGCTTCCCCATTTAAGAACAAGCAACGTATTTGAAAGCTTGATTCAGCATTCTCCCATCAACCAATTTCCCTCTTTGTGTCTAAAAATTACTAGAGGAATTTCCTGATTTATTTTAGGCAGGGAAGGCAACAGCAGCAAGCTTACCAATAATTTTAAATGTGGTTTATAGTAGGTGTCAGCAATAACCAATTAATTGTTTATATATGCTAAGAAGCGTGTTAAAAAATAATAAAAGTGAGCAAAGTTAGAACAGGAGATGATCAAGTCAGCTCCAAGACCAACTCAGATTTTTCAACAATACCATCTAAGTGCATAATTTTTGGGGGGAAGCATGTTTTACTTACAAAGTATCTACTATATTTTAAATAGGAAAGTGAACGAATTTTACTAAATTGGGAAGTTATTTCGAAAGTCATAATATTTTGAATTATGTGAAAAAGATTTAAGGAAAGCCTTGATCTATTCTGGACTTTTGTTGGTGAAGGTTCAAAGTAGAAACTCAAGTAATTATATACATAGAGACAAGAACCTACGTCAAGTGGTTATTCTGGAATTGCATGATGTGAAAAGAGAAGAGAACAGAGTGCAGAGGCAATGAACTTTTTATAGAGGATGCAGATTGTAAAAAATCTAGGGATGTCAGGCCACATAGTCTCTTCCCTGCACCTCAGTAATGAATATTGTGGTGCTAAAGCAGCTACAGACAACCTGAAAGAGTATAAAGCTGGGTATGGTAAAATGTATTAAAAGACACAGATTCCCTACCGTTTAAAATAATTAGTTCTTTCGGTTATTTGTCTATTTTTTCCATCACTTAAAACCGTAGAAAAATATTCTTAGCTCCAGATGAAAGCACGAATCAAAGATCATAGACTACTATTTGCAGATTATCCTCTGAATAAAAGAATCCAAACAGGAAATGTCAGGTGTTGTTTGTGAAAGAGGAAAATGAATATTCAGAACATTGCATAAAAAGTCATATAATTTGAGCAAATTATCTGTGACATTCATGGGGCTAGCTGCCAAGAGTTAAAATCTACACTGATTGAGATGCATAAGGTTTTATGAAACATAGCCCTTTCATTATTATACAAGCAATAGAATTTAGAGTTGCTTAAAATAAGAAGCCACCTCTTTCTACCCATGATTCTTACACTTGTCCACCTCTCCCAAGGTAAAATCTTGATTTTAGTGGTTCTACAAACCTAAGTTCTATTATTGGCCCTCTCATGATTGCCAGTTAACTAGCTTTTTCCATCTCAGTTTACTGTTCCATGAAATAAAGGAATCTTGGTGGATCAAGAAAGCCTGAGAGAGAAAGCCTTCATATGAAAGCATTTAGCAGAATATGCAGAATATGCACCTATTCAAATACCTTTTAAATTTCTCTCCCCAAAATGACTGCAATTTGATGTTCTATGTGGATTTCTGATAGTTGCCAATGGAATTATGTTTCCTAATTTCAGCTTTGGTGAAATACTATAGTCAATAGCACTATCAATGAGTATTTTCTGATAGAAGTATTGCTTGAGCTTTTATAAATATGCTTTTATTGCATGGATTGTTGATAATCTGCAAATTTATCTGACAATTACCATGTATATCTCATGTGAATGCAAGGATGGGTTATACTTTCATTGGAATCTCTTTCCATCTGCAGGGTTTCATTCAGCATACCTTTTCTGGCCTCGGATTCTTCCAGCTTTCTGATTGTGGAGTCCATGAATCTGTATTAATTTGTATTTATTCCCATCCCAACTGAACAATTCCTTAATTAATCTTTGATTAGCCTCATCATGCTCATGAATTTTCCTATCACACTCACTCCTTTTCCTATCACCTTTATACAGAGTCTTTTGTAGGTGTTCAATCTTTTTATTTAGAATTTTTATTAGTTTTTATCAGTGTTGTAGACCATTTGTGGAACTCCCCTTGGGTTATTAACTGCTCAATTGCTTGATTATCATGAGTGGGAGTTGAGATACCTGGAGTTGCCATTTTTTCTTGTGTTTCTCCACTTTTTCTTCCACTTTGGGTATTAAAGCAAAACCAATATCGTTCAAGGACACTATTTTTTGGCCATCAACAAATCAGAGTTCTCTAGTGGCACAGATTTTTTGAAACATTCAAACTGATTACATGTATATTCAAGTTAAGTAGATACATCTAGTTCAACAACAAATAACTAGGGACTAAGAAAATCAGAGAAGGAGTCAGCAGACCAGAAATTGATAGGTTTAGGGAGAACTGTGTGGAGAAAATAAGATTAGACAAATGTGGAGATGGAATGGGAGAGAGGGACTATAAACAAGATATATGCAGAGAGAGGCAAAGGATAGAAAGAAAGAAGAGAGATACAGACAAAGGAAAATGAAAAAATAAAAAATTTAAAAGTGAAACAAAAAATTATATAAATGTGTTAAACAATAGGAAGAAAGGAAAACATATGAGTCCTTTCCTTGTTTATGTAATTGTAACCCCTCTGTATTTTCACAATTAAAAAATCTTATTAATAAAAAAATGAATACATAACGGCATTGGAACATGAAATGTAATATCACATTGACATTTCCAATATCAATGTCACAAGCAATGTTATAACTGAAACATTATAAGGTATAAAACCGATAATCCGATTCTGAGCTGACAAAAGACCTAAGATATCACAGTGATGGCTTCTCAAGGAAGCACCAGATGACCTCCAGAGGAGGTCAGAGATAACATCACAGATAAATTCTCTAGGAAGACCCCAATCGCTTCCCAAGGAAGCCCAAATGACCTCTCAACGAGGTCCCAGATGGCATCTCAAGGAAGCCACAAATGACTTCCAGAAAAGGTCTGCAAAACAGGCTACATGCTTACCAAGACTCAACACTAGAGGATTTCTAAATGAGTCTCAACTTTGTTGGTCCTTGGGAAACAAACACTCAAGGGAGATTTTCAGTTCTTATCCTGAGAAACTTACCTAAGAGGGGGTTTCCTTGAGTCCTCACAGCCATCTCACTGGAGCCTTCAAAAATAATAACCTCTAAAGCACAAAACAGTGTATAGAGGCACATTTAAGAGAAAAACAAATTTATTTACACAAAAAAGGCCCTGAGAATGCCTGATTGTGTGCTGAATATCCAGAGACAAAAGCAGCCTTGACCAACAAACCTCTGACCTCCAATGGGCAGCCCCACTATATGTTTATTGGTCTGCAAATCACCCCCCCACAATTATGATCTCCAAATCTCCATACTTCCAAAGGCAAGGCTTTTTACTTTTATCTTCCTCCTTTCCTCCTTACTGAATTGTCTTTCCTTCCAAAGTCTTTCAGTTTTTTCCTATCTACCACTTCCTTCTTCTCTTTAGGACTTTCCACATTTCACAGGATTGCCCTTCTGCCCCAGTGGCCAGTTGCCATTTTTGCCCTATGGCTTTCTTTCAATTCCTCTCTTCCCAGGTCTTTCCACTCCTTCTGTCTCCCCATGACCGTCCTTCCAGGTATTACCCCGCATTTACTCCTATTCAGTTGCTCAGAACACATAGCCTGTACCCCTACCCAACACCAACCAGTCTCCTTTCTAAGATATTTCAGTGGTCACTTCCCAAACTGCCCACTGCCCAATCACTACTTGATTGCTAAACATGTGGACCTTGATATCCCACCCCCTGCAGCAGAATGACCATCTACCTGTAGCAACATGTCCTGCCCCCTCCAGACAGCTAGCGCAAAGGCCTTGATGATTTTCAGTTTCTGCAGAATTTAGATACTTCCTTGGTTATCATGGTGGCCTCATTTTTAACTAGAAGGTATTGAATTTGGACATGTCATTGTGATATTACAAACTTGTCATAAAAAGTTTGTAATATCACTAGTTGTGACTAAACCATTAACACCTCACCAAAACTTACCCCATTTTGAAATCACATTGCTTTTGTGACACCACAACTAAATTGTGGCACTCCAAACTTTATATGATCTCTTAGCAACTTCGAAAAAAACACACGTTCTTTGTGATATCTTAGTAATTTTGTTTACCCATGTATTCATGGTGAACTAAGGACATGCCATTGTAATATCAGAAAACTTTTCTGACATCATTATCAGTGTCAAATTGCATTGTCATTATGACATCATCAACTCATTGTGACATCGTCAAACTGTAATGAGATCATACCAATATGGCATCTATTTGTCATTGTGAAATCATAGACTAATTGTGAATACCTATTCTGTAATTTCATTCTGTTTTAAATGTAATGCATATTGGTTGATATTAGAAAGCCATTGTGACCTCATAACCATTGTAACATCAAAATCTCTTTGTGATATTACAAGTCATTGTGATATCAGTAACACACTGTGATATCATAAACCTGTCCTGTCCCCATATCTTTTTTGACATGGTTTCATTATGATATCTTAGGCCTTTGTGAGCTCATAATCTGTTTTCAGGCTCATAATATTCCTGATATGATATGTGATTTCAGAAATCCATTGTAACATCATGCCCACTGTGACTCCACACTATCAGACACCACCTAGTGCATTACACACTTGTTAGGACTTCATCACATTTGTAACAAAACATGTCTTTAGAGACATCAGAGTCCATTTTTGAACCCATATACTAATTGTGAATTAATGAAAATTGAGATACATAATCCCATTGTGACATCAACACATTGTTACATCACAAACCTATTGTAACTTCATCACCATTAGGGCATTACCAAATCATTGTGACATAAAAACATTATTATAAAGTGATATTTTGACAACTTGCCATCATGGTATCAGTGTCCCTTTGTGATTTCATGAATTCTGACCTTATAATCTTTTAGAAAATTCACAATTGGAACTGCAAGGTCCTTGTGTGAACTTGTAACCTCAAAGCAATTGAATTTGGACATGTAATTGTGATATTTCAAAGTTATTTGTGACATCACAAACGCATTGTGACATCACATTGCTGTTATGACATCATGATCCCATTGTGATATCCTAAACATATATGACCTATTAGCACCTGTAAATACAAAAATATCCTTTGTGACATCACAGTCTCTTTGCATATCCTTAGTCTAAATGTAAACTATTGAAATGAGATTTTACATTCTATTGTAAGCTCACCTTTCCTTTGTGACAACACCATTTTGAGATCATATTGTCATTTTTACACCATCAACTCATTGTTACATCACTAAACTAAAATGACATCATACATTAGGAATTTCTATTCTGTGAGTTCATTCCATTTCAAATGTGGCATGTGTGTTGAAATGAGAAACCCATTATGATTTCATAACCATTGTGAAATTACAATGCTTTGTGAAATCATTTTGACATTATGGTATCACTGTGATATCACAAACCTTCCCTGTCCTCATAACTTATGTGACATTCTGCCATTGTGATTTCTTATGCCATTTTTGAACTCATGATCTGTTTTGACCTTGTCATATGTTAGGTATGATGTGATAGGAGAAATCCACAGTGACATTATAACCACTATGATATCACACTGCCAGACATTATGACCATTTTTTCACATTGTGACATCACAAACCTGTTAGGACTTCCTCCCATTTGTGACAACACATGCCTTTGGGATATAACCATCCCTTTTTGAACAAATGTACTCATTTAGAGTTAAGGATAATTGATACACACCATGCCTTTGTGACATCACCAACTCATTGTGATCATCCAAAATTATTGTGACAGTATCACCATTATGGATCACCAATTGTGTCATCAAAACATTTCTATGACATGATATGTGACATCACATTTCTGTTAGGATATTATTGTCCTAATGTGTTTTCACAATTCTATTTTGACTTCATAACATTTTACAAAATCCATGGTCCTTGGACTTCAAGCTCTTTCTATGAACTAGTATTCTCATTGTGAAACATTCTCAAATGATATCGGACATGAGATGCTCATATTCCAAACTCATAGTGTCATCACTCTCACATCGTGACCTCATTACCACTGTGACATGACAAACTCACTGTGACATCACATTGCCATTGTGATATCACTATCACGTTGTGATATCCCAAACCTAGTTTTACCTCTTAGCACCTTCGACACAACTTAGAGACTTTGTGACATCACAATCCCTTTGTGTATCCTGATGTGATCCTAGGACAATTTATATCAGACATGCCCTTTAACATCACATACACTTTAGATAATCACCAGTGTGACATCATATTGTCATTATGAAACTATCAGTTTACAGTGATATCACCAAACTAAAATGAATAAACACTCTCCATGAGTTCAAGCTTTCCAGCATTTAACTGTTGGGAAATTTCTACGTACATTACATATGCTTGTAAGGTTGAGGACCAACTGATTTAGTCATTGGTGTGGGACAATTTACCAGGGTGCCTGATTACCAGATATAAACAGACAGAAGGCTTGAGCCTATAACCATTTTACAGAAATTTAGTGTGCACAATTGCACACTTGATATCACTATTTTTCCTGCTCCTTTCAATCGTAATGTTTAGTAGCTGTAGACACTCTACTGTGTTTAGAGTGGTCTCCCCAGCTACCTGATAATCTCAGTTGTTTCTCTGATCCTCATGGATCTCTAATTTCTTTAACTCCTATTTAGTACTCTGATGTCAGTCTGGAACTTGGAATCATCTTCCCCTTTATCCTTCTCCTTTTCTTTGAAGCTAGTTTTCATGATCCCAATATCCATGTCAAAGTCCTCCTTATCCTGCAAGTGTTCTTCCAGGAGCACACAATTCCTTCCTCTCTCCCACTGGTGCTCCTTCTCACAACACCTCTAACTGATCTTCAGCTCCTCCTTTAAGTTTGAAATAGTGCTATTAAGAGGGTTTTTTTCCACCTCCAAGTATTCCATTGACACCTGCTACTTCTGCATTATATTTTTGGTGAGATCTCAAAAGTTTCTTTGGCCTTTTCCTCTAATAGCTTCTATTTCTTTTCCCTTTAGTGTATTTTGTGACAGACCTTTTTACTGTTTAACTGTTTGTTTTTCTGCCTAATGCTCTTTCCCTTTCCTTGGCATTCCCTATCAGAGCATGCTTGTCCTTTAACTCTTTCTGAAGAATAACAATATCTTTCTTGGTTCTGATATTTTGCTGTTCAGTTTTCATGGCCTCTTCTTCTATGACATGGCACCTCTAGTCAGCCCCATCAGCTGCTCATTCTATTCGTTTTTTGTTGAATTTCAGCTCACATGTTTCATAGCTTATAATTACTATGAACCTCATCCTAATACATTTTTCCATCATGTTCAGCTCCTTTCTCTGGGCTTTGATTTCCATGTAGAGTGTCAGGATATTCTCCAGCCCCATTTGTAGACAGCAAGGATGGCAGCATTGCATCCTGTGCCTTCTTCAGCCTCTCATCTGTGGTCCCCCTTTGTTCCTAAACTTGGGAAAGCTATATCAACAGAAATGTCTAACCACAATCTGTACAGTCCCTGCAGTCTTTGCAACATGTACTTTGGCTTACCCACTGGCCTCCCAAGCAAATCTCCACCCACACTTTCTTGTCTGGACAGCTGGTCTGGTTAAAAAGTCATCGTGCTCCTAAATTTGAGCCCATTTGGAAAGAAACTTACTTGGTGTTGCTACTTACATCATCGGCTATTAATGTTGCAGGATAACAGCACTGGATCGGTCATTCTCAAGTGGAACAATATCCAGAGAAGGCTGCACGATGTATAGTTAAGAGAAACTCAAAGAATCCACTCAGGAAAGTGTTAGTTAGTGCTAACTAGTGTGTTTTTATGATATACTCCTTATTATTTGTTATAATTTTATTTTAAGTGTGTTGAGGGCAGGGGAGAGAAGGGAAAGTTTAAGATTTGTTCCAGAAGGTATCCGTGATTTGATTGTACATGAAAACCAGTGGGGAATATACTAACCATTGGGGCCCCAATGGTCACCACGGCCCAATAATCAGTTTAGCCCCTTGGCTTGATATGCTAGAGTGGACAAGGTTTCCACCAAATGGGACAGAGCTTGCTGCTGGAGGGGATAGGGTATCAAGTCTGACATGGTGAGCTGTCACGTAGTGACTGGGCAGTGTGCAGTTTGAGATGGTTTCAAATTGTACAGCAGGAGAGCCATTGATGTGATCTATAGGCTGTGTGTTCAAAACAATAGTCCAGGAGAGAAAGAGGAGAAAGTCCTGGAAGGAAGATAGTCGTGAGACAGAAGGATAGGAAAGCCCTGGAGTTGAGAGAGAGTAGGAGGGGAAGCATGACAATTGGCTACTAGGGTAGAGCAGGTCAATCGTGTGGAGGGTGGAGGGGCCTGAAAAGCAGGAAGTGGTGGAAGGCGAAAGGACAAGAACCTGGAAGATAGGAGACGTGTGCAGAAAAGGTGGGAGGAAGGGAAAAGAAAAAAGCCTTGCCCTTTGATGTTTGGAGCTTTGGAGATTTTAATTTGGGGGGCTCTTGTTTTGCAGACCAATTAATAAAGGACAGGGCTGCCCATTGGTGGTCTGAGGTGGTCGAGGCTGCTCATGTCTCTGGGTATCTTGTCCAGTACAAGGTAGCTGCAGGTCCTTTTCGTTTGTAAATAAATTTGTTTGTTATCTTAAATGTGTCTCGAAGGATTGTCTTGATTTTATGGGTCATAACATACAAGTTCCTATGGAGCTTAAAGTCCCAAAGTCTATGAAGTTTCTAAAATGTTATAAAGTCATAATGTTTGTGAAAACCCAATGGAACAGAAATATCACAATTGCTATATGATATGTCATGATTATGTAATGTTGTCACAATTATTTGTTGATGACATAATGTTGACGAAGTCACAAGAATGTTGTGATGTCCCTATGGGTTGTCTAACTGCCAATGATTATATGAGCTCAGACAGGGTTTGGGAGTCTGCAAAGGCATGTGTTGGCAGGAATGTGATGAATTCCTAACAAGCTTATGGTGGTCAAAATGTGGCAAAGTGGTCATGACCTCTGATAATGTTATGTCACAATAGTCATGATGTCACAGTGTTTTTATAATATCACATCATAAATATTATGTGCTTCAAACAGAATATGAGCTCACAAAGGGCCTAAGTATCACACTGGCAGCATTTCAATAGTTATGATGAGGGGAGAAGCTTGTGATGCCATACTGGTGAGGAGGTCACTATAGGTTTCTGATGTTACAATGGAAGGTGTGTTGTCCTTAATCCACAATGAGGATATAAGTAAATAAAGGGACTTTGATGTCACAAAGGAGGCCTTGTGTATTTTTCCATGGTTCTGAGAGGTCGTAACAGGTTGGGATGTCTCAATGTGATAATCATGTCACAACAGCAATGTGATGTTACAAAATTTTTGTGATGTCACAGTAGTTACACCATTAGCAATAGGATAATAATGTGACCACACTTGTAATATTTCAATCACAGGTCTCATTTCAATTGCTACTGTTTTACAATGAGGATCTGCTTTCAAGGAAGGAATTAGAAGTCCCCAAACAAATCAGTTTTCTAACATGTGATGGAGTTAAAAGAGGTTTGTGAAAACAAAATGCGATAATGATATCACAAAGAAAATGTGATGTCACCATACCATGACATAATGATTTGATGTCATAAATAGTTGTTGATGCCATAATAGTGATGAGGTCACAGCAGGTTTCTGAGGTCACAATGGGATGCTGAAATCAAAATATCATGGTAGATCTCTATTGTCATTTATTCTAAATAAATACTTAAGTTCAAAAAGGGATTGGGATATCTCCAAATGCAGGTCTCAACACAAATGCGATAAAGTACAAAGAGGTTTGAGATGTCACTATGTTACACAATGTTCATGATATCGGGCAGTGTGATGTTACTGCAGACATGTTGTTACAGTGGTTTTCTATGACATGTCTTACATGAAATATTAGGAAGTCGAAAACAGATAATGAGTTCACAAATGGCCTAAGATATCACAAAGGGTAACATTTTACCAAAATTATGAGAACAGGAGTTTGTGATGTCACAATGGATTATTGATACCATTGTTATGCAGTCACAATGGGTTTCTGATAACAAAACATTTGTTACATTTGAAATGAAAGGATTTCAGATGATACACATCTATATTGGATGTATGATGTAACAATGCATATGTAATATCATAATACTATTATGAAATTGTAGTATTGTGAGTCTAAAATGAGCTGATGGTGTCATACCAGGAATGTGATGTCCAAATAGGGATGATGTAACAAGGGTTTTGTGACATTACCATGGCATATCTGATGTCAATTGTCATTAGTTCACAATGAGAATATGGGTAGAAAAAGGGATTGTGATGTCACAATGGACTTGTGTTTATTCCAAGGAGCTAAGAAATATTCATATGCTAAGAAGTAATCATGACATGATATTGTGACATCACATTTTCAGGGTGATATTACTGTCCTATGGGGTTTTCACAAACCTATAATCGTCACAATGTGATCATGATTTCAAAATGGCAATGTAACATCATAATGGGTTTGTTATATGAGCGGGGTGATTAGGTCAAATTGTGTTTGCGATTTAAAAAAGTGAGATTGACATAACACAAGTACTTCTTCGATTTTATTTGCTCCTAGTACAGGAGTACAGGAGTTCAAGGAAAGAGCTTAGAGTCCTAAAGGCCAGGAATTTTCTAAAATATTATGAGAACATACTAGGTTTGTGAAAACACAATGGGCAGTTATATCATAATGGCAATGTGATGTAAAAATATGATGTAAAAATGTTTTAATGTCACAATTAGTTGATGGTGCCACAAGCATGTTGAAATCACAATACATTTGTGATGCCACAATTGGTTGGTGATGTCACAATGAAATGCCAAATCTCAATTGTCATTAATGCACAAATGTTCACAAAAGGGCTGTGATGTCTCCAAAGTCCTGGGTTCTAAGCAAAGTTATGAAGTCCTAACTTATTTCATTATATACTTCATTGTACAGATCCTATCCAAAGAGATTTATTCTATTCTATTTTATTCTATTTATGTATTTATTTTTACTGTGAAAATTATGTACACAGGAGCTACAAATACATGGGCAATGTAATGAGTACCTTTGTTATCAAGCATTGTTGCTTCCTCCTTTGTTTCAACTTCCCATAACCTTCCCACTTCTCATCCCCACTCTCTGACTCTGCACTTCTGCCTTGCTTACCCTTTTGCCAACCCCCAACCTCACCCCCACTCCTGGCCAAAGTTATTCATTTTCGACATAAAATCTTGCACATCTTATTGCAATGCTTCCACCTGAATTCCTATTTGAACATTTTTTCCTTTCTCCTCCACAATGTATACCAACAACAAATACTATGAAAACAGGGGTGATGTCATGGGGGATGGACATTCAAACCAAAAATATCATCTTATAAATGTGTTAGAAACAATCGCTAAAAAGAAAAGAAAACATTTGGGTCTTTATCTTGCACTTCATTTCACCTAACATCAACTTATTTGACCGTTTTTGATTCTCTTAGAAATATACGAGTTATTGCACATAAGGGAAACCATGGGACCCAGGTATTTTAGTCCTGGCTCACTTTACATTATATAATTTATTCTAAGTCTTTCTATTTCCTAACAAATGGGGCATTGACATTCCTTCTAGACCCCAAAAAGCAATAAACCAAAGATCTTTGAGTTACATGAGTAAAATAATGAGTACACTGTCTAATAAGAAATATTATTATAATATATAATATATACCTATATACCTATATATTATATATATTAAATGTATATAAACCTCTATAATGAAATTATATAAATAAATATATATACCTACATATATAGGTACATACATGTATATACCTCTATAGTAAGTATTATATAGGTATATATGTAATATATTATACATAATTCATAAATATGTAATGTAAAACATGTTATATATAATATATGTAACATTTATATATAGATATGTACATAATATAAATACAAATAATATATATATACATATATTACATATGTCATATATAATGCATAGGTATATATACAGATATATACATATAATATTTAGGTATATATGTTAATATAAAGGAATATATACAGATAAATACCTGTAAAATTTAGGTATATATAAGCAGATACATATATATAGGTATATATATATTATATATAAATATACAGAATATATTACATATTATATATTAAATATAATATATATCATATAAGTATATAAGTATATGACATATTTATATTTAACATATATACCTACAAATATATAACATACATATTATATACAATATTTATGTTTATATATTATATGAATATATCCATATATATACATATATATTATATAACATATTGCATATATAATATATTACATTATTATATATTACATATATTTATATCTATAGATATATATAAATGATAGTATGTTTAATATGTATTTTATATAATATATTTGATATATTTTATGTTATATTATTATTTATAATAATATAATATATGCTACATATTGTATATATAAATATATGCATATATACGAACATTGAACATTATATATACAAATATATAGAAATATATACTATATATGCTTATATAATACATATAAAATATATGCAGTATATGAATATATATACACATCTAATATATAAATAATGTATTTAATATACATATATATGCATCTATATACATACATCTACATATATATGAATGTATATATATAAACATGAATATATATATATATATATACATGCTTATACATTTGAAATAGATATTCAATAAAACATATTCTCCCTCTCTCTATATCTATATATCTATCCCTTTTTCTGATAAGTTCATTTACTGAGGTTTTGGGGGTGAATAATGCTGTGATGAACATTCTTATGCCAATAGCTGTTTTATGGCCTTGTTTGTGATCATTTGTGCCAATGGCCAAATATGGGATTGCTGGATGATGCAAGAGCTCTATGCATTGTCCTTTGGGTAGATTCCATACTCCTATCAAAGGTGGTTGAAAAAGTTAAAGCTCCCATAAAAAATTAAATAGGGTATACATTTGACCACATCCATTCCAGGATCTTTTATTAGATTTCTTGATCATACTCATTTTAACTGAGGTGATGTGGAATCTCAATGTTGTCTTGATTTGCATGCCTTTTGTGGCTAGAGAAGTTGAGCATTTATTCATGTGTCTATTGGCCATTCTTATTTTCTCTTCAGAGAAGTCTCTCTTGAAGTCTTTTTAAATAAGTTTTTTTTTATTGTAAGAATACTGTATATATCTTAGCTATGGTAAATACTGCTGCAATAGACATAGTTGTGCTGGTAGATTTAGTATTGTCTTGATTGTGATCATTTGGGTAAATGCCCAAAATTGGGATTGCTGGGTCCTAGAGGAGTTCCACGTGGAGTCTTTTGAGGAACCTCCATACTGTATTCCAAAGTAGATGCTACTCAGTAGATGAATGGATCAAGAAAATGTGATATATATATATATATATATATATATATATATATATATATATATATATATATACACTTCCTTGTATTTTTATGACAAGTCTTTCAACCGTTTAACTCATGTTTTTTTGTGCCTAATGCTGTTTTTCCCGGGTATTCCCCATCAAAATATGAATGTCCTTGACTCTTTCTAAAGAGTAACAATCCGTATTTTGACCCATTTATTATTCTGCTCACTTTTCTTGGCCTCTTCTTCAATGACACAGGAATTTTGGTTCTATTCTTCTAACTGGCCTTTCAGTTCTTCCTCTGGTGCTTTGAAATTTTGCTCACACCCTTCAAAGGTAAAAGGATAATGCACTCTTGTATGGTGACCAGCTCCTTTTACCTGGCCTTGATTTGACATATAATGTCAGGATCTTCTCCCGGCCTTGCTTGTAGTCAGCAAGGATGGAAGCATTGGTGTCCTTGTCCTCCTCAGCCTGTGACCAGTGGGTTGACCTTTGAATCAGGCACACCTTGTCTGATGTACTTGGATTTCATTTGATTCTGCATTTTTCTCAGTTTCATTTTGTGAATTTTTCTTCTAATTTTTGACTCTCACAATTTTATGAATTATGTCTTCAAATCTTTTCTTCACATCTGATAATTCTTTCTTTTCACCACTGTGCTGTTTAATGCACTTTTTACCTATTTGTGGGTTTTGATTGGCATGTATTTGAGATTTAGAATATTTTTAGCCTGTGTTTTCAAACAGAAATGTATGAAACTTTTCATCACCACATTTTTTTTTAAGTTCATTGGGCTGAATTTTAAATTTACCACAGTTGGATTTCAGACTCCCAAGCTCATTTGCCTTGTTCTCAGGAGATAAAATCACAGTTTCCTAGTGGCAACCTGCCTACTTAACATGTCATTTTTAATCCTTCTCTTCCTTGGAAATTCCTTTTTCCCTTGCTGTTTACTTCCAGTAAGCACACAGATCTAGTCCTAGAGGTTCTCTATTGATATTTGCAAATGAATTGAACTGTCTTCACCCTGAGTCTCTTGATCCCTGTCCTGGTGCTGCTATGTGAAACCCCTTCGCAGTCTGTTTTTTCTTCCACTGTATAATTATTATGAAACACCTGTTTGGCAACTTCTACCAACTCAGATAATACCTTGTCTCAAATCCTTCTAAATTGTGAAGGTTTTTTCCTAATATCTGGACCTATGTTGTAGTAAAAGCCATATTTAGGGCTCTTCAATTATCCTGAATCTCAGGATCTATTGGCATATAGTTCCTATACGCCTCTTGGAGGCTTTCTAGAAAAGCATTAGGGGATTCATTGGGGAACTATAGTCTCATTCATCTTAATTAAAATAGTTGGCTTCCTAGCCGCTGCCCTTACCCTGCTTACAGGCTTGCAATATTGCTAAGCACATCTTTACCTTGATTGCTGTTCTACTCCCAGCTTGGTTGAGTCTGGGGAAAGACTTGCTCCAATAGGAATGGGTCTTCAGTGGGGGAATGATCTGGTCCAAGGACCACATTCAAACCATTGTGCCGGATCTGCTCCCTTCATCCTAGATGAAAATCACCTGTAAAACTTGCCCTCAGTCATCCCAGGTGGGCTGATGTAAAGAGATGAGGCCCTGGGCTTTTTCAAAAAAGGACGGATTTTGCTATTTCCCCTTATACATGACACTAATTGTAAAGGGAACATATAATAGAAAGTTGGTTTGCCCACCATCTCCCCAATGTGCCTGTTGTGTACCACCTCAGGCTGGTTCAAGAAACTAATTCTGGTATGGAAGGACTGAACATCACAGATGCTGATGGCACAGATTAGAAGGATGTGTCTTCTTCTGGGGGATCCTGTAACACCAGAAGGAAGATATTTCAGTTATAGGAACTTTAACATATTCTACTCCCATCCTGGAAAAAAAGGGTAAGCAGAGGTGTATATAGAATACAGAACTATCAGCACACACAAATAGCCATAAACCCTAAACCCACATGTCTCATATCTCTCAGTGATGCCCTCTTGAGAAGGTATGAGATGAACTCTGGAGGAGATCCCATAAGGGCTACTGAGGGGAGCCTAGATGACCTCTGGAGAAGGTCTCAGATGGCCTTGCAAGGAGGCTACAAAATACCACTCAAGGAGGTCTCAGATGGCTTTAAAGGAGCCTCCAGATGACCTCTTGAAGTGTCCAGTTGACCTCCAGAGGAGGTTCCAGATGGCCTCATGATGAGGTTCCAATTAATGTACTGAGGACATCTGAGATAACCTGTTGAGAAGGCCTAACATGACTCCTGGAAGAGGTCCCAGATGCCTTCTCACTTAAGTGCCCAGATGACCAGTGGAGAAATTCCCAAAAGGCCTCTTTAGGGACTCCAAATGACCTCCAGAGGAATTCCCAGGTAAACTATGGAAGAGGTCCCAAGTAGTCTCTCGAAGAAGTCACAAATTTCCATTGGAGTCAGTCCCAGATGTCCAAGCAAAAATCCCCAGATGACTGGGGGAAGACCTAGATGAGGACCTCGAGGAGGGCTAAGATAACCTCCAGATTCGGTCACAGATAGCTTCTAAAGGATGCCCAAGATGAACTCTCAAGAAGGCCCCAGATGGCCTCTCAAGGATGGCCTCTATAGATTACCCAAAATATCCTTCAGAGGAGGGCCAAATGGCTTTTTGAGAATGCCACAGATGAGCTCCAGAAGAGGTTTCAAAATCAGGCTGACAAGTTTGCCAAGACTCTCACTCCTACATGGGTCTAAAATAACTCTTGTTTTCTGTTTTATTGGTGTTTTTGTTTTTGTTTTGTTTTGTTTTGTTTTTGGCTGGTCATGGGGCCTGAACTCTGGGCCTGGGCTTCAGCTTATCTCCTCAAGGCTAGCACTCTACCACTTGAGCCACAGTTCCACTTATAGCTTTTTCTGCTTATGTGGTTTTGAGGAATGAAACCCAGGGCCTCAGGCATGCTAGGCAAACATTCTACCACTGAGTACCTTCCAAGCCCTGAAATAACTCTTATCCCTGTTGGTCCACAGGAAACAACAACTCTAGGGAGGATTTCACCCCTGAGGAATGAGAAACTCACATACAAGGAGGTTTTCCCAGGGGCCAAGGCCCAGTTCAATCCATATGGATTATGTCTATGGGGCTTCCAAAATTTAAGTCCTCTAAAGCCTGAAATAATCCATCAAGGTACGATTAAGATAATAAAATTATTTACACTACAAAGGGACTTGTGTTTATCTTGTCCTGGGCTGGATATTCAGGCCAAGAGCAGCATTGGAGACCAAACCTCAGACATCCAATGGGCAGCAATGCCCTTTGTTAATTCACCTGCAAACCACCAATACCAAAATTATGATCTCCAAAGCTCCAAACTTCAAAAGAAAAGGTTTTTCTTTTCCCTTCCTCACTCCTCTACAGATCTGTCCTTTCTTCCAGGTCTTTCCCTATTCCTCTTCCACCATTTCCTTCTTCATTTTAGGCCTCTCTACTTTCCATAGGAGTGTGCCCCATTGATGAGTTGCCATCCTTAAGGGTAAGGATGGCAACTGCTCTCACTCAATTTCCTCCCTTGTTAGGTCTTGCCCTCCTGCTGTCTCACCACTTCCTTCCCTCCAGTTATTTCCACTCTTTCTCTCTCCTTCGTTTGATATGAACACAGCCTATATAAGGGCTGTACACCTCCAGCACTCCAGCAGATCTCTTGCTTAAGTTTTCAATTGTCACTTCTCAAACTGGACAATGCCCATTCCTTTCTTGACATATCTCCATGAGTTACATGACAGCTCAACCCCTTCAGAAGCATAAATCACCCTCTCCCATGGGCCATAAGGGCAAGATGATGATTAGGTCCCACAAATTATTTGGGCCCAGGTACTTATTCAAGCATCCTCATTGATAACAAGTACCAATTGAAATTGATATTACAAACACATTATGACAGCATCAAACAATGGTGACCTCATCATCAATATGATATCACTCATGCATTTAGCCACGATCACATTGTGACATCACAAACTTATTATGACCTCTTACAATCATTGAAAAAACACATGGCCTTTGTGACATCACAGTCCCTTTGTGTACCCCTATCCTCATTGTGTACTATGACAATTGAGATCAGACATGCCATTTTATCATCAAAAAGCCTTTCTGAGATCATTACCAGTGTAACATCACATTGCTTATTGTGACATCACCAAACTACCAAGTCTCCATAGCATTATTACTTCACATTGTCATTGTGATGTCATAGGCAGATTTTGAATACCTATTCTCTGATTTCATTCTATTTCAAATGTGGTTCATACCAGAAACCCTTATGATGCAGTAACCAGTGTGTCAGCATATCATATTTGGTATATAACTCCCATTGTGTTTTTGAGAAACTAATATAACTTCATTACATTTTTCAAAATCATGGCCTTTGTGACTTCAAGCTCCCTTATATGAACCCCTATCCTTATTTCTAACTAAGAGCAATTGAAATGGAATATGTAATCGATATTACTAATATTATGAAATCACCTCATTAAATCTGTGACAGCACAGTCCTATAGTGACATCACATTGGTCTTCTGACATCAAACTCAGATTGTGACTGCTCAAACCTATTATGGCCTCTGAGCACTTTTGAAAAACCACATCATTTTTGTGATATCACAGTCCCATTTTTATCCATATTTTCCTCGTGAACTAATGACTACTGCAACAGATATGCCAGTGTAATACCACAAACTAGTATGACACCACTATAATTGTCATTTGGACACCATCACCTTATTTTGATCTCACAAAGAACAATGACATTAACTATTACGGCATCATATAGCCAATGTGACATTATAGACACATTGTGAATGCCTATGTTGTGATTTCTTTCTTTCAAATGAGGCATGTGGTTGATATCAGAAACCCATTTTGACTTCATAACCATTGTGACATGACAATCCCTTTGTGACCTCACATTGCCATTGTGATATCATTAACCCATTATGTCATCACAAATTGGTCCTGTCCTATTAATTTTTGTGACATATTGCCATTTCAACATGTTAGATTCTAGGTAAGTTCATAATCTGTTTTTCACATGATAATATGTCAGGAATGTATGGTATCAGATATCCATTCTGACATCATGGCCACTGTGACATCACACAGCTAGATGTCATTGACCACTGTGTTACATTGTGACATCACAAGCCTGTCAACTATTGTGGCAACACATACCTTTAGAGACATCACAGTCTTTGAGAACTCATAATCATTGTAAGTTAATGACTATTGATTTCCACCATGCCATTGTGACATCAACAACCCATAGTGATATTACAAATTTATTGTGGGCACCTCAACACTATGGTATAACCAACTAATTTTGACATCAAACATAATTATGGAAGGGGGGGACCAAGATGGTGTTGAAACAATAGGGAAACACCACAGCTCTCTCCAAACAAACAGAATGAGTTCCAAAGCTCAATTTCCCCAAAAGACCCATGACGGAAAAGATGACCACCCAGATAAAAAGAGGTGCAATACAAAGTAAAGGAAAAATTACAATGGGAAAACATGAAGACCCTTCCCCAACCATTGATGTCCTTGTAAATCTGTGCCAAAACGGAGCCCAACCCAGAGCCCCCAGAACTACAGAAGGCTATCTGAAGAATGCCCACGAAAACCATAGTCAAAGTGCTAGTGCCAGAATCAGTGATTGTTAAAAGAGGAACCTCAGAGCTTGGAACCTTCACAAAGAGCTTTCACCAACCCCACAGCAGTAGAGCAACCTTGCATAATCCTACCAAATTCCCCAGGCCTCACAATAGTGGTGGGAAGCCAAGAACTACAGGGGTCCATCCACAGAAGGCCAGTGCAGGAGATTCCCAGGTGCCTGTGCTGATATGGACATTGCAAATAGAGACAAAAACATCAGAGCACAGAATATGCAGAAAGATCCTCTTGGACACCTCTCTGACAAAGTGGTTTGATGCCATCCAGCCAATACTCCTGGGCCCCCAGAACCACAGTGTCCCATAGGAAGCCAAATGCAAAAACACCCACAGTGCTTACCAGGACAGCATAAACAGAGTCAGAGATGGTGTAAAACACAGGCTCTGAGCCACCACCATCACCAAGCCCAGCCCACAATCAACTCAATACAATGCTAACCCTGGTAGCAACCTGCAATCTACAGTGCACTGAGACAATAATCTGTGCCAGCACCATTCCACAGCTCTCAACCAGTTCTAGCTAAGTACCCCAACAGGAACAGCCTTACCCCTTTCCTAGAGAGACCAGTGCTGGCAGTAACCTCCAGAGCTTGACCCATACCCTTCCCCCTACAACCTGGACCACAAGTTCCACTAAAACTGTGCAAGGACCCCATCAGCATTTGAAGCACATCTAGCCCACCAGGCTTGAAGAAAAGCAACCCAGAAAGGGAGCTTAAATGCTCAAGCTGGGAAGAGCACCAACGGGCCACAGGAGCCAGCAGAAGAAGAAATCCAAACTGTGCACCCTGCGTGAGAAACCCAGCACCACAGGTCCCACTTAAGACCAAAGAGTGTGTCCTAGGATTGGGACAGAAAGACAGGACCAAGCAGGGGATGGGTGATTGAACTACATAAACGACCTCTCCTGATTGAACTCAGAGGCTGAGCACAGGTTTCAGAAGAAGCTGGAAAGAAAGGCACAGCATCCCTCAGGAACCAACCCATGAGAGCAGAAATTCTGAGTGTGTGCAGGGAGCCCAAAACCGGAGCCTAACTTGTGTATCCTAGATTGGTTATTGAACAACTCAGACACCAGCACCTACTTATAGTCAGGAATGGGCTGGAAAGATGGCTCAGTGGTAACGTGCATGCCTTGCATTCATGAGGACCTGGTTCAATTCCTCAGAACCATGTAAGCAGAAAAAAAACAAATGTGGAAATGTGGCTCAAATAGTAGAGTGCTTTCCTTGATCTGAAGATCTGAGGGACAAAGCGAAGGCCCACAGTTTAGGCCCTACAACAGACAAAAGAAAAAAACCACATGATTACATTGATATGGAAAAGGCTTTTGATAAAATACAAATTTATTCATGTTAAAGAGAATAGGAGAGGAATTTTCTTAAAACTCTGTAAGCCATATATGAGAGAGCAATAGCTAATATATTTAATGGGGAGATAGTACAACAAATTCTCCTAAAATTAAGAACAAGGCAAATATGCCCACTCTAACCACTCCTCTTCAATATAGTCCTAGAATGCTTAGCCAGAGTAATAAGGCAAGAGAAAGACTTTAAAGGGAAGGAAGAAGTTAAAGTATCCTTTTTTGCAGATGAAATGATATTATACCTCAATGATCCTAAAAACTCCACTCCAAAACAGTTTATAAACCACTTTGGCAAAGTAGCAGGATACAAAAAACCCAGAAATATCAGTTCTCTGTAACGTACAACAATAACAAATAAGCTGAAAAGAAAATCAAGGAAATAACACCATTCACACAATGACCTCAAAAAATAAAATATTTTGGAATTAGCCTAACCAAAGATGGAAAGGATCTATTTAAAGAAAAGGATAAAAACATAAATATATCAGGACACCAGGAAAGGGTGCCAAAACAAATCTAGGAAAAAAAGGGAGGGTTCTCTATGCTGGACTTAAAACTGTACTATAGAGCCATAATAACAAAGAAAAAATGGAATAGATTAGAAGATCCAGAAATAAAACCACATGCTTACAATCATCTGATATTTGACAACTAAAAATGGATAAAAGACCATAGCATCAATCCCGAAAATCTCAATCTACTGAAGCACAGACTAAGAGAGACATTGAATTTATAGGCACAGGCAGGAACTTCTTTAGCAGAGTCCCAGGGTCACAACAAATTGGGGAGAGACTCAACAAATGGGACTACTTTAAAACAAAACAATTCTGCACAGCTAAAGACATAGCAACCAAACTAGAAAGAACCAATTGTGAAAAATATTTACCAGCAATGTATCAGACAAAGGCCTATGTCTCCCCAAACCTAATGAACCAATTTCTAAATGGTCAAAAGAACTAAAAAGACACTTCTCAGAAGAGATAAAAATGGCAAAGAAGCACATGAGGAAATGCTATTCATCCATGGCTGTAAAGGAAATGCAAATAAAAACAATCCTGAGATCTCACCTTATTCCATTCAGCATGGTCTGCATCCTAAGGTCAGACAAAAACAAAGGCTGGAGGGAGCCATTGACAAATGCAGAGAGGGAACTCTTCCATTGCTGCTGCGAATGGACACTAAAATGGAAATCAGTCTGGTGGTACCTCAGAAAACTAAACATAGACCTTCCCAATGACCCAGCCTTACCACTCCTAGGCATCTATGCTGAACAACAGGAACCAGGATACAAGTACACATGTACTTCCATGTTTATTGCAGCACTGCTCACAATAGTCAAGATATGCAAACAACCCAGATGCCCTACTGGATAATTCTAATGGATAAATAGATCCAAAATTGGTGGTAACAATATACAATGGAATATTATGCAGCCATTAGGAAGGACAACATAAAGGCATTTGCAGGGATATGGATGGAAGTAGGAAAATAATTTTGAATGAGGTATGCCAAAAGAGACAAATGGAAAACTATCTCCTTGGTATCTGGATATTAAATACAACATGTAAATAGATACAACAAAGTAAACAGGACTCAACAAACAAAGAACTTCCAGTCATCTTGTTTCATTACAAAATAACCCAAAGCTACTGACCACATTTAAGGTATATATATATATATATATATATATATACATATATATATATATATATATATATATATACATGTACACATCTGAGAGAAACTAAAGAGAGGACACAGAATCAGAGATAGATAGAGGAAAGCACATTAATGAAAATGAACTAAGCAACTCAAGGGCAGCGATGGGAGGGAGGGAATGAGGGAGATAGAGGGAAAAACAGACAGTAAGCAAAAGGAAAGAAATATACATATCACTTGTTATGGAAGAAATAGCTTTATTGTCTAAGCTGATATAATTCCCAAACTATGGACCACAATTTGCTTTATGTTAGAATGTGCTTGAGAATTTAACTATCACTATCTCACAATTCTATGAAATTTGTGAAAATTAGGTCAATCACAATAAATATTTTAAAGAAAATTATATACAGGTTATGGTGGCATCACATGGCCATTGTGATACTGTCCCATTATATTTTCACAAATGTGGCATTATCTCATAATATTTTAGAAAATTCATGGTCTTTGGGCTTCCAGTCTCCTCCTGTGAACTTATATCCTCACTGTAAACTAGTCGCAATAGAATTGGACATGTTATTGTGATATTGTAAACTTGTACTGACATTACAAACCCATTGTGGCCTCATACCATTATGACATCAAAAACCTATTGTGCTATCACCATCACATTGTACCATCCCAAAACTGCTATGACCTATTAGCACATTTGACAATACACTTGGCTTTTCTGACATCACAGAAAATTTGTTTACCCATATCTTTTTTTTCTGGTTATGGGGTTTGAACTCTGGGCCTGGGTGCTGCCCTTGAGATCTTCAGCTCAATGTAAGTGCTCTACCACTTGAGCTACAGCACAAATTCCACTTTTCTGGTGGCTGATTGGAGACAAGAGACTCACGGACTTTGCTACCCAGGCTGGCTTTGAGCCGCGATCCCCAGATCTTAGCCTTCTGAGTAGCTAGGATTGCAGGTGTAAAACCAATAGCACCCAGCTTCTTCCCATACCTTATTATGACCAAACGACACTGCAGATTAGATAAGCAATTGTAACATAAGAAATTCTTTTTAACATCCCCCAAAGTGTGATATCCCATTGTCCTTATGGCAGCATCAACTCATTGTGATATCACAAATCTGCAATGGCATCATAGCATTTTGACAAAACATTGTCATTGTGAAGTCATAGACACTTTCTGAATGCCAATTCTGTGCCTTCATTCTATTTCAATAAGGCATGTAGGTTCATATTAGAAACCCATTGCAACCCCATAACAATTGTGAAATCACATTGCCATTTGATATAAACCCACTGTGCTATCACAAACCTGTCCTCTCCTCATAACCTTTGTGATGTGCTGCCATTGTGATATATTAGGCCCTTTGTGAGCTCATAATCTGTTTTTGACCTCATCATATTTCACATATAATATCTGACATAAGAAATACACTGTGATCTCATGAACACTGTGACATCACCTTTTCAAATACAATGACCATATTTTCACATTGTTACACCAGAAACCTGCTTGGAATCTTCATGCTTGTAATAACTTATGCCTTCAGAGACAAAACAGTCAGTTTGTTAGCTCATTTACTCATTATGGATTAATGAAAATTCAAATCTAAAATGCCATTTTGATATTTTCAATCCATTGTGATATTGCAAACATTGTGCCCCCATCAGCAGAATGGCATCAACAACTACATGTGACATCAAAATATTATTATGATTTGATATAGTGACATCATATTGCCATTATGATATCATTGTTCCATTGTGTTTTCACAAACCTAATATGACCAGAAATCATTTGAGAGAATTCATGGAATTTGGGACTTCAAACTCCTTCTGTGAACTTGTATACTCATTGTGAACTAGTAGCACTTCTCATTGGATATGTCATGTGATATTACAAGCACGTGACCTCACTAACCAGTTTTGACCTCATCACATCTGTGACATCACAAAACCATTGTGACATCCCACACTGATGGTCACTTTAGCCGCTTTGAAAAAACACCTGACCTCTGTGACATCACAGTCCCTTTGTGTACCAACATCCTCATTATGAACTAAGGGTAGGATGTTTGTGATGTCACAGTGTGTTAGTGATAATACAATGGCAATATTGGGTCACAAATGCATTGTGATGTAACAATGCTTGTGAGGACACAGGCCACATTTGAAATAGAATGAAATGATGGAATACATATTCACAATGTCTCTGTGATGTCACAATGATATGACATTGTGATGTCACACTGGTGTTTATATCACAGAGATTTTGTGATATTGAATGGCATATCTGATATCAATTGTCATTTGTTCACAATGAGGATATGGGTACACAAGGGGACTGTAAGCTCAAACGGGCCATGTTTTTTCAAAAGTATTATGAGATCATAATAGCTTTGGAAAGTCATGATGTTATCATGATGTCTCAATGGCAATGTGATGACACAATGGATTTTTGATGTCACAGGTGATGAGATCACAGAGTTTATGGTGTCAAGATTACGTAATATCACAATCACATATCCAATATCAATTAATATACATTCATAGTGATTTACAATTTCACAGAATGACCCTCAATTCCTATAGGCCATGAACTTTGCTAGGTTTCTGAAAACATAGTGGCACAGTGAAATCACAATGTGATGTCAAAGTATTATGTCATAATAATGTTGGGATGTCACAATTTGTTGGTGAAGCCATAATGGTGATGAAGTCACAATAAGTTTGCGATGTCACAATGGCATGCTGGATCTCAATTATCATTAACTCAGAATGAGTTATGAGTTCACAATGGAATTGTGAAGTCTTCAAAGGCATGTGTTGTCATAAATTTCTGCATTCCTAACAAGTTTGTGATGTTACCTGTGACACAATGGTTATGACATCTGCCCGTCTGATGTCACCATGGTCCTGATGTTCCACTGAATATCTTATACAGTAAGTCATACTTGAAAAATTATGATTTTTAAGAGATTATGAGCTCACACAGGGCCTTAGATATCACAAAAGCAGCATGTCACAAACGTACAGGATAAGTTTATGATGTTGCAGTGTGGTAGCGATGTGAAGTAATGTAACAATGTAATTGTAATGTAATAATGGTTATGAAGTCATAATATGTTTCTGATATCATATTTAAAAGAGTGCAATCCCATCAAAGAATTCACAATGTGTCTATGATGTCACAATGACAATGTGATATCCTAATTCTATGATGATATTGTCATTTTCTGATGTCACAGTGAACTGTGGTACTATAGAAACAATGTTATGTCACACTGCTGCTGATGTCCAAAGGGTTTTTGGTGGTACAATTGTAATGAGTAAACATGCTTTTCTGTTTCAAAACAAATGCCAGCTTTCAAATAGAATAGAATCACAAAATATGCACTCACAATGCATTTATGATGTCATAAATACAATGTTATGCTATAAGGGTATGTTGTCATTGTAGTTTTGTGATGTCACAATGAACTGATGTCATAACAACAATGTGATATCACACTGGTGAAATTGGCACAAAAACTGTGATATTCAATGACATGTCTAATCTCAGCTGTCAGTTCACAATGATATGGGCACACAAAGTAACTGTGGTATTTCAAAGGCCATGTGATATTTCAAATGTGCTAAGAGTATATAGTAGGTTTTGAATGTCACAATGTGATCATGTTGTGTCAATGGAAATATGAGATCACAATGGTTTTGTGATGTCACAGTGGTACTGAAGTCATAATGGGTGTGTGATGTTGCAAGGAGCTTTCAATAGCAAAGCCATGGGTCCAATTTCAATTGCTAGTATTTCACACTGAGGATAGATGTTCACAAAAGGAACATGACTCCCCAGTCCATGAATTATCTAAAATGTTATGAGGTTACAATAAGTTTATGAAAACATAAAGTAACAGTGATATTACAAGGGCAATATAATGTCACAATATTATATCTAATAATATTTAGATGTCAAAATTAGTTGGTAATACCATACTGGTGAAGAGATCACAATAGGGTTGTGATCTGATAATAGATTGGTGATGTTACAGTTGCATGCCAGATTTCAAATATCATTTATTCACAATGAGAGGATGTGTTCACAAAGGGTGTGCGATGGCTCCAAATGCACGTATTGTCACAGATGTGATGAACTCCTAACAGGCTTGTGATGACACATGAGTGCAAATTTTCATAATGTCTGGAAGTATGATGCCAGAGTGGTCATGATGTCACAGTGCATTTTTAATATCACATGCTTCATCTGAAATATGAGCTCAGAAGGGACCTAAGATATCAGAATGCATCATAACATAAAATTTATGACAGGACACTGTGGATATCACAGTGGGTTAGAAATACCACAATAGCAATGTGTCATCTGATATGAACCCACATGGCATATTTGAAATATATTGAAATCACAGGATAGGCCTTTCACACTTTGTCAGTGATGTCACAATAATAATTTGATGTCATAATATTTTGATGTCATTGCAGGTTTGTGATGTCACAGTGATCTGATGGTGTCATAATGACAGTGTTCTGTCACACTGGTGACAAAGTCACAAGGTGTTTGTGATGTTAAAATGTCATGTCTGATCTCAATTGTCATTAGATAAAATGAGTATATGATCCACAAAGGGACTGTGATGTCACAAAGACCATGATATTTAAAAATAGGTCTGGGATGTCACAATGCTTGTGCTGTCACAGGGTGATGAGGAAACAATAGGTTAGTGATGTGACAATGAGTTTGAATTATCATAGTAATGTCCAATTTCAATTGCTACTAATTCACAGTGAGGATAGATGTTCTCAGAGAGAGCTTAAAAGGTGCGGAATTTTCTTAAGCATTATGAGATTGTACTAGGTTTGTGAAAACACTATAAAACTGTGCTAACACAATGGCAATGTGATTTCACAATATCTTGTCATAATAATGTATTGGTGTCACAAATATCTGATGATTCCAGCATGGTGATTTGGTGACAATAGGTTTATGATGTCCCAATGGGTTTGTGATGTCACAATGTGACACAATGGTCACAATGTCTGGCAGTGATATAACCATGGTCTTGCTATCCCAATGTTTCTCTTGTATCACATGTCATAATTGAAATACTATGAGGTTGAAAACAAATTATGAGCTCACAAAGGACCTAAAGTATTGCAATATTTATATTTCATAAAATGTTTTAGGACATAATGACTTGTACATCTCATTGTTGCAATGGGTCCACCTGTATCCCAATTTAAACAATTTGTTTTTTCCCTTCCCCTACACAAATTATACCAACATCATATACAGTGAAAGCAGGGGTTATACTGTGGGAGAGGGACATATAAAGCAACAAAGAAATCATCTATATATATGTTAGAAACAATCAAAAGAAAGGAAAAAAAAACATTTGTTTAATTATCTTGGGGTTCATTTCACCTAACATCAACTTATCCGAACTTTTCTGCTTGTCTTAGACATATACTAGTTATTGCAAATAAGGGAAACCATGGGACTTGGTTGGGGTGGGATAGGGGGACATAAAGGGTAGTAGGGGGGATGGGATGGGATGGAAAGGGATAGGAAGAGAAAAAAAGGAGGAGGCAACAATATTTGATAAGAAATGTATTTATCATCTTGCCCATACAATGTAACCCCTATGTATGATATTTTCACAATAAAAAAATAAAATATAAATAAATTTATGACAGGAGAGGTTTGTGATTATTGATATCTCTATGGCAATGTGATGTCACACAGGAATTTTAATGTCAGAGTGGGCTGATAGTGTCATAACAGAAATGTGATATCACACTGGAGATTAAATAACAAATAGTCTGTGATGTTCCAGTGACATGTCTGACCTCAATTGTAATTAGGATGAGGATTATGTACACAAAGTTATGCCACATTTGTTTTGAGGTCAGAATGGGTTTCTTATATCAACCCACATGCAACATGTGCAATAGAATGTAATCACAGAATAGGCATTATTTGAAGAAGCTTGGAATTATGAAATTGAGCATGAGATTAAAGGAGGAGGATAAAACAGAAGATGTCTCCAAGCTTAAGACTGAGGTTCAGAGTAGTAAACAGGACTTAACGAAACTAAAGAACCTGAAGTTCAGGACAAAACCAAACTGATCAACTAGAAGGGGAAACCACTCTAAAAGCAGTGGGGTCTCTAGAGCTGCTAGTCATTGAGATTAAGGAAGAAGGCAAAACAGTGGTAACAAGTGTGCAAATATGGAGACTAAACTTGTGAAAAATGGACACAGGCTCAAGCCTTCTGTTTGTTTATACCTGGATATTTGGCATTCTGGTAAAATTGCCCTGGACCACTGCCTAAATCTGTGTTTAAAACCAGTGGTGCCTCAGCCTGACAAGCCTTTGTAATGAATGTAGAAAGTTGCCAATAGGTAAATACTGGAAAGCTGGAATAGGAGGAGAAGTCTCTTATGCAAGGATCCTGACCTGATGAATTTTGGGAAATAGACTTCACAGAGTTAAAGCATGGAGAGCAGATGTATAAGTATCTGTGAGTTTTAGTGGAGACTTTTTCAGGCTGGGCTGAGGCATTCCACACAAAAATCAAAACCACTCAGGTAACAGCTATAAAATTACTCCATGAAATAAATCCTCAATTTGGTTTACCATTAGCAATGGCCCAGCATTCGTGGTCCAATTATTCAATTATTAGCTAAAGTACTAGGAATAAATTGGAAGTTCCATTGTATTTAATGATCTCAGAGTTCATGGCAGATAGAAAGAATTAATAGGACCTTAAAGAAACTTAAATTAATTACAGAGACTGGCCAAGACTGGCTAAGCCTCAATCCTATTTCTCTCTTTCAAGAAAGATACACACCTTATGTTAAAGGATTCACTCTTATCAAAATAATTTATTACCTTATGTGAAAGGATTCACTCCTTTCAAAATAATTTATTATAGAACACCCTGTTTGGTTATTAAACTTGGTAAACTATATTAACAAAAATGTTTAACCACATTCGTATACAGTCTTTGAAGGCTTTGCAACATGTTCTTGGAGGTGTCTCTCCTTTGGTAGCTGAGGCCCACAGGCCTCCTGAGAAAAATTCCAGCAATTCTGTTTTGTTTGCACAGCTGGTGTGGGTCAAAAGGCAACATGCTTCTGGAACTGGAAACCAAGTGGCAAGGACCTTACTCAGTGGTGCTAACTACACCATTGTCTATTAACGTTGCAGGAAAACAGCTTTGAGTCCATCACTCTCAAATGGAAGCAACAGTGGAACAATATCCAGGGAAGACTGCAAGATGGAATGTTCAGAGACACTCAGAGGATCTGTTAAAGATAAGAATTACCAAGGGTTAATTGGTGTTACCTAGTGTCTTTCTATGGTTTCCTCCTTGTTATATGTTAAATTTCCATTTCAAGCCTGTCCAATATACGGATGAGAAGGAAACGTTTAGCGTTTGGTCAAGAAGAGATAAAGGATTTTTTTGGATATGAAAATCAGTGGTGAATGTAATAACAAGCAGGGGCCCAATAATTACCATGACCCCATGGCCCTGAAGAGCATGGGACAAGCCTCTGAAGGCGACTGGACATGCTGCTGGAGCGGTTGAGGTATCATGCCCCACAAGTGAGCTGTCAAGACATGATTGAGCAGTGGGAAATTTGGGACATGATGGTTAAAAACTGTTAGGCAGGAGACCCTTTGAAGTGATGCAGGGGTACAGTCAATATATAACCTGCATATTCAGAGCAACAGAAGAGGAAAGAAAGAGGGAAACACCTAGAAGGAATTGCAGAGACAGCAGAAGGGGAAAAAACTTAGGAAGAGAGGAATTTGAGAGAGAACAGGAGGGCAAATTTGGCAACTGGCCACCAGGATAAAACAGGATAGGCCTGTGAAGAGTGGAGAGGCCTGAAGAGAAGAAGGAAGTGGTGGAAGGGAAAAAGGGAAAAACCTGGAAAGAAGGAAAGGACTGTAGAGAAGGACGGAGGAAGGGAAAAGCACAAAGCCTTGCCCTTGGAAGTTCATAAATTTTGGGTTGGTGGTTTGCAGACAAATTAACAAAGGTTGAGGCCACCAATGACAGTTCTGAAGTTTGGTGGTCAGTGCAGCTCTTGGCTCACTCTGGGTATCCATCCAAGAACAAGTTATTTGAAGGAATCTTTCTAGTAAATAATTTTGTTTATTGTCTTAAATAAGTCTCAATGGATTGTCTTCTGCTTCATAGGTCATAAGTATACATGTTTACAGAAGGAGCTAGAAGTCCCAAAGGCCATCAATTATCTAAAATGTCATGAACTCATGATAGGTTTGTGAAAAACCAATGGGACTGTGATATCATAATGGAAATGTAATGCCACAATACCATGTCATAATAATGTTTGGTTGTAATAATTAGTTGGATTTGTCATAAGGGTGCTGAGTTCACAATATTTTTGTGATGTCACAATCAGTTGGCGATGTCAGAGTGGTATGTCAGACCTGCACCTTTTTCTCCTCAAAAGGATATGAGTTTGGAAAAGGATTTTGAGGTCTGTCTCCATAGTCATGTGTTGGTACGTATGTGAAGTCCTAAAAGTTTTGTGATGTCACAATGTAACACAATGGCCATGATATATTGAGTGTGAGGTCACAATTATAAATTCACAGTGTATTTCCACAGCACATATCAAACCTAAAATATGAGATCTAAACCAGATTATAAGCATGTCATAAATATTTTGAGGACAGGAATAGTTTTCAATGTCACAGCAGGTTAGTGATATCACTATGGGAATGTGATGTCTCAATATCATAATGATTTGGTGTCACAATTAGTTGATAAGGCCATACTAGTGATAAGGTCTCAATAGGTTTGTGATGTCACAATACATTGGAGATATTATAATGGCATGCCAGATCTCAATTTTCATTGACTCACAATGAAACAATTCTGTCATTCAATAGCTTTATGACATAACATTGCTATTGTGATATCATCTACACATTGTGACATCACAATTCTGTCCTGTTCTCATAACATTTTTAGCATGCTGCCATTGTGATAATAACTTAGGGCTTTTTAAAACTCATAATGTGTTTTTGGCCCCATAAGATGTCAGATATGTGATATAAGAAATGACTGTGACATCATGACCACTGTAACATCACACTACGAGACATCATGACCATTGTGTTTTGTTGTGATTACAATTCTTTTAAGACTTCATCACATTTGTGAGAACACATGCCTTTGGATACACCACAGTCCTTATTTGAACTAATATACTCACAGTGCATTAATGATATTTGTGGTCTGGAAGAGCATTTTGCCATCACCAACCCATCTCCAACCTATTACTTCCTCACCAGAATGGCATCACCAATTAATTGTGACAGCAAAACTCTATTATGACCTATTATTTTGACATCACATTGCCATTGTGCTATCACTCTTCCATTGTTTTCTTCTTCACAAACTTATTATGATCTGATAAGTTTTTAGAAAATTCACGGCCTTTTGGACTTCAAGCTCTATCTATGAACTCCTATCCTCATTGTGAACTAGAATCAATTGATATTGTACATGTAATTGTGGTATTACAAATTCATTGTGAAGCCACAAATCATTTGGGACCTCAACACCACTGTGACATCACTAGACCATTATAACATCACATTGCCTTTGTGACATCATGACCATATTGTGACATCTGAAACATTAAATGACCACTTAGCACCTATGAAAAAACACATGTCCTTTGTGATGTCACAGTCCTATTGTGTAACCATATCATCGTTGTGAACTAAGGACACAAGATCAGACATGCCATTTTACCATCACATACCGTTTGTGACATCATCATTATGTGACATCACATTGTCATTATGACAGCTCATTACTGCATCACCAAATTACTATAACTACAAAGAATTATGATATCACATTGCCTTTGTGATGTTATAGACAGTGAAAGCCTGTTCTGTGATTGCAGTGTATTTCACATGTAGCTTATGTGGATATCGGAACCCATTTTGACCTCATAATCTTTGTAACATCACATACACTTCATGACTTCCTCTAATGTGATATCATATACTCATAATGACACCATAATCTCATTGTGACATCACTGAACTACATCATAACATTATGACATCACATTTCCACGGTGACATCATAGTCACCTTGTAAGTGCCTACTCCATGATTTGATACTATTTAAAATGTGGCATGTGTGTGGATATCAGAAACGTAAAGACAATTCATAACCACTGAGATATCACATTGCCATTTGATATCACTAAAACATTGTGATATCACAAACTTGTCCTGTCCACATAACTTTAGTGACATGCTGCCATTTTGATATCGTAGGCCATTTAGAGCTCATACTCTGGATATGTGATCGCGATATTACAATCTGGTTTGACAACACTAACACAATGTGACCTCATCACCACTGTGACAACACAAATCCATTTTGAAATCACATTGCAATTGCAACTTCACCATCACATTGTCTCATCCCAAACCTGTAATGGCCTCTCAGCACATGTGAAAAAACACGAGGTCTTTGTTACATCACATTTTGTATAACTATGTCCTTTTTGTGAAGTAATGACAATTGAGATCAAACATGCCATTGTAACATCAAAAACCCTTTGTGTTATCATCACCAATATGACATCACATTGTCATTTTGACATTATCAGTTTATTGTGACATCACAAAACTGCAATGACACAAGAGCATTAATGCCATCACATTGTTATTTTGACATCATAGTTCCATTTTGAATGAGTATACTATGATTTAATTCTAGTTCAAATGTGGCCAGTGTGTTGATATCAGAAACACATTGTGTCATAATTACCACTGTAACATCACAATTCATATGTGATATCATATTTCAATTGTGATATAAGTAATCCAGTGTGAAATCTCAAACTATTCTGTTCCTTATATACTTTTGTCACATACTGCCATTGAGATATCTTACTCCCTTTGTTAGTTCATAATGTTTTTTAAACTCATATTTCAGGTATAATTGTGATATCAGAAATATGATCATGATCACACTGCCAGATGTCATGATAATTGTATCACATTGTGACATCACAAACCTCATAGGACTTAATCAATTTTGTTACAACACATGCCTTTGGAGAAAAAAAAACACACTCCATTGAGACCTCTTATACTTATTATGAGCTATTGACAATTGAGGTCTGGCATGCTATTGTGACCTCATCAACTAATCATGATATCAAAACATTATTTATGACATGAAGTTTTGGCATCACAATGCCACCGTGATACCACTTTCTCTGTGTTTTCAAAAACCTCTTATGACCTAATTATATTTTAGATAATTCATGGCATTTAAGACAATTTCTTTCTGTGAACAGGTATCATCATTGTGAAGTACCAGCAATTGAAATTGGACTTGTTCTTGTGATATAACAACACATTGTGACAATACAAATACAAATACATGTGACAATACATTGTGACCTCATCACTGCTATGACATCAAAAACCCACTGAGACATCACATTGCCATTATGGCATCATGAAATCATGTGATATCCCAAATCTATTATGACCTTTTAGTAACTTTGAAAAAAATACATTCCCTTTTTGTACCCATATCCTCATTGTGAACTAATGAAAATTGAGATGATTTGCCATTGTAACATCATATGCCATTTCTGATATCGTTTCCAGTGTTGCATCACATTGTTGTCATGACACCATCAAAGCATTGTGACATCACAAAACTAAAATAACACAATAGCATTATGAAATCACATTGCCATTGTGACTTTGAAGACACAATCTGAAAGCCTATTTGCTGTGTCATTCTATTTCACATGTGGTATGTGAGTTCATATCAGAAACCCATTGGGATCTAATAACCATAATGACATGAAATACGTTTGTGATATCATAATTGACATTGTGATATGACTAAACCCACTGGACTATCACAAACCAGTCCTAACCTCATAAGTATTGTGACTTCCTGCTATTGTGATATCTTAGTCCCTTTGTGAATTCATAATCTCTTTCTGACTTCATATTTCAGGTATGATATGTGATATAAGATATCCACTGTAACATCATGAGCATTGTGACATCACATTGCCCTAGTGACATCACAATGTTAAAATAACATCCAAAACCTATTTTAGCCTCTTAGCCCTTTTGAAACAAATGTGGCCTTTCTGACATTACAACCACTTTATGTACACATACCATCATTGTGTGGTAATGACAATGCAGATTACATATTTCCATTGTAGCCTCACAACATTTTTGTGACATAATCACCAGTGTAACATCCCATTGTCATTAAGCTTATTATGACATCACAAAACTAAAATGACCTCATAGCATTATGAAATCACATTGTCATTGTGACATTGTAGCATTTGGGTTGATATCAGTAATCCATTGTGACCCTTAACTATTGTGACATTATAAAGGCTTTCTGACAACAAATCCTCAAAGAAACAACTGCCCAATAAATAAGTGGTGTAAAAACTTAAAGAGAAACTTCTCTGAAGAAAGAAGGATGGCCAATAGACACATGAAGAAATGCTCAACATCCCTAGCCATAAAAGAAATGCAAATCAAAACAACATTGAGATACCTCTTCAGTACAGTTAGAATGGCAAAAATCAAGAACTTTAACAACAACAGATGCTGGAGGGGATGTGGACAGAAGGGAACCTTACCTCATTGTTGGTGGGAATGTAAACTTGTTCAACCACTTTGGAAAGCAGTATCGAGGTTCCTCAAAAGACTTCACATAGAGCTCCCCTATGAACCAGCAATCCCACTTTTGAGCATTTACCCAAATGTTTACAAACAAGACCACACTAAAGCTACCAGCACAACTATGTTTATTGCAGCACCATTTACTATAGCTAAAATATTGGAACCAACCCAGATGCCCCTAAGTAGATGAATGGATCAAGAAAATGTGGTATATATACAAAATGGAATTATATGCGTCCATCAGAAAGAATGACATTGCCCCATTTATTAGGAAATGGAAAAACTTGGAAAAAAATTATACTAATTGAAGTAAGCCAGGCCCAAAGAAACATAGGTCCCATGGTTTCCCTCATTTGCCTTATCTAGTATATATATGAATCAAGAGGAAAAGGTCAGATAATTTGATGTTAGTAAAATGAACCCTTAGATATGTATTTTAATGTTTTTTTTCTTTTATGCATTTGTTTCTAATGCATTTATAAGATTATCTCTTTGTTGCTTTGTATGTCCCTCCCCCACAGTATAACCCCTGCTTTCACTATATTTGATGTCAGTATAACTTGTAGAGGAGATGGGGAAAAACAAGTCGTTTAAGGATACAGGTGGACCTGTTGCAACAATGAGAAGTACAAGTTGTTATGTTGAAAACGAGCTTTACAACGTTGGTGTGGGTGGGGAGGATTGGGGATTGAGGGGGAGGCTGGGAAGGGATGTGAAGGGTAAACAAAAAAGGAGGCTTCAATGCTTGATAAGAAATGTACACATTATCCTGCCCATGTAATTGTAACCCCTCTGTACCATATGTTCACAAATAAAATATAATAAATAAATAAAACTAAAATAACACAGTAGCATTATGAAATCACATTGCCATTGTGACTTTGAGGACATAATCTGAAAGCTTATTTGCTGTTTCCTTGTATTTCACATGTGGCATGTGAGTTCATATCAGAAACCCATTGGACTCTAATAATCATAATGACATGAAATAACTTTGTGACATCATAATTGCCATTGTGATATGACAAAACCCACTGGGCTATCACAAACCGGTCATATCCTCGTAAGTATTGTGACATCCTGCTATTGTGATATCTTAGTCCCTTTGTGAATTCATAAACTCTTTCTGACATCTTATTTCAGGTATGATATGTGATATAAGAAATCCACTGTAACCTAATGACCATTGTGACACTACATTGCCCTAGTGACATCACAATGAGAAAATATCATCCAAACCTATTATAGCCTCTTAGCCCTTTTGAAACAATTGTGGCCTTTCTGACATTACAACTGCTTTACCGTCATTGTGAGGTAATGACATCTCAGATTACATATTTCCATTGTAACCTCACAAAACTTTTGTGACATAATCACCAGTGTAACATCCCATTGTCATTAACCTCATTATGACATCACAAAATACAATGACCTCATAGTATTATGAAATCACATTGTCATTGTGACATCATAGATACATTGTGAGTGCCTATTCTATGATTTAATTCTATTTACATTGGAGCATTTGGTTTGATATCAGTAATCCATTGTGACCCTTAACTATTGTGACATTATAAAGGCTTTGTGACATCACACTATCATAGTGATGTCACTAACTCACTGTGTCATCAAAAACCCCTCCAGTCTTGATAACTTTTGTGACATAATGCTACAGTGATATCTTGGACCCCTTGTGGGCTCATAATCTGTTTTCAACTTCATAATATTCCACATATGACATGTAATAACAGAAATCAATTTTCACTTTGTAAACATTGTGATATCACACTTCCTTTGGAGAAATCACCGTCTCTTTGTGCATACATTCAGAGCGAGTTAATGACAATTCATATCCACCATGCCATTGTTGTATCACCAAGCCATTGTGACATCACAAACCTATTGTCACATCATCACCAGTATGATATCTCTAAGTAAATGTGACATCATAAATATTATTCTGACATGATATTGTGACATCACACTGCAATTGTGATATTACTGTTCCATTGGGTTTTCACAAACCTAATATGACCTCATAATAATTTGGAAAATATATGGCCTTTGGGACATCAAGCTCTTTGTTGAACTTGTAAACTCATAACCCATAAAAGACAAGACATTCCATTGAGGTATATTTATGATAATAAACAAAATTATTTACACTAGAAAGGGGCCTACATCTTCCTTGTCCAAGGCTGGATACCAAGAGCCAACAGCAGTTTCGACTACTAAACCTCAGACAACCAATGGGCAGCCCAGCACTTTGTTAAATGATCTGTAAATCACCAACCCGAAAATTATGTTCTCCAAAGTTCCAAAGTTCATAGGGGAAGGCTTTGTCCTTTTCCCTTCCTCTCTCCTTCTCTACAATCTGCCCTTTCTTTCAGGTCTTTCTCTTTTTCCCTTCCACACTTCTTCCTTCTCTTCAGGCCTCTTCAATCTCCTAAGGCCTGCTCAGCTCTGCTCCAGTGGCCAGTTGCTGACCTTCCCCTCCTGCTCTCCCTGAAGTTCCTCTTTTCCCAGGTTTCCACTCTGCTGTCTCACCACTTCTTTCCTTCCAGGATTTTCTCCTTTCTCTCCTCTTGCATGGCTCTGAACAGACAGTTTATATATCCTCTGCATCCCTCCCCCACTCCAAAGATCTACTGCCTCATAGTTTTCAACCATCATTTCCAAAACTGTCCACTGTCCAGTACATTCTTGACAGCCCTTCCCACAGCATGACACACCCCATTCAGCACCATGCATCCTATCCACTCCAGCAGACTGGACTTGGGAACACACTGATTAGAAGATCTGCTGATTTTTGGAGTCTCCTGGTTATTATATTCCCCATTAGATTATATGTCTAATCAAATCGTTGATTCCTTCTGGAACAAATCCTAAACCTTGGTTCTCTCCCCCCACCCATAGTACAGAATTAGTACACAATTTTATACACAAATTAATACACAAAATTATCAGAAAATGAGAAAACCATACAAATATACTACTTAACACAAATTAACAATTGGTAGTTGTATCCTCAATAGATCATCTGAGTGTGTCTGAACAGTCCATCTTGCAGCCTTTTTTGGAGATTGGTCCATTGACTGTGTCACCCTGCCTGAAAAAGTGAACATTATTACTAACAGTAATACTAACATAATACTAACAGTAATCTCCATACCTCATTGAAGTCCAATTCCAAAAATTCACAGATTGAGGTTTCTCATATAAGTGTAAGTGCCCTCTCCATATGTTTCAGCATTGCAGCATTTACTTCTTGGAAATTTTCTATATATGTTACATAAAATAGTAAGGCCAAGACCCTAGGGGTTTTCAAGACAGATTTAGGCAGTGGCCCAGGACAATTTACAAGGGCCCCAAATAACCAGATATATACAGGCAGAAGGCTTAAGCCTGTAAACAATTTTCTGAAATTCACTCTCCACCTTTGCACCCTTGTTTTTGCTTCTTCCATTAATTTCAATGACTACTAGCTCTAGACACCCCACTGGTTTTACAGTGCTCTCCTGAACTACCTGATCAGCTTGGTTGTTTTCATGAACTTCAGGGCCTTTAGATTCTTTAACTCCTGTTTAGTAAATCCTAAGTCTGCAGTTTGGAGAGTTCTTCCATTTTTATCCTCCTCCTTTTCCCTCAAGCTCGCTTTCATGATCCAAATCACCTTCTCAAAGTCCTCCTCAACTTGTAAGTGTTCTACGAGGGTCATAGGAGAGTTCCTTTGACTATCCAACTGCTGTTTCTTCTCACATAACGTTTGCTTGCTATTCAGCTTCTCCTTTAAGTTCTCAAAGGAACTACTGAGAGGTTTTTTTTTTTTTCACCTCCAGCTGTTCCATTGGGACATTCTGCCTCTGCATTACATTTATGGTGAGAATCTCAACAGTCTGGACTTTTCTTCTAGTAGCTTCTCTTTCTTATTTTTCACTTCATTGTATTTTTGTGACAGATCTTTTTAACTATTTGTTTAGCTTTGTGGTTTTTTTGCCTAATGCTCTTTCCCTTTTCCAGGAATATCCTATGAAAACAACATCTCTTGAGCCTGATATATTTTTGTTTACTTTTCTTGGTCTCCTCTATAATGCAAGGCACTTTGTGCCTGTTTTACTAACTCCTCTTTCAGTTCTTTTGCTGTTGCTTTGAATTTCAGCTCACACTCTCTTCAATGTTCATAATCAGAATGTACTGAAGCCTGAAACCTCCTTATAACATATCCAGCTCCTTTTTCTGAGCCTTAATTTCTGCATCATGCATCAGAATCTCCTCCTGGCCAAGCTTCTAGTCAGCAAGGATGGTAGTGTTGGACTCCTGTCTCTCCTTCAGGTCTGACCTGTGGTTTTCATATGTACCTCATTCTCACCCTGGCAGATATACTTGAATTTTTTTGATTCTGTTTTTCTTGGTTCATTTTTGAGATTTTATTCTGTGTGACTCACAGAAGTTAGTGAGTTATGACTTCAAAACTATTCTTTATATCCAAAAAAAATCTCTCTTACATATGCTGTTCAATGCAGTATTAAGCTCTTGGTGTTTTTTTTCTGTTACATATTGGAGATTCAGAGTCTTGTTAAGCCTGTGTTTTCCATTATGTGTGTGAATATTTTTCTTCACCACATTTGTTATTAAGTACAGCGGGCTAATTTTAAGTTGAACATAGTTGGATTTCAGAGCCCCGAGCTCCTTTCCATGATTCGTAAGAGATCTGAATGCAGTTTCCAGTGGCTAACATTCTTATATCACCTGTCATTTTCTATCTTTCCCCTCCTTTGCAATTCCCTTTTCCAATGTCTGTTTTGCTACCAATAAGCACACTGATCTAGCTCTATATGTTCCCTACTGCCATTTGCAAATGAATTATACTGTCTTTGCTGATGGTTTTTTGATCCATGTCCAGGTGCTGCTACCAAAACTCCAACCCCTTTCTTAGGCTGTTTTTTTTTCTCCCAGGTTATCTCTGATATCAAATACCTGCTGGGCAAATTCTACCACCATAGATAACCCCTTTCCCTCAAAAACTTTCTAGCTTTTGAAGCTTTCTCCCAATAGGTGTGCCTGACTATGAAAAGAAGTTTATATTTAAGGCTCTTCAATTTTCAGGGACCTCAGCATCTTTAGGCATATAGGAACTATATATATGCCTCTATATATATGCATATAGGAACTAACTATATGCCTCTAGGAACCATTCCACAAAAGCATTCGGGGACTCATGGGGAGCTGTACAGTCTCACTTACCTTAGTTAAATGACAAATGGGTTGGCTTTCCTAGCTGTTGCTGCTATTCCTACTAACAGAATCTGGCAATAATTGGTAAGTGGCTCCTTACCTCGATCATTGTTGTAGACATAGCCTGGGCAATTCTGGGAAAGACTTGCTCCAGACTGGGTCTTTTGTCAGGGAACCATATCATCCAAGGGCCCCTTTCAAGGCACTGCTCTGGATTTTCTCCCTTTTCTCCCATGTGTACAACATATGTAAATGTTGCTAACACCAGGGGAAATGATCTTCATTCAAGAGAACTACACGATATTTTTCTCCCATCCTCAAAAAAAGTAGTAAACAGATAGCACTATCCACAATCACACATAAACCAATAGTCACAGACACTTAACACACATGTCTCACATCTATCAAAGATACACTCTCAAGGAACTGCCAGATGACCTCTGGAGGAAGTCCCAGATTGCTTCTTGAAGAGGACACAGATGGCCTCTCAAAAAGGTCCCAGATGGCTTCCTGTGGAAGCCCCAAATGACCTTGAGATGAGGCCCCAGATGACCTTTGCAGGAGGTCCCAGATGAACCTCTTGAGAGAGTCTCAGGTTACAAGCAGAGAAGGTCCCATATGGCTTGTATGGGAAGTCCTCAATGACCTCTGGAGGTAACCCAGTTGACCCCAGGAGTAATTCCCAGATAGTCTCTCATGGAGGCCCCATATGCCCTCCAGAATAGGTCCCAGATAGCCTTTGGAGGAGGCCCCAGATGACTTCTCAAGGACTACTGGATGGGTTCTCATTGAAGCTCCAGATGACCTCTGGAGAGGATCACAGATGGCCGCTCAGAAAAGGAACAGATGATCTCCACTGGCCATCCCAGATAGAAGCCTTATATGACCCCTGAGGAAGGTCCCAGCTGGTTTCTTCAGAGGTACCAGATGACTTCCCAAAGAGGTCTCAGATGGCTACTCAAGGAAGTCCCAGATGACCTCTTAAGGAGGTCTCCGATGTCGATCTGAGATCACATCCAAGGAGGTTCAAGATTGCTTTTCAAGGAAGACCTGGATGACTTCTCAAGGAAGTTTCAGATAAGAAAGCCCTAGATGACATCTTGAAGAGGAACAGATGACTTCCAAAGGAAATCCCAGATGACCTCCAAATGGAGCCCCCAAAATATGCTGGAAAGCTTGCCCAGACTTAATCCTACAGAGTTCAAAATAACTGTTTTCTTTGTTGGTCCTCAGCAAACAAACACTCGAAGGAGGCTCTAACCCTTGAGGGCTGAGACCCTCACCTATGAGGAAGTTTTTAGGGGACAAAGGCCTTATGCCATCCAGATGGACTATCTCACTGGGGAATCCAATAATTATGAACTCTAAAGTGTGAGACCATCCATTGAGACACATTTAAGATAATAAACAAATTTATTTATACTAGAAAGTTACCTGCAAATACCTTTCCCTGGGCTGGATGCCCAGATCCAAGAGCAGCCTTGACCATCAAACTTCAGACAACCAATGTGCAGTCCCACACTTTGTTAATTGGTCTTCAGACCACCAACCTCAAAATGTATTTTCTCTACAGCTCCAAACTTCAAAAGGCAAGGCTTCGTTCCATTTTCATTCCTCCCTCCTTCTGCATAGCCATTCCTTCCTTCAAGGACTTTCTCTTTTTCTTTCCCCTACTTCTTTCTTTTCTTCAGGGCACTACACTCTCCACTAGCCTGCCCTGATGCAGTGCGGTGGCCAGTTGCCATCCTTACCTTCCTTTAATTTTCCACTCCTCCATGTCTTTCCTCCCTGCTGTCTCATCACATCCTTCTTTCCAGGTCATTCCTCTCTTTCTCTCCCCTTCTTTTGCTCCATACATTCTGCCTATGTATAGACGGGACACCTCCCTCCCCCACTCCAATGAACCCTAACAATTTTCAACTATCACATCACAAACAACCCAGTGCCCAAAGACTTCTTGACAGTACACTATGTGGGGCTTGTCACCCCACTCCCAATAGGAGCATACACACCAAATTTTAATGGCATTTGCCCTCCTCCAGCTGGCACACAAATGGGCCGATAATGAATATTGAATCCCACCAATAATGTGAGCCCTCCTGGTTAGAACTGTATCTTCATTGTGAACTAGTAGCAATTGAAATTGGAGATGTCATTGTAAACTCATTGTGACATCACTAACCCATTGTGACCTCATCACCACTGCTACATCACAGAGCCATTGTAACATCACTTTGCCATATGACACCACAATCACATTCTGACATCCCAAACCTATTATAACTTCTAAGAACATTTGAAAAAAAAATTGTGTATTGTGACATCACAATACACTTGTGTACCCATATCCTCATTGTGAACTATTAAGATCAGAAATACAATTGTAACATCACAAACCTTAATGACATCATCAACTGTGTGATATCACATTGTCGTTATGACACCAGCAGCTCATAGTAACATCCTCAAATACAATGACATCCTAACATTAGGACATCACATTTTCATTGTGACATAATTGACACATGGTTAACATCTATTGTGTCATTCTATTTAAACTGTGGCCTGTATGTTGATAGCATAAGCACACCGTGACTCCATAACCATAGTGAAATCACATTGTCATTGTGATACCACTGTCCCATTGTGTTTTCACAAAGCAATTATAACCTCATAATATTTTTAAAAATTCAAGGTCTTTGTGAATTCAGGCTCCTTCTGGGAACTTGTATCCTCATTGTGAAATAGTTGCAATTGAAATTGTAAAGGTCATTACAAAGTCATTACAAAGCTATGACAAGACAAATCAATTTTGACCTCATCACAATGGTGACATCACAAATCCATTGTGATATAAAATTGCCTCTGTGACATCATGACCACTTTGTGACATATCAAATTATTTATGACCTCTTTGCAACTTAAAAAAAAAAACACGGCATTTGTGACATTACATTACCTATGTGTACTATCTCCTCATTGTAAACTAATGAAAATTGAGAACAGATATGCTATTGTAACATCACAAAACCTTTGGGACCTCATCAACACTGTGACTTCACATTGTTGTTATGACATCATCAGCTTATAGTGACATCCCAAACTAAAATGGCAACATAGCATTTTGAAATCATATTGTCATTGTGATTTCATAGATACAATGTTAATGTCTATTCCGTGATATCATCCTATGTCAAATGTGGCAGGTGGATTGATATCAGAAATGAATTGACACCACATAATCATTGTGACATTATGATCACTTTGTGAGATCACATTGCCATTGTGATATCACTTACCCACTCTGATATCACATACTTCTTATCATCATATGGTTTGTGACATGCTGCCATTGTGATATCTTGGGCCCATTGTGAGATCATAATCTGTTTTCCACTTCATAATATTTAAGGTAAAAAATGTGATATCAGAAATCCACTATTGAATCATAACCATTGTGACATCAGACTATCAGAGGTCATGACCATTTTGTCACTTTGTGACATCACAAAGCTATAAGGAGTTCATCACATTTGTGACAACATGGAACTTTGGAGAAATCAAAGTCCCTTTGTGTACTCATATACTCATTGTAAATTAATACTTGAGACCCCACATGCACTTGTGACATCACCAACCCAATTGAGATATCTCAATCCTATTGACATCATCACCTGTATGATAAAACAAAATAATTGTGATATCAAAACATTATTATTACGTGATATTCTGCATCACATTGCCATAGTGATGTCACTGCCCATTTATGTTTTCACAGACCTATAATTACCTCATAATATTTTCCAGAATTGTTGGATTTTGGATGTCAAGCTCTCTGTGAACTTGTATTCTCATTTTGAAATAATAACAATTGAAACTGACCATTCCATTATTGCAATCTCAAAACCATTGTCACCACATCTTCATTGTGACATCACAAAATGATTGGGATGTCAAATATTACTGTGATAGCACAATCACCTTTTGACATCCCAAAACTATTATGACCTCTTAGATTCTTTGAAAACACACGGCTTTGGTGACATTACAGTCCCTATATATACCCGTATACTCATTGTGTACTAATGACAATTGACTTGAAACAGGTCAGTATAACATCACAAGCACTATGTGACATCATCACCAGAATGTCATCACATTCTTATCATGATACCATCAGCTCATTGTTACATCACAAACTATAATGGCATCATAGAATCATGACATCTCATTGCCATTGGGATGTCATAGACACACTGTGAATGCATATTCTATGATTTCATAGTATTTTATATGTGTTATATAGATTATCAGAAACCCAGTGTGATCTCATAACTATTGGGACATCACAATGAGGTTGTGACATCACATTGCCAATGTGAAAACCCTAACCCACTGTGACAACAAAAACCTGTCCCATACTTAGTTCAGGAGAATATGGGTACACAAAGGGACTATGATATCACAAAGGCCATTTGGATTTCAAAGATGTTGAGGTGTTAATTGATTTGGGATATCACAAGGTGATCATGGTGTCGCAATGGCAATGTGATTTCACAATGGGTTGGTGATGCCACAGCACTGATGTGGTCACAATGGTTTTATGATTTCAAAACGAGTTTGTAATATCACAAAATTTATGTCCTATTTCAATTGTTACTAGTTTAAATGAGGTCACAATTTAAACAAATGTCCATGAAGTCCCAAAGGCCATGAATTGTTTGTGATATCACAACATGACACATGGTCATGATATCTGACAGAGTTATGTCATAATGATCATGATGTCACATGTCATACCTGAAATATTATATTCACATGTCATACCTGAAATGGTATATTCAAAAACAGAGAATGAACTAAAAAAAGTAGCCCAATGACACCATGTGACAAAAGTCAGTAGGACAGGAGAGGTTTATGATGTCACACTGGAAAAGTAATTTTACCAGGGCAATGTGATTTAACAAAAGGATTATGATGTCATAATGAGTTTCTGATATCAAAACTCATGCCACATTTGAAATAGAATGAAATAAGAGAATAGGCATTCAGAATGTGTCTATATGTCACAATGACAATATACTTTAATAATGCCTTGATGTCAGAGATTTTTGTATCACAACGAGCTGATGGTATAATGACAATATGATATCATACTGGTGATGATTTCCCAAAGGGTTTGTGATGTTTCAAAGGTATATCTGATCTCAACTGTCATTAGCTCAGAATGAGGATATGGATAAACTAAAGGACTGTTTGCCACAAACGCAATGTGTTTTTTCATAATAGGTGTGAGATGTCACAATGTGGTCATGATGTAACAACGGAAATGTGATGTTGCACTGGGTTTGTGATAATGAATTCAAAATGGACATGATTTCATGAGTTTGTAAAATGAAAACAACATGTCCAATTTCAATTCTCCTAGTAAACAGTGAAGACAGGGGTGCACATGTCCCAAAGGCCATGGATTTTCTAAAATGTTAGGAGGGTATAACAGGTTTGTGAAAATGGAATGGGACAGTGATATCACATTGGCAATGTGATGGAAAAATATGTCATAATATTGTACGTTGGGTTAGGGAAGTGGCTCAGTGGTAGAATGCTTGCCTTGCATGCATGAGGCCCTGGGTTTGATTCTTCATTACCACATAAACAGAGAAAATAGAAGTGGCTCTGTGGCTCAAGTGGTAGAGTGATAGCCTTGAGCTGAAGAGCTCAGGGACAGTGTCCAGGCATAGAGTTCAAGACCTATGACTGACCAAAAAAAAAATTGTCATCACAAATATCTGGTGATTCCACACTAGTGTTGAGGTATAGAAATAAATATGGGTTGCCAGGTCACAATGACAAGCGAGACCTCAATTGTCATTAATTCAAAATGAGTAAATGAGTTCAAAAAGAGACTATGTTGTGAAGACTCAGGGTCTGTGATGGAGAGGCAGAATGATGCAGGCACTGGACTCAGGATTATCTGAGGATGGTGTTTATGTATGTGGAATGCACTTGGCATGGGGGGCTATAGAGGGAACATTTTCTCCTCCTTATCTCAAAGCACATGTCACAGATTCATGGGAGCTGAGGAAGTAGCTCTTCTGCTTACTTAAGCATAGAAGAATGCTAGTCATGCGTTTTCCTGAGTACAAGGAAGTGGTTTGAGCTTGCCCTAAATTAGTTTAGATAAAAATATACAAAGACATTGTCTCATAGTTTAACCAAAATTGTATCTGTTGAAATTCTTTGTGTGAATGTCTCCTGACTAAATCTTGGCAAAGGTAATGCTTGCTTGTCTATAAATATCCACAAGGAATAAAACAGAGCATGCAGTGGCAATTACTGTTTGCACTCTGCATCCTCTGTGTCCTAGTGATTTCCCTAAACTTACCCAGCAACCCCAACAACTTAGACTTTGAGAATTGCTGACTGAACAAGGACCTTGCAGTGTTGAATACAGGAAGGGATATTCAGGTAAGTATTTTTAATTACAGGGTGATGGGACATGTTAAGTCTACTCTATACTTACATATGCTAAAACATTTACTTGCTGCCTATGGTGTAACTATTTCTTCTTCTGACATAGAAATGTGTATTAATATATTTAGGGAATGGAATCCTTGATTCCCTGAGGAAGGGACATTAGATGTTTATAACTAGAAATGAGTAAAGTATAATGTAGAAAGAGTTGTTCAAGAAGGGGAAAGGATTCCTATTAGATTGTGGTTCGTTTGGGTTATTTTACATACCCTTCTTAAAGCTTTAAATGAGGAAAGATTAATAGCAGACTTAAAGAAAGAGGCTGCCCCTTCTATTGTAGATTTACAATTGAACTCTGAGGTTAAGGACGCAATAGATAAGGATGCATCACAATTAACGGAGAAAAATCAAGATATAAAAGAGGCTGAAAAGCAACAAACTGAAAGCCTAAATAGAATGTCAGAGCAAATTGAATTGATTTTATCAAGCTTACAACATATGGAGTTCGAAATTAGCAGGGTGAAATGAGAATCTGAGAAAGTGAAAGTAAAACAGCGTTGGGCTCCTCCGCTCACGAATGCAATTTTTACGGCATCACTCCTTCACAAAACAAAGGGCTCAGACAGTGAGTCCGATGATGAAATGCCTATTTTTTTCTTATCCTGTAATTCGACCACCCCCTATGAATATTATAGCTCAACCAGCCAAATATGAGGGTGTGCTGTCGATGATATTGGTAAACTTAAGAAGGCAGTGATTTTGTATGGTCCTCAGGCTCATTATGTTAAGGACTTGCTTAATGAGCTTGCCCAACATTACAATAATTTGGCTCCCAAGGATTGGAATATGCTTTGTAGAGCCTTGCTTAAGGAACCTGAATACCTACAATGGAAAATGTGGTTTACTTAGTTATGTACAAAAAGGGCTAGACAAAATGCACAGAGCAATACTCCACACCTGCAGGTCATAACCTTTCCCATGTTGAGTAGAACAGAACAACAGAACAATATGCAGATGCTCATATGCAAATGAACTCTCCTGAAGAGATCCCTAAGCAGTTATGAGACATAGATATTGAGGCATGGGAGAGGATTAGGCTGGTAGGAGAGCATTATGGCTCCTGTACTAAAGTAATTCAAAAACCTAATGAACCCTATTTTGAATTTTTATCACGATTGAAATTACCTGGGAATGTCCCGTTGTGGGAGAGGCTGCACGGCAAAAACTGTTGTGCATGCTGGCTTATGAAAATGCTAATGAGGATTTTAGACGAGCCTTATTGCTTATTAAAGTGGGGATGTAAATACATATTTAAGGGTGTGTAAAGATATTAGAACCAAATCCCGGCGTATGCAGTTGTTTGCTGAAACTATGGCCACTACTTGGCATGCTTTACAAACCAAAGCCTCTAAAATGTTTGGATGTGGTCAAATGGGACATATAAAGAAGAATTGTAAAAAGGCTACTGATGTTAACTAGAGAAACCAGTAATTTCACTAAAAAAGGACAGCACTGGGCAAGAGAGTGTAATCAAAAATAGACAATAATGGAATTCCTATAAAAAATGCTTACCCTATGCAGGGAAACTCTCCATCGGGCCAGCCCCGGGGCCCAGGATTAATAACCGAGGACAGCCAATCATTTTCTCCCTCGTCCCTGCCACGGCCCACAGCACTGCAGTGGACATGCCAGCCTTAGAAGATTTTACTTTGAAAGTTGGGGATAGGCCACAAAATATTCCTACCAGAATTTATGGGCCTTTATCTGAAGGAACATTTGGCCTATTGACTGGTAGATCCACTCTTTATGCAGGAGTTTTATACAGTTCGGAATTATCGGTGCTGACTAAATTGGAGAAATAAAAATTTTAATGTCAGTTGCTGTAGATATTTCCTTTAAAAAGGGTGAACGAAATGCTCAAATTTTGTTATTATCATATATATCTATTGGAAAGTCATTTACAGCCTGTTTTGGGGAACTTGGAAATACTAACCAACAAAATGTGTTTTGGACTATTCCTACTACTAAAATGCAGCCTAACATTATAATTAATATTCAGGGAAAGATATTGACAGGACTAATAGATACCGGCTCAGATGTTACAATTATCAACACTCATGAATGGCCTAATCATTTATTATATGAAATAATCCTGTGTAATATTAAAGAAATTAGCAATACTCCCATAAATTCTATAGGACAAGTGGTGTTGTATGTTACTATAAATTCAGAAGATGGACAGACAGCTGTCCTTAAATCTTATATTATGGAAATTAGAGTTAACATAATTGGTAGAGATGTACAGAACAATGGGGAGCTCATATTCAATTTTAACAGTTTTAGATGGAAGGGTGTCCAGGAAGATGGCGGAGGAGAAGCTGGAGTCTAAGTAAGCTCTCGTATAGAAAGCAGTTTTAGAGTTCCAGTGAAGAGTTCTAAGCCAGAGAATAGCACCAAGTGTGCCATCACAGGACAGAGAGTTAGGCCAGAGAAGGAAACCCAGGCAAGGAGACACTTCTGAGCCATTGCCAGCAGCCGCCACAGCGGTGGCGGGCGAGCACAGGAGCCAAACCTGAGCAACAGAGAGTCCGGACGAAGGAGCCAGATGCAGCAGGTGAGCGGATTCTACTCAACACTAGCAAGAACTGACAAGGAGCAGACATGTTCATCCTGCAGTTTGCAGACCACAGACGACCCAGGAACTAAGACTCGGTGTGAGTAGAAGCCTGACATCCTCACTCCTTCTCAGGGAGCAGAGGAGGGAAGGCCACCCCTACCCACCCCCCAGGACCGGTGATCTCCATCTTGGATACCAACAAAGCTCGGAGAAGCTGCTAGGTCCAACTCAGGCATTGGAATAAAAAGAGTCATTTAGCAGGTCACAAGAACTTAACAGCTGCGTGACCTGCCAGACTCAGCTCCACCCAGGGAAAAGTCACCCAGCTCGGGTGCCAGCCCTAGGAGTGGGTTTCTTCACTGGGTAATCAGAGCCAGAGGCTGCCTCTCCCTCTAGCAGCCTTGACAATCAATTGAAAATCAGTAAACAGAAACCCTGAGAATGGCTCCAGGCCGGGCTCTGTGAGGTTTTCACAAACTAGCCCCGGAAAAGCTACTGTCTGGTGAAAGGCCTCAACTCTACCCAGAACCTAGCCTCATCACTTCATCCCCCTCTTTTGTGATACTCAAAGCAGATCTGCCTCCCAATGAACTAGCCTGGGAGGAGGATCGCCAAATCCTGTGTAAAGCAGAGCATTTTTCTCCCTGTTCGAACAAACTGACTTAAGAAACCAACAGGACCACAAGCAGACCAGAGACTCCAACAAGAGGCTGGTTACAGACACAAGGGAGATACAGGATTTTTCCCACTCCTCCCAAAAAAAAACAAAGAAGTTTTTTTTCTCTTCTTCTTCATCTTTTTTTTTAATTCTTTATTCTTGGTACTATATATATAATTTTTTTTTCTTCTCTAAAACTTTTTTGAATCTTTAACCTTTGCCTTTAAAAAAATTGTTTTCCAGAAACTTTTTTTTTCTCTTATAATTTTTTATTTTAGGGATATGTGAGTGTGCGTTTTTGTTTCTTTTTTGGTCTTCTTTCTCTTTTTTTTCTTTTTTAAATATCTTTTGGTTTTTTGTTTAACTCTACTGAACTTCTCATCTTTTTCTTCTTCCTTTCTTATCCTTTTCACCTTTTCCTCTCTTTTGTTCTTCTTTATGTGAGTTAATTGTCCTGCACATCCTCAGATAAACCTGTAGTTGACTATTAGACCCTATCCCCCATGGTGTACACACTTAATCCACAAATTTATTACTCAAGTCAAAACCTCTAAGACTTAAATTCCTTAACAGCAGTACTACCTCTTTATACATATATAATATTTTAAGCATTTTTATTTTTAAGTTTTTCACATGTCCTTTATATCCCTCCCCTTCTCTCAATAAATTCATGTTCTTATCTAAATAGCTTGTTATCGAATCTACATAATTTTATTAATTTTTAACTTTCTATTTTTTCTGAGCTCTTTTCTTTTCCCGCTCCCTTTCATCTTTTTTTCTCTCTCTCTACTTTCATCCTACCCAACCTATTTCCTGCTTTGAGATTAGGGCTTAGATAACTCTCCCTGAGCCTCCCCACATAAATCTATTCCTATTTTTTTACCCAGATCTCTCCCTAACCCTAATAATTACTGGTCTTCCAAATTCTTCTTTGCTGTTCGTAGCCCATTAACATATATTTGTTTGATTTGAATAGATGTATCTGTTGAACTAGATTGTATCTGTAGATGATTGACTGTGCAAATTCAGACTTGGGTTGATGCTTGCCTTAAGATAGTGTTCTAGCACAAAACTCGTGCTATTTTCATCTCAAATGGGCAGAATAAGCCTGAAAAACCCAAGAAAAATGGCAAATCCGGGTATCTCAATTCCCAATCTTGACAATCAGGGAACAGAACAGATAATGAATAAGCCAGAGGAGAATTCCCAAATAGCTCTACAAAAACTGCTGGCAAACATGACAAATCAAAAGATTGAAATCATACAATGTTCTCTGTATAAGCGTGATAGGGAGAGAGAGGAGGCTATCCAAAAGTTTATACAGGAATATTATAAGTGTGAAGAACGTACTCAAAAACTGATACAGGATTTGCATGAGCAGCTTGAGAATACTCAAAGAGAAAGGCAGGAATGGCATGAACAGGCTGAGACCACTCAAAGAGAACTACAGGAATGCCATGAATGGGAGGAAGCTAATCAAAGAGTAATACAGGTATTGAGAGACCAGGTAGCGAATACACAAAGATCACTAAAGGCATTCATGGAATCCATTAATAAAGAGTTGAAGGAAGTCAGGGAGACCACAAAGGGAATGATGAATGGAAGCCAACAGAAGGAATGGGAGTCCAAGGTAAGCATAACCAATCAAATAAGTGATCTGAGAATAAACACTGAACATCAAATTAAGGAAGTAAAGAAGATCATACAAGATCTAAAACAAAGGTTCAACAAAGAATTTGAAGCCATCAAAGCTAACCAATTAGAAGGAAAAGAGATAAAAAACAAAGTAGAGAGTCTTGACAGCAGGTTAGACCATGCAGAAGATCGAATCTCAGGGATTGAAGACAGCCTAGATATTATAGAGAAAGAACATACAACCATCGAAGACAAGTCCAAGAAATATGATAGATCTATACAACACTTGGAAGACACCATAAGAAGGCCTAATCTAAGGATAATCAGTGTAGAAGAGCACCTAGAAACAGAAGTTAATGGCCTAGGAAATTTGTTTAACAGGATCCTAGCAGAGAACTTCCCAAACATGCAAAAGGATAGGCCTATTCAGATACAAGAAGCTTTTACAACTCCAAACAGACCAGACCCGAATAGGACATCCCACCATCACATTGGATACACAGGATCAACTCAGACGAAGGAAAAGATCCTTAAAGCTGTCAAGGAGAAAAGATTAATCAACTATAAAGGGAAACCAATTAGAATCACCTCAGATTTCTCAGCAGAGACAATCAAAGCAAGAAGAGACTGGAATGATGTATGCCATGCCCTAAAAAAATTATCAACCAAGAATACTGTACCCAGCTAAACTCTCCTTCATAACTGAAGGCCAAATAAAAACCTTCCATAGCAAAGAAAAAGTGAAACAATACATCTCCACCAAACCAGCCCTGCAAAAGATTCTTAAAGATGTCCTACACTTAGAAAACCAACAAGACCACAATAAAGGCCAAGAAATTGCACCCAAACGGAGAATCCAAGAACCATATGAAGAACCCACTTTTCGCAGCCCCCAAGAAGGTGGATAACATGGCAGGAACTCCCAAATACTCTCAGTCCTTTCTCTTTACGTTAAGGGACTGAACTCTCCAGTTAAGCGACATTGACTGTCTAGGTGGGTTAAAAAACAAGACTCTTCTATCTGCTGCCTTCAGGAGCAGCATCTTGCCCATAAAAACAAACACATTTTCAATGTTAAAGGTTGGAACAAATTTTACCAAGCAGACAGCCCCCATAAACGGGTGGAGTTGCAATCCTAATACCATATAAAATATATTTCAAATTAAAATTCTTGAGAAGAGATAAAGAAGGTCGCTACATATTAATTAAGCGAGCTCTCTTTCAGGAGGATATTACAATTCTAAATAACTACTCACCAAATAATGGACACACAAATTGATCCAAGAAACACCACCGTCCCTCATATCCCATATAAATCCAAAGACATTAATTGTTGGGGATTTTACCACACCACTCTTTAAACGAGATAGATAAACTCAGCAAAAACTCAACAGAGAAACTGCAGATCTAAACAGCTGCATAGATTAACTAGATTTAACAGATATCTACCGAACATTTCACCCAGCAGCATCAGAATACACGTTCATCTCAGCAGCACAGGGAACATTTTCTAAAATGGACAACAGTTTAGGCCACAAAGCAAACTTGTCCAAATTCAGAAACATTGAAGTAATACCTTGCATTCTCTCTGACCACAAGGGAATAAAATTAGAACTCAACACCAAAAGCCACCAAACAACGTCCGGTATCACATGGAGCCTGAACAACACACTGCTGAATCACGAGTGGGTCATGGAAGAGATTAGAAAGGAAATTCAAATATTCATACTATTCAACAAAAATGAACACACAAATTACCATCTCCTCTGGGACATAGCAAAAGCAGTACTCAGAGGCAAGTTTATAGCTCTGAGCTCCTACATCAACAAATTGGAGAGATCTGAAACCAACAATTTAGTGACACATCTAAACCTCCTTGAAAAAGAGCAGCAAGATAAACCCAATCCAGTAGACAGAAAGAAATAATTAAAATTAAATCAGAATTAAATGAATTAGAATCCAAAAAAACCATAGAAAGAATCAACAAAACAAATAGTTGGTTCTTCAAAAAACTTAACAAAATTGACAGACCTTTAGCAAATCTTATCAGAAAAAGAAGAGAACACACCCAAATTAATAAACTCAGAGATGAGAATGGAAATATCACTACGGAAACAACCAAGATTCAAAACATTATAAGGCAATATTTCTTAAAACTTTATGCTAATAAGTTTGAGAATTTGACAGAAATGGACCTTTTCATAGCAAATATTGACATGCCAAAATTAACCAAGATGAGTTAAACCAGCTTAACAGGCCCATATCAACCATTGAAATAGAAACAGCAATAAGAGAACTTCCAGCTAAGAAAAGTCCAGAACCAGATGGTTATACAGCAGAATTATACAAGACCTTCAAAGCAGAGCTCACACTAATACTCCTCCAACTCTTCAATGAAATTGAAAGAGAAAGCTCACTACCGAACACATTCTATGAAGCCATCATAACCCTCATCCCAAAACTAGGCAGGGACTCATCAAAGAAAGAGAACTATAGACCCATTTCTTTGTTGAACATTGATGCAAAACTTCTCAACAAAATTTTGGCCAATCGATTTCAACAACTCATCTAAAAAATCATACACCATGGTCAAACAGGATTCATATCAGGGATGCAAAGCTGGTTCAATATACGCAAATCAAATAATATCATTCATCACATCAACTGGAGCAAGAATAAGAACCACAGGGTTATCTCAATAGATGCAGAAAAAGCATTCGACAAGATCCAACACCCCTTTATGATGAAGGTTTTGGAAAAATTAGGAATCCATGGAACATTCCTCAATAAAATAAAGGCAGTATATGACAAACCTACAGCCAGCATTATACTTAATATTGAAAAACTAAAGCCATTTCCTCTTAACTCAGGAACAAGGCAAGGTTGTCCACTTCTCCACTTCTCTTCAATCTTGTATTAGAATGCCTAGCTACAGCGATAAGACAAGATGCAGACATAAAGGTGATCCAAAGAGGAAAGAAGAAATAAAACTCTCCCTCTTTGCAGACGACATGATCTTGTATTAAAAGAATCCCATAGACTCCACTCCCAAATTATTCAAGCTGATTCAAAACTTTGGCAAAGTAGCAGGGTATAAATTTAACCCCCCAAAATCAATGGCTTTTCTTTATGTCAACAGTAAGAAAAGTGTGACTGAAATTAGGAAAGCAACTCCATTTGTAATAGCCCAACAAAAAATAAAATACTTAGGAATTATATTAACCAAAGAAGTGAAGCACCTCTATGATGAAAACTTTAAAATCTTGAAAAAGGAAATCAACACAGAACTCTAAAAATGGCAAAACCTCTCATTCTCCTGGATTGGAAAGTTTAACATCGTGAAAATGGCAATACCTGCCAAGTCTATCTACAAATTCAACCCGATACCTATCAAAATTCCAATCTCATTCTTCAACGAAATAGAAGAGGCAATCCAAAAATTTATATGGAACAAGAAAAGACCACGAATAGCAAAAATGCTCCTCAATGGAAAGAACACTGCTGGAAGAATATCAATACCAAATTTCAAACTCTACTATAAAGCCATAGTAATGAAAACAGCTTGGTACTGGCACAAGAACAGACCTCAGGACTAATGGAATAGAATTGAAAACGCAGAAATGAACCTACAGACCTATAGCCATCTAATCTTCGATATGGGATCTAAAACAATAGAATGGAAGAAAGACAGCCTCTTCAGTAAATGGTGCTGGCAAAATTGGTTAACTACTTGTAGAAAACTAAAGGTAGATCCTTATATATCACCCTGCACCAGAATCAACTCCAAATGGATCAAAGACCTCGAAGTCAAAACAGACACTCTGAAAACATTACAGGATGGAATAGGAGAAACCCTAGGTCTCCTTGGCTCAGGCTGAAATTTTCTGAATACAGACCCAGAAACACAAAAAATCAAAGAAAGGTGGGACAAATGGGATTGCATAACGTTGCAGAGCTTCTGCATAGCAAATGACATAGCTAGCAAGATCAATAGAAAGCCCACGGATTGGGAGAAGATCATTACTAGCTAAAAAATGGACAAGGGGTCTCATATCTAAAATATACTTGGAACTCAATTAAATCCCCAAACAACAAATCCTCAAAGAAACAACTGCCCAATAAAGAAGTGGGTGAAAGACTTAAAGAGAAACTTCTCTGAAGAAGAAAGAAGGATGGTCAATAGACACATGAAGAAATGCTCAACACCCCTCGCCATAAAAGAAATGCAAATCAAAACAACATTGAGATAACACCTCACTCTAGTTAGAATGGCAAAAATCAAGAACTCTAACAACAACAGATGCTAGAGGGAATGTGGACAGAAGGGAACCTTACTTCATTGTTGGTGGGAATGTAAACTTGTTCAACCACTTAGGAAAGCAGTATCGAGGTTCCTCAAAAGATTTCACATAGAGCTCCCCTATGACCCAGCAATCTCACTTTTGGGCATTTACCCAAATGTTTACAAACAAGACCACACTAAAGCTACCAGCACAACTATGTTTATTGCAGCATTATTTACCATAGCTAAGACATGGAACGATCCCAGATGCCCCTCAGTAGATGAATGGATCAAGAAAATGTGGTATATATACAAAATGGAATTCTATGTCTCCATCAGAAAGATTGACATTGCCCCTTTTGTTAGGAAATGGAAAGGTTTGGAAAAAATTATATTAAGTGAAGTAAGCCAGGCCCAAAGAAACATTGGCCCCATTGTTTCCCTTATTTGCAATAGCTAGTATATGTATGAGTCAAGTGGAAAAGGTCAGATAATATGATGTTAGGAAAATGAACCCTTAGAAATGTAATTTATTGTTTTTTTTTCCTTTCATGCATGTGTTTCTAAACCATTTATAAGATTATTTCTTTGTTTCTTTGTATGTCCCTCCCACACAGTATAACCCCTGCTTTCACTATATTTGATGTCAGTATAATTTTGGAGGAGATGGGGAAAAACAAGTCGTTTAAGGATACACGTGGACCTGTTGCAACAGAATTACAAGTTTTCATGTCAAAAACGGGCTTTACAACGTAGGTGCGGGGGTGGGTGGTGGGGGGAGGAGTAGGATTGGGTTGGGGGGGAGGGGAGAAGCTGGGAAGGGATGTGAAGGGAAAACAAAGGAGGAGGCTGCAATGCTTGGAAATAAATGTACCCATTATCCTGCCCATGTAATTTTAACCTCTCTGTACAGTATGTTCACAAATAAAATAAAATAAAATTAAAAAAAACTGTTTTAGATGGAGCCCATAAAGATATTATGGGTATCTGAGAAACCTCTCTCGATTGTACAATGGCCTTTATCAAAGGAGAAATTAGATGCAGCTCCAAAATTAGTTTAAGAACAGTGAACCAAAGGACATATTGAGCTGTCTATGTCATCATGGAATTCTCCAACATTTGTTATTAAAAAGAAGTAAGGGAATTGGAGATTGCTGTCTGATTTACAAAGAGTTAATGCATCCATGTACCCTATGGGGGCTTTACAACATGGTATACTATTGCCTGTCAGTCTTCCTAAAAATTGGCTAAAAATAGTAATAGATTTACAAGATTGCTTTTTTAACCATTCCTGTACATGTAAGAGATTTTAAAAGATTTGCCTTTTCTTTACCACAAATAAGTTATTAAGCCCTTTATCAATGCTTCCAATGGAAGGTGTTGCCCCAAGGAATGGTGAACTCTCCAACCATGTGTCAGATATATGTTGATAAGGCCTTAAAACCTGTTAGACAAAAATGGCCTCACATTTATATTTCTCATTATATTGATGAAATTTTATTTGCAGGACCAACGGTAGTAAAATATTTAGGATATGTTGTTTCTAGACAAACCTCAAAAATATCTTTATGATGTGATCAATTATATATGTTAAATGATTTTCAAAATTTAGGAGTAGATATTAATTGGATGCAATCGGCCCTACGAATCCCTACTTATCAATTATATAATTTGTTTTCATTGTTACAAGGGGAGCCTGATTTACATAGCAAAAGATCTTCAAGGAGGCTGAAAGAGAATTACAATTTGTAGAACAGAGCATAATAGAAATGTTTTTACAGCGAGTAATCCTGGATCAATCCATAAACTTTATACATTTTGGAAATACCCAACAGGAATTATAGGACAAAAATTAGCTACCATTAGCATGTATTAAATATTATGGCTTATGAACAACAGTTGGCAATTATTATTCAACAGGCCAGGCAACGGTATACAATCTATTGGGGTATGATTTATTTGAAATCATTTTTCCTTTACCAAAAGACCAAGTAGACTATTTGTTAAACATGTGTGAAATGCTACAAATAGCATTAGTAAATTTTACTGTGCAATTTTCCTATCATTTTCCCAAAGGTAAATTGTGGGATTGATTGCATAAACAACAATTTGTCATTAATGATGTAATTACCAAGGACTCTATTTCCACTTCTCTTACCGTTTTTACAGATGTCTTCAAAACAAAGAGTGCTTATTGGACAACAAATTTATATTGGGTGCAAAGAACTACTTTAACATAAGTTCAACAAAATGAACTTTTTGTTATTATTAAGGTGTTGCACGATTTTGTGGGAGATATTAATATTGTTACTGATTATGCCTATGCTGTAGGAGTTGTGTCTAAGAGAGTCACTGCTGTTACATATTCATCTAAATCCCAGCTAAACAAATTAAATGAACAATTACAAGCATTACTACAACAATGTAATGCCAAAATGTTTGTAACTCACAATTGTTTCCTGGGTACCTTGTGTATGACAGTAATCAGGTTGATAAATTAGTTAGTTTGCTTCTGCTGAACAGGATCACACTCATTTATATACAAATGCTGGCCTTTTACATATTCATTATAAAATACCTTATTCTCAAGCTAAACAAATTATTTAAAAATGTCCTATTTGCAGACCAATGCATCTGAGAGTTTTATCTGCTGGAGTAAATCCTCCAGGATTACCACCTAATGAACTTTGGCAAATAGATATTACCCAGGTACAAGCCTTTGACCATTTTTCCTTTGTACATGTTACAATAGATACTTATTCCAAATTTGTTTGGGCTTCTGCCCTTATGGGAGAAACTGTTAGCCATGTAATACAACACTTATTGGAAGCTTTTGCCATCAAGGGAATACCTGCCAAAATAAAGACTGATAATGGACCAGCCTATAATCGTATCACATTTGAAAGATTTTGTGAACTTTATGAAGTGGTACATATTACAGGAATAGAATATAACCCCCAAGGACAAGCCGTTAATGAATGCGTTCATGCACACTAAAACAACAAATTTGAAAAAAAATTAAGAAGGAGGGAAAGGTTGGACAAAGGTATGGACATTTTGTGGTTTTCCATGCAAACTCCTGAAATAATTTTACATCAGGCTCATTATGTTCTTAACTTTTTACACTTATCACAAGGAGATATTTTTTTAATTAATTAATTAATTAATTTTATTTTATTTGTGAACATACAGTACACAGGGGTTACAATTACATGGGCAGGATAATGCTTACATTTCTTACCAAGCATTGCAGCCTCCTCCTTTGTTTATCCTTCACATCCCTTCCCAGCCTCTCTCCTCCTCCCCCCAGTCCCAATCCTTCTCCCCACCCCCCACACCGACGTTGTAAAGCTCGTTTTGGACATGACAACTTGTACTTCTCATTGTTGCAACAGGTCCACCTGTATCCTTAAACGACTTGTTTTTCCCCATCTCCTCCACAAGTTATACTGACATCAAATATAGTGAAAGCAGGGATTACACTGTGGGGGAGGGACATACAAAGAAACAAAGAAATAATCTTATAAATGCATTAGAAACACATGCAAGAAAGAAAAAAAACATTAAAATATATATCTAAGGGTTCATTTTCCTAACATCACATTATCTGACCTTTTCTGCTTGACTCATACATATACTAGCTATTGCAAATAAGGGAAACCATGGGGCCTATGTTTCTTTGGGCCTGGCTTACTTCGCTTAATATAATTTTTTCCAAGTCTTTCCATTTCCTAACAAATGGGGCAATGTCATTCTTTCTGATGGAGGCATAGAATTCCATTGTGTATATATTCCACATTTTCTTGATCCATTCATCTACTGAGTGACATCTGGGTTGGTTCTAGATCTTAGCTATGGTAAATAATGCTGCAATAAACATAGTTGTGCTGGTAGCTTTAGTAGCAGTATGGAGGTTCCTCAAAGAAGCCACATAGAACTCCCTTATGACCCAGCAATCCCACTTTTGGGCATTTACCCAAATGTTTACAAACAAGACCACAAGGAGGTATTTTAACTAGTGCTGAGGGCCATTTTGAACAATTATTAGGAAAACGTTATTTAAATGATCCCGTATGGATTAAGATTACATTGGATGCTGAATGACAACCAGGAACATTATTGCATAAGGGGCAAGGATATGGTTTTGTGTTTACACAGAATGGCAGACTATACTGGTTTCATGCCCGATGAATACAGACACGGCCCAGTGAGTACAGCCCTGTATCCTACAAGGAATCGCCCACCAGTTGAGGAAGAAGAAATCCCCCGTGCATGCCATGGCTCACTAAGCTTTGGGGCGACATCGCCATCAGTATCAGTGGGCTGCCCGGCTGCCCAACTGGGGACAGATTAAAAAGTTGACTGGAGAAGAACAAAATATGTTGAATGCACTAGTATACCTGTCACGGCTGAGAACTTGTTCCTAGCCATGTGCGCCCTTCTTTCTGTAAACTCTGCCCATGCCAATGTAAGTTATTGGGCCTTTGTTCCTAACACTCCTTTATTGGAACCCGTTGTTTGGGGAGACATTCATATAACTGTCAATACCTTTCCTGCTGTTTCATCTCCTCCTTTAAATAATTTGTCATTTAACATTAAGGATGATGGTAGCTTTTGAAATTTTACTTACTATACTCCTTCCTTGCCTGTTTGTCTGGGGCCTCCTCTGTGTTTAGTTATGAAATGGCAACATTGTATCTTACCTGGGAAAGGCACTTCAAATTCTAGAACACAGCTACAGCGATTACCTAGTTGGACCACTAATAGTAGCTGGGAAAGAATCACCTTGGATGGCGAATTATGCTTCCCTATGTGCCCTGATTTTACTAATATTGATTTAAAATATCAGGCTTTTGTGTGGCAAGAGTGTAGATGAACATTTGGAGAAATGTATAATTTTATTAATTGGGGACCTTTTGGGCAGTTTATTAACACATGTTCAGAATGGAATATTACTAGATGTGATTTATATAATGTTACTAGGATGCCTGATGCCATTAATGGGTCACTTACCAGAGCACGATTGATGGCATGGGGAGATGGAGGCATTGCAGATGCTCAATGGGCTTTCATGGCAGCACTCACTGCTGTTTAGACTCATTTTTGGAAGGTTGCAACAGCGCTGAAACCCGTGATGCTATCAAATGGATCGTTTTCGGGAACGGCGATCACTGCGTCCACTTATAATTTTACTTTGTAGAAATCTTATGATGCAACTGCTTGTGTACCTCTGCCTTATGTATTTTTAGTAGGAAATTTTACATTTTCTCCTACTCTTTCTTGTTTTAATTGTCGCCTGTATTCTTGCATTAATTCCTCTCGATCTTAAAGACAGTGATAGTATTATGATTTCTCAACAAAGAACTCATATTTGGCTGCCTGTTAAATTAGGAAGAGAATGGTTCCCAAATCCCCTGGATAGTGTTGTTAATCAATTTTTTATCAAACTGCTAAAACATACAGAGCGTATGATTGGAGCCACTGTAGCTGTGATTTTAAGCTTAATTGCTATTACCACTGTTGCTGCAGTGTCTGGAATTGCCCTACATACTTCCTTAAAACTAAACACTGTGGAAGATTGGCACCAGGATTGACATGAATTGTGGATTTCACTGGTAGAAATTGATGCTCAGTTACAAACACAGATTAAAGTTCTTAAATAGATGGTGGGATGGTTAGGAAAAAAGTTATTGGTTGTGGAAAAAACAGTTATTATTGAAATGTGATTGCAATTCTACTACCTTTTGCATTAATAATGTAAAATATAATGAATCTACATGTGATTAGAATGTAATACAGCAGTATTTCTTTGGAAATTCTATTGCTGCTCAATTGATTGCTCAGTTACAATGTAATGTACATGATATTTTCTTAAACAATTTGCAAATGATGATGCTTCTAATATTGCTGATGCATTTATTAAACAGTTGGAAGGGTTGGAATTGAAAGAAATACTACAAAGCATTTCACACCCTGCTAGTGGTATGGGAATTATGATTGCTATTGTTTTGTTTATACTTGGACTGTTATGTTCAATTTTTATGAAACCAATGCAAGCTTCTATGATAAGCCTGTGGAAAGTTTTACTTTTAAAACAAAAGAAAAAAGAAGGAAATGGTGAAGACTCAGTGTCTGTGTTGGAGGGGCAGAATGATGCAGACTCCAGCCTCAGGATTATCTGAGGAGTGTGTTTGTGTATGTGGGAAGCTCTTGGCATGCCAGGCTAGAGAGGGAACATGTTCCCTCTCCCAATCTCAAAGCACTTGTCACAGACTCCTTTGAGCTGAGGAAGTAGCTCTTCCGCTTACTTAAGCATAGACGAAAAGTTAGTCACATAGATGAACAGTTGGTTAAGCATCTTCCTGAGTATGAGGAAGTGGTTTGAGCTTGCTCTAAAATAGTAGATAAAAATATACAAAGATATTGTCTCATAGTTTAAGCAAAATTGTATCTGTTGAAATTTTTTCGTGTGAATGTCTCCTGATGAAATCATGGCCAAGATAATGCTTGCTTGTCTTTAAATACCCACAAGGAATAAAGACAGAATGCAGTGGCAATTGCTGTTTGCACTCAGCATACTCTGTGTCCTGGTGATTTCATAGACCATACCCAGGAATCCCAATGCCTCAGTCGTTGACACTATGTTTCCCAATGCATGCGTTGTCACAAATCTCATGAAGTCCTAACAGATTTTTGATATCAGATTGTGAGAAAATTTTCAAGATGTCTGGCAGTGTGATGTCACTATGATAAAGAAGTCACAATGGATTTCTAATATCATATCTGCAATATTAAGAGGATGAAAGATTATGAGCTCACAAAAGTCCTATTTCAAAATATCAACATGTCACACAGTTATTAGTAAATGTCAGGCTTGTGATGTCACATTGGGTTACTTTTATCACAATGGAAATGTGATATCACAATGGTTATGAGGTGAAAAATTGGTTTCTGATATCAACCCACATGCCACATTTGAATTAAGATGAATCACAGCTTAGGCATTCAAAGTGTGCCTATGATGTCACAATGATGATGTAATGTCAAAGTGCTATAATGCCAATGTAGTTTGCTGACTTCACAATGAGCTCATGGTGTCATAAACACAATGAGATATTATACTGGTGATGATATCACAAAGGTTTTGTGATGTTACAATGGCACATCTGCTCTCAATTGTCTGTAGCTCACAATGAGGATATGATTTCAAAATGGGACTGTGATGTCTCCAAAGCAAGTGTTGTCAAAAATGTGATTAAGTCCCTACAGCATTGTAATGTCACAATGAGACATGCTGATCATGACCTCTGGCAGTTTGATGTCACAATGCTTATGAAATTCCAGTGGATTTCTGACATCACATGTCATACCTTAAACAATATGAGGTTTAAAGGAGATTATGAGTTCATAAATGGCCCAAGATATCACAATAGCAGCATGGCATACTAGTTACGAGGAAAGAGTGATTGTGATGTCACAGTGGGTTAGGTATATCACATTTGCAATGTGATGTCACAAAAGGATTCGGAAGTCACAATGTGAGTGAAGAACCAAGTCTTGTTTTGTTGATTCTTTCTGTGGTTTTTTTTTTTTTTGGATTCTAATTCAATTCTGAATTAATTTTCATTATTTCTTTCTGTCTACTGGATTGGGGTTTATCTTGTTGCTCTTTTTCAAAGAGGTTCAGATATCTCACTAAATTGTTGTGTTCAGATCTCTCCAAGTTGTTGACGTAGGAACTCAGAGCTATAAACTTACCTCTGGGTACTGCCTTTTCTGTTTCCCAGAGGAGCTGGTAAATTGTGTGTTCTTTTTGGTGAATATCATGAACATTTGAATTTCATTTCTAATCTTTTCCATGACCCACTGTTTGACTCCATAGTGTGTTGTTCACCTTCCATGTGTTACAGGACTTTCTTTGGTGGCTTTTGGTGTTGAGTTCTAATTTTATTCCCTTGTGGTCTCAGAGAATGCAAGGTATAAATTCAATGTTTCTGAATTTGGATGTTTGCTTTGTGACTTAATTGTGGTCTATTTTGGAAATTGTTCCGTGTACTGCTGAAATTTCCGTGTGCTGGGTGAAATTTCGATCTAGGGTTTCTCTGTTGAGTTTTTGCGGAGTTGATCTATCTAGTGGGGAGAGTGGTTTATTAAAGTGCCCAACAATTAATGTGTTTGGATCTAAGTGAGATTTGAGGGAAAGCAGAGTTTCGTGGATAAATTTGGGTGCTCCATTGTTTGGCAATAGGCGTTTAGAATTTTAATATTTTCCTGAAGGAGAGATCCCTTAATTAGTATGTAGCGACCTTCTTTATCTCTTCTCACTAATTTTGAAGTCTATTTATCTGATATTAGGATTGCACCTCACTCCTCTTTTTTTGTATGTGTAGGGTTCTTTACTTGGTAGATTTTATTCCAGCCTTTCACTTTTAAAATGTGTTTGTTTTATGGGAAATGTGTGTCTCTTGAAGGCAGCAGATAGAAGGACCTTGGTTTTTAATCCAACTAGACAGTCTATGTCGCTTAATTGGAGAGTTAAGTTCCTTAATGTTGAGAGTTAGGACTGAAAGGTTTTTGGTCATTCCTGCCATATCAACCTTCTTGGGGCCTGTGACAACTGGGTTCTTCCGATGTTTCTTGGCCTTTATTGTGGTCTTGTTGCTTTTCTCTTTAAGTATCTTTTATAGGGCTGGTTTGATGGAGATAGTATTGTGTCAGTTTTTCTTTGCTATGGAAGGTTTTTATTTGACCTTTAGTTATAAAGAAGAATATAGCTGGGTACAGTATTCTTGGTTGATAGTTGTTTGTCTTTAGGGCATGGCATACATCATTCCAGATTCTTCTTGCTTTGTCTCTCCTGAAAAATCTAAGGAGATTCTAATTCGTTTCCCTTTTGAAGTGATTGATCTTTTCTCCTTGACAGTCACAGTTGATTTCAGTGTTACATATCATACCAGAAATATTATGAGTTCCAAAACAGATTAAGATCTCACAGAGACCTAAGGTATCAAAATTGCAGCTAGACACAATATTTAAGAGCAAAGGACAGGTTTGTGATGTCACAGTGTTTGAGTGATGTCACTTTTGAAATATGATATCATTATCATTATGAGGATATCATAGTTTTCATACATCAACCAACATGCTACATTTGAAATAGAATGAACTCACACAATAGGCATTCATAATGTTTCTATGATAGAATGATGACAATGTGCTGTCATAATTCCATGATGTCATTTTAATTTTGTGATATCACAATGAGCTGATTTTGTCAAAATGAGTGTGATGCCACACTGGTAATAATGTTCCAAAGACCTTGTGATGTTAAAATTGTATGTCTGATCACAATGACATTAGTTCACAAAGGGATAGTGATGTCACAAAGGCCATATTCATTTTCAAAGGTGCTAAGAGATCATGCTATATTTGGAGTATTAGAATGTGAATGTGATGTCACAATGGCAATGTGATTTCACGTGTTTGAGATGTCACAGTGGTTATGAGGTCAAAATAGGTTCATTATGTCATGGCAAGTTTGAAATATAGGAATCACATGTCCAATTTCAAGTGTTACTAGTACACAATTTGGATAGGAGTGGACAGAAGGAGCTTTATGTCCCAGAGGCCATGATTTCTCTAAAATGTGATGAAATTACAATACGTTTGTGAAAAAAAATAGTGATTTCTCAATGGCAATGTGGGGTCACAAAGTGATTGTTATGTCATAAAGGTTATGAGGCCACAATGGGATTCGGCATTCACAATGTGTCTATAACATCACAATGATAATGTGATGTAATTATGTCATTGTAGTTTGGTGGTGTCTTTATGAGCTGAGGGTATCATAATGACAATGTGCTGTCATACTGGTGATTACATCAGAAAGGGTTTGTGATATTAAAATGGTATGTCTGATCCCAATTTTCCTTAGTTCATAATGAGGATATTAGTACACAAAGGTATCACAAAGGTATGTACAATATGATCATGATGTAATAATGGGAATGTGGTGTCACAATGGGTTTTTGATGTCACAGGGGTGATGAGAACAAAATGGATTTGTGATTTTAAGGTATACTATGTAGGTAGGTTTCTTTAGGTACCTGGTGAAGAAAATGTGCTAGTCAGGGAAAATACCAAACTGTTGCCCGCATCCTGCATGGTGGAGAGGCACGGAAGCAAAAGGAGTCCTACTATTGGTCATGGAGTTATTTTGGCCAGGTAAAGGAAGAGGAGGTGCCAGGTAACAAAAAGTTGTGGCCACACTGGAGCTGGATATGACCTCAGGGACAGGGACACTCTTATGGTTAGATGGGAGGCATGAGCTGGGGTGACCCAGGATGTGACCTAAAAAGAGGGCAAGGTGGACTACTTTCAGGTGTTCCAGCTACCTATGTAACAGAAAATAGACAGACATTTATCCAAGAGTTAAGGAAGTGTCTGCACAGGGGACTGCATGGCCTTGGGCAGACCTTACATTCCAGCCTTTTGATAATTATGAAAAAGGGTGCAGATTCTCTCTGGCTAGTACCTGCTGGCTAGAGGCATTGACATCAGGGGTAAAATGCTGAAATGTGGTCCCCTCCGGGAAAAGGCAGCAGCTGTCCCTTGGTGGTCGTCTTTCAATGAAGTCTGGGTAAAGTCAAGTCTCGTGCAGCAGGGAAGGACTGGGCAAAAAAAAAGAAAAAACAAAAAACAACTACTAGAAAGCAAAGGGCATGTGGAAGAGTTTGGGGCAGAAAATTAAATATTGGATGACCTGGCTAAAATGGCTACTTTATATCTCCTGCATTCTAATCTGTACTGAAGTTGGCAGAAATGTTGCTGTCTACTTCTGACATCTGGCAACTAGGTAGAGGAGAGCATCAATTATATAGATATTCCTTCTCTCCATTTCCCTCCCCACATTCCTCTAATATTTTCTCCTCACAATTCTCCCTCAACCTATTAATTTCTTGTCTGATGATTTAGCTTTTATTTTCTTAGTCCATGGATCCCTAGTTGTTTTTTGTTGAACTAGGTTGTATCTGTCGAATTAGATTATGTCTCTTTTCATTTTGATTGCATCAATCTTCAACTAGAGGGCTCTGTATTATGCCTGACTTAAAATAGTGCTCTAGGACTGAATGGGCAGAACAAGCCAGAGAAACACAAGTAAAATGGTAACTCAAAAACATGGTAATCAGGGAAAAGAGCAGTTAATGAATAATTAGAGGAGAGTTCCCAAATTCTCTAGAAATATTACTGGTAAGTTTGCTGAGTGAAGATCGAAAGCCTGCAAAGGATTCGGTATAAGCATGATAGGGATATGCATCAGCATGATGAGAATAACCAAAAATTAATTCAAGAATTTCATGAGCATTAGAAGGCCAATGAAAGATTAACAAAGGAATTGCCTGAATGAGAGGTGAACAAAAAACAAAAAATTAATAGATATAATCATGGAACACACAAACAGGAAGCTGCAGAAACATATGGAGGCCACAAATTTAATGCTGATAGAAGCCAACTGAAGGAAAGGCAGTCCAAAAAAACTATAACCAGTCAACTAAGGGATTTGAGCATTAACTCTGAAAAGAAATTGAGGAGTTAAACAAGTCTATAGAATATCTAAAACAAAGCTTCAACGAGGAATTTGACACCATTAAATCTGACTAATTAGAATGAAAGGAAAGAAAAAAAGTTGAAAGCTTTGACAGTAGGTTAGCCCATGAAGAAGATCCAATCTCTGTGTTTAAACACAGTCTAGACATGAGAGAAAGAACAGACAAGTATTCAAGACAAATCGAAGAAATAAGATAGATCTATTCAACATTTATAAGACACCACCGGAAAGCCTAATTTAAAGCTGAGGGTTATAGAAGAGGGACTAGAGACAGATGTGAAAGGTTAGTGAAATTTAACAGGATCCTACCAGAGAACTTCCCAAACATGCAAAAAGATAGACCGATTGAGATACAAGAAGCCATTATCACTCCAAAGGGATCAGAGCCGAACAGGACATGCCACCATCACATTGTAATCCCAAAAAGATCAATGGAAAGAAAGGAAAGGATCCTTAAAGCTGTCGGAAGAAAAAGTCAATCACTTATAAAAGGAAACCTATCAGAAAAACTTCCTCATGCTCAGCAGGAACAATGAAAGCAAGAAGAGTCTAGAATTATGTTTGTCATGCCCTAAAGATAATTATCAACCAGGAACACTGTACCCAGCTAAACTTTTCTTTATAACAGACCAAATAAAAACCTTCCAAAGCAAAGAAAAATTGAACCCATATATCTCTACCAAACCAGGCCTACAAAAAATTGTGAAAAATGTCCTACACATTAAAAACCAACAAGACCAAAATTAAAGCCTAGCAATAGCCCCTACACAAACAACACAAGAAATATAGGTAGTTGCCAGTTGGTAAAACCCCCAGGAACATGGATAACATGGCAGAAACTGCCAAAAAAACTTCTGTCTTTACTCTCAATATTAATGGACTTTATTTTTCAATTAAGGGACATAGATATTCTAGTTGGCTAAAAAAGGAAGATCCTTCTATCTGCTGCAATCAAGAGACAGATCTTGCCCCAAAAAAGCAAATACATCCTGAAAGTTTGGAATAATTTCTACCAAGCAAACAGTCCTCATAAACTGGTGTGAGTTGCAATTGTAATATCAGATAAAGTAGACTTTAAATTAAAGTTGAGAAGAGATAAAGAACATCATTACATACTAATTAAGAGATCTCTAATTCACGATGATATTACAAGTTTAAATATCTATTCACCAAAAACGGAACACACATATTTATTCCAGAAACATTACTTTCCATAAAATACAACATAAATACAAAGATATTAAATGTTGCAGACTTTAACATAACATTATCCTTGCTAGATAGATCAACCCAGGAAAAACTCAAGAAATCTCACACCTAAACAACTAAATAGATCATGTAGGCTTGACATCTCCTGAATATTTCACCCACAAGGAGCAGAATTCACTCTTCTCAGCAGCACGTGGAACATTCTCCAAAATAAACCACATATGCAAGTTCAGAAATATTGAAATTATCCCCTGCATAATAAAAGTGGAATTCAACGCCAAAAGCCACCAAAGAAATCCTGTATCACAGGGCTGAGAAGGTGGCTCAGTGGTAGAGCGCTTGCCTTGCATGCATGAGGCCCTAGGTTCGATTCCCCAGCAACAAGTAAGCAGAAAAAAAAATCCGGAAGTGACACTGTGGCTCAAATGGTAGAGTGCTAGCCTTGAACTGAAGAACTGAGGGACAGCGCCCAGGCCCAGAGTTCAGGTCCCACAACAGGACCCAAAAAAAAATTAAAAAAAAAAAGAAATCCTGTATCACATGGAGGCAGAACAACACACAATTGAACCACCAGTGTGCCTTGGAATTCATTAGGAAGGAAACTCAGATGTACATGATATTTAACAAAAAGGAACACACAAATTACTAGCTCCTCTGGGACACAACAAAGGCAGGTTATAGCTCTGAGTTCCAATTACAACAAATTGGAGATATCTGAAACCAAAATTTAATGAGATACCTAACCTTCTTGAAAAAGTGCAATAACCTAAACCCCAATCCAGTATACAGAAAAAATAATCAAAATTAAATCAGAATTAAATGAATCAGGTTCCAAAATAAACATAGATAGCATCATCAAAAAACAGTTGGTTCTAGGGAAAAAAATAACAAAATTGACAGACTTAGCAAATCTTATAACAGAAAAAGAGAACACACCCAAATAAACAAACTCAGATAACAATGGAAACATCACCACAGGAAAACAACAACAACAATAACAACAACAAAAAACAAGATTCAGAACATTCTAAGGAAATACTTCTCAAACCTTTATGCTAATACGTTCGAGAATCAGAAGGAAATGGTTGATTTTTAGCAAATTTTGTAATGCCCAAACTAAACCAAGATGATTTAAAGCAACTAACAGAAGCAAATCAAGCATCAAAATAAAAGAACAATAAGAGACCTCCAACCCAAGAAAAGTCCAAAACCAGATGGATTTACATGTGGACTACACAAGGCATTCAAAGCAGAATTCACCCCAATACTTTTCCAAATCTTCAATAAAATTGATAATGAGAGTTCACTACCTAAGAATTTCTTTGAAGTTGTAATAACCCTTATTCCAAAACCAAGGAGGAACTCATCAAAGAAAGAGACCTTTTTCTTTGATAAACATCGATGCAAAATTTCTCAAAAAAAATTTGGACCAAACAAATTCCAAAACAGCAAAAAAAAACAAAAAACAAAAAACATTGTAAAGCTGGTTTTGACATGACATTTTGTACTTCTCATTGTTGCAACAGGTCCACCTGAATCCTTAAACGACTTGTTTGTCCCCATCTCCTCCACATGTTATACTGACATCAAATATAGTGAAAGCGAGGGTTACACTGTGGGGGAGGGACATACAAAGCAACAAAGAAATAATTTTATAAATGCGTTAGAAACACATGCATGAAAGAAACGAAAACGGTGTGTGTGGGTGGAGGGGGGTATAATTGGGTGGGGGGAGGGGGGTAAAATTGGGTGGGGGGAGGAGGGAGGCGGGGAAGGGAAGTGAAGGGTAAACAAAGGAGGAGGCTGCAATGCTTGGTAAGAAATGTATGCATTATCCTGCCCATGTAATTGTAGCCCCTCTGTACAGTATGTTCTCAAATAAAATAAAATACGATTAAAAAAAATGGTACAGACATGATGGAATACAGTAAAAAAAAAAAAAAAAAACATACACCGTGACAAACTGGATTCACTTCAGGGATGCTATGCTGGTTCAATATTTGCAAGTCAATCCATACAAATAACCATGTCAGCAATAGCCAGGATAAGAACCACATGAAGGAAAGCATTTACCCACATACAACCTCCCTTTATTATGAAAGCTCTCAAAAATCAAGGAATCCACAAAACATTCCTCAATATAATAAAGGATGTGTATGACAAACCTAGAGCCAGCATTATACTTAATGGTGCAAAGCTAAAGCCATTTCTTCTAAATTGAGGAATGAGACAAGAATGTCCACTCTCTCAACTTCTCTTCAATTTAGAATTAGAGTGACTCGCTAGAGGAATAAGACAAGATGAAAAGAAAGGAGATCCCAAAGGAAAGATGAAGTAAAACTCACCTCTCTTTGCAGATGACATGATCTGGTATAGAGAGAACTCCATGGACTCCACACTCAAGTTACTGGAGCTGATCCATAACTTTGGCAATGCAGGAGGATATAAAATTAAACCTCAAAAATGAATGGCTTTTCTGTATGCCAATAAAAAGAAAGATAATGCTGAAATAGCAAAGCAACTGCTTTTATAATAGCCACACAAAACTAAAAAACTAAAATAAAGAAGTGAAAGACCTCTATGATAAAAACTTTTGAAACCTGAAAAGGAAATTAAAGCAGAACTGAGGAAGTGGAAATATCTATCATGATCCTGTCTTGGTAGGATTAACATTATGAAAATGGCAATAATGCCAAAGTCTATCTACAATTTCAATGCAGTACATATCTATATTCCAACCTCATTCTAAAATGAAATAGAAGAAGCAACCCAAAATCTTATATGGAACAAAAGACCCCAAATAGCAAAAAATAATTCTTAGCAGGGAGAAAATTACTGGAATAATATCAAAACAAACCTTCAAACTCTACTACAAAGTCATAGTAATTAACACAACGTGGTACTGGCACAAAAACAGGCCTAAGTATCAATGTTACCAAACTGAAGGTCCACAAATGAACCCACAGTCCTAGAAACACCTAATTCTCAATAACAGAGCAAAAAAATATAGAATGGAAGAAAGGCATCCTCTTCAGTAAACAGTGTATGCAATATTGGTAAACTACGGAGAAAAATGAAGGTTGATTCATATATATCACCTTGCACCAGACTCAACTGTAAATGGATCAAAGACCTCAAAGTCAAAGCAGACACCTTGGAAACATTACAGGAAGGAATAGGAGAAAAAATCTAGGACTCTTAGGCACAGGCCAAAATTTTCTTAATAAAGGTCCATAAATGCAACAAATCAAATATATTTTGGTCAAATGGGATTGCATGACATTACAGGAAGGAATAGCAGAAACTCAAGGCTCCTTGGCACCAGCTGAAATTTTCTTAATGAAGTCCCAGAAACAAACAAATCTAAGAATGGACAAATGGGATTGCATGAAATTACAGTGTTTCTGCAGGGAAAAGGATATAGCTAGCAAGATGGTGTGAAAAGGACAATGTGATGTCCCACTTGTAATGTTGTCAAAAATGTTTTGTATTGTTACAATGGCATGTCTGATCTCAACTGTCATTAGTTCACAATGAGGATATCAGTTCAATGTATAAATGTGATGCCACAATGGCTACATGTTTTTATAAAAGTAATAAGAGGCCATCATAGGATTGCAATGTCATAATGTGGTTCTGATGTCTCAATGGCAATGTGATGTGCAATGGGTTTGAGATGTCAAAATGTAGTGAGGTCAAATGGGTTTGTGACTTTATGAGTTTTTAATATCACAATCTCATGTCCATTTTCAATAGCTACTAGTTCACAATGATGATATGAATTCACAGAAGGAGCTTGAAGTCTCAAAGACAATGAATACTGCCAATGTGATATCATAGGCTCTTTGTGAGCTCATAGTCTGTTTTCCACCTCATAATATGTCAGGAATGATATGCGATATCAGAAATCCACTGTTACGTAAGGATCACTGTGACATACTCTTACAGACACCTGACCTTTGTGTCATATTTTGACAGCACAAATCTGTTAAAACTGTATCATATTAATGACAAAACATGCCTTTTGAGACATCAACATCACATTGAGAACTCATATACTCATTGTGAGGTAATGAAAATTGAGATCCGGCATGTGATTGTGACACCACCAATCCATTGTGACACCTATTGTGTCCTGATCACCAGTGTGTCAACACCAACTCATTGTGAAATCAAAATATTCTTATGACATGATGTAACATCATATTTAAACTGTGATTTCACTATACCATTGTGTTTTCACAAACATATTTTGACCTGATAACATTTTACAAAACTCATGGTCTTTGGGACTTTAAATTCCTGTGACCTCATATCTTCATTTTGAACTAGTAGCAATTGCAATGCGGTTGCCATATAACAAACTCATTGTGACATCACACACCCACTGTCACCTCATCACCATTGTAACATGACAACCCAATTGTGATATTATATTGCTGTTCTGACATCAAGATCACATTGTGACATTACAAAACTCATGAACTCTTAGCACCTTTGTAAAAAGACATGGCCTTTCCGTCATCACAGTCCCTGTGTGTACTCATATCCTTATTTTGAGCTAATGTCAAATGAGATCACAGATGCCGTTTTAACATCACAAACCCTTTGTTCCATCATCTCTAATGTGTCATCATAGTTTTTTTATGACACCATCTGCTAATTGTAACCTCACCAAATTACCATAGCATCATAGCATTATGATATCATGTCATTTAGATGTGTTTGCAAAGGGGGTATGCTGATTCTCAGGTCCCATCAATTATTGGGTCCCCACTGGTTATTATCTCCACTGGTTTTCATGTCCAAACAAATCCTTGAATCGTTCTAGACCATAACCTAAGCATCCCTTCTCTCCCTGAATTGAACTGACTTGAAATGCAAATTTAGCAGATAGCATGGAGGAAACCATAGAAACACACTAGCTAAAAAGAATTAACACTTGGTAAGTGTTATCCTTAACAGATCCTGAGTGTCTTGAACTGTCCATCTTGCAGTCTTCTCTGGATATTGGTCCACTGCCTGTTTCACTTGATAGTGAAATATGCTGTTTCCATGCATATTTAATAGGCAGTGGTTTAGTTACCACAATCGAGTAAGGTCCTTGACACATGGGTTCAGGAGCACAATAGCTTTTAACCCACACCAGCTGTCCAGGCAAGAAATGGTTGGTGGAGTTTTACTCAGGATGAACCTTAGCTACCAAAGTAGAGGGATATAAATGAACTTCTTGGGAAACCGGCAGGGACTATACAAGATTGTGGTTAGACATTTATGTTACTATAGCTTTCCCAAATTTAGGAGCCAAAGGCTGTGATCTACCATAAATTATTTGAAAAGCAGTGAATAAATATGGGGTGATTTCTGCTCAAAGAGAGCCAACAGTAGCCTGTTTACCCAGTCATGGCTAGTCTCTGTAATTAATTTAAAGTTTCCTTAAACTTCTACCAGTCATGAACTCTGAGGTCAATAATACAATGTAATTTTCAATTTATCCCTAGGGCCTTAGCTAATTGAGCAACCTGGGCTGTGAAGTCCTGCCCATTGTAGGACCCCACTGCTGTCAGTAAGTCAAATTGAGGAAATAGGGTCATGGAATAAATTTTTGGCTGTTACCTGACTGGTTTCCATTTTTGTTAGGGATGCCTCAGTCCAGCTTGGAAAAGTGTCCACTACCACTAACAGATACCTAAAATCATACATTCCAGACTTTCTCTCTGTGAAGTCCACTTCCCAAAATTCATCAGGTGAGGTTCTTCACATAAGCCCTCACTATATCTTCAAGCTCTCTAGCATTTATCAGTTGACAACTTTCTATATACATCACATAAGCTTGTCAGGCTGAGGGCCCATTGGTTTTCAAGACAGTTTTAGGAAGTGACACGGGACAATTTATCAGGGTGCCCAATAACTAGATATAAATGAACAAAAGGCTTGTAACCATTTTTCACAAGTTGAGTCACCACATTTGCAAGCTTGTTACCACTGTTTTAACTTCTTCCTTTCATCTTAATGACTAATATCTCTAGAGACCCAAATGATTTTAGAGTGGTCTCCTGAGCTACCTGACCAGCTCAGTTGTTGCCATTATCCTTGGGGTCTCTAGTTTCTTTAACTTCTGGTTAGAACTCTGAACCTCAGTCTGCAGATTGGAGACTTCTTCCGTTTTGTCCTCCTCCTTGCTTTCATGATCCAATCTCCTTCTCAAAGTCTTCCTTAACCTGAAAGTGTTCTGCAACGGTCACAGCAGAATTCCTTTACCGTCTAACTGCTGCTCCTTCTCACAGCACATTTGCTTGCTCTGCAGCTCCTCCTTAAAGTTCTCAGTGCTGTAATTGAGTGGATTTGTTTCCTTGATCCACTTGTTCCATTGCTCCACAATGCTTCTCCTTACATTTTTGGTGAGGATCTTGTTGCTCTCTTTGTCTTTTTCCTATAGTAGCTTGTTTTTCTTGTTTTTCACTTCTGTGTATTTTTGTGACAGATCATTCAACTGTTTAACTCTTCTGTTTTTCTGCCTAATACTCTTTCCCTTTCGCAGTCATTCCCTATCCGTGTATGTGTGTCCTTCTTCTCTTTCTGAAGAGAACAATCTCTTTCTTGAGCCTGATATTTTTTTATTTACTTTTTTGGCCTCCTATTCTAGGACATGACACTTCTGTGTCTGCTTCACTAACTACACTATCAGTTCTTTTTCTGTTGCTTTGAATTTCTGCTCACACACTTCAAAGCTTATAATCCATCTGTACTTCAGCCTAATACATTCTTGTACCATGTCCATATCCTTTTAATGGGCCTTGATTTCCACATATAACATCTGGTTCTCCTCCTGGGCTGGCTTGTATTCAGCAAGGATGGCAGCATTGGCATCCAGTGCGTCTTTCAGCCTCACACATGTGGTCTCTAACTTTGCCTCATGCTCACCCAGGTGAGTGGGTCTTGGATTTCATTTCAAACAATGTTTTCTAGGTTCATTTTGAGCATTTTTCTCATTTTTTTTACTTTTACATGTTCCTTTTTTTTTTGAAATCTATTTTTCATTTCTCTCTCAGATTTCTCCACTGTGGCCTTCAATGAGCTTTTAACCTCTTGGTGTATGTTGACTCCACCTATTGGAGACTCAGAGCCTTTCTTAAGCCTGTTTTCAGACAGAAGTGGGACTGTGATGTCAAAAATGTGAGTTGGCTTTCCAAAGGTGTTAAGAGGTCATAATAGATTTGGGATGTAACAATATGATCATGATGTCACAAACAGCAATGTGATGTCAGGAGGGGTTTCTCATGTCACTTTGGTGATTAGGTCACAATGGTAATGGATATCACAATGAGTTTGTAATATCACAAGCACATATTTATTTTCAATTGCTACTAGTTCACAATGATGATAAAAGTTCACAAAAGAAGCTTCCAGTCCCAAAGAATATGCATTTTCTTTTCTATTTTTTTGTTAGTCATTGGGCTTGAACTTTGGGGCTCAGCACTATCAGCTCTTCAGCTGAAGGCTAGCACTCTACTGCTTGAGCTACAGTGCCACTTCTTGTTTTGTGGTGGTTTATTAGAGATAAGCGTTTCGTTGAAATTTCTGCCCATGCTGGCTTTGAACCATGATCCTCAGATCTCAGCCTTCTTGGTAGCCAAGACAACAAATTCCTGAGCCACCAGTGCCCAGTTACTTTAAAGTTTCTAAAATATTATGAGGTCACAGTAGGCTTCTGGAAACATAAAGGGGTTCTGATATCATGAGGGCAATGTGATGTCACAATACCATGTATTGATTAAATTATTTATTCTCATCCTGGTCATGAGATCACAATAAGTTTGTAATGTCACTATCAGTTGTTGATGTCACAATGGCATCTCACATCCCAGCTGCCATTAACTCATAATAAGTATTTGAGTTCCCACAGGGACTGTGATGTCTCAAAATGCATGTGTTGCACAAATGTGATGAAGTCTTCACAGGTTTTTGATGTCACAATGGTACACAATGATCATGACATCTGTCATTGTGATGTAACAATGGTGATGATGTCACAATGGATTTCTGATCTCATGTCATACATGTATTTCAATTATTACTAGTTCACAATGAGGATATGAGTTCACAGAAGGAACTTGAAGTCCAAAAGGACATGAAATTTCTAAAATGTTATGTGGTCATTATAGGTTTTGCAAAGGCCAATGGGACAGTGATATCACACTTGCAATGTGTGTCACAATATCATGTCATAACAATGTTTTGATGTCAAAATTAGTTGATGATGACATTTATGGGTCACAGTTGGTTTCTGATACCAACCCACATGAAACATTTGAAACATAATGAAATCTCAGAGTAGACATTTTCAATGTTTTTAAGACATCACTGATATTGTAATGTCATAATTCTATGATGTCATTGTCATTGGTGTTGTCACAAGGAGCTGATGGTTTCATAACTACAATACAATGTCACAGTGGTGATGATGTCACAAAGTTTTTGGGATGTTATAATGGCAGGTCTGATCTCAATTGTCATTAGTTTGCAATGAGGATATGGACACAGAACAAGACTGTGATGTCATAGATACCATAATGAAGTCAAAATCAGTTTGTTGGGACACAACAAGTTGGTAATATCACAAACGCATGCTCAAACTCAATTGCTACTAATTCACATTATTTATGAGTTCACAGGAGCTTGAAGCCACAATGACCATAAGTTTTCTGAAATGTTATGAGATCTTTCCAGGTTTGTGAAAACACAATTTATCAGTGATATCACAATGTCAATGAGATTTCACTACATCATGTCATAGTCTTGTTTTTATGTTACAATTATTTGGTGAGACCATACTGGTGATAACATCCAATGAATTTTGTTGGTCATTCATAATATTATGCCAGTTCTCATTAGTCATTAAATTACCATCAGTATATGAGTTGACAAAGGGACTGTGTTGTCTACAGTCATGTGTTGTCAGAAAGGAGATGAATTCATAAAAGTTTTGTAAATTCACAATGTGACACAATATTGATGATTTTTGGCACTGTAATGTCACCATGGTCATGAGGTCACAGATGATTTCTGATATCAAATATCATACCTAAAATATAATGAGATCAAAAACAGATTATAAGCTCACAAAAGTCCTAAGATGTCAGAATGGCAGAATGTCACAAAAGTTCTGAGGACAGAATAGGTTTGTGATGTCACAATGTCTTAGTGATATCACAATGGCAATGTAATGTAATAAAGAGAGTTTGATGTCTCAATGGTTATGTGGTCACAATGGGTTTCTGATATCAAGGCCCATGCCAGATTTGAAATAAAATGAAATCACAGATTAGGTATTCATAATGTGTCTATTACATCATAATGACACAGTGATGCCATAGTATTATGATGTTATTGTAGTTGTGTGTGTCACAATATGCTGATCATTTCATAAATGCAATATGATATCTCACTGGCTATGGTGTCACAAAGGGTTTGACATTACAATGGGCTGTCTGATCTCAATTGTCCTTTGGTCACAATGAGGATAGGCATATACAAGGCACTCTGGTATCACAAAAGACATTTTTTTCTAAAGTTGCAATGAAGTCATGATTGTTTTGGGATGTCAGAATGTGATCATGTTGTCACATCAGTATTATGATATCATAACGGGTTTTTGATGTCAGAGTGGTGATGAGGTCATAATGGGTGAGTGAGATCACAAGAGTATGAAATAGCTCAATGACCTGTCCAATTTCAATTGCTATTAGTTCAGAATGAGGATACAAGTTCACAGAAGGAGCTTGAAGTCCTAAAGGTCAAGAATTGTCTAAAATGTATGATATAATACGTTTATGAAAGCAAAGGCAATGTGATGCAAAAATATTGTGACATAATAATTTTATGATGTCACTATTGGTGATGCCATGCTGGTGATGAAATCACAATATGTGTATTATGTCACAATGGCATGCTGGATCTCAATTGCCATTAGTTCATAACGAGTTTAACTAGGTACATGAAGGTCCTCTGATGGCACAAAGTCAATGTAATTTTCAATGTTATTTACATAATAGGTTTCACATTTTTGTGTTGATGTCACAATGACAATGTGATATCTTAATAGATTTGTGAAGTCACAATTGATGATGCCACAATGTGTTTGCAATGTCAAAATAAGTTTGTAATAATACAATGACATGTACAATTTCAATTGCTACTAGTTCACAAAAGGAGCTTCCATTCCCAATGTACATGCATATTCTATAACATTATGATATAATAATAGGTTTCTGAAAACACAATGGCAATATGATATCACAATGGCAATGTGATGTCAGAATGCCATCTTGTCCTAATGAATTATTGTCACAATTGGTGTTGAGTTCACAATAACTTTCTGATATCAAAATGGGTTGGGGATGTTACAATGGCATGGGGATATCAATTTTCATTAACTCACCATGAATATGTAAGTTCACAAAGGAACTGTGATGAATCCACAGGCATGTGTTGTCACAAAGGTGATAAAGTCCTAACAGGATTGTGATGCCACAAAGTGACACAATGATCATGATATCTGGCAGTTTGATGTCACAATGCTCATTGTATCACATTGGATTTCCATATTTCATGTTATACCTGAAATATTATGAGGTTGAAAACAGATTATGACTTCAAAAAAGGCTAAGTTATCACAAAAGCAGCATGTCACAAAAGTTAAGAGGATAGCACAGGTTTATGATGTCACAGTGGGTTAGTGTTATTACCATGGCAATATGATTTCACAGTGTTTATGAGGTCCCAGTGGGTTTCTGCCATCCACATGGCACATTTGAAAAGGAATAAAATCACAGAATAAGCATTCAAGATATGTCCACAATAGCTCAATGACAATGTAATGTCATAATCGTATGATATAATTGTACTTTGGTGATGTCATAGTAAGTTTCATAATGACAATGTGATGTCACACTAGTCATGTCATCAAGATTTTGTGATGTTAAATTAGCAAATCTTCTCTCAACTGTCTTTATTTCACAATGATAATGTGGTTACCCTAATGGACTGTGATGTCACAAAAGCTTTGTGTTCTTTCACAGGTACTGAGGACATAACAAGAGTTGGATGTCATAATGTGATCACGATGTCACGAAAGCAATGTGATGTCACAATGGGTTTTTTATGTCATTGTAGTGACTCAGACACTATTGGATAGTGATTTCACAAGTTCTACATATGACAATCACATATTTGATTTCAATTGCTAATAGTACACAAAAACGATATGAGTTCAGAGAAGGAGCTTGAATTCCCAAAGTCCAATTTTCTAAGGTCATTTGTTAAAACACAATGGAACTGTGATATCACAGTGGCAACGTGATAACAAAATATCATGTAATATTAAAGCTTTGATGTCATAATTAATTGGTGATTCCATATTGGTGATGAGGTCACAATAGTTTGTGATGTAGCAATGGGTTTGCCCCAAAACTTAGGAGCAGCCAGTGGCTCCTGCCTCTAATCCTAACTAGTCAGGATGCTGAGTTGTTAGGATTGTGCTTCAAAGCCAGCATGCTCAGGAAAGTCTTTGAGATTGTTATTTCCAATAAACCACCAAAAAATGGAAGTAGTGCTTCTGGTCAAGAGGTAGAATGTTAGCCTTGTGTTGAAGATCTGAGGGACAGCACTGAGGCCCAGCATTCTAGCACGATGATTGAGACACAAAAAAGTCATGAGAACAGGACAGGTTTGTGATATTACAGTGGGATAATGACAGCATAATGGCAATATGATGTCACAATTGGATTGTGATGTCACAGTGGTTAGGAGATCCCAATGTGTTTATGATATCAACTCACATGCCACAATTTATTTTTTTAATTTAATTTAATTTTATTTTTTTGTGAACATACTGTACAGAGGGTTACAATTACATGGGCAGGATAATGCGTACAATACTTATCAAGCATTGCAGCCTCTTCCTTTGTTTACACTTTACATCCCTGCCCAGCCTCTCCCCCAATCCTTCCCCTCCACCCCCGCACCAATGTTGTAAAGCTCATTTTCGACATGACAACTTGTACTTCTCATTGTTGCAACAGGTCCACCTGTATCCTTAAATGACTTATTTTTCCCCATCTCCTCCACAAATTATAGCGACATCAAATATAGTTAAAGCAGGGGTTATACTGTGGGGGAGGGACATACAAAGCAACAAAGAGATAATCTTATAAATGCATTAGAAACACATGCATGTAAGAAAAAAAACATTAAAATACACATCTAAGGGTTCATTTTCCTAACATCACATTATCTGACCTTTTCTGCTTGACTCATACATATACTAGATATTTCAAATAAGGGAAACTATGGGACCTATGTTTCTTTCGGCCTGGCTTACGTCACTTAATATAATTTTTTCCAAGTCTTTCCATTTCCTAACAAATGGGGCAATGTCATTCTTTCTGATGGAGGCATAGAATTCTATTGTGTATATATACCACATTTTCTTGATCCATTCATCTACTGAGGGGCATCTGGGTTTGTTCCATATCTTAGCTATGGTAAATAATGCTGCAATAAACATAGTTGTGCTGGTAGCTTTAGAAATCCCCAACAACACATCCTCAATGAAACAACTGCCCAATAAATAAATGGGCTAAAGACTTAAAGAGAAACGTCTCTGAAGAAGAAAGAAGGATGGCCAATAGACACATGAAGAAATGCTCAACATCCCTAGCCATAAAAGAAGTGCAAATCAAAACAGCATTGTGTACCTCACTCCAGTTAGAATGGCAAAAATCAAGAACTCTAACAACAACAGATGCTGGAGGGGATGTGGACAGAAGGGAACCTTACTTCATTGTTGGTGGGAATGTAAACTTGTTCTACCATTTTGGAAAGCAGTATGGAGGATCCTCAAAAGGCTTCACATAGAGCTCCACTATGACCCAGCAATCCCACTTTTGGGCATTTACCCAATTGTTTACAAACATGACACAATTCAAATAGAAATAAATCATTGAATAGGTATTCACAATGTGACTAAGATGTCACAATGGCCATGTGATGTCATAATGCTATGATATTCTCTTTTTATAATGTCACAATTAGCTGATCATGTCAGAAGGTCAATATGACATCACACTGGTGATGATGTGACAAAGGGCTGGTGGTGTTACAATGGCATCTCTGATTTCCATTGCATTACATTACAATGAGGATATGTGTACAGAAAGGGACTATGATGTAAAAAGATCGTGTGTTTTTTCAAAGAACCTAAGAGATCATAAGTGCTTTGGGATGTTCCAAAATGATTGTGATGTCACAATGTAACACGCTTTCACAATGTGCCAATAATGTGAGAAGGAGTTTGTAATATCACAATCACATGTATAAAAACAATGGCTAATAGTTCACACTGAGGCTATGAGTTCACAGAAGGACCTGGAAGTCCCAAAGGCCATGAATTTTCTAATATGTTATGAGGTCATAATAGATTTGAGAAAATGGGACAGTGATATCAAAACACAAATGGGATTTCCAATATCATACCATAATAATATTTTGATGCCACAAAGTGATGTTTCACTGGTGATGAATAGTAATGAGGTCACAATAGGTTTTTGATAACACATATGCCACATTTGAAATAGAATGAATTACATAATAGGAATTCACAATGTGTCTATGACATTCCAATGACAATGTGAAGCCATAATGCTACACTGTCTTTGTGGTTTGTGAAACCACAATGAGCTGATGGTGTCATAATGACAGTGTGATGTCACGGTGGTGATGATGTCACAAAGTGGTTGTGATGTTACAGTGGCATGCATATAATTGTTATTCAAAATATTGGCACACATACTCACTATCTTGCCCATGTAATTGTAACCCCTCTCTACAGTATTTTCACAATAAAAAAATATTGGCACACAAATATAGTGTGATGTCAAAAAACCATATGCTTTTTTAAAGGTGCTAAGAAGACATAATAGGTTTGGGATGTCACAATATGATTCTGATGATACAATGGAATGTCATGTCACAATGTACTTGTTTCAGTATGAAACAGCTCATTGTGACATCATAAAACTACTATGACATCACATTATCTTTGAGAAATCACAATCACATTGATAATTCCTATTCTGTGATTTCATGTTATTTCAAAATGGCAGGTAGTTTGATATTACAAACTGATGGTGACCACACTTTCTTCATGACATCACTTTGCCATTGTGATATAACTAACCAAAGGTGACATCACAGGCCTGATATCTTAGGACTTCAAACAATTGTGACAGCACATGCCTTTCTAGGCTTCACAGACCTTTGTGAACTCATATACTCATTGTGAGTTAATGACTATTGAGATGTAGCATGTCATTGTTACACCACAAAACTATTGTGACATCACACACCTATTGGGATTTCAACACTAATATGGCATCACCAACAAATTGTGACATCTTTCCATTTTCTAACAAAGGGGGTGATTTCATTATGTCTGATGGGGCATAGAATTCTATTGTAAATATATACCACATTTTCTTGATGCATTCATCTACTGAAGGGCATCTGGGTTGATTCTATATCACAAACCTGCCCTCTACTCACAAATTATGTAACATGCTGCCATTGTGATATCTTAGGCCTTTTGTGAGACAGTTTTCTACCTCAGAACATTTCAAGTACTACATGTGATATCAGAAATGTACTGTGATTTTACTTCTAGATGTCATGACAATTGTTTCACATTGTGACATCATAAATCTGTTAGGATTTCTTCACATTTCTGACAAGACATTCCTTCATAGACATCACAGTCCTTGTGTGAACTCATATACTTATTGTTAATTAGTGACAATTTAAACCTGGAATGCCATTGTAACATCACACACCGATCGTGAAATCATATACCTATTATGACTTCATTACCAGTATGGTATCACCACCTAATTGTGACATAAAAACATTATTATATAATATCGTGACATCATATTGCTATTGTGATATCACTGTCACATTATGTTTTCATAAAACTAGAATTATCTCATAACAGCTTAGGAAATTCATGTACTAGGACTTGAAGCTACTTCTGTGAACTTGCATCCTCGTGAACAAGTAACAACTGAGATAGGAAATATGAGTATGATATTATAAACTTGTAACATCACAAACCCATTGTTACCAAATCACAACTGTGACACCACAAAACCACTATGACAACATATTGCCATTTTGACAGCATGATCACATGGTGACAACCCAACCTATTCTGCTGTCTTAGCACCTTTGAAAAAACACATGGCTTTTCTGACACCTCACTCACTCTTTTCTGACACATTGTGACATTACACACCTGTTAGGACTTCATCACACTCATGATGAAGCAACACATGGCTTTAGAGACATCAAAGTCCCTTTGTGAACTCATATACTCCTTATAAATTAATGACAGTAGAGATCTGGCATGCCATTGTGAGATCACCAATGCATTGTGACATTACTAATCTATTGTGACCTCTTCATCCTTATGGCATTACCAACTAATTTTGATACCAAAAGCTTTTTATGACCTGATATTCTAACAATTCACTGCCATTGTGATATCTCATTTCCATTGTGTTTTCACAAAAAATTATAAACACCTAATATTTTAGAAAATTCATGGGATTTGGAAATTTCAACTCCTTTTTGAACTTGTAACCTCATTGTAAATTAGTAGGAATCCAAACTGGACAGGTCATTGTGATATTACAAACTCATTGTGACATCACGAACCCATTGTGACTGTATCATCCCATGTAAATAAACTCATCACCATTGTGACATTATCAATGCATTGTGACATAAAATGGCCAATGTGGTTTCATGATCATACTAACATTTTATATCACTGTCCCGTCATGTTTTCAGAAACCTAGTAAGATCTCATGACATGTTAGACAATTGATGCACTTTGGGACTTCCATCACCTGTGAACTCATATCCTCATTTAAAATTAGTAGCAATTGAAATTAGACATGTCATTATGATATTACAAACTTGCTCTGACGTTGCTAACACACTATGATATCACAAACATATTTTAACCACATCACCACTATGGCATCAGCAACTAATTTTTTGGGGGTAGTCCGGCCATGGGGCCTGAACTGTGGGCCTGGGTGCTGTCCTTTAGCTCTTCAGCTCGAGGCTAGCACGCTACCACTTGAGCCACAGCACCACTTCCAGCTTTTTTTTTGTTTATGGGGTGCTGGGGAATCGAACCAAGGGCCTCATGCATGCAAGGCAAGCACTCTACCACTGAGCCACCTTCGCATCGCCATCACCAACTAATTTTAACATCACATTGCCACTGTGACATCATGATCATGTTGTGACTTCCAAAAACTATTAGGACTTCTGAGTTGCTCTGAAGAAACACATGATCTTTGTGAGATCAAAGTTATTTGTGTACCATATCCTTGTTTTAATGATAATTGAGTTCACACATGCCATTGTAACATCACAAACCCTTTGTGACATCATCATTGTGACATCACAATGTACTTATGACACCATCAGCTCATTGTGAAGTGACAAAAATGATATTTCATTAGGACATCACAATGTCAATGTGACCTCATATACACATTGTGAATTCTTATTCTGTGATTTCATTCTATTTCATATGTGGCATGTATTTTTTTTTCTTTGATGCAGTGGTCCTTTTATTTTTTTAATTTAATTTAATTTTATTTGTGAACATACTGTACAGAGGAGTTATAATTACATGGGCAGGATAATGCGTACATTTCTTACCAAGCATTGCAGCCTCCTCCTTTGTTTACCTTTCACATCCCTTCCCAGCCTCCCCCTACCCCCCCAATCCCAATGTATTTTGATATCACAAAACCATGGTGACAGTAGTAGTGACATCCTATTCCTCCTAGAGCCTCTGACCTTTGGTCCCCATCTTTGCCTAATGCTCACCGAGGTTGATGTACTTGGAATTAATTTGAATGTTTTCCGGGTTCATTTTGAGAATTTTGTTCTCACTTTTGACTCTCACAACTTCCTGATTTATGTCTTAAAACATTTTTTTCACATTCCATAAATCTTGATTTACTCTAGCATGCTGGTCAATGTGTTTTTAACCTCTGTGTTTTGAGTGGTAGGTATTGGAGATTCAATCTTTTTAAATCCTGTTTCAGACAGAAATGTGTAATTTTTTCTTTGCCTCATTTGTTGTGAAGTTCAGAGCTAAATTTTTAGTTCAATACAGGTGGAATTCAGACCCCAAAGCTCCTCATGTTTTTCCAGAGATATGAACACAGTATCCAATAAGCTAACATGCTTACTTAGCCTGTCATTGTCTCTTTGTCCTCCTTAGAGATTCCTTTACCCATTTTTCTTGTAATAATCACACTGATCTAATCCTAGAGGTTCCCTACTGCCATTTGCATATGAATTATACTGTCTTTGCCACGGGTTTCTGGATCCCTATCCCCTTCTTAGACTGGTTTTCTTCGAGGGTGTCTGTGTTATCAAACACTCTCTGGGCAACAGATACCCACTCTTATTTTCCTCAAAAGCGAATTTTGAAGCTTCCTTCTACTGCCTGGGTGCCAGCTGGGTAATGAAGGCCATATTTAGGGCTCTTCCATTCTTTGAGGCAACAGGATCTATATGCTATCGGTCCTATAGGCCTCCAGGAGCTGTTCCAGAAAAGTATCAGGGAATTAATTGGGGAGTTGTACAGTACTGCTCAACTTAGATCAATAAGCTTGCTTCCTCGTCTCTGCCTGGATCCCTGCAAACAGAGTCTGGTGATACTTGGGAAGTACCTCCTTTCCTCAATCAATATTGTAGTCCCAGCTTGGTTTAATCTGGGAAATGACTTGCTCTAAATGGACTGGGTCAACAATCGCGGGACCATCTGGCCCAAGGACCAACTTCAAATCACTGTGCCAGGTTCATTCCATTTCCTCCCAGGTGAAAAGCACCTATAAAACTTGCTGACAGTCATCTCAGCTAGACTGGTGTGTGAAAAATGTCTCTAATAAGGAGATGAACTTGGAATTTTTCAGAAAAGGGTGCATTTTTCTCTTTACAACCACACAGATCACTAGTTGTAAAGGAAGCATATATTAGAAAGAGGGCTGAACCACCATCTCCCCCATGTGCATGTTTCAAGGGTAATAAGGGGACAACCTTACCACCTTGAACTACCTGAGGATGTTGGTACAACTTCTGTTATGGTGGGTTCTGAACATCAGAGGTGTTGGTGGCACAGAATATGAGGGAGAGTACTCCAGTGGTCTACCTCTGTGGGATCCTATGACACAAGGGAAAATATTTTTTAGTTAGAACCTTTGGACATACAGGATATAGAGCTATGAGCAAACACACACAGATCGATAGCTACAGACACTTAACTCACATGTGCCACATCTCTCAAAGATGACATCTTAAGGATGTCCTAGAAGACCTATGGAGGATGCCCAAATGACCTCTCAAAGAGGCCCCAGATGATTTCCCAACGAAGCCCCAGATGACCTCCAGAGGATGTAAAGATTAACTCACGAGGAGGAAACCCTAGATGATCTCCAACGGAGGCCAGAGATGGCCTCTTGAGGAAGCCCCTGATGATCTCCAGATGAGGTCTCTGATGGCTTCCAAGCTGGCCCCAGATGACCTCTGGAGGACTTTCCAGAAACCTGTTGAAGTCCCTAATGACCCTCTTGAGAAAGACACAAATTTTTTCTCCAGGTAGGCCAGATTACCTCCAGAAGAGGTTCCAAATGGTTTCTAAAGGAAGCCCGAGTTGACCTCCAGAGGACACCCCAGACTGCTTACATAGGTAGCTCAAGATGGCCTCAAAAGGAGTTCTCAGATGGCCTCATGATGAGGCGCCATATGATCTCATTAAGGGTCACAAATGGCCTCTTATGGAGGCCACTGTTGACCTCCAGGTGAGGTCCCAATGGACTCTCGAGTAAGTCTCATATACTCTCTTGAGAAAGCAGCAAATTACCTCCTGAGGATGTCCCAGAAGCTTTGTGAGGGTGCCCTAGATGTTCTCCAAAGGAGGACCCTGATGACTTCTCAAGGAAGCCCTAGATGACTTTCAGAGGAGACATAGATGACCTCCGGAGGAGGTCGCAGATGTCCTCAAAGGAGGCCCAAGATGACCTCTCAAAGAGTCCCTGATATCTTCTTAGTGAATTCCCCAGATTACCTCTGGAGGAAGTCCTAAATGGTCTCTCAATGAGGCTCTAGATGACCTCTACAGGAGGACCCATATGACCTCCACAATAGGTCCCAGATGTCCTCTAAAAGGTGTCCAAGAAGTCCTCAGAGGAGGTCCTAAGTGGACACTTAAGGAAGCCACAGATCACCTCCAGAGGCCAGTTGCTGTCCTTCCCCTCCTGCTATCCCTAAAATTCTCTCCTCCCAAGTCTTTCCCCTCCTGCTCTTTCACCAATTGCTTCCAGGTCTTTCCTCCCTTTCCCTTTCTGTTACTCTGAACATGGGGCCTAGATACTTACTCTACCACTCCCCCAATCCAAAGGGTTTCCTGCCAGCAGTTTTCAACCATCTATAACCAAACTACACACTGCCCAATCACTTCTTGACAGCACAGCATGTGGGGCTTGATACCTCACCCAATCCAGCAGCATGCCTCTCCCCCTTTGAGTGCATGCCTGGCTCTCACTGGAAGGCAGGTCCACAAGGACACAAAATTATTGGGGCCCAAGGATTACTTGGGACCTGCTGGTTATTACAGGATCCTCATGTAATCAATAACCCATTGTGACCATATTGCTACTTGGAAATAACAAACCAATTGTGATATCACATTGATTTTGTGACAATATGATCACATTGTGAAGCCCCAAACCTATTATGACCACGTAGAATCTTTGTGACATCACAATCCCTTTGTGTACCCATATCCTCATGATGAAAAATAACAATTGAGATCAGACATGCCCTTGTAACATCCCAAATACTTTGTGACATCATCAGTGTGATATCACATTGTCATTATGACCACATCAGCTCATTGTGACATCACCAAAATACAATGACACCATAGCATCATTACATCACATTGTCACTGTGACGTCACAGACACTTTGTGAATGCCTATTCTATGATTTCATTCAATTTCAAATGTGGCATGAGGATTGATAACAGACCCTCATTGTCACCTCACAAATATTTTGTCATCAAAATCTCTCTTGGAATACACATTGCCATTGTGATATCACTTACCCACTGTGATATCTCAAAATGTTCGTCATAACATTTCTGACATATTGCCATTGAGATATATTAGGGCCATTGTGAGCTCATAAACTTCTTTTACCTCATAATCTTTCTGGTATGACATATGATATCAGAAATTCACTGTGACATGACCACTGTGATATCACACTGCCAGAAACCATGATCATTATTTCAAATGGTGACATCAAAAAACTAGTAGGACTTCAAAAGAATTGTGACAAAAATGCTTTTGTATTCATCACATTTCATTTGTGAAGTCATATACTTATTGGGAATTAATAACAAGATACAGCATGGCATTTTGACATCACCACACATTGTGAAATCAAAAACCTATTGTGACAACATCACCATTATGGCATCACCCACCAGTTGTGACATTTAAGCAATATTATGACATAATATTGTGACATCACATTTCCATTGTGATATCAATACAGTATTGTGTTTTTACAACACTACTATGACCTCGAAACTTTTTAGAAAATTCATGGACTTTTGGACTTTAAGTTCCCTTTATGAACTAGTATCCTCATTGTGAACAAGTAGGAATTTAGAGTGTTCTTGTCATTGTGATATTACAAACTTGTTATGAGATGACAAACTCATTGTGACCTCATCACTATGACATCAAAACCCTCAGTGACATTACATTACAAAATGCACCATATCATCATAGTGTCAAAGCATTATGACATCACATGTTCATTGTGAAGTCATAGATACATTGTGAATGCCTGTTTTGTAATTTCATTCTATTTCAAATGTGACATGTTGATATTGGTATCAGAAACCCATTATATGTCCCTAGTCACATTGCAAATATTTGTGATGTGACATGATAGCCATCATGGCATTATGAACCAATTGTGACATCAAAACTGTATTATTACATATCATTTTCATAATATGTCATATTACATAACTGTCACATCATATCACCATTGTATTTAATTGTTCCATTGTCATTTTATAAAAAATATTATGACCTCATCATATTTTAAAAAATTCATGGCATGTGGGGCTTCAAGCTTCTGTGAACACCTATCCTCATTGATTACTAGTAGCAATTGAATTTGAACATTGTGTTTGTGATATTAGATATGTGTTGTGACATAACTATATCATGTGATATCAGCACCACTGTGATATCCCAAAGCTTTTTTTAACATTACAATGATTTTGTGACATCATGATCACATTCTATAAGCTCAAACGTTTTATTATCTCTTAGATCCTTTGATTAATCACATAGCCTTTGTCACATCACAGCCTTCATAGTGAAGTAATAATTGAGATCTGACTTGCCATTGAGAAATCACAAACACTTTGGGACAATTCAACTATTGTGACATCACATTGTCATCATGAAATCACTGGCTCATTGTGATATCACCATACTACAATGACATCATTGCATTATGACACCACATTGGCAATTTCATGAAATAGACACATTGTGAATGCTTATTCTGTCATTTAATTATATATCAAATGTGACATATGAGTTGTTATCCAAAACACATGTGACCTCCTAACCATTGTGACATCACATTGGTATGTTACACCATTAAACACACTGTTATATCACAATCCTGTCCTGTGCTCAAAAAGTTTGTGCAATGCTATCATTGTGATATCATAAGCCTTATATGAGGTCCTAACATGTTTTCATCTTCAAAATTTCTCATCACCAGTGTGACATCACATTGGTGTTAGGACATCATCAGCTCATTGTGACAGCCCAAAACTACAATGGCATCATAGCATTATGATGTCACATTGTCATTCTGAACTCATAGGTATTTCATGAATGCCTATTGTGTAAATTCATTCTATTTCAAATGTGACACATGATATCATGACACATGACACACGATATGACCTCATAACATTTATGACATCACTTTGCCATGTTCGTAATGACACCATCAGCTATTTGGGATATCACCAAACTATGATATCATAGCATTTTGACATCACATTTTCATTGATACCATATAGACTCATTGTGAATGCATATTCTGTGATTTAATTCTATTTCAAATGTGGCATATGTGTTATCAGAAACCCATTGTGAACTCATAACCATTATGACATCACAATCCCTTTGTGATTTCACATTGCTGTTGTAATATTACTAATCCACTGTAACATCACAAACTAGTCCTGATATAATATTTGAGACATGCTGCTTTTGTGATACCTTAGGCACTGTGTGAGCTCAGAATCTCTTTCCAACCTCATGTTTTAGATATGATATGCGATAGCAGAAATCCACTGTGACATCTTAACTATTATGATATTACACTGTTAGATGTATGTCACATAGTGACATCACAAATCTGTTAGAACTTCATCACACTAGTGACAACACATACACTTTGCCATATCACAGTCTTTGTGTGAAATCAAAAACACCTCGTGTATTAATGAAAATTGAGACATGACATGCAAGTTTGACTTCACAAACCCATTGTGACATCACGAATGTATTGTGAATTCATGCCCACTATGACATCACGAACAACTTGTGACATCAATACGTTATTATGACAATATTGTGACATCATATTGCAATTGTGATAATACCATCCCATTATGCTATTAGGACTCATACCTTTGAGAAAATTTATGAACTTTGGGAATTCAAGCTCCTTCTGTGAACTCTTATCCTCGTTGGGAACAAAGAGCAATTGAAATGGAACACACCATTGTTGTATTACAAACTTTTAGAGACATCAAAAATGCATTGTCACAAACCCATTTTGACATGACATTGCCATTGTGAAATCAGGATCACTTTTGGATATCCCAAACAATATGATCTCATCACCTTTGAATAAACACATGGCCTTTGTGACATCATAGTCCCTTTGTGTATCCATATCCTCATTGTCAATTAGTGACAATTGAGATCAGACATTCCATTCTATCATCACAGGACCTTTTTGATCTTATCACCACTATGGCATCACATTGTGATATTACACCTTCAGATTATTGTGATATTACTAAGCTATGATAGTGTCATAGCATTGAAATTGTGATTGACTATTCTGTGATTTAATACTATTTCATATGTGGCATGTGGATTGATATCAGAAACCCATGGGGACCAAATAAACAGTGTGACATCAAAATCCCTTTGTGACATAATATCACCATTGTGGTATCACCAACCCTCAAATCTGTCCTGTCCTCATATTTTTTGTGACATGCTGCCATTGTTATATGTTTGGCCCTTTGTGAGATCATAACATGTTTTTGAACTAATAATATTTCTGATATGTGATAACATAAATCCTCTGTGATATCATAATTTTCTGACATCACACCGCCAGATATCATGATCAATGTGTCACAATGTGATATCAAAACCTACTCATATTTCATCACATTTATGCAACACATGACTTGGGAGTCATCATAGTTCCACTGTGAAATGAAATACTCTTTGGTAATGAAAATTGAGATACTACAATACTACATGCCATTGTGACATCACGAACCCATTGTGGCCACACAATATTATGGAATTACCAACTAATTTTTGACAACAAACATTATTAGAATATGATTTGGTGATACTTTGGCATTGTTATATCACTGTACAATTGTGTCATTATCATTATGTCACAGTGGATTTCTGATATCATACCTGACATGTAGGAACAGGTTATGAGTTCACAAAGGGACTATCATATGTTAATTACAGTTTGTTCAAAAGTTACAAGGACAGGAAAGGCTTATGATGTCAGCGTGAGTTAGTGACATTACAATAGCATTGTGATTGATATTCCACAGGAATTATGATGTCAAAATATTTATGAGGTTACAAACGGGGTCTGATATTAACCCACATGCAACATTTGAAATAGGATGAAATCATAGAATATCCATTCATAATGAGCATATGACATCACAATCTCAATGTGACATCATAATGCTATGATATCATTGCTGTTTTGTGATGTCACAATGAGCTGATGGGGTCACAATTCCAATATGATGTCACACTGGGGGATGATGTCACAAAAGGTTGGTGATGTTGCAATATCATCTGTGATATCAATGATCAATTGTTCACAATGTGGATATTGGTATCAAAAGGGACTATGACAGCATAAAAGTGATGAGTTCACAATTGATTTCTGGTATCTGCACACATGCCATATTAAAAAAAAAACGAAATCACAGAATAGGTATTTACAATGTCTATGCCATTACGTGAATTATGTAATGTCATAACAATGTAATGTCATTTTTTGTGGTGTGATAGTGAGCTGATTGTGTCATCACAATAATGTGATGTCACAGTGTTGATGATAGCACAAAAGTTTGTGATGTTACAATGAATGGCATGTCTGATCTCAATTGCCAGTATTCAATGAGGATATGAGTACACAAAGGGAATGTGATGTCAGAAAGGACATGTTTTTTTAAAGTACTGAAAAGGTCATAATAGGTTTAGGAGGTCACAATATAATCATATAGTCACAATGGGAATGTGATGGCACAGTGATGATAGGGTCACAATTAGTTTGTGCTGTCACAACATGTTTGTAATATCATAACATGTCCCATTTCACTTTCTAATAGTTCATAATGAGAGTACAAGTTCAAAGAAGGAGCTTGAAGTCCCAAAGACCATGAATTTTCTAAAAAGTTATGAAGTCATACTGTTTTTGAAAACAGGGAGGGACTGTAATATCAGAATAACAACCTGATGTTACAGAATTGTATCCTAATATTTTGTGTTTTAGTTATATTGTGAGGCCTTAGTATTAATGATGTCACAATACATTTGTGATCTCACAATGGGTTCACGATGTAAAAATAGCAATCTACATCTCTATTGTCATTAATTCACAATGAGTATATGAGTTCATAAAGAGACTGTGACATTTCCAAAGGGATATATTGTCACAAATTTTATGATGTCCTAACAGGTTTGTGATGTAGCAATGTGAAATGATGATCATGACAGATGGCAGTGTGGTGTTATAATAGTCATGATGTCACAGTGGATTTCTGACATCACATGTCATACCTGAAATATTACTTGTTCACAAACAGATTATGAGCTCACAAAATGCCTAAGATATCACAATGGCAACAAATCACAAAAGATATGAAGACAGGACAGGATTATTATTTAACAATTATGATATCACAATAACGATGTTATGTCACAAAGGGATTTTGGTGTCACAATGGTTATGAAGTGATAATGGGTTTCTGGTGTCAACTGGCATGCCACATTTGAAATAGAAGGAAATCACAGAATAGGTATTCACAATGTGTCTCTGATAGCACAATGCCAATGTGATGTCATAATGCTATGATGTCATTGTCCTTTTGTGATGTCACAGGAGCTGATGATTTCATAAGGATAATAAGATGTCACAGAGGAGAAGATATCACAAAGTGTTTATGATACAATGGCATATCAAATCCAAATTTTCCTTCATTCACAATAAGGATATGGGTGCTTCAAAGTACGGTGATGTTACAAAGGCCATGCGTATTTTCAAAGTTACTAAGGTGTCATAAAAAGGATTGGGATGTCACAATGTGATCATGTTGTCACAATGGCAATGTAATGTTACAAATGGATTGGTATGTTACAGTGGTGATGGTGCCATGATGGGTTTGATATGTCACAAAGAGTTTGTAATATCACAATAACATGTCCAATTCCAGTTGTTACCACTTCAGAATGAGGTTACAAGTTTGCCAAGGAGATTGAATTTCCTAAGCCCATGAATTTTTAAAATGTTATAAGGTCATAATAGGTTTGTGAAAACACAATGAGACAGTGATATCACAATGGCAATATGATGTCACAATATCATGTCATAACAGTTTTGATGTCACATTTGGTGATACCGTACTGGTCCAGGCTGCACTTGGCTCTGGGTATCCAGCCCAAGACAAGGTAGTCACAGGACCCATTCTAGTGTAAATATTTTTATCTTAAATATGCCTTGATAGATTGTCTTATTCTTTAGAGGTCATAATTTTTGGATGTCCCAATGAAGTAATCCACCTGCATAGCATTGGGAATTGGAGCCCTGGAAAACCCACTCTAGGTGAGTGTTTCAGCTCTTCAAGTGATTGTTTCCTAAGGACCCATTTGGAAAAGAGTAATAGAGGAACTCCATTTGAGTGAGCCTAGACGAGCTTGACAGCCTGTATTTGGGACCTCCTTTGGAAGCCATGTGGGATATCTTTCCAAGATCATGTGTGGATGTTTTGAGAAGCCATCTTGGATCTCTGGAGGTCATGTGGAGCTTCCAAAAGAAGCTATTTGGGACCTCTTCGAAAGCCTTTCCGATTTACTGTGGAGGTCATCTGGGGCCTCTGTCAGGGCTCATCTGTAGTCTCCTCAGGAGGCCATCTGGGACCTTCTCTGGAGGTCATCTTGGGCCTCTTTTAGAAGACATTTGGGACCTACTGTGAAAATCATCTGGGTCTTCCTTGCGAGGCTAGCTGATTTTCCTTGAGAGGTCATCTGGGACCTTCTTCAGAGGTCATTTGGGACCTTCTTTGGAAGCTGTGTGAGAGCTACACTGGAGGTCAACCCTTAAGAGGTCACCAGGGACCTCTGTTGTCATCTGGGTCCTCCTACAGAGTTCATCTGGGGTTCCTCAATCAGCCATCTGATAGCTACTCAGGGGGTTATCTGGTGTTTCTTGAGAAGCTATCTGGGACATACTCCTGAGGTCAGCGGGGTGTCCTGGAATTGCCATCTGGGACACCTCCAGAAGTCTTCTGGGCCTTCCTCGAGAGGCCATCTGGGACTCCTCAGGTGGTCATTTGGGGCTTCTTTGAAAAACCATCTAGGACCTCATTGAGAGGTCACCAGAGGCCTCATCGCGAGGCCATCTCATTCTTCTTCCCAAGGGTATCTGGGAACTCCAGGCGTCATCTTTGGGACACACGGATTTTGTGGCTTTTTTTCTGTGTGTTTGCTGATAGTTCTATGTCCTATATATACACCCTTGTTTGTTCCATTTTTTTCCAGGATTGGAGAACAATATTCTAAATTTCTCTTACTGAAAATCTTCTCCCCCTGTATTACAGGATCTCTCAGAGTAAGACCAACAGCTTTACTCTCCCTCTAGTTCTGATCAATCCATCAGCACCTCCAATGTTAAGAACCTCCCAAACCAACAGTGGTTCCTTGAACCATCCTGAGGTGTTACAATGTGTTACAGTCCCCTTATTATCCATGAGACGGGTTCATGGTGGAGATGGTGGCCAGGCCTCTTTTCTAAGGATTTTCCCTTTACAAATAGTGAGCTGTATAACTGGAAACAACAAAATGTGTCCTTTTCTAAAAAATCCCAGTGATCATTTTCTTATTAGAGAGTATTTTTCACATGCCAGCCCACCTGGGATGATTGTCAGCAAATTGTACAGGTGCTTTTTACTTGTAAAAGGCAAAGGGAAAGAATCTGGCACATTGCCTTGAAGGCAATCCTTGGATCTGATGATTCCCCCACTGATGAACTAGTACATTTGGCGTAAGTCCCTTGACTAACCTACGCTGGGACTATAACAGCAATGGAGGTAAGGAAGTACTTACCAAATAGTACCAAAACATTACAGCTTAAAACACAATCAAAAGACTTAACAGAATATTGGGATCCTCACTGGAAAGGTAATGCAGAAGTAGCATGTCCCAATGCAAAATATTAACGTATGAAAAACACTCAATAGCAGCGTTAAGAATTTCAAGGTGAAGCTAAAAAGCAAAGGTGCTGTGAAAAGGAGCAGCAGTTGGACAGCCAAAGGAATTCTCCTCTGACTCTGGAAGCACACTTGAAACTTGAGGAGTTTGAAAAAGAGATTGGGATCATGAAAGGGAGCTTTCATGAGAGAAAAGGAGGAGGATAAAAAGGGAGAAGTCTCCAATGTTCCAGACTGAGCTTAAGGATACTAAGCAGATGTTAAAGGAACTAGAGTCTCCTGATGTTCAGAGAAACCACTGAGCTAATTACGTAGGTGGGTAGACCACACTAAAACTAGTAGATAACATTGAAAGAAGCAAAAACAATGGTAACAGGCTATAAATGTGGAGACACATGTGTTGTAGCAGAATTTCAATGTAATAACGTGATAGAATGGTCACAATGTCTGGCAATGTGATATCACAATTGTCATGATGTCACAGTGGATTTCTGATGTCACTTGTCATACCTGAAACGAGGTCCAGAACAGATTATGAGCTCAGAAAGATCCTAGGATATCAAAATAACAGCATATCAGAGATGATTTGAAGACAGGACAAGTTTGTGCTGTCTCAGTGGGTTAGTGATGTCCCAGGGGAAATGTGATTTCAGAAGGGACTGCGATGTCACAATATTTATGCGATCACAATGAGTTTCACAGATCAACAAACATACCACATTTGAAATAGAATGGAATTGCAGAATAGGCATTCACAATGGGTTTATTACCTCACAATGACATTGTGATATCCTAATTCTATGTATGATGTCATTGTGTTTTTGTGATATCACATTGAACTGATGGTGTCATAATGACAATGTGATTTTTACACTGGTGATGATGTCACAAGGGATTTGTGACATTACAATAGCATGTCATCTTAATTGTCTTTTGTTAATGAGGACATGGGTACACATGTGGTTTTTCAAAGTTGCTAAGAGGTTATAGTAGGATTGGGATGTCACAATGTGATCATGATGTCAGAACAGAAATGCAATTGCACAATAGTTTTGTCACAGTGATGATGAGGTTACAATGGGTTTGTGATATGGCTAAAAGTTTGTGATATCATAATGACATGTCCAGTTCATTTTCATCAGTGTCCAGTGCAGCTGATGGGCCCTTCTGTTGTATGATCTTCCCAGTTTTCATCTTATTTGGAGTATTCCTCCTAGTTTCACTCAGAATTGCACATATATGCCATATATTTGGTCAGTAGAATTAGGTCATTATGTAATGATATAACAAGATGAATGGAGGTCATTGGTTCTAGGGACTTGTCATATCTCCATACATTTTGTATTTTACATTCACGTATCAGGGACATCATACCATATGTCTCTTTACTCTTGGCTTACCTCCATCAAAATAACTTTTTCAAAATTCCCTGAATTTTCCGGCAAATTACATTAGTTTCTCCTTTCTAATGACTGTATAATATTCTACTGTATACAATTGAAATAAATTTTGGGTCCATTCACCTGCACTGGGGCTTCTGGGGTTCTTTTTATATCTTGGCTATTGTGAACCGTGCGTCAATGAATGTGAAGATGCATGTGCCACTGTATAGTGCTTCCTGTTGCTCAGGGTAGATTCTGAGACATGGTATGTCTGGGTCATAGGGTAAGTTTATATTTAGCTTTCAGGGGTATCTCCATACTGTTTTCAAAGTGTTTGTATTAGTGTACATTCCCAACAGCAGTGCAGTAGGGTTCCTCTTTGCTTTCATTCCAGCATTTGTCAATGTCTGAATTTAGTCTGGGGACCATTCTGATTGGGTAAGGTGATATCTCAGGGTTGTTCTTATTTGCATTTTCTTTACAGACAAGGAGGATGAACATTTACTTATGTATTTCTTTTCTATTTTTATCTCTTCTAGAAATCTGTCTTGAGTTCCCTTGGTCATTTAGAAATTGGTTTGTTAGTTTTTGGAAGGATCATGTTCTTGAGTTCCCTGTACATACAGGACATATCATGGGTAAATTGTTTTCCCAATTAGTTGTCTGTCTTTCCAGTTTAAGTTCTATGTCTTTAGCTGTGCAGAAACTGTTTAAGGTAGTCCCATTTGTGGAATCCCTCTTCAATTTGTTTTGACCCTATGACTCTGTTCAGGAAATTCCTGCCTGTGCCTATAACTTCGTGTCTGTCCTTCTCTGTCCTGAAGTAATCTCAGAAATTCACATTTGTTGTTAAGGTCTTCTATTCATTTTGAGTTGATGTAGGGTCCATTTTTATCTTTCTGCATGTGGCTGTGAAGTTTCCCCAGCAACATTAGTTGAAGAAGCTATGGTTCTTCACTGCATGTCTTTGGCTTCTTTGTCTAATATCAGCTGACTGTAAGAATGTGGTTTATTTCTGGATCTTCTAATCCATTCCAATGGACTTGGGACCTGTATTTTTGCCAGTACCAAGTTGTTCTCTTTATTATCATGGCTCTATAGTATAGTTTGAGAACCGTTTCATCATTTCTCCAGTGTTGTTCGGGTTTCTGCATAGAACGGTTTTGGCTATGAATTTTTGGACTGTTTTCTTGAGTTTAATATATTACATCATTGGGATTTTAATGGGAATTACATTGAATTTGTATATTAATTTAGGCAGTATGGTCATTTTCCTCATATTAAATCTGCCTATCTAAGAACATGGAAGATCTTTCCATTTCCTGGAGTCCTCTATGATTTCTTTAAGTTTTTATAGTTTTCATTAAATAGTTTCTTTACATCTCTGGTTAGTTTAATTCCCAAATATTTTATTTTATTTTTTGAGGTTATTGTGAATGGGGATCTTTTCTTGATTTCCCTTCCTGCTTGTATGTTCTTAGAGTACAGAAAGGCAAATGATCTTTTGGGTTAATTTTGTATCGTGCTACATTGTCAAAGTGGTTTACAAGTTCTAAAAGTTTGAGGCTGGAGTTTTTGGGACCAATATTATCATGTCATCTGCAAAAAGGGATAGTTTCAATTTCTCCTTTTCTATGCAGATCCCTTCAGTGTCTTTTGCTTGCTTTACTACTCTAAGGATTCCAGAACTGTAATGGAGAGAAGTGGGGAGAGTGATCATCCTCGCCTTCGTCCTGATTTTAGGAGAATTGTTTGTTGTTTTCCCCATTAAATATAATATTGGCTATTGGTCTGTCATATATAGGTTTTACTGTTTCAAAGAATGTTTCAACTATACCTATGCTCTCAAGAACTTTTAATATGAATGAATATTGTATTTTATCCAAGACCTTTTCCTTGTCAATGGAAATAATTATGTCATTCTTGAGCTTGGATCTGTTGGTGTGATGAAATACATTTATTGATTCACATATGTTCAACCATACCATCATTTCTGGGATGAAGTCTACTTGATCATGAAATATGATTTTCTATATGCTTCTGAATTCTGTTGGCTAAAGTTTTTGAGGAGATTTACATTTATGTTCATCAAGGAGATTTTTCTGTAGTTCTCTATTTTGTTGGGTTTTTGCCTGGTTTGGGGATGAATGTGATATTGGCTTCATAGAATTCCTTCTGTTTGTTTGTTTGTTTGTTTTCTGAAGAGTTTGAGGTATGTGGATATTAGTTCCTGTTTAAAGGTTTTATCATATTCCTTTGGTTCTTGGCTTTTCCTTGTTTGAAGACTTCTGATTGTTTCCTCTATCTCATTGCAAGTTATTGGATTATTTTAATTGATGTATTTCTTCTATGTTCAGTATGGGCAATTTGTATTTCTGTAAAATTTCATCCATTTCTGCTAAGTTTTTTCTCCCTTACTGAGTTGAGATTCTGGAAATAATTCTTTAGAATTGAATGTCAGTTGTTTGTTATACTTTATCTTGTGGAATCTGTGATCTTATTGGTTTGGATTTCCTCTCTTCTTTTAACCTTGCCAGCGGTTTTTCCGGTGAACAGCTTTTTGTTTTTGCTAAATGTATTTATAGTTTTCTTAGTCTCTATTTCGATCATTTCAGCTCTTATTTTGATTTTTCGCACTCCATTTAGTAACTTTAGGTTAAATTTGTTCATCCTTTGATAAAATTTTTATTTGCAACATGACATTATTTACTTGCTCTGTCTCTACTTTTTCAATGTATGCACTGAGAGGAAGATTTTGCCCCTCAACTCTTCTTTTGCCATGCCCCACACATTTCTTTGTGATTTGTATTCATTTTCATTGAATTTTAGAAACTTTTAATTTTCTCTTTAATTGCTCCTGTTACACAGGTATTCCTCAGAAGTATGTATCCAATTTCCATGTATTTCGTTAATTCTATGGTGTGCTTTGATATTGAGAACTAGCTTGATTCCACTGTAGCCAAACAGATTACAGGGGAATATGTCCATCCACATTTACTTGCTTAAAGCCTTTCTATGAACTATGATATAGTCTATTTTGGAGGAAGTTCTATGGGCTGCTGAGAAGAATGTGTACTAGATTGTTGTAGGATGGAAAACACCATTGATGCCAATTAATTCTGCTTGAGATATGGCATCATTGAATTCAGAGAATTCTTTTTCAATCCTATCATTGGTAGATCTGTCCTTTGGTGAGAGTGGAAAATTATCATGTCCCAGTATTATTGTATATGGATCTATTTTATTCTGTAAGTCTGAGAGTATTTAACAAACATACTTGGGTGTGTCAATGTTTGAGGAGTATAAGTTGATGAAGCTACTATCTTCTTCTTGAATTGTTCTCTGAATTAATATGTAGTGTTCTTTGTCTTTTTTTATGTTGGTTCTCAGAGTACTGCATCTAATTTTTTATGCATCTCCTGTTTGAAAATCCTGTATATCTTTTGATAATTCATTTTTTTTGTTCTTCAAATTTCTGATCTATGTCTTGCTTTAATAATTGAACATTATCTCTAAAATCTCTTGGATGTACTATTTGTCTTCCATTTCTGTTTTGCTTTCACTGGGGCTCTTTTCTGGGTGTCTGTTGGTTTCTGGGTTTGGCTTTCTATCTTGGCTCTTGATGAATTTTGTAATTTTTTGCTGTGTGTTTTGCATGAGGTTTCAGGGATTATTGGAGCACAATTGCAAACTCTGACTGCTTTGGTCAATAGCTGGCTGACTTTCTTGGTTCTTGGTTGATTCCTGGACCAATTGAGGAAGCTCATTCTCAGCCTTGAGTTGGCTGAGTAACTAGTCTCAGTTCTGATAGGAGAGAGGCCAACATACAGATTATAGTCTGGTGCACATAGGACTCTCAGTTGTCTTCTGGAGATCACAGGCAGTTCCCAACTTCAACCAAGGACTAAGCAGCCTACACTTCTCCTGCTCCCTCTTATGGGTGCTTGGCTCCAGTTGCTGGTGTCCTCTAGGAATTCCTGAGTGTAATAATGTGCTAGTACCCTAAGCTGTCCAATCCCCCGCCCATGATATATAGGCCAGGTACTGGTGCGATTTGTGTTTCTGGTTCTATCTCCCTGGATACACAGGTTTTTTTGCCATCACAGGAATGGTTCCTAGGGGTGGATTTCCCTTCTTTCCACCCTGTTCTGAGGCATGTATTCAGCTTTTCACTTCAATCATGAGAGGTGGATTGTGTGGCTCAAGAACCCTTTCCCAAGTCCTGGCCCTGGCTCCTGGTCCCGAGACTGCGACACACTATTTGGGCTCAGGTGGGACCTGTTAGGCTGGATTTCCTGCTTTGAGTATGAAGTTTGGATTTCTTCTGCTGACTGTTGTGACCCATAGGTGCTGTTCCTGGCTTGAGCCTTTATGATTCCTCCCCAGGTCAAGCTTGGTGGGCTGGTTGTACTACACAAGCTAATGGGAAGCTTGCACATTTCCCAGTTTTAATAGAGCCTGTACTCTAGGTGGTAGGCAGTGGGATCTGGATCAAGTTTGGGGGTTACCACCATTACTGGTCTCCCTTGGGGAAAAGGCTGTCCCTGTGGTGTGCTCACTTATCCAGGAGCAAGATGGGAGCTCTTCAGTAGTGCTGTGGTCTATCTGTTTCTGTGTGCTGTAGGACACTGGTTGCTACAGTATTCTGAAATCCATTGAGATAATTGTGAACTGGGCCAGATAGTGGTGGTGGCTCAGGGTCTGTGTTTTACACCATCTCTGCCTCTGTTTATGTGGTCCAGATCAATGCCATAGGCTTGCTTTGTGATAGCATGGAACACTCTAGTTCTGGGCTTTGGAGGGCTTTGGTGGGAAGGTGAGAACCTGATCTGCTGGCAAAGAGTAGGTAGGGTCTTCATGCAGGTTCTAAACTCCAACGTTTCTTTTGCTGCACTGTAGGAGTTGGCACTGGCATCTTGGGAGTCTTCTGCACTGGCATTCTGTGGATAGACCTCTGTATTTCTGGGGTTTCACCACACAGCTGTGGAGCCCGTTGGCTTTGGTGGAACTGCACAGGGCTGCTTCACTGATGAAGTGTGTGGGAAAGGTCTTTGTACAGGTTCTAAGCTGCAAGATTGCTCTGAATGAAATCATCAGGTCTGACACAGGCACCTTGAAAATCTGCTGTACTGGCATTCTGCAGACTACCCACTGTTGCTCTGGGGTCCCTAGTCACTCTAGACTGGACCATGCTAAAGCATGGCATGTAGTTGTTCCATCAGCAGGGAATGGGGGAAGGGTCTTGGTGCACGTTATCTGGACCAATAATTCTGTCTCTGTTTGCATTCTCTGGGTTAGCACTGGCACCGTAGGAGTCCTCTGCACTGGTGTTCTGTGGTCAGACCACTGGTTTTTTTTTTGTGGGGGGGGTCCGGTCGTGGGGCCTGAACTCTGGCCTGGGCGCTGTCCCTCAGCTCTTCAGTTCAAGGCTAGTGCTCTACCACTTGAGCCACAGCACCACTTCCGGCTTTTTTCTTTTTGCTTATGTGGTGCTGAGGAATCGAACCCAGGGGCTCAGGCATGCAAGGCAAGCGCTCTACCACTAGGCCACCTTCCCAGCCCAGACCACTGTTTATCGGGGTTTCCCCAATGGCTTTCATGCCAATTGACTTAGTGGTATGGTGGGGAGATGCTCTGCTAATGAGGGGTGTGCGAAGGGTCTTTGTTCTGGTTCCAAACTACAAGGATTCTCTGTTTATAATCACTGGGGTCACCACTTTGGGAGTCTGCTGCACTGGCATTCTGCAGACTATCCACTGTTGCTTTGGGGACTATGGCAGCTCCAGACTGGGCCAGGCCACAGTTTATCAAGGGTGAGGGAAGGCCTTCATGCTTTTCTATTCTGAAATATTATCCTTTTGTTTTTTACACCTCTTATTTTGGGGGGTATTCATCATTTTGTTATGTAAACATTTGGAACTTGAACTCTGGTTGGAGAGAGCTGTGGTGATTCACAACTGTTCTGTTGCCATCTGGGTCTTCCTTCCATAATAATATTTTGATGTCACAATTAGTCTGTGACGCAAAATTCGTGATGAGGTCACAGTAGATTTGTGATGTTGTAATGGTTTTATGATGTCACAGAGACAAGCCAAATCTCAATTATCATTAAATCAAAATGATTATATGAGTTCACAAAGGGAATATGATGTCTTGAAACAGAAAATGTAATGACGTCCTAACAGGTTTGTGAGGTCCCAATGTGACAAAATGGTCAACAATATCATTAAGTGTGATGGCACTGTGGTCATTATGTCACAGTTGATTTCTGATATCACATGCCATACCTGAAATATTATGAGCTTGAAAAGAGGCTATGAGCTCACAAAAAGCTTAAGATGTCATGATTATAGCATGCCACAAAGTTATGAGAACAGGACTGGTTTATAATGATACACTGTGATAGTGATATCACCATGGCTATGTAAAGTCACAAATGGATTGTGATGTGACAATGGTTATGAGGTCACATACATATGCCACATTTGAAATAGAATGAAATCATACAATGGACATTGTCAATGAATCTATGATATCAAAATGAGTATGTGTTGTCATAAAGTTATAGTTCCATTGCTGTGTTATGATGTCACAATGAACTGATGTTGTCATCATAACAATAAGATGTCACAGTTTACATGATGTCACAAAGTACTTGTAATGTTACAATGGCATGTGTGGGCTCAATTGTCATTATTTCTCAATGAGGATATGAATAGGGATTGTGCTGTGACAAAGCCACAAAGGACATATGTTTTTTAAAAGATGCTAAGAGGTCATATATTTGAGATAATGTGATCATGATGTCACAACAGCAATCTGATGTCAGTTTGTGATCTTACAGTGATGTTGAGTTTACAAAGCTTTTGGGATATCACTATGGGTTATTATATCACAGTGACATCTTCAATTTCAAATGTTACTATTTTACAATGAGGATATGAGTTCACAGACGGAGCTTGAAGTCCAAAAGGCAATGGATTTCATAAAATGTTATGAAGTCATACTATGTGAAAATATGAGACAATGGTATCATAATGGCAATGTTAAGTAGCAATATCATGTGATAATAATGGATTAATGTCACAACTATTTCATGATGCCATAATGGTGAAGAAGTCATAATACGTTTGTGATGTCACAGTAAATTGGTGGTGTCACAATGGAATGCTGAAACATAAAAATCATTACCTCACAATTAGTATATGAGTTCACAGAAACCATAATGTCTACACAGATGTGTTGTAACAAATTTAATGAAGTCCTGTTTGTGATGTTACAAACCTGTGATAGAATATCATAATGTGACACAATGGTTATGAAATCTGACAATGGAATGTCATAGAGGTCATAATAGCACAGTTCATTTATGTATTATATGTCATATGTGAAATATTAAGAGGTCCAGAACAGGTTATGAGCTCACAAAAGTACTAAGATATCACAATGGCAGCATGCCACTAAAGTTATGAGGACAGGAGAGTGTAGTCATGTCACAGTGGGTTTGTGATATCTCAATGTGATCATATCACAACAGCAATGTGATATCACAATGGATTTGTGATAACACAGTGGTAATGATGTCCCTTGGGGTTTGTGAAATCACAAGTTTGTAATATCACAATCACGTGCAATGCTTCCAGTTCAAAATGAAGATGTCACTGTGACCTCCACTCATCTTGTTATATCATTACATAATGACCTAATTCTACTGACCAAATATATGGCATATATGTGCAATTCTGAGTGAAACTAGGAGGAATACTCCAAATAAGATGAAAACTGGGAAGATCATACAACAGAAGGGCCCATCAGCTGCACTGGACACTGATGAAAATGAACTGGACATGTCATTATGATATCACAAACTTTTAGCCATATCACAAACCCATTGTAACCTCATCATCACTGTGACAAAACTATTGTGCAATTGCATTTCTGTTCTGACATCATGATCACATTGTGACATCCCAATCCTACTATAACCTCTTAGCAACTTTGAAAAACCACATGTGTACCCATGTCCTCATTAACAAAAGACAATTAAGATGACATGCTATTGTAATGTCACAAATCCCTTGTGACATCATCACCAGTGTAAAAATCACATTGTCATTATGACACCATCAGTTCAATGTGATATCACAAAAACACAATGACATCATACATAGAATTAGGATATCACAATGTCATTGTGAGGTAATAAACCCATTGTGAATGCCTATTCTGCAATTCCATTCTATTTCAAATGTGGTATGTTTGTTGATCTGTGAAACTCATTGTGATCGCATAAATATTGTGACATCGCAGTCCCTTCTGAAATCACATTTCCCCTGGGACATCACTAACCCACTGAGACAGCACAAACTTGTCCTGTCTTCAAATCATCTCTGATATGCTGTTATTTTGATATCCTAGGATCTTTCTGAGCTCATAATCTGTTCTGGACCTCGTTTCAGGTATGACAAGTGACATCAGAAATCCACTGTGACATCATGACAATTGTGATATCACATTGCCAGACATTGTGACCATTCTATCACGTTATTACATTGAAATTCTGCTACAACACATGTGTCTCCACATTTATAGCCTGTTACCATTGTTTTTGCTTCTTTCAATGTTATCTACTAGTTTTAGTGTGGTCTACCCACCTACGTAATTAGCTCAGTGGTTTCTCTGAACATCAGGAGACTCTAGTTCCTTTAACATCTGCTTAGTATCCTTAAGCTCAGTCTGGAACATTGGAGACTTCTCCCTTTTTATCCTCCTCCTTTTCTCTCATGAAAGCTCCCTTTCATGATCCCAATCTCTTTTTCAAACTCCTCAAGTTTCAAGTGTGCTTCCAGAGTCAGAGGAGAATTCCTTTGGCTGTCCAACTGCTGCTCCTTTTCACAGCACCTTTGCTTTTCAGCTTCACCTTGAAATTCTCAACGCTGCTATTGAGTGTTTTTCATACGTTAACATTTTGCATTGGGACATGCTACTTCTGCATTACCTTTCCAGTGAGGATCCCAATATTCTGTTAAGTCTTTTGATTGTGTTTTAAGCTGTAATGTTTTGCTGTCCAATGCTCTTTCTGTTTCCCAGGCATTCACAATCAGAGCATGTGTGTATATTAGCTCTTTCTAAAAAGTAACAATTTTTCTTTTTTAATTTTAAATATATATTTTATTTTTCTTGCTCTAATTCTATTTTTCCCGATGATTCTCCCTAAACCTATTAATTTCTTGTCTGCTGAATACCTTTTTGATTGTCTTAGCCCAATAATCCATAGTAGTTTGATGTTGAATTAGATTGTATGTGTTGAAATAAATTGTATCTGCAGCCATTTTGACTGTATCAATCAATCTGTACAACTAAAGGGCTGTGGTTGATACTTGCCTTAAAACAGTCCTAGCACTAAAGTGGGCAGAATAAGCCAGAGAAACACAAGAAAAATGGCAAGTCCAGGTGTCTCAACTCCCACTCATGATATCTGGTGACAGAACAGTTAATGAATAATCCAGAGAATTGTCCAGAAGTTCTAGAAACACTGGGAAACATGGAGAATAATAAGATTGGTGAATAATAAGATAGAATGCCTGCAAAGGACTCAGTGTGTACATGATAGGGAGCAAGAAGAGGCTAACCAAAGATTGACACAGTAACTACGTGAGCATAATCAAGCTGACAAAAATTAATACAGGAATCTCCTGAATTAATCAAGAATAATACAGGAATTGCCTGAGAAGGCAGAGAATAACCAAGGGGAAAAACAGGAATTACCTGATCAACAGGAAGCTAATCAGAGTAATACAGGAATTGTGCAAGCTGGATGAAAATAAACAAAGATCAATGGAGACATTCATGAAATCCAAAATAAGGAAGGAATAAAGTCCATTCAAGATCAAAAACAAAGCTCCAACTAAGAATTTGAAGTCATAAAAGCAGACCAATTAGAAGGAAAGAAAAAAAAACACAAAATAGAAAGTCTTGACAGTAGGTTATCCATGCAGAAGACTGAATCTTTAGGATTGAAGACAGCCTAGATAACACAGAGGAAGAACATACAACTATACAAGACATACCCAATATATATGATAGGTCTATTGCATATTTTGAAAACACCATCAGAAAGCCTAATGTGAGGAAAATGCGTGTAGAAGAGCACATAGAGACAGTAGTTAATGTGCTACGAAATTTATTTAACAGGATCCTGGCAGAGAACTAACCTAACATGCAAAAACCTAGGCCTTTTAGAACCCCAAATAGATCATACAAGAACAGGACCACCAACACAGTATAATACACATAGGATCAATTCAGAGAAACCAAAGAATCCTTAAAGCTGTCAGGGAGAAATATAAATCATTCAAAAAAGAAAAAACAATTAGAATAACTGAAGATTTCTCAGCAGTCAAGCAAAGCAAGAAGAGCCTGGAATGATATATGGCATGCTCTAAAGACAAACTATCGAGCAAGAATACTGTACCCACCTAAACTCTCCTTTATACTGGAATAAAAAAAGCAACCTTCCATAGCAAAGAAAAACTCAAACAATATATGGAACAAAACTAGCCCTACAAAATAGACTTAAGATGTCCTACACATAGAAACTGAACAAGAGTATTAAAAGGCCAAGAAACCACACCCAATCTGAGAATCAAAGAACCATAGGAAGAACCCAGCTGTCACATCCCCCAAGAATGTGACCTACATGTCAGGAACTACCAAAAATCTATCAGTTCTAACGTTCAATAATAATGGACTAAACTCTCCAATTAACTGACATAGCCTTTCTAGATGCATTAAAAAGAAAGATCCTTCTATCTGCTGCTTTCAAAATCACAACTTGCCCATAAAAACAAAGATATTCTGAAATTGAAAGGCTGTAATAAAATCTACCGAGTAAACAGTACCCATATTTAAGTAGGAGTTTCAATCCAAATATCAGATAAAAAAAGACTTGAAAATAAAGTTAATGAGAAGAGATTAAAAGGTCCCTACATACAAGTTATAGGATCTCTCCTTCAGGAGGTTATTAAAATTCTAAACATCTATTCGCCAAACAATGGAGAACCCAAATTTATTCAAGAAACCCTACGTTTCCTCAAATCTCACTTACATCCAAAGACATTAATTGTTGGGGACTTTAACACACCATTATCCCCTCTAGATAGATCAACTTGGCAAAAATTGAACAGAGAAACCACAGATCTAAACAACTGCATAGACCAGCTACATTTAACAGAATATTTCACCCAGCAACATCAGAATTCACAGTCTTCTCAGCAGGACATGAAACATTTTCCAAAACAGAGCACATTGTAGGTCACAAAGCAAAATTGTCCATATTCACAAACATTGAAAATATGCCCTGCTTTCTCTTATAACTAGGGGAATAAAATTAGAATTCAATACCAAAACCCAGCAAAGAAATTCTCTTTTAACACATGGAGGCTGAACAACACATAGCTGACTCACCCGTGGCCCATGTAAAAGATTAGAGAGAAAATTCAAATGTTCATGTTATTCAACAAAAATAAACACACAAATTACCAGTTCCCCTGGGACACAGGACAGGCAATACTCAGAGGCAAGTTTATAGCTCCGAGTTCCTTCATCCACAATTTGGAGAGATGTGAAACCAACAATTTAATGAGACATCTCAACCTCCTTGAAAAACAACAGCAAACTAAACTCCAATCCTGTAGATAGAAACAATTAAAATTACATCAAAATTGAGTAAATTAGAATCCAAAAAAATCACAGAAACAATCAACAATAGGATTCTCTTCAGGGATGTAAAGCTGGTTCAATATATGCAAATCAATTATTACAAATTATCACTTCTGATGAGCAAGGATAAGAACCAAATGATTTTCTCAAAAATGCAGATTTAATATTTGACAAGATCCAACACCACTTTATGATGAAGGCTTTGGAAAAATTTGGAATCCATGCAACATTCGTCACTATAATAAAGGCTATATAAGACAAACCTACAGCAAGCATTTACCTAGATGGTGTAAACTAAAGCCATTTCCTCTAAAACCAGTATTGAGTCAAGGATGTCAACTCTCTCCACATCTCTTCAATTTAGTATTAGAATGCCTTGCTAAATCAGTAAGATGATGCACATATAAAGGGGAACCAAACAGAGACAGATGAAGTAAAACCCTCCCTCTTTGTGGATGACATGATCTCATATTTAAGGATCTCACGGACTCTACTCAGAAGTTATTTAAGCTGATCTGAAATTTTGGCAAAGTAGCAGTGCATTAAATTTACCCTCAGAAAACAATGGCTTTTCTGTATGCCAACAATGAGAAGAGACCTGCTGAAATCTGTAAAGCTACTACTTTTGTAATATCGTTACAAAAAATAATATACTTAGGAGTTAACTTAATCAAAGAAGTGCAGGATCTCTACGATGAAAACTTAAATTATTTGAAAAGCATATCAAAGGTGAACTTAGGAACTGGAAAACCTCCCATGCTCTTGGATTTGAAGGATCAACAGTAAAAATGACAATATTTTCCATGGCTCTCTATAAATTCATTGCAAATCATCAATATTCAACTTCATTCTTCAATGAAGTAGAAAAATCAATCCAAAAATTTATATGGAAAAATAAAAGACCCTGAAGAGCAAAAAGAATCCTTATGAGAAAGAAGTGTGCTGGAGGAACATCAATACCAAATTTTAAACTCTACTACAAACCTATACTAATCAAAATATCTTGGTACTTGCACAAGAACAGACCTAAGAACCAATGGAATAAGAAATCCAAGAAGTAAACCCAACGACCAATAGCAGCTAATCTTTGATAAGGGAGCTAAATGGTGCTGGCAAAATTGGTTAATCACCAGATTCACCTCCAAGTGGATCAAAGACATCAAAGTAAAAGCAGACACCTTGAAAACATCACAGCAAGCAATTGGAGAAACCCTAGGTCTCCTTGACACAGAAACACTACAAATGAAAGAATAGATGGACAAATGGAATTGCATAAAGCTGCAGAGCTTTTGCATGGTAAAGTATACATAGCTAGCAAGGTCAGAAGAAAGCCCACAGATTGGGAGAAGATCTTCACTAGCTATACAATGGACTCAAATGTACAATGGCCTCATATATAAAATATATTTGAAACTTGAAAATATCAATTCTATAAGAACAAATCTTCAAAGAAACAACTGCCTAGGAGGGAGAGGAAGATGGCAGAGGAGAAGCTGGAGGATAAACAAGTTCTTGCATAGAAAGAAGATTTAGTGTTCCAGTGAGCAGTCCTAGGCTAAAGAATCACACCAAGTTGTGCCATCACAGTACAGAGTTTGGCCAGAGAGGGAAAATCCAGGCAAGGATACAGATAGGACCACTTGCTGGTAACCCAGCTGTGGAGGCAGTGGTGGCAGTGGCGGCAGCTCTATCCTCCATACCTACAACAGAGAGAGTTCAGGAAAAGGTGCCAGACACAGCAGGGTTGTGGACTCTACTCAACACCAGCAAGAACTGAGGAGTAGCAGATATTTTCGTCCTGCAGTTCACAGACCAGGGATGTCTCAGGAACCATGAATCTGGAGTGAATAGAACCCTCATATCCTCACTCCTCAGGAAGCAGAGGAGGGAAGGCCGCCCCTGCCCCACCATGGAGAACTCCATCATTAATATTGACAAAAGCCTAGCTGAGCATCTAGCTCCAACTCAGGCCTTAGAAGAAAACAAAAGAGTCAGGTCACAAGAACCTAACCTGACCTGCCAGGCTCAGCACCATACAGGGGAAAGTCACTCTGCCCAGGAACATGTGACTTTATTCACTGGGTATACAAAGCCAGAGACTGCCCCTCTCTACAGAAGCATAGAAAAACAATTGAAACTCAGTAAACATAAACCCTGAAATTTACACCAGGCTGGGCTCTGTGAGTGTCTCAGGAAATAGCCCCTCACGAAAAAGCTGTTTGCTGAAAGGCCTCAACCCTACCCAGAAGCTAGGCTCTTCACAGCATTTCCAAACTAGAGGAAACAGCCATCTTTCTCTTTTGTGAATCTCAATGCAGATTTCCCTACCACTGAAGTAGCCTGGGAAGAGAATCACAAAATCCTGGGTAAAGCAGAGCATTTTTCTGCCTGCTTAAACAAACTGACTTAAGAATCCCATCAAGCCACAGGAAAACCAAACACCACAAGCACACCAGAGACCCTACCAAGAGACAGCTTATTGATCTAGGGGCGATACATGATCTTCCCATCCCCTCCCTGCAAAAACTATATCAAAAAACTCTTTTTGTAACTTTTTAAAATTTAAATTAAGAAGTGTTTTCTATTAATCTGTTTTTTTCCTTCAAAAGTTTTATTTTAGGTTACATATGCGTGTGTGCGTACTTCTTTTTTATTTTATTTTTTTGACATTTGGGTCCCTCTTTTCATACTTTTCATGTTTTTCTCTTTCTTTCTTTTTTGGATGACTTAATTACAGTTTTGCTCATTTCGAGATATACACCCATCTTTGAACATTAGAGCTTATTCTTCATTGTTTACATATTTTTGCAGAAATTTATTACTTGATTCACAAGGTCTTAGGCTTCACTAATTTAATAGAGTATTATCTGTTTATACCTATATAATTAATAATAATATAATAAATAACTACTTTTAAGAAATTTTATGTTTAATTTTTCATGTCTCCTTAGTGTCCCTCCCCTCCTCTCATCCTATCCTTTTCTTCTCCCAATATAATTACTTTAGTCTTACATTATTTTATGTGGTTCACTTTTTAAATTTAAATTTTTTTTTCATTTTTTTCTTTTTAAAAAATCTTTCTCCAATCATACTGTCCAATCCATTTCCCTCTCTGGCATTAGGACTTGATTAAATTCACTCTCCTTTTACCTCTACACATCCTTCTAATCCTATTTTTCTCCACCCTTCTCCCTTAAACTAATAATTTCTTAATTGCTAAATCCTTCTTTCCTCTTCTTAGCCCATTAATCCATAGTTGTGTGACATTGAATAGATTGTGTCTATTGAACTAGATTTTATCTGCAGCCATTTATACTGAGCAACTACAGGATTCTGGTTGAAGCTTGCTTTAAAATAATGCTCTAACACAAAATTGGTGTTATATTCATACCAAATGGGCAGAAAAAGCTGGAGAAACACAAGAAAAATTGCAAGATGGGTATATCAACTCCTATTCTTGATAATCAGGTGACAGAACAGTTAATAAATAATCCAGAGGAGAGAGTTTCCAAAAAGTTCTACAAACACGATTGGTAAACATGTTGTATGAAAACATTGAAAACCTGCAAATGACTCAGTGTGAGTGTTGTAGAGAGCGGGAGGAGACAACCCAAAATTCATACAGAAATCTCATGCTTGTGAGGAAGCTACTCAAAGATTAATACAGGAATGGCATGATCAGTTTGAGAACAGTAAAAAAGAAATACAGGAAATGCATAAGCAGTCTGAGAAAAGTCAAAGAGAAACACAGGAAATGCGTGAGCAGGCTGAGGACAATTAAAGAGAAAAACAGGAATTGTGTGAACATGAGAAATCTAATACAAGAGTAATACAGGAATTGGGAGAGTGGGATGAGATTAATAGAGGCAATCATGGACTCCTAAATAGACCGTGAAAGAATTCAGGGAGACCAAAGCGAATGCAGAATGGAGCGCAACAGAAGGAATCAACTCAGTGATTTCAGAATAAACACAACACCAAATTAAGCAAGTAAAGAATTTCACACAAGATCTAAATCAAAGATCCAACAAAGAATTTGAAGCCATCAAAGCTCACCAATTAGAAGGAAAAGAAATTTAAAAAACAAACAAAAAAAAACAAAACATAGCCTTGACAGTAGGTTAGACCATGCAGAAAATCAAACCTCGGGGATTGAAGACAGCATAGCTATTGTAGAGAAAGAATATACAACTATCCAAGACAAATCCAAGAAATATGATAGATCCATTAAATATTTGGAAGCCACTATCAGAAGGCCTAGTCTGTGGATTATGGTTGTAGAGAGAGGTTAGTGGTCTAGGAAATTTATTTATAAGGATCCTAGCAGAGAATTTAAACAAAATGCAAACGGAAGGGTCCATTAAGATAAAAGAAACTTTTAGAACCCCAAATAGAGCAGGCCAGAACTGGACCTCCCACCATCACAGTATAATATGCACAAGATCAATTCAGATCAAGGAAAAGATCCTTTTTAATGTGTCTAGGAGAAAAGATCAATCAATTATAAAGGGAAACCAATTAGGATCACCTCAGATTTTTCAACAGAGACAATTAAAGCACGAAGAGCCTGGAATGACAAATGCCATGCCTTAAAAATACACAACTATCAACCAAGAATACTGTACCCAAGTAAAATCTCCTCCATAACTAAAGGTCAAATAAAAACTTGCAGAGATTCTGCATGGCAAAGGGCATAGCTAGCAAGATCATTAGAATGCCCACAGATTGGGAGAAGATCTTCACTAGTCACAAAATGGCCAAGGGTCTCATATAAAAATTATACCTGAAACTCAAAATGCTAAAGCCTACAACAACAAATCTTCAAAGAAACAACTGCCAATTAATAAAGTATTAAAGAGAAACTTCTCTGAAGAGGAAAGAAGGTTGGACAATAGGCATAGGAAGAAATGTTGAACCTCCCTAACCATAAAAGAAATGCAAATCAACAACAAAAAATCATTTAGATACCACCTCAGTCCATTTAGAATGGCTACAAAAAGAACTCTAATAACAACAGATGCTTGAGGGGATGTGAACAAAAAGGAACCTTATGAATTGTTGGTGGGAATGTAAACTTGTTCAACCACTTTGGAAAGTAGTATGTAGGTTCCTCAAAAGACTCCACATAGAGGTTCCGTATGATCCAGCAATCCCACTTTGGGCATTTACCCAAATGATCACAAACAAGACAATATTAAATCTACCTGCCAAACTATGTTTATTGCAGCATTATTTATCATAGCTAAGATATGAAACCAACTCAGATGCCCCTCACTAGATGAGCAGATCAGGAAAATGTGGTATATATAAACAATGGAGTACTCTGTCTACATCAGAAAGAATGACATTGCCCCACTTGTTAGGAAATGGAAAGATTTGGAAAAACTTATATTAAATGAAGTAAGCCAGGACAAAAGAAAGGTAGGTCCCATGGTTTACCTTATTTGCAATAACTGGTATATGCTTGAGAGAAGCAGAAATGTTCATATAAGTTCCTGTTAGTTGAAATGACACCAATATAAGGACTCAAGTGTTTTTTCTTGTTTTCGTTTCTAATATATTCATAAGATGAGATTTTTGCTTTGTATGTTACTTCCCCATGGCATATCCCCTGTTTTCACGGTATTTCATGTTGGTATAATTAGGGGAAGTGAAGGGAAAAAACAAATTGCTTAAATAGGGATACAGATGGGTCTACTGCAACAATGACATGTACAAGTCACTTTTAATTTGCTCAAAGCAATCATATGCTTAATGTCTTCTGGTTCTTCTTCATGGACATTAGACACTGGACTACTGAAATTTACTAACTATTGAACCACAGCCCCAATCTTGAACTTTGATTCTCAAAAATCTCAATGATTCCTTTCCTCTGCAATTGACAAATTCTCTAGGAAGCAGTTTCCTGAATAATAATCCGTACTCACCTTATAATATGAAGACCCAGCAAGACATATATGTAAGAGTGGGAAATTCTCCTTAAAGTCATTATATATTTTCAATCTGTATTGCATATTTGTAAAAAGGATTTGTAATTTGTTAATTCAGACTTCCATAATTTAAAAAAAATTCCAAATTCGCTCAAAAATTGTCATGATGCATCATCCACTTATTGTTTGGTATGATGGAGAAATTAATTTCTGAAGAATACACAATTTGTTGAATTCAAAAGCTATACATTTCTACTATCATAAGTGACCCTAATCTATGAAGTAGACAGAGATATCAATGTTTTTCATTTCACGTGTGTCTAGCCTCAAAAAGTATTAGAGATGAATCCATTCTACCACGTTGTTTGTCATATAACTGAGGAAATCACCATACTTAAGACATGTGATTTTGAAGTATTTAGTTATGTTTTCCCTCAGAGCATTTTCCTCTCTGCAGAACTTGCTCATATTTACCTGCCTATCACAGTAGAGGAAGGGAAACACGTGTACCCGTTTATTTTGGGAAATTATTTTAAATGTTCTAGTTCACGTTATTTTAGGGAATCACAGAAGTTTTATTCACAGGAATAGAGAGAAAATGATAGTGGGATTTGTCTTGATATTGTCTCAAGTTTTAGACCTGCTGGTATTTGCAACTTGAACTTTTCCTATGGTAGATTGAAAGATAAAACATTGTGTAAATTATGGGCATTTTCTACATTGAAATATAAGAATGCAAAGAAATCAGTGCCCCTCAAAGGTTGTGGCTCTCAGACGATAACACAAGCTAACAGTTCCATCTGACTCAAAGCAATATTTATTTAACTAAAGTAAATATTATTCATACTAGTAAAAAGATGTACTACCTAATAGGAGCCGAGAGTAGAGTACATGAGAAATTAAATTCCAGAGTATTACTCTTCATCATATTTTGAATCTACACTCTCCAAATAGGGATTTCTGAGTTATGGTATAATTCATAAGAGAAATAACAAGGAAGATTTGTATGTCCCCCAACATATTGATTTTTCCTGAGGTATTTTTTATTTCCACAGGAATCTGTGGATCCAGAGAGGTTATTTCAGTTTCCCTATGATAAAAATCACAAAATCAGATCATGCAGTTTCCCATATCATCTGGTGAAATGTAGAAAGATAATGTTTCATTGGAACATGTAGATATTCCATAATTTTTTAGTTCATGGATAAGTTTAATTATTTTTAAGATAAATTGTTGAAAATATTTGTGAAACATATGAGAGAATGTGTATGGCAGAAATGTCATGGAGAGATATTTGTATTCCTTCTGAAATCTCCGCAGCACGCAATGGAAAGTAAAACAATGGAAGTCCAACTTCTGTACTTCTCCACTTGTATTTCTAGATCTCCATTTAAAGCAGAACATAAGCAATATGTTTTGTGTGGGCAGTTATGTCAAACTGTGTATGCCATGTTTCACAAATTTTAGAGGTGGTTTCCTTTTCTTTCCCATTGCCTAATTGCCAAAATGTAAAGTAATGTCATTCTTCAACACTAAATCATTTTGTTAAGACATGCACTGTATTATAATATGGCCTATAATTCATTTTGGATACTTTAGTTTTCAGACCGTGCTCAACAACTGTTAACATGGGAGATGTATTGTGTCTCTTATCTATATTTAGGGTATTGAGTACAAAATTGTTCTTTTATTTTGATCAAAAATTTCACAATATTTGAATTTTGACAGAATAGGTTTTTTTTTTCTGAATGTAACACTACTACATTAATTTCCAGAGCTTCAAGGGAAACACAGCTTCTGCGTTGAGTTTGTAAAGAAGACATTTGATGAACCTCCATTTTGGATATTGTCAAATATAGTTTCAATCACCATTTGTATGGGTTTATAAATTGTGCATAAGTAACCCATATTTGAGTAAATAAAGGTCAAAATTGAGTAAATGTACGTTTCTGAAGTTCATAATAAAATTTTATGAAGCCAGACACTGATTCCTTCTATTGCAATCATATCAATCTGAGAGATTGAGATCTCTGTATTATTTTTTGATGCCAGCCCAGGAAGGGAAGTCATTGAGAATCTTATCTCGACTATCAAATGACAACCGAGAGAAGAGGTGCTATGGCTAAAATTGCAGAAATCTAGCCCTCTGCCAAAGGATGCACTAGCATATCTCCCATATCGTGGTGTCAAGCCTCACGGAAGGCATCGTGCCCAAAGAAATCTAAAAAGAAAAAATTTGAATACTTTTTCACATTTGAACTTTTGTTACACAGAATGATTCTCATATTGCCTCCAAATTTGCTACTTGTCCCTTCAATGCTTGCCACCTGGTTCTGTGAGATTAACTCAGTTCATATATTACAACTTGTATAGACAAAACTTCTCTTGAAGATAATGTAGGCAAACCTGATATCTAAAACATAGTCCAAATCAATGTAGCCCAGTTGCTCCAGAATCTACTCTGATGGTAGATTTCTAGTCAACATAACTTAGAACCAGAAACTAGGCAAGAGTACTGGGCTGGGAAGGAGGTTCAGTGATAGAGTGCTGGACTTGCATGCATGAGGCCCTGGGTTCAATTCCTCAGCACCACATAAGCAGAAAAATATTGGGAAGTGTTAGAGCGCTAGCCTTGAGCTGAAGAGCTGAGGGACAGCACCCAGGCCCAGAGTTCAGGCCCACGACCAGAACCCCCCCCCCCAAAAAAAAGAGTCCTGAAAATACATGACATTATGTTTCCTCAGAGGAAGTCTGGGGAAAAGGTAAAGATTTTGTTGTATTTTTCTGAATTTTCCGTGATTGAATCTCAACTTATGTAGTGCTTATATATGATTTGTTCCTTTAAGTGTGAAATTAAAATTCTTTGTTCATCTTGGTGTGTCTCCTATGCTAATATCAATACATATATGGAGATAAGCATTCCTACATGATCAAAAGCCTTGTCAAACACAAAAGTTTTTTTTTCTTTCTTGCTATTGCTTCTAACATATTTCTAAAATAATTTGTTCTTTTCAATGTTTATAATCCAACTAAATGTTTCTTTTAAGGTTCATAAGGTGGTCAATCTTGTTATTGTTTTTATATTGATAAGGTTAAGGTCAATTTAGTCTAACTCCTCAACCAAGTATGTATTCCTCTCATTGGTAGAATCGTTAGAAGATCGTATCCCAAGTTTTGTTTGGGACACAATCAAAACTTCTGGCAACAACAGGTAAAGAAAATGCGGTTTTCTTATGATATATAACTTTCTGTAATAATTGAAGTTGAAGAAATAGGATGAATGAATAATACACTTTCTGTTCTGCATAAACATATATTTTGCTCACTACAAACAAAATTTTGGATTACTCTCTGACCTGGTGACTTGATGGTAAAACTGAAGTATAGTTTCTCTAAGACCAACCCTAAGATATGTATACAAATTTTTTTTTCTTTCATGCGAATGTTTCTAACACATTTATAAGATTGGTTCTTTGTTCCTTTGTATGTCCCTCCCCCACAGTTTAACCCCTGCTTTTACTTTTTACTGTATTTGATGTCGGTATAATTTTTGGAGCGGAAGGGGAAAAAAATCGTTTAAATCTCTATTTAAACGAACTTTTCAACTTTCGTGCCGGGGGGTGGGAGGGCAAGGAGGATTGAGTGGGGGGATGGGGGAGGATGAGAAGGGATGGGAAGGGGAAACAAAGGAGGAGCTACAATGCTTGATAAAAAATGTACTCATTATCTTGCCCATGTAATTGTAACTCCTCTGTACAGTATTTTCAAAAAAAAAAAAAGAAATTCAACCAAACTACTGAAGATCAGAATTACCTTATCTGAAAAATATTCTCATTCGCTTACAATCAATTTCCATCAGGGAATGCATCCATAGCAGTGTTTTTTAACCAATACTTTCTCCCCCTTTTCATGGTTTCAGGATTCACTCATCTCATCAATTATGAAATTGTAAGTGGGAATACCTTCAACTGGTAATTGATCAATGTATACAATTGCATGTGGATATCATGTCTACATTTTGAAATTATTATTGTAAAAATAACTACCTGATTTGAATTGTCTTCCTGCATTATTTGAGAAGATTCTTCAGATGACTTACAATTTGCACTTTGCAAACATATATATTAATAAAATCTATTTAGTGCTATTTTTAATCATCAATACATACATGGATATCACATTTACCATTCCCAAATAAAGTATGAAAACACATTGGATATCGTATAGATAGGATAATCAAAATTAGATGTGTAACTACAAAAGGTATTGTAGCTTATTGAGTATTTATGAGATTGTTTAAAGAACAGTAATTGTTAGAATAAATTTGTCCTTCCAAGGTCACAAAATATATTGTACTGTTGATTTTATAGATTATCAGAGCAACTATCTCTTCCTGAAATGGTAAGGTGGCAAATAAAGGAAAAAATGAACACTAATTGGGCTTGCATGGAATTGTTCCTAAGCATTTATTACATGTAGAATGATGTAATTTGTGTTGCTAGCCAATAAGAGATATTATCCTTTTCATAAGTGAGACAATGGATTCTAGATGTACTGATATTATTAAAAAATCTTCTCTGATCAGTCCTGTTTTTTTTTTTTTTAAATGCGTGTTTAACTTAAGACCAAATTGGATTTACATGAGCCTCTCTTCAAGGTCGGGTCTCATATATGCTTCATGTGAAAAGGTAATAAGCATACTAGGAATTTGTATTCAATTGCCTGCTGTATATCAGACATTACAATGTTATGGGCAGGATGATTTGGCAGGTTTTATAGTGAAGAAAGTGCTAACTGAGGCAGACTAATGGGAATAGACATGTTCACCCTTTCATCAGATGACAATTTTCTAACTCATGAATCTATAGAGAGGACTAAAACTCATACTGCTTTCACACTGAATGGATCAATTCAGTATTTGATCAATAGAATTAAGAATATGCCATGGGAAATGATTTTTGGGGTTGAAAACCACATTTGAGGGCCAGGTGATAATGTTATTATTTCTAGCATCTCTTGTGTTTGAACCATGAGGCTCTTATTATGGATTAATAAAGTCAAGGAGTATTTTCAGATTCATTTCTAGAATTCATCCCCTCAGAATGGAATACTATAGAGCATTATCCCTAAGGAAAATCACGTTTGGACCTGCAGTGTGCATGAATGTCGGGAATAATGAAACAGAAAAATCATCAACACTCTGGATAACAGAAAGGAAGCCTGGTGCAAGTCGTTTAGGGACATGTAGGAGGCTGAGATCTGAGGAATAGTGTTCAAGGCAGTCCAGCAGGAAACTTTGTCACACCCTCATTACCTCATAACTGGAAGTGGCTTTGTAGATTAACTGGTAGAGTATTAGAACTTTAAAGAGCTCAGGGACTGTGAACAAGCCCAGAATTCAAGCCCAATGACCATCATGAACAAATAAAGGATTGTAATACTAGTATTTCCAAAATCTCGGAAATACTTTCATCCAGATAGGAGCCAGTTAGATTTTATTCACTTCCTAGTTGTACTAACTTGCATTTTCTCTTTGCAATTCAGAGTAGTGTTTCATGCAGTGATATTTCCTCAACTTCTTTTGTTATTATCATTTAATATGATTCCAATATTTCTAATCAGCTCCCTTATGATAATATGTTCTATTTATGAATCATAATTTTTCTGGCTTCTAAAATTGGATGATACTTGAGAACCTGTGAATTGATGGGAGAATGTGTGAATATGTAGACAATGTTACTTCCTTATTTGTCTTTTAAAGTTTATCCAACCCTATTTTTGTCATTATATATATGTGAGTAGATTTGTGTATGTGATCTCATATTTCTGTTTCCTGTCCTGTCCATTTCATTTAGAGATGCAAATATTTGTGTGTGTGTGTGTGTGTGTATTTGTGTGTGTGTATGTGTGTGTGTGTGCATACGAAATTGTGTTACAATTTTTCGCTTAAAAACTGAGGATAATTTTTCTACCTTCAATTCTAGATTTTACTCAATCATGATAAACATTAATCATAGGTTGTCCAGGAATATTTTCCTTATATGTCTTCTTTGGTAATGAGAAGTGAATCCATAATTGGGCCATTGATAATTAAATATCTGACCCTGGGCTCAAACCCAGCCATGCATTCCAAAACTTGTTGTGCTTCTGGCATAGAATTCTCATAAACATATATATTTGAGAATGTATTTTTAATGAAATCATCTTAACCTAGTTAATGGAAATTTTCTATATTCATTTCAAAGTCCATTATTTCATTCTTCACACTGACAATTGACATGTGTATGTTTCTTAAAAGTTAATTATTTTTTTGGACTGATGAAGATATTTACTTCATACCAATTCACAAGGTGAATTTCACTTTTAAGGGAATTTTTTTTCTCTACACATAATAATGGGAAAGCATTTTATTTTTTATTACATTTCTTGTAACTGAAGGTATTTTCATGGTATCCCTTCATATTTTACTTGCCTACCATACAGCATATATCCTTTAAAAGGATACATCTCATGAAATAATCACTCTTTGTGCTTTGTTTTTCTCCATGCCATCACAAATATTGAAATGGAGATAAAATATCATGTTTATTTAAATTCATCTCAGTAAAATTATATAGAAAATCCACTGTGGCTTTTCTATGCTATTCAACAATGTGAACCCTTTCTTCTTATTTTCCTTGATCATGATACATTCATGAATATTTTAAAAGAGACATATTCAGAACCATTCCCAAGGCATAGCTGAGACTGAATGGGGAATATTGGGAAAGATTTGAAGAACTGGACCATAATAATTGTAGTAATGGATTGACTAGGGTTACACTTCAAATGTTCAACTAACTTTGAATGTGTTGAGATAGAGAGTGTCCAATCATAATTTGTGAAATGGTTTGTATACAAAGAACAAGTTTGAAAGGAAATGGAAGTTGAACAGCAAGCATGACTTTTTTTTAAATAACTGATGATGTGCTCTTATTAATTTTTGAATATCTCTTGAACAACTAATGAAGTTCATGTTCATATGCAGAAGATAGAAATATAAACTCGGGTCTTTTCCAAAGAATGTAAATAACTTTTTCTCTTATTTCTTGCAGGAATCATTGTTAGCACACCATGAACTCAAACCATTTCTTATAGTTTTAGCTACATCTTACTTATACACAGAAACATATATGTATATAGGTATATATTGACATTCACTCAAGCAAATGAATTTTGATTTCTTCTACCTATTCACCATACATTGAATCCATAAGTAAACTCAGGTGTTTATGTCTTCATTGGAATTCACCATGTCACTTTCCACATAGACATGGTAAGGTTGGAGTATGGAAACGTCAATCATCAAATCTGCCTTTGTTTCTCAACAGAGAACAAATCATACTTCATTTTTCACTGTCCTTAAATTTCCCTATGGGTATCATCTTCCATTACATATATTGTTATAATTGTAGAGCATAATAAATACCTTAATGATATTAGACTTCTTATACAAACTTACATTTTCCTACTCTGTACTGTAAGACTAGAAATTTCTTACTTTGCAAATGTATCATCCATCTAAATATTTTCCATGTGTAATTTAATCTGAGCAAGGATTCTAGTAGGTCTTTCCAAAACTTGTGGCAAGAAAAAACCAGGTTCTTGTGTGTACACAAAATATCATTCAAGGCAAAATTCAAGAACTCTATCAACAACAGATGCTGGAGGGGATGTGGACAGAAGGGAACCTTACTTCATTGTTGGAGGGAATGTAAACTTGCTAAACCATTTTGGAAATCAGTATGGAGGTTCCTCAAAAGACTTCACATAGAGCTCCCCTTTGACCCAGCAATCCCACTTTTGGGCATTTACCCAAATGTTTACAAACAAGACCACACTAAAGCTACCAGCACAAGTATGTTTATTGCAGCATTATTTACCATAGCTAAAATATGGAACCAACCCAGATGCCCCTCAGTAGATGAATGGATCAAGAAAATGTGGTGTATATACACAATGGAATTCTATGCCTCTATCAGAAAGAATGACATTGCCCCATTTGTTAGAAAATGGAAAAATTTGGAAAAAAAATTATATTAAGTGAAGTAAGCCAGGCCCAAATAAATGTAGGTCCCATGGTTTCCCTTATTTGAAATATCTAGTATATGTATGAGTCAAGCGGAAAAGGTCAGATAATGTGATGTTAGGAAAATGAACCCTTAGATATGTATTTTAATGTTTATCTTTCTTGCATGTGTTTCTAACGCATTTATAAGATTATTTCTTTGTTGCTTTGTATGTCCCTCCCCCACAGTATAACCCTTGCTTTCACTATATATGATGTCAGTATAACTTGTGGAGGAGATGGGGAAAAACAATTCGTTTAAGGATACAGATGGACCTGCTGCAACAATGAGAAGTACAAGTTGTCATGTCCAAAACGAGCTTTACAACGTCGGTGCGGGGGGGTGGGGGGGAGAAGGATTGGGATGGGGGGAGGGGGGAGGCTGGGAAGGGATGTGAAGGGTAATCAAAGGAGTAGGCTGCAATGCTTGGTAAGAAATGTACGCATTATCCTGCCCATGTAATTGTAACTCCTCTGTACAGTATGTTCACAAATAAAAAAGCATCTATGGTAAGATCTAACACTTACATATTGAAGATCCAAGTTCTGCTGTCAACTTTCCAAGTTCTGATGTCAACTTTAAGATACTTTTCTACTGGTGAGATGCATGCCACTATTTTAGTGACTAGCATAAATCGATGTATAGGATTGATTTACCTAATAATGTGTTCACTCATATGATTATTATGATTTTAAAGTTTTACAAAAATAAAATTAAAAATATAGCACCTAAAATTATCATTCAAAATGTATTCTTTTGAGGAGGGAAATGCAATTTGTGAATATGGTATGATTTTGTGAAGAAAATATATATTTCAGGCAAGAGGATATTTATCTTCTGGAAATGTGTCAATATATTTCTAAAATGTTTCAAGAAGAGTGGACCGTAACTGTTGAGTATAACAAAGACACTTTCATGGTACCATATTTGATGACTATCTTCATTTTCAAATTGTTTGTAATTTGCTCCATATATATTTGCCCTCACATATTTATAGTTGATTTGACACTTTGGTCTATAACATTATATTTTTTATTGTGAAAATACTGTACAGAGGGGTTACAAATACATGGGCGAGAAAATGAATACATTTCTTATCAAGCATTGTAGCCTTCTCCTTTTTTTCACTTCCCATTCCTTCCCATCCTTCCCTCATCCCCTCCACTCAAACCTCCTCCCCCCCCACAAAAGTTGTAAAGTTCATTTTCAACATAAGGAGTTGTACATCTCATTGTTGCAATCAGTCCATCAGTACCCTATTTAAACAAATTTTTTCCCTTCCCATCCACCAATTATACTGACATCAAATACAGTGTAAGCAAGCGTTATATCATGGGGGAGGGACCTACAAAGCAACAAAGAATCATCTTATAAATATGTTAGAAATAATCACATGAAAGAAAAAAAAATTTGAATACATATCTTAGGGTTCATTTCCCTAATACAACATTCTTGATGAAAATGCAATAGTCTGAAGCATAGTTCAGGAAGATCCACCTTATCAACACTTGTAGGTTGGTTTTTTATGCAATATAGTATCAATACAGTTAAATTATATGGGTAGAGATGAGGAAATTTAATATTTTTATTATTGGTGGTGAAATTGAAGAGGTTCTCTTTATGGGCATATGTGTGCCTAGTGTGTAATTTGAAATGTTTCTTGGTTTTCCTGAATAAATAGTGAGGAAAAATGAACTTAATATTAATTTTTGAGGGATGGTTTGGAACCTGTTGACTCAGGGAAACTTGTGCCTTTTCTAGACTGTTCAGAATGAGAAGAGAACAACTCTATCAACACATATCTGTATATAGACTGCAAACCAATCTGCATACGTATCCATGTGTAAACTTAGGAAATTTAAAATAAGTGTATCAATACTTTACTCTTCAATTCAACTTGTCAAGTTGATGTACAAATTTATTATAATTATGTACGCAAGATAGTTTCTTGTCTTATGTTACCCTACCTCTCATTTTTCTTACATTTTATTCTTCTTCAAATATCCTTGGACCCCGCAGTAAATGACATTTCCAAGATATTATCTTGTGAGGAATGCTGTGGCACTTTCTTCCATATCAATATGTTGTTGTGCCCCTTCTTTATTGTATTCAGATTAAATTTTATGCAATCCACAGGCTACCAAAATCAAATATAATCACAAGGGAGAATCCCTATAAAAAAGAATACAAAGTAAGAAAAAAGAAATAGTTTTTCATCATATATTAAAAAAAAAACAATGATATACCTCTTGTTTCAGTGTGTTGGTGTTCATTTTGCTTACCCTTATCTTCTTGTTCATATGTCATAGTAATTAAGCTCTTTCAGTACTCTTCTGGGATGAAACAGGACATATAACAATGAATACAAAAAGAGAAACCAGCACACCTATATTTTAAATGTCATTTCTAAAGAAAAAAATATGGCCCTTCACTAGGAAGCAGGATAAATGCAGAAAAATTAAAAAGAAATGATGGATAAGTTTTTGTAATACTGTTTAAAGGCCTATAAAAACTTCACCCTTCATCAGATCAAGTCCCAAATGAATCAAAGATGTGGAGGTAATGGAAAATATTGTGAATGAAAGGAATACAGAAATACTAGGGCTCATTAGTAGAGGTTGCAACTTTCTGATTACAGATGCGTAAATACAAGTCAACGAAAAGCCAGACAAAATTGATTTAACCTGCAGAGCTGCTTCATGACCAAGGACACATCTAGAAAGCTATATAAAGCCAGAAGACTGGGAGAAGATCTTCAGAAGCCAAGAACTAGAAAATGGTCTTAGAGCTGAAATATAATGAAAATTCAAACAGCCAAAGCTCCCTGCCCCCTAAAAAAATCCAATTGATAATGACCCTCTATAGCAAGAAGTCTAAATATTTAAAGAGAGATTTCAGTGATGGGAAATTGAGAATGACTAAAGGAACTATGAAGAAGTGCTCAACAATGCAAATCAAGTCAACATCAAGATTGCAACGCATTCCATTAGAATGTAAAAGTCACGTTAATGGCAACATTATTTACCATAGGGAAAATAAGGAATCACCCCAGATACCTGAGTGTCGATAAATGGATCAAGAAAATGTGGTATATATACACAATGGAATTCGATTTTCCACTTGAAAGAATGGCACAGTCCCATGTGTAACGAAATGGAAAGACAAAACAAAAGAAAAACTGTGAATTGAAGGAGTGCAGACCCAAACAAACCTATCGTGCATGGTTTCTCTTATTTGTAAAATCTGGTATATGTCTATTTTGGTCCTAAAGGAGGATCACAATAGCTTAATAATAATATACGTAAGAATATGAAAGCTTAGGCTAAGCAAAATGAATTCTAGATAAAAAATAAATTGGTTATTCCTTCTTGATTTTTTAAAAAGGAATCTGTGGAGCTGTTTCTTTTAGTTGCATTTTTTTTCCTTTACTTTCCTATGTTTGTACAATGTTGTCATTGTTTTTGGTTTTGATACACTGTGTATTACTTTTAAGTTAATCAGAATTATGCATGAGAAAGGGAATGTCAAAATATGAGACAAAGGAGAGAGAAACAAATTAAGAACAATCCCAACAAAATAAGTCCTTCGAAATACACATTAAATCTAGTGGGAAAAAATGGAGATTTTATGCTGAAGAACAGTGTTGGAAAAATAAAGTAAGAACATATAATGAAAAAACTACTTATTCACTGTCTTACATATATAAACCATTCCCTCTGTACATCACCTTGACAAGAAATTAAGAACAATCCCAACAAAATAAGTCCTTCGAAATACACATTAAATCTAGTGGGAAAAAATGGAGATTTTATGCTGAAGAACAGTGTTGGAAAAATAAAGTAAGAACATATAATGAGAAAACTACTTATTCACTGTCTTACATATATAAACTATTCACTCTGTACATCATCTTGACAAGATTCTATTTTTAAAAAGTATTAATATATACACTACAATTTTCACAAATTTACACATAGAAACTTAAGTCGATGGGTTTGTAATACATACACACACTTGTGGAAATATTTTTGTTCTCTTGATTTTCCTAAAACATAGAAAAGATACAGGTTTCCCTATCAACAGGTTGCAAGCCAAAGTTGACAAATGAATGTTGAAATCATTTTTGTTCAAATATTTCTTTACAAATCCCAATACCTATTTGAAATTGCAAACCCAGAGAAATCCTGAGGCTCAAATATGCTCAGATCAGAAACCCTTACAATTTCACATCTATCATAAATGTGAGCAAGATTCTCACATGTGAACTTTCCTCATCTGCAGTCAAATATTTGAACTTTTTTGATTACATAGGAATCCTAACCACTAATAAATATTTTTTGGCCAGAGAGATGTTCCTAAAATATGTTCCAAAGGCTATTCCATTTATCAGTAGGAATGCTGTGGACCAGGAATGCCAAATGAACCATAACATGGTTGTGGTGGGCCCATATATATGAGGGGCAAATTACCCACAAGTTGAAAACAAACATTCATTGGATATGGTTTTGTGAACTAGTCTTGAATTATAATCCAAAGTTACAGATTAATCTTTCTTCAAAAGATTAGAAATGCACCAGAAAATTCTCAAATTACGCATGTATTCTTCTCTGATAAATCACAGATTCTCTGTACAAAATATAGTATCTTCAAAAAGTACACATTGCCCTCCCCAAAACTAAAAAAAAATTGGTTCATATTGTATGTACTCCTGCAAGAATGTTTTTTCACTGCTACAGGCAATGGGAAGAAGTCACAGAATTCTGCAAATTACATAACACATGAAAAATATTGAGAAGATTTAGAATATTGTGACTTGTGAAAAACATTGCAAAATTAGATGATTAAACAAACCCATAAATTTTCCTACCCATTCTTGTGTTTGGAACACAGAAGTTGATCTGTAATTTTTATAAGGGATGAAATATAAGTATACTTTTCTTATATTTTAATTATATTCTACAGCAATAATTAGTGAAATGGAACATATTATTCCAAGAAAAATTTAAATAGTGTAATGGCTTCACTTACATTTAGAATTGAGGAAACAGTAATTTCCTCAGTTATCTTTCTTCACCCAACAAAATTGGGAATGCTAAGTAATGAGAACTTTGCTATGTCCAATGTAGCCAAGAAAGATGTGCTTTTGTCTTCTATGCCCTTCAGTTCCACAGTTTGTTTCATTGACTGTTCTGGCATTAGGCACAATTATTCATTATGTAAAATAATCAAGATAATTAACTCCCCCAAAATCAGAAAAAAAATCTGATTCTTTTCTATTTTCCTTGAAATTTTTCTGTAAATCTTGTGCCTGTCATTGCAGGACAAAACAGTCATATATCTTTTGCCTTTTCTGGAGAGACATAATTCCAAAACACTTGATGGTGTCTCATTATTATCAAACATTCCATTGTACATTGGTTCATATCTGCTGTAAGTAAGTAGTTCATGGAAAATTCTTTATTTTTAATTTAATTTTTTTATTTGTGAACATACTGTACAGAGGAGTTACAATTACATGGGCAGGATAATGTGTACATTTCTTACCAAGCATTGCAGCCTCCTCCTTTGTTTACCCTTCACATCCCTTCCCAGCCTCCCCCCTCCCCCGCAATCCAAATCCTTCTTTTTCTGCCCCTTTCCCCCCCAGGCCCACAACGACATTGTAAACCTCGTTTTGGACATGACAACTTGTACTTCTCATTGTTGCAACAGGTCCACCTGTATCCTTAAACAACTGATTTTTCCCCATCTACTCCACAAGTTATACGGACATCAAATATAGTGAAAGGAGGGGTTATAATGTGGGGGAGGGACATACAAAGCAACAAAGAGATGATCTTATAAATGCATTAGAAACACATGCATGAAAGAAAAAAAATTAACATACATATCTAAGGGTTCATTTTCCTGATATCACATTATCTGACCTTTTCAGCATGACTCATACATTTACTAGAAATTACAAATAAGGGAAACCATGGGACCTATGTTTCTTTGGGCCTGGCTAAGTTCACTTAATATAATTTTTTCCAAGTTTTTCCATTTCCTAACAAATGGGGCAATGCCATTCTTTCTGATGGAGGCATAGAATTCCATTGTGTATAAATACCACATTTTCATGATCCATTCATCTACTGAGGGGCATCTGGGTTGGTTCCATATCTTAGCTATGGTAAATAATGCTGCAATAAACATACTTGTGCTGGTAAATTTAGTGTGGTTATGTTTGTAAACATTTGGTAAATGCCCAAAAGTGGGATTGCTGGGTCATAGAGAAGTTCTATGTGAACTCTTTTGAGGAACCTCCATACTGCTTTCCAAATTGGTTGAACAAGTTTACAGTCCCACCAACAATGAAGTATAGTTCCTTTCTGTCCACATCCCCTCCAGCATCTGTTGTTGTTAGAGTTCTTGATTTTTGCCATTCTAATTGGAGTGAGGTGATATCTCAATGTTGTTTTGATTTGCATTTCCTTTATGGCAAGGGATGTTGAACATTTCTTCATGTGTCTATTGGCCATCCTTCTTTCTTCAGAGAAGTTTCTCTTTAAGTCTTTTGCCCACTTATTTATTGGGCAGTTGTTTCTTTGAGGATTTTTTGTTGGGGGTTTAATTTTTTGAGTTCCAACTATATTTTAGATATGAGACCCTTGTGCGTTGTATGGCTAGTAAAGAACTTCTCCCAATCCGTAGGCTTTCTATTGATCTTGCTAGCTATGTCGTTTGCACTGCAGAAGCTCTGCAACTTTATGCAATCCCATTTCTCCAACCTTTCTTTGATTTGTTGTGTTTCCGGCTTCTATTCAGAAAGTTTCGGCCTGAGCCAAGGAGACCTAGGTTTTCTCCTAGTCCATCCTGTAATGTTTTCAGAGTGTCTGCTTTGAGTTCAAGGTCTTTGATCCATTTGGTGTTGATTTTGGTGCAGGGTGATATATAAGGATCTAGATTTCTACATGTAGATAACCAATTTTGCTAGCACCATTTACTGAAAATACTGTCTTTCTTCCATTCTATTGTTTTAGCTCCCTTATCGAAGATTAGATTGCTATAGGTCTGTAGGTTCATTTCTGGGTTTTTAATTCTATTCCCTTGGTCCTGAGGTGTGTTCTTATGCCAATACCAAGCTGTTTTGATTACTATGACTTTATAGTAGAGTTTGAAATTTGGCATTGATATTCCTCTAGCAGTGTTCTTTCCGTTGAGCAGCGTTTTTGCTTCAGGGTCTTTTAATGTTCCATATGAATTTTTGAATTGCCTCCTCTATTTCCTTGAAGAATGAGGGTGGAATTTTGATAGGTATCGCGTTGAATTTGTAGATAGCCTTGGGAAGTATTGTCATTTTCACGATGTTAGTCTTTCCAATCCAGGAACATGGGAGTTTTTGCCATTTTTTAAATTCTGTGTTGATTTCCTTTTTTAAGATTTTAAAATTTTCATCATAGAGGTCTTTCACTTCTTTAGTTAAGTTAATTCCTAGGTATTTTATTTTTTGTGGGGCTATTACAAATGGAGTTGCTTTCCTAATTTCAGCCACACTTTTCTCATTGTTGGCAAACAGAAAAGCCATTGATTTTTGCGGGTTAATTTTATAACCTGCTACTTTGCCAAAGTTTTGAATCAGCTTCATTAATTTGGGAGTGGAGTCTATGGGATTCGTTAATACAAGATCATGCCATCTGCAAAGAGGGATAGTTTTATTTCTTCTTTCCCTATTTGGATCTCCTTTATGTCTGCATCTTGTCTTATTGCTGTAGCTAGGCATTCTAACACTAGATTGAAGAGAAATGGAGAGAGTGGACATCCTTGTCTTGTTCCTGAGTTAAGAGGAAATGGCTTTAGTTTTTCACCATTGAGTATAATACTGGCTGTAGGTTTGTAATATACAGCCTTTAATGTATTGAGGAAAGTTCCATGGATTCCTAATTTTTCCAAAAGCTTCATCATAAAGGGGTGTTGGATCTTGTCAAATGCTTTTTCTGCATCTATTGAGATAACCGTGTGGTTCTTATTCTTGCTCCTGTTGATGTGATGAATAATATTAATTGAATTGCGTATAATGAACCAGCTTTGTATCCCTGAAATGAATCCTGTTTGATCATGGTGTATGATTTTTTGGATGAGTTGTTGAAATCGATTGGCCAAAATTTTGTTGAGAAGTTTTGCATCAATGTTCATCAAAGAAATGGGTCTATAGTTCTCTTTATTTGATGAGTCCCTGCCTGGTTTTGGGATGAGGGTTATGATGGCTTCATAGAATGTGTTCGGTAGTGAGCTTTCTGTTTCAGTTTCATTGAAGAGTTGGAGGAGTATTGGTGTGAGCTCTATTTGAAGGCCTTGTAGAATTCCGCTATAAAACCATCTGGTCCTGGACTTTGTTAGCTGAGAGGTCTCTTATTGCTGTTTCTATTTCAATACATGATATGGGCCTGTTAAGTTGGTTTAACTCATCTTGGTTTAGTTTTGGCATGTCAATATTTGCTAGGAAGAGGTCCATTTCTGCCAAGTTGTCAAAATTATTACCATAAAGTTTTGAGAAATATTCCCTTATAATGTTCTGAATCTTGGTTGTTTCTGGGGTGATGTTTCCATTCTCATCTCTGAGTTTATTAATTTGGGTGTATTCTCTTCTTTTTCTGATAAGATTTGCTAAGGGTCTGTCAATTTTGTTAAGTTTTTCAAAGAACCAACTCTTCGTTTTGTTGATTCTTTCTATAGTTTTTTTGGATTCTAAATCATTTAATTCTGATTTAATTTTGATTATTTCTTTCCGTCTACTGGATTGGGGTTTATCTTGCTGCTCTTTTTCAAGGAGGTTTAGATGTGTCATTAAATTGTTAGTTTCAGATCTCTCCAATTTGTTGATGTAGGAGCTCAGAGCTATAAACTTGCCTCTGAGTACTGCCTTTGCTGTGTCCCAGAGGAGCTGGTAATTTGTGTGTTCATTTTTGTTGAATAGCATGAATATTTGAATTTCCTTTCTAATCTCTTCCATGACCCACTCTTGATTCAGCAGTGTGTTGTACAGCCTCCATGTGATACCGGACTTTCTTTGGTGGCTTTTGGTGTTGAGTCCTAATTTTATTCCCTGGTGGTCAGAGACAATGCAAGGTATAACTTCAATGTTTCTGAATTTAGACAAGTTTGCTTTGTGGTCTAAAATGTGGTCTATTTTAGGAAACGTACCATGTGCTGATAAGAAAAACGTGTATTCTGATGCTGCTGGGTGAAATGTTCAGTAGATGTCTGTTAAGGCTATTTGATCTATGCAGCTGTTTAGATCTGCGGTTTCTCTGTTGAGTTCTTGCCGAGTTGATCTATCTAGTGGGGAGAGTGGTGTGTTAAAATCCCCAACAATTAATGTCTTTGGATCTATATGGGATTTGAGGTAAAATAGTGTTTCTTTGATAAATTTGGGTGCTCCATTGTTTGGCGAATAGATATTTAGAATTTTAATATTCTCCTAAAGGAGAGATCCTTTCATTAGTATGCAGCGACCTTCTTTATCTCTTCTGAAAAATTTTAATTTGAAGTCTATTTTATCTGATATTAGTATTGCAACTCCGCCTGTTTATGGGGGCCGTTTGCTTGGTAGATTTTGTTCCAACCTTTAACATTGAAAATATGTTTGTTTTTACGGGCAAGATGTGACTCCTGCAGGCAGCAGTTAGAAGGGTCTTGTTTTTTAATCCAAGTAGACAGTCTGTGTCTTAATTGGAGAGTTAAGAGATATGAGTGAGAGGTATTTGGGAATTCCTGCCATGTTATCCACCTTCTTGGGAGCTGTGAAAACTGGGTTCTTGCTATGGTTCTTGGATTCTCAATTTGGGTGCAGTTTCTTGGCCTGTGTTGCAGTCTTGTTTCTTTTCTATGTGTAGGACATCTTTAAGAATCTTTTGTAGGGCTGGTTTGGTGGAGCTGTATTGTTTCAATTGTTCTTTGCTATGGAAGGTTTTTCTTTGACCTTCAGTTATGAAGGAGAGTTTAGCTGGGTACAGTATTCTTGGTTGATAGTTCTTTGTTTTTAGGGCATGTCATACGTCATTCCAGGCTCTTCTTGCTTTGATTGTCTCTGCTGAGAAATTTGAGGTGATTCTAATTGGTTTCCCTTTATAGGTGATTAACCTTTTCTCCTTGACAGCTTTAAGGATCTTTTCCTTGGTCTGGGTTGATCCTGTGTGGATTATAATGTGATGGTGGGATGTCCTATTCTGGTCTGGTCTATTTGGGGTTCTAAAAGCTTCTTGTATCTGAATAGGCCTATCTTTTTGTATGTTTGGGAAGTTCTCTGCTAGGATCCTGTTAAACAAATTTCCTAGACCATTAACTTCTGTTTCTAGGTGCTCCTCTACACCCATTATCCTTAGATTGGGCCTTCTGATGGTGTCTTCCAGGTGTTGGATAGATCTATCATATTTCTTGGACTTGTCTTGGATGGTTGTATGTTCTTTCTCTATAATATCTAGGCTGTCTTCAAGTCCTGAGATTCGATCTTCTGCATGGTTTAACCTGCTGTAAACACACTCTACTTAGTTTTTTATCTCTTTTCCTTCTAATTGGTCAGCTTTGATGGCTTCAAGTTCTTTGTTGAAGCTCTGTTTTAGGTCTTGTATGAATTTCTTTACTTCCTTAATTTGGTGTTCAGTGTTTGTTCTCAAATCACTTAGTTGATTGGTTATGGTTTCTTTCCTTCTGTTGGGTTCCATTCAGCATTCCCTTTGTGGTCTCCCTGACTTCCTTCAGCTCTTTGTTAATGGATTCCATGAATGCCTTTAGTTATCTTTGTGTATTCTCTACCTGGTCTCTCAATTCCTGAATTACTCTTTGATTAGCTTCCTGCCGTCTGTGGGATTCCTGCAGTTCTCTTTCTTCCCGTTCGCTGGATTCCTGCAGTTCTCTTTGAGTGTTCTCAGCCTGCTCACGCCATTCCTCCCTTTCTCCTTGAGTATTCTCAAGTTGTTCACGCAAATCCTTTATCAGTTTTTGAGTAGCTTCCTCACGCTTATGATGTTCCTGTATAAACTTTTGGGATGCCTCCTCTCTCTCCCTATCATGCTCATACAGAGTCCTTTGTACATTGTCAAACTTCTCATTTATTATGTTTGCCACCAGTGTTTGTAGGGCTATTTGGGAACTCTCCTCTGGGTTGTTCATTATCTGATCTGACCCCTGATTATCATGATTGGGAATTGAGATACCCCGATTTGCCATTTTTCTTGTGTTTTTCCGGCTTACTCTGCCCATTTGAGATGAAAATAGCACCAGTTTTGTGCTAGAACACTATCTTAAGGCAACCATCAACCAACGTTTGCATTTATACAGTCAATAGTCTACAGATACCATCTAGTCCAACAGATACATCTATTCAACATCAAACAACTATATGTTAATGGGTTTCGAACCACAGAGAAGAATTTGGAAAACCAGAAATTTTTGGGGTTAGGGAGAGATGTGGGTAAAAAATAGGAATAGATTGGTGTGGGGAGGCACAGGGAGAGTTAACTATGTCCTAATCTCAATGCAGGAAATAGGTTGGGTAGGATGCAAGTAGAGAGAGAGAGAAAAGGAAGAAAGGGAAAGGTAAATGAAAAGAGACCAGAAAAAAATAGAAACGTAAAAATTAATATTATTATGGAGATTTAAAGACCATCTATTTAGAGAGGAATGTGAGTATATTTATAGAAGGGTAGGGTCATAGAGGAGAAGTGAAAAACTTAAGAAAATGCTTAAAATATTATATAGGTATAAAGAGGTAGTACTGCTATTAAGGAATTTAAGTCTCAGAGGTTTTGAATTGAGTAATAAATTTGTGGATTAAGTGTGTACACAATGGGGGATAGGGTCTACTAGTTAACTACGGGTTTATCTGAGGATGTGCAGGACAAGAGTTAAGTCACCTACAGAATATCAAAAGAGAGGAAAAGGTGAAAAGGATTAGAAAGGGAGAGAAAAAGATCAGAAGTTCAGTAGAGCTAGACAAAAAAACAAAAAGATAGTTAAGAAAGAAAGAAAAAGAGAAAGAAGACAAGAAAAGAAAGGAAAACCCACATTCATGTAATCCTAAAATGAAAATTATGAAGAAAAAAAAAAGTTACTGGAGAACAAGTTTTTTTTCAAAAAAGGCAAAAATTAAAGATTAATAAAATTTTTAGAAAATGAAATATATATATATATATATATATATATATATATATATATATATATATAAAACGTACCAAAAAAAAAAAACAAAAAAAAGAGAAAAAAAAAAGAAAAGAAGAGGAAGAGAAAAAAAAAGTTCTTTGATTTTTTTTTTGATTTTTTGGGAGGGGTGTGAAGAATCCTGTATCTCCCTTTTGTCTGTAAACAGCTTCTTGTTGGAGTCTCTGGTCAGCTTGAGGTCCTGTGGCTTGATTGGTTTCTTAAGTCAGTTTGTTCGAACAGGCAGATAAATGCTCTGCTTTACCCAAGATTTTGAGATCCCCCTCCCATTTTAGTTTACTGGGAGGGTGATCTGCTTTGAGAATCACAAAACAGGGGGATGCAGTGGTGAGGCTAGGTTTTGGGTAGAGTTGAGGCCTTTCAACAATCAGTAGCTTTTTCCTGGGGCGATTTTGTGGAAAAAAAAAAAAAAAAACTCACAGAGCCCAGCCTGGAGCCATTCTCAGGGTTTCTGTTTTTCAATTGATTGTTGAGGCTGCTAGAGGGAGGGGCAGCCTCTGGCTCTGGTTACCCAGTGAGGAAATCCACTCCAATGGCTGGTGCCTGAGCTGGGTGACTTTTCCCTAGATGGAGCCAAGTCTGGCAGGTCACTTTGCCGCCATTAAGTTCTTGTGACCTGCTAAATGATGCATTTTATTCCAAGGCCTGGGTTGGAGCTGGCAGCTCCTCTGAGCTTTGTCGGTATCCAAGATGGAGATCACCGGTGCTGAGGGGGGAGGGGTGGCCTTCCCTCCTCTGCTCCCTGAGAAGGAGTGAGGATGTCCGGCTTCTACTCATGTCGAGTCTTGGATCCTGGGTCGTCTCTGGTCTGCGAACTGCAGGATGAAGATGTCCTCTCCTTGTCGTTTCTTGCTGGTGTTGAGTAGAATCCCCTTGCCCACTGCATCTGGCTTCTTCATCCTGGACTCTCTGTGTGAGAGCTCATCTGCCGCGACCCTGCCGCCATCGCCGTTGGGGCAGCTGGCAGGCGCTCACATGTGTCTTTTTGCCTTGGCTTCCCCTTGTCTAACTGTCTGTCCTGTGATGGCACACTTGGTGTGATTCTCTGGCTTAGGACTGTTCACTGGAACTCTAAAACTGCTTTCTATGCGAGAGCTTGTTCAGATTCCAGCTTCTCCTCCGCCATCTTCCCCTTATCTTCATTCTTGTTCTGTGTTTATATTTTTTCTTTTATTTATCTTTCTCATTCTCTTATAATCAATTTCAATCAGATAAGGAGTAGATGACAGTGATATGTCACACAAATATTTTTTATTCCCATTTTCATGTTTTTAGGATTCATTCATCTAATCAATTCTGAAATTGTGAATGAGAGTATGTTTAACAGGTAATTAATCAATGTATTCAGATGTGGGTACTTACTATGTTTTCATTCTGAAATTGATTAAGTAGCTCTATATTAAGTAGCTCTATATTAAATAAATGAATTTAGAGTGAATGTTAAACCACTTATACATATATGGATTTCTAATTTCACATTCCTGTATGAAATATGAAAACATTAAATATTTTGTAGATAGGAAAATCAAAATAAATGTATACCTTCAAAAGTTATTGTATCTCTGAGTGAGAGTATTTATGAGATTGCTTAAAGAATTGTAACTGGTGGGATATACTTGTCCTTATATAGTCCCAGAATAGATTGCATTTTTGAATTTATGGAATATTGAAATAAGAATTCTCTCTTACTGACATGGCATGGAGCAAATACAGGAAAAATGAACAGTAATTGGGCTTGCCAGGTACTCTTCATAAGCATTTATTCCATTTGGAATCATGTGATTTGTGTTGCTTGCCAATATTGGCCCTCATCATTTTTTAAGTGAGACAATGGATGTTTTCAAGTATTTCCTTTGCAGTCAGTACTGAAAAAAAACAAGCTTATTCAACTTACTATTAAATTGTTTATATATAAGTTGGTCATTGTCGCAACCACCTCGACCAGCAAGGAAGACACGACCCGTGGTTCTTCTCAATGTGGTTTATTCAGGAACCTTGTAACAAGCTTCTCTTCCACTTCTCTCCTGCCCGCTTCTTCCTGGTTCTTCCTGCTTCTCCTTCCCCTCTGCCCCCGCGCTTCAGTTATAAGCCTCCTGGATGGCCAATCCTGAAGCGCCACGTGGCATATACCTATAAGGCTGCAAACACAGAAGCAAACTAGGAGCCAAGTCATAGCCATATAAGGAGTTGTTTTTTTACAGAGAGCACTCATCACCGGGAAGATGGAAGGTGGGAGCCTGCGCCATCTTAGGTCGCAGCTGCACCACACGGCCCCGCCATTTTTGAGGCCGCGCCTTGAACCAAGGAGCTACAATGTTGCTTTTCTGGCTCCCACAGCTCTCCAGAGCTCCGCCTTTTTTGTTTTGTTAAGCAACAGGTAACAGTAAAGGTTGGGCCTGTGTCTAAAACATTAATGAGAGGACCTTACACTGGTCTTCGCCTGAGGGGCGCCTTCCCCAGTGATGACCAGGCCCATCCGATGCCTTTTTTGCAGAGGTGGGATCTTGGGCATCAACCCACTTGCATCCCAACATGCTCTTCTTGGGCTCATGCCAGGGAGTGATTCCCAAGTGCAGTGCATTTGACTCGCACCCTGTGCTATTCCTTCAACATGGCAAGCCACGCGTAGGGGGACTGTCCGGCCTCAATGGCAGTGAAGGCCTGGACCACCATAGCCATACTTCTGTGCTGGGAGCTCCTAATCCGGTATATGCACCACAGGCACAACAAGATCACCAATGCCAGGATACCAATAAGGGAGCCCATTCCTGCCCACTCCTTCAAATGATCCACAGCTGTCAAAATCCAGGAGGAAACATCTTTTAACAGGGTATCATCCATCCAGGTAGAGTTTATCGCGACAATGGCCCATTGTAGCTGCAACATCAATTGGTCGAATTCCCCCGTCCAGTTGCCTAAAAGATAACTTGACAGTTGTTTAGACAAATTAGTTGCTTGGGTATAGTTATAATACTGAATAGCAGTAATACAAAGCCCTTCATATTTTTGAATACATCCCAGCTTAGCCAACTGCCATAGGATATCAACCTGCTCCTGCACAAGGTCAACCCTTTGATTTAGCAGCATCAGTCCTTCTTTTAATTGTGCATTGGACGCTTGTTGTAAATCCAGAGTTCTGGCTGCAGTAGCCGACAAGTTATTTAATGTCTGAGCTGATTGCACAGTATGTGACATGGTGACAGCGGCAGCCATTGCACCTGCAGCATCCACAGCTATAGCAGTTACAATGGCCGCAGTGATGCCAAAATCTCTCTTATGCCTAAACAAGGTTACAGCTTGAGAAGCATCTACTGGCACAGGCACCCAACGTGGGATGCGTGCAACTATAGCTAACGGATACTGAGAACTCCAGCTGGTAGCATAATAGCAGGTTTCATTAGTGCAAGCACATACATCATCTGAGCATACAGAGGTGTTGTTAATTACCAAAAACACAAAAGGGGAAACCACACACACGGGTGTAGGCTGATAGCTAAATACCGTATAATTCTTACTAGAATTACAATTGGCACCCACAGTACGGGCAGTACTAGTCAAATTGTAAGTTATATTTGCTATAAAAAAGTGACCTCCTTGCAGCATAACCATAGGTTAGGCCTGCAAGCAACTTCCATTAAGACCACTTATTAAAGGGATTAATTCCAGCCCAGAATTGTACACTAGCATTGGACAAAACACTAGCGGAGAATGAAAAACGCTCAGACTCATCAGCCCAAACAGTTTGTCGTGATTGGCACCCTGTCCAAGGCCAAGCCTCCCCCATACGGTCAGGCGGGCAAAAAGGGCCACACTTAGGTTGTTTTACAATCCACGGGTCAGTACTTAACTTTAAGCTTTCATAATGTCTGCCTAAGACATTACCGACAAATCCAGTAGCATTTGCCTAAACCTCAGTTGATCCCGGATTACCATACCAAAATCTAAAATAAGCGGCCAGAGAAGGAGTCAAGGCCATGCAACTACCATTAAGGGTCACATCACTTAAGTAAAACCATAGCGTGCCCATCAAGCTAATTTTTCTAGCTTCACCTATCCCTGATATTTGTTTATCCTCTGGGTAAAAGGGAAGGTTAAGAGACTTATTTGTTGTGAAAAATCTAGGGGAAAGAGAGGCGTCATGTCTCACGGGCATGGGCCTTGGGAATGCAGACAGGATCCCCCATCTCTCTATCATCTGCCCCTGTTGGATCATCAGGAGCTGTATGATCAGCAACGCAATCCTTTGTTTCTTTAGGGTTCCGTTCATCTTGGACTCACCGCAAAAGTCGTTCAGGCACCCATACTGGATCTGAGCGATTCTGGGGAAAAACACAAACAGATCCTCCTGCCCATACCAGCACGGGGTCAGGCCCGTTCCAGAGGCCCGTGAGCACATCCTTCCACAAAGCCCATCCTAAGGCTGAAGGAGTGGAACAGTTATGCCTATCAGCCGCTGAGCGACCAGCATTATCCAAATTCAAAAAATTTAAGGTGAAAAGTGTCATGGCTATTCTTTGTCTTGCTGTAGCCATCAGGGGTCCAGCTCCCCCTTTTTGTTTTATTAACATTTCCCTGATAGTACGATGAGCTCTTTCTACAATTCCTTGTCCTTGAGGGTTATAGGGCAGTCCATGCACCAGGGTAACACCCATTTGAGTGCAAAAGGAAACAAAGCGCTGCTCAGTATAGGCCAGACCATTATCAGTTTTTAGCTGTTTTGGCATTCCCCAGGCCGCCCACACTTCCAGGCAGTGAGATATTACATCAGTAGCCTTTTCCCCTGACAGGGGGGGTGGCAAGTATAACACCCGAAAAGGTTTCAACAGAAACATGTAGATATTTTAAGTGGCCAAATTCTGGTACATGAGTTACATCCATTAGCCATACTTGTAAGGGTCTTAAACCACGTGGATTAACTCCAAACGTAGGGGGCTTATGGTAAATAATACATAGGGGACAGTCCTTTACCACTTGATGTGCATCCGCTCTAGAAAGGGAAAGGCGGCTTTGTAAAGTCCTGGCGTTTACATGAAATTTGGCATGAAAATCTTTTGCTAAGTCACCAGACGAAGCAGGAGCACCCACTCAGCACAAGTGTGTGCATCAGCTACGGCATTACCCTTTGTCAGTGGTCCTGGGAGACCCGTATGTGCTTGAATATGCATTGGAAAAAAGGGTTCCTTGCATTGCCATATAAGGGATTGTAGCAAGGTAAAGGGAGCTAGAACAGAACTGGTAGCCTTTATTGTACCAACTGCTTCTAATATCTTTAAAGCATTTATTACATAGGCTGAATCTGATATTAAATTAAAGGGACAGGGGAAAGCTTTAAATACTTCAATTACAATCATCAACTCAACAATCTGTGGGTTACCAGGGACAAATTGATGCTGCACGGGGTCTTGGTTACCTGCGACGTATACCCCGCATCCCGATTTGGAACCATCCTTAAAAATATTTATAGCCCCTCCAAAAGGCTTTTGGTCAGTTACCTTTGGAAAAAATAACCGGATGTTCCTTTACAAATCTCAACAGGGGGTCTTTGGGCAAATGATTATCAATATCTCCTGGGAACATGCATTTCAAAATGGACCAATTATCAATAGTGGCACATAAAGTCTGAATTTGGTAGGCATTGTAGGGAACAATGATGGAGTGCGAATAAACTCCAAAAAACTGTAAACTCTGTTGAACTCCTTGCAGAGCTAAGCCCACCACCGCCTCAGGGTAATACTCCAGCATCTTTCCTGGGGAAACATGAGAGTGTAACCACATCAACGGCCCCTCTTGCCAAAGTACCCCAGTTGGTTGGGTCTCAGTGGGAAGAATGTATAAATCAAAGGGTTGGCCATCTTGTAGCCTGTTTAAACAGGCGGCACTTAAGGCCTCCTCCACCCTTTTGAGCACAAATCGGGGGCTCTCAGTCAGGTCTCGTGGGGAGTTTAAATCTATATCTCCTTTTAACATATCAAATAAGGTTTTTCATTCATAATTTGGCAATTTCAAATACCCCCTTATCCAATTAATATCCCCCAACAATTTTTGAAAATCATTTAAAGTCTTTAAGTTATTTTATCTAAGGGTCATTTTTTGGGGCATGATCAACCTGGGATGTATCTTAGCTCCTAGGTACTCCACCACTCTGCCTGTTTGTATTTTTTCTGGTGCTGGATAAAGACACTGTTCCCTTAAGGCCAAAATTAATTCTGCATAGGCCTTTTGTAACCCAGCTTCTTCCTTACGAGCTATCAAAATGTCATCCATATAATGGACCACCCTGAGTTTAGGATGCCGTTCTTTAACAGGAGCTATAGCCCTGCCGACAAACAGTTGACACATAGTGGGGCTGTTGGTCAGACCCTGTGGCAGTACGACCCACTCATATCTTTGGTCAGGTTCCTCATGGTTACAAGAGGGCACAGTAAAGGCAAAGCGCTCACAATCAGCAGAATGCAAGGGGATAGAAAAGAAACAATCTTTTATATCTATTACTATAATAGGCCAATGGGCAGGGAGTGCAGAAAGCAAAGGTAACCCTCTTTGTACAGGGTGCATAATTTGCATTTGTGCATTTATTGCATGCAAATCATGAAGTAATTCCCATTTACCCGACTTCTTTTTTATCACAAATATTGGAGTATTCCATGGTGAAACTGAGGGTCTCACATGGCTCAGGGCTACTTGTTCTTCTACCAGTTTATGAGCAGCTAAAAGCTTTTCGGAGGATAGAGGCCACTGAGCTACCCATACTGGTTCCTCCGTCTTCCAGGTAATAGGAACTTGATTCTCATCGGCCCCTATGAAAAACCCAGCCCATGTCTATCAAGTTTTTGGTGGACATCAATAGGCTCTTTTCAGCCTTGCAAGTTTTTTCCCAGTCCTTGCCCTGGGCAGTAGCCCATTTGTTACATCATTTCCTTTGAGGTAGGAGAATATTCGTTACTAAGGCAAAACCCAATCTCTTTTAGTAAATCTCGACCCCACAGGGGTACAGGCAATTCTAAAACATACACTGACTCAATTCCGGAGGAGCCAAAACCCTTTTCACAGCAGCTCTGATCCTCCAGGCAGCTACTAATCAATTTCCAAATGGGGCGGACTCCTGCTTTAATGTGCCCTGTTCATAGGCAAAGTCCAAATCCCTCCCTAATTTGTCCCAGGAGGCTATTGTAAGGCTCCCAGAGACTATGAACCAAGTTGCTACAATGGTGCATTCCTCAAGGAACTTCTGTAAAGTATCCTTTTTAAACTTTAGTCCTTTTGAGCGTAGCAGCTCTTCCAGGGCCAGAAAAATTGGATGTGATGTCACAGCGCCCATCTTAGTTCTAAAATTTTTATTTTCTGTTACTTTCACATTAGGCTTGTGTTTTATTCCCCCGCCCCCTGGGTTTCTGCTCTCTCTTTTACAAAGAGCCCCGTATTATGCCCGCATTAATCGGGGATTCCCACTTCACCTGGGAACTTACCCCCGCTCTTGTCGTGGATTCCCCCTTTTCCTGGGAACTTACCTGTGCACCATCCTGACCCCAGAGAGTTCTGAATCCCCGTGCGGGCCACCAGCTGTCGCAACCACCTCGACCAGCAAGGAAGACGTGACCCGGGATTCTTCTCAATGCGGTTTATTCAGGAACCTTGTAACAAGCTTCTCTCCCACTTCTCTCCTGCCTGTTTCTTCCTGGTTCTTCCTGCTTCTCCTTCCCCTCCACCCCCGTGCTCCGGTTATAAGCCTCCTGGATGGCCAATCCCAAAGCGCCATGTGGCATATGTCGATAGGGGTGCAAACACAGAAGCTAACTAGGAGCCAAGTCATAGCCATATAAGGAGTTGTTTTTTACAGAGAGCACTCATCACCGGGAAGACGGAACGTGGGAGCCAGCATCATGAACCAAGGAGCTACAATGTTGCTTTTGCAGCCATGCCTTACGGCTGCGCCTTCTTTGGTCGCAGCTCCCGCAGCTCTCCACAGGTCATAATGGGGGGCCTCATATATTCTATACCTGAAAAGGTAATAAGCATTTTAAAGAAAATGTATATGATTGTCCTCTGTATGTCAAATATAATTCAATGTTGTCTGAAGGATGATATGGCAGTTTAGAGAGCGAAGAAATTGCTAGTTGAGGAGACTAAAACCATGGGAAAAATTCATCCTTACAAAGGATGACCATTTTCTTATTCATGAAGATTATAGAGAGTTCTAAATCATATAATGTTTTCAAAATATGCAAATCAATTCAGTATTTGATCAAGGGAATATGTTTATTCTTGTGGTTATCGAGATTAGCATCCTTTTTCATGCAGAAGAAAATGTACAGGACATGGGAAATGATTTTTGTGTCGAAAACCACACTTGAGCCAGGCCACTTGACAATCGTGTTAATTCAAGCATCTCAAGTGTTTTACACAGGAGGCTGTCATTACAAATCAATAAAGTCAAGGATTTTTCTCAGCTTCATTTAGGGAATGAAGCCCTTAAAATGGAATACTATAGAGTATTATCCTTGAGAAAAAACATGGTTACTCATAGACCAAAAAATGCCATCAATACAGTATGGATAACAGAGAAAAGAAGCCTGATACAGGTCAATTAGAAATCTGTAAGAGGCTGAAATCTGGGGATCAGGTTTCATGGTAGCCCACCAGGAGACTCTATGAGGCTCTCATAACCTATTCATCACCTGAGAATAGGAAGTGGAATTGTTTTATTGGTAGAGAATTAGCCATGATGAGAACAGGCCTGGGAGTTGAAGCCCAATGAAAACCTCCAACAAAAACCAGAGACAGAAATGGCATACAATGTGAATAAATAATACCCCATACTCATGGGTATTTCCAGAATATTTGAAGTAATTTAAAAGAAATAAGGATCATTTAGATTTTATTCACTCTATATTAGGACCACCTTGCATTTTCTCTTTGAAACTCAGTCATATTAGAAGGACAGTGTTATTTCTCTAAGTTCCTTGGTTGTTAGAACACTGAATGTAACTCCATGGTAATACTAATCCTGATCCCTTATTCTAATATGTCTCAGTTATAAAAGCATAATTATTTTGGCTTTTAAAAGTAGATGAAACTAGCAATCTGTGAATTGATAAGACAATCTATGACAATGTAGGATACCAGGTTACTTGCTGATATCAATTAAGGTTTTAATCAACTTTGTCTTTGTAATTATACAACTGTGAGATTTCTGTTCATGATCAGATATTTTTATGACCTATCCATTTGTAGATCCTTGTGTGTCTGTTTCTGTGTGTTGGTGAGGGTGTATGTGTACAAACTGAAATGATGTAACAATTTTTCCCTACGCTGTTCAGCACCCATAAGGTAAAGCAGAGCACATTACTATGATTTTTGGAATTTAAAACTCAGGAGACTTGCCCACCTTCAATACTTGATTTTACTCAATCATGATAAACTATAATCACAGGTTGTACCATATATTTTTCTATTGCTTCTTTGGTAATGAGGATTGAATCCATGATTGGGTCATTGCTTTCAAGCCTCTTACCTTGTGCTCAGTCCCAGGCAAGTGCTCCAAGTGTTGGTGTGTCTCTGGCATAAAATTCTCAAAGTCATCATATTTGAGAAAATATTCTTAACAATGAAATGGTAATATAAGTTAATGACAATCGTTTCCATGTTCATAAAGTACAATATTTCCATGTTCATACTGACAGGTGACATTTACATATTCTTTTGCTGGAGAAGATATTTACGTGATAACACTTCACAATGTGACTGTCACTTCACAATGGCATTTGTTTTGTCCGCATTTAATAATATAAATAGATTTAATTTATTTGAGTGATGTCACATTGCTTGTAATTGTACCTGAAAGTATTTGCATGCTATCCCTTTATATTTTGCTTGCCTAACTTTAAGTATGTAGCTTTGGTAGGATAAATCTCATGAAATAATCTCCCTCTGTGCTTTGTTTTTAGGCATTCCTTCACAAATATTGAAATGGAGATCAAACTATCATGTTGATTTGTGTTCATTGCAATAAAGTTATACAGTATATCCACTGTCGATTTTCTTTCCAGTACAACCATTGAAGGATTCCTTCTAATTTTCGTGGATGCATAACATATTCATAAATAGTTCATAAGAGACATATTTCAGAACTTGTGCCAATAAATAACTGAGCCTTAATGAAAAATTAAGAGTAAGGTATGAAGAACTGGACAATAATAATTAAAGAAATAGATTGACTACTGTCACATTTCAAATGTTCAACAAACTTTGAATGTGTAGGGCAAGAGTGTCAAAGAGTAGTTTAGAGAAGTTGTGTATACAGTGACAAAGTTTGAATGGAACTAAAAGTGAAAAGAAACATGAAACTTTTGACAAAAAATACTGTTATTAGTTTTTGCATTTCTCTCCAACCACTACTCAATTCCCTTGTTCTTTATAGGCAGAATACAGAAATATATCTTTGGGTATTTTTCACAGAAAGAAAAATAATATTGATTTCTCTTACTATTTTGCAGGAATACTCAGTGAATAAAACATGACTTGAAACCATTTCTCATTACTTTACCTACATTTTAAATTTATAAATACATTGTGAAGCTCAATCAATGAAATAAATTCGTTTTGATTTCTAATAACTATTCAAACTTTCAAATTTCATTAGAGTTCACATAGTTTTACTTGAACCCAGAATTAAACCCCGGTGTTTATATTTATTGCAACTCACCATGTCAGTTTCCACATAGATTTGGTAAGGTAGGAGTATGGAAACTTCAATTATTAAGTCCAAATGTGCATGCTTCCCTAAAAAGAAAAAGTCGTACTTAATTTTTCACTTTCCTCAAGTTTTCCTGTGAATATCAACTTCAATTTCATTTTTTGTAATAATTGTAAATCCCAATAAATCTTTAACAAGTTTAATGACACATTATCCCTTATATTAATCTTACATCAATTCCATATAGAATGGCATGAAAATTTAGATGGGATTTTTCAACCAAAATTCTGAAGTATACGTTTTACTATACAAGATGCTCATCCGTCTCAATGATTTCCATGTGTAATCTCACCTGAAGGACATGGTGATTTATTTCCAAAACCTGTGGCAAGGAAAAAGCAAGTGCACAAAATGCGTTTGGTGAAGATATGATAAGTTCGTGCATAGAATGTGATATTTATAGGGCAAGAGGATATGCATCTTTAGTAATTTCACAATATATATTTACAATGTTCCAAAAAAAGTGGGCTGTGACTGTCGAGTACAACACAAGGCACTTTCATGAAACCATATTCAATGAATTTATCTTCATTGTCAACTTCTCACATGTATATATGGCCCCCACATATTTATAGTTAATTTGGCACTATCGTCCCCAAAATTCCTGATGCAAAATGGAATATACTTTGATGTATATTTTAGGAAAATCCAACTTGACAAAAATTGTTCGGGGTATTTCTATGAAATCAGTAGACTTGAATTATTTGAGGACAGATGAGGGAGTTAAAATTTTGAGAATTGGTTTAAAATTATTGGTGTTGAAATGGTAGAATTTCTCATTATGGTCACATTTGTGCACCTATTGTATAATTTGAAATATGTATTGGTTTTCTGTAGAAATAAAGAGCAAGAATGAATTCCGCATTTAGTTCTGAAGGATATTTTGGAACCTGTAGACTCAGGGAAACCTGTGCCTTTTCTACTTCAATAGACAAGTAAAGAGACCCAAACTATCAACACATGTCTGTATAAGGAATACTATATATATATATATATATATATATATATATATATATATATATATATAGTATATATATACTGCATATATATATATATATAAACTTAAGAAAATTCAGAGAAGTGTATGTAACAACAGCCTTCGTTTTTAGTTAAATCTTATTTTCAATGTGAATTTTAAAGTGATTATTATGTATGTAAGGCAATGAATCCTTTTCTTGTCCTATTTTGCCATATCTCTCATTTTTCTCACACTTATTTTGCCTCAAATCTCCCTTTCCCTAATTGTAAATGTCTCTCCCAACATGTTGCCCTCTGAGGAAGATTGTAGCATTGGTTAATTCTGTGCCCTCTATCTCAAGATTTTGTTGTTCCCTTTCCATGACCTATTTAGAATAATGTGCATACAACCACAGGCTACCAAAATCAAATAGAGCTGCAGCAAGGAAGAAACCCTATGGAAAATAAAGTTAAAAATACAAGAAAGAGATCCGGGAAGATGGCGGAGGAGAAGCTAGAATCTGAACAAGCTCTCGCATAGAAAGCAATTTTAGAGTTCTAGTGAACAGTCCTAAGCCAGAGAATCACACCAAGTGTGCCATCACAGGACAGAGAGTTAGACAAGAGAGGAAAGCCAAGGAAACATATCAGCTGCCGCTATGGCGGCAGGGTCGCGGCGGCGACCACCGCCGCGGGGTCATACCTGAGACACAGAGAGTCCGGGACGAAGGAGCCAGATGCAGCGGATGGGCGGATTCTACTCAACACCAACAAGAACCGACAAGGAGCGAACATCTTCATCCTGCTGTTTGCAGACCAGAGACAACCCAGGATCCAAGACTCGGCGTGAGTACAAGCCCGACATCCTCACTCCTTCTCAGGAAGCGGAGGAGGGAAGGCTACCCCTCCCCCCCCAGCACCAGTGATCTCCATCTTGGATACCGACAAAGCTCGGAGGAGCTGCTAGCTCCAGCTCAGGCCTTGGAATAAAACGAGTCATTTAGCAGGTCACAAGAACTTAACGGTGAAGAGACCTACCAGACTCAGCACCATCCAGAGAAAAGTCACCCAGCTCAGGCGCCAGCCATTGGAGTGCCTTGCCTCACTGGGTAACCAGAGCCAGAGGCTGCCCCTCCCACTAGCAGTCACCACAATCAATTGAAAAACAGAAACCCTGAGAATGGCTCCAGGCTGGGCGCTGTGAGATTTATCACAAAATAGCCCCAGGGAAAAGCTACTGTTTTTTGAAAGGCCTCAACTCTACCCAGAACCGAGCCCCATCACTACATCCCCCTGTTTTGTGACTCTCAAAGCACATCACCCTCACAGAAAACTAACCTGGGAGGGGGATCTCAAAATCTTGGGTAAAGCAGAGCATTTTTCTGCCTCTTCCAATCAACTGACTTAAGAAACCAATCAAGCCATAGGACCTCAAGCTGACCAGAGACTCCAACAAGAGACTGGTTAGAGACAAAAGGGAGATACAGGATTCTTCCCACTCCTCCCCCCCAAAAAAAAAATCAAAAGACTTTTTTTTTTCTTCTTCTTTTCTTTTTTTGCTTGTTTTTTGTTTTTTTGCGACCTTATATATATTTTTTCCCTTCTAAAACTTTTATTAATCTTTAATTTTTGCCTCTTCTGAAAAAATAATTGTTTTCCAGTAACTTTTTTTTTCTCATCTTATAATTTTTATTTTAGGAATATGTGAATGAGCGTTTTCCTTTCTTTTCTTGTCTTCTTTCTCTTTTTCTTTCTTTCTTAATTATCTTTTTGTTTGTTGTCTAGCTCTACTGAACTTCTGATCTTTTCTTCTCCCTTTCCCATCCTTAAAGTTTTTCACATCTCCTCTATGTCCCTCCCCTTCTCGGAACATATTCACATTCCTCTCTAAATAGACGGTCTTTTAACTTCTATAATAACATTAATTTTTACGTTTCTATTTTTTTCTGGTCTCTCTCTCTCTCTACTTGCATCCTACCCAACCCATTTCCTGCATTGTGATTAGGACATAGTTAACTCTCCCGGTGCCTCCCCACACCAATCTATTCCTATTTTTTACCCACATCGCTCCCTAATCCTAATAATTTCTGGTTTTCCAAATTCTTTTCTGCGGTTCGAAGTACTTTAACATAAAGTTGTTTGATGTTGAATAGATGTATCTGTTGAACTAGATTGTATCTGTAGACTATTGACTGTACAAACGCAAACTTTGGTTGATGGTTGCCTTAAGATAGTGTTCTAGCATAAAACTGGTGCAATTTTCATCTCAATTGGGCTGAGTAAGCCGGAAAAACTCAAGAAAAATGGCAAATTCGGGTATCTCAATTCCCAATCTTGATAATCAGGGAATAGAACAGATAAAGAATAATCCAGAGGGGAGTTCACAAATAGCTCTACAAACACTAATAGCAAACATGATAAATGAGAAGTTTGACAATGTACAAAGGACTCTGTATGAGCGTGATAGGGAGAGAGAGGAGGCATCCCAGAAGTTTATACAGGAATATCATAAGCGTGAGGAAGCTACTCAAAAACTGATACAGGATTTGCGTGAACAACTTGAGAATGCTCAAAGAGAAAGGGAGGAATGGCGTGAGCAGGCAGAGAACACTCAAAGAGAACTGCAGGATTCCCACGAACGGGAAGAAAGAGAACTGCAGGAATCCCACAGACGGGAAGAAGCTAATCAAAGAGTAATTCAGGAATTGAGAGACCAGGTAGAGAATACACAAAGATCACTAAAGGCATTCATGGAATCCATTAATAGAGATGAAGGAAGTCAGGGAGACCACAAAGGGAATGCTGAATGGAACCCAACAGAAGGAATGGGAGTCCAAAGAAACCATAACCAATCAACTAAGTGATTTGAGAACAAACACTGAACACCAAATTAAGGAAGTAAAGAAATTCATACAAGACCTAAAACAGAGCTTCAACAAAGAACTTGAAGCCATCAAAGCTGACCAATTAGAAGGAAAAGAGATAAAAAACAAAGTAGAGAGTCTTAACAGCAGGTTAGACCATGCAGAAGATCGAATCTCAGGGATTGAAGACAGCCTAGATATTATAGAGAAAGAACATACAACCATCCAAGACAAGTCCAAGAAATATGATAGGTCTATCCAACACCTGAAAGACACCATCAGAAGGCCCAATCTAAGGATAATGGGTGTAGAGGAGCACCTAGAAACAGAAGTTAATGGTCTAGGAAATTTGTTTAACAGGATCCTAGCAGAGAACTTCCCAAACATACAAAAAGATAGGCCTATTCAGATACAAGAAGCTTTTAGAACCCCAAATAGACCAGACCAGAATAGGACATCCCACCATCACATTATAATCCACACAGGATCAACCCAGACCAAGGAAAAGATCCTTAAAGCTGTCAGGGAGAAAAGGGTAATCACCTACATAGGGAAACCAATTAGAATCACCTCAGATTTCTCAGCAGAGACAATCAAACCAGGAAGAGAATGGAATGACGTATGCCATACCCTAAAAACAAATAATTATCAACCAAGAATACTGCACCCAGCTAAACTCTCCTTCATAATTGAAGGCCCAATAAAAACTTTCCATAGCAAAGAAAAATTGAAACAATACATCTCCACCAAACCAGCCCTGCAAAAGATTCTTAAAGATGTCCTACACATAGAAAACCAACAAGACTGCAACAAAGGCCAAGAAACTGCACCCAAACTGAGAATCCAAGAACCTTAGGAAGAACCCCAAGAAGGTGGATAACATGGCAGGAACTCCCAAATACCTCTCAGTACTATCTCTTAACGTTAACGGACTGAACTCTCCAATTAAGCGACATATACTGTGTAGTTGGATTAAAAAACAAGACCCTTCTATCTGCTGCCTGCAGGAGTCACATCTTGCCCGTAAAAACAAACACATCTTCAATGTTAAAGGCTGGAACAAAATCTACCAAGCAAACGGCCCTCATAAACAGGCGGGTGTTGCAATCCTAATATCAGATAAAATAGACTTCAAACTAAAATTCGTGAGAAGAGATAAAGAAGGTCGCTACATACTAATTAAAGGATCTCTCCTTCAGGAGGATATTACAATTCTAAATATCTATTCGCCAAACAATGGAGCACCCAAATTTATCAAAGAAACACTACTTTCCCTCAAATCCCATATAGATCCAAAGACATTAATTGTTGGGGATTTTAACACACCACTCTCCCCACTAGATAGATCAACTCGGCAAAAACTCAACAGAGAAACCGCAGATCTAAACAGCTGCATAGATCAACTAGATTTAACAGACATTTACCGAACATTTCACCCAGCAGCATCAGAATACACGTACTTCTCAGCAGCACATGGAACGTTTTCTAAAATAGACCACATTTTAGGCCACAAAGCAAACTTGTCTAAATTCAGAAACATTGAAGTTATACCTTGAATTCTCTCTGACCACAAGGGAATAAAATTAGAACTCAACACCAAAAGCCACCAAAGAAAGTCGGGTATCACATGGAGGCTGAACAACACACTGCTGAATCATGAGTGGGTCATGGAACAGATTAGAAAGGAAATTCAAATGTTCATGCTAATCAACAAAAATGAACACACAAATTACCAGGTCCTCTGGGACACAGCAAAGGCAGTACTCAGAGGCAAGTTTATAGCTCTGAGCTCCTAAATCAACAAATTGGAGAGATCTGAAACTAACAATTTAATGACACATCTAAACCTCCTTGAAAAGGAGCAGCAAGATAAACTCCAATCCAATAGGCGGAAAGAAATAATCAAAATTAAATCAGAATTAAATGAATTAGAATCCAAAAAAACTATAGAAAGAATCAACAAAACAAAGAGTTGGGTCTTCCAAAAACTTAACAAAATTGACAGACCCTTAGCAAATCTAATCAGAAAAAGGAGAGAACACACCCAAATTAATAAACTCAGAGATGAGAATGGAAACATCACCCCAGAAACAACCAAGATTCAGAACATTTTAAGGGAATACTTCTCAAAACTTTATGCTAATAAGTTTGAGAACTTGACAGAAATGGACCTTTTTCTAGCAAATATTGACATGCCAAAACTAAACCAAGATGAGTTAAACCAGCTTAATAGGCCCATATCAAGCATTGAAATAGAAACAGCAATAAGAGACCTCTCAGCTAAGAAAAGTCCAGGACCAGATGGTTTTACAGTGGAATTTTACAAGGCCTTCAAAGCAGAGCTCACAAAAATACTCCTCCAACTCTTCAATGAAATAGAAAGAGAAAGCTCACTACCGAACACATTCTATGAAGCCATCATAACACTCATCCCAAAACCAGGCAAGGACTCATCAAAGAAAGAGAACTATAGACCCATTTCTTTGATGAACATTGATGCAAAACTTCTCAACAAAATTTTGGCCAATCGACTTCAACAATTCATCCAAAAAATCATACACCATGATCAAACAGGATTCATTTCAGGGATGCAAAGCTAGTTCAATATACGCAAATCAATTAATATTATTCATCACATCAACAGGAGCAAGAATAAGAACCACATGGTTACCTCAATAGATGCAGAAAAAGCATTTGACAAGATCCAACACCCCTTTATGATGAAGGTTCTAGAAAAATTAGGAATCCATGGAACATTCCTCAATACAATAAAGGCTGTATATGACAAACCTACAGTCAGCATTATACTCAATGGTGAAAAACTAAAGCCATTTCCTCTTAACTCAGGAACGAGACAAGGATGCCCACTCTCTCCACTTCTCTTCAATCTAGTATTAGAATGCCTAGCTACAGCAATAAGACAAGATGCAGACATAAAGGGGATCCAAATAGGGAAAGAAGAAATAAAACTCTCCCTCTTTGCAGATGACATGATCTTTTATTTAAAGAATCCCATGGACTCCACTCCCAAATTACTCAAGCTGATTCAAAACTTTGGCAAAGTAGCAGGTTATAAAATTAACCCCCAAAAATCAATGGTTTTTCTATATGCCAACAATGAGAAAAGTGTGGCTGAAATTAGGAAAGCAACTCCATTTGTAATAGCCCCACAAAAAATAAAATACCTAGGAATTAACTTAACCAAAGAAGTGAAGTACCTCTATGATGAAAACTTTAACATCTTGAAAAAGGAAATCAACACAGAACTTAAAAAATGGCAAAACCTCCCATGCTCCTGGATTGGCAAGATTAACATCGTGAAAATGGCAATACTTCCCAAGGCTATCTACAAATTCAACGCGATACCTATCAAAATTCCACCCTCCTTCTTCAAGGAAATAGAAGAGGCAATCCAAAACTTCATATGGAACAATAAAAGACCCCGAATAGCAAAAACGCTCCTCAACGGAAAGAACACTGCTGGAGGAATATCAATACCAAATTTCAAACTCTATTATAAAGCCATAGTAATCAAAACAGCTTGGAATTGGCATAAGAACAGATCTCAGGACCAAAGGAATAGAATTGAAATCCCAGAAATGAACCTAAAGACCTATAGCCATCTAATCTTCCATAAGGAAGCTAAAAGAATAGAATGGAAGAAAGACAGCCTCTTCAGTAAATGGTGCTGGCAAAATTGGTTAACTACTTGTAGAAAACTAAAGCTAGAACCTTATATATCACCCTGCACCAGAATCAACTCCAAATGGATCAAAGACCTTGAACTCAAAGCAGGCACTCTGAAAACATTACAGGATGGAATAGGAGAAACCCTAGGTCTCCTTGGCTCAGGTCGAAATTTTCTGAATAGAGACCCGGAAGCACAACAAATCAAGGAAAGGTTGGACAAATGGGATTGCATAAGATTGCAGAGCTTGTGCATGGCAAATGACATAGCTGGCAAGATCAATAGAAAGCCCACCGATTGGGAGAAGATTTTTACTAGCCATACAACGGACAAGGGTCTCATATCTAAAATATACTTGGAACTCAAAAAATTAAACCACCCAACAACAAATCCTCAAAGAAACAACTGCCCAATAAATAAGTGGGCGAAAGACTTAAAGAGAAGCTTTTCTGAAGAAGAAAGAAGGATGGCCAATAGACACATGAAGAAATGTTCAACATCCCTAGCCATAAAAGAAATGCAAATCAAAACAACATTGAGATATCACCTCACTCCAGTTAGAACAGCAAAAATCAAGAACTCTAACATCAACAGATGCTGGAGGGGATGTGGACAGAAAGGAACCTTACTTCATTGTTGGTGGGAATGTAAACTTGTTCAACCACTTTGGAAAGCATTATGGAGGTTCCTCAAAAGACTTCACATAGATCTCCCCTATGATCCAGCAATCCCACTTTTGGGCATTTACCCAAATGTTTACAAACAAGACCACACTAAAGCTACCAGCACAACTATGTTTATTGCAGCATTATTTACCATAGCTAAGATAGGGAACCAACCCAGATGCCCCTCAGTAGATGAATGGATCAAGAAAATGTGGTATATATACACAATGGAATTCTATGCCTCCCTCAGAAAGAATGACATTTCCCCATTTGTTAGGATATGGAAAGGTTTGGAAAAAATTATATTAAGTGAAGTAAGCCAGGCCCAAAGAAGCATAGGTCCCATGGTTCCCCTTACTTGCAATATATAGTGTAGGTATGAGTCAAGCGGAGAAAGGTCAGATAATGTGATGTTAGGAAAATGAACCCTTAAATATGTATTCTAATGTTTTCGTTTCTTTCATGCATGTGTTTCTAAAGCATTTATAAGATTATTTCTTTGTTGCTTTGTATGTCCCTCCCCCACAGTGTAACCCCCGCTTTCAATATATTTGATGTCAGTATAACATGTGGAGGAGATGGGGACAAAGAAGTCGTTTAAGGATTCAGGTGGACCTGTTGCAGCAATGAGAAGTACAAAATGTCATGTCAAAACCAGCTTTAAAATGTCGGTGTGGGGGGGGAGGGGGGTATGATTGGGTGGGGGGAGGGGGCAGGCTGGGAAGGGAGGTGAAGGGTAAACAAAGGAGGAGGCTGCAATGCTTGGTAAGAAATATATGCATTATCCTGCCCATGTAATTGTAGCCCCTCTGTACAGTATGTTCTCAAATAAAATAAAATAAAATTAAAAAAAAAAAGAACTCTAACAACAACAGATGCTTGAGGGGATGTGGCCAGAAGGGAATCCTATTGCATCCTTCGTGCAAGTGTAATCTTGTTCAACCATTTGCGAAACTAGTATGGAGTTTCCTTTAAAGACTCCACACAGAGCCACCCTATGGCCTAGCAATCCCACTTTTGGCATTTACCCACATGATCACAAAAAAGACCATAGTAAAACTACAAGTACAACTATGTTTATTGCAGCAATTTTTTTTTTACCATGACTAAGATATGGAACCAACCCAGATGCCCCTCAATAGGTGAATGGATCAAGAAAATGTGGTATATATACACAATGGAATTCTGTGGCTCCATCAGAAAGAATTACATCGCCCCATTTGTTAGGGAATAGAAAAATTTGGAAACAAATTATATGAAGGGAAGTAAGCCAGGCCCAAAGAAACATAGGTCCCATAGTTTCCTTTATTCGCAACAACTAGTATATATGTGGCACAAGCAGCAAAGGTCAAATAAGATTATGTTAAGCGAAATAAACCAAAGATAGGGACACAGGTGTTTTTTGTTTTCTTCTTTGCAATTGTTTTCTAACGTATTTTTAAGGGAGTATGTGATTTTTTTTGTATGTCCATACCCCTGGTATAACCCCTGTTTTCATTGTATTTGATGCTTGTATAATTTGGGGAGTGGAAGAGACATAACAAAATGCTTAACTAAGGATACAGATTGACCCATTGCAACAATTGTATGTACAAGATTGAAATAACCAACTTTATAATCTAGGCAGGGCTAAGGATGCGGGCGAGGGTGTGTATTTGAAGAATTGGGAGGGACAGGACGGTAAGGGAAAAATAAAGGAGGAGGCAATAATTTTAGATAAGAAATGTACTCATTAATTGTAACACTTCTGTACAGTATTTTCACAATAAAAATTTTATTTAAAAAATACGCTTGGGCTGGCAAGACGGCTCAGTGGTAGAGCGCTTGTCTTGCATGCCTATGAAGCCCTGGATTCGATTCCTCAGCACCACATAAGCAAAAAGAAAAAAGCCGGAATTGGCTCTATGGCTCAAGTGGTAGAGTGCTAGCCTTGAGCTGAAGAGCTGAGGGACAGCGCCCAGGCCCAGAGTTCTGGCCCCATGACCAGACCACCCAAAAAAATAAAAATAAAAAATAAAAAATGTGCTATGTCAACAATGAACCTTATAATTTAAGCAGGGGGGAAGAGGAGTGTAGTTCTGGAGACCGGGGAAGGGATGGCAAGGGAAAGTTAAAGGAGGAGGCAACAATGCTTGTTAAGAAAAATACTCATTATCTTCCTCCAGTAACTGTAACCACTCTGTACAGTATTACACAATAAAAAACTTACTTTAAAAAAAGATGTTAAATGAAATAAACACAAAGATACGGATTCGAGTAGTTTTTTTTTTTCTTTCTTGCTATAGTTTTTAACGTATTTGTAAGAAATTATGTGTTTTCTTTTTTCCTTTGGTTTGTTCCTCCCCCATGGTATAAACGCTATTTTCACTGTATTTGATTCTAGTGCAGTGCATTGTGTATATACATTTACCTAATTTGGGTGAGGAAGAGAAAAAACAAAGGCATCCTTCTGACTGGGCTAGACTTCTACAATTTTAGCCACAGCACTTTTTCTATTCTCATTTGATAGTGGAGATAAGAAGGTTTATAACTCTCCTGCCTAGATTGGCATTAAGAAAATGATACAGTGATCTCAAACCCTCCTCTTTAATGAGAAAACAGTGCCAGTATCCATAAATTGTATATGGACCTGTAGAAACATACATATATGCTCAATTTTGCCTATGTTTACACAAATATGGATTATTTATATACAATTAACCAATGCATAGATAAGGTGATTGAAAACATATTTGAAAATATCCAAAACCGAGGGTCATCTCATGTGTCTTTTTTACAAACAAATAGCAGAAACCTTCTCTGAAGCTTTGGAACTTATTGTAGCAGTGTCACATGAAGAAAAGTAGTAATTTTCTACACATAGTACAGTGAATCTTCAAATATTGTGAAGTTTTGATGAAAATAAGAGCAATTTTGTAATAAATACACTCTATATAGAAAAGAGAGAATGCATCTCCCATGTTATGTTTATAACCGTGGCATGAAAAGTGAAGTACCCAAACTGAATTCTAGGCCATATGATAATAGAGTAGATGTTTTAACAAAATAATTTAATATTTAAGAATACCATTGATTTACATTTGGGCCATTAGGCAATGGGGAGAAAAAGGGAACCATATCTAAAATTTGTGAAATATGGCACATACAGTTTGACATAATTGCCCACACAAAACATCTTGCCTTTGTTCTGCTTTGAATATATGTGTCTACACATATAGTTGGAATACGATTGTCTTACTTTCAATTACATGCTGCTGAGATATCAGAAGAAATACAAAAATCTCACTATGACATTTATGCCCACAGTCTCTCTCATATTTTCACATACATTTTCCACAATTTATTACAAAAACAATACTCAAATTTATCCATGAAGTAAAGAAATTATGTAATATCAACATGTTCCAATGAAACATTACCTCTTTACATTTCACAAGATGGTATGGGAACCTGCATGATCTGATTTGGTGATTTTTATCATAGGGACACTGCAGTAACATCTCAGGATCCAAAGATTCCTCTGAAAGAGAACAAATACCTCAGGAAAATCAATATATTGGGGAACATTCAAGTCTTCAATGTTGTTTCCCAATTTAACTCTACCTTCGCTCAGGAATCCCTACTTGAGGAATATAGATTCAAAATATAATAAGGGTATTAATCTGGAATTTAAGTTATGATATACTCTCAGTTCCTATTAGGTAGTTCTTAATTTTTATTATTAAATATATTTATTATAGTTAAAAATTTTTGATTTGAGTCAAATCGAACTCAGATTTTGTTTTTATCTTCTGAAATCATACATACATTGAATGCCCCTGATTTAAATGCTTTCTTACATTTCAATCTAGAATGTACCCATAATTTACATTCTTTTCACCTTTCAATCTAGCACATCAAAAGTCAAAGTTATAATTATCAAAATGTCTAAAATTTCAGATTCAATCAAGATGAATCCTACTATCCTATTCTCTCGGTTCCTGTCAATATACTTTCTGTGATTTCAAACAAGAAAAAAATAGCATGATCTAGACCATTTAAAGTAATTTCCCATAACAAATGCGTAAACGTGTTTACCCTTTTCCATTGTGACAGAGAGATACATATCAGCAAGTCCTGCAGATAAAAAAATTCTCTGAGAGAAAACATGACTAAATACTTCACAACCACATTTCTTAAATGTTGTGATTTCATCAGCAATATTAGAAACAACTTGATAGAACCTATTTTCATCTCTAATACATTTTGTTGCTAGACACACTTGAATTGAAATATATTGATATCTGTCTACTTCAAAAATTATGGTCACTTATACCAAGCTGTATAAATGTATAACTTTAACTCAAAATATTTCATATATTTCAGGCATTTTTCTTCATCATACCAAAACAGAGGATGATGTGTCCTGACAACTTTTAAATGAATGTGGAAATGTTTTCTAAATCATTGATGTCTGAATTAACAAATTACCAATTCCATTTTACAAATATCTAATACCCATTGAAAATATGCACTTATCTAAAGGAGGAGTTGCTGTTCTCATAGATATAGTGTGATTCCTATTCACATTATAAGATCAGTATGTAGTATTATTCAGGTAACTGCTTCTTAGAGATGATATGTATTACAAAGCAAAGGAATCATTGAGAAACATTAGAGTCAAAGTTTGAGTTGGGTGCTGTTGTCCAATAGGGAGTAAATTTCAGTAGTACAGTGTCTGGTGTCCATGAAGCAGAGCCAGAAGTCATTAAACCTATTACTACTTTGACACACTTAAAAGTGACGGGAATAAAAGTAAATTTTAAATCCCCAGAATGGAAATAGGTATTTTCTGAAGACTAAGGAAGTAATGAATTTTCATTATATTACCAATGAAACAATAGTGCCTATTTGGAGAAAATTATAAGAACTACAACTGGTGTCAGCAAGAATTGTCCCAGTCACCTACATGAGCCAAAAAGATGAATTCCATGTCTAAGATGTAAAAATATGAAAAGAGGGCAAGGGACTGTCACCTGTCTCCTTCAGTTAACTGGATTCACCAAAGAAGTCAGGATCTCTTCCTCCCCACGACAAACGATGTCCCACTAGTAAGTTTTAAACTGTGTTATGACTTCTCTGCATGGGGCCACCGTTATTGTGATGTATCTCATAAATCTCACTTCCGTTTTACCAACTGATGGAACTCAGCCATACTTCCGCATATGATAACGCAAGTGCTGACTTCAGGCCTGAACCCGGAATATAAAGTCACATTTCTCTTTGGTATGTGTTGGTGGACTCCAATTCAGTATAATAGAAATGTGGGAGTATTCAGTAGAACAATAATGTGAATGGATGTGTCACACGTTTGATCTACACATCAATTACTGGTTCTATGTAAATTGTTCTGCCTAGACATCTGTACACTTACTATGGTCTATACAGTCACAATAAGTCATTCTTTGCATAGTATTCTTTCCTTGTTTAGTTTCTTTACTCATTAATATATTTATTAGGAGATAGTTTCACAGAGGCCTTTCTAGAACTTAATCACCTTCTGCCAAAAATGTTCCTTAGCCTTCCTTGTAGATATGATTGGTATTTTTAATTCACATTTTTTATTAAAATTCATGTAAGATAAGATTAATATACTCTAAGATTTCTCAAAGCAAATAGTTACAGATATTAAATGAAAACAGCAAGAGAGAGACAAGTTTACAGATGTATTTCTTCATTTATATACCATATATTTTTACTTATACAAATATTAATGTTATTAAATAGTACAAAATTGTAGTGACCGCCTACTCGACCAGCGAGGAAAAACGACCACCACTCCAGGAGTCTTCTCAGATCACGCTTTATTGGAGAGCCTTTTAGTTGTAGGAGAGCTTGGGCGCGAGAGAGCGTGCACCCGAAATACAGCCGCTTATATAGGGAATTCGAACACGGGTCTTTTCTATTGTTGGTCGCCTGCCTTTTACCGTCACCAGGTGTCATGGGATTGGCTGGGGACACTACCTTGCTCGCGCACGCGCACAGCCCAGGCGTCCCGTCTGGAGTGCTAATCCTCAAAACTGCAAGGGAGTGGGCGGAGTCTCGCCTCGGCTCCCTACAGTTCCCCCTTCTTTGTTTTATGGCAACAGGTAAGAGTAGAGGTTGGGCCTCTGTCTAAGACATTAATGAGAGGACCTTGCACTGGCCTTCGCCTGAGGGGCGCCTTCCCCAGTGATGACCAGGCCCGTCCGATGCCTTTTTTGCAGAGGTGGGATCTTGGGCATCAACCCACTTGCAACCCAGCATGCTCTTCTTGAGGAGATGAGAACCATCTCCTCAAGTGCAGTGCACTTGCCTTGCACCCTGTCCCAAATTGCAAATTGCATACCTGTCCCGGTGCAATGGGATCCCCTGATCCCTCGGGGTGCTAAGGCTATGCAGAATGGTAAGGCTTAACTGCCTCTCAGGGCCGACAGCCAAATCTGGGGTGAGGATCCACTCTCCAAAGCGGCTAATGCTTGCAAGATAACAACCTTGTCCCTTCTGGTTTGGGCTCAAAGGCGACAGACCAACCATAGGCAGACCACGCATCCTCCCAAGCAGCAGGCTAAAAACATTCTGACTCCCACCCGCTCTTTGGAAAAGGACACCGCAGAGGCAATCCAGTCAGTAAATTGTAACAGCCCACAGCATCATTGGTTTAGCTATCACAGGGATTGCTATTAGCACTGTTGCTAACAGCAGGAAGATCAGCTGCATCTTCAGGAGGGGGTTCTGTTGCAGTCTCCACCGGCCTGGTCAGTCTCGTTGGCACCCAGTGAGGTACTTCTTGACTCTGTGGAAAAACACAAACAGCTCCCCTGGATCTCGTTATTACCGGATCCGGTCCATACCATTTATTATTAATAACATCCTTCCACATGACCATGTCTTTAGTATCCATGGAGTCTCTTGTCATATGCCGATCTGCGGCAGACTGATCGTTGTCATTTAGAATTAAAAAATTATGGGTAAAGAGCGCAAGAGAAAGTCTTTCCCTGGGGGACGCGGACTCAGCAACTCCCCCTTTTTGTTTTTGAAGTATTTCTTTTATGCTTCTATTAGCTCTTTCCACTATACCTTGTCCTTGAGGATTGTAGGGCAATCCGGTGGTGTGGGCAACCTGCATTTGTGCGCAAAAGGCGCGAAAACCATGGGAAGTATAAGCAGGGCCATTATCCGTCTTGAGTCTAAGGGGCTTTCCCCAAGCTGCCCAAGCTTCTAAGCAGTGTATTCTGACGTGAGACACCTTTTCTCCTGCCAGAGGTGTGGCATGAATGACACCAGAAAAGGTGTCCACAGACACATGTAAATATTTCAACTTACCAAATTCCGTCAGATGAGTAACATCCATTTGTCATAGGGCATTTGGTCTCAACCCCCTGGGGTTTACCCCCACATGGGGAGGATGAAGAAAGGTAACACAAGATTTACAGGCTTTAACAATATCTCTTGCCACATGCCTGGACAAATTATATCTTTTTCTAAGGGTATTAGCAGGTACATGATACAATCTATGAAAGTCTTTTGCCAATTCTACAGGATCAGCAGCAACCAGAGCCATAGCCCGAGTTGCCTGGTCCACCAAATCATTACACTTTGCCATCGGGCCCGGCAACATAGAGTGGGCACGAATATGTCCAATATAAAAAGGATGTTTTCTGTTTAAGATAAGGGATTGAATCTGTAACAAAACATTAGAAATTGTACTGGCCTGCTTAATTGAAGCAGCAACTTCAAGAGAAGCAACGGCATTTACAACATATAATGAATCAGAAAATAAGTTAAAAGGTTGATCAAATCTTTTAAAAACTTCAAGCACAATTAAACATTCAACAGCCTGTGGGACATTCGGCCGAAAATTAAAAACTACCGGCTGTTTGTGTCCTTGAACAAAAAAGGCACCTTGTCCAGATTTTGATCCATCCGTAAAGATGGTCAGAGCATCAGCCAAGGGCTCCTTTGAAGTGACAACAGGAAAATACACTAAATTTTTGTTAACTATGGCAAGCAGAGGATGCTTAGGATAATGATTATCAATTACATTTGGAAATGAGCAAACAAGAATTGCCCACATATCCATTGTGGCTGCTAAAATTTCAACTTGCTCGCCATCCAGGAGCGGACCTTACATTCCAGCCTTTTAATAATCATGAAATAGGGCGAGGATTCTCTCTGGCTACTTCCTGCTGACAAGGGGCGTCGACAATAGGGGTAAAAGGCTGGAATTTGGTCTCCTCCCAGAGAAGGCAGTGAACAGCAGCTGTCCCTTGGTTGCGTGAGTCCTTAGATGAAATCTGGAGAAGTCTCATGAGCATTGAGGGGCTGGAAAAAAAAAAAATACTAGAGAGCAAATAAATGGCAAGAGGAAGGACTTGGGGCTGAAAATGTTGGTAGAAATGTCCCTAGTTACTTCTGACATCTGGCGACTAGGTAGAGAATTCAGGTGACAAAGGCAAGAATATAAATCCCTGTTCAGTTAATAGGTAGACAGGTATAGACATTGGATGGGCAGGCTTCTTACTTCTACTGACCTCCCGGCTCAGGTTAATTTTGAAAGGGCAGGCACAAAGTAGCTGATGTGACATCATCTCCTCTTACTCCTTTCCACGTTCCCTTGTTCCCTAGACTGGCTGAGTCTAGGTGCTCGTTGCTGGGATGGCTTGTCCCAGTTGGTATTCAAGATTTGAACTCAAGGCCTGGGCACTGTCCCTGAGCGCTTCCGCTCAAGGCTAGCACTCTACCACACTGAGTTATAGTACCACTTGCAGAGTTTAGCTGGGAGATGGAGTCTTAGGGATTTTTTAGCCCGAGCTGGCTTTGAACTGAAATCTTTGCCACAAAAGCCCTTTATTATTTTCAATTAAAGCAACATGGAGATCAAGTAGAATAAGTAGAGCTTACCTGGTTCTTATCAAGAATTGACCAACAAATATTCTGAAATGACAAAACTCATTAGATGTGATGAAAATTTTAGCATAGATATGCCCAGTATTTTAGAACCATTTAGTCAGTAGTAGAATACACAACACAAAACAAAAAAGGAAAAACTTAAAACCTAAAATTTCAACTTGCTCACGGGTATATGGAATAATTAATTTATCTGGAATTTTTGCAAAATGCATTAAACAATACTTTATACCCAAAATTGCCTGCTTTTTTTATTTTTTTTTTTTAATTTTTATTTTTTTTTTGTTTTTTTTGTTTTTTTCTCAGATCAAAATTGCCTGTTTAGCCACTAATTTAGGAAAATATTGAACAGTTTTTGCTCCCACAGAATGATAGCATTAATAGTTAGCCTTCGAAGCAAGGCAGTGGTATAATTGGCCGTCACTCCATAAGTCCTGACTGCCTCAACTAAATCCTTAAGCTGGAAGTAGGAAACCGGCTCAAGAATTCTCTCATTAGTAATGGGATTTTCAAAAACTGGAAAGGCGGCTGCTAATTGCGACCAGGTATTTTCTTTTATAAAGTGACTCTTCCCTGCCGGCGGGCACGGCGGGGGGGCCGACGGGTGAGGGGCAGCTCCGTTTCCTCTCCCTGGCTGCTGCGGTACTCCCACCCCTAGGGGGCGCCACCCTCCATATCTGTCTGCCACGTGCTCCGCCGCAGCCTCTTCTAACTCTTCACTATCAGCTGGATCGAGCTGTTCTCCCTCCTCCTCTAACATTTCTTCCTCTGAGTCACTCACAAGATTACTATATTCTTGATCCCGCCCTTCCACGTGTAGGGCTGAGAACCGGTTTGCTTTTAAAGAAGGGCAAGGGAATCTCCTTGAGACCCCCTCCTCTCTGAAACCCTTCTCCTTTTGTGAGGGCTGCAGCCCCTCTCGCTTTAATTCTTTAGGATCCTTCTGTCTTTTTTCCCTTTTTCTTTTAGGCCTCTTTTCCTCCCCCTTACTGTATACTGACTCTGATAGACTATCCTGATGCTGCGTTAGTACTTTGCGTCCTTCCTGGATTAAATCAAACCCTCCCTCCTCGAGGCAATTGCGCACCATCAAAAAGACAAGCCACAAGGGAAGAAGCAATGCAAGCAACCAATAAATATCTAAATCTACAGTGAACAGCATACCGGGGGATGTTTACCAACGTCTCCTCTCCGCGTGTTGAGTTCTGGCTCCAATTCGGCCTCTCGCGCGGGTCCCGTCCCAGGTTCGTTCCCGGGTTTCGGCACCAGTTGTAGTGACCGCCTACTCGACCAGCGAGGAAAAACGACCACCACTCCAGGAGTCTTCTCAGATCACGCTTTATTGGAGAGCCTTTTAGTTGTAGGAGAGCTTGGGCGCGAGAGAGCGTGCACCCGAAATACAGCCGCTTATATAGGGAATTCGAATACGGGTCTTTTCTATTGTTGGTCGCCTGCCTTTTACCGTCACCAGGTGTCATGGGATTGGCTGGGGACACTACCTTGCTCGCGCACGCGCACAGCCCAGGCGTCCCGTCTGGAGTGCTAATCCTCAAAACTGCAAGGGAGTGGGCGGAGTCTCGCCTCGGCTCCCTACACAAAATAAACATATAAAAGCTGTTCAAAAATACATTTGAATGTCTGGCTTTAGGAATGTCTTTACATTATTTAATCACCAATAATATAAACTACATGCAAATTTCCTGCACTATAACTTTTGATTATAGAATTTGCAACACAAGAATATATTGACAGGTTCATGTAGGACACATGAAATTCAGTTAGATTTTAATGTAATATAAATTTATTATGGCAAGTTTGGTAAGATGAAGTGTTTGTGATATATGAGGTGGTACATAACTTGTCACATTTTTGGTATTATGTAGATTTCATATCATTATTTTTCTTAAATACCAAGTAATTTTTTTTAAATATGCCAAAGATTTTTGTTATACCCTAAGGAATCTTTGAGAATTATATGTTCTTAGTGGCTAGTTCTTCAATAAATAACTACTGTATATGAACAAACTATTGTAAATTAAACTATTTGATGATATAATAATGAGGACAGGGTGTTATTGGTCTACAAATTTGTCTGTTTTGAATAGCTGAACTGAAGCATTTCAGTATTTCTATCGGTAGAAAAATATAATATGGTTTAAGATAATTGAAACAAGGCTGGACACTGGTGGTTCACCCCTGTAATCCTAGCTATTCAGGAGGCTGAGATCTGGGTATCACGGTTCAAAGCCAGCCTGGGCAAGAAAGACCATGGGACTCTGATCTCCAATAAAGCACTAGAAAACCAGAAGTGGTGTTGTGGTTCAAGTGGTAGAGTACTCACCGTGAGTTTTAAGGTATTTATATTTGCAAGCAGTTACTTCATTCCTTGCTGGATAAACTTCATTGAAGAGAAAAGTACACTGTCCTCCATTAGCCCTATTTCAGGGGCTAAAATATAATGCAGTTATTAATTTTTGTTGGGAATATATTAGCACAGGTATATATATACTACCCTAGATCTAACAGACCATGAAATAAGTGCCGCCATGTAAAGTACTTTCTATGAATTTATAAAAAGTATGATCATAGTTCTGGTGAGTTAGATGCTAAGAAGACACCAGCATCACACTTCTATCAAAGCCTAGCATAATTCCTGTGAATTCTATGACGAAAATGATAGCACTCAGAAATGGTATCTTCCCTTCAGTCTTTGCGCCAGAAGGGAGCATTTCAATTGAGACACCTGGCACGATGATGAAGGACCCGCAATCCTCAACGTGAAATGATTATATGAAGTATGAAAGAAAACAGAGGAGACATTAGAAGTGACCACAGAAAATGATATGTCTATTTGATGGAAGAGCTTCCTGTTGTCTTTGATGGATCTTCTTATCTTTAGCAGATACCTGAAAGTGCACACAATTCTTTTCATTCTTCCCGTTTATGTTGCTACTTTTATTCTTAAAGCTAAACATTACTCAGATTCAGAAATTTTTCTGAATATCAGCTGTTGTCTTCCAACAGTTTCTTTGTTTTGTCGAATTTTCTAGGTTTAATTGAAATGCCAAGACATTAATCTCTGAAGCATTTTTTTTGTATCATGGAAGGATAGCACCAATCATTAAATTCTGTCCGAATATGCTATCAACTTAAGAAATTTACACTGTAGTCTTTGCTAGGATGCTCTTCAGGAATATTTCCTAGCAGTTCTTTGTTTTTTGGGAGGCGGGAGGATAATCTGGTTGTGGGGCCTGAACTCTGGGCCTGGGTGATGTCCTTTAGCTCTTCAGCTCAAGGCTAGTGCTCTACCACTTCAGCCACAGCACCACTTCCGCCTTTTTGTTTTTGTTTATGTGGTGCTAAGGAATCGAACTCAGGGCCTCATGCATACAAGGAAAGCGCTCTACCACTGAGCCACCTTCCCAGCCCCTCCTAGCAGTACTTAATAGAAGGCAGCTAAGTATTAAAATATACTTTGAAAAACCGGTATTATCCGGTCCCATGAAATTTCCTGTGAAAATACATTTTCAGTAGCTTCCAGAGAATTTTCAGGCATAATTTGAACTGTGATCCACAATGTATAAAAGCATTATGAAATTCAGTAAACAAAATACATATATTGAAATAAATTTTATACTAAATTTTGTTGTAAATGCCATCTTAGTATTTCTGTGAATTTGTCTGCATATTCTTCATATACACAATACCACCGGATTAATTCCGGAAACACTAGTCGCTGTGAATTCTGTAAATTCTTCATATCTAAAATAGGACTTTGAAGCAAATTTAGTACTTTTATTCATGTACTATATCCTGAGATAATATTGTCATTTTCTTCACATAAATATAGGATATTTACAAGTTATAAACTTAGGCAACAACATTCAGTTAATCCATGATAACTCAATGCTTTAAACATACTGAATATGACTTGCTGTTTAATTCTTCTGAGAGGGAAAATTTCAATATTCTAGGGATTTGTCTTGAGAGAACATTTGAAAATATTGAGGTCACATAAATACTTTCTGTTTTTTCTCGATATACTGTTTAAATCATTGTTTTGCTTCTTAGTGATGAACTGTGTAAATATGTGTATGTTTAATAAGCCTTTGTATGTTCATGCCAATTTATTTGTGTCCCATATGCATGTATCTGAAATATTTGTTTTGACATGGTGCAGTCTTGTTCCACCTTATACTTCCACACTTGTAAAAACAAAAATTTTGTTTTATTAATTAGGGAATCATCAGTGGTCCCATTATTTTAAACGGATTAACCTAATCGCATATGGCTCCTTGAAATACTATTTAAAATAAATTAATTTTTCCCTACACCATCCTACACTATTGTTCTCCTGTCACCTAATTTGGATAGCCACAAAGTGCTCTATCATCTGCACGGATGGTAAATACTGATGTCCCCCAACACTAGTGTTCTCAAGATACAGATATGATAAAGCAATTTTATGGGAGTCAGTCTTTAGAATCTCTTACTATTAACATGTAGAATTGAACTATTCTCACAGACTTGAATCATTTATAAAGTTATGAAAACATAGCTAATTATTCCACATCATTCTGAATCTGTCCCTAAGAGTATTGCGTTCTGTGACTGTTATTATGTTACAAACATTTGCATATTTCACACATCCTAATGGAATCAAGACTATTCCGTGTTTAAACATAGCTGAAGTTTTATCTATGACACTTCTTTTGTAATTGTACTGAAGATTATTTATTACATCCCTATGATATATTGCATATATGGCTATAATTGTTGTCAACTCATGTTAGTCTTTGCAACAGAACAAGGCATATTGCATGACACTGTGAAATGCAAGAGTTTAGGAAAACAGCAACAGAGAACAGAATGGGTGATGAATTCATATAAAATCATGAATAAACTATTTCCAAATTTAGTAAATTTTATTGTATTTTTATATCACATCCTTTGATAATTTTTGAATATCTGTAATTCCCAATAGTACATGTGTTAATAAGTGAGATGTATTTCTAAAAGTGTTACAAAAATTTGTGGAGATTATGCATTTGCCATGACATTACATTTGAAAAAGTAGACTGAAACTATAGAACTTCTGCAATGATTCACATAACAAGAAAATGGTAAGAAATGACAATGGAGAAAATATGTATGACAAACACTAACGCGAAAATATGCTGGATATGACCTGTAAAAATTGGGGAGGGGATTATGATTGGAAAAAGAGACATAAATGCAGAAAGGGGTAACATGTTCACCAAGAATTGTGTTCATTAGCTTTCTTATATAATCATACACCCTCTCTACAACACCGTGACAATAAAATTAAAATAAAATAAAAGTCCTAAATCCTACAAAAGATGGGATGACTAGTGGTACATATTCCATACTCAATTCCCTTTGAAACAGATGAGAATGATAATATCTATTAGTAATTCTTTGAGTACTACTGGTGCTAATAGTTGGATATACAAAACAAATAGAGACCAAAAGAGTTTTAGGCTAATTAGCCAAGGCTATCTTTTAAATTCTGATATCTAGATCAATCCTGAATATCCTTGTTCGTTATTTCCACATTACAAGATGTACGTTAAGGTCGTTTGCTTAGGAAATATATAAATAGGATTTTGTCATAATCTTTTGCATAAAAACCTCTAGGCCATTTCTCATTTCCAAAACTGAGTTTTAGTAAATAAACGTGATAATTAAAATAAGAAAAGTTTTATTTTTTCTTCCCATTCAATCTGAACAAGTTTTTGAAAGGGCATGCTTCTCATTTTCAGGGAGCCAGAAAATCGTTCTTTGTAATTGCTTCACAGCAAAAATCATGTTTCTTTTTTTCTCACAAGAAGTTATTTCATCGTTCATAGGAATTGTAACGTAAGGGTAACGAATCTTCATTAAAATTAGTGCAATATATGTATGCTTTGCTGTACAGTAAAAACCATCTGCACTGGTTTAGATTTACCAGTGATTATATGATTATCTCTTTCACTTTACATATAAATTTTAATACTAAATAAATCATTAGAAAATTTGGTATCATATAGAACTGATATAGAGATCTATATGCTCCATGCACAAGATGCACAATGACAATTGAGTGAGCACTTGCAAGAACATTTTTAGACATGAACACACTGCTGTACAGAGTTGTGACAGAATCATTCTGTAAGAGGTGATTATTGAGTAAAGTGACTCAAGTAGGTATGAAAGATTTATTTTCCAGTACTTACTTGTATTGAAGGACCTACATGAATAGGAAACGTTTGCTGAACATTTTAAAACATGATTGTTCAAAACTCCATTGGAACTAGCAATACAAAAAGTTCTACTCCATGGAGAAATTCATCAATTTTATAAAACATTCTGCAGACTGTTTCAGCTTTATTTTGTTTTCTTTTGATGGTTCTGTATGTGAATTTAGATCCTCACATTTACTTGACAAGTTCTCTACTACTTTCCCTAAATGAGTATGTATTCAGTCACGTCTTCAGCCTCCTTTTCCACTGGTTGTTGTTTTTTTTTTAAATTTAATTTTATTTTATTTGAGAACATACTGTACAGAGGGGTTACAATTACATTGGCAGGATAATGCATACATTCCTTACCAAGCATTGCAGCCTCCTCCTTTGTTTACCCTTCACCTCCCTTCCCAGCCTCCCCCCTCCACCCCACCCAATCATACCCTCCTCCCCCCCCACACCGACATTGTAAAGCTTGCTTTGACATGACATTTTGTAATTCTCCTTGTTGCAACAGGTCCACCTGAATCCTTAAACGACTTGTTTGTCCCCATCTCCTCCACATGTTATACTGACATCAAATAAAGTGAAAGCGGGGGTTACACTGTGGGGGAGGGACATACAAAGCAACAAAGAAATAATCTTATAAATGCGTTAGAAACACATGCATGAAAGAAACGAAAACATTAAAATACATATTTAAGGGTTCGTTTTCCTAACATCACATTATCTGACCTTTTCCGCTTGACTCATTCCACTGGTTGTTTTTGAGGTAGATCTCACTCTATACTTTCCTACTAATTTCTGAAAGGATTCTGTTTGCTATCCAAGCACACCTAGAGACTACAATTTTATATTGTGGATGGGATGACAGGCACAGGTCATCACTTCCAGTTTCCCTTGGTCAAGACAGTGTTTCAAGGACATTTCTGTCTGGAATGGCATTGAACTTTGATTCTTCCATTCTATGCCTTCAAAGAAACTTGGATTATAGGTAACAGTAAGGAGTATTCAGTTATAACTTTGGGGTAACAATCTCTTCATTTCATTTGCCAGGTTCATTTTGAATTTTTCCAGTAGCCCAGATTCACTTAAACCCAGTATTCTCCTGCCTAATTCCCAAAAGCTGGGATTATAGGAATCACCACTATGCCTCCTTTCTTTATATTTGTTGTTGTTATTTTAACTTTCACATAACATATATTTGTAAGCCATCATCATCTGGATCTGGATCTCCTTGCTTCTTTTCTTTCTTCCTACCTATTTCCTCCCTTAATTGCGTCTGTCCTTCCTTCCTTCCTCCCTTCTTCCTCTCTTCTTTCCTGCCTCCCTCCCTCCCTCCCTTCCTTTCCTACTTCCTTCCTTCACTCCTTCTAACTTTTGATATACTCCAGTCTGTCTCTGAACTTGCAAGCCTCCTGCCACATCCTGTTTCAGTTAGTGACAAGGTAACCCATCACAGAAACCACACTATACAAAAAAAATCTGATGTACAAATAGAGTTGCTGAGTATGATTAGCCAAGTACAAATTCCTCTTTCAATTAAATATATATATATACATATATATATATATATATATTATGAAAAATCTGTACAGAGAGGTTACAGTTTCATGAGTAAGGTAATAAGTACATTTTCTCTTGACAGTTGTTAGCTCCTCCTTTGTTTTTCCCCTACAATTCATTCCCCCCACCACTTGCACAACTCCTTCCTTCTCCCTGAAGTTGGAAAGTCCCTTTCAACATAGTGTATTGTATATCTCATTGTTACAATGGATCAATATGTATCCTTATTGAAGCAATTTGTTATTTGCTTTCTGCTCCCAAATTAGAAAAATATATATATACATACATGTATATATGTATATATATATACATATACATATATCTACATATATGTATATATACAAGATGCAGAGCACCTGCAACAAATTCACTGAAAACTGGACTTATAAACCAGGGGAAGAATATACAAAAGGCACAAAAAATAACATATTATATTATAAATCTATTAGAAAATAGCAAGAAAAATATAAGCACTTTTGTCTCTCTTTTGGGGTTCAATTCTTAACATCCTCCTATACTGTCATCTGTACTTAACTTTTGAGATTTTTGCATGTCCTAGACATACTGGCTATTGAAAACAAAGGAGACCATGGGACCTATGTTTCTTTGTTCTTGGCTTACTTAATTTAATATAATTTTTCCAAAGAATTTCCATTTTCTAAGAAATGGAGTATTGCCATTCCTTCTAATGGAGGCAGAAATACATTGTGTGTGTGTGTGTGTGTGTGTGTGTGTGTGTGTGTGTGTGTGTGTGTATGTAATGTATATATATATATGTATATATGTATATATATATACATATATATATATATCACATTTGTTTGATCAATTAATTTTCTTCGGGGAATCTAGGTTGGTTCCAAATTTTAGGTATGGAAAATAGTACTGCGATAACATAATTTTGTAAGCTTTAGTATATCATTGTTTGTGCTCATTTGGTTAAATGCCCAAAAGTGTGATTGCAGGGTCAAAGGGGAACTCTATGTTTAATCTTTTGAGAAATCTCAATAATGTTTTCCTGAGTGGTTGTACAAGAATACTCAAAACAATAATGCAGTAGGATTCCCTTTTGGCCACATTCCTCTCCCGAACCTGTTGTTATTAGATTTCTTTTTATTTTATTTTGAGAATAACTTACAGAAGTGTTACAATTACATGGGCAAGATAACTAGTACATTTTTCATCAAGTATTGTTTCCTCCTCTTTGTTTCCCCTTCCCATCCTTTCACATACTCCCCCATTCCCCCCAGCCGATCCTCCCCCTCCACCAAAGTTGTAAAGTTTGTTTTTCGACATAACAACTTGTACTTTTCATTGTTGCAATGGGTCCGTCTGTATCCCTAGTTAAATAATTTGTTTTTTCCTTTCCCCTTCACAAATGATACTGATATTAAATGCAGTGAAACCATAGGTTATAACATGGGGGAAAGACATGCAAAGCAACATAGAAATCATCTTATAAATATATTAGAAAAATTGCATGAGAGGAAAGAAAAAAGACAAAAAAATTTTGAATGCTTATCTTAGTGTTCATTCCTCTAACGTCAACTTATCTGACCTTTTCTGCTTGACTCAGACATATACTAGTTATTGCAAATAAGGAAAAACATGGGACCTATGTTTTCTTTGAGCCTGGCTTACTTCACTTAAATTTTTTTTCAAAGTCTTTCCCTTCCTTAACAAAAGGAGAAATATCATTTTTTCTGATGGAGGCACAGAATTCCGTTGTGTATATATACTACATTTTCTTGATCCATTCATCTACTGAGGGGCAAATGGTTGGTTCCATATATAAGCTATGGTAAATAATGCTGGAATAAACATAGTTGTGCTGGTAGCTTTAGTATGGTCTTGTTTGTGAGTATTTGGATAAATGCCCAAAAGTGGCATTGCTGGGTCATAGGGGAGCTCTATGTAGAGTCTTTTGAGGAACCTCCATACAGCTTTCCAAAGTGATTGAACAAGTTTACACTCCCACCAACAATGTAGTAAGGTTCCCTTCTGGCCACATTCCATACAGCATCTGTTGTTAATAGAGTTCATGATTTCAGCCATTCTAAGTGGGGTGAGGTGGTATCTCAAAGATGTTTTGTTTTGCATTTCTTTTATGGCTAGAGAGGTTGAGCATTTCTTCATGTTTCTACTGGCCATCCTTCTTTCCTCTTCAGAGAAGTTTCTCTTTAAGTCTTTAGCCCACTTATTTACTGGGCAGTTGTTTCTTTGAAGGTATGTTTTGGGGGGATTTATTTTTTTAAGTTACATTATATTTTAGATATGAGACCCTTGTCTGTTGTATGTGAAGATCTTCTCCCAATCGGTGGACTTTCTATTGATCTTGCAATCCCATTCAATTTCATGCAATCCCATTTGTCCAAACTTTGTTTGATTTGTTGTATTTCTGGGTCTCTATTAAGAAAATTTCAGCCTGTGTCAAGGAGACCTAGGGTTCCTCCTATTCCATCCTGTAATGTTTTCAGAGTAACTGCTTTGACCCCAAGGTCTTTGATCCATTTTGAGTTGATTCTGGTGCAAGGGGATATATAAGGATTTAGGTTTAGTTTTCTACAAGTAGTTAACCAATTTTGCCAGCACCATTTACAGAAGAGGCTGTCTTTCTTCGATTCTAAGTTTTTAGCTCCCTTATTGAAGATTAGATGGCTATCAGTTTGTAGGTTCATGTCTGAGTTTTCAATCTATTCCATTGGTTCTGAGGTCTGTTTTTGTGCCAGTACCAAGCTGTTTTGATTACTATGGCTTTATATTAGAGTTTGAAATTTGATATTGATATTCCTCCAGCACTATTCTTTCTGTTAAGGAACTCTTTTGCTATTCGGGGTCTTTTATTTTTCCATGTGAAGTTTTGCATTGCCCCTTTTATTTCCTTGAATAATGAGGTTGGAATATTGATAAGATCACATTGAATTTGTCGATACCCTTAGGAAGTATTGCCATTTTCACGATTTTGATCTTTCCAATTCAGGAGCATTGGAGTTTTCTCCACTTTCTAATTTCTGTTTTGATTTCCTTTTTCAGGTTTTTAAAGTTTTCATCATAGAGGTCCTTCACTTCTTTGGTTAAGTTAATTCCTAGGTATTTTATTTTTTGTGAGGCTATTACGAATGGAGATGCTTTCCTAATTTCAACCACTCTCTTCTCATTGTTGGCATACATAAAATCCATTGATTTTTGAGGGTCTATTTTATACTCTGCTAATTTGCTAAAGTTTTGAATTGCCTTGAGTAATTTGGGAACTGAGTCCATGAGATTCTTTAAATACAAGATCATGTCATCTAGAAAGAGGGAGTGTTTTATTTCTTCTTTCCCTATTTGGACCACTTTATGTTTGTTTATTGTGTTATTGCTGTAGCTAGGCATTCTAATACTACATTGAAGGGCAGTGTCGAGGGTGGGCATCCTTGTCCCAGTATTGAGTTAAGAGGGAATGGCTTTAATTTTTCACCATTGAGTATAATGCTGGCTGTAATTGTGTCATATACAGCCTTTACTCTATTGAAGAAGGTTACATAGATTTCTTGGTTATAGAATGTCTATGTAGGATGAGGTGGATTCTTAATTTTGTCTTCATTTGTATTTCTTTGATAGTTAGAGTAGTTGAGTATTTATCTATTCCTCTGTCTGTTGGACATTCTTATTTCTGTTTAAGAGATTCTTCTCTTTCAGACTTTACTGCACTTATTTTTGGGCAGTTGTTTCTTTGAGTATCTTCTGTTGGGGTTTTAATATTTTGAATTCTAATATATTTCATTTATTTCTGTATTTTTTAATTTGTCCTCAAGAGGCTTAATCTCTGGGCTTGGACTCTATCTCTGCGCTTTTCAGCTCAAGGTGGGCTACTTGAGCCTCAGGGCCACTGCCGATTTTTATACTGTTTTTTTGAGATGAGAATTTCACAGACTTTCCAGTCCAGGCTGGCTTTGAGCTGTGATCCTAAAATCACAGCCTCCTAGCTAGCTAGGATTAAAGGCTGAGTCACCGACGCCTGGCATTGAGAACCCTGTCTGTTGTATAGCTAGTGAAGATCTTCCAGTTAGTGGGCTTTCTATTGGTCTTTTTATGTCCTTTGGGTTGCAGAAGCTCTGTACTTTCATGTGCAAACTTTCTTTGAGGTTTTGAGTTACTGGGTTTTTATTAAAAAAAAAAAACTTTCGGGCTGTTCCAAATAGCCTTAGAGTTTCTCCTAGTTCTTACTCCAATGTTTTCAGAGTGTTTGCTTTGACTTCGAGGTCTTTGACCATTTGCAGTTGTTTCTATTGCAGGGTGATATATAGCATCTATGTTTAGTTTTCTACAGTTCTTTAATCAACTTTGTCAGCACCATTTACAGAAGAGACTGTCTTTCTTCCATTCTATTTTTTTCTCCCTTAGGGAAATTTAGTTGGCGACAGATCTGTGAGTTCATTTCTGAGTCTTTAGGTCTATTGTATTGGCCCGAGGGTGGTTCTTGTGCCAGTACCACGCTGTTTTCATTACTATGGCATTGTGGTAAAGTTTGAAATTTGGTGTTATTATTCCTCTAGCACTGTTGTTTCTTCGAAGGAGTGTTTTTGCTATTCGGAGTCTTTTATTATTCCATATGAATTTTTGGGTTGCTTCTTCTATTTCACTGAAGAATGAAATGAAATTGGAACATTGACCAGTATTGCGTTTAACTTGTAGCTAGCCTTGAAAGTATGTCATTTCACATTAACCTTCACAATCCTGGGGCATGGGAGGCTTTGTCCCTTTCCTTACTTCTGTTTAATTTTCTTTTTCAATTTTTAAAGGTCCTTCACTTCTTCATTTAACTCCACACCTAGGTACTTTATTTTTATGGGGCTACTCAAAAGGAGTTTTTTTTTACCCTGATTTCAGCTGGACTCTTCTCATTGTTTGCATATGGAAAGGTCATTGATTTTGAGGGTTAATTTTGTATCCTGCTACTTTGCCAAAATTTCTGATCAGCTCAAGTAATTTCTGAGTAGATACTTGAGAATTCTTTAAACACAAGATCATGTCATCTGGAAAGAATGAGAGTGTTTCCTCATTCTTCCCTGCATAGATCCCTTTTATATTTGCATATTTCTATGCCTTGTAATTAAAGAGAAGTGGAGGACATCCTTGTCTCATTTCTCAGTGTACAGGAATGACTATCTTTTTATTATTAAGTATAATCATTGTTGTAGGTAATCATACACAGGCTTTATTATATTGAGGAATGCTCAATGAATTCCTAGTTTTTCCAGAACTTTCCTCATAAAGAAGTGTTGGACTGTGTCAAATGCTTTTCTGCATCCATTGACATAATCCATTTGTTCCTATCTTTTTTTCTTTTTATTGTGATGTATTACATTAACTATTTTGCAAATATTGAACCAGTTTTGGTTCCCTGAAGTTAATCCTGTTGATAGTGGTGTATCATTCTTTGGTGAATTGTAGAAGCCAATTGTCCAAAATTTTGTTGAGGAATTTGTCACCGATAGTCATCAAAGTAATGGTTCTATATTTCTGTTTCTTTGATGAGTCTGTGCCTGGAGGGGGGATGAGGGTTTTTATGGTTTCATAGAGTTTGACACAGAAATTTCACTTTCAATTTCATTGAACAGTTGCAGTATTCATGTGAAGTCTATTTTGAAGGCATTGTAAATTCATCTGGTCCAGTGCTTTCCATGGGTGGGAGGACTGTTATTGCTCTTTCTATTTCAATGCTTGTTATGAGGCGATTATGTTGGTTTAAATAAACTTGTTGAGTTGTGTCAGGTCAATATTAGGTACAAAAGTGTTCATTTCTTCCAGATCCCCAAATATATTAACATAAAGTTATAAGAAGTATTTCCTTATAATGTTCTGAATCTTGGTTCTTTATGTGTTGATGTTTCCATTTTCATCTTTGAATTTGTTTATATGACTGTATTCTCTTCTGTTTCTGATAAGATTTGCTAAGGGTCTCAATTTTGTTAATTTTTTTAAAGAACCAACTCTTTGCTGTCTTGATTCTTTCTAGGGTATTTTTGGACTTGAATTCATTTAATTCTAATTAAATTTTAATAATTTATTTCCATCTAGTGGAGTGCGGTTTAGCTTTTTCCTCTTTTTCAAAAAGCTTTAAGTGCCTCGTTAAGTTGCTGATTTCAGGTCTCTCCAGTTTGTTGATGTAGAAACTCACAGCTATAAACTTGCTTCTGACTAATGCCTTTGATGTATGCCAGAGGACCTTATGATTTTTGTGTTCATTTTTGTTAAATATCCTGAATATTTGAATTTCCTTTCTTATCTCTACCATGACCCACTTGTGATTCAACAGTGTGTTGTTCTGCTTCCATGTTTTAAAATATTTTCTTTGGGGGTATTTGGTGTTGAATTCTAATTTGTTCCTTTGTGGTCTGAGAGAATGCAGGGGATAAATTCAATGTTTCTGAATTTGAACAAATTTGCTTTGTGACCTAAAATGTGGGCTCTTATTGAGCATGTTCCCTGTGCTGCTGAGAAGAATGTGCATTCTGGTGCTGCTGGGTGAATTATGTGGTAGATGTGTATTGTCTATTTGATCTATGCAGTTGTGTAGATATGAGGTTTCTCAGTTGACTTTTTACTGGGATTTTCTATCCAGTAGGAATTGTGATGTGTTAAATTCTCCAGGAATTAATGTGTTTGGATCTATATGAGACTTGAGGGAAAATAGAGATTTTCAGATGAATTTGGGTGCTCTGTTTTTTGGCGAAGAGATATTAAGAATTGTAGTATCCTTCTGAATGGTTGATTCCTTAATTCTTTGTCATTTCTTGCTTATTTTAATTTGAAATCTATTTTATCTGCTACTTAGTATTGCAACTCTGTCCTTTTTATTCCAGTCTTTTACTTTCTGAATATGTTTGTTTTTGTGGAAGGGAGTGTCTCTTGAAGGCAGCAGATAGAAGCATCTTGTTTTTTGATCTAAATAGACAATGTTGCTTACTTGGACGTTCAGTCCACTAATATTGAGAATTAGAACTGGGAGGTTTTTGGTAGTTCCTGCCATGTTATTCATTGTCTTGTGATCTGTGCCAACTGGTGTCTTCTTATGATTTTTAGATTCTCTCTTTCGAAGTTATTTCATTCCTTTATTATGTTCTTATTGGATTTCTAGATGTGGGATATTTCAAGTATCGTTTGTAGGGCTGGATTGGTAGAGATATATTGTTTGAATGTTTCTTTGCAGTGGAAGATAGTTTATTTGACCTTTTCTTTGAAGGAGACTTAGTTGGTTCCAGTATTCCTGGTTCAGAGTTGTTTGTTGTAGGACATTGCATATATCATTCCAGACTCTTCTTGCTTTAATTAACTCTGGCTAGAAATCTGAAGTTATTCTGATTGTTTTCCCTTTATAGTGATTGATCTTTATTCTGTAACAGATTTAAGGATCCTTTCCTGGGTCTCATTTGATACTGTGCATATTAAAATGTGATATCAGGATGTCCTGTTCTGGACCAGTTTCTATTTATAGTTCTAAAAGCTTCTTGTATTAGAATGGCCCTATCTTTTAGCAAATTTGGGAAGTTCACTGTAAAAGTCCTGTTAAATAAAGTTCCTAGTTCTTTCACTTCTGTTTATAAATATTTGTTTGCACACATAAGCCATAAATAAGACCGTTTGATGCTGTCTTCTCAATATGAAATAGAACTAACACTTTTCTTGGATTTGTCTTGAATAGTTGTCATTTCTTTGTAATGGCTAGGCTCTTTCAATCCAGAAATCTGGTCTTTTGCATTAGCTAACCTACTGAAAAAGGCTTTTTCTTTTTATTTATTTATTTTTTAAATTTTCTTTCCTTGTAAATGTTCAGATTTTGTCATTTGATATCTTTGTTGGAGCATTGTTTAAGCTTTTTTATTCCTTGATTTGAGTTTTATTGTTCATTCTCCAATTCCTTAGTTCAGTTCTTATACTTTCATTGGACCTCCTTTCCTTCTATTGGACATCATTCAGCATTCCCTTTGTGGCCTCTATGGATTTTCCTTGCCTTCTGTTTGTGGATTCCAGGAATGCCCCTATTAATCTTTGCTTATTCTCATCCTTCTCATGCAATTCCTGTTTTTATCTGAAATTCAGTTATTAATATTTAGGTAGACATCACGCTCCCATAATTCCTGTCATAATCTTTGGGTAAGCCAATGCTCAGACCCTGTCCAAGCTTTCATTCCTTTTATTCAGCATGTTTACCAGTAGTGTTTGTAGAGCATTTTTGGAACTCTTGTCTGGATTATTCATTTACACTTCTGTTGCTGATTATCACGAGGGGAGTTGAGTTTCTGGATTATATTTTTCTTGTGTTCCTCTGACTTGTTCTTCACCTGTGCGGTATGAAATGAAAATCAATTCGGTGCTAGTACACTATCTTAAGGCAGGTATCAACCATAGACCTGTAAATGCTCAGATTTTTTGATGCAGTCAATGTAAGTACACATATAATCTAGTTCAACACATACCATCTAGTTGAACAAAAAGCAATCAAACCAACAAACAAACCTGAATAAATTACCTAAGTCAAGAAGCAAGTCAAAGAAGGAGTCAGCAGACCAGAAATTAATAGGTGTAGGATGAATTGTGGTGAGAAAGTAAGATTAGAGGAATGTAGGAGAGAAAAGGAGTGAGGGATTCAGAGAGAAGAAGCCATATAAGGAAAGGAAGAGTAAAAGAAAAAAGGAAACAAAAAATAAAAAAATAAAAATGAGATAGCTAAAAATTATATAAGTATAAAGTAATAATAGTACAATGACAGAAGTTAAATCAGAGTTTGTGAATTGAGGGATTTATATCTGAATTAAGGATGAACACAATAAAGGACAAGACCTAATAATAGAAATTGCATATATTCTTGTGGATGATTACAAAAGCAAATAAGTGCTGTAAAAAAAAACACAAAAAGATCAAACAAGAAAAATATAGAAATAAATTTTAGAACACACACCTAAAATAAAAATGATGAAAAGAAAAACAAAGAAAACAATATTTTTTTAATTAGGTAGAAAAGAGTTACTGGATTTTTTCAGTGGGCGGGGTAAAATGTGTGTACCCAGTGTTTGTAACCAGTCTCTTGGTGGAGTCTCTGTTTTCCTGTTCTATTTGAAAGTCTCATGGCTTGACTGGTTTCTTAAATCAATTTGAGTGTACACAAAAAAGCTCTGCCTTCCCAGAGATTTTATGACCCTCCTTCGAGAGTAGTTCAATGGGAGTTAAATCTGCTTTGATCATCACAAAAGAGGGACATTCTTGTTTCCTCTATTTTGGAGATGCTCTGGTGGGGCTTAGTTGTTGGTAGGGTTGAGACCTTTCAACAGTCAGTAGTTTTTCCGTGAGGGTCTAGCTCCTGAGACACTAACACAGCCCAGGTTGGAGCCATTCTCAGGATTTTTGTTTCCTGAGTTTCAATTACCTATCTTGTATGCCTTCTGCTACTGAGTCTGTTGCCTATGCTGCAAGGTATAGTGGCAATCTCTGACTTTGTTTACCCAGTAAAGAAAGTCACTCTTCCATGGGCTGATCTCCTTCTACCTGGAGCAAGCTGAGCGATGTATATGAAATTACTTTGACCTGTTGAATGCCTCCTATTGTCTCCTTCCAAAAGCTGAGTTATGTGCTGTCTACTCCTGTCAGGTCTTCGTCAGTACAAAAGTTTGAGATCTTCTCCATTGATGCGTGCAGGCCTATTTTCCCACCACTACTCTGTGAGGTATTAGAAAGTTGTGGGGGTACACACATCTATCCTTGGTTTCAAAGTTGTCCTCAATTGGCTACTGTCTGTGGTCAGTAGGATGAAGATTTTCACTTCTTGTTGGTTGTTTATGACAATGAGTAGAGTCCACTCCTAGGTCACTTCTGGCATCTTTTTCCTGGGATTTTTCAATTGAAATGTTGGCAGTGGTAGGAGCTACAACCACCATCGCATTGCATCTACTCAAATCTGGATATGAGCATTTGGATATTTCATTTTTGGACAAAGTATGTATACTACGATGGCACACTTGGTGTAACTCTGTAGACTTGGAATTTTCACTAGAAACCTTAACCTACTTTCTCTGCGAGAGCTTGTTAATCCTCAGCTGATCATCCACCATCTTCCTCCAGACCTGTATTTCAGGATTTTTCTCCTCACATTTCAAACCAGAATATATTTGACAAGAACTTTTTTCTGACACTAATAAGTCATTGTATATATAAATTAACATGTGGTAAACATTAAAATTTAATATCAGTTCAATTGCTGTTCACTTTTCTGCATGAATCAATGCAACTCCTGCCTTCACAAAAGAAAAAAGGTGAAAATTCGTTAATACAGTGTGTTTGATTTAGCATTTACGAAGTATCATTGGCTAATTTCAAATGGCATAGTCTGTATATCGACTCTTACATCCTGCTCTCAATTCAGTATTAAGGCAGCAAATAATTTTCAATGGAAAAATTGTTAGTATATGATAAAAATATCTCTAACATATACAGAGTTATCAGACATTTGTACACAATTGTCAGTTTATCTTTATCATTTACCAAAAAGGAGCAATCACATAAAAGTAAGAGGAGAGAGGGACATGCTTTTATAACTTCCTACTTGAGTTATACTTGAAGGGTTAAAACTTACCTCAAGAAACATGTTCAGCAGATCCTGCTGAGGCACAGTTACTGCATATAAATTTACTACCTGCCCAAATACAACCATCATGCAATTTTCTTGAAGATTGTAAGTCACTCATTTTGATATATTTTCATGTATTTTTATATCATTTCTTTCCTGTATGTTGGATGAATAATATTGAAGACATGAAATTTCACTTAAATATGTTTGATTCAAAACCAATTGACGAAAAGGACACAAATATTACTTGACTGATTGATAGTAGTTTGAGGTAATGAATTCTACAGTGTAAAAACAGACATGAATTTATATTGAAAGATATTTATTAATAGTTCAATCTCTTCCTTCAATTATTCTTTGTTACGCTTTATTTCAGATGAGAGTTATCATGACCAAGAATTTGAGATTTTCACCCATAGTAATGAAAGGATGAAGAATGAATGGTAATTGCCAATAAGCAAAATACACGAAATATGAAGAAGAAAGGGCATAAAGGAAGGCTCTGTAACTTTCTAATTCTTTCACACAGCAAAGGGAACCATAATCATTTGATATAAGTTTAAGATCAGTTTCATGATAGTTTTTTTAAAAATGCTTCTTCATGATAATTTTAGAATTATGTTTTTGATCTTTCTACCCTGTGTCAATGAAAAATTACAATTTTCTTATATACAATTAGGATAAATGCTAAGAACTCTATTAATGTACATTTTGAAAGTATTGATGTGCCATAAGCACTTCCGAATCGATTTCCAATTAATCGATTTTACAAATGAGGGAAATCATCAATACTTAGTGTTTTTCCCATAAAGTCTTTCATTGAAGATACATACCAGTTTTATGAATAACTTTTCTGAAAATGCAATTCATTTCTAGCCTGTATTGCACATGAAGGAATAATACACTGTCAACATTCAGGCCGCTACATATACTGGTTAATAAGTATAATTTAGGAAGATCTAACGTGTGAAAGAAACTTGGGAACTATAATTGGAATATAAGTTAGACCTTTGAATTCAGAATGTGACCACCAGATACGATCGTTTTGAAATCACGTTGTTTATAATGGTGTGCATATATAGGCAGTGATATTTTTCCTGTTGAATTCTATAAAATATTGGGTGTAATTTTGCAGAACTATTTGAACATGATTACAATTATTGAGTTTAAGATCAACACTAATATTTACATGAAATCCTAGACACAAAAAACTGGTAGTAGTCCTAAGCATTTTCTAAACCTGCTGGATTATGTAGAGTTTATCGGAGCCTTAATGAAACAATGAAAGAAGAATCCTGTCACATGGCATATTAAAATGGAAATATGTGATTATATAAAGAGATTGATTATTTCTTCCTTCCAGACAGCGAACAACACAAATAAAGGAACATATCTTTGGTTTCAATTTTAAATTTTTCCATAATTGTTCATGTCTAGAGAATAGAATCTTGGATATGGTGAGTAGAGCAATTATAAATAACATTTTCTCACAGTGCTAGGTTTTTTTCTAGGAACAAACTAATGGACAAGAACTGAAAGTCGGTATAATTGCTGAGAAATATATATATACTAATTGATTTTTGAGAGATCATGAATTTTCTATTGCAAATCGATACTTACTTCAGAAAACTGATTGGTGAGAATCCATTTTCAGACATATTCAGCTAGTTTCCTGTCCTTTTGACTCTAACATTTTCACAAAAGCAAAGGTTCATTAAATCACTTATTCTGTCACTAAGCCTGTGTGCACATTTTGCTCAAATTTTCTTAGCACATATTTTAAATGTTCGTAAATCTTTGAAGGTCACTGGCTAGAATAGAACTCAGTGATTTTTTTTCTGTTTCTTCATGACTCACCCTGTCATATCAAGTGCTAATTTTCCAATGCATACAATGTGCACTATTTGTAGTTGTCGTTGTCATTAGGCAGCAACTATGAAGAAAAGCAATCGAAGTATTCTTCATTTGGCCAATGTGCTTAATTTTTTCAAACCTGGTATCTATATTCATCTCTATTAGTTGTATTGAAAAATGTTGTTAACAAAAGTCATTTGCATGTCATAGAATGCTGGAAAACAATGCAAGAAATAGAAAACACCAGTAGGTTATCAGGAAGGATGGGAATAAGGATGAAGTTGCATGTTGATCTTACAGGGAATACCATCTAGGGATCAAATGTATTGAATTTTAGTAAAATTGAAATGAAATATAGTTCATTTAAATATAGGTAGTTGGATACTGTCCTCTAGTTTGACTTAATTGAGAGAAGCAAAAGTTGGGCTGAAAGTCCTAAGATCATGATTGTTACAAGAGCTCAATTTGTGTAATCAAAGAAATGATGATCACTCCCACACAAGACCTGATCACTGCTTCTGAGAAGCCTTCTGATGGTCATCATTTCTATATACTTCAGACAGGGTTCCAGCTCTGCTCTGGTGTGTCTGATTAACTTCTTGAGACATCAAACACTCCCATAACATCCTCTCTTTTTATCAGTATCTAAGTGTCCAAGTTCTTTGTAAGACTGAGATGTTGTCAGTTTTTCAATTTATAGACAATTCATGGCCTTCTAATTCTTCATTCCCATGTTGGTCTTGTTAAAATTGGCTCAAAACATGTCTACTTTTTCTACCAATAGCATTATTGTGTGCTTCAACTCCTCATTAATAATAATAAGGGAAAATAGAAAACCCACCTTTCCCTCTCCTTATGAATGTGATATCTCTTTATTAATGTGATATCCGGTTCTTTGTTCATATGTATGAGATATTTCAACAAAACAACTTCCAGTGAATATTACACATATCCAACATCATTATTGAAATCTCCATACACCTAAAGATGCTTCTATAAGTTTCTATAAATTACCCTAACCTGTGAATTAGAGAAATCAATGTATTTCAATTCAGTGTGTCTAGGTACAAAAAACAGTTAGAGATTAATATGTTCTACATGGTTGCTTTTCCTTTCATTGAAAAAAATCACAACATTTAAGATGTCTAATTTTGAAATACTTAATGATCTTTTCTTTAAGAACGTTTTTCTCCAAACAGGAATAATGACATTTACCTGCCTGTCACAACGAAAAGAAGTACACATCTTTCCATCTTTGTTTTGAGAAATTATTTCAACTGGTCTTATTTCATATTACCAGGAGTACTTGTTGCTGTTGTTCTGGTGGTGTGGTGGTATATGTTTTTTGGTCCTTAAATGTGGGACTGGTGCTCTCTCTCTGCTCGACCCCTCATAGCTCATGCTGAACCACTTGAGCCATAGTGGCACTTCCGAAATTTTTACATGGGTTGCTGAGGAATGGAACTCAGAGCCTCATGCAAATTAATTAATCCCGCTTCTACTGAGATACCTTCCCAGCTTCTGAGCTTAGATATGCTACCTTGAGATGTAAGCAAGTAAGTAAATTATGGACACTTTCTAGATTGGAATGTAAGAAAGCAGAACTTCAATGGATGTATCATCTCTGAAGATAACGGTGGACGAAAATAAGAAATTCTTTAACTAGAATAAACTTTTTTTTCATAATACTAAAAAGAGCTAGCTAATGAGAATAGGAAATATTTCAGAAGGCATTTTCCACAGTAATACTCTCACATTTTGTGTCTTCATTCTCCCAAGAGGGATTTGTAAGGTAATATAGAGATCATAAAGGAAGAACAGTAAAGATTTATATATTCCCAAGTATATTGCTTGTTCCAGAGGTATTTTTTGAGAATTCTATGGATCCTGAGAAGTTATGCAGTGTATCTATGATAAAAATCACAAGATCATGTAGTGCAAGTTGCCATACCTATGGTAAAATACAGAAACCTATGTTTCCTTAGAAAATGTTGGTAGTACAAAACTTCTGTTATTCATGATTAATTTCTGTATTGTTGCTAAGTTACATTTTTAGAAATATATTCAAATGATGTGACAGTGGTGTGGGCAGAAAAGTCATGGACAGATTTTTGTTTTTCTTTTGGAATCTCAGCACCATGTATTGGAAGATATGGCAGTGGAATTCCAACTAGTGTATTTCTAGAGTTTTATTCCAAGAAGAGCATAGGCAAGAAGTTTTGTATGGGTAATTATGTCACACTGTGTGTGCTATATTTCCCAAACACTAGAGGTGGTTTCTTTTTACTGACTATTACCTAATGGCCAAAATGTAAATTAATTTTACTCTTAAATGTTAAATTAATATATTAAGAAATCCACTGTATTATTATGTGACCAGGAATTCAGCTTGAATCTTTTAACTTTCTTGCCGTGGTAATAAACTGATAATATGAAGAGATTCAATGTGTCCCTTTTCTATATACAGGCTACTAATTACAAAATAGTTCCTCTTAGTTGGATGGAAAACTTCACAATATTTGAAGGTGGAAAGAATTGTGGGTAGAAAATTAAATGTCTCCTAATTTAATCCAATGTAAGTTTTAGTGTTGTAGGACATATAGTTCTGCTTTTATATTTTGTGAAGAAGACAGATATGATGACCCGACATTCCGTATGATTCAAATATCCTTTTAATCATCCTTTGCATACATTGATCAATTATGTATGAGGATTCAATATTTTAGTAAACAGAGGCCAAATTTTCGAATACATCAAGTTTTTAAACTTTGATAAAATACATTTATAGAGCCTAGCACTTGTTCTTCATGTATGATATTGTATCAATGCAAGAGTTTAACATCTGTATAAGAGATTTTTGTCAAGAGCCAGCGCTTAAGAGTCACAGAAACTCTTATCTCCATTATCAAATAAAAAGGTATAAGAGGTGGTAGGGCCAAATTCTTAGAAGACTAGCCCACAGAAAAACTATGCACAAGCACTGAACACAAACTCCTGTATCACTCTTACATTGGTCAATCTTCCTGTTTTTTTTTTTTAATCCATGTATAAGGTTAGTGCCACTCTAATCTAGCACCTCAACCAAGCATGTATTTCTCCCTTTGTCAAAATCTTTGGAACATCCTATCCCAAGTTTTGTTTGGGACACAATCAAATCCTCTGGCAACATGTAAAGAAAATGCTGTTTTCCAATGACATGCTATTATCTTTCAAAATTGAGAGTAAAGAAATAGGATAAATGAACAACCAACTTTCTGGTCTACATACCCATATATTTTGCCCACTACAAAGGAGGTTTGGAATTGCTTTCTGACCTAGCAACACTCTTATTGGTGTGACTTCACTAAGAAAAAAAATAAGAAACTTCCTCACCCAAAATATGAAAATTAGAGTTATCTTTTCTGAATGTTCTCATTATCTTATTCTCAATTTCAATTCTGGGAAGGAATAAATGACACTTTTTTTTTTTGGATAAAAATGTTTATGCCCATTTCATCATTTCACATTCACTCATCTCATAAATAGTGAAATGTGAATTGAAGAATCTTTTCAAGGTAATTGATCAATATAAACACTTGCGATGGGTACCATCATTCTAAAAGTGATTAATGAAATATTGCATATATAACTAGTTGGCTGAATGCTATCATGGCATTTTTATAAAAATATTTGATGAACCCAGGCGCTGTTGGCTGCTGCATGTAATCCTACGTACTCAGGATTCTGAGAACTGAGGATCACGGTTCAAAGACAGCTTGGGCAGGAATATCTGTGAGTTTCTGACCTCCAATTAACACTAGAAAACCGGAAGTGGTGCTATAGATCAAGTGATAAAGTGCTGGCCTTTCGTTGAAGAGAATAGGGACAGTGCCCAAGCCCAGAATTCAGGTCCCACACCTACAAAAACAAAGTATTTGGTGAAATAAATCCTTGAATATCTCTATTAATGAAATGCATTTAGAGTTTATTTTTAACCAGCTATACATACATAGATTTCAAATTACCCATTTCTGAATAAAATATGAACTGCGTTTAATTAGATGAAGATAGGAAAATCAAAGAAAGATATAAAACTGCAAAAGTTACTGCATCTCAATTACAGGACTTAGGAAATGATTCAACGGATTGTAATTGCTATAATGAACTTGTCCATCTAGGCTCACAAAATTAATTGTACTTTTTAGTTACTGGAATGACCAAACAAAAGTCTCTCTTACTGAAATAGGAAGATGGCAAATACAACTAAAATGAACAGCAAATTGGACTTCCTAGGAGCTTCTTGTAAGCATTTATTCCATTTGTAATATGAAATTTGTGTTGCCAGTCAATATTAGCCCTCAACTTTCTTCTGAGCATGACAACCCATTCTAGATTCATTTATTATTCATTCAATTATTTTCTTTTCAGATCAGTGCTGAAAACCACAAGCTTTTGCTATTTCAGACTATGATGTACTTATGTTAGCCTGTCGCTGCATTTGGGCTTCATGTATACTATCCCAGAAAATTAATATACATACTAGAAAAATTAAATTCAATTCTCTGTTTCATGTCAAAAGTATTTCAATGCTATGTGAATGATGAATTTGCCATTTATAAAATGAAGAATGAGCTTACTGAGGAGGACTAATGGGAATGGGACCTTCATCTTTCCATCCTATAACTAATTTTCTCATTCATGAAGATTATAGGGAAGACTAAAACTCATAGTGCTTCAAATTGTAAGGTCAATACAAAATTCAATTAATATTATGTTTAACCTTGTGGTTAGGAGTTTTTCAACCTCAATGCAGAAGAAAATGAATAGGGCATGGGATTTTTGAGTTTGAAAACCCCACTTGAGCCAGGCCAGATGATCTTGATGGTAAATCCTAGTTATCTCAGGCGTTTAACCTTTGAGGATCTCCATACAGATTAATAAACCGGAGTTTTTTCTCTGAAATTCATTTCTAGAATGAATCCACACAAAATTCAACATTATAGAGTCTTATCCTTGAGAGAAATCAAATATACATCATATAACTGTGGTGTGGATGAAAGTCCTAAAAAACAAACACAAAAATCTATCAACACACCAAGGGAAAACAAAAAAAAAAGCCTAATACGGGTGGCTTAGAAACCTGCAATCCTACCAACTCAGGAGGCTGAGATTTGAGGTTCAGATTTCAAGGAAGCCCAGCAGGAGTCTCTATGAGTCCCTCATGGCCAATTAAGAACCCCAGAATTCAAAGTGGCCCTGTTGGTCAAGTGGTAGAGAATTATCCTTGAGCTGAAGAACTCAGGGACGGCACCATCCTCTGAGATTTAGGCCAATGACCAAAACAACTGGAAAAATAGACTCAAAGGTAATGTAATGTTCGTCAACAATGCACAATACTCACTGGTATACTTACATTAGAAAAAGTGTCTCAAGTATTTCTGCCCACATAAGAGCCTTTAAGATGTCATTCACTCCCTATATGGAACTTCTTGCATTTTCTCTTTGACATCTACAGAGTAATGTCATATGTGATATTTCCCTAATTCCAAAAGTTGTTCAATCACTTAATATGACCCCATAGTGAATGAATCCTGTTCCATTTTGCTAATATGTCTTACTTATGGAATCATAATATTCTGTCTTATAAGAAGAGGATGGTACTAGAGAACTTGTGAATTGATTAGATAATTGTGACAATTTAGGACACATGCTATTCTTTCCTGATTTCTCTCTTACAGTTAGCTAATATTTTGCAAACCGTATCTTTATCCTTATACATATGTGAGTAATTTTGTATGTCTAATCATATATTTCTGTTATTGGTCCATTTGTAGACGCAATAATTGTTTGTGTGTGTGTGAACAAACTGAAATTATGTTACAATTTTTCCCTACTCTGTTTCAACATCCATACAGTGCATCAGGGCGCATTACTATGTTTTTCGATTCAAAATTGAGTGATTTTTTGCCTTTCTTAAATTCCTGATTTAATTCAATTTTGATAATTTTTTAACACAGGTTTTTCTGGATTTTATTTCTTAGATTTTTTTTCCTTGGTCAGGAGGATTGATACAATGATGGTGACATTCTTTCCAAGCCTTTTACGCTGGGCTTGATCTCAGTCATGTATTCCCAATGTTGGTGTGCCTATTGAATAGAATTCTCCAAGGCATATATATTTGTGAAAGTAGTATTACGTTAATGGTAATCTTTTCAATGTTGCTATCAAAATTCAATATTTCAGTGTTTATACAGAGAGTGACATGCATGTATCTTAAATGTTAATTTTATTTCCTGATCCCTGAACATACTGACTAGATATCACTTCATAATGTAATTGTCCTTCATTATGGCATTTGTTTTGTCCATACTTAAGAATGGATAAGCAGTTTTCTTGTTGGAGCTTATGCACATAAATGGCCATGGCACATTCCTCTTAATGGTACCTATCTCCTCAAGCCTTTTTCATGCATTACATTATGCATGTATCCTTTAGTAGGATACCTCTCATGACATAATCAATCGTTGTGCCTTGCTTTGATGCATCCTTTCACAAACTGAAATGGAGATCAAAACTATGTTGTATTAAGTTCATAACAATAACATGTAGTAAATGCGTTATAGTTTTTCTTTCTAAATAAGCACGTGAAAAATACCTTTGTTTATATTCCGGGATATATACATCTATATATCTCTATACCTATATATAGGCATATCTATAATTATATATGTATATCTATGTATATGTATGTATACATAGATATATATCTATAATTATATATGTATATCTATGTATATATAGATATACCTATATATATAGGTATATCTACATATAGATATATGTATCTATATATAGATAGATATTTATATAGATATAGATAGATAGATAGATAGACAGACAGACAGACAGACAGACAGATAGATAGATAGAAAAACAGATAGATAGATAGATAGATAGATAGATAGATAGATAGATAGATAGATAGAGATAGATAGATAGATAGATAGATAGATAGATAGATAGATAGATAGATAGCTATCCATGAATATTGTGTAAGACATTAAGGTTGGAATACTTGGTCCATTATAATTAAATTAATAAAGTGATTAGGGTAAGATTTCAAATGTTCAATGCATTTAATGTTGTGAGAGTGTCCAGTCATAATTTGTGAGAAGGTGTGTAGACAATCAGCAAGGTTCAATGGAGGAGAAAGTCGAAGCAAGAATGAAATGTCTTCAAAATTACATGCAATAGCTATTATTAATTTTTGATTATCTTTTGCCCAACCAGTAAATTTTCTTGTTGATCATAGGCAGAATTCAGAAATATAATTCCTGATCTTTTCCATAATATATATATATATATATATATGAGGAATATATATATATAAGATAGTATATATATTTACATATATATACTATTGTATATATATAAAACATGTATATATATATAGTATATATATATATATACTAGTATATATATAGTATATATATATATACAATAGTATATATATATATATATATATACAATATATATACAATAGTATATATATATATATATATATATATATATATATATACTATTGTATTCTCTTATTTCTTTACAGGAACCATTCAGGCGACACAACATGTATTCAATGTATTTGGCATCATTTCAATTATATCTTACATAAATAAATACATTGTAACACTGGCTAAACCAAATGTATTTATTTTTTTTTCTACTGCCAAATAACCCTATCTGATTTTATTAGGTTTTCTTTCAATGCAGAAATAAACTCAAGTTTTATATTTTTATTGGAATTTACCATGTCCTTTTCCATATAGTAAGTTTGGAGCATAGAAACCTCGATCATCAAATTGAAATGTGCGTATGTATCCCTATACAGAAAAAAATCACATATATCAATGTAATAGTCTTCCTCTGAATATCATATTCCATTTCATTTCTTCTTACACTTGTAGAGCATAATAAATATGTAACAAAAATGAAATGATATTGGATTCCTAACAAATTTTACATCAACTTATTTGATACATGAAGAATGGCCATGCAAATTTTGATGGTTTGTTTCAACCAAGGATTCTGAAATATATTTCATACTAAGCAAGTTTCTCACCCATCTCAATAATTTTCATTGGTAACCTCATCTGTCGAAAGATACTGACTTCTTTGCTACACTGCTGGCAGGGAAAAGCAGATTTGGTATGTAGACACTAAATATCATCAAAAACTATTTTTGGAAAACATGCAATTTGTGAAGAAAGCATAGTTTTCTGCTTAGAATCTGATATTGTAGGGTAAGAGGATATAAATTGTTTAATAACTTCTCAGTATGTATTCTCTAATGTTGAAAGAAGAGTGTACTGTAATTGTCAAACTTAACAAAAGACATGTTCAGGAAACTATATTAGATGATACTATCTTTGTTTACTGTTGTGTGTAATTTGCCTCACATATAAATGCCCCACATATTAATAGTTGATTTGGCACTGTGGTCCACAATAATCCTAATGAAAATTGGAATAGACTTTGAAGCATATTTTACATAAGTCCAACATATCCTAAATTATTGGTAGAATTCCTAAGCAATCAAATGTTTTGAATTATTTGGGGACAGGTGAGCAAGTTAAGGATGTGAGAATGTTACTCATATTTATTAATAGTGTTAAAATAGGAGAGTTTCTGATTATGGACATATTAGTGCAGCAGGTTCAGCATAGTTTGTAATTTCAAATAATTTTGGATTTCCTGCAGGATTTAAATCAATATTAACTTGTAAAGGATGTTTGGGAACAAGTAGACTCATGGAAAACCACTTTTCTAATCATGTAGGGATGTAAGGGGTAAAAATCAATCTACCTACATATCTATGTGTAAACTTATAAAACATAGGATCAGGATATGTATCAATACTCTCCTTTTTAGTTTAATCTTATTTTTAAGTTGATGTACCAAATGATTATTATTATGTATATAACGCAGTGAGTTCATTTTTTTGTCACAAGTTATACTATTCCTCATTTTTCTGCCTAAAATCCCTGCTCAGACGTCAATTTAATTTCCTATATATTGTCTTGTGAGGAATGTTGGGGCATTGGTTCACTCAATGTCCTCTGTCTCAAGATATTTTGTTCCTGTTCCCTGCCAAAATTAGATTAACAAAATCAAATAAACTGACATAAAGGGAGAAACAGTAGGAAAATAAAGGAGAAAAGCAAGAAAACAATAAACAGCTTTTCATAGTATTGTAAGGAAAACATCCAACATTGATAATACTTTTCTTTCTATATCTTGGTGATTTTCTCAGTCTAATCTTCTATGCACATATATCCATAGCTATTAAACTATTGCAACCTTAAGCTATTGCAGTCCTCTTCCAGGTTGAAACTGGATATATACCAATTATTACAATAAGGAAAACCATGGTACCTACATTTGAAATGACACTTCTAGAGGAAAATTTTATACGACAAACCTAGATCAGCTGAAAATAAAAAGAAAAAGTGCAGAAATGTGAAGAAGCAATATTCAATTAACAGTGCTGACAAAATTGGTGAAACACCAATTAAAAATAAGATAGGTAATTATATATCACCATGTACAATAATCAAATCCAAATAAATCAAGCTAGCGGGGGTAAAGGAAGATAGGCTGAGATTATTAGTGGAAATAATAGGAGGAATATTATGGTTCCTAGAAACAGGATGATACTTTGTTATTATAGATGGATGAATGCAAGTCAAATAAATGGGGTTTTGTGAATCTGCATAGCTTCTGCATGATGACATAGCTAAGCAGGTATATTGAAATCCAACAGACTGGAAAAATATTTTCACTAACCATGAAACAGAAAAGGGTCATAGAGCTGAAATACAATGAATATTTAAAAAGGTAAATCTCATCCCCCAATTTCAAACAATATACCACCCTATAAGAATGCTAAATATTTAAAGGGACTTCACTGATGTGTAACTGAGAAGGGCCAAAGGACCTATGAAGAAATGATCAACATCTCCGACAATAAAATCGATGCATATAAAGTCAACATTGAAATTCCACCACATCCTCTTAGAATGCAAAGTAATGTTCCTTGCAGCATTATATACCACAGGAAAATATGGAAACATCCCAGATACTTGAGAGTAGATAAATGGATCAAGAAAATGTGGGATAAATGCACAATGGAATTATAGGTTTCCATGGGGAGAAATGACATCATTTAATTGGTAAGGAAATGAAAAGACTTGGAAAAAATCATGTGAAATAAAGTGGCTCAGACCCAAACAAACATAGGCTCCATGGTTTCCCTTATTTGTAAAACTTGGTATTTGTTCTATTTAGACATTGCAAAGGATCACAATACCGCAATATATATATATATATATATATATACACATATATATGTACATATATACACACACCCATATGTACATATATACACACATATATACATATATATGTACATACATACATATGTAAATATGTACATATATATGTGTATATATATATATAATATATATATATATATATATAGGGAAGTTTAGGCTAAGCAAAAAGAACTCAAAGATATAGAAATAATAGCTATCTCCTTGGTGCTTCTTTTTAAAGTATACTATTGTGTTTTTCCTCTATTTTTCTGTGGCATATCCAGGGTTGTCACCGTATTTGATTTTTTATCTGGTATATTACATGTACATTAATCTAAGTTAGGGAAAGGAAGGGAATAACAATATCTCAGACAAAGGACCAAGATTCATCCAATGCAACTGCAATCCTCACAAAACAACCTCTTCTAATAAACTTTATATCTTGTGGGAGGGGATGGAGATTTGAGGCAGAAGAAAAAGGTATGAGGAAATGAGCAGTGGGTAAAAACATATGACCAGAAATGTACTCACGGCATTTCATAAAACTAATCCCTCTATGCATCACATTGATAATAAGATTCTATTAATAAGAAGACTATTCATAAATACACTCTCTGAAATTATGTTTTTCACAATAATATTATGTTGAAGGGTTTGTAGTACTAATACTGACCTGTGGATATAGTTCTCTTTTCTTTACATCCTTTATCAATCGAAAGACACAGGTTTTCATTAGTCTCAAGGTTCCAAGCCATCATTTATAAATCAATGTTGAAATCATTTTTTCAGATATTTATGTTGAATTCTTCACAATGAATGAAATTATAAAATAGGAGAAATATTGTTGTCCAAATATGTCCAAAATTAGAAACCCTCAGCTTTCCACACCTATCCTAACTATGAGCAAGATTCTCACTTGTGAAACTTCCTTTTCTGTGGTCAAATACTTGAACTCAACTGATTAAATTGGAATCCAGACCTCTAATGTAGTTTTTGCAAAGTGTGTTTTTGTAAAATATCCTGCAAAAAACTATTTTATTTAGAGTAGGAATGCTGTAGACAAGGAATGTAAAATCAGCTATACAATGACATTTCGTGACTGAAATATGCGTGGCAAATTACACGCAAGTTGAAAACCACAGTAGATTCATTGAATATGGTTTCATGAAGTGTCATAAATTACAGTCAAAAATTACAGCTTAATCTTCTTTGAACATTTCAGAAATATAACAGGTAATTCTCAAATGATGCATGTGTTCTTGCCTTATAAATGGCAGATTCTCTGTGCAAAAGTATGGTGTCCTCCTAATGTATACATTTACATCCCAAACTAATAAATAATGGCTGATATTTGAGGGATACATGAAAGAGACTATTTTTTGCCCTGCCACAGGCCTTGTGAAAAAGTCACAGAACTCTTCTGCAAATTAGATAACACATGAAAAATATTGAGATATATTAGCGTCTTCTAGTTTGAAAAATACGTTGCAAAATTATTTGATTTACAAAACCCATAAAATTTTCCTAAATATTCTTCTGTTTGGAACTCAGAAATTGATAGGAAATTTATATGAGGGATAAAACATCACTATATTTTCTCATATTTTATTATGTTCTGCAGAAATAATAAATAATAAGGAAGAAATTATTCCCAGGCAAATGTACCTTTTTCGATGGGTCCACTTACACTTAGAAATAGCCTTTTCCTCAGTTTTCTTTTTTCTTTGAGCAACCTAGGCCTGCTAAGTAATGGGTACTTAGTATTTTGAGAAGAGAGAGATTTTCCTAGTCCATCTGTGAGTCTCAATATTCACAAAGATTTCTTTGTTCTATAGTAAATATCTGTTCTCAGTAAGTCATTCATGGAAATCTCTTGATAATATATAGCAAACTGGTAAGAATCTAGTATATGTAGGCAAAGGACATTGATCTCACACATTCTCCTTCATAGGGAAACAAACCTGTGATATGTCTTTGGACATGTTTGAAGGAAAATTTTGAATTGATTGATTTTGAACTCTAACTTGGCATAACTATATAATGCCATCAAGAAATGGCTTATCATCATAAGCCAGTGAGTATGCTGAAGCATTTATGCCTAATACAAATTTTGTAGATTTTTCAATGTTACAGAGAAATACTGTGAATTCTTTGTTCTTGCTATTGTTATTCATAACATACCTGTCAAAAGTTTGTATTCTGGGTTTGGATGCTGTCCCTTTCCTCTTCAGGTAAAAGCATGAACTTTGCCAGTTGTGTCACAGGGGCACTTTTGGTTATTTGGTTTTGGGGGTCATTTGGACATAAGACTCCCATGTACTTTCCTGTTCAGGCTGGCTTTGAATCACAATCCTCAAATCTCAGCCTCCTGATTAGCTAGGATTAGAGGCAAACGCCACCAGCCACCAACACTTGGCTCTTCTTACTTTGAAAATACAATACCAAATAGAAAATTTAAAATTATGCTGAAGTATTTAAACAACATTGAAGTAATTTTGCACCATTTCCAAAGAGAAGATTTTCATAGAAGTTTTCCTTTCAACTATCTTGTTGCTACCACCTGAAGAGCAAACCCAGATATGAGTTAGAAAGGGAAATGAAAATTTTCAGAAATCCATAGAGCAAAAAGTCATGTAGAAAATTCTTCCTTTGTATTGAATCAGATTCATTCATGGAAGATATATTGTTTTCGAAACCAGTGATTTTCTTTTTTAACGATTGCATTAAAAGAACAGATTTACCTCTAAAAGTATGTTATCATTTTCCTCTTTTTTATAAGGTTAGACACACTTTTTACTGTGTACAGTTTCCTTTGTACACAGTAAAATATTTCTGAAGTAATCTGTTTTTGAAGATAATTTCTTGTAAGCATGTACTTTTATTCACGGGGTCCGGAAAAACTTACTAATTCACAAGTTTTACTATCTCTCAATATCTCCACATTCATCCATCAGAACCTCCTTAACAAACTCTGAAGTAATGCCTGTTGGTATGGTAAGATCTGGATAAATGACATAATATTAGTAAAGGCTTCTTAATATGAAAGCATTTCTTCAATAGTCAGTCGTAAAAATTGAAAGGTCATTTGAGGAAGGTTCTTCTACTGCCCTAGAATCACCCTGATTGAAACCTAATATATAATGTCCAGATTTATTATTTCTATTTATATGAACACTGGTATCAAACAGAATGAAAAGTTCACATGAAACAAGTGTACCAATCGAACCTAGATGATGGGTAGGCAAGGGCAAATAAATATAAGCAGTAGGATATTTTTATATGTGAGTTAAAAAGTGTAAGAATTCCACCCACAATTCAATTCTACTGAACCACAGCACAATTCTCAGGAAGTCTAAAAGGGAAAAGTTAGGGCATGCTGTGGTATCTTCGCTTTTGAAATTAGTTCTTTCTGGGAGTCATTCACATTCATAATGTGGGGTGTTGTTCAATAAACTGCATAAGCTTGACAAAGAAATTATGGTTATGGGAGCAGAGATTGGAAGGGATGGGAATGGGAAAGAAAGGAGGCAACATGCTTGATAACAAATGTACTCATTAACTTGCCAATGTAGTTGTAACCCCTCTATCTGGTATTTTCAAAATAAAAAAAGGAATCATGGTTATATAAATAATAAAATACATAGATCCCCATCCCGAAGGCACACTGGAAGCAAGGGAAAACAGCAGTTGACATACCTTCTTTATGTAGGCTTCTTTCTTCTGAGGGTAAGGTGTTTGCTCTCCTTGGTGAAACTGGTTTATATTGTTCAGTTTATTTTTAATCTTGTAGCATGTACAAGTTTATTTTCTTCAGTTCTCTCTTAGCACTAAATGACATACATTTTCCTTCATATCTCTAAAATTTAGTGGTTTGGCTTTTGACAAATTAATTGTCCTAAACTTTAGTGTATATATTATAACTCCAAGCAACTACATACTTGTAAAGATATTTTCTACCTATGCAACTGAAGTTGAAATCTCGCAATATGGGCCTCAATATTTCCTCACTTTCCTCATATTTTCATTTCAACTCTTTCATAAGGCTTGTTAAGTTATATTTACTAGCTGTTAACCAAGTTGCAAGACCATGGTATATTTTTATTAAATTACATGAAACTGGTAAAGGAATCTTTATAGGTCTACTGGTCCACAGTGGGTTATTGATAACTTTGTGGTATTTTTCAATTATTTAATGCTGTTATCCATAATCTAGAAATATTCTACAAAGTTCATTCATCAGAATATAAAATGCTCAAATATTTTTTTTTCTGTATGAGACATTGGTTGCATAGAATCAACCCGGTCTTTCTGTCAGTTTGGCTGTGATTCCTCAAAATATTCATGAATGGGTTCCATGGAATCAAACAAATAAGCATATACTAATTTGATGGAACCAAAGTCTAATTAGGAAGTTTAGGTAAGCTTCATTTGTAGCACAAGTCCTACGATAACGTTGACCTTTTAGTCCTTTACTATGCTAGATGTATTATCTCTCTGATGGTGTAGTCAACATTTCTTGGTAACAAGAAATATTATGGCATTGTCTTTGCTCTTAGAATGACTTAGTTTAGTAAATAGAGCTCCTTCAGTTTTGCATTCTATCAGGCATAAATCTATCTTCAATAATGACACCTTTTTTGTCATGTTTATACACCAGATAATTTGATCAATCCTTTCTTCCTTTTAAGTAGAAATCTTTAAAATCCCATCTATCCTTTTACATGAATTATGGCAATTGAACTGAAGTGAACAAAACATGTCAAAAGTGGCATAATTACTTTCTCCTTGAGGCTGCACAACTATTGTATTTTTTTCTAATTCGTTAATTGTTTTATGGAAATAGAACAGTGTCTTCAAAATACTTCCTTATACCTGGCTCAAAGTAAAATATGTTGTCTTAGGGCCTGAATTCAAATCTCATCATGCACCTAAAATGAATATCCGTATCTCTCCTAGTAATTATGATTGAGAATATATTAACCCCAAAATTTGTGGACACAATCAAGTACTGTCACAACAGGCAACAGATATACCGTTTTCATTTGAACTCATTTACTTATTTGAAATAAAAAAGAAAATGTCCAATGTCTAAAAAGAGAACTTCTTCCTTCCTAAACACAAGCAATAATTTGGATTGAACTGTGACTAAATACTTGCATAAAAATCAAATATGAGGTGATAATCTCTTCTTATTAATCATTTATTTTAAATAGACCACAAAATGACAATCTGTCAGAAAAGATTTTTAGTGGAATTAGTCACGTGCTATTTCCAAATTCTGGTATCTATAGCAACCCCTATGATTAACCTTGTTAGTTATTTATGTGTGTTAAGTTATTTATGTGTGTTAAGTTATTTTTCACAGAAACTATATATATATATATATATATATATATATATATATACATATATATATATATAGAGAGAGAGAGAGAGAGTTTTGTCATATTCCTTTGGAAAAGATGCTCCAGTCCAAAAGGTACTGTTGATTTGAAACATTTCTCCTTTGCAAAACTAAGTTTTAATATATAAATAGATGATAAGTAAGATCAGAAAACTTTTATATTCATTTTGCAATAAATCTGAACAATTCTCTGAATGGGTACACATCTTATTTTCAGGCAGTCACAATTGGTCTTCATAATTTCTTAAATTCCAAAACGAAATTACTTCTGTGAAGAGCAACTGGGAATAGTCAATAGTCACTTGAAGATATGCTCAACTTCTCTGGCCATAAAAGAACTGTAAATCAAAACAGTATTAATATTCCACTTTTTCCAAATTAGAATGGCTATAATAAATAGTCTAATAATGCAGATGCTTGGGCTGGAGATGTGGCTCCAAAGGAACCCTACCACACTGTTTGTGAGAGAGTAAACTTGTTCAAACATTCTGAAAATCAGTATACATGTTCCTTAAAAGATTATGCATAGAGCTCTAATATGATTCAGCAATCCTAATTTTGGACATTTAACTGCATGATCACTAACAGGGCCTTCGTAAAACTACCAGCACAACTATATTTATTGCAGCATTATTCACAATAACTAAGATATAGAACCAACCCCAATGACCCTTAATAAATGAGTTAGAGAGTATATCAAAAATATGGTAAATATAAACTTTTGTATGTACATATGTATAGAGATAGCAATTCTATGTTTCCAACAGAAAGCATGGCACTGTCCCTTTGTTTAGGAATTGGAAAGACTTGGAAAAATAATATTAAGTTGTGTAACCCAGTTCGAAAGAATTTAGGTCCCATGATTTCCCTTATTTGCAATAATAATATACATATAAGATAATCTTGTTAGATGAACTGAAAAGATAAAAAGTGATGTATATATGATCATATAAAATAATGTTAATTGAAATGAATTCCTATATATGAAGACAAGAGATCTCTCTTTATAGTTATTGTTTTAAATATGCTCTTTAATTTATTTTATTGTTGTTTCCTATGGCATATCCCCTGTTCACACTGTACTCAATTTTGGTACTATGCATCTTGTATATATATTTGTCTGATCTGGGAAGGGAAGGGGTGTAATAAATCCCTGAAATAAGGACACATTGTAAGTAGGATAACCACAAGACAGTATATAAGAAATGAACATTACAACTTCAGAAGGGGTATGCGGAGGAGTGAAGACGTTGAGTTGGGAAGGGATAGTGGGCCATCAACAAGTGAAAGTGTAAAATTGGTCAAGAAGTACTATTCTCATTGCCTTATTCATGTAACTGGAATTCCTCTGTACAGCAACTTTACAATAAAACTTACAAAACAAACATATGCTGATTATTTTAAGATTGTGTTTTTTTTCCCTGTTCGACCTAGAAGTACATAAAATTATTCTGCCTGGTGAAATTTGTGAAATCACAAATTTTAGAAAATCTTCCACAGCCTGTTGCCCCACCCAACACGCATCCCCCACCCATTCAAAGAAATGTCGTACAAAGCACAATTGCTGACAAGTTGTTTACTTCAGTAAAAATCCCACTTTCAACTATATATCTCTAAGTTACTTCCTTTCATTTTCTTGTCCCTTGAATGAATTGCCACCAATATTAGTGTTGATAAACTCTCCCTTCTCTTGGTTGGACATTGTAATAGAAGAAAAGTATCTAATTTTGATGTGGTTTTGGTTTGGTGCTTGTGTTTTTTTTTCTTTTTGTCATAGGGTGCTTTCAATTAAAATCCCTTGAATGCTTCTTATTTCCTAACGTTTGTGTTCTCATTTCAAATCAGCATGTATGTGACAACATTTTTGGGAGGTGATTGGGTCATTCTGGGTATCATTAATTTGAGGTCAACATATGTTTCCATAAAATATTTAATAATCAATTTTAGAACTCGGTTAATTAATTACTACTTGCTTTTTCCATAAAGTCTTTCTTTTCAGAAAGAAAGATGTACATGACAGCAGTTTCATCAACTGCTGTCATGTACATCTTTCTTTCTGAAACTACTTATTTTTCAACAGTATTGCACATGAATAAATAATGTACTGAAAACCTTCTTTTTTCTAACTGGACTGGTTCTTAAGTATATTTTCTTTTTCTAAATTTTATTTTTTGTAATGATCCTGTACACAGAGATTACAGATACATGAGTAAGGCAATGTGTACATTATTATGTAATCATTGTTACCTCTTCCTTTATGGTTGTCTCACAGTCCCTCCCTCCCCCAACTCCCACACTCTTCCCACGCACCCTTTCCTGCATTCGAGGTGGTAAAGTTCTTCTCCAATATACTCTCCTTTTGGTATCATTGTTGCAATGGGTCATTCTATATCCTTTTTTCAGTGTTTTCAGTGCTTTTTTATTCCCCTTCCCCTTCCTAGAGTAGACAAATGTATATGCAAGATACAGATTACAAAATCCATTAAGGTGGCAAAGGGGCATATTATAGGGTGAAAAACAAATAAAGAAAACAAAACAATCACAAAATAAATTAAAAACAATAACTAGACAGAACTGTTAAGTTCATATCTTGGACTCATTTCACTAATCAACATTTTATATAGACATATGTTCATAATCTTTGATCTTTTCAGTTCATCTGATATGATTATCATATATGAGTACTAATTACTGCAAATATGGGAAACCATGACACCTATATTTATTTGGGACCACCTTACTTTACTTAATATGATATTTTTCCTCAGTTCTTTCAATTTCCTAACAAATGGGACATGTGTTCTTTCTGTTGGAAGCATAGAATGCACATATAAATATATGCATATATATATCATATTTTCTTGATCCAATTGTCTACTGAAGGTATATGTTCGCTATCATATCTTAAGAATAGTACTGTGACAAATATAGATGTGCTGGTAGCTGTAGAATGGCCTTTTTGGTTTTCAATTGGATAACTGCGCCTATGTGGGATTGCTGCATCACAGAGGATCTCTATGTGTAGTCTTTTCACAAATGTGCATATTGCTTTATATATAAACCAGGATCATTTCTGAATCATAACCAATCATAATCCTCAAAACCAAGTATTTCAAGATTATTCTTTGAATATCAACTGTATCCCCTAAATTTGCCCTTTGCGTTGAAGGGTTACAGCTACATCATTGTGACTGGTTTGGATGTACTCTGACCCTTCTTAGAAATGTAACATGACACAACTGTAATGTAATGTCCAATTTGAAGATTAATTGTAATGGAAATATTTTGGGGAAAAAAACAAAATCCATGAACCTGAAAAATTTCAAATTAGTTCTACTTCCTAATATAAAAATGATAAAAGTGCATCATTAGAATCAGGAAATCTCATGCCATTTTGTTTTTCAAATTTTCCAAACAATGTCTCACTTCAAATCTAGATACAAATATAGCTTGTGGTATTACTTTTTTCTCTTTAGAAGCCACTAATTTTTCTTGAAGTAGTAATACAACTGTTGCTAACAAAATAATACTACTACTCCTGGCTTTATACCATAACCTGGACTATGAATCAAGTCCTGATTAGCCCAGTAAGGTAGATCACCAAAAATACTACATCCATTGTCAGCCATATCTTGTCTTGTACCTTCCATTATTTTGTTTAGCACTGTTGGTAACAGATTGAGCTGAGTCACTAAAGAAGCTCAGAATCTCAGTTGTCTTGATCCTTGATAACAGGAATAGGATTTGCAGGGACAGCAGGGAAAGCAGAAAGACCTCACAGATCAGTTTCCTTTGACCTTTTGAATGGCTACTATTGTCTTCTTCCACATCCAGAATTATGTCTTAGCTCCTCTGGCCTGGTTTTCATTAATATGTTCTCCAGTGGTTGATGAAAGGTGACCTTCCCACCACTGTTCTATAAGGACTTAGGATATCTCGTGTGGTCTTTAAAGATCTTTAAAAATTATGAGGATTAATCTTGTGTTTTGTGTCCTACTCCCAAGGTGGTATACATACATTTCCCTTAATTTCTGGGCCCTCCACATTCTGTGATGGTCTGTGAACAGCAGGAAGAAGATTACACCTCCTTGTCAGTTCATGCTGGCGGTGAACAGAATCCACTTGTACATGGTCGTTAAATCTTTGTCCCAGGCTCTGTCTGTTGATATGGCAGCTGGGGCTGTGGACACCTGCATGTCATTGAATCTGTCTGATTCACCACGCTTCCTGATATATTCCATTCTGACTAAACTCTCTGTACTATGATGGCACCCCTAGGTATGTCTGTCTAGCTTTGGACCTTACACTGGTTTCAACTGTGGTCTGAGCCCCCAGCTTTTCCTCCCTCATCTTCTTCCAAAATTTGTTGCTGTTTTTCTTTTTTTTAATTTAATTTAATTTTATTTGTGAACATACTGTACAGAGGAGTTAGTATAACTTGTGGAGGAGATGGGGAAAAACCAGTTGCTGTTTTTCTAAATGTACTATGTGAAGCTATTTTTTCACTTGCTTTATACATTAATTTCCTATATTTTATCCAATGAAAACCAATACAACAACCAGCCTCAGAGAACAACATGTTGGAAGTAAACTTTAAATTGGGTGGGAGAGGATATATTGAAAAACATGTGAGAAAAATGAGGAGTGGGTAAGAACATACCACCAGAAAAGTACTCCCTTACATATGAAAGTCTAATCCCTCTTCACATAACCTTGACAATAAGATTGACTTAAAAAGAAGAGTATTCATACATACAGTCTTCTCAACTTTCATAAATGTCCATGTAGGTACTAATGTCGATAGGTTTGCAGTCCATACACAGACATGTGGAAATAGTTCTTTTCTCTTTAGATCCCAACTTGAATAGAAATTGCATAGGTTACACTATGTCTCCAGATTTCAAGCCATAATTTACAAATTAATGTTGACATTTTTTCAAATATTTCTGTATCAATCCAAATAGCATTTGGAAGGGCAAATGAGGAGAAATCCTGTTGCTTAAATATTCCCATAATCAGAAACCCTCATATTTTAACACCTATTGGAAATGTGAGCATGATTCTCACATGTCAAACATCATCTTCTGTAGTCAAATACCTCACAGATTACATAAGAATCCTAACCTCTAATAAATTATTTGGCAAGGAATATCTTCCTAATCTATGCTTCAAAGGTATCATGTTTATCAGTAGGAATGTTGTGGTCCTGGAATTAAAGTCAAGTATAAAATGGCGGGGAGGCACCCTCAGATACTGAAAAAACACTGAAGAAATTTCATATCTTTTCCAAAGAGATTTGTATTAAAGACCTCCATCCAAATTTCATGTTGCTTCCTCTTGAAGAGGAAACGCAGATATCAATTATTCAGGGAAATGGAAATTTTCAGAGATATATAGAGCTAAAACAAATAACCATGATCACAATTTTTTGAAGATAATGAGGGAAATTCTTCTTTTGAATTGAACTGGATTCACTCAAGGAAGTAAGATTATTTTAGAAGGCAGTGTTTTTCATTTGTCAACAATGCATTTTAAGACAAATTTAACTGTAAAGGTGTGCTATCATTTACCTCTTTGTTATAACGTTAGACAAATATTCTACAGATAATTTTATATCTAATGAAACATATTTCCCAAAAGTATTCCCTTTTTGAAGAAAATTTATTTGATAAGGAATTACTCTTAATCCAAGCTGGACAAAATTACTATTTTATGACATTCAATATCCCTCACTGTCTCCACATTTATCCTTATAATCAACCTTAAGAATCTTTGAAGAAAATTCTCTTAGGCCAGGGAATGATCATGCTAAGATTTTTTAAATGGCATGATATGGACTAAACATTCAAAATATGTGTACATTACTGTGTCAACCAAAAACAAACCATGTACAATGATTATATAGCATACAGTTCACAATAAACTTCTCCATTCCTAATTACAAGCAAAATATTGGATTCAATTTGAACTCTGAAATTGAAGAAAAACAGTATGTATGGGTTGAGAATCATTATCACCAGAAGATTTTAAACATAAAAAGTAGATCTAATATCCATGGCATTTTGTTTCAACAATTTGTATTTTCGAGAGGGCATGTTGATATATTCCTTCATTGTATAATCTTTAACAGTTTTAAAATATATTCATTCAATCCATGCTGAAGATGGAATGTGCATAAAGAAGCACTTGCATTAACATTTTGTGCATTTCTCTGATCAATATTTTATTTAATAAAATTAAAGAAATGTGTTTTTTATGAAATTTGGAAAAGGCATCTTATTTCATTGCATATATACATATACGTGTATAGATATACATATATATGAATATGTATATATACATATATGCATGTATATTAATATACATATATAATTTTATGCCTCATCATAAAGGATAGCATCACCCCCATTTGTTAGGAAATGGAAAATCTTGCAAAAAATTATATTAAGTGAAGTATGCCAGGCTTAAAGAAACTTACGTCTCATGGTTTCCCTTATTTGCAATAACTAGTATAAGTCAAGGACAAGCACAGCAAATCGAAATCTATGCACATATAACTATATAAGTTGATGCTAAGTTAAATGAACTCTAAGACAGGGCACTACTTATATTTTCTTTCTTGCTATTGTTTTAGACATATCTAAAATATACTGTGAGGTTTTTTTTTAATTTCTCTTGTATGTTCTTTCCCCACGGTACAAACTGTTTTCATTGTATTTGACGTTGTTCCCCTGCATCTTGTATATGATTTTTTTTCTAGTTTGGGGAGGGAAAACGACAAAACAAAATGCTGAAAAAGGATACAGGATAACCCAGTGTAACAATGAAGTATACAAGACACTGTTTTGAAAATAAACTTTATATCTTGGTCGGGGGGGAGGAGTGAGGGAGTTGGGGGAGTGGGTAGGGGAAAATCAAAGGAGGAGGTAACAATACTCCAGGAAATGTACTAATATTTTACTAATTTAACTGTAACCCCACTGTACACTATTTTTTCCGTAAAAAAACAAAAAAAAAGTTTAAAATAATTAATGTGTAATTCAAGTTACACAATTAACTGCTTTTCCATGTAAATGATAAAATAATTTCTGTGAATGACAAAATACACAGATGAACATGATCACATTAAGTAAATATAATTTTTCCCGGCTTTCCATTCTTTCAGATGGAGGCATAGAATATTTTCTTGAGCTATTCAACTACTGAGGGGAATCTGAGTTGGTTCCATATCTTAGCTATGTTAAATAATGCTGTAATAAATGCAGTTGTGCTGGTAGCTTTAGTATGATCTTTTTGGTGATCATTCTTGTAAGGGGGATTGCTGCGTCATAGGGGAGCTCTATGTGGAGTCTTTTGAGGAACCTCCATACTAATTGCTAAAATGGTTGAACAAGTTTGCACTTCCACCAACAATGTAATAGGGATCCCTTCTGTCCACATTCCCTGAAGCATCTCTTGTTAGAATTCTTGATTATAGCCATTCTTACTGGGGAGTGGTAGTATTTCAGTGTCGTTTTGAGTTGCATTTCGTTCATGGCAAGAAGAGTTAGAACATATTTTCATGTGTCTATTGGCCATCCTTCTTTCCTCTTCAGATAAATTTCTATGTAAGTCATTAGCCCACTTATTTATTGGACAGTTGTTTCCTTGAGGATTTGTTGTTGGGGGATGTAAATTAAGTGAAGTAAACCAGGCCCAAAGAAACAGAGGTTCCATAGTTTCTAACATATTTATAAAGTGATATTTTGTTGGTTTGTATGTCCCTCCCCACGGTATAACCCGTCTTTTTACTGTATTTGATGTTGGTATAATTTGTGGAAGGGAAAGGATAAAACAAATTGTTTAAATAGGGATACAGATGGACTCATTGCAACAATGAAATACACAAGATGCTATGTTGCAAAATGAACTTTACAACTTTGCCGGAGCAGGGGTGGGTGGTAATGGGAAGGCAGGGATGTAAGGGTCTAAAAAGTAGGGGGCAAAAATGCTTGATAAGAAATGTATTCATTACCTTGCTCATGTAATTGCAACCCCTCTGTATGGTATTTTCACAATGAAAAACATGAGTAATAATAAAAAAGGAATATACTATTTTCAGTTTTGTTATGTGACATACAGATTCTAAGTAGAACTATATCTTAGAAACAATGTAAGCATTGTGATCAAGTATCATATGGACCACCCCCTTGCTACTTGTTGGGAAAGACATCATATCATAATTACTCCTCTTTTTGCTTGGCATTTAGCAACTTTTTCATCGATCTATAAGGACTTCAGAGAACATCATAATTTGAGGGTATTTATCAGTGCCATTTTCAATTTTAAGGTATCTTTCAATCTACCTATGAATACTGTTGTTGCTCATTTCCAACCTAGAGAAATGTATTTAAGATTATTTTACAAATAAATGTAATTGGATTCATGTGCTAATCCATTTGGAAATGTACCCATGATTTACAAGTGTTTCTCATTGCCTGAACTGCAATTGAAATGAATTAGTGTATGGTGAATGCAATTAGTGAAATCTGTTTTCATTTTCTTGATTAACTCTAGCCAATTTATTATGAATGTTTATGAATTAATATGTATTTGTACAAATAATTATACTTAGTTACTTGTTGAAGTCACAAACACCTGCAGATTTTTCTGACTTTGTCAAAATCATCCATTTCAGCTTTGAATGCGTATTTTAATGATAGGAAATGTCAAATCTTTGAAAAGTAAGCATACTTTGCTATATGGTAATTCCATTTCAGTGTTTTCATTTTGTTTAGTTTTGTCCGTGATGAGAATGCTTCATTTTCTTGGCACTGCATATAATATGAAATAATTAGGATATTTGATAACTCATTGAAATTTTCAATGGATGTAGATGTCCCACACTGAAAGATGCAGTGTAGTAGTAAAACTCTCTCTCTCTTTGCAAATGAAATGATCTTGTATTTAAAGAAACCCATGTACTCCACTCTCAAATTACACAAGTTAATTCAAAACTTTGACAACGTAGCAGGTTATAAAATGAAACTTGAAAAAATCAATGTCTTGTCAGTATGCCAACAATGAAAAGAGCAGAGCTGAAACCAAGAAAACAACACTTTTGTAATAGCCCCACAAAAATTAAAATATGTATGTGTTATCTTAAATACAGAAATGAAGGACCTCTATGGTGAAAACTTTAAAAAACTGAAAAAGGAAATCAAAGCAAAATGTTGGAAGTGGAAAAAACTCCCAAGCTCATGGATTGGAAGGATCAATATTGTCAAAATGGCAATACTTCCAAAACCTATCTATAAATGGGATAACTATCAATATTCCAATCTCATTCTTTAATGGCATAGAAGCAGCAATCCAAAAATTCCTATGGAACAATAAGACACCCCAAATATCAAAAACGATCCTTATCAAAAAGTACAGTGCTGGAGGAGTACCAATACCAAATTTCAAACTCCACTACAAAGTACTAGTAATCAAAAGAGCTTGGTACTGGCACAAGAACAGAACTGGCACAGAATAGAACTAAAAACCCAGAAATTTGACCCACAGAGAAAGAAAGGCAGCCTCTTCAGTAAATTGTGCTAGCAAAATTGGTTAATTATCCATAGAAAACTAAAGCTAGAACGTTGTATATCATCCTGCACCCGAATCAACTCTAAATTGATTGAAGACCTCGGAGTCGAAGCAGACACACTGAAAACATTGCCGGAAATAATAGGAGAATCCCTACGTCTCTTTGATACAGGCTGAAATATTCTTAATAGAGACCCAGAAACAGAAAAAACAAATAAAGGTTGGACAAATGTGATGGCAGGAATCTCTGGGGCTTCTCTATGACAAAGGACATAGCTAGCAAGATCAATATAAAGCCCACAGATTGGGAGAAGACCTTTACTACCCACAAAACAGATATAGGTCTCATATCTAAAATGTCCTTGGAATGCAAAAAATTAAATCCCTCAACCAATCTTCAAAGAAAAAACTGCCAAATGAATAAATGAGCTAAACACTTAAAGATGAAATTATCTCATGAGGAAATAATGGCCAATATTCACATGAAGAAAAGCTCAACCTTGATAGCCATACAAGAGATGCAGATCCAAACAACATTGAGATTCCATCTCATCCAATTTAGAATGACTATAATCAAGACCTCTAATAAAACAGATGCTGGAGGGGATGTGGCCAGAAGGAAACCCTATTGAATTGTTGGTGGAAGTGAAAATTTGTTCAACCACTTTGAAAAGCAGTATGGAGTTTCCTGAAAAGACTCTACATATAGCTCCCAAATGATCCACAAGCCCACTTTTGGTCATTTCGGCAAACAATCACAATCAAGGCCTTATAGAGATCAGCAGCACAACTATGTTTATTGCAGCACTATTTACCGTACCTAAGATATGAAACCAAAGAGATGCGCCTCAGTAGATGAATGGATCTGGAAAATGTGGTATATACATAAACAATCGAATTATATGCCTCCATCAGAAAGAATGGCATTGCCCCATTTGTTAGAGAATAGAGGCTTGGAAAAATATTTATTAAATGAATAAGCCAGTACCAAAGAATCATAGGTCCCATGGTTTCCCTTATGTACAATAAGTACTATATGTGTAGGACAAGCAGAAAAGGCCAAAAGCTTTGTACATATGACCATTTAAGATGATATTAAGTGAAATGAACCCCAAGATAGGGACACAAAATATATTTTTTCTTTATTGCTATTGTCCCTAATGTATTTATAAGGTATCATGTAATTTTTTTGTTCATTTGTGTGTTCCTCATCCATGGTATAATCCCTGTTCTCAATGTATTTGATGTTCCTGTCGTGAATATTGCATATATACTACTATAATTTGGGGAGGGAAAGGAAAAAACAAAATGCTTAAATAAGGATACATGTTGACCCATTGTAACAATGAATTGTACAAAACAGTATGTTGTAAACGAACTTTACCACATTGCATGTGGGACGGATGAGTTGGGGATTTATGGAGGAAAGGTATAGTTGGGAAAAATCAAGGAGTGTAACAATGCTTGATAGGAAATGGATTCACTATCTTGCGCATGTAACTGTCACCTCTCTTTAAAGTATATGTAAAACACACAAACCACACGAACACCCTCTCTCACACACAGACACACACACACACACACACACACACACACACACACAGATATATGAAAAGTGTTGGAAATCAATTCACAGTATTTAACTACTGAGTGCTCATGCATTTCTCCTCCACAGAATTATAATCCCATAAGCCTGGTTTCAGGCTGGCAGAGGCACTTATATGGTCATATAGGAAAGTAGGGTTGAATTTCCTCAGTTCATTAAAAAGAAGTGAGGATTATTGGCTACTTCATAGTAACCGTGGCCCCACACAGAGAAGACTCTACTCAGAAGTATCGATTGCTGTAGAAAACCTAAGAATGGGATATCTTCCATCATAAGGAGGAAGGAATACTGAACTTGGTTGGTGAATCCAGTTAACTTTAGGAGATAGGTAAAAGTTCCTTGCTCTCATTTCCTTCTTCCATATCTTCCTTATATATGATACCTATTTGGTTCTTGGACATTACTAGGACATTTTCTTCTTAATAGCTTGTTTTCTTTCTTAAACACATTGCAAAATATACTTAAATTTTTTTCCCAAGTGATCACTATCGTTCAATGGATAAAAGAATCAAAATACTTTACTTCACCAGACTTCAGAAAATAGAACTTGCCATTCTGGCAATCTTGAAATTTACTTCTATTCCTATCACATTTGTGTTGGTCCTGTGTTTAATTGTCTTCTGGCCCTCCTTCATGGTGAACTTGAAACTGTTCTACTGAAATTTGCTACTTATTGAACAACAGTCCCAATCTCAAACTTTGACTCTCTTGATTCACAATGATTCCTTTGCTTTGTAAGAAGCAGTTACCTGAGTAATTCTTCCTACTGATTTTATAATCCAAGCAGGAATCAATACAGATGTTGAAGAATAGCAAATCCTCCTTCAGATGTGTGTATATTTTAATAGGTGTTTGATAATTTAAAAGGGTGTATGGACTTGGTTAATTCAGAGGTTTATAATTTAGAAAACCTCTTCCAAATTCGCTCAAAAGTTGTCATGACATATTTTCCTTTACTGGTTAACTATGATGGAGAAAACAAATACCTGAAAATTATGGATTGTGTTGCACTCAAAACTTATATATTTCTATTTCTTAGTATAAGTGATCCCAATCTATGAAAAAGACAGGGAAATAAATATATATTTCTGTTCATGTGTATCTGGCTACAGAAAGATGAATATGTTCTACCTATTTGTTTTACATTTCACTAGAGAAATAATTTCATTTGTCATATGAATTTGAAATTTTTAGTCATGATTTTTCTCTCTGAATTTTTCTCCCATCAGATTGCTGACATTTACTTGCCTGTCAATACAATAACTTTGAAATTATATATGCCAGATTGAGATGCAAGAAAACAAGTGAATTTTGAGCTTTTTCTTCATTGAATTGTAAAAATGCAAGTAAATCTTGAGTCCTCCATGGTTGTATACTCTCAGAAGACTCTCAGGGTAACAATGTCAATTGACTCAAACAATAATTGTTTAACTAGAATGAATATTTTCTTAAAGAAAAAGTAAGAACTATCTACATCAGAAACTAATTTCCCTAATATTTTGTCATATTTTGAATGTTCATTCTCCTAATAGGGATTCCTAAGGTACAATACAGATCATAGAGGGAATAACAGCAAAGGTTTGTATATTCCACAATATATTGTTTTTTCTTCAATACATTTTTTTTTCATTTTCAGAGGAATCTGTGTGTCCTGAGAGTTTATTGCAGTGTTCCTATGATAAAAATCACAATCTTAGATTGTGCAGATTCCCATACCATCTGGGGAAATGTAGAAAGGTAATGTTTCAGTAGAAAATATTGGTACCATATAAAATGATCAGTTCATGAATACATTTGGGTATCTTCTTGTTAACATAAATGTTAGAAAATGATATGAATGACATGAGAGAGTATGTGGGAAGTAATGTCATTGAGAGACTTTTCTATTTCTTCATGGAAACTATGATAGTTGAAGTTAAACTTGTATATTTCTATAGCAGAGCATGGGCAAGATGTTTTGTGTTGGACAATTATGTTAAACTGTGTTTACCAGATTTCACTAACTTTGGACGTGGTTTCCTTTCACTCAACATTGCCTAGTGACAAAAATGTAAATTCCTGATATTCTTAAAGGTTAAATTCTAATATGTTAAAGCATCCACTCTATTATCCTATGACCTGGATTCAGCTTCAATCCTTTAGATTTCAGGCCGTTGTTATAAACTCATAACATGGAAAGATTCATTGTATCTCTTTCTGAATCTAGGGTATTGATTGCAAAATTGCTCTTAGTTTGAAAAAAAAAAACTTCACAACATTTGAAGGTTGACACAATTGTGGTTAGAAAATAGTACTTTTCCTAATTTAACACTGCTACAGTGAGTTCTAGAGTTATAGGAGAGACAGTTTCTGCTATTGTTTTTTGCAAAGAAGACACCTGTAATGACCCTCAATTTGGGATGTTTTCAAATATCCTTTTCTATCTCAATGTGTATACATTCATCAAGTATATACAAGTAACATTATTTGCATAAACAGAGGCAGAAATTCTGAGTATATTTATGTTTCCAAAGTTTAATAAAAGAAAAATTCATGGAACCTCCTAGTGGTTCCTAAAACATGAGATCATATCAACGTAGGAGTTTGAGATCTGAGTATCATTTTTTCACATGAGCCTGGACACCAGGTTCATAGAGACTATTATAAGAAATATCAAGTGAAAAAGAAGAGTTGTTCTGGCTAATTAACCAATCTACCAAGCCACCCACCAAACCAACAATCAACCAGTTAAACAACTAATCTTTTCTGAGTGAGGTCAGATCTGCACCATAGGTCATCACAAACAGAATCTTTCCTGTGATGGGACCCAAATCCTTAAATCTTGTTCCATTCCTGTGATGGCCGTGTATCTCTTAACCTCACTACTCCTCCCTCCAGCTTTCTCCATCAGCTCTCTCCCAGAATATCCTAATCCTGGAGTAGGGCTTCCTGCTGTCACGGTCCTCCTGTGACTGATTTGACTGCAGCATGGCCTATGCCTTTCCCAGATGGTAATCTAGTGGGAGTCCATGGCCAATTTGGGGTTCATGGAGGTGAAGAGTAGAAGGAGGAACAGGAGGACGAAGAGGAGGGGGGCAGCTACCCCCTGTCCATTTCCCCTCAACACCCGCCCCTGACTCCTATCTGGGACACTGAGGGTAAAGCAAACAAAGCCCTGAACACACTGTGGAGAAGATAACTGAATAACGCTGATCACAAGCAGCCTCTCTTTCCCCTTCCTTCTCCTTGTCATTTGTCTGATTTATTCCTGCCTACCCTCCGGAACAGAAATAGTCCAGGCCTGGATCAAGCATTGGCTGACTGTGAACTGGCAAAGCAGACTAGCCTGCAGTCGAACATGTGATCCTTTAGTTTTTAACTTCCAACCCACATATATAGGGCTAGATTACAGGCATTTCCCAGGCTACAAGTGCACTCAACTTCCCCCACCCCTGGACCACACAAACACAATGTCAGATTCCAGTTCACTGGACATCCACATGGCCAGTAAATCCCAGGAAGGAAACAAAGTAAGTTCAGACTCCCCATCTGTGAACCGAAGAGCTTTCTCCACAGTGTGCTGAAATCACAATTGCTCCCTCCTTCCTAATTTCCCTTATTCCTTACTTCCAGTTTACTCTTCTTTTTACCCTTTTTCCTCCTACCCTCTCTTTATTCTTTCCTTCCTCACTCTCATTTTTCATTCCTTCCTTCCTTCCCATTTGCTTCCATCCCTTCATACCTTCTTTTCTTTTCTCTTCTTCCTTTCTTCCTTCCTTCCTTCCTTTCTTTCTTTCTTCCTTCCTTCTTTCCTTCCTTCCTTCCTTCCTTCCTTCCTTCCTTCCTTCCTTCCTTCCTTCCTTCCTTCCTTTCGTTAGTTTCTTCCTTCCTGACTTTCCTTTTCCCACTCTGCCTTCTTCTGGTCTTCCCTGCCTTCTTTGCTTCCTTCCTCTCTTCATTCTCTCCTTATTCCCTCTGTCCCTTCCATTCTTCCTTCTCCTTCCCTTACATCCCCCTTTTGTCCTTTTGTCCTTCACTTCTTCATTAGTTCCCACAGTACAAACCCCATGATAGACAAATAAACAAATAAATCTGGAAGAGAAACATTCAACATATTTCTGTGTAATATTGAAAGTTCTAAAGAATAGTGTTTGTCAGAATTCAAAATTCAAAATTCTTATTTCTTCATGATGAGGTGCCATTTTTCGATGGAATTATAGAGAACTTTTCCAAATTACAAAATTCAGAAACAATAATCAAAAATTCTCTTCAAAAAGTATCAAAAAACATATTACATATGAAAATTCAAAAGTTGATTTCCCCAAAAAACTTCCAAACAATAAAGCCACCACATGATAAGAAGGGTAAATATTTAGAGAGAGATTTCATTTATGAGGAATTGAGAATGCCCAAAAGACATATGTAGAAATTCTCAACAGCTCCGGCAATAAAATCATTTCACTATTGAGATATATTACATATTTCATATGATGGAAAATGTGTGAGATTGTTCCTTTCCTATATATTCTTATCAGCGTGTTATGTACTATCAAGATTTATCTACAAATGACTTAATGACAGCAGATATTTATCAATGTACAAAGGAACTTGGGACTATTGAGACACCAGCATGGAATCTGGAATTATATCTCTCCTCAGAACGCAAAAGATATATGACAGTTTGTCCTGCAATGAAAGTGAGAGGACTTACAGAGAATTTTCAAGTCAGATAGAAAGGTATCTGATATTTTTCTATGTTATGGGGAGTTAATAATTTTTTTTTAGTTCTGTTTGTCTTTGTCCATCCTTTAAGAGGTTTTTTTTTATATTATTTTATTTTATTTGAGAACATACTGTACAGAGGGGCTACAATTACATGGGCAGGATAATGCATACATTTCTTACCAAGCATTGCAGCCTCCTCCTTTGTTTACCCTTCACCTCCCTTCCCAGCCTCCCCTCTCCCCCACCTAATTATACCCCCCTCCCCTCCCCACCGACATTGTAAAGCTTGTTTTGACATGAAATTTTGTACTTCTCATTGTTGCAACAGGTCCACCTGAATCCTTAAACGACTTGTTTGCCCCCATCTCCTCCACATGTTATACTGACATCAAATATAGTGAAAGCGGGGGTTACACTGTGGGGGAGGGACATACAAAGCAACAAAGAAATAATCTTATAAATGCTTTAGAAACACATGCATGAAAGAAACGAAAACATTAAAATACATATTTAAGGGTTCATTTTCCTAACATCACATTATCTGACCTTTTCCGCTTGACTCATACCTATACTAGATATTGCAAATAAATGAAACCATGGGACCTATGCTTCTTTGGGCCTGGCTTACTTCATTTAATATAATTTTTTCCAAGCCTTTCCATTTCTTAACAAATGGGGAAATGTCATTCTTTCTGATGGAGGCATAGAATTCCATTGTGTATATATACCACATTTTCTTGATCCATTCATCTACTGAGGGGCATCTGGGTTGGTTCCCTATCTTAGCTATGGTAAATAATGCTGCAGTAAACATAGTTGTGCTGGTAGCTTTAGTGTGGTCTTGTTTGTAAACATTTGGGTAAATGCCCAAAAGTGGGATTGCTGGATCATAGGGGAGATCTATGTGAAGTCTTTTGAGGAACCTCCATACTGCTTTCCAAAGTGGTTGAACAAGTTTACATTCCCACCAAAAATGAAGTAAGGTTCCTTTCTGTCCACATCCCCTCCAGCATCTGTTGTTGTTAGAGTTCTTGATTTTTGCTGTTCTAACTGGTGTGAGGTGATATCTCAATGTTGTTTTGATTTGCATTTCCTTTATGGCTAGGGATGTTGAACATTTCTTCATGTGTCTATTGGCCATCCTTCTTTCTTCTTCAGAGAAGCTTCTCTTTAAGTCTTTTCCCCACTTATTTATTGGGCAGTGTTTCTTTGAGGATTTGTTGTTGGATGGTTTAATTTTTTGAGTTCCAAGTATATGACTACATGATAAGAAATGTACTTACCTTGCTTATGTAAGTGTAACCCTTCTGTACAGTACTTTCACAATAAAAAACAAAAAAGGGAAAATAAAGGAAAAACACAAGTAAAAAGAAATAGTTTCGCATAGTATATTAAATAAAACAGCAACAAAGATTAGCCTATGATTTCTGTATCTTGGAGTTCATTTTGCTTAGCCTAATCTATAGTCATATGTATATTGCTATTAAGTTATTGTGATGATCTTCTGAGACTAAAGTGGACATATACCAACTTTTGCAAATAAGAGAAACCATGGATTCTATGTTTCTTTTGTTCTGGCCCCTTCAATTCATATGATTGTTTCCAAGCCTTTCCATGTCCTTAACATTGGGATTATGTCATTTTTTATTATACAAACCTAGGAATCCACTGTGAATATACACCATATTTTCTTGATGCATTAATCTATTCTCAGGCATCTCTGGGATGGATCCTTGTTTTTCCTATGGTAAATAATGCTGCAATGAACATTCTAAAGGGATGTGGTGAAATCTCAATGGTGAAATGATTTTATTGTCGGAGCTGTTGAGAATTTCTATATATGTCTTTTGGGCATTCTCAATTCCTCATAAATGAAATCTCCCTCTAAATATTTACCCTTCTTATCATATGGTGGCTTTATTGTTTGGAAGTTTTTTGGGGAAATCAACTTTTTGAATTTTCATTATATTTCAGATAAGAATGTTTTCTGTTTCTTGGTAGTAAAGAACTACTCCCAGTCTTTTGGCTTTCTATTTATCTACTTAACTAGGCCCTTGTCATGAAGAAGCCCTGCAGGGTCAAGCATTGCCATTTGTATAACCATTTTTTACTTGATGCATTTAGGCATTTATATTAAGAAAGTTTCAACATCTTCTAAGGTGGCCTAGTATTTCTCATATTATTTCCCTTCAGAATATTTTCCTTTAACTTCAGTTTTTTGATTCATTTGGAATTGATGCTGACAGAAGGTGATATATAAGTATGTAACATTATTTTTATAGCTATTTAACCAATTTTGCCAGAATTGGTTATAGAATATTGTTTATTCATTTTTCAGCATTTTTCCTGCTTAAATTTGAACTTGCTAAATGAAGGTATCATTTTTTTTAATAGTGACACTTAAATTCTAGGTACTGTGGTATATACCTAGTTTCCGTCTAATAGAAGTTTGCAATGGTTTAACAACGATGCACATCTAAACATACAATATTAGGTTACGCAAAATAAACTCCAAAATATGGAAAAAAAGTTGCTTCATTTGGGGTAATTTTTTGTCGGTCGTGGGGCTTGAACTCTGGGCTTGGATGCTGTCCCTCTTCTCTTTAGCTCAAGGCAAGTGTTCTACCACTTGATCCATAGCACCACTTCCATCATTTTTGGTATTTTTCTTAAAATACTGTAAAGAACTATTTCTCTTTTTCTTGTGTTTTTAACTTTATTTTCCAGAAGGTTTCTTCCTTGCTGCAACTCTATTTGATTTTTGTAGCCTATGGTTGTATGCACATTGAATCTAAATAGGTCATGGAAGGGGAACAATAAAATCTTGAGAGAGATGGCATAGAATTAACCAATGCCACAATATTCCTTAGAGGGCAACAATGTGGAAATGGCATTTACATTTAGGGAAGGGAGATTTGAGGCAAAATAAGTTTGAGAAAAATGAGGGATATGGCAATATATGACAAGAAAAGGATTCATTTCCTTACATACATAATAATCACTCTGTACATCACCTTGACAATAAGATTTAACTAAAAGAAGTTATTATACACTTCTCTTAATTTTCTTAAGTTTACACATTGATATAAATTGTATTCCTCATGTGTTGATAGTTTGGATCTCTTTACATCCCTGCAGATGTAGAAAAGGCACAGGTTTACCTGAGCTTAAAGGTTACAAACTCTTCTTCAGAAATTAATGCGGCATTCATTCCTGCTCTGTTTCAAGAGAAAACATATATATATATATATATATATATATATATATATATATATATATATATATATATATATATATATAATTACAGAATATGTGCACTAATGTGATCATAATCAGAAACTCTCTTATTTCAACACCAATAATTCTAAACCAAATTCCCAAATTTTTATCTCCCTCATCTATCCCCAAATAATTCAACTCCACTGACTTCATAGAAATCCCCCAACAATTTTTGACAAGGTGGATTTTCCTAAAATATGTATCAAAGAGTATTCCATTGTGCATCAGGAATTTTGTGGACGACAGTTCCAAATTAACTATAAATATGTGGGGCCATATATACGTGTGGCAAGTTACAAACAAGTTGAAAATGAAAATAAATTCATTGAATATGGTTTCATGAAAGTGCCTTGTGTTTTACTCAACAGTCACAATCCACTTTTCTTGGAACATTTGAGAAATATATTGTGAAGTTACTAAAGATGCATATCCGCTGGCCCTATAAATATCACCTTCTGTGCACAAATATATCCTATCATCACCTTGTGCACCTAGTTTTTCCTTGTTACAGGATTTGGAAAGAACTCACAGTGTCCTTCAGGTGAGATTACACATGGAAACCATTGCGATGGATGAGGATCTTGTATAATAAAACATGTACTTCAGAATTTTGTTTGAAAAATCCCATCGAAAATTTCATGCTCATTCTACATGATATTGATGTAAGATTAGTATGAGGGATAATGTATCATTACACTTTTGTTAAAGATTTATTGGGTTCTACAATTATTACAGTAAATAAAATGGAAGTTTATATTCACAGGAAAACTTGAGGACAGTGAAAAATTAAGGATGATTTGTTCTCTCGGGGGAAGCACTTACATTTGGACTTAATAATTTAAGTTTCCATACTCCTACCTTACCAAATTTATGTGGAAACTGACATGGTGAATTGCAATAAAGACATAAACACCTGGGTTAAATTCCGTATTCAAGGAAAACAGTGTGTACTCTAATAAAATTTGAAAGTTTGAATAAGTATAAGAAATCAAAATGAATTTATTTCATTGATTGAGTTTCACAATGTATTCATAAATTTAAAATGTAGGTAAAGTATGAGAAATGGTTTCAATTAATGTGTTGTTCACTGAATTATTCCTGCAAAGTAGTAAGAGAAAACAATATTATTTTTCCTTCGTCAAAAAGGTTCAAAGATATATTTCTGTATTCTGCCTATAAAGAACAAGGAAATTGAGTAATGGTTGTAGAGAAATGCAAACACTAATGACTGCAGTTATTACCAAAATGATTCATGCTTCTTTTCACTTTCATTTCCATTCAAACTTTGTCACTATATACACAACTTCTCAAAATTGCACTTTGGCACTCGTTCCCAATATATTCGACACTCTTTCCTAACACCGTCAAAGTTTGTTGAACATTTGAACTGTGACAGTATTTAATCTCTTTCTTTAATTTTTATGGTCCAGTTCTTCAAACTTTAAAGTTTTCATTCAGGTTCAGTTATTTATTGGCACAGTTTCTGAAATATGTCTCTTATGAAATATTTATGAACATGTTATGCATTCAGGAAAATTAGAAGGAATCCTTCAATGTTTGTATAGGAAAGAAAATCTACAGTGGATATACTGTATAACTTTATTGCAATGAAAATATATCAACATGATTGTTTGATCTCCATTTCAATAGTTGTGAAGGAATGCATAAAAACAAAGCACAAAGAGTGATTATTTCATTACATGTATCCTACCAGAGGTAAATGCTTACAGTCAGACAAGTAAAATATAAACGGATAGCATGCAAATACTTTCAGGTACAATTACAAGCAATTGACATCACTAAAATAAATAAACTCTTTTTACATTCGTATATGTGGACAAAAAAATACCATTGTTAAGTGACTGTCACATTGTGAAGTTTTATCAGGTAAATATATTCTCTAGGGAAAAGAATATGTAAATGTCACCTGTCAGTATGAACATGGAAATGATTGTCATTAACTTACACTACCATTTCATTGTTAAAAGTATTTTCTCAAATATGTATGACTTTGAGAATTCTATGTCAGAGGCACATCAACATTTGGAACACTTGCCTAGGACTGAGCCCAAGGTAAGAGGCTTGAAAGCAATGACCCAATCATGGATTCATTCCTCATTACAACCTGTGGTTAGAGTTTATCATGATTGAGTAAAATTAAGTATTGAAGACAGGAAATTCTCCTGAGTTTTAAATTCCAAAAATCATAATAATGTGCCCTGTTTCACATTATGGATGCTGAAACCGAGTAGAAAAAAATTGTGACACCATTTCATCTTGTACAAATACACCAACACCCACACACAGAAACACACACACAAAGATTTGCATCTACAAATGGATAGGTAACAAAAATATATGATCATGAACAGAAATCTTCTCACAAGTGTATTATGACAAAGACAGGATTGGTTAAAACCTTAAGAGGGATCAGCAAGTAACCTGGTATCCTACATTGTCATAGATTCTCTTATCAATTCACAGGTTGCTTCCATTTTTAAATGCCAAAATAATTATGTTTTCATAAATAAGATACGTTAGCATAAGGGAACAGGATTAGTATTACCATGGAGATACATTCAGTGTTCTAACAATCGAGGAAGTTAGAGAAATATCACTGCCTGTCAAACATTACTGAGTTTCTAAGAGAAAATGCAAGATGGTCCAAATAGAGAGTTAATAAAATCTAAATGACTCTGATTTCACTTAAAATAATTCAAAAATTCTCGAACGTAACCATGAGTGTGGGGCATTATTGTTAAACATTCCATGCCATTTCTGTATCTGGTTTTTGTTGGAGGTTTTGCTTGGGTTTCAACTCTGGGCTTGGGTGCAAGCCCAAGGCTCTTCACATCAAACGAATACCCTACAAATTTAGCAACAATTCTACTTCCAATTCTGAGGTGATGAATTAGTGATGAGAGCCTCATAGAGGCTCCTAATGGGCTGCCATGAACCTTGATCATCAGATGTCAGCATCCTACAGGTTTCTAAGTGGCCTGTATCAGGCTTCTTTGCTCTGTTATCCATACTGTGTTGATGGCATTTTTTGCTTTTTTGTTTCCTAGTTTCATACACACTGGAGGTCTACAAGTAACCATGATTTTCCTCAAGTATAATTCTCTATAGTATTCCATTTTGCCTTCAAAATTCCCTAAATGAAACTGAGAAAAATCCTTGACTTTATTTATTTGTAATGAGAGTCTCATGAGCAAAACTCTTGAGTTCCAGAATTAACAGCATTATCACCTGACCTGGCTCAAGTGTAGTTTTTGTCCCCCAAAATCATTTCCTATGTCCTGTACGTTCTCCTCTGCGTGAAGAAGGATGCTAATCACCATAACCACAACAATAAACATATTTCATTGATTAAATACTGAATTGATTTGTACGTTTTTGAAAACATTATGTGATTTAGAACTCTATATAATCTTCATGAATAAAAAACTTGTCATCCTTTGTAAGGATGAACTTTTCCAGTAATGTTAGTCTCCTTAGATAGCACTTTCTTCCCTCGATAAACTACCAAGTCATCCTTCAAACAACATAGCAAAAGTTTTGACATACAGCTGACAATCCAATACAATTTCCCTAAAATGCTTACTACCTTTTCAGGTATAGAATACATGAGGCCTGCCACGATGGCAGCATACATATAAGCAATGTGATAGTAAGTTGAATAAGCTTTTTCTTTCAGTACTGACTACAAAGGAAATACTTGAAAGCATCAATGTATCTAGAATCCATTTTCTCACTTACTAAAGATGAGGGCCAATATTGGCAAGTAACACAAATCACAGGATTCCAAGTGGAACAAATGCTTATGAAGAATACCTGGCAAGTCCAATTGATGTTCATTTTTTCCTGTATTTGCTCTATGCCATGTCAGGAAGTGAGAATTCTTATTTTAATATTCCAAAAATTCAAAAATACAGTCTATTCTGGGACTTCCTAAGGACAAGTACATTCTAGCAATTACAATTCTTTAAGCAATTTCATAAATACTCTCACTCAGAGATATAATAACATTTGAAGTTATAAATTTACTTTGATTTTCCTATCTTCAAAATATTGAATGTTTTCATATTTTATACAGGAATGTGAAATTAGAAATCCATATTTGTATAGGTGGTTTAACATTCACTCTAAATTCTTTTATTTAATATAGAGCTACTTAATATAGAGCTACTTCATCAATTTCAGAATGAAGACATAATACTCACTCACATGTGCATACTTTGATTTATTACCAATTGAACATACTACCATTCAAAATTTCAGAATTGATGAGTAAATGAATCCTGAAACCATGAAAACGGGAATAAAAATATTTGTGTGACATATCATCATCATCTACTCCTTCCCTGATTGAAATTGATTATATGAGAATGAGAAAAAAACTAATAAAAAGAAAAAAAATATAAACAGAACAAGTCTGAGGCGAACATTCAGATAAGGTAATTCTGTTTTGAAGTAGTTTGGGTAATGACATTTTTATTGATCCAAGTGAAATCATACTTGAAGTTTTTCACGAATCATAGGGTCAACAGATCATAGAAAAATTCAAAACTTACATTATAGTAAGGAAAAATTATGGGTTTGGAGACCAGAAAGTTTATACATTTATCCTATTTCTTAACTTTCGATTTTGAAACAATAGGGTGTCCTAGTAAAACCACCAGTGATTTTATAACAGGCATGTGAATACAGAGCACCTTGTGCCACAGCAGTATCACTGGTCTGAACAGACACAAGGATTCCTAGATACACATCAAGAGTACTAGGAGTCCTCACTATCAGTGCCACATGTGCTTTATCAGGATCACCAGGACTTACAGACACAAAGACCCGAGGATATGCATTCACAGTGCCATGTGCCCCTAGTACAGATGATGCATATGCTTGAACAGGCCAGACCAAGCTGACAGACCCAAGGGTTCCAGAATAAAATTCCCAGTTCTGTACTTCAAGTTGAAGGCCCAAATTTCAAGGTCCACACCCTGATTTCAATCCTCAGACCCAGATTTCAAGGACTTGGGTCCCAGTTAAACTACCAGCCCATGAGTTCATGTCCTAGACTTTGAGTTCAAGGACCAGGGTGTGACTTCATGCCCCAGGCTTTTAGTTCAAGGCCCAGGTTGTGAGTTCATGCCCCAGGCTTTGAGTTCAAGGCCCAGGTGTGAATTTAGGTCCCAGGCCCAGTTTTAGGCCCAGCTATGGGTTCAAGTCCCAGGTAAACAGTTCAAGGTCCAAGCATCCATTTTAATATGCACTGTGAAACGTTTCTCCCTATATTGATTCCTTGGTCTTCTACAGTCTCTACACAATCCAATAAGAATAGAAATTTCTTAGGGTAACCCATAAAGTCTCATTTCCCAGATTCAAGTAATATTAGTTTTGAATCAAGCTCAAGAATTGTACTCATGTTAAGTTTTTCTGCAAAAATTGCAGCCAATATTTTGTATTATTCAATAGGAAAAATACTAATGACTAAATATGCACATCACCAGAAACAACCACTTTTCAAAACCACATATGTGATGATCATCATCTGTATTCACATGTCTAACCTATATCCTAACTACACCATTCCTGTTTCTATTACAAGATAGAACTTCATAAAATATGCTTTGAAGAACCAGTCTAATTAGCAACAGGAATAGTTCCACAGTATTATTTATTCATGGGCAATACTATTTGAAAACAATTTGTAATTTCAGTAAAAAGAGATAATCATAACACTGGTTTGTATGAACACTGAAATACATTATGTGGGGAAAAAAGTAGTAATTAGTGCTTCAACTCATGTGCAAAATTGTTAAAATTTGTATGAACTTGGGTAGCATGTGCTTCTGGCAGTACTTTCAAAATGTGCAGGTAATAGAGTGTTTTAGCATCCTAATTGTATATTTGAAGGCTAAATTTTTCATTTACATGTAAGAAAAAATGATCAATAGCATTTTTTCCAAAATTCTCATGAAGAAACATTTTGAAAAACCAAGATTGCATTGATCTCAAGCAAATGATATATAATATTATTTTTTCCATTTGCTCTATGAAGACAAAGAAAGAAAGCTTACCTTGACCAACTTCCTTCTTCATATTTCATACATTTTTGTTTTCATATTATGTTAATATTCAAGAAGGAAATTCCATTCCTTCTTTATGTATTTATTAATAGGGTGCTGGAAATCTTGAAGTATTGACCCTGATAACTATGTCCTGAAATTAATCAAAACGAAGTGTATTTGAAATGACACATTGAAAGTTTAATATAGATCATTGGATTTCAATTCCTGCCAGTAATTATATAGACCACATTTCATATCAGACTACAATCCATTATTTAAAAATATTTGTTTCCCTTTAGTTCTTGAATACCAAGTGCAGGTCTCCAAATTTAATCATCTAAAAAGGACAGGAAGAATGTATAGCAAAATTAATGAAAATACGTTGAAACATGATTTTGCAATTGTCAACAAAATTTTAAGTTAGTTGTAATTGGAAAGATAATAATTTTATCTCACTATACCTGAACAGTATCTACTGAATATTTCTCAAGACCAGTTTTATCTCTTCTATATGTGATTGGTATAGGAAGTTATAAAATCCCTTTAGTGTCTCTTGTGTTCATATGGATTAGGATTGCCCCTTCCAAATGATCAACACAAAAAGATCATTTGGAATAATTGGCATATGTATATGATAATTTTATCGGATGAGCAGAAAAGCTCAAATGTGAAACAGATTGATAGATTATAGATAGACAGAGAGAGATAGATAGATGCATAGATACATAGATGTATATAGTTAATGTAATACTATATAAAACGATGTTATGTGAAATAAAAAAAGTTATGGACAGAAGCTGTGTTTTTTTGTTTTTCTTGATTTTAATATACTACATGAATTTTGTTGTTGCTTCTATTTTATGTTCTTCCTCTTTTGCTTTATTCCTGTCACTGCATTTGATCTTGGTACATATTTTCTATATATTGGTGTAATTTGCGAGGAGATGGAGAAAAAAAATCCTGAAACAAAAAAAATACGACCCATTCAAATTATGATACTAACAGACAATCCATTGGAAATGAATTTTACCACATTAGGATGGAAAAAGAGTATTGAAGATGGAGGAGGAAAATGTTAGTGGGAAAAAAAAAACAAAGGATGGGGTAACAATGCTCCACAAAAAAACATACTCATTGCTGACATAAATGTAACTCTTCTGTACAGCATCTTTTCACGACATTTTTTTAAAAAAAAAACAAAAAATACCAGCAAAAACCAAAAATGAACTATTGTGGTATCCAAATTCCTCATTACTCTATTTCATAGAAGTAGCTTTATCACATATGACAATTTTTGCATTGGGAGATTTTTGTTCTTTTTGAGTTCTCAATGAAAAATAGCCTTTCCTGAAAGAAAATATGACCAGGATTTAAGAGAATATACCAGTTGATATTAGACTGCATTATTCCCTAAATGCTAAGTTGAACTCTATTAAGGAATGATAATTATTTTTTCTAGTCTCATCTCAAGGGTGAAATTCTTTTGATTTTGGCAGAAAATTGAAAAGCAATTAAACTGAAATGAATTATAATGTTTACCTCATGTTTGTTGATATTCAGAATGTCTACTCCCGAAAAATTCTTGTCAAATATATTCTTCTTTGAAATAAGAAGACAAGCCTCATAAAATTAGAAGCATACATTGTGATTTGGAATTAAAACATCCTAAAGAAAAAGAAGAAAAAGGAATGTAAATAACAACAACAATAAAAACACCACACTTTTATTATAGTGCAATTTCCAGCCAAAAGAAGGTATAGTTTATCAATTTAATTATAAGTAGTAATTCACTAAGTAACAAGAAAATGAAGTAACTTAGTGTTAAAAGTGGGATTTGCACATGGCTAAATGAACTTCTCAGCAACTTAGTTTTATCTATCATATTTTTGGTGGTTTGTGGGGTTGGAGGTGTAACTTGACAACAGTTGTAACAGGATTTGGAAATTTTCCTAAAATTTATGAATCTCATGATATCAACACCTAATATACATTTTCATGATGCTAGTTTCAATAGTTTTTGACAAATCACATTCTTAATATATTCAGCATGTCTTTTCTCTTTGAAGTACCTTCAACAATACGAGTAACTACTAAAATCTGAAAACCTCACTCTACATTAACCAATTTACTCAGTGATCACTTGTGACAGAATGATTGTGTCAAGAAAATGGCAATAGTCTATTCTTGTCTAAAAGTTTTCTTGAAAGTTTCTAGTTCAAAAGTCAGTAGGAATTCCTGTGTTTGGGGCATATAAATCCATTTAAAATTTCTGTAAAATATAATTTTTTTAAAGATTTATTTGGTGCTCTGATACAAACACTTTAAGACAATCCATAACATACTCCCAGTGATAAAGTTAACATAGAACTTAATATTAGGGGACCATGATTGGATCCCCTATCTAATTTCAAGAAAAGGCGGGTATGTAGAACCCTAGCAAGACAATCACCATTTAGTGCATAAAAGATCCAATTTGAGACATGGCCTATTTCCAGCATGTGAGCTTAGGTCTACAGAATGACCACAGATGTCCCACCTGCACCCTTCCTGACAAGTTCCCCTAGCAACAGCCAATGAGTGGAAAGTCCCCAGAGACCTGAGACCCCAAGTGTTGTATTGCCAGCATATTTTTTGTGGCTTAGCTTGCTGCCCTATCTAATGAGGCTGTTACAAGACTGTTATAAAACGCTGACTAAATCTCTGCTAAAATTGGTAAAGAATAAACAATTGTACTAACCAATAAGAATGTTACAAAACTTACTAACCCTTAGCTACCCAATTGTTAGTCAATAATGTAATTGCGACGTTGGAAGCCCGCTTCCCCCTGCTTTACTTGTGATAAAAAGCCTGCCACTCCATAAGGCGGGGCTCTCAACTCTGACCTGCTGCATCCCTGAAGGTTGGGAGACCAGACTCAAGCTTGCAATAAACGATTGTCGTGTGCTTACAAAAAAAAAAAAAAAAGGTTTATTAGGTGCTAAAAAATAATTCCTGAATTGGAGTATAGTATTCACTGGTAAGAATACAATATTTACATATTTTCTGTGCAAAAGACCTTCATATACTTTCTGTAATCAGGAAATAACTGGCACATATATTCACCGGGATTGCTATGGATATCCAAAAATCTGAAAATAGCACTTTTCTGGGGCTGGGAGTTTGGCTCAATTGTAGAGTGCTTACCTTGCATGTATGAGGTCGTGGGTTCAATTGCTCAGCACAAAATAAGCAAAATTCAGAAGTGGTTCTGTGGCTGAAGATTTGAAGGACAGTGCTCAGATCCAGAGTTCAGGCTCCACAACCAAATAATAATAATAATAATTTAAAAACCTCTTGCACATCACAATGGGAAGCTATGAATATTCTGTTATGGGAAAACTAATATGAATTGATTCAAGAATTGTATCAACTTACGAAAAATTATGAAGTATTATGATTTTAAAATCTTCAATAAAATTACAAAAGGCATGACATGCATACTAATGCCCTATGTTTAAACAGAGAATCGCTTTGTTTCCCTTAAGAATTGTGCAATATTTGTAAAGTAATAACAGTCACAGTATGTAATGATAATAGGGAAAGCTATAGAATGATATAGAATTGATTATATTTTCATAAATATATGAATGTCAAATGTGAATATTGCAATCAACAGCACAATGTGAGGAGTTTCTAAAGACTGAATCCTGTTTAGAATTTGTTTTCACATATTTGTATCTTGAGACCTATACTGAAAGGGAATATCTATATTTTTAAACCGTGTAAATGTTACAGAACTTAGTGGTTATCCTAATTAAGTGATAAGAGATAATTTTAGTCTGGAAACATAAAAATTACATTTTAATTATTATTTCAAGGTGCTATATTGTACATATTTATGCTTGGGTTCATCCTATTAAAAGCATGGGGATATCTCTGCTTCCCTAAATAATGTAAGAAAAATTTTGTTGTTGCAACTGAGGAGGTATCAGTTGAAACATGATTGCACCAGATCAAACCAAATACTTCAGAAACATGCATAAAAGAAAATTACAGGAAGAAATTGACAAGAACATAGCAAGTGCTGAGTATAATACATTAACTCAGTTCATCACAAAGAAGCAAATCAATGGAAAATACTCATTTGGCCACTATATTTTCACATGTTCTCTTAACGCAAATATCTAGACTATTGTTATACTTCCCTCCTAAAAGAATTATAATTTGAGCTGACAATTATTTTCAAAATGAGGTTAAAATATTTGAATTATCATTTGGTCACATTAAATTTTGCCTGAATTTATAATTGAGAATTCATATTTCCCTAGAAAACTGCCTTTGGGGATTTTCTCTCTAGAAAATTCAAAGATAAAATGGAAAGTATTTCAGATTCAGCACATGGAGTGTTGTCTCCAATTGACCAACTGTTAGAAGTTTGAGTAAATTTTCATAAGTAAATCAACCTTCATCTGAAAAGAAACAGAGCTAGTGATTTTATAGCCACACATACATTGTTGTTCTTGTTATGTCAGCTGTGCATCTGATGTACAATTAAAGGTAGAATGCGTGAGTATAATTACTATTGACTGTGTAAAATGTAGATCCTATGGAATGTCATCTGAACAGTGTGTATGCTCCCAAGGCACCTACATTGGAAGATATGCAGTCAATCACTATAATCTTCCAGGCAGAAAATGAATTAAATGAATAAATAACTCAATTCAAAACATAGTACAGGTAATGTAAAATGTCACTCATTTTCCAAGTTAGTTTACACAAGTTTATTTTGGGAGTTGGTTCTCAAATGGTGTTTATTCATGAAATGTGTTCCCTTTTTCTGAATAGTCAATGACTATTTGGTTATTCATGGAGAAGTTTTTTTCAGAAATTAGTGATTATGAATACTTAGTCAGTATCAACGCTGATTGATTATTATTCATTACTCTTTCTGGGTAGCTACTTCTTTTATTTTCCACCTTAATTTCAACCTTATTTTCCACATGACTTTCAGGAAATGTGCTTGCTTTCTGGATTTCTCTCTCCAGAGTTGCTACAAGCTTGGTAGAACTGATCATTGTAGAAGATGTTCAAATACTTTCCTGTTTTCCTCAAATCCCAGACATTGCAATGTCTCTTCTAGGTCCATGTTTAGAAACTATGTTGATGTGAAAAAATAGAAATGTTATCTCAGGATATGAAACATATTAATAAATATTAAATCATTTGAAGTTCTCTTTTAAATATGAAGATATCTCAATATTTATTCAATATACATATTGAACTTAAATGTTAGTAATGACTGGAATAAATCCTGTGCTATTAATTGGTACATAGCATTTGGAGGACAAGCAGCCAAATTCACACAAATACTCAAATGAATTTAATAAACATTTTTAATAAAATTTTATTTTAAAATACATATTTTGTTTAGTGAATTTTGTAGAGCAGTTCTACATTTTAGATCACAGGTTGAATTATGAGGAAAAATTTTCAGGAAGTTACTGAAAAATGTGTAGTCATAAAAATGATTCTGTGCGTGGATAATGTTATTTCTTGAAAGTATTCTTTGATACTTATCTGCATGCTATTAATAACTTTTAGGAAACAATGCTATCAGTTTCCTAGCAAAGACATAGGTTTAAATTTGGGGAGTTATTTCTATGTTGCTTTGTATGTCCCTCCCCCACAGTATAACCGCTGCTTTCACTATATTTGATGTCGGTATAATTTGTGGAGGAGATGGGGAAAAACAAGTCGTTGCAACTATGAGAAGTACAAGTTGTCCTGTCGAAAACGAACTTTACAACTTTGGTGCGGGGTGGAGGGAGATGTGGTGAGGAGGGCGGGGGGAGGCTGGGAAGGGATGTGAAGGGTAAACAAAGTAGGAGGCTGGAATACTTGATAAGAAATGTAGTCATTATCTTGCCCATGTAATTGTAACCCCTCTGTACAGTATGTTCACAAAAAATTAAAATTAAAATTAAAAAAAATTGGGGGAGTTAATGGAATATTGTTGAGAAACTTAGAGAGTATTTTTACAATTATGTGATAAAAATATTGCAATTCAGTGTGTAGTGTCTTACCATTTCAAATCAAAACTAGAGAATATGACAAGAGAATCAATTTGTAGGAAGAAAACAATTGATATTCAGAAAAGCTCTGAATATGAGTAATGTTTAGAACTGAGAGTAAAACGAAAAATCATAAATGGTTAAAATGGGAGAATGATAACTTATGTGGGCATTCAGGTGTCTGCTACTTATCTAAAGATAACTGGACTGATCAAATCCCATCAGGAAGCCCTTCCATCAAATATACACTTCATTTGCTATGGTCATTTCCAGTGTCTCTTCTGTGTGGCCCCTTAATTATTGTTTTACAGACATAATAATGATCCTGTTGAAGATCTCAGGTCCTTCATCAGCAATGGAGCATATGTCAAGGGAAATGGTTCCTTTTTGCCCACACACCCAAGAGAACATTTCATTTCCGAGTGCTATGATTTTCAACATAAAATTCAATGGAATTGTTTTGCTAAGCCTAAATAGAAGGGTGCTGCTGGAGTTTTTAAATCTCTAACGCAGCTGAACTATGGTCTATAGAACTATGACCTATAGAAGTGCTTTTACAACCCTCTTGTTTCGATAGTCTGTTCTGGAGTAGTAATTATTTTCTTCCTTAAAAATAATCCTGGAGCCCATGTAATTGTAGCCCCTCTGTACAGTATGTTCTCAAATAAAATAAAATACAATTAAAAAAATAATCCTGGAAAAATGATCATTGTATTTTTATATTTCAGCCCCTAAAACAGGGCGACTGGTGCTTAGTATATTTTTCTCCTTAATGAAAGTGATCCTGCCAGGAATATCGTAATTGTTTGCAAATATACATATGTTGATAAAAGAACCTTTGGAAATGCTTTACACCATGTAACATATATAAAATCATGTAAACCATGTGCCTTAATGTATGACATGGAGCCAGGTACCTGTAGCTCAGGCCTGTAATCCTAGCTACTCAGGACACTGAGAACTAAGAAACTAGTTTCAAAGCAAGCCCTAGGAAGAAAGACCAGGACAATCTTATCTCCAATAAACCACAAGAAAAACACAAGTGGCACTGTGGCAAAAGTGATAGAGCATTTGCCTTCAGTTGAAGAGCACAGGAACAGTGCCCAAGACAAGAGTTCAAGCTCCACAACTGAATAAAAATGAAGAAAAAAAATGACATGGTTTTATGTGATATAACAACTTTTGATGTAAAACTACTCTCAAAAATTTAACAAATTAATGTGAGGGGAAATTGAAGTCAAGTTCAGATATAACGCTACCCTCCCTGGGATTTTCACAAAGCCACTGGTTAGTAAGAGCAAGACAGGTGCCAAATTCAGATACGAAGTGGAAGTTAGTCCGTTTAACTTTCTAGGCCTAGAATGTATTACCCATACTTTGTGAAACTGTTCTTAACAACAAATAATAGACAAAAAATATGCATGTCATAGTTCAAATGTGTGAATTTTTTGTGAAATGTTTACTGATGTATAATAGCAATTAACAATAATAACTTTTAAAATTTCCCTTTTTGCAACTGGCATCTTCTGATACTTACCAGTTAGGCTTTTGTACAAGTGCTTAACCTGAGGGTTCTTCCCATATCTCTAAGGTCTTATTGTTCAAGTCCCACACTCTATTACTTTGATGCTTCCTGTGTTCTGGTGATTCATTGGAAATAAACTTGTAATATATTTTCCTTTTCCTGGTAGCATTGACCGTCCAAATTCTCAGCCTCCTGAGTAGCTATGTTTGCAAGTGTGAAACACCAGAACTCAGATTCAAAATTTTACACAACAATACCTTAATGAAGATTTTTTAATGAAGGAAAAGTAAAATACGGTAATATTGACACTGAAGAGCTGTTGTTTCGCTGCTCTTTTAAATGGTAGCAAACTTTCTGATATGCATATGAAATGACTGAATGGCACAAGAAAACAAATATGAATATCTTCCTGTTTACAAAGGAGGTCAAGAATATAAGCAAGTACATGCTAGAAGATTGAAAATAAATTAAGCTTTTTCATGTGTGTCAAAGTAAAGTAAAAAACCAAACAGAACAGGAAACCTTACCCTCTGAAGAGAGAAGAGCTAACATCAAGTATGTATCTCAACAGCAATGGTCCTGGCTTCTAGTGTGTCTTAAGGTTGGGGCTAAAAGTTCTGTATCATTGATAGAACCATCATTTCTATTTCATAATTACTCAGTTTACTGAACATAATCCCACCCTATGGCAAGTCAATGGTTCCCTGCAGGAACAAATGTTAAAAGCAAGATCGCACAACATCCTCTATCTTTTCCCTTTTAAATTTCTTGAGAACTATGGTATTGTAGAATTGAAAGCTTGGTGGCTTTTCTCCCCTTTCTTTTTTTTTAAAATTTAATTTTATTTTATTTGTGAACATACTGTACAGAGGAGTTACAATTACGCGTGCAGGATAATGCGTACATTTCTTACCAAGCATTGCAGCCTCCTCCTTTGTTTACCCTTCACCTCCCTTCCCAGCCTCCCCCCTCCCCCCACCCAATTATACCCCCCTCCCCCGCCACCGACATTGTAAAGCTGGTTTTCACATGACATTTTGTACTTCTCATTGCTGCAACAGGTCCACCTGAATCCTTAAACGACTTGTTTGCCCCCATCTCCTCCACATGTTATACTGACATCAAATATAGTGAAAGCGGGGGTTACACTGTGGGGGAGGGACATACAAAGCAACAAAGAAATAATCTTATAAATGCGTTAGAAACATATGCATGAAAGAAACGAAAACATTAAAATACATATTTAAGGGTTCATTTTCCTAACATCACTTATCTGACCTTTTCTGCTTAACTCATACCTATACTAGATATTGCAAATAAGGGAAACCATGGGACCTATGCTTCTTTGGGCCTGGCTTACTTCACTTAATATAATTTTTTCCAAGCCTTTCCATTTCCTAACAAATGGGGAAATGTCATTCTTTCTGATGGAGGCATAGAATTCCATTGTGTATATATACCACATTTTCTTGATCCATTCATCTACTGAGGGGCATCTGGGTTGGTTCCCTATCTTAGCTATGGTAAATAATGCTGCAATAAACATAGTTGTGCTGGTAGCTTTAGTGTGGTCTTGTTTGTAAACATTTGGGTAAATGCCCAAAAGTGGGATTGCTGGATCATAGGGGAGATCTATGTGAAGTCTTTTGAGGAACCTCCATACTGCTTTCCAAAGTGGTTGAACAAGTTTACATTCCCACCAACAATGAAGTAAGGTTCCTTTCTGTCCACATCCCCTCCAGCATCTGTTGTTGTTAGAGTTCTTGATTTTTGCCGTTCTAACTGGAGTGAGGTGATATCTCAATGTTGTTTTGATTTGCATTTCCTTTATGGCTAGGGATGTTGAACATTTCTTCATGTGTCTATTGGCCATCTTTCTTTCTTCTTCAGAGAAGTTTCTCTTTAAGTCTTTCACCCACTTATTTATTGGGCAGTTGTTTCTTTGAGGATTTGTTGTTGGGGGTTTAATTTTTTGAGTTCCAAGTATATTTTAGATATGAGACCCTTGTCCGTTGTATGGCTAGTAAAGATCTTCTCCCAATCCTTGGGCTTTCTATTGATCTTGCTAGCTATGTCATTTGCCCTGTAGAAGCTCTGCAACTTTATGCAATCCCATTTGTCCAACCTTTCTTTGATTTGTTGTGGTTTTCTCCCCTTTCTAACTCACATATAAAAATATTCTACTGCTCATATCTAATTCCTGTGCCTACCCTCCTCTCTGGCTTGATTGGTGTACTAATTGCCATTGTAGTGTTTATTCTTTTTTCATGGCAATTTGTCTAGGAACAAGAAATCAGAAATTAATATATTATAAATTAGGCCTAAATTAGGTGCATATAGAACAGTAGAAGAGCGTTCCTCTTTAATGACTTGACAAAATTCTTGGTCACCGATTGAAGACATGTACTCATATAAAGAAGCTTTTATCACTATTATATTATTCATTCAAAACTTACCATGCTCTTCCACCTTGACTAAGAGCAGGGACTACCTCAGCCTTTTTAATAAAGATAAGAAGGGTAAATGTGGGAAGTGTGAGGAATAGTGAATGTTGTGAACTAGTAAGTTTTGTCCAGCCTTGAATAAGAGTAATTATTTACAAAGTTATTTTCAATTAGGGAATATTAGATGAGATATATGTTTCACTGTGTAGATCTGAAATAGTCTTATAACAAAGAGGTAAAGGTTAACAACCTTTCAGAGGTATATCTGTTCTTAAATTTAATGGTTTAAAATGAAAAACATGGCTATTAATGTAGTCTCACTTAAATGAATGAATCCTGTGCAACTTAAAATAAAATTTTCTTATGTCTTCAAAAATTTTATGGATATGGTTGTTGGTTTTAGCTCTATATATCTCTGAAATTTGTCATTTTCCTTCCTCATTGATAATTGGGTTTCCTTCACCAAAGGAAGCAAGATGAACTGGAATGGAACACTTAAATGCAAATCTTCTTTTCAAAAATAATGCAAGAAATATTCAGTATACAATACCTGAAGATGATTTCAAATTTACTACTGTGCATATATACCACATTTTCTTAATTTTATGTCTTCATTAGAAAGAATGACATAGTCCCATTTTTAAGGAAATAGAAAGATTTGGAAAACATTCATTAAGTGAAGTAAGCCAGGCCCATAGAAACATAGGTCCTATGGTTTCCCTTATTTGCAATATCTTGTATATATCTGGGAGAAGCAGAAAAGTTCAGATAAGATGATGATAAGTGAAACAAACCCCAACATATGGACATATGTGTTTATTTTTCTTTCTTGCTATTGTTCCTAACATATTTATAGTATATCATGTGAATTTTCTTGTTTGTTTGTATTTTCCTCCCCCACAGTGTAACCACTGTTTTCACAGTATTTGATGTTGGCTCCCTGTATTTTGTATGTACACTTCTCTAGCTTGGAGAGTGGAAGGAAAAATACAGAATGCTTAAGTCGAGATTCAAGATGACCCATTGTAACAATGAGATATACAAGACACTATGGTGATAAACGAACTTTACAACATAGGTAGGGAGGGGAGTGCGAGGAAGAAGAAGTGTTGTTGTGGAGGTGGGAGGGAAAGGAAAGTAGGGGAAAATCAAAGGAGGGGTAACAGTGCTTCATATGAAATGTACTCATGACCTTACTCACCCAACTGTAACCACTGTGTATTTTTACAATCAAAAATGTATTTTAAAAAATACTACTGTGGTATTTTATTAGAGAAATGTAAGAACAGCTGAGCATCGGTAGTTCAGCCCTGTATTTCTAGGTACTTAAGAAACTGAAATATAAGGATTGAAGTTCAAGGCCAGCATGGATACTATGTCAGTGAGAATTTTTTCTCCAAATAACCACCAGAAAATTAAAACTGTCCATTTCTCTCATGTAGCAGAGCTCAAGCTTTTAGCTGCAGTGCTCAGGGACAAGTCTCCAGCCCAGAGTACACACGCCACAACAGACAGGAAAAAAAAACAGTAAAAAGTATTCACAATATTTTTGTGCAACACTGAAGGTCTACAAAGCTTAATATTTGGCAGAAGTGCTTCAAAATACTGCCTTATGATGAGATAGCATTTATTGAAGGAATTGTATAGAACTTTGCAAAATTACAAAGTTCAGAATCATTCCATTCAAAATTTTCCTTCAAAAAGAATCACACACTTTACAAAGGGGTTTCCATATGAGGAAGAATGTGTGATATTAATATCCTTTTCCTACATATACTTTAATTCTTACCAGTGTGCTATGTACTATCAATAATTTTCCATGACGACTTACTGACAGCAGATTTGAACCGATGTACAAAAGAATCTTTGATAATATTGAGACACCAACATGGAATTTGGAATTATGTCTCTCCTAAGAATGCAAAACTTATATGACTGTTTTGTCCTGCAACGACAGGGACAAGAGTTACAGGGAAATTTTAAGGCTCAGCTTTTTTCCTGATCTGAGGGGGAGACAAGATTCTTGACTATTTTACATAATGAATAATTGTGCCTAAATTCGAGAACACTCAATGAAACAAAATGTGGGATTAAAGGGCATGGAAGCCAAAAGTGCATCTTTCAGGGACACATTGGACATAGCCAAGTGCGCAGGTTGTTGGGTGAAGAAAGATAACAGAAGAAAGAGGTTTCCTAAATTCTAAATGTAAGTGGACCCATCACAATGTTTATTTTTGTCTTGGAATAATACATTCATTCATTATTGCTGCATAATATAATAAAAATATAAGAAAAGTATCCTTATATTTGGTCCCTTATAAAAATTTCAGATCAACTTCTGTGTTCCAAAAAAAATGGGTAGGAAAGATTATGGGTTTGTTAAACCACCTAAATTTGCAACGTTTTTCTCAACTCACAGTGTTCTAAGTCTTCTCAATATTTTTCATGTGTTATCTAATCTGCAGAATTCTGTGATTTCTTTTCATTGTTTGTGGCAGGGAAAAAGTAGATTCTTGCAGGGGTACATAAAATATCAACCTTTTTTTTTATTTTGGGGGAAAATGTGCACTTTTTGAAGATACCATATTTTGTACAGAAAATCTGTGATTTATAAGACAATACAAGCATCATTTGAGAATTTTCAGGTATATTTCTAAAGTGTTGAACTTTAGATGAACTTTGGATGATAATTCAAGACCAGTTTACAAAACCATATCCAATGAATGTTTGTTTTCAACTTGTGTTTAATTTGCCCCTCATAATTATGGACCCACCACTATATTATGGTTTATTTTGCATTCCTGGTCCATAGCATTCCTACTGATAAATGGAATAGCTTTTGAAGCATATTTTAGAACGATTTCCCTTGCCAAAAATATTGATTACTGTTTAGGATTCTTATGTAATCAAAAGAAATGAAATATTTGACTTCAGAAGAGGAAATTTCACATGTGAGAATCTTGTTCACATTTATGATAGGTGTGAAAATGTGAGAGTTTCTGATTTGAACATATTTGAGCATCAGGATTTCAGGTGGTTTGAAACTTCAAATATTTGAACAAAAATGATTTCAACATTCATTTGTCAACTTTGCCTTGCAACCTGGTGACAGGGAAACCTGTGTCTTTTCTATGATTTTAGGAATATCAAGAGACAGAGGGAAATAATGCTGCAATGATCATGACTTTGCCATTCTAATAGAATTCGTTTCAATCTCAATGTTGGTTTGATTTTCAATGATTTTATTGTCAGACATGTTGAGCATTTCTTCATAGGTCCTTTGGTCATTCTCAATTCCCCATCACAAGTCTCTCTTTAAATATTTAGCCTTCTTGTTATAGAGTGTCATTTTCAATCAGATTTTTGGGGTGGGGGCAAGGAGATTTGGTTGGTTACGTTTTCATTATATTTCAGCTCTAAGACCATTTTCTATTTCTTGTCTTCTGAACATCTTCTCCAAGTCTTATCACTTTATATTTACCACCTTAGCTATGTCCTTGGTCATGAAGAAACTCTGCAGGTTCAAACAATTTTGTCTAACTTTTCTTTTGACTTAATGTATTTATACATCTGTAATCAGAAAGTGGTAACCTCTTCTAATGTGCCCTAGTATTTCTGTATTCCTTCCATTCACAATATTTTCCATTACCTCGACGTCTTTGATACATTTGGAACTTGTTCTGATGGAGGGTGATATAACTTTTAAGTTTTTATATACAAATAACCAGTTTTACAAAATTAAGTATTGAATATTTCTTTGTCATTTTTCTGCATTTATCCTGCTTCCATTTCAACTTACCTAGTGAAGGGCCATAATTTTTTTTTACAAGTGACATTTAATATATAGGTGATCTGGTTTCTCTTTTTGTACTCATTGTTACATGTCCTGTTTCATCCTAGAAGAGAAGTGAAAGAGCTTATATGCTAGACATATGAACAAAAAGATTAATGTAAGAAAAATGAACACCAACATACCAAAATAAGAGGTTTATCCTTGTTGATGTTTTTGTTTTAATATACTATGGAAACCTATTTCCTTTTTCTTGCATCTTATTTTTTTGTTTTTTATAGGGATTCTCCCTTGTCAATATATTTGATTTTGGTAGCCTTTGGATTGTATAAACTTTAATCTGAATAGGAAAAAGAAAGTTCACAACAACTTATTGAGATGGAGGACAAATGCCACAACATTCCTCGCAAGAAAACATCTTGGAAATGTCATTTACAGCTGGGTCCGAGGAGATTCAAAGCAGAATAAAATGTAAGAAAAATGTAAGATAGGATAACATAAGAAAAGACAGTGGGTTCCAGGAAGATGGCAAAGGAGAAGCTGGAGGCTAAATGAACTCACATAGAAAGCAATATTAGTGATCCAGTGAACAGCCATAGAACAGATAATTACACCAAGTGTGCCACTACAGTACAGGGAGTTTGGCCAAATAATAAAAATACAGGCAAGGAGACAGATCAGAACACTTGCTGGCAACTCCAGCTGAGGTGGATGCAGCACCAGTCATAGCTGTTGTACCTAAACACAGAGACTCTGTGACAAAATTGCCATATGCAGTGGACGAGAGGATTATACCCAACACCAGAAAGAATTGACAAGGAGCAGATAGCTTAATCCTGCAGATCCCAGACCAGAGACTAATCAGGAACCAACAACTGGCACTAGTAGAACCCTGACATCCTCACTCCTTCTCAGGTAACAGAGGAGGGAAGGCCAATCCTCCCCCTCCACTACCAGAGATCTCCATCTTTGAATCTGACAAAGCCCAGCTGAGATGCTAGCTCCAACTAAGGCCCTGGAAGAACTCAGAAGAAATACTTAGCAGGTCACAGGAACTAGCCCTGCCCTGCCAGGCTCAACTCCAGCCAGGGAAAAAGCACCCCGCCCAGACAGAGATAGCCCGCCCCAAGAGGATTGGTTTCTTCACTGGCTAAGCAGAGCCAGAGGCTGTCCCTTCCTACAGCAGCCTAGACAATCAATTGAAATTCAATAAACAAAAACCCTGAGATTTACTCCAGGCTGGGCACTGTGAGTATCTCAGAAGCTAGCCCCTCAGGGAAAAGCTAATGCTGAAAGGCCTCAACTCTACCCAGACACTTGCATCATCACAGCATCTCCAAACTAGAGGAAACAGCCATCTCCCTCTTTGGTGATATTCAAAGCAGATCTCCCTTCCACTGAACTAGACTGGGAGGAGGATTACCAAAATCCTGGGTAAAACAAAGCATGTTTTCTGCCTACCCAAACAAACTGAATTAAGAAACCAATCAAGCCACAGGAAAACCAAACAACACATACAGACCAGAGACTCCACCAAGAGACTGGTTAGGGCACAAGGGAGATACAGAATCTTTCCATCCACCCACTCCCCCCCAAAAAATAAAATAACTTTTTTTGTATCTTTATTTTAATTTTTATGTTTTAATTAAAAATGTTTTCTAGTATTTTTTCTTCCTCTTACAACTTTTATTTTAGGTGTACATGTATATGTGTGTGCTTTTTTTCTTTGTAATCTCTACTGGCCTTTTGGTCCTTTATTTATTTTTTTCTTATATTTCTCATTGTTTTTACATTTTCTGCTTTCATTCATTTTTGCGTGACTTAATTTCTGTTCTGTTCATCTTCAGATATACCCATCGTCAATTATTAGACCTTATCCCCCATTTATACACACTTAATCCAGAAATTTATTACTCAATTCAAAACCTCTTAGACTTAAATTCCGTAATAGCAGTATTATCTCATTATACCTATACATCATTTTAAGTGTTTTTATTTTTTAGTTTTTATGTCTCCTTTTCATTCCTCCTCCCCTGCTCTCTTCCTATCCCAATACTTCTCTCAATATTACTTCTTTATATTTTCATAACATTTAAGTGTTTCTCTTTTTAAATTTAAATTTTTGTTATTCCAGTTTTTCTTGTCTCTTTTTTTCTTCTCTCTCTCCTATCATTCTGTCCAATCTTTTTCCCTCTTTGAGATAAGGAATTGGTTAATTTCACTCTCCTTTTGCCTTTCCACATCCTTCTGACCCTATTTTCCCCCACATATCTCTCTACATCTCTTCCCCACATCTGGTTTGCGGAATTCTACTTTGCTGTTCTTAGCCAATTAATACATAGTTGTTTGAAGCTGAATAGACTGTATTTGTTGAACTAGATTGTATCCGCAGACTTTTGATTACGGAACTACAGAACTTTGGTTGATGCTTGCCTTAAAATAGTGTTCTAGCACAAAACTTGTTACTTTCATGCCAGATGGCCAGAACAAGCTTGAGAAAAACAAGAAAAATGGCAAATCCTGGTATCTCAACTCCCACTCATGATAATCAGGTGACAGAACAGATAATGAATAATACAGAGGAGAGTTCCAAAAATACTGGTAAACATGGTGAATGAAAATATTGAAAAGTTGCAAAGGACTCAGTGTGAGCTTGATAGGGAGAGAGAGGAGGCAAACAAAAAATCAATTCAGGAATCTCATGAGCATGAGGAAGCTACTTAAAGATTGATACAGAAATTGTGTGAGCAGGTTGAGAACACTCAAAGAGAACTAAAGGAATTGCATGAACAAGCTGAGAACAATCAAAGAGATAGAACAGAATTGCATGATCAGGCTGAGAACAGACAAAGAGAAAGTCAGGAATGGCATGAGAAGATTGAGAACAGTAACAGAGAACTACAAGAGTTGCGAGAATGTGAGGAAGGTAATGAAAGAGTAATACAGGAACTGTGAGAGAAGGATGAGAAGAGACAAAGATCAATGGAGGCATTCCTGGAATCCATAAACAGAGAGATGGAAGAAGTCAGGGAGACAACAAAGGGAAGGCTGAATGGAACCAACAAAAGGAATGGGAGTCCAAGGAAACCATAAACAATCAACTAAGTGATTTGAGAATAAACACTGAACACAAAATAAAGGAAGAAAAGAAGCTTATACAAGATCTAAAACAAAGATCTAACAAAGAATTTGAAACCTTCGTAGCTGACCAAATAGAAGGAAATGTCAGGAAAAACAAAGTAGAAAGTCTTGAAAGTAGGTTAGACAATACAGAAGATCAAAATTCAGGGACTGAAGACAGCCTAGATATTACAGAAAAAGAACATACAACTACCCAAGACAAATACAAGAAATATGATAGTTCTATTCAACATTTGGAATACACCATCAGAAGGCATGAGCTGAGGATAATAAGTATAGAGGAGCACCTAGAGACAGAAGTTAATGTTCTAGAAAATTTATCAGGATCCTAGCAGAGAACTTCCCAAACATGCAAAAAGATATACCTATTTCGCTACAGGAAGCTGTTAGAATGTCAAATAGACCAGACTGGACCAGGATATCCCACCATCACATTATAATCTGTACAGGATCAAGGAAAACTTCCTTAAAGATCAATCACCTATAAAGGGAAACCAATTATAATCACCTCAGATTTCTCAGCAGAGACAATCAAAGTAAGAAGAGCCTGGAATGATGTATATCATGTTGTAAAGACAAACAACTATCAACCAAAAATTCTATATCCAGCAAAAGTCTCTTAAATAACCAAAGGTCAAATAAAAACCTTCCCTAGCAAAGAAAAACGGAAACAATATATCTCCACCAAACCAGTCTTATAAAAGTTGTTTAAGATATCCTACACAAAGAAAACCAAGAAGACCACAGAAAAGGCCAAGAAACTACATCCAAACTGAAAATCAAGAACCATAGGAAGAACACAGTATTGGAAGCCCCCAAGAAGTTGATAACATGGCAGGAACTACCAAACACCTCTCAGTCCTAATTGTCAACATTAACAGACTTAACTCTCCAATTAAATGGCATAGATTGTCTATTTGGATTAGAAAGCAAGCTCATTCTATCTGCTGCCTACAGGAGTCACACACTGCCCATAAAAAAAAACAAACACATTTTTGAAAGTGAAAGGCTGAAACAAAATCTACTATGTTTACAGTCCCCATAAATAGGGAGCAGTAGTAATCCTAGTATCAGATAAAATAGACTTCAAATTAAAATTAGTGAGAGGAAGTAAAAAAGGGCACTACATACTAATTCAGGGATCTCTCCTTAAGGAGGCTATTACAATTTTAAATATCTGTTCACCAAACAATGGAGCATCCAAATTTATCCAAGAAACACTTCTTTGTTTCAACTCTCACATAGATCCAAAAACATTAATTGTTGGAGATATTAACATACCACTATCCCGAATAGATAGATCACCTCAGCAAAAAACTAAACAGAGAAAGCTCAGATCTAAACAACTGCATAGGTGAACTAGATTTAACAGACATCTATCGATGTCTGCAGCAGTATCAGAATACACGTGTTTCTGAGCAGCACAGAGAACATTTTCCAATATAGACCACATTTTAGGTTACAAGGCAAACTGGTCCAAATTCAGAAATATTGAAGTTATACCTTTCATTCTCTCAGACCAAAAGGGATTAAAATTAGAACTCAACACCAAAATCCATCAAGGAAAATCCTGTAACACATGGAGACTGAAAAACAAACTGTTGAATCACCAGTGAGTCATGGAAGACATTAGAAAGGAATTTGAAATGTTCATGATATTTAAAAAAATGAGCACACAAATTACGAGCTGCTCTGGGACACAGGAAAGGCAGTACTCAGAGGCATGTTTGTAGCTCTGAGTTTCTACATCAACAAACTATAGAGATCTGAAACCAACAATTTATTGAGGTATCTGAACCTCCTTGAAAAAGCGCAGCAAGCTAACCCCAATCCATTAAATGGAAATAAATAATTAAAATACAATCAGACTTGAGTGAATTATAACCCCAAAAAAGAAAGAATCAACTAAATAGAGATGGTTCTTCGAAAAAAATAATAAAATTGACAGACCCTTAGTAAATCTTATCAGAAAAAGAAGATAACAAACACAAATAAAGTCAGAGATGAGAATTGAAATATTATCACAAAAACAATCAATATTCAGAACATTATAAGGGATTACTTCTCAAACCTTTATGCTAATAAGTTTGAGAACTTGGCAGAACTAGACTTCTTCCTAGCAAATATTGGCATGCAAAAACCAAAACGAGATGAGTAAACCATCTTAACAAGACGATGTCAAGCATTGAAATAGAAAGAGCAATAAGAGACCTCCCATTTAAGAAAAGTCCAGGACAAGATGGTTTTACAGCAGACTTCTACAAGGCCTTGAAAGCAGAGCTCACAACAATACTCCTCCAAGTCTTCAAGAAAATTGAAAGAGAAAGTTCATTACCAAACTTTTCTATGAAGCAATCATAACACTCATCCCAAAACCAGCCAGAGACTCTTCAAAAAAACCACATTATAGACCCTCTTTTTGATGAATATCGATACAAAATTTTTCAACAAAATTTTGGCCAATCGACTTCAACAATTCATCCAAAAAATCATACACCACGATCAAACAGAAAGCTGGTTCAATATATGCATATCAACTAATATAATTCATCACATCAACAGGAGCAAGGATAAGAACCACATGGTTAACTCAATAGATGGAGAAAAAGCATTCGACAAGATCCAACACCCCTTTATGATGAAGGTTCTGGAAAAATTAGGAATCCATAGAACATTCCTCAATACAATGAAGGCTGTGTATGACAAACCTACAGCCAGCATTATACTTAATGGTGTAAAACTAAAGCCATTTCCTCGTAATGCAGGAACAAGACAAGGATGTCCACTCTCCACTTCTCTTCAATCTAGTATTAGAATGCCTAGCTACAGAAACTAGACAAAATGCAAGCATAAAGGGGATCCAAATATGGAAAGATGAAGTAAAATTCTCCCTCTTTGTAAATGACATGATCTTGTATTTAAAGAATCCCACAGACTCCACTCCCAAATTATTACTCAAGCTGATTCAAAACTTTGACAAAGTAGCAGGGTATAAAATTAACCCTCAAAAATCAATGGTTTTCTGTATGCCATCAATGAGAAAAGTGTGGCTGAAATTGGGAAAGCAACTCCATTCATAATAGCCTCATAAAAATAATATGCCTAGGAATCTACTTAAACAAAGAAATGAAAGACTTCTATGATGAAAACATTTAAAAACCTGAAAAAAAATACTGAAAAACCTCCCATGCTCCTGGATAAGAAGTATCAACATCGTGAAAATGGCAATACTTCCCAAGGCTCTCTACAAATTCAACGAGATAACTAACAATATTCCAACTAGATTCTTCAACGAAATAGAAGAGGCAATCCAAAAATTCATTTGGAATAATAAAAGACCCCGAATAGGAAAAATGATCCCTACAGAGAAAACAGTGCTGGAGGATATCAATACCAAATTTCACACTCTACTATAAAGCCATCGTAATCAAAAGAGCTTGGTACTGGCACAAGAACAAACCCCAGAACCAATGGAATAAAATTGAAATTCCAGAAATGAACCTACAGACCTATAACCATGTAATGTTCTCTAAGGGAGTGAGAAAAATAGTATGGAAGGAAGATAGCCTCTTCAGTAATGGTGCTGGCAAAATTAGTTGACTACTTGTAGAAAAATAAAGCTAGATTATTCTATATATATCACACTACACCAGAATCAACTCCAAATGGATCAGAGGCCTCAGAGTAAAAGCAAACACTCTGAAAACATTACAGGATGGAATAGGAGAAAACCTAGGTCTCCTTGGCACAGGCTGAAATTTTCTTAATAGAGACCCAGAATAAGAACAAATGAAAGAAAGGTTGGACAAATGGGATTGCATGAAATTGCAGAGCTTCTGCATGGCAAAGGACATAGATAGCAAGAGCAATAGAAAGGCCAAGGATTGGGAGAAGATCTTCACTAGCCATAAAACAGGCAAGGGTCTCATATCTAATATATAACTGGAACACAAAAAGTTAAATCTCCCAACAACAAATCCTCAAAGAAACAACTTCCCAGTAAATAAATGGACTAAAAACTTAAAGAGAAACTTCTCTGAAGAGGAAAGAAAGATGGCCAATAGATACATGAAGAATTGCATAACCTCCTAGCCACAAAAGAAATGCAAATCAAAATAACATTGTGATACTACCTCACCCCATTTAGAATGGTTATAATAGAGAACTCTAACAACAACAGATGCTGGAAGGGATGTAGACAGAAGGAAACCTTACTGCATTGTTTGTGGGAGTGTAAACTTGTTAAACCGCTTTGGAAAGTAGTTTGGACGTTCCTCAAAGACTCCACATAGAGCTCCCCTGTGACCCAGCAGTCCCACTTTTGGGCATTTACCCAAATGATTACAAACAAGACCATAGTAAAGCTACCAGCACAACTATGTACATTGCAGCATTATTTACCATAGCTAAGATATGGAACCAACCCAGATTCCCCTCAATAGATGAATGGATCAAGAGAATGTGGTATAGATACATAATGGAATCCTATGCCTCCATCAGAAAGAATGACATTGCTCCATTTGTTAGGAAATGGAAAGTCTTGGAAAAAAATTATACTAAGCAAGCAAGCCAGGCCCAAAGAAACATAGGTCCCATGGTTTCCCTTATTTGCAATAACTAGTATATATCTGAGTTAAGCAGAAAAAGTCAGATAAGGTGATGTTAGGGAAATGAACCCTAAGATATATACTCAATTTTTTTGTCTTTCATGTGATGGTTTCTAACATATTTGTAAGATGATTTCTATCTTACTTTTTATGTCCTTCCCCCAGGATATAACTCATTCTTTCACTGTATTTGATGTTGGTATAATTTGTGGAGGGGAAAGGAATAACCAATTGTTTAAATAGGTATACAGCTGGACCCATAGCAAAAATGAGATGTATAAGTCGTTAGGTTGAAAAACGAACTTTACAACTATGGCAGGAGGGTGGGAGGAAGGGAAATGGAGGGATTGGAAGGGATAGGAAGGGGAAACAACGGAAGACGCAATAATGCTTGATAAGAAATATACTCATTATCTTGCCATGTAATTGTAACTCCTTTGTATGGTATTTCCATAATAAAAAAAGAAAAGAAAGAAAGTGATTCATTGCCTTGCATATATAATTATAATCACTCTGTACATCAACTAGACAAGTTGAATTGAAGCATAAAGTACTGATACACTTACTTTAATTTTCATGTTTGCACATGTATATCTTTGTAGATTGGTTTGCAGTCTTTATACAGAAATGTGTTGACAGATCTGTTCGTTTAATATCCTGACCGGTCTAGAAAATGCACAAGTTTTCCCGAGTCTACAGGTTCCAAGCTATCTCTCACAAATTAATATTGATTTCATTCCTGTTCACTATTTCTTTAGGAAAACCAAGAAATATTTGAAATTACACACTAGGCACAAATATGCCCATAAACAGAAACTACTCCATTTCACCACCAATAACTAAAACCTCTAACTTCCTCATCTATACCCAAGTATTTCGACTGCTTTGATACTGTATTGCATAGGAATCTAACCAAAAATTATTGGCAAGGTGGGTCTTCCTACACTGTGCTTCAGACTATTCCATTTTGCATCAAGAATATTGTAGACCCAAAATGACAAATCATCTATAAATATGTGGGGGCATATATATGGGGCAAATTATACACAAGTTGAAAATATAGATAGTCACCAAATATGGTTCCATGAAAGTGGTTTTTTTGTTACAGTCGACAGTTACAGTCCACTCTTCTTGAAACATTTTAGAAATACATTGACATATTTCCAAAAGATGCATATCCTCTTGCCTGAAAAAATGTATTTTCTTCACAAAATCAAATCATTTTCACAAATTTCATTTTCCCTCCTCAAAAGTATACGTTTTGAATGATAGTTTGTGTACACACAAGCACCTGGTTTTTCCTTGCCACAGGTTTTGGAAAGAACTACTAGAATCCTTGTTCAGATGAAATTACACATGGAAATTATTTAGATGGATGAGACACTCGTACAGATAGAAACTTTCATGGTCTTTCAGTACAGAATAGATCATTGTAAGCTTGTATAAGAAATCTAATATCATAAAAGTTTTGTTAAGTATTTATTAGACTCTACAATTATACCAATATGTAATGAAAGATGATACCCATAAGGAAACTTAAGGACAGTGAAAAATGCAATATGACGTTCTCTGTCGAGAAACAAATGTAGATATGATGATTGATGTTTACATACTCCAACCTTACCATGTCTATGTGGAAACTGACATGTGAATTCCAATAAATACATAAACACCTGGGTTTACTTATGGATTCGATGTAAGGGTGAATAGGTAGAAGAAATCAAAATGAATTCATTTGCTTGAGTGAACGTCGATGTAGCTAAAACAATGAGAAATGGTTTGAATTCATGATTTGATAACAATGATTCCTGCAAAGAAATGAGAAAAATATCATTTACTTTCTGTGGAAAAGACCTGAATAAATATTTGTGTATTCTGCATATGAACAAGAACGTCATTATTAGTTCAAGAGATATTAAAAAACTAATAAAAGCACATCATCAGTTATTTTCCAAAAAATTCATGATTGTGCTTCTCCTTCCATTTCCATTCAAACTTGTTCATTATGTATAAACATTTCCACAAATAATGCTTAGACACTCCCTGTCTCAACACATTCCAAGTTAGATGAACATTTGAAGTGTGACCCTAGTCAATCTATTACTATAATTATTATGGTCCAGTTTTTCAAATCTTTTCCGAATATCCCCCATTCATACTCAGCTATGCCTTGGCAGCGGTTCTGAAATATGTCCCTTTAAAAATATTCATGAATGTATCATGATCCAGGAAAATAAGAAGAAAGTGTTCACATGGTTGAATAGAATAGAAAGGCTACAGTGTAATGTTATTACAATAAATTTAAATAAACATGATATTTTTATCTCTATTTCAATATTTGTGAAGGCCTGCATAAAAACAAAGCACAGTGAGTGATTATATCATGAGATTTATCCTAGCAAAGGATACATGCTGTATGAAATGCAAGTGAAATATGAAGGGATACCATGAAAATACCTTCAGTTACAATTACAAGAAAGGTAATCAAAAAATAAAATGCTTTTCCATTATTATATATGGAGAAAACATTGTGAAAGGCCTATCCTGTGATATCAATATATTTCAAATATGCCATGTGGGTTCATATAAGATGTCACATTGTTATTGTGGTATTTCTAACCCACTGTGATATCCAAAGTGTCCTGTCATAAATTTTATGATATGATGCAATATGATATCTAGGTTGCTTCTGAGTTCATAATCTGTTTTCAACCATATAATATTTCAGATGAAGCATGTGATATTAAAAATGCACTGTGACATCATGACCACTCTGGCATCACACTTCCAGACATTATGAAAATTTGCACTCATGTGACATCACAAGTCTGTTAGGAGTTTATCACATCTGTGGCAATACATGCATCTGGAGCCATCACACTTCCTTTGTGAACTCATCTACTCATTGTGAATAAATGATACTTCTGATCTGGCATGCAACTGTGACATCACCAATCTATAATCACATCACAACTTTATTGTGATCTCATCACCAGTATGGTATCACCAACTAACTTTGACATCAAAACATTATTAGGATTTGATATTGTGACATTATGTTGTCTTTGTGATATTACTGTTACTTTATGTTTTAATAAACTTATTACAACCTCATAACATTTTAGATAATTCATAGACTGGGGAGTCAAGCTCCTTTTGTTAACTTGTATCCTCAATGTGAAATACTATCAATTGAAATTGGACCCATGGTTTGCTATTGCAAGCTCTTTGAAACATCACACACCAATTATGACTTCAGTACCACTGTGACATCACAAACCCATTGTGATATCATATTTCCATTGACACATCATGATCACATTGTGACATACAAAACCTACTATATACTCTTACCACCTTTGAAACATCACATGGCCTTTGTCATATCACAGTCACTTTATGTGCCCATATCCTCATTGTGAACTGACAATTGAGATTAGTCATTTCATTGAATATCACAAAGTTTTTGTGCCAATTTCACCAGTGTCCTATCACATTGTTGTTATCACATCAGCTCATTGTGACATCACAAAACTACAATGACAACATACCTTCATGGTATAACATTGTAATTGTGATATCATAGATGCATTGTGAGTACATATTCTGTGATTTTTACTCTATTTAAAATGTGGCATGTGTTTTGATATCAGAAAACCATGTGTGCTCATAACCAATGTACCATCAAATACCCTTTGGGACTTCATCAGCAGTGTGACATCACATTGTTTCTATACTACCACACTTCACTGTGACATCAGAAAATGACAATGACATCATAGCATTATGATACCATATTGTCATTGTGACATGATAGACATATTGTGAATTATTTTATGGGATTGTATTATATTTCAAATATGATATCAGAAACATATTAGGCCTTTATAGCCATTATTACATTACAATCACATTGCTACCTTCCCTCACATCGCTACCACACTAACATCACAAACCTATCCTGTACTCATAAATTTTGTGACATGCGGCTTTTGTGATATATAAGGCCCTGTGGAGCTCAGATTCTCTTTTCACCTCATAATTTTTCAGATATGACTTACTGTAGAAAATATTCAGTGGAACATCTGGACCATGGTGACATCAGACTGGCAGATTTCATGAACATTGTGTCACATGGTAACATCACAAACCTGTTATGACAACACATGCCTTTGAAAACATCACCATCCCATTGTGAACTAATAACTCATTCTGAGTTATTGATAATTGAGATCCAGCATGCCATTGTGACATATTACAATCCTATTGTGACTTCATCACCATTATGGCATCACCAACAAATTGTGACATCACAACATTATTATGAAAAGATACTTTAACATCACATTGTGATTTCACAGTGCCACTGTGTTTTTAGAAACCTAGAAAAATTCATGACCTACGGGACTTGAAGCTCTTTTTGTGAAATTGTAAACTCACTATGAATGAGTAGTAATTGAATTTGACCTGTGATTGTGATATTACATAATCGTTGGAATATCAGAAGCTCTTTGTGATCACATCACCACTGTGACATCAAAAATCCATTGTGTTATCACATTGCCATTGAGACATCATGATAAAATTGTGACATTCCAAAGCTTTTATGTCCTCATAGCACTTTTGGAAAAACACATGGCCCTTCTGACATCACAGTCCCTTTTTATACACATATCCTCATTGTGAACTAATAACAATTGAGATAAGACATGTCATTCAATAACACAAAGTCTCTGTGACATCAACACCACTGTGGCATCACAATGTCATGACATTGTAACATCATAGATACATTGTGAATGTGTATTCCATGATGTCACTCTATATCAAATGTGGCCTGTGTCCTCACAACCATTGTGACATCACAATGCATTGTGACCCAATATTGCCATTGTAATATTACTAACACACTCTGACATCACAAACATCCTATTTCTAATTCATAATGGGGATATGCTGCACAGAGGGACTGTGATGTCACAGAAGTCATGTATTTTTTCAAAGGTGCTAAGAGATCATAATGAGTTTGGGTTGTCACAATGGTTTTGAGATGTCACAATTGTGATGATGTTAGTGATGTCCACAAGTTTGTAATATCACAATGACAAATCCAATGTGAAGTGCTACTAATTAACAATGAGTATATGAGTGCAAAGAAGGAGTTTGAAATCCCAAAGACCATGAATTCTCTCAAATGATTTCTGGTCATATTAGGTTTGTGAAAATACAATGGGACAATGATATCATAATCACAATGTACTGTCACAATATCATATTATAATAATATTTTGATGTCACATTTAGTTGTTGATGCCATATGGCTTATGGGGTCACCATAAGTTTGCAATATCACAATGGAATTGCAATACCACAATGACATTTTAGATTTCAATTTTAATTAATCCATAATGAGTAGATTTGATTCCTTACAGGTTTCTCATGTAACAAAGTGAAAATATGGTCATGGTATTTGGCAAGGTGATGTCACAGTGGTAATGAGATCACAGTGTATTTCTTATGTCAAATATTATATGTGAAATATAATGAGGTCAAAAAAAGATTAGAACTCACAAAGGACCTAATATATCAGAATGGCAGCATATCACAAAAGTTATGAGGACAGGACAGGTGTGTAAGAGCACAGTGGGTTTATGATCTCAAAATGGCAATGTGATAACACAATTGTTATGAGGTTGCTTAGGTTTCTAATATCAACCTACATTCCATATTTAAAATAGAATGAAATCTCAAAATAGGTATTCAGAGAGTGTCTATGACTTCATAATAACAATGTGATGTCATAATGCTATGATTCCTTTGCAGATTTGTGATATCACAATGATCTGATGTTGCCATAAGGACAATTCCCATTGGAATTGACACCACTTTCGATGGTGTCAAATGGATATGTGATGTTACAATTGCATACCTTATCTGCAGTGTCATTTGGTCACAATAAGGATATGGATAGGAGCTGGGTACTATTGGTTTACACCTGCAATCCTACCTACTCAGTAGGCTGAGAGCTGGGGTTCGTGGCTCAAAGCCAGCCTGGGCATCAAAGTCCGTGAGACCCTTTTTTTCAAATTGTGAAACTACTGTACAGAGGGGTTACAATTACATAGGCAAGACAATGAGTACATTCTTACCAAGCAATGTAGCCTCCTCCTTTGTTTCCCCTTTCCATCCTTTCCAATTCTTCCCTGTCCCCACCGCCCAATACTCCCTGGTCCCTCTTCCCCAGAAACCAAAGTTGTAAACTTCCCTTTCGAAATAAGACTTGTACATCTCGTTGCAATGGGTCCAGCTGTATCCCCATTTCAATGATTTGTTTTTCCACTTCCCCTCCACAAATTATACCGACATCAAATACACTGAAAGCACGGTTTATACTGTGGGGGAGGAACATACAAAGCAACAAAGAAATAATCTTATAAATGCATTAGAAACAATCGCATGAAAGAAAAAAAAATTTGAATACGTATCTTATGGTTCATTTCCCTCAGGTCACCTTATTTGACCTTTTCTGCTTGACTCAGACATATACTAGATATTGTAAATAAGGGAAACCATAAGACCTATGTTTCTTTGGGCCTGGCTTACTTCACTTAATATAATTTTTGCCAAGCCTTTCCATTTCCTAACAAATGGGGCAATGCCATTCTTTCTGATGGAGGCATAGAATTCCATTGTGTATATATACCACATTTTCTTGATCCATTCATCTACTGTGGGGCATCTGGATTGGTTTCATAACTTAGCTATAGGAAATAGTGCTGCAATAAACATAGTCGTGCTGGTAGCTTTAAGTGTGGTCTTGTTTGTAAACTTTTGAATAAATGCCCAAATGTGGGATTGCTGGGTTATAGGGGAACTCTATGTGAAGTCTTTTGAGGAAACTCCATACTACTTTCCAAAGTGGTTGAACAAGTTTACACTCCCACCAAAAATGCAGTCAGGTTCTCTTCTGTCCACATCCCCTGCAGCATCTGTTGTTTTTACAATTTAATCTCCAATCAGCCACCAGAAAAATGGAATTGGTGCTTTGGTTAAAGTAGTAGAGCACTCGCCTTGAGCTGAAGAGCTCAGGGACAGTGCCCAGGCCCAGACATCAAACCCCATGACCAACAACAACAAAAAAAGACATGGGTAAACAAAATTTCTGTGATGTCACAAAGGCACGTGTATTTTCAAATGTGACCTGTTAAGGTCATAACAGGTTTGGGATGGCACAATGTGATTGTGATAGCACAATGGGTTTGTGATGTCACAATGGTGATAGGGCCACAATGGGTTGTAATGTCAGTGCAGGTTTGTAATATCACAATAACATAAAAAAATCAAAGTTCTATTGCTACTAGTTTACCATGAGGATACAAGTTCAAAGAAAGAGCTTGAAATCCCAATGACCATAAATTTTCTAAAATATTATGAGGTAATGCCACATTTCTGAAAACATAATGGGACAGTGATATCACAATGGCCATGTGAGGCCACCATATCATATCATAATTTTCTTTAAAATTTTTATTGTGATTTGATGACCTAATTTTGCAAATTTCATAGAATTGAGAGATAGTGATAGTTAAATTCCCAAGCACATTCTAAGCTTCATGAAATAAATTGTGGTAATCATGGTCCATATTTTGGGAATTATATCAGCTTTGACAATATAGCTATTTCTTCCATAACAAGTGATACATACATTTCTTTCCTTTTGCTTGGTATAAGCTTTTCCCTATAACTCCCGCATTCTCTCCCACCCCCATCACTGCCCTTGAGTTGCTTAGTTCATTTTCATTAATGACCATTGCAGCTGGTGGATTCTTCTGGTGTTTTCCTCTGTCTGTCTCTGATTCTGTGTTCTCCTCTTAGTTTCCCTCAGATGTGTGCATATATACCATAAATGTGGTCAGTAGCTTTGGGTCATTTTGTAATGATACACCAAGGTGAGTGGAAGTTCTTTGTTTCTCAAGTCCTATTTCCTTTTCTGTATCTCTTTACATGTTGTACTTAACATCCACCTATCAGTGAGATTGTTTTCCATTTGTCTCTTTTGGCTTACCTCACTCAAAATTATTTTTCTAGTTCCATCAATATCCCTGCAAATGCCATTATTTTGTAATTTTTAATGGCTGCATAATATTCCGTTGTTTATTGATACCACAATTTTTGGATTCATTCATCCAGTAGGATCATCCAGTAGGGCATCTGGGTTGTTTATATATCTTTACTATTGTGAGCAGTGCTGCAATAAAACAAAGGGGCATGTGTCCTTGTTTCCTGGTTCCTGTTGCTCAGCATAGATGCCTGGGAGTGGTATGGCTGGGTCATTGGGGAGGTCTATGTTTAGTTTTCTGAGGTATCTCCAGACTACTTTCCAAAGTGGTTGTATTAGTGTCCATTCCCAGCAGCAATGTAAGAGTTCTTCTTTCTCTGCATTGTCACTGGCTCCCTCCAGCATTTCTCTTTGTCTTTGTTTGGGCTCATATGGGACTGTGCTGCTGAGTTTCCCACCTAGGGTATGCAGTTTGGATTCCTACTGCTGCTGCCATCTGTGGCCCGTTGGTGCTCTTCCCAGCTTGAGCATTGAAGCTCCCTTCCTAGGTGCCTTTTTTCAACCCTGGTGGGCTGGGTGTGCTCCACAGGCTAATGGAGTGCTTACTCTTAGGGGAAGTTGTAATCTAGGTGATAGGAGGAAGAGTCTGGGTCAAGCTCTGTATGTTATTGGCAACACTGGTCTGTCTTGGAGTGGGGTGAAGCCGTCCCCTGTGGGGTACTTAGCTAGAACTGATTGAGAGCTGTCCAGTGGTGCTGCCACAGATCATTGTCTCTGTGCACTATAGATAGCTGGTTGCTACCAGGGTTAGCATTCTATTGAGATGACTGTGGGCTGGGCTGGGTGATGTCTCCGGGCCTGTGTTTTACACCAACTCTGTCTCTTTTTATGCTTTCCTGGGTGTTTTTTGCATCGGCTTCCTATGGGGCACTGTTTTTCTGGGGGGTCAAAGGGCTTTGGCAGGATGGCATCGAACCACTTTGCCAGTGAGGGGTCCAATAGGGTCTTTTTGCATGTTCTGAGCTCCGAAGTTTCTGTCTCTATTTGTCTCTGTCTCTATTTGTCAACATAGGCACCTGGGAGTCTCCTGCCCTGGCCTTCTGTGGACGGACCCCTGTAGTTCTGTGATTCCTCCCACAGTCGTGAGGCCTGGAGAATTTGCTCCACCAATGAGGGGTTGGTGAAGGGTCTTTGTGGAGCTTCCTAGGCTAGATTTCTTTTTTAACAGTCACTGTGTCTTTTTAACAGTTACTTTTGGTGTCTTCTTTGAGGGCATTCTGCAGATGGCCTACTGTGGTTCTGGGAGATCTGTGCTGGGCTCTGGTTTGGCACAGAGTTACAAGGACATCAAGGGTTGGGGAAAAGTCTTGGTGATTTTCCCATTCTAAATTTTTTCCTTTATTTTTTATTGCCCCTCATTTTAACTGGGTGGTCACCTTTCCACTGTCATGGGTTTTTTGAGGAAACTGAGCTTCGGAGTTCTCCCTTTTTGTTTGGAGAGAGCTCTGGTGTTTCCCTGCTTTTTAATCATCATCTTGGTCCCCCCTTCCATAATAATGTTTGATGTCAAAATTAGTTGGTTATACTATACTGCTGATGAGCTCAGGATAGATTTGTAATATCACTATGGGTTTTTGATGTCACAGTGCATGGTGGATCTCAATTGTCATTAACTTACAATGATTATGAGTTCTCAAAGGGAGTGTGTTGTCACAATAGGTGACTGGCTTGTGTAACACAATGGTCAATGACATCTTGCTGTGTGATGTCACAGTGGTCACGATATCAGAGTGGATATCTGATACAATACATTCCTGAAATATCATGTGAAAAACAGGTTATGAACTCATATAGGACCTAAGATCTCAAAATGGCAACATGTCACAATAGTTATGAGGACAGGACCAATTTGTGATGTCATAGTGGGTTAATGATATGTCAATGGGAATGTGATGTCAAAAAGGGATTGTCATGTTGCAATGGTTATGAAGTCAAAATGGGTTTCTGATATCAGCCACATGCCACATTTGAAATAAAATGAAATCACAATATAGGCATTCACCATGTATCTATTTCACATTGGCTAGCCAATGATGTTGTAATGTTTGATGTCATTGTAGTTTGGTGATATAACAATAAGTTGATCGTGTCATCACAACAATGTGATTTCACATTTTGGTGCGATAAATGGTTTGTGGTATTATAATGGCATATCTGTCTCAGTTGTCATTAGTTCACAATGAAAATATGGATAAAAATGGGACTGTGATATCACAGAGATCATGTGTTTTTTCAAAGGTGCTAAGAGGCCATAATAGATTTGGGATTCACAATGTGATTGTGATGTCACAACAGCAATGTGATGTCACAATAGGATTGTGCTGTCACAGATGAAATGAGGTGATTTCACAGTGAGTTTGTAATATCACAATTACATATCATATTTGACTTGCTCATAGTTAGAAATGAGGACATAGGTTCACAGAAGGAGCTTGAATTCACAAAGGCCATGCTTTTGAAAAATGTAATAAAGTCATATAGTATTTTGAAAACACAATGGGACAGTTATATACCAAACATGATATGCTGTCACACTAGTTACTACATCATAAGGGTTTCTGTTATCAACCCACAGTCCACATTTGAAATAGAATGAAATCAGAGAATAGGCATTCACAATCTGCCTATGATATCACAATAACAATCTGAAGTAATAATGTTATGGTGACATGGTAGTTTGGTGATATCACAATGAGCTGATAGTGTCATTATGTACGGCAATGTGATGTTACACTGGTGATGATCTCAGAAAGGCTTCATGGTGATACAATAGCATGACTGATCATAATTGTCATCGTACACAATGTGGATATGGGTACACAAAGGGAATGTGATGTCCCAAAGTCCATGTGTTTTTTTAAATGGTTGTAAGAAATCATAAAAGGCTTGTGATGTCACAATGTGATCGTGGCTTGCAACAGCAATGTGATGTTACAATGTGTCAGTGATATCATATTAGGGATGAGATCAAAATTTGTTGGTGATGTCAAACATGTTCAATTCAATTGGTACTTGTTATCAATAAGGATACTGTAATAAGCACCTGGGTCGCAATCATTTGTGGGACCTAATCATCATTGTGACCCTATGGCCCGGCCTATGGGAGAGGGTGGATCATGCTTCCAAAGTGCTTGTCTTCTCATATACTATGTGGATTTATGTCAAGAAGGGATTGGGCATTGTGCAGTTTGAGAAGAGACCATTGAAAACTGTTATGCAAGAGATCTGTTGGAGTGCTGTAGGTATACAGCCCTTTTATATGCTGTGTTCATATCAAAGGAATGGGAGAGAAAGAAGGAAAAGACATGAAGGGAAGGAAGTGGTGAGAAAGCAGGAAGGGAGACCTAAGAAGAGAGCAAGTTGAGTGAGAGCAGGAAGGTAAAGATGGCATCTCATCAATGGGGCAGAGCAGCACAGTCCTGTGGAAAGTAGGGAGGACTGAAAAGAAGAAGTAACTGGTGAAAGGAGAATAGGGAAAGACCTGGAAGAAAGGACAGATCTGTAGAAGTGTGAGGAATGGGAAAGGAAAAAGCCTGTCTTTTGAAGTTTGCAGCTTTGGAGATCATAATTCGGTATTGGTGGTTTGCAGATGAATTAACGAAGGTCATTGTTGCCCATTGGATGTCTGAGGGTTGGTGTTTGAGGTTATTCTTGGCCTGATTATCCAGTCCAGAACAAGATAAAAACAGGCTCCTTTGTAGTGTAAATAATTGTTTATTAACTTGATTTGCCTTGATGGATTATTTCATTATTTACTTAAATTTTGGAGGCCCCATTGAGAAAATCCATATGGATGGAACTGGGCCTTGGCCCCTGGGAAAACCTTCATGTATGTGTCTCATCCCTCAGTGGTGAGAGCCTCCCAAGAGTTGTTTTCTGTGGACCAACAGGGATAAGAGTCATTTCAGGGCTAGGAAGCTAGCTCAGTGGTAGAGTGCTTGCCTTGCATACCTGAGGCCCTGGGTTCCATTCCTCAAAACCACATAGGCATAAAAAGCTAGATGTGGTGCTGTGGCACAAGTGGTAGAGCACTAGCCTTGAACTGAATAGCTGAGGGACAGTGCTAGGCCCAGAGTTCAGGCCTTATGACCGAACCAAAAAAAAAATTCATAAATTTGATCTCTCTTCTTTAAATTTATTACCCTTTACCAATGGTTCTTTTATTTTTATACGAATATACATACACATATAAATATATGATATTTATTGTTCAAATGTATAGAGTACATAATATATCTGCATATGTGGATGTGGATGTGTGTGAATTACATAATTTCATGGTTAAGTGTTTGAATTTGTGGTCTTGTACTCCCTGTAACTTCAGACATATTAATTTAGATTAACTTTACACAGGTTCACACTATGTGCTCGGGCTATCAGGAATTATCATTCTCCCACTTACACTTCTCACATAACTGAGATTAAAAGCTCAAAAAACATGTTTCAAAAAGAATCTAGTTAAGATTAAGCTTAAGTTGGCCTGACAATGGATCTTCATGATTTGCACATTCTGAATAGCTGGGTTCAATGGTGGTGGGAATTTGTTAGTATACGAAGGTCTCTTTGAAGTGATGCAGTGAGGATGACTGATTTTTTTTTTTGGTTTAACTCATTAAGTCATTGTGTTCAATCAGCTGATTATGTCTTCCCAAAATTTGATGTATTTTTTTCTTTTAAATAATCACCTTTCCACTATGGTTATAGTTTACTATGTAAAACTCTTGCAAGAAAGTTATTTTTCTTTCTTCAAATAAACACATGCAGAAGACTCCTTCTTGTCATGGAATTTACCAACCATAGGATATGCTTATTTTCCTTTTCATTATGTCAAGATGTTTCACCTTTTCATTTATAGCAATTATATTTTGTTTGATGCCATTACCATCATCATACTCATTTTTGGATTACGATTAAGTATAGTAACAGTGATTTGAACAAAGACATTGCAGATTACTGCACTGAAAAGAATTGCTACAATGTGACTAACAGGTTGTATATATAGCATTCTAATGCTGGGCAAAGGAATGGTTCACATCTAGGGCAGGATGGAGAGAGATGGGAAAAAGTCTATTGATTTAGTTGGAATACTATGTGATTTCTAACATATATTTTATTTTTATTTTGAGCATTTTCAATGTAGTTATTTTGGAATGTAGTTAACTCTAAGTAATAGAAACTGCAAAAATTAAGGTCCTGAATAAAGTACAAATTTTGGACACTTTTACTAGTATTGTAGCCTCTAGATATGACACTATTTTAAATATTTTACAGAAAAATCTTCTTTAAATTAGGCCTCCTTTTTAAAACACTTTAGTATCCACTGCCAATATTTGGAAGTACTAATATTTTTTATTAATACTCAGCTTAGATTGCACGTGTGTTATATATGCTTTGCATTTTACTATTTAGGTTATTGATTTTGCATTTTTCAATTATCATAAAATAATCAATTTTCAGCTCAATTCCTAAATTTCAGTATTCACATAGAAAAGTTTGAACAAGATTTTCAGGCAGAAATCTGACATAAGTAAATACATAATGTTAATCAGAATAGTCACAATATCTACCCACCATGATGGGAGGGAATATACGTATGACAGAGTTGGCTACAAAGCAGCAGTGGCAAACGGTAGCTTTTAAATTTTTTAAAAACAATTTCTTATAAAATTTCTGTTTAAAATTCATGACAGTTTTGAAACTATGGGAACAATAACTTATTTGTGTGACTAGTAATATTGGTAAAATAATGACAGATAATAACTGGCAGCTAACATCTAACATCTCTTCAACTCATTTACCATTTATTTAAACTGGGAAAATTGTCATGCATTCATACTCTTAAGTGTTGTAATTTAGGCTAGCTTTAAGCCAAGAAAAAGTAAAAAATAATAGGAATATATTAATGCCTATATTAATATATTAATGCCTATATTAAGGTCTCCTCTCTTGAGGTGATAATGCCACATAGAGAACTGCCATAACAAAAATGGGTCCTATAAACAATTTTCCTAGCAGCTTGTTTTAAAATTTGGTCTTCCCTACAAAATCAGTGCACCTAGAAAGAAATCAGAGAAGCTGATTTCAGTATTCCTCAATGGTGAACACACTCATTTGTATATTTAAATTTCCATAGAGGGCTTTAAAATGTTGACTGAAATGAGAACTGTAATGGTACTTAACCTTTACATGGTGACCTTCTTGTGAAAGTTATTGCATTTTTCTTTTTTTAATACAATTTTATTCTAACAATATTGTTTAGAGTGCTTGTTACATGAGCATACCAATGAGTACATTTCTTATCAACCATTGTTGCCTCCTCTTTAGTATGTCCCCTACCATCCCTTCCTCTGACATTCAAAACTACACTCACCACCCCCCGACTAAATTGTGAATTTCACTTTTTTACAGCGTGTCTTCTAAGTCTCATTGTTACAAAGGGTCAACCTGTATCCCTATATAAGCATTTTGTTTTTTGTCTTCCCCTCCTAGAATTAGAGAAGGCACCGACATCAAATATAATGAGAACAGGCATTATACAGTGGAGGGGGGGGAGGTCGCGGGGACATAGAAAGAAACAAAAAATAAATAAATAAATCCTTAAATTATAAGTACGTGGGATATGGGAAATAATAACAAGAAAGAAAAAGAAAAAGAAAAATACTTGTGTTCCTATCTTCGGGTTCATTTCGCTTAACATTATCTCAGATGGTCATATGTACATAGATTTTGACCTTTTCTGGTTGTCCCAGACATATAGCAGTTTTTGCAAAGGGAAAACCAAGGGACCTATGTTTCTTTGGTCCTGGCTTATTAATATAAATTTTTTCCAAGTCTTGACATTTCCTAACAAATGGGGCGATGTCATTCTTTCGGATGGAGGCATACAACACACACACACACACACACACACACACACACACACACACACACACACACACACACACACACAAACACACACACACATATCACATTTTCTTGACCGATTCATCTACTTAGGGGCATCTGGGTTGGTTCCATATCTTAGCTATGGTAAATAATAAATAATGCTGCAGTAAACATAGTTGTGCTGGTCAATCTTGTATGGTCTTTTTTGTGATCATTAGGATAAATGCCCAAAAATGGGATTGCTGGGCCATAGAGAGCTCTATGTGGAGTCTTCAAAGGAAGCTCCATACTGTTTTCCAATTTTTTGAACAAGTTACACTCGAACAAACAATGCAGCAAGATTCCCTTCTTGTCACATTCCCTTTCAGCATCTTTGTTATTAGAGTTCTTGATTACACCTAATGTAACTTGGGTGGAGGTGGAAAATCAATGTTGTTTTCATTTGCATTTTTTGTCTTCCTTAAGAATGAAATACTTATGGGTTTTGTTTCTACATATTCCCTTAGTATAACTCAAAGATATTTTGCATTCAAGTGACTACTTCCTTTTTCAATTTTTACATTTAAACTACTTTTAACTTTTACAATATCACATGCACACCCTACTTTTGCAAGTTAATTTTCACATGACTGGTGTTTCTTTCAGGAGCACCATCATAGCCCTCTCTTGCTAACTGAAACTTCCTGTTTTAAGAACAACAAATCTCCAGATTTGTAAGTGCCTAAGATTTTTGAATTTTTTCACTGCTCAGAAACTTTTCCTATGAGAAGTCACTAAGAGAAGATTAAGTATTTCATGACCATGTTAATAAAAGACATTAGCTATTGACATTTTGAAAGTTAAATTTTATTTGAGGTTCAGAGGTAAAATCTATAAAATGGCAATAGTGAAAAATAACATATTTTTCTATCCTTTTTTGAATATTTGTTTCTTAATACTGAGTGCATTTATGATGTTAGCTGAGTATTTTGATGGCACAATTTTTAATATTGTGTCCCAGAGGAGAGTGGCTTCCACTCTAATATATGCCACAAAGCAATAATTTAGCTGTCATTTTCTAGAGAATTAAAATTAATATATTTCCCACAGTACTGTCATAAAGTAAAATTTATGACATATTTTATGCACTGAACATCTTTTAATTACAAAAATAATAATTTCAATTGCAAATGCTGCTTTATTGAGTTAGTTATCAAACTTCCATAAAAGCAATTATACATATCCAATTGCCTTGGTCATCCACTCAAAATGTCTGTTTGATCTAACTAATAAATTTAGTTATATTTTCTTAGTATAACGAAAAAATTATTCCAAATGCAAGTTATGCCTATTGTACCTTCTGCAATACAAATGGAGCAAATAAGTTAAAATAGGCTAAATTTTCACTTGAAAACTTTTTAAAATCGATATTAATGATAAGCTACCCAGGGACTATATGGATTGATAACATAGAAAAATAATCGATATTGTTGATAGGCTTCAGACATTTTCATACATATATATATATACACACACAGAAACATATATATATATATATATGTGTGTGTGTATATAGAGAGAGAGCGCTTTATTTAAAACCACAATAAATATGAAAGGTAAGTGTTGAATATTTTTTTTTAAATTAATTCCTCCTAAATATCAGGAAAGCTTATAAAAGAGTCAAATGTGTTCAGCTTTAGAGGCCTCATATGATTTTTTTGTACTTTTTATTGTAAAAATGTTGTACTGAGGGGTTACACTTACATGAGCAAGGTAATGAATACTTTATGCATTGAGCATTGTTGACTGCTCCTTTGTTTTTCCCCTGTCATCTCTTCTGTCCCATCTCCACAAACTACCCACTGCCCTCCTTGCACCCTCCATCCTGCTGCTGCCAAAGTTGTAACGTTAGTATTCAATATAGTGTTTAGTAAATCTAATTGTTCAAATGGGTCAAGCTGTATCCTTATTTAAGCATTTTTCCCTTCCTCTCCCCAAATTAGAGAAGTATATTTACAAGATGCAGTTCACCAACATTAAATACAGGTTATACCTTGGGGGAGGAACATATTACATTAAGTGAAGTAAGCCAAGCCCAAAGAAACATAGGTCCCATGGTTTCCCTTATTTGCAATATCAAGTATATGTATGAGTCAAGTAGAAAAGGTCAGATAGGGTGATGTTAGGGAAATGAACCCTAAGATATATATTGAAATGTTTTTTTTTTCTTTCATACGATTGTTTTTAACACATTTGTAAGAATATTTCTTTATGCTTTGTATGTCCCTCCTCGACAGTAAGACCCCTGCTTTTACTGTATTTGATGTCGGTCTAATTTGTGGAGGGGAAGAGGAAAAACAAGTCGTTTAAATAAGGATACAGGTGGACTGGTTGCAACAATGAGAAGTACAAGTCTTTGTGTCAAAAACGAGATTCACAACTTTGATGGAGGGGGCGGGGGGGATTGGGAGGGGGGAAGGGATGGGAAGGGGAAACAAAGGAGGAGGCAACAATGCATGATAAGGAATGTACTCATTATCTTGCCCATGTAATTGTAACCCCTCTGTACAGTATTTTCACAATAAAAAATAAATAAAAATTTTAAAAAAATAAATTTTTATTAAATTCTTTCTCACTCTCCTGGAGTTCCTTTATTCTTTTATTTGTGGAGGCCATGAATTCATCTATTAGCTGATGGTTCACCTCATTGCATTCTCTTATAAGCCTATGCATGGTGTCCAAATTTCATTCAGCTGATTTACCATTATGTTTATATTTTCCCATCCCAGTTCCAAGTTTCCTTTTTTCCTATTAGAGATAATTCATTTCACATAATTGCAAACATAGTAGTTTTTTGTTTAGGTCCTTTTTCTTTTGTTTTTGTTTTTAAATAGCTGTTCTAAGGAATTGCCAGTCAAAAATTATTTCATGAATATAATTAATTTTAATCATTTTTAATCATTCTCTCCCATCTCTCTCAAACTCTCTCTATCCCTTATTATTATAAGTTAGTACAATATGTGTGGCTATACACATGGAAAGATGTAGACCTGAGATGCAAATTGAAGTACAATTTCTACAGCTCAAAAATTAATTCATTTTATTGGACCTATGAGATAAAATATTATGTTTTAAATAAAGAAAGGAAAAATTTAGTTAAAGTATTGTAATCATTAATGAATTCCATGTGGCTAATTAAACATCATAGGTCAGAAAACCAGGCAATTTATATACTAATGAAAATTAGTCATTTGTCTGCATAGACAAGTCTAAAATTACACTGGCTAATTCCATAATCTTTAGTTAACCAATAACCTTACATCATTCAGTACAACCATCTATTTCAGAGGCTATACATGTCTTCACAAACACATTAGATGGAACACAGAGATATGAAACCAGGAGGAATCTGAAAAATAGCTGAGATTGAGAAAATGTTTATTTTTCCATTGTGAATGTTTATCTGTGAGCACTTTTAACTATTTTGTGTAAGATAACCCTACATTTAGCATGGAAAATTCTTAAAGGCATGAATACCCAATGCTCGATAGAAAATTTACTTATTACCTTACCCTTCTGTACAATTATACAAAATATAGGATCTCAAAAAATAAATGAGAAAGTTGCAAAGTATTGATGGATTCTTATTTTATTTCTCCTCATTACTATTTTCTCTTTTAACCTAAGTCATGCAAAGATAAGAAGGAACACTTAAGAAGACAGTGATACCGAAGGATCAGGGCCACAGTGAAAAATAGTTTGTAAAATATCTTTCAGGCCTGACTCACTTAACTTCTGCGTGCATAAAGATATATGCTAATAGCCATACCTGCTCTAAATATAAAAACATCTCAGAGTATTTACCTTGAGCCTCCTTTTCTAAAGGCAGTTTTTTAGCTTCACTTTCACTATTGATAGGATAAATAGTTAGAGATATAAAAATAATGTGGTAAGTTTTCTTTAAATAAAATTTCTTCTTTGAAACTATGTAAATAAGAATATGCATTTTAGTTTTCAAGATTACTGACATTCTGACATTCAAATATGCATTTTTATATTACAGTATTACTAATGGAAAAAATTATAAAAAAAATGTGAAGAGCCTGTGTAAGATTAAGCAGGAATAGACAATCCTCATATGATACCATTCCTACTGTGCTTCAAGGCTCAGTTTCAGAGCCTTTTTAAATGAATTTTATTCCTATCATATCTTATAGAATTGGGTATGAATTTGAATTTCAATTCTCTCATTAAAAATACTGCCTTCCTTCTGGCAAAATTTGTTGAGTAGTTTTGCATCAATGTTTATCAAACAAAGTTGTATATTTCTTTTTCTTTGATGAGTCCCTGCCTAGTTTTGGGATGAGGGTTATGGTGAGTTTGGTAGTTAACTTTACTTTTACTTTCATTTAAGGGTTGGGGAGTATTGGTTTGAGTTCTGCTTAGAAAGCCTTGTAGAATTCAGCTGTAAATCCATCCCATCCTGGGATGGCAAGTCTCTTGTTGCTGTTTCTACTTCAGTGCTTGATATGGGTCTGTTAAGTTTATTTAAATCATCAACACCAAGCATGTTTATGTTATACAATATAAAATTCTATGTTCAAAATAACATTATTCAGGGTTTATAATCCATATCTCTACCTAAAAAACTCATTTCTAAGTGTGAAACAAGACATTAGATTAAATTCTCAGGTTGAATTTGGGCAAACCTCAAATTTTTCATTTTTCATTTCCATTGCCTTGATAATCAATTGTTCTCTTCTCAATGTTGTTTTTAGAAATCAATCATTATTAATTTCCCTAATAAAAATTAAGAATACAAGAAACCTAATAATATTAATCTTGTACAAATCCTTTCATTTCTTTGAGTGTATTGACATTCATATTGTGCAAAGGGAGTGGTCATACTGAATTTTTCTTACTCAGAATATGTTTGAATACTCCTCTGTATCCCTAAGTACTGGAAGTTCATCTATATTTTTGTGCTCTATATGGTACTCAAATGTATGAAGACACATATTATTCTATCAGGCCTGGCTTTATTATTCTCATCGGAGAAGCTTTGCTTCACAGTTAGTATATTTGTAACAATTCAATATTTTTATATTTTAAAATTCCTGATTTAGTTCCAGCAATGCGTATTTAAAAGTTCGGTTAATTTTGTCTTTTTTTTTTTCCCAAGAACATTGTATTATCTTATAAATTCTACCATGAGAAAGGCTTGGAAAAAAATTTTATTAAGTGAAGTAAGCCATGCCCAAAGAAACATAGGTACCATGGTTTCCCTTATTTGCAATATCAAGTATATTTCTGAGTCAAGCAGAAAAGGTCAGATAAGGTGATGTTAGGGAAATGAACCCTAAGATATGTATTCAAAAATTTTTTTTCTGTCATGAGGTTGTTTCTAACACATCAGTTTTGGACTTGCATCAAGTGTAAAATGGATATAATGTTATATATATATATATATATATATATATATATATATATATATATATATATATATATATATATAGTATATAATGTATAATAACATGTCCACCAGCATCTTTGAACAAAATGTTCTGCAAATGATCAAAAAATTGTCTACATTCACTATTATTTAGTGTTTATCATTCAAGAGACTAGTAAACAAGTGTTCATCCTTTTTCCTAATGAGGAATATACACAGAAATAGTCCTAGATTTTCATAGTTGCTGGAACTGCAAAAGTAGGCTAAGTCAAGATTACTTAGTTGTTTTCAAGTCAGTTCTTTTGAATAGAAATGCAGATGTTTAAGCAGTCCTGACAAACTTTACAAAATATTAACAATGGCTTCATGGATGTGTAGCTCACTGGTAGAGTGTTTGCCCATAATATGTGAGGCAATATAAGGTATATCAATATAATACAATTCAAGTCCCAGTGCAGCAAAAATAGACAAAAATTAGACCAAGAGAATAAACTAAGAGAGGCTGGGAAGATGGCTCAGTGGTAGAGTGCTTGCCTTGCATGCATGAGGCCCTGGGTTCGATTCCTAAGCACCACATAATGTAACGAAAAAAAGCCAGAAGTGGCGCTGTGGCTCAAGTGGTAGAGCACTAGCCTTGAGCTGAAGAGCTCAGGGACAGTGCCCAGGCCCAGAGTTCAGGCCCCACGACTTGACCCTCCCCCAAAAAACCAATAAACTAAGAAAAAACTTGTGTGCACACATGTGTCCATGAATGTTTATCTATCTGTCTGTTCAGCTACAGAAAAATATTAAAATCCAGTGGAAGATCTTGATTGGGGCACCATGAAAATATGAAACAATAGCAATATACCACCCATATTGACATTAGATTACAAAGGGTAACAATTGGATATTTGGCCTTAGCTTGTGTGTGTGTGAGAACACTGTAAGAGAACATGTGTAGCTTAGCACAATAAAGAACTGTTTCATTGTTCAGACATATACCTCAGAGTAGACTTTAAAGTCTGAGAATGCCAGGAGCTGCTGTTGGCTCTCCCCTCTCTCTAAGGATGGTAGCCTCAGCCTCTGTAGGAAACCAGGGAAGAAACAGAACACAACATTGTGCATAGTCCAGGTTTAGGAGGGCTATGACTAACTTCTACCCACAATACAGAGGGCAGAACTCCTTCAGATGATCACACCAAAATGAATGAAGAGCTCAAAGGCATGGGAATTTTTGCCCAGTAGGAGAGAAGAAATAGTTTTTGAATATCTGAGGAAGCTGTCACAGACTTTGTGGTTTGTGAATTCATCTGATGCCATCTGATTCTGGAAACAATTACATAACATTCTTAAGCAGGATTCAGTCATGTGTTGCTGAACAATGAGACATACTCTGGGAAATTTTTCATTTGTCATTATTCTGTGAACATGACAAAATGTACTTTCACAGGGCTAAGTGGCACGGAATAGTCACTTGATGTGGTGTATTAAGGTAATCAAAAGATGTGGTACAGAACTATTTTCTGGCATTTTGTTATTATTTTGGATGGGATCTCCTGTTGCCTATGTTGGCCTTAAGCTTCTTGACACAGCCTCCCAATTTGAAACATGCACAAGCTCATCCAAGTAATTTATGCATTTTATGAATATGTTTCACTAAGTCATGGAGGTGGACTCTGACATGATGATGAAACGTTAAATACAATATACACACAGAACTAACGTATTTATTATAATCAAATAGTCATGGTTCATAATCACATGTGCTATAGTGTACAACACTGGCATCACCATGGTTTAATTAGTACTATAATCATCATAAGCTTCTGAATCTCGATCAATGTATGATTGATGTATAATGTATGATTCTGTGATGATGAGTGTGACATGATAGATGTCAGCCTCATAGATGTGGTCCTTCATGTAATAAAACATTCTAAGGGGCATGTTTGTACTTCCTCAAAGGAATTTAAGAAATTTATGAGTACTAAAATAATTAACAATAAACAAAGATTCAAAACATCATTAATTTTACAAATCCACCATTTGTTTGCCATCAATATATGAGACTGTAACATTTGATAGAATTTTATGTTCTTATTAGGTAAAAATTTGAGAGACAGAAAGATAACTTGAGAAAGTATTATTTCTTGCTATTGAGAAACCATTTCTTTTCTTTTCTGTCTTTCTTTCCTTTTCTTTTCTTTTGTAGTTCTGGGGCTTGAACTCTGGGAGAAGGCACATTCTCTGAGCATCAGTTGCTCAAGGTTAGCACTCTACCACTTTAACTACAATGCTACTTCCAACTTTTTCTGTGAATAATTGGAAAAAAAAAGAGTCTCATGGACTTTCCTGCCTGGGCTGTCTATGAACCATGATCCTCCCATCTCAGCCTTCTGAGTAATTATGATTATGGGTATGAGGCACCAGTGCCTGGCTGAGAGTCCATTTCTATACACTGTCTTCAGGCAAGGTTACCATAGCTGAGGTGCAGCTCTCATATATATATACAAGAACATGGATGATTAAAATTTGGACAAAATTCCTTCCTACAATTCATGGAGGTGCTTCAGAGAGTAAAAAAGGCCTTCACATAGTATAAATCACTTAGGATTCAATACTCAGGTGATTACTAACTCTAACATTGAAACTATAAAATAACTCAAGTTGCTTCAATTTTTCTTTCTGAAAGTTGGGGATGTACAAGATAGCATACATGCAATGCTATACTTGAAAATAAATGTACACTTATTTACCAGATCTATTTCTACAAGAGGACAGAAAAACAAACCTCTGCAAATGCTGCCTCCTTTTGTGAGAAGAATTCAGAGGAGAGTACATGTGAATTCTGCTGGGATCTGGGGAATCCTTATGCTAATGGAAATTGATTAGCACTATAATAGAGGTAAAACTCAGCCCTGTAAAGTGCTTAGTTACATTTTCTTACAACGTCAGCATATTCTAGGTAAATAATATTCCAAATAATTTAGGGTAGTATTCAAAATGTTGTTGTTTGTTTGTTTGTTTGTTTTTTAATTCGGAAATTTGGAATGAAGCAACAATTAGATCTCATTTCAAAGTTGATGAAAATTTAGAAATGTATTTTTGGAGACACAGGTGGAGCTGGGAAGGTGGTTCAGTGGACAAGTGCTTGCCTTGCATGCCTTAGGCCCTGGTTTCAATTACTCAGCCCCACATAAACAAAAATGCCTCAAGTGGTGCTGTGGTCAATTAGTAGAGTGCTAGCCTTGACTAATGACAAAAGACAGAGACAGAGACAGAGACAGAGAGAAAAAGAAATGATAGAGATTTGATACATGATCTATTATATGAACAATATTATTATTTTCAGAAATTCATCAGTATAATACTACAATAAAGGACAAATTGAGTTGCTCTATGCACCTATTAAACAATTGAGTGAGCAAAAGACAGAATTTAATTTTTTATTGATTAAATATATAAAATTAATCATGTCTAAAATATAAATGAATAGTAAAAAAGATAGTTGAAAAGGGAAAATTTATACTACAAAGTGTTAAGTCTAAATAAATTGCTTTATGCCAACATTGATAACTGTTATGAGAAATTTTCTTTAAAAAGTAATCATGATAATAAAAAAGTAATATTTTTTTCTAATTGTACTAGAGTTTGAACTCAATGCTAAGCACCCTACTACTTGAGACAAATTTGCAGTCTTTGTGGCAGTGGACTTTGTTTTCTAACCAGTGTCTCTGAGTTGTGGGAGAGCTGGGTAAGCCCAATATTCTCCTTCCAGCTTCCACATAGCTGGCTTTCATAGGCATCACCTAATTTATTAGGAAATGGAAAGACTAGGAAAAAATTACATTAAGTGAAGTAAGTTATGCTCAAAATTCCCATGTCCCATGGTTTTCCTTATTTACAATAACTAGCATATGTCAGTAACAAGCTGAAAAGGTCAAAACCTATGTACGTATGACTATATAAGATGATGCTAAGAGAAACAAGATATAGCAATTAGAGTTTTAAATCTTTCTTGCTGTTGTTTTTAATTTTCTTATAATGTACTATGTGATTTCTTTGCTTCTTTGTATGTTTCTCCACCCTGATATAATCCTTTTTTTCAGTCTACTTGATTCACGTGCCCTGCATCTTGTATCTACAATTTTCTAATTTTTGAAGAGGAAGGGAAATAACAAAATGCTGTAATAAGGATACAGGATGACACATTGTAACAATGAGATGTACAGGACACTATGTTTAAAATGAACTTTGCAACTTCATGGGTAGAAATTTGAGGAGGTGGGGAGGCAATTGATGATAGGAAAAAAAAACAAAGGAGGATGAAACAATGCTTGATGTATTCATTACCTTACTCATGTGACTATAAACTCTCTGTACATTATCTTTACAATAAAAATATATTTATTTGTTATACTGCTTAGTGAAATTAAGGTTACCAGAAATGCAATGATAAAATAGTTTGCAAATGATAGAACACAGTCAGTAAGTGTGGTTTACCTGATTCTAGTGGAGAAAAACTTCAGATGTGAAAATTCTTGGTTTTTCTCTTAAGTGCTTACATATTGGACCTACTCAAGTGATGAGGAGGAATTATATTATATATAAGAATTATATTCTTTCATTTAAGAGTTTTTGCAGAATCCTCACACAAGTGGGTCATCCCGTTAATCCTAGTTACACAGAAGGCTAAGATCTGATAATCACCTTTCAAACCATACGGAGGAGACAGACTCAGAAAACATGTTTTTCATTTAAACTGAAATGAATAAATAAACCTGAAGGAAGTGGAGGTGTTGTGGCTGAAATAATAATGTACCAGCCTTGAAATCAAGAGCTGGAGAAGAACACAAAGCCTGAATGCAAGCCCCGGCATTGAAAAAAGAATTAAAATAGTAAAAGTAGTCAAAGCATATTTTGGTGACAATTAACATTTAAGAGCAAAGATACCAAATTGATCCTTATTATAAGTCCAAATAAAACAAGAGGCCAGTGGAAAAGTCAACTTCTTTCTACTATTACTTCCCAATGGGATTCAAGGCGAAGTTTCCTCAAAATAAAAACTTCCTGCCTCCTGTTTCCATGACCCTTGATTACAGAAAATTTAATATTCGATCAGCTTTCAAAAGATCAAAAACAAAATTATTACTTTCCTGCATGAATTTCCTAGAATTTCCCTAACACATGTAATGCATTCCAAGCAATAAATAATTTCCTCACTCAACACCTCTGAAAGAATCATTCCCTTCATAGTTAATGAAAGGTGTTAGTTTCTCCAGAGTACAATATTTTACTTTCCTCATGTCTACCGGTTACTTAAGTTCCATTCTGTTTTCTTTGTATTTTTCAAGCTCTGTAAATAGTGTGATAATTTCTAAGCCTACACACAAGTAAAGATGATTCTATCAATATAGTCGCGTATGAGAATTTAAGGAAGTAAAAGGTACAATTCCAGAGTAGTACTGCTAAATTATTTTCTTTATAAACACATAATCATTACACGAGTGGCCATCTTCTTTGTCTGCATGAATTTAATAAATACACAAAAGGAATTAAATTTAGATTTTACAGAAATCTCAAATCCAATTACCCAGATAATAGCTCAGGTTTGTCAAAAGGAAGAGAAAAATGTAATCTACAGGGTAAAGACAAACAAAAATAAACAGGACTGCATGTTTCTTTGATAATAAATAGTGAAACTTATGTGGTCTCCAGTGACATTATTTCCAAATGAAACTCTATTTATTTAAGCCTATATGGTATAGAAAGTAGTTAAAAATCAATATTGTTGTAACAATTGTTTTCTTAAAAAAATCATCTATTTAGCTTTGTTCAGCAGGTGTGGAGTAAGCACTCTTTCTTGCAATCCTTAGAAATAACACAACTACCATAGAACCATTTAAATTACCATTGTTACATCACTACTTGATTCTAATATTTAAAGAGGAGAACCTTATAAGCTACTTTTTATTTTCCATTATATTTTATTTTGTTATAAAGGTCTTGTAAGGAGGGTGTATAGTTACATAAATAAGGTAATAATTGTAATCTTGTTGAACATTTTTATCTGCTATATTTTACTCCTACTATCCCTCCCCACTCCACTTTACCCCCTCTCAAACATGTAAAGTTCATTTCCAAAACAGTGCCTGTGATTATCATTGTGGAATTGGATGACAAGTTGAAAAAGTAAACTACTTTTTTAAGATGGAAAAAGAATTCAATATATATCCTACAAAACTTAGAATTGTGAAGTAAGGGGTGGGTTGGGTGGAAAGGCTGAGAATAGTAAAAGGGCTGACATTGATCAAGACACACTGTGTTCATAACTCCTTTATTGAATGGCATCTCCTTTGTACAGCTACTTTCAAATAATTGATATAAAAATAAATAAATAAAAGCAGTATCTATTATGTTTACCTCAGTGCTAAAAATTGCAAGTGTAAACATGAACAAGGCATATACAATAGAGTTATTACAGTTTTAATAAATTACATATACATAATTATGGCTAGATATATAAATAGGATATACAAATAACCAGAAAGCAAAATAATTAAAGGCAAATGATTCATTTTATTTGTTAATTTCTATGTACAATATTCATAACTTTCACAACTACTCTGGAATTTTGATGAGAAGTCTCTTTTTTTTTAATCAAGCAAGTACACATTGGTGACTCATCCTGTCATTGAAAGAGACACTTCATTTATCAAGATGGCATGAACTCAAGATACTTGTTAGTTAATAAAACAGAATTTGTGAGACTATTACTGAAGCAATAGGTCTTATAAATATGAAATAATATTATACATAACCATTAACTTCATTGGACTATACTTCCATATGTGCATAGAAGATGGTGTAACAAGAAAATAACATTTTAACTGAAATAATTCAGTAATGCACAAGAGTGTAATGAAAAAACAATAGATCATGTACAGGCTAAGAGTTGAAAAACATGATACTATCCATTTACAGAACATTTGTTTGGTTTTGTTTTCTTCTTTGTTGTGCTTTGTTTTTTGATAAAGAAAAATATCTGCCAACATAGGGCAAAATAATGAATATCAAGCTATTACCACATAAAAATAACTTTACATCAAAATATATTTTTCTAATCTCTACTTAAGAATAAAAGTTTAAAACCTATTGTAGTACTATTTTTAAAAATACAAAATGAAATAAAAAATAGTGGATATTTTACAGAAGGGATTGGCTATTGGATTTAAATCTGCAGAATAATCTGAGAATATTGAAAAATTAGTTCTGCTGAGGAATTCTGAGTTTCTTTCATTCCTCACTATTCAGTTGTTACCTACGTATATATACTATATTATATATATTATATCCCACATAAATACTCCCACATTCATTTATCTTATTACTTTGACTTTTTCCATTCATTTCCATTTTTTTAATTTTTCAAATTAAAAAACCCTGAATTATAGCTGGGACTCAATGGCTCATGCCTGTAATCCTAGCCACTCAGGAGTCTGAGATCTGAGAATTGTGGTTCAAAGCCAGACTGTGCAGGAAAGTCCAGGAGACTCATTTCCAATAAACCAATACAGAACTGGAAGTGGTGCTGTGGCTCAAGTGGTAGATTGCTCACCTTGAGGTCAAGAGCGAAGGGCAGTGACCAAGCCCAGAGTCCAAGTCCCATGATCCACCAAACTATAAATAAAAGAAGCATGAATGGGAATAAGCATTTCACTTATGTAACCAACAGATTATATCAGTGAGCTGAAAAACTCAGTTCGGAGATAATGGGAATATAAATTCTCTTATGTCTAAAATGATGAGGGACCAAAGGAGGATGTCAAATATTTCTTCTGAATGATCACATCCATATTGAAGTTTAGAGATATTGAATGCTGCTGAGGAAAGAAAAATGTGCACAAAAAACTCTTCATGTTTAAACAGGATTGTTTTCCTTAATTAACTGAACTGTCATTCACTTTATCTCCTCTCCACTGCTTTTTCCAGTTCATTCACCTAAACTAATTCTTGGCAAGGGTATAATACATGTCAGTTTCTAGGACTTTAATTCACAAATTGAGAAAGTATAGACTAAAAAGATGACTAAGTTTGTGCTTGTTTTGCTTTCTTCATCTTTTAAGACCAGTTCAGGAACTTCTTTCAATGAAGATCTTCATCTGCCCACTGCCAGAGTCATAGAGGCCTTCCAAGGAAGACCCTTATTCCAATTCTACTCTCTGCCCTGAGTACAATGGTTAAGTACTTTGAACGCTTGCCACAGCCTTTCTTAAGAACAGCATTCAAATGTTAACATATTTATTTCAATAACTGTTTTTCAAATGAAAATATTGTTACCAAATTCATCATTAAGTTAGCTTCGAGTGATAACAAACAAAAAAAAAATAAAGTGAAACTTTGCTTTTCAGCTGCAATATTATGTTTCTTTTCTATTTAACTTTCATAAATTGGCATCCATTATTTTTTGAAGATTTTTTTAAATATTTAAAACTACTCTTCTGTCCTCCCTTGTCCAGTGTGCCACCTGTCCGGCCTTATAATATCTGCATATATCTTTGGGGTAGCCATCTGCCTTTTACTGGATTCTATTTTTCCTCTGTAAGTCTATTGCTTTTCTTGCTTGTTTTCCTGTCTCTGTTGAGAAATACCTTGGAGCATTTAAAAATGTCTCTCCAAATTTGGTAGAACGCATGGCATATATTTAAGAGCTTGGTATATTTTTATTTAAAAACCAATTGTTTCAGCATACAACTTATACCCAATAGAGTTTCTTGGCTCCAACTTCTAATCCTGGATTTAGAAATTAATGACTACGGAATAGAGGACAGTATAGCAGAAATAATTTCTTGATTCTCAAGTAAGTAATATGTCCTGTACCTGTTGTTCCTTTATTAGGAAAGTATAATGGCTAGGTACAGGACACTGGCCTGACATTCCCACTCAGCAGCACAAAGAGGATAGCCCAGGCCAGCCTAGATTGAAATGCAAATGGACTCCAGTTATGGTTCAATTGACTAAGCACCTGGCTATCAAGGAAGTTCAACATCCAGTATCACAGTACCCAGTACATCAAGTGCAGTACCCAGTAAAACGGAAAGAAAATATATGTCTTATACTCTTAGCCATAAGCAATTTTACCACAGAGTTTAATTGGGAATCGAGAAATTCAGAATGAATTTGTTTTGTTTTGTTTTCTTGATCTTTTAAGATCAGTTGGTGTAGCTCTTTCTTTAGGAACTTCATCTGCCCTGTGTGAATTTTTGTATCTATGTCACTTTAGGAAAGCAGTGTCAACTTCATGTTCCACGTGTTAATTGTGAAAATAAGTATTGCTTTGGAATTGTTTTTTTTTCTTTTTTTCTTTTTTTTTCTTTTTTTTTTTTTTTTTTGTTCAGTCATGGGGCTTGACTTCTGGGCTTGGGATCTGTTCCTGCAGTCTTCAGATCAAAGCAAGTGCTCTACAACTTGAGCCTAAGCGTCACTTCCGGTTTTCTAATTATTTTTATTGGAGATAAGAGTCTCACAGACTTTCCTGCCCAGGTTGACTTTGAACCGTGATACTCAGATCTCATCCCGTTGAGTATCTATGATTAAAGACATGAGCCACTGGTGCCCAGCTTATTGTTTAGAATTTTTCATCAGCATTTCTATATAGGAAATATTCATTTGTCAGTTATTTATATTTTGAAGGCTGCTTCACTTCTTGAAACACTGCTGACAATCTGTTCTTTTCGTAAATAAGTTTGTTATGTGAAAATTCATAGTGATACACAACATATTAGTTGTATTCATGAGTATGAATACACTATGTATGCACAAGGTCATTGGAGATGAAAACTTTTCAAAATAGTGTTAGAACACTTAGATTGTGTGAATAATTCCATGAGTAAATTTTGTAGAATGAAATGTCCATACACTGTCAATTAATAAATAATACTTGGTCTGCTTTAGCTCAAAAGATGAGTCATATATTGTCTCTTTACTACATCTATATATGTTATAAACTCAAGAACATGTTTATATTTATGTGTCATTCCAAAGGACAGAATTAGTTTCTGGAGATAGGGAGTTCAATTTATATCTAATCATGATACAAAATATTTTTATGTTCATTGTATTATCTACAAGACAATGAGAAGTTCCTTATAATAATTTCACTAAGCATTTCTGCTCTGCCTGTGGGTAAAGACAAACTATTAGAATATTATTCACAAGCAGGAAATCTTGCCCTGCTAAGAAATGATTCAGTCTTCCTCAGATCTGATTTGTTTTTATTTTCCATGAGAATGACTTAAAGTAGTCTTTTGGAATCAGTTTACTTTGTAAGCCATGAATAATATATTAGAAAGAACTAGGTAAGAAAAGCCTTGAAATAAATTGTGATCATTTTACTTTTAAAGTCACCAAATATTTAGTGCTAGGTATATAGTTGAATTAAGTCACAGTGTTGAGTGTCTTAGCCACTTATAAAAGGAATCCATTTCCTATCTTGTGTGTTTGAAGGCATTTTATCTTTTCTTAGGGAAGGAAAGAAAAGGGCAATTTAAACAGAAGATGAAAATCCTGCTGATCTGGCCAGACAGAATTAAAGAATTAATTTCAAACATTTCTGAGTTTTCCTATTCAATATTGAATATCAAATTCTTGAAGATAAACGAGGATTTGAGATGAATATGGTTAAGAGTAAAGTGTTTTGTTCCTCTTTGCAATTCTAAAGAATATGTTGTGTCTCACAATGCCTGTTTTCAGCTTTATGAGGTGATGGCATTTCAGTGGTAACAATCTGGGTGTGCTGCCTGTGAAAAGGTTAAATGCAAAAACTAAAAGGTTTTACAAGAAAATAAAAACCTGTTGATGTGATGAATAATATTAATTGATTTTCGTATATTGAACCAGATTTGCATCCCTGAAATGAATTCTGTTTGATCATTGTGTATGATTTTTTGGATGAATTGTTGAAGTCGATTGGCCAAAATTTTATTGAGAAGTTTTGCATCAATGTTCATCAGAGAAATGGGTCTATAGTTCTCTTTCTTTGATGAGTCCCTGCCTGGTTTGGGATGAGGCATATGATGGCTTCATAGAATGTGTTCGGTAGTGAACTTTCTCTTTCAATTTCATTGAAGAGTTGGAGGAGTATTGCTGTGAGCTCTGCTTTGAAGGCCTTGTAGAATTCCGCTGTAAAACTATCTGATCCTGGACTTTTCTTAGCTGGGAGGTCTCTTATTACTGTTTCTATTTCAATGCTTGATATGGGCCTGTTAAAATGGCTTAACTCATCTTGGTTTAGTTTTGGCATGTCAATATTTACTAGGAAAAAGTCCATTTCTGGCAAGTTCTCAAACTTATTAGCATGAAGTTTTGAGAAGTATTCCCTTATAATGTTCTGAATCTTGGTTGTTTCTGTGTTAATGTTTCCATTCTCATCTCTGAGTTTATTTGGGTGTGTTCTCTTCTTTTTCTGATAAGATTTGCTAAGGGTCTGTCAATTAAGGACCTCTATGATGAAAACTTTGAAATCTTGAAAAAGGAAATGAAAACAGAACTTAGAAAATGGCAAAACCTCCCATGCTCCTGGATTGGAAAGATTTACATCATGAAAATGGAAATACTTCCCAAGGCTATCTGCAAATTCAACGCTATACCTATCAAAATTCCAACCTCATTCTTCAAGGAAATACAAGAGGCAATCCAAAAATTTATATGGAACAATTAAAGACCCCGAATAGCATAAACGCTGCTCAACGGAAAGAACACTGCTGGAGCAATATTCCAAACTCTAATATAAAGCCATAGTAATTAAAACAGCTTGGTACTGGCATAAGAACAGACCTCAGGACCAATGGAATAGAATTGAAAAAACCAGAAATAAATCTACAGACCTAGAGCCATCTAATCTTCAAAAAGGGAGCTAAAAAAAATAGAATGGAAGAAAGACAGCCTCTTCAGTAAATGGTACTGGCACAATTGGTTAACTACTTGTAGAACACTAAAGCTAGATCCTTACATATCCCCCTGCACCAGAATCAACTCCAAATGGATCAAAGACCTCAGAGTCAAAGCAGACACCTGAAAACATTACAGGATGGAATAGGAGAAACCATAGGTCTCCTTGGTGCAGGCCGATATTTTCATAATAGAAACCGGGAAACACAACAAATCAAAGAAAGGTTGAACAAATGGGACTGCATGAAGTTGCAGAGCTTCTGCATGGCAAAGGACATAGCTTACAAGATCAATAGAAACCCCACGGAATGGATGATCTTCACTAGCCATACAACAGACAAGGGTCTCATATCTAAAATATAATTGGAACTCAAAAAATTATATCCCCCAAGAACAAATCCTCAAAGAAACAACTGCCCAATAAATAACTGGGCTTAAGACTTAAAGAGAAACTTCTCTGAAGAAAAAAGAAGGATGGCCAATAGACACATAAAGAATTGCTAAACCTCCCTAGCCATAAAAGAAATGCAAATCAAAACAACATTGAGATACCACCTCACTCCAGTTAGAATGGCAAAAATTAAGAACTCTAACAACAACAGAAGCTGGATGGGATGTGGACAGAAGGGAACCTTATTTCATTGTTGGTGGGGGTGTAAAGTTGTTCAACCACTTTGGAAAGCAGTATGGCGTTTCCTCAAAAGATTCCACATAGAGCTCCCCTATGACCCAGCAATCCCACTTTTGGGCATTTACCCAAATGTTTACAAACAAGACCACACTAAAGCTACCAGCACAACTATGTTTATTGCAGTATTATTTATTATAGCTAAGATATGGAACAAACCCAGAAGCCCCTCAGTTGATGAATTCATCAAGAAAATGTGGTATATATACACAATGGAATTCTATGCCTCCATCAGAAAGAATGACATTGCCCTATTTGTTAGGAAATGGAAAGGATTGGAAAAATTATATTAAGTGAAATATGCCAAGTCCAAAGAAAGATAGGTCCCATGGTTTCTATATATGAGTCAAGCAGAAAACGTCAGATAATGTGATGTAAGGAAAATGAACCCTTAGTTATGTATTGTAATGTTTTTTCTTTCATGCATTTGTTTCTAATGCATTTATAAGATTATTTCTTTGTTGCTTTGTATGTCCCTGCCCCACAGTATAATCCCTGCTTTCATTGTATTTGATGTCGGTATAATATCATTAAACAAGTCGTTTAAGGATACAGGTGGACCTGTTGCAACAATGAGAAGTACAAGTTGTCATGTCGAAAACGAATTTTACAACTTTGTTGTGGGGGGGGACTGTGAGGGGTAGTGGGGGGGGGAGGCTGGGAAGGGAAGTGAAGTGTAAACAAAGGAGGAGGCTGCAATGCTTGATAAGAAAAATACTCATTATCTTGCCCATGTAATTGTAACCCCTCTGTACAGTATGTTCACAAAAAATAAAAATTAAAATAAAAAAAAGAAAGATAAAAGAAAAAAATGAAAATAAAAACCTGTACGCTAGGAGCATTATATCTTCCACACTGGGGGAACATGTATCTGTTATTCCTTCCCTTATTTTGAAATTCAGAAAAAAATCCATAAGAAGAGGATTACTATGTCATAGATACTTTAAAAACTTGATATCAAACATTTGATTAATCTTAATTTTTTGTTACATAAGAGATAAATAGCCTTTATTTTATCTTATTTTTCCTTGTAGATAGCAATACAAATTGAGTGAGATAATGAATGTCAGCCGTTGGAAAATTAGAACTTAGTTATTGACTCCATATAAAATCCTCTACATCTTAAAAGAAGACATACAAAGAGACATTTGTTGTTCTTCTGGCAGTAAGTACACCATTCCTTGTAGAGCAATCCCCAACATACAAACTAAATGTAAAATAAAGTAGTTTGGGTAATAAATTGATTTGCCAATACTTATTTGTGGAGAAATTGTTTAGGTGAATGCTATGAGAGATATAAGCTTCAAAGTATATCAGCATACATTTAGAATGCATAATTAGAACTCAAATGCATAAACTGAACTGCTGCTACAGAGTGAGGTTGAAAGGTAACAAGTAGGGGTTAGAACTTGAGGTGTGCAAGGAACTATACAAATGGAAGAAAGGCTTATATCCAAGACGTGTAAAAGCATTGAATGTATGCAGTAAAAATCTTGTTGATTTAGAGGAAAATATTTAAAAAGAACATAATTTGAAGAAATACTCTAATTTTGAGAAAGTTTAGATTTGAGAAAAATAATTTAAAGTATAACTGTAGGGAAGATGGATATTATTTCCATTTTTTGAGAAAAGTATTTCTTCAGGTGAGTAGAATAGCAAATGTCACTTGGATTTATATTTTACTGAAGAAATGTGATCATTCAGTTGACCCTTCACGTCTCATTCTGAATTCTCTGCTCAAAGAATTTATAAGAACTGCATTGAGAAATTCTTTCTAGTGGGTATGACAAGCACTATGCCTTCTATAAAGTATTACATCCATTTAATAGTCAACAAAGAAGAGTATATGAGACCTATGTTTCACCAGCACAGGAAAGAACTTGAGCCAGCAGAGTTTGGAAATATGGAAATTCATGGGGAAACATTTAATTCATCTTTAAAGCCAAAGATAATGAGTTATATGTGTTTAATTATGATTAGGTTTGAGAATATCAACAGTTATAAAATCCAATTTCCTAGAGGCTAATATCTGCATTCAAGAGAGAGGATTGTAAATTAATAAAATTAAAAGTAGCTTCCTGTCATTAGTGGTGTATGCTTGTAGTTCTAGCTATGGAGGTGGTTAAGAGTTAAGAATCATGGTTAAAACCTAGCCTGGGCAATAAAATCTGTAAGACACCAAAATGCTGAAGTGGAGCTGTAACTAAATTCAATAGCTAGCCTTTATGAAAAAAATTAAAAAAGAAAAAAGAAACACAGAAATGACCCTGAGTTCAGCTTCAGGCCCTAAGTCCTGATACAAAAACAATTTAAGTACACGCAGACACACACACACGCACACACACACACACACACACACACACACACACACACACACACATACTCAGGGACAAACACACACAACTAGTTTCTTTATATCAATGATGTCCTTTAGCAATCTCCAATGGCCACAAATCCCATAATAAAAATGATTGGCATTGTTTTCATGTCTAGATTATCTCCATATGTTCAAATAGATGAAGAAGGCAATCCAAAAATCAGGTTAGCTTCTGCTCACAAACTATCACTTTTCAAACTTCTAAAAGTTGCTGCACGGTCTTTGCTGACAACTTCCTATTCACACCCATGATGAAGTATGCTAATCATAAAAAATATACCATCCTTTTCTAAAAACATGATAGATAAGTTTCCCTCTACCATAGGATGAAAGCTGAGGAAATAGAAATGATTAAAGTGACTTGATGGAAGCCTGATTTACCCAGGATGACAAAGCCTTGGGCCACTCTGTACCTAGGGTTAACAGTCACTATATTGAAAGTGTGTGGGGTGGAGTGGGGAGGGGTGACTTTGCTGGTCCTAAGACGAACTGAAGCCTAATCACAATCTGTGAGCTTTGCATGTTCAAAGTTTGTTCTGTAGCACTGGAGCCCAAGTTCCACTTCCAAGTTTTTGGTGTTATTGTGAAAATACCATACAGAGGGGTTACAATTACATGGGCAAGATAATGAGTACATCTCTTATCAAGCATTGCTGCCTCCTCCTTTGTTTCCTTTTCCCATTCCTTCTCTGGTCCCCTACCCCCACATCCCCACCTCCTGGCAAAAAATGTGAAATTCGTTTTTTGGCATAATGACTTGTACATCTCATGTTGAAATGGGTCCACCTCTATCCCTATTTAAAAGATTTGTTTTTTTTTCCTTTCCCGTCCAAAAATTATACCAATATCAAATACAGTGAAAGCAGGGGTTATACTGTGGGCAAGGGACACACAAAGCAACAAAGAAATCATCTTATAAATATGTTAGAAACAATCGCATGAAAGAAAAAAAAAGCATTTGAATACTTATCTTGGGGTTCATTTCACCTAACATCAACTTATCCGCTGACCTTTTCTGCTTGACTCAGACATATACCAGTTATAGTAAATATGGGAAAGCATGGGATCTATGTTTCTTTGGGCCTGGCTTACTTCACTTAATGTAATTTTTTCCTAGTCTTTCCATTTCCTAACCTTCCCATCGAATAATATTTTTTAAAACTTTGGCTTTTTCCCATTTCCATTGAATAATATACTCCTGATATATTCTATAACGTGTTTGTCAAAAAAGCTCAGGAGAGAAACATTCGATTTCTCAGTATAGGCAAACTATGAGATGATGATATTGTAATGATTTGATTCATTTTAGTATAACACAGACATCCTTTTATAAGTTTTCATTGGTTTTTCAGGTTTACAATTATCTTTCTCCTGTTTATAAAGGTAACAACGGTGTGACAATGTTTTTAATGAAATTCTCACGTCTCTCCAACATATACCATCATGATTCTGTCTGTGGAAAGACATTCAACTATGGTGCTCAATTTTCATTTTCTCTGACTGTCAACAATGTGATGTGATTCATGTGTGAAGGATTTTTAAATTGAAGTATTCTTAGAAACATTTAGGAGAAAGAGTGTTAATTCTAGCTCATTAGCTCTTTAATTGGTAGGCAGAAATGTGAATCTGTGTTTTGACTCTCTACTTCTGATTTTTGGCATGGTCAAGAAAAGGGTAATTGTGTGATATCATGATGGCGAGAACCAGGGCACCTATTTCTGTATTTTATTTGAATAATAGGAATTCTAGAAATGTTTTTGCAACATAGTTGAGACATTATAAAATGCATATATTTTATTTTCATAACAGTATATGAAAGGAAAGCCTCCACACATATTTGAGTATATCTTCTGATTTTCAGATCGAGAAATCACTTGACATATTTGCCTGTTGCCTGTTATGTATGTGCCTATGCTGATACTCTTCAAGAGAAACATTAATGGGTGACAGAAACAATATCAGAATATCAACTTATTTGATTATGTAGCTTCCTTTTTACTTTCCTTCCTGCCTTCCTGACTGACCTCCCCTCCTCCTGCTCACCCCTCCTCTTTGTTTTTGGCTACTTGTGGCTCATGTTTTGTGTTATCTCAAATGCTTGAACACGTGATTAAAGGTGATTTGTCACATCTTTTCATTCAAAACTGCTTCTATCCTCATGTTGTCCTTTTATTGTCCTCTTTTCACTCATTTTTAATATATTTGTTTAATTTTGTTACCTTATCAAAGGCCATGTCTCAAAATTTTATCACAATCTGAGCTCTTACGCATTAGGACGTCAACATAGAAGTTCAGAGTGAACAGTGAGTCTATAACCTAGAATTTCAGAGCAACCCTCCCTCGGCATGCTTTTTGTTACATGTGGACCAAGTTCCCATCTGGATTCAAACTTCAAACTTCAAACTTCAATTTTAGTTTAGTTTTTTTTTTCCAAAAGTTTTTCATGTTGTAGGTCAGTAGCTTCCTAATTCTCATAGTCTATGCTCTTTAGAATGAAGTAGTACCTGATTTGTGACCTTTGGGGTTTCTCTTCTTTCTTGACTCAGTCACACTAGAACCCATGTTCTGACTGCTGATTTGTTTACGAAGCAACATTGTGCCTTTGAATGTGCTGTTTCTTTATCTTAGAACCCATGTTTCTCTTCACCATCCTATCACTCATTTCCCTACTTGGTTCCCTTTTTCTGAATTCCCATCCCCTCCCCCCACCTGCTCTTCTGGCTCAGCACACATTAAGAGTGGCACTGTTTAAGAGGACATTACACACACACACAAACACACTCACACAGGCAAACACAAACATACACACATACACACACAGCATACATGCAATCCTTCCATGTATTGTCAAATATCTGCGTGGGGAGGGGGAACAGAACCATCCCACTTAGATAGCAACTAGATTGATGCAGGGTTCCAATGTTTTTCCAAAGGTTTCCCAGTACTCCTAAGTTCTCTGGATCTTACCCTTCCATACAGACATTCTTTGTTCATTCTAGTACTGACTTAAACGTTCTGAAATGCTGTGGTTTACAGTGAAGACATCACATTTGATTAGAGGCTATTTCAGGTGATCAGCACCTGCAATTTTCAACAGCTCAACATATTCAGATTGTGGTTCGATTTGACCTCTGTGTCCTTTACTTTCCATTTGGATCAGTGTAGAATACATCGCATGACTTCTCTTTTCATGTCTAAGGCCATGTCCACATATAGACAATTCAGGGTTATTTCTCTGTATCAAAGTCCTTAACTTATTCACAGTTGAGATACATATTTTTATGCCAAATTAGGAACCATATTTATATTTTCCTGTCATCCATAGACATTTTTGTCTGCCTTTGTACTAAACAATTAGAGTGTGTTTTAATGAATAGTGGACTTCAGACTGCTGGGCAAACATAAGAACCTAAGATCAAATCTCAAAACCATCAGTAAGTGGACTCATCCAATATTATAAGGGCTTGGATTTCATTAGGAACCAGATGATCCAAATTCTAAAACTAATTTTTGTGAGTTATGGGGCCTGATCTCTGGGCCTGTGTGCTGTCCCTCAGTTCTTCAGCTCAAAGCTCGTGCTACCACTTGAGCCACAGTGCCACTTCCAACTTTTTCTGCTTTTGTGATGCTGAGGAATCAAACCCAGGGCCTCATACATGCAGGGCTAACACTAAACCACTGAGCCACCTTCCCAGCCTTCAATAACATTTATTACTACATACATATCTTCACATTGAGAACAAACTATACTCATGGAAAGAGAAATAAAAGGAAGACTGAGGATAATAAGGTATCTTCTAACTCACCTGAATAATTGGAAATCATATCCTACTCTAAAAACTGAATGAAATTGTGAACTGTAGAATTTATTTAATGAAATTTGTGTATTATTTGTAATTTTTATTTTGCATTCATTTTACCAAGATTGACATTCTCTCTTTTTTTCCTTTATTTTTTTTAATATTTTGGGATGTTACAAAATAAAACCAGGACATCTTTGTCTTGAAGAATGGCATGAGATTCTGAAATGATTCACAACTAAAAATCTTCAGACTACAATACCACTTGTCAGAGTGAAAGATGATTCTGCATTTCAAGTAATATAGATCAAATTATAAGTGTTCTATTACCTGTAAAGTATAGAAATATTGAAAAATAAATGGAGATTGTACAAGGTATCATCTATATCTCTGCTCTTAATATTTTACCTTATAAAGAAGAGGAAAAACATGAAATAAATGGGCATGAAAAGGCTACTTATTAACAGCCTGGGAGTTGGTTCCTTCAATACTGAGTTAAATTGTTTCCACACTTATCATTTTCTTCACGGGAAAAATTTTAGAATTTTTGTTTCCAGTACATTTTCTAGAAATAAGGACAGAAATTCACCAAAGTTCACTCCATATGTAAGTGTCTTTTAATGAATTTAGTAAAACCTAAGTTTCTATTTTACATATGGAATTCATTTCAAAATTGGCCATAATTTTCATTTGCACTGAACATTGTATATATTCATGCACATTTACTTCATTTTCATTTGTCTGACTTTTGGTATTGCATTAGAAACAGCAAGTTATTATTACATTTTTCAGCAGGACTAACAAATAGCAAAAAATCTGCACTAAAATATTGTATACTGGTCCAACAACTAGATATATAATCCTTGACATTGTAGAATTTTATTTATTCTAGTTGTGTTATGGAGATAGTAATTGTGTGTAAGAGGGTTGGCTATTCATATATGTGTTCGTTCAATATCTTGTCCATCCCCTTATATTGATGCTGAATTTTACAATAACTTGAATTGAATTATCTTTCTCTTTTGTATCCATTTCTTTTTTGGTATTATGCAAACACACACACAAACACAAAACACACACACTCAAACACAGACACGAACACATACACTCATCCTGAATTGCAGCAACTATGCATCAATCCTTCCTGAAGAGCACCAGCCAAAACAGAGGCTCCTCATTGTTAAAAAAAATAGTGTGATAATGATAATTATGATTATATTTTTAAATTATTTATATCCCTTCATCCTCCATAAAAGCTCTCATTCCACACATGGGAGTTGTAATTCATTCTTGTGCCTACAATGCGTGATAAAGAGAATGCTGCTAAGGACTTGTTAATAAGTATAATAAGAGAATGATCTTACACCTGTTTACTTTTTCATTCCTAACAATCGCCTTCTTTCCTTCTCTACATTTTATTTTTTGCACTAGACCAAGACCATAACACAATATGTACCGGTGGACACCAATATCAAATATATGTTTGTGTGTACCCAACCTGTGCTTAATTTACCTACAAGTAACAATGATAACTGAAATTGACAAAAATATGCTGCAGTTTAAAAAGAATTGAGACAAAAATGTTGAGAATGTTGTAATTATAAACTTCCATGCTTTTGTAGAATGTATTCACCGTGTATCCTTTCTGATTTTACTTTACCAGTAGGATCTTCCTAACCCTTGTATTATTGAATATCACACCAGTAATTTTACTGAAACAGTGACTCTAGTTCAGAAGAGTGACAACCCCAAACTAGTTTTTTTTGCAGAAACCTCGATGTTTTTCCCTCACCATAAGCTTGAGTTCATACAGATATCTCTTATCATGATCTTCACATATTTCATGCTCTATTCATATATTGATTTGGTCTCTTTTTTGATCTGATTCTTTAATTTCCTGTTCTCAAATGATAATCTAACTCTCCACTGAGACAAACATACAGAAAGTTCTTTTTTCAAGTGACAAAATTTAATGTATTTCCAATTTGGGCACTGGAAATGAATCTGTATGTACAATTTAATTTTACTGATGGTCAGGGTTGCAAAAAGGTTGCAAACTTTTTATGGGATAAAGAGTTCTAGTTGACAGAATACTATATGTAGCTAAATTTGCTTATTTAAAAAGATTAAAACTTTGGCAATCATGATTACTGATTTTTTTTGCTAATCAATATGTTTGTTTTATAGTGCTTTATGAAAACAAATTGTGAAGTAAGTAAATGTTAAACAGGGATTTTTAAGACTTTCTGATCACAAGTTTAGCTCACTAGTTTGGAGTTACTTAGTGAGTCATCATAATTTTAATGTTTTAAATAAAACAAATTATAGATCTCTTCTTAGTTTTGCATGACGCTCATATTACAATTGAATTTGTATACTTCAAGTTTAACAAATTTCACATACCACTTGTAAACATATGAATAAAATCCTTCTTTTCTGTCTTTCTGTTTAGGTTTGTTCTTTAAAGCAAATGACTCAGATCAAATAGAAATAAAGCAGAGCTTTGAATTTTTAATAATGGGAATGGGAAGAGAGAAACTAAAATTTATTGAACAAGTACTACACTCCAGTCTATACGCTGAGTATCTCAAGTCCTCATTTTATAATTTACATGGTATATCACAGAAGTTTCCTTATTCAAATTTTATAGAAATTTAAAATTAGATTTATTGAGGATTATTTTAAGCTTCCCTTTGTCAAATGCATGGTAAAACCAGTTGCTCACCGACCATTTCCTTTCTTCCTTTCAACTACCTGAAAATTACCTATATTAGTGTTATTTGAGACATGTACAATGGCATAAATCCACTAATACTTTGACTCATTTGTATAATGTCCAACAACATCATCATGACAATTAAGATAGTATGGTGTCACATATAGTGGAATTGTCTTACACATTTGCATATCATCTACAATCCAGGCAATATAAGAATATTTATAAAAGATCAAGCAATGCTTCTCTCAGAAAATACTCATGGATAGTGCTACTGACTATACTATTTCACCAATTCTGAAATTAGTGATATAGGTAATTCCATTGACAAGTATCAGAAATCCACATAGAATATTAAATTGTAATCATTTTGTGGAGACACAGATTTAGAAGGTATTTGAACAGATTCTGCATATTCTGCTAAATGCTTCCTTATAAAGGCTTGCTCTCTCACCTCTTTTCTTGATCCACCAAGATTCCTTTATTTCATGGAACAGGCATGGGAAAAGCTAATTAACTGGTGATCATGAGAGGGCCAAGAATAGAACTTAGGTTTCTAGGACATCTAAAATCAAGTTTTTTGAGGTTGGGAGGGGTTAGCAAGAGAGAATCATTGGCAGAAAGAGATGATTTCTTTTTTTAAGCAACTCTAAATTATGTTTTATAAAACCTTATACATCTCAATCAGTGTAGATTTTAACATCTTGGAAGCCAGCTCCCATGAATGTCAGAGAGAATTTGCTAAAATTATATGACGTTTTATGCAATGCTCTGAATATTCTTTTTCCTCTTTGAGAAACAATGCTTGTCATTTCCTGTTTGGATTCTTTTATTTAGAGGTTAATTTTTTTTTTACCAGGAATCTACAAATAGTAGCCTATGGTCTTTGTATTGTAATGTGATCTGGAGCTAAGAATAGATCACTAAGGCTTTAAGTGATGGAAAAAAATAGACAAATAACCAAAAGTACTAATTATTCTAAACTATAGGGAATCCATATCTCTTAATACATTTTACCATGCCCACCTTTATCCTCTTACATGTTGTCTGTAGCTGCGTTAGCACCACAAATTGATACTCAATTGTAAATAAGAGACTATGTGGTGTGTAACCCTGGAATTTTTACAATCTGTCTCCTTGTATGAAAAGCTCATTGGCTCTGCACTCTGTTCTCTTCTCTTTTCACATCATGCAATGCCTGAATAACCACCTGATGCAGGGTTCTTGTCTCTATGTTTATGATTGCTTGAGTTTTCGCTTAGAACCTGCACCAACAGAAGTCCAGAATAGATCGTCTTTGCTTAAGACATTTTCACACTATATTCAAAAAATTATGACCTTTGAAATAACTTCCCAATTTAGTAAAAATTTAGTAAAAGCATTCACTTTCCTGTTTAAAATATAGTAGCTATTTTGTAAGTAAGAAATTCTTCCCCTAAAAATGTATGCCCTTATATGATATTATTCACAAGTCTGGGTTGGTCTGGGAGGTGACTTGGTTTTTTCTTGTTCTAACTTTGCTCATCTATACTATTTCTTAACATGCTTCTTAGCATTGATGAACAATTAATTGGTTATTGCTGACACCTAATATAAACCACATTTAAAATTATTGGTAAGCTTGGTGCTGTTGCCTTCCCTGCCTAAAATACCTCAGAAAATTCCTCTAGCAATTTCTAGACACAAAGAGAGAAACTAGTTGATGGGAGAATGCTGAATCAAGCCTTCAAAATGGTTACTTGTTCTTAACTGGGAAAGCTTAATTAATGTATGCACTTTCCTCTATTAATTTCCCTAGTTCCAATACTGCCCAAATTCATAAAATTTTGGAATTGAAGTAATAAGCATAACAAGATATTGAAAAATTATATTGATTGCCAATTTGATATTTCCGTTCATAAATTTACAAAAAGCCCTCAATAGATTAAAGACCTCTGCTTATTTAAAAGAAACAACACAACATATGAAAATCCAGAATGGGCCCAAAGAAACATAGGTCCCATGGTTTCCCTTATTTGCAATATCTAGTATATGTCTGAGTCAAGCAGAAAAGGTCAGATAAGGTGATGTTAGGGAAATGAACCCTAAGATATGTATTCAAATGTTTTTTTTTTCTTTCATTGATTGTTTCTAACATATTTATAAGACTATTTCTTTGTTGCTTTGTATGTCCCTCCCCCACAGTATAACCCCTGCTTTCACTGTATTTGATGTCAGTATAATTTGTGGAGGGGAAGGGGAAAAACAAATCGTTTAAATAGGGATACAGGTGGACCCATTGCAACAATGAGAAGCACAAGTCGTTATGTTTAAAATGAACTTTACAACTTTGGTGGGGTGGCAGGGAGGATTGGGGAGTGGGGGGCAGGATGGGAAGGGATGGAAAGGGGAAAGAAAGGAGGAGGCTACCATGCTTGATAAGAAAGGTACTCATTATTTGCCCATGTAATTGTAACCACTCTGTTACCATATTTCACTATAGATAGATAGATAGATAGATAGATAGATAGATAGATAGATAGATATAGATATATGACCAATTCACAAGGAAACTGGGATAAAGATCTATTTGTAATGCTTATGAGACAAAATAATACTTCTTAAATGAAGCATTGTACAAAGAGTTTGCAATTCACATGCCAGGTTATGAGTATAATGCTTCTCAATCCATGACACTCCTTCCATTGTTCTCCCCACATTTTCTCCTCCAATCCCCCTCAGGTTACACAGTTAATTATTACATTAAAAGGTAAAATAAATATAATGACTGCATTTACAAAAAAATCCAGAATTGGAAAATATTTTATGACATATTCAAGGCATAAACCAAAAACAGGAATGTGCTTGTTTAGCTATGAGAGAATATTATTTATATATATGTAAATCTTTATTATACATTCTGTTTATACCAGAGTTTGAGTGTTTTTGAAAATAAAATGTAATCACAAAACAGTCTGTGCTCTCAGAGGCTTTACAGTTATTAAGAAATCTCATAAACTGATTCTTGTTTTGAATCTGTTACAGATCAAAGGGGTATGGAAAAAGACAGAGAGAGAGGCAGAGAGACAGAGAGAAAAGGGAGATGATTGAGGAAAAGTGACAAAGACCATAGTGAGAAAAGAGTTGAGAAGGAGAGGAAGAGAGAGTGTACTAATTTGGGAAAAATTAGAAATTTGTTTAATTCAAATTTATGACTTCTACTGAAAGATAATAATCTATCATTCTGACAGTTTTATAAAGCTAATAGAGTATTTCTTTTGGAAATCCAAAACCTCCAAATTCTATAACAAACCTGCTATGAGCAGTTAAGATTATGAGCACTATTTCGCAGAAAACATAAATTGAAATCCAGACACGTAGTCTAATTTACACCAGCTAGTAAATGCTAGAGTTCAGAATTTGAAGATTCAATAGAATCTCTGTTGTAAATCAGCATAAGATGCTTCTTTGTCAGCAAAGTAATCAGGTAATTTGTTTTTGTCACAAATTACTGTAATTTCTTAATTAATTTTGGAAATATACAACATGAAACTGTACATTTTAAAAATATTTTCCATAGCCATCAAGGTTTTTAAACTAATCTGAATGATGGTATATGAGAGTACCAGTACTATAATGCACTTAGGATATCAGCAATGTTTTATTTTGAACTAAGAGATAGTATGTGATACATTGATATACTTCAACATGACTGATGAACACAGAAAAGATCAATTAAATATGGCTTTCCTTTTCCTCAGATAAAGTTACTTTTCCGAAAAGCCTATTAAATATTACCACAAGTAGTATGATTGAGGAGAGTGATGCAAATTTATTATTTCATTCTGAAGTGGAGAGAATAGGTCTGGCCAGAGACATCTTGACAACATGGAGAATGGTAGGATCTGGCCTCTTGTTTTCATGTTGGAAGAAGGAGAACTCCCTGCCTCCTAGTTGGTGTGCAACCTTGAATTCCTGGAGGCAGAGGCTGGAATGTAAAGGATAGGTTACTAAACCTGTCAGCCCAGTCTCTGGGACTGGGAATTTCCCGTGAATCTGCTCCTTGACCTGGACCAGCTCAGGTGCCTTTATATCAATTCGTGTGCCTCTGTATTTATGTCCTGAGACCTGGTTCCTGGCTCCTTGCATTCTTTGGTCACTCTGGAGTCCCACTTCAGCTCTCAATTGGAGCCTGAATTGGTTTGATGTTATTGGGGTTTTTTGGGGGGGAGTCCTGTTGTGTGGCCTGAACTCTGGGCCTGGGCGCTGTCCCTCAGCTCTTCAGCTCAAGGCTAGCGCTCTACCACTTGAGCCACAGCGCCACCTCCGGCTTTTTTCTTTTTTGCTTATGTGGTGCTGAGGAATCGAACCCAGGGCCTCAGGCATGCAAGGCAAGCGCTCTACCACTGAGGCAACTTCCCAGCTCTGATGTTATTGTTTTTGTTCTTTTGTTCCTCTCCAGCCTTCAAGGTTCAGTGTTAAGTATATTTGCCGCCTACTGGTCTTTGAGACAGTAATCCGCCATTCAGTCACTGGCTAATGACTGAGATTTAACCTCTCAAAATATGGCTTCTCAGTTTCTCACTGTATAAAAGTTCCTAAGAAGGAATAGACATTCAGTCTATGTATGTGATTCAGCAAATGCAAAATTAGGAAGCATAGTCAACCAGAAGATGAGGAAAATAAATCACTGGCTTGGATATGTTGCTTTGGAAATCAACACTGGCTAATTCAAACTCATGCCCAAATGAGTCTGGCCCCAAACAACCTTATCATTTGAGTCAGTGATTAAATTCATCTTCTGGTTAATAGAGATGCATGAGGGAAATTTGTGAGATTCCAGAAAGGCATGTCACTTATTTCTTACTTTTTCCTTACACTGAATGGGATAGTCAATCATTTTAAATGTAGTATGTAAAATATCAAATTCATGGGTTTATATTAAAAATGTCGTAGTTATGCTATTTTTGGAAAGAAATAAGATAATGTAAGAAATATAAATCAAGTATTTTAAAAATGTTTGAGCGACGAAAAAGAACTTGTCTAGCAAGCAGTATAGTATAGCTTAGATCAGACCCTCTAACTTGTTCTCTTTAGACATAACAAAAAAGAAGGATAAAAAGAAAGAAATGAAGAGAGATGGAGAGAGTGAGATGAAGAATTAAAAATGGACAGGTAGGAAGGAAGAAAAGAAGGAGGAGGGAGGGAGGGAGAAAAGACAAAAACAAGGTAGCTCTGTTAAATATGTATTAAAAGGATATGATATAAAGAGTTCAGAGGGAAATATCTTCCAGAAAATGTATGCTTTTATTTGGGAATGTTTTTCTACTTTCAATTTCTCTCCAGAATTCATGAATTATTCTTTTCTGTCTTCCCTCAATCATTATTTGCTTTTACTCTTTGTGGCAGGAAGTGTCCATTGTAACTCTACTTCCTCCATGCCCTTCCTAGCTGCTTCCACTCATGTGTAGTCTTATTTTCCATGATACCCTCCTGAACTATCAAGGCTGCATCTCTGAAAGGATGAATTTTAGTTCAGCTTGTTCGTTCCTTTTTTCCCAACTTAGACTTTACTCCACATTTTCACACTTTTATCTACAACTTACTGGGAGGTCTGTTTTCTTTGTTTCATCCATTTCTACCAAATTTACCTCTATAAGTTTCTCTCAAATCAGTCCCTGTGCCAGGCTAATTTAAACAATATCTGCTACTGTTATTGTTTACTCTTTATAGTACAGTTACTTAAATTAGCTTCTTTTTTAAAAATTGCCCTTATTAAGTCTATTTTCTACATAATTGACCAAAATTTCTGCCTCATCTGCATTCCTGACCTTTTATATATCCTGTTTAAATTCATTGTTGTTCACTCTGATTGAAAGAAGCAATTTTGCTTCATGTAGAAAACAAAGCCCTGAAATATTTCAGATTCAAATTTTCTCTGCAATACATTTCAGTTTATACCTCTGAAGTACTTCGTGACTGAAGTTACCAAATTGTTTCTAGTTCAATGAGAAGACATCATATGAGTGTATCCTGGAAGTAATATCTCAATGGCTACTTTTTTGGATTCTTTCTAGCATACTGCATAGGATCTATGTGAATAAAAAGGGGAGGGTAACCCAGGGTATGTAAAGCAGAAGAAAACAAGGAAAAAGATAATACTGACAAGAAATACATTCATTTCCTTACATCATTTTTAAAGATCCATGAAAATTTGAAAGATGCTTTATTTAACTAACAAGATACATAGTGCATACAGAATTATCTGATCATAAGAAATAGGGATCATTGTTTCAAAAGGTAAAATTATAATGAACAGGTGGATTATTTTTTTTTCTTTTGTCAGTAATGTGGATTGACCTCTGGGCTTGGGCGATGACCCCGCACTCTCGAATTCAATGCAAGCTTTCCACACACATCTACAGACATGTACATTTAATTGATCGTATAAAATCTAGAACATTTGTGAACTTTTGTGTTATTACTACAAAATTTAATCAGTACACAATAAAAATTAGATCAACAACATACAATGTGATTGAGACAACAAATATCTTAAAAATAAACAAAAACCTAAGAACAAGTGATGAAATTTTACAAGATTTATTTATTGTTTTGTATTTATGTATCAGCAGTAGTAGAGATTGAGCACTCTGTTTATATTTGGTTGTTTACTTAACAATATAGTATTCCTTATGAAAACACTTTCAAACAATTTTTATTTTCAACTTACTCCTTCCAAATCAAATTAAATCTGTATTCAGAATCTGTTTCTGTTTCCTTTTCCTGAATAGCCATCATTTTCTTCTGGTATATTGTAATCAGAAAACAATCTGTACATGAACAATGCGTTCTTTCTTCTGACTTCAAAAATGAAGGCCCAATTTAACTGATCATATACTCCAAATATTCCAGTTATCCTGCCTTTTTGTTGACAGCCATGAAACAAAAAGAGGTGAATGGAAATATAGGGGTCTACAATTAACAGAACACTTCATCCACTATCTCACATCTATTTTGCTGATGGAGACCCCTGAGTGCCGATGCAAAGTCATTAAGAAATGCAGAAAAAGGAGAGGGAGATGGATAGGAAAATCGAGAGGGAGAGGGAGCACCAAGCCAATAGGTATAGGTTAATCAGGCAGTGGGGTCCTCCAACGAGTTCAAAATTTGTTTCACTGGGAAAGGGAAACTGAAAACCCAGTAGGTTTTTATTAGCCATATATCAATAGTGGTTCTTCCTGAATGGAAAAAAGAGTATAATAGGGAGGAATATGAATATTTTTACCCTGAAATACAGCACATTCTTTTTTGAAATAAGTTGGAATGAACATTTAGATATTGTATTTTGATAAAGGATATTGTATATAGTGACATGTATTACTTTGTACATGAAATACATCCTCTCAAAGCTATATAAGTATCAAATAAACTTTTAGAAATATATGGATGTCCAGAATCAATTAATATTATCACATATGCTAAGAAAGCTATCTCAAGAGGTTTCTCCAATTTAATATGAATTTTGTTGATCCAATATCTTATCCCTTTTCAAACTCTAACCCTAACCCTAATTGGAACAGTGAGGTGAACCCTAATCCTAAATGTACCCAATTCATCCTCATGTAAATAGCAATACTGTGTTGAACATTTGTCCTCTTCTTCAGCCTGTTGTTCTCAGATTTACTTTTCAATTTTGTACTCAAATTTCCATTTCCCTAATCCAACTCTAATCCTTGACAGAATCCGGAGTAACCTTGATGATAATAGTAACCCAATCCTAAAATTAATGGAAAACACTCGAGTTTAGATACACCCTAACACTAAGAGATACTCATTGTCTTTGAAATGATTTGCAGTTTTCTCCAAATACTACATATTCCCTGGTTTGGACATGGAATTAATCCTGTACCCTGAATCTATCTTGTATCCTATTATGAATCATTAACCTCAAATCCTCATATCGTGAAAATACTATAGTTTCCACTCATTTTAACTTTTACTGAATTCCTATATCTCCAAAAAAATTTGCAGATTTACTTAAAATCAAGTCTATTGTCTAACCCTAACTAGATAACTAAACCTTACCAGAAACCTTACTTTAAATTTAACCCTATTGAACCCTGAATAGGAAAATTTGGAAAAACTCTGTAGTTTTTGTTGAATTCACACTTATTTTATTTGAAAGTGTTGGCAGAAAACTCAGTTTTATTCTAAAACTTACTCTTCCCTAACCCTAACTCTAACCTGAACTAGAAAAGTAACCCTAACCCTAGAACTAATTAACTTTGGATTCTAAAAGCCAAATGAATACATCAGGTTTGATTCATCCTAACCTTCATTCAACTCATATTTCTGAAAATAGTTTATGGTTTTACTCAATTTATTGCCATTTTTCTAACCCTAACCCTAACCGGAACATTGAGGCTAACTCTAACACTAATCATACCCTAATCCTAATATTATTAGCAGTGTCCTATTTCACATTCATCCTAATTCTAACTAGATTTGTTATTCTAAGATTTACTTTCAGTTTGACCCTAAATTTTCCATTTCCCTAATGCTAACCCTAAGCCCAGCTGGAACTGAAACCTATCTTTCACCCTATTGATAGCGCTATTCTGAAGTTTAAGAAAAATACTCTAATTTTAATCTTCTAAATAATACTCCAGGTTAATTATAGACATGTATTTCAATTTGCCGTAATTCCTACCTCTGAAGTTATCTTGTTCCCTAACATATTACCTGTCCTCAAATTCTCATGTCAGGAAAAATACTGTAATTTCCAATGATCCTACCATTTCCTGAACTCCTGTATCCTCAGTTTCAGATTTACTTAGCATCTAGTCCATTACTTAACCCTAACTCTCAACTTAAACATGGCTAGAAAACTATCACTAATCATTATAGGAATGATCACTGAAAAATAAATAGAATAATAATACTCTAGTTACTATTCAATCTCACATTTTTGTTCCTATTTGTTAGTAAAACTTTCCTATTCTTAACACTAATCATAATCAGATCAAAACACTAAACCTAATATTAATCCAAATTATATTTGAATACTAAGGATAACACAATATGCTAGATTTCACTCATCCTGTCTAAATTCTAAGAAGCCTTCCAAAAATAGGTTACATTTTTTCTAATATCTTAGTCATTTTCTAACCTTAAACTAAATCTCTTTTTTCCTCCGTTGGACCTGGGGCTTTAAATCTGTGCCTGAACAGGTTCCCTCAGCTCTTCATATCATGGCTAGCACTCTTATCACTTGATCCACAGCATCACTTCAGATTTCTGAGTGGTCCATTGGAGAAAAGAGTCTCATGGACTTTTCAGTCTGGGCTAGCTTTCACCTGCGATCCTCAGATCTCAGCATCCTGAGCAGGTAGGTTTATTGACAAGATCCACCAACACCCGACCCTAAACTTAATCTTAACTCGAATACTGAGAATAATCCTAAGTCTAATTGTAAGTACATCCTAATATTAATAGCAATACTCTAGTTCAAATTCATTCTAGTTTATACTGGGCTTATTACCTTAATTTGACCCTCACTTTTTTCTCCTTAATTCTAATCCTAACCATTGCTGGAATCCTAACAACATTTTTGACTCTAATGGTATCCCAATTCTAAAATTTATGAAAAAATACTCGAGTTTTTTGTCATCCTAACTGAAATTACACATTATTCTTGAAATAAATTGCAGGTTGTCCTTAATCCTTACAGATTTCTCACTCATAATTCTGAACCTAGCTTGCTCCTAACCATGAATCATTACACCAATTGCTCTCAAATCCTGACACACACACAAAAAATTACTTCAATTATCATAGACTTTCCTGAATTCCCAGAACCTAAAATAAGTTTCAGATTTATGGAACATTTAACCCATTTCTTTTTTTTTTCTTTTTGTCCATCATGAACTTGAACTCTTGGCCTGGGCAAGATCCTTGATCTCTAGGCATAGGCACCTTCCCTGAGCCCTTTAGCTCAAGGTGGGTGAATTATCACTTGAGCAACACTACCACTTTGGACTTTCTGGTGGTTATCCTGAAATAGGAGTCTCATGGACTGCCTGGGATGACTTTGAACTGAGATCCTCAGATCTCAGCCTACTGAGTAGTTAGGATAATAGGGTGAGCCACCAGTTTAACCCATTTCTTAATTCTGTCACCAACAGCCTTTAACCAGAAAAGTAATCCTAATCACAATCTGAGTTAGCACCAATATTTAATGTAAGGAAAATTCTCTAGATTCTATTCAATCACACTTTTTTTTTGCTTCTACTTCTTAGTGGAAAACTAAATTTTACCCCAAGGCTTACCCTTCACTAACCCTAACCAGAACTAAAAAAGTAGCTCACACTTTAAACCGAATTATATCTGAATGTTTAAAGTAATACAGACACTGGTTTTCTGACATTCTAACTTTGATGGTATTCATTCTTCTTAAAATATGTTGCAGCTTTTCACAATAACTTACTTCTATTTCTCATCCTAACCCCAACTGTAACAAACACCTTGCCTAATCTCAAGCCTACATATAACCAAATCATACTATTAATAGCAAGTCTTTATTTCACATGTATCCTAACTCTTACTTGGCTTGAAGTTCTAATTTTTAATTGCATTTTGAATCTAATATTTTAAGGGTTTTTCTATTTCCTGTCAGGTTTTATGTTGTTCTTTTTTAAATTTTATTTTAATGTAAAGCTTTACAAAGGTTTATAGTTTCATGTGTAGAGTAATGAGTACATTTCTTGTTGAGCATTGTTACCCCATTCTTGGTGGTTCTCTCACTGTCCCTCCCCGCTACTACTTCCCTCACTCCTCTCTCCCCCGCACCATGTTGTAAAGTTCATTTTCAACATATGGTCTTGTGAGTACCATTGTTGCAATGGGTCCTCCTGTGTTGAACTTAAATTTTCTATTTTTCTACACTTAATTCTAATTCTCTCTGGGCTCCTAATTCTTACCAAAATAATAGTGATACCTCAATTCAGAAGTCAACAAAAATATTCAAGTTTTTATTCATCCTGATAATCCAATGTACATCTTGAATAAAGTTGCAGTTTTACCTTAATTCTTCCAAATTAGATTTTATGTGAATATATATGCAATTTTATGTGAAAAACAGAAGATCTTTGGAGGAAGGAGCAATTAAAAGGAAATAGAGGGCCTATAATCAAATACTTTAAATATATTATCGAAAGAGCATGATGGAGGTGACACTTCCAACAATTAATAACTGCTAATTAAATAATTAAAATTAATAAATAACACATTGGCTTCTAGTGTCCTTTAAGAGAGCCATGATATGTCTTGTGAGTAAAATACTTGTGTTCCATAAGCTTTTTTCATATATAATTTATACTGTTATTGGCCAATTATTTTACTTAATGAATCAAAATATATCAAATAAGATTCCATGAGAAAAAATATAAAACAGATACTTAGCAATGTTTTGAGAAAAAAGTTCTAGTCATGACTTTTAGGTAACTAAATTTATGTTTTCCTACAACGTAATATTTAGATTTAATAATCTAGTATTTGTAGTAGGTTTAGACAACATAAGTGGCATTAAAAACAACTAAGTGTACATGTTTTTTTTCTTGATTGAGTTGTATTTTAAACATTGTCTTTTCTTGAGAAGAATACTTAGGTTTACTTTTTTTTTTTAATAATTTCAATTTTATCTCCTTCAGACCAGGAATTTATCCTGGATTTAAATTTATTATTATATTCAAGTATGAAAAGCTAAATTTTCAATATTTAATATGCAGCTCTATGTGGGTAGAGCTGTTCTGATCTGGTTAAGTCAGCTAGAGTAGCAGTAGAAGCACACTTCCTACTCATAGAAATGTCACCCACAGACACATCTGCCTAGCTTGCCAGCCATGACCTGTCTGCGCTCCCTACATGCCCCCCAGGGGACCAATCAGTCCCTGTCACCAAACAGTGCCCGGCAACCTTCCCCCTGCAGCACAACTGCCTCAATCATGAGTGCTTGTTGCCCTGCTTCAGAGTAATTGGATAAAAGTATCACAAAAGGAAGCTAGTTTAATATGGGAAATAGTAAATGAATTGTTCCCCTGGATTGACTTTGGGGACATTTGGGACCCACACCCTTCAGGCGGCTTGTACAAAAGAAGTCCGAGTGCTAAGCTACCCCATTTTAGTAGCCATTCAAGCCTGTCTAGTGGGAAAAAAAGAAGGGGAAACTCTGCGTGCATTCAACGCCTTGCTGCAGGAGGAAACGGAGCGTGCAGAAAATGGTGAAGCTGCTCAGGCATTCCTGTTTTCTTGTGACACAGCAAACAATTCCAGCAAGAACGCAGATGACCAACACTTCCACCATCTTGTGACACAGAAGGCCAGCTAGGTAAGATTGTAAAAACACCTCCCCCACACTATTGATCCCAGCAAACCTGGCATTTAGGCCACCCTGGGAATTCCCCTCAGGGGACTTTGTATCCATGGTGGACACATCTAACTTTGCATAAGAAGAAAAGCCCATTGTTCCCTCTATAATACAACAGTGTTTGCGGGTCCCCCAACTACCATGGCATTGGCGGCCAACTCTATGGATGAACCCCAGTTCCCTTTCCTGGTAAACGTCCACCAAACTGCTGCACAACCTAACCAATGACCCATGACCCAAAAGTGCTTGACAAGTATTGTACTGCTGTTAGGGAAGATGGGCTACACTCCCCATATGCTCAACAGATGCTCAAATCCATTAGCATTGATTTTAATTTTCCCCATATTTGGAAGAGCTTAACGCATGCAGCCTTATCTTCAGGGGACTACCTTTTATGGAAGGCTGCTTTTTATGATGAATGTGAACAACAAAGCTCTCGAAATGTTGCTGCTGAAGGGGCACAACGATGCGATGGGGAACCCTGATTGCTTAAAAGGGGAGGGATCATATGCGTCTCCTGCGGCACAAGCAGTGCCCATGCAGTACTTTGAACAAGTACGCCTCTTGTGTGTTGGGGGCTGTCTCCTTAGTCCCATCTAAGGAAGGGGACAAACAAAACCCTCATAAACGTCCCAATAAACCTTTCACTGACTTTGTTGCCTGTGTTCAAGAAGCAGTAGCCTAGAAGTTATCCCACGCTGGAGCCCGAGATGTGCTAAAGAAGACCCTAATAAGGGAGGGGAACACAAAGGAATACAGAAAATCCATTGCCCCTGAAGGTAATGGGAAGATCACTGATTGGCTTCTAGCCACCAAAGATTTGGGGACATCAACTCATGCTATGACTACCCTTGTACAGGCTTTCGCAGCTATGACTGACAGCACTCGTGTGCCCCCTAATGGCATAATGGGAAACTGACCTTGTTGGGGATGCAGTGGGACTGGTCATTTAAAAAAGGATTGCCCATCACTCCAGGGCTCACCCAAAAGAAAGCAATCCCCTTCCATGTGTCCTAAATGCTAAAAGGGTTTTCATTCGGCCTCTGAATGCCACTCTAAGACTCAGTCTTTAAACTAAATAAGAGGCAGTCTTCAGCCCTTACCCCAAGAAGACAAAGGCAACAGCCGCCACCACAGGTGTTATGGACTATTCCTATCCAAAATGGAAAAGCTCGAATGGAACTTAAGGTTAATGGAACAAAATTTAAGGGCATCATTGATATGGGGACTGACTGTACGGAACTTAGGAAGGAGGAAGTCCAAGGGTTGGGATGGAACCGAATTCCTGGCCCTTGCCTGCAAGGTGTCGGTGGAAAAATAACTTCCCTCCAAGTCCAGTGGCCCGTAAGATGGGAAGACTGTGATGGAGCCAGTGGGGCTTTTAAACCTCTTGTTGCCCCTCTCCTTCCATGCAATCTTTGGGGAAGAGATGTCCTCACGAATATGGGTATTGTGATAACAAAATATGATAAGGCCTTTTATGAATACACCATAACCGATCAACCATTAATCATCCACAGTACCCCCAATTCTAATGGCCACTGTTGCATGACCTGAGCCATTTTCACAACAATGGGACACCACCAAACCCATTTGGGTCGAACAGTGGCCTATTTCCCCTGGAAAGCTCCCTCATCTCCAGGTTCTCGTGGAGGAGCAACTAAAAAGGGAACACATAGAACCTAGCACCAGCCCCCACAATTCTCCCATTTTTTATTATTCAAACAATGGCTCAAGGAAAATGGAGACTTATCCATGACCTACGTTCTATAAATAGTCATATGAAAAAGATGGGAATACTTCAACCCAGACTCCATCACCCTTCTGCAATTCCCAAAGATTAGCACATTGCCATTATTGACATCAAGGGCTCGTTTTTTTCCATCCCCCTACATCCCATAGATAGGGAATATTTTGCCTTTTCAGTGTGGGAACCTAACTGTCAGCTACCCAATTGGTGATATTAAGGGAAGTTCTCCCTCAAGGAATGAAAAATAGCCCTACATTATGTCAGATGTATGTTGCCAATGCTATTAGGTCTTTGCTTTAAAAATGCTTTTGTGTTCATTATATGGATGAAATTTTAATAGCACATAACAATGCTACAACTGTGCAAGCCTGTTCAACACAACTCAACAAAAATCTTACAATGCTAGGCCACCATATTGCCCCTGAAAAAATTCAACTCAAACCCCTTATGAATATCTTGGATACCATTTAAATCAAACAATTACCCCAAAGTGGCCTAGTATTGTCATTAAGTCCCAATATACTTTAACTGAATTATAATATTATGTGGACATATCAATTGGGTACACGATTTTATGCGCCTCCCTACCAACAGTTCCAACCCTTATTTCAATTGCTTCAGGGACCCTCTGACCCAATTTCCCTAAGTGTACTTTCCCATGATGCTCAACAAGTTTTATAACAAGTTGCTGATAGATTATGGTCAACCCCCTTGTTGTTTTTAGATACCACCCAAGAAATAAACCTTATTACATTAAATAATAATGGCCTAATGGTGGCGCTGAAGCAAACCCATAGTGTGTTTCAATGAGTACACCTTGCCACTTCCCAATTACCAAAAATTAGCACTCCCATTACTGTTGGGTCTTTGTCCATCCCACAAAAGATGAACAGGGTCCAAGGAAAGGTAAGTGGTCCACTGGCCCTTCCCCAGCCTCCATTATTCCGGGAGATAATCAGACTCAATGGGGATTTAAGTTAAGCAGGGAAACTTGTTTATTAACACACAGCAAGCCCTTTTTAAATCAAAAATGACCGGGTGGCATGGGAGGGTAGGAGAAGGAGCCAATCACCGTCAAGGTCACACCCTATCATGCACCTAAGCTTCCACAGGCTGGTTACACACTGAACTAAATACAAATCGCGCTCTGCCCACACAACTCTTTCTCAGCGCCAACTTTGCTGCACATGTGCTCTACACATTATCATGCAATGCAACCTGGCCATCAAAGGTGTGGAATGATGCCGTCAAATTTATGGCCTATTTCTCAACTGTCTTATCTGGCCCATGGGAAAAACAATCTTTGATTTCCTGACAACCGAAGAGGAATTAGCCTTTTAAGTCATCGACTACTATTTTAACATTGATAATCATATGCCCAAGAACCCCGTTTTAAAAGTTACCCAAGAACTCCCAACTTCATGGAAATGTGCCCGTCTCAAGGGGCAACCTATCCCTCAAGCTGTTGTGCTTTTTACCGATGGTAGCAAAACTGTTTATGGGTTTAACAATACCAATACTACAAAATACATGCTTCAACAACATTCCCTGTCTATTCAAGCTGCTGAGTTACTGGCCATTTTACTCGCCATTACATCTTTTCCCAGAGAACCTCTTAATATTTTTTTCTGATAGTTTATATGCTGTACAAACTGTTCCCGTTCTTCTTGGAGCTTTATTAAGAAATGATTGTCATGATGTAAAGCGAATAATGTGTAAACTACAAACTGTACTAGACAATCATGCCCAAACCTGGTACATTCAACAAATCAGATCTCATACTAACCTCCCCGAACCCGTAGTTGCTGGTAATAAAGCCATTGATCACACTGTCACATCAACTATATTACTCACCAATATGTCCATGGACCAGGCCCGAACATTACAGGGTCACTTTCATTTATCAGCAGCTACTATCAAAGAGTTATTTCCTGATTTGACGCACCAACAATGCAAAGCACAAGATTTGGTCCTGCTCCTCCTATGCATCTCTTTTACCCTTAGGACTACTTCAACCCATGGCAACAAATCCGCAAGGCCTTAGGCCCAAAGGCACATGGCAAATGGTTATAATCTATATCTCCCAGTTCGGCAAACAAAAATACATCCACATATGCATATAGACACATTCTCAGGCTTTATAACTGCCATAGCCTTAACAGGTGAAACAACAAGGCACACTAATAAGTCACTTCTACATGCCATTACAATTATGGGAGTTCCTTGGACCCTTAAAACAGATAATGGCCCTGCTTACACCTCCAAATATTTTCATGAATTTTGTACCCTTTGGAACATTATGCACCAGACATGTATTATTGAACGCAGTCAAGACCCTTCTTTTAAATGGAAAAGGGGAAATGGAGGGGCTAGTGCTTAAAGATCCCCCAAACACAATTAAACTATTGTATTATATTAAAAAAAACTTTTTAATATTTACACCACCACACGCCAGGCCCATGCGTCCCTGCATTGGGGACTCATGAAAACACCCACTCCGGTCCCTTTGGTTAAATGGAGGGACCCCATCACAAGAAAATGAGCCTTGCTCCCCTCTTGTCACAAGGGAGAGGATTTGCTTGTATCCTTCCAGACATGAGTGATAAACCTGTTTGGATCCCAGCTCGAGATGTCCGACCGACCGTCACCACCTACGAACGAGATGTGCCAACTACGCTTGAACAACCTGAGGGATAGGAAATCTGGACCTCAAGCTATAGCCCATGCCATCACCTAGGGAGACCTAAAGGGATTGGAAGAAGAAGCCCAAGCTTTGGCCACGGACCCTAACCCGGGGCATGGTACTCTAATCCTCCTGATGTGTGCCATTATTACAGCCAATTCTCAATGTGCTACAGGGCATGGTAAGATAACAGTGCACAGCCCCCAAATCTTGATGATGGTAGGAGAAGATACCACCATCTTCACTCAAATGCTTTCTTCCAATGGCACAGTTGGCCATCCTTTCTCGACAGATGCCCTATGGCGCCAATAAACAAACATTACTTGTGATTTTCAAATGAGCCGGTAAAGCAGTTTGATGGCTGTACCATCCCCCTCGCAACAGTAACTTATGGGACAGGATGGTGGAACTACACAGGGACCTACCCCATTTGTCCCAATGAAAATAACTGCAGTCAGGCTACTGACATACCTTTTCATATGCAGTTGTGCCCAAGCAGGGAGTTTGATAGCTTTGGCTATGTTTCCACTGCTCTTGAGGAATTAGTGATTAGCCTTTGTGCCAGCTCCTGACAGGGCAGAGTGTTTGGGGACCTCGCATTGTCCCTCTGCCCAGCTATATATAACCAATCTGAGAAAACTCCCAAATCTCGAAATCTCAAGGAGTTTTATAATCCTCAAGGGGATGATTGAGAGACCTCGTTCCCCCCATGCCAATCGTCTGTTCATCACAGTCCTGCCTGTATTTATCTCCTTTCCTATTGGCCAATACTCATCGCAGTAACCGCTATACACGCAAGCAGGTTTCAGGAATGGTAGTGGTTAGAGTCCCATTCTTTTTTTGTCTAGGAGACAACTCCCCACTATTTGCACTTTCAATAATCTCTGGTGACCCAATGACTCATATCCCTTTGCAGGCTTGGTAAGTGTTCCCCGATTTATTGTTTTGGCTACCAATGACTCAGTTTTCCAAGGTTCAATTAATTTGTCTGCTCCCTAAAAGAGCAAGTAGGAATATCATTGCAATACTGTTGGCAATCATCGCTACATTGGCTTCCGCTACCACCGCCCCTATATTGTTGTCCCAAAGCATGTCCACCGTACATCAATTAAACCAGCTCATCCTTCAACTGTCATCCATAGAATTACAACATTTACAAGTTGCCAATCATCTTAAGGGAGGTCTCATTGTGCGCCAACAACAAATAGATTTACTCCAAGAACAGATTACGTTTCTTCGATTAAAACAGGGAGGACTATGTAATGTTATGACCACTTCTGTCTGTAAGCTTTCCACTCCCGCACCCAATGTCATGGAACTTAGTAACTACATAAAAGGCTATTGGACCCTTAAGTACTTAAACTTCACCCACCACCTGCTGCATGATGTTACCCTCCTAAACCAGACCACCATACAGCTTATTCCCATTGCCTCCTTTTTAGAAGATGTGCTAAAAAAGTTACAACAATGGTTTTCGCTATCCTCTCTGGTCATCTGAGGAGGCCTTGCGCTTTTAGGACTTATTCTTCTGGGAATTATTAAGTGCATGCACTCGCGGCAAAAACCGCTTCCAACAATGGGTTAACATAATGACGGTACTTTTAAAAGAAAAGGGGGAATTCGTGGGTAGAGCCAGTCAGATCTGGTTGAGCAGCTAGAGTAGCAGTAGAAGCACACTTCCTGGTCATAGAGATGTGACCCACAGGCATATCTGCCTAGCTTGCCAGCCATGAGCTTTTAGCACTCCCTACATGCCCCTTTCACCAAGCAGTGCCCATTACAAGTGCCTTACATCAAGTCACCACTAAGTAATTGACCAGGAAGGATTCAGGAGGTTGGGAAAGTTGGGGCTATTAAACCTCCCCCCTTGTGCAAAAATAAACGAGACTTGCTTAAGCCTCTTCTCCCGGCATGTGTTCCTTGTGCGTGTCATTCATGCTTACCTTCTGCCAGAGATCTAGCTTCACAGCTCTACAAATTCAGAATGACATGATTTTCCTATTCATAAATATCTAAACTCTGGGATTTTTGCTTCAGCAACATAAATAATCTCATGAGTCTGTTGTGTATGCTCCAGTAACCAGTGTGGTCAAGAATATTTCCTGAATTCTAAATTTTAAATCTGACCTTTTTTAGCCCTACATTATAACATTTATTGTCTGTTTGACCAGTGGGGCAGTGAAGAGATTCCAATGTAAGTCTGAAAGTTTCTGGAATTTTACAAAAATGAATACATAAAATACTAGCTCCTCTGGGAAAATAGAAAATGCAGTACTTAGAGGAAAATCTATAGCTCTGAGTAGATACATCAAGTAATTGTGGAAATCCCAAATCTATATTTTAATGATGTACCTCAAGCTACTTGAAAACAGGAAGAAACCCAAACACAACACAGTAGAGAGGCAAATAATAAAATTAAATCAGAAATAACTAAATAAAAACAAAATAAAACAAAAAAAGAATCAACAAAACAGAGTTGATTCAACAAGATTGATAGACCCTTACAAAATCTGACTAAGAAGGGAACTTATATAGATAGAACCATAAATAGAAAGCCCACAGATTGGCAGAAACTCTTTATTTGCGATGCAACAAACAAGGGCCTCATATCTCAACTATACTTAGAACCCAAAAAGTTAAATGCCTCCAAAACAAATCTTCAAAGAAACAACATCCTCCTAATCAGGGGCCTAAAGTTTTAAAGAGAGACTTCTCAGAAGAAGAAATATGAATGGCCAATAGATACATGAAGACACATTTCTGTACATAAAAGAAATGCAAATCAAAGTAAGTAACATAGCTATGCTACCTCTCTCCAGTTAGAATGACCATTATGAGAAAACTAATTAAAGGTACTGGGCTGGTGAGGATGTGTCCAAAAATGGACACAATTGGTGGAAAGGTAAACTTGTTCACTTGGTTAAGAAGTATAGAGGTAGCCAGGCGCTGGTGGCTCATACCTGTATTCCTAGCCACTCAGAAGTCTGAGATTTGAGGATTGCAGTTCAAAGCCAGCCCGGGCAGGAAAGTCCATGAAACCCTTATCCCCAATGAACTACCATAAAACCAGAAGTGCCACTGTGGTTCAAGTGGTAGAGTGCTGGCCTTGAGCTGAAGAGCTGAGGGACAGCACCCAGGCCCAGAGTTCAAGCCCCATGACCAATAAAAAAAGTAAAAAAAAGAATTATGCTGGTTCCTCTAAAGAGCTCCCCTATGACCCAGCATTCCCACCTTTGGGCATTTACTTAAATGACCACAAATGCGAACACACTAAAACTACCATGACCATTATGACCATTGCAGCATTATTTACCATAACTAAGATATGGAATCAACACAGATGCCCCTCAGTAAATGCATGGGTCAAGAAAATGACATTTCATATATATATATATATATATATATATATATATATATATATATATATATACATATATATACATATATATGTATATATATGTATATATATATGAAATTCTATGCTTCTGTCAGAAAGAAGACATTGCCCCATTTTTAAAGAAATGAAAAATTTGGAAAACATATTAAGCAAAACAAGCCAGACAAAAAGAATCATAGGCTGCATGTTTTCTCTCATTTGGAAAAACTAGCATATGTCTAGGATATTCTCAGCAAAAAACCACAGTAGCTCAATAACTATGTGCATATCACCATATAAAATGATGCTTATCAAAATGAGCTCCAATAAATGGATATAAGATGATTGCATAGTGAACTGTTTGTAGTTATTTCTAGTTACTTTTCCCCTCTTTGTTTTATTTCCTGTAGCCACTTTTTGATTTGTATACCGTTTGTTTTATATATGTGTTTATTTGATTTGGGGAAGGTAAGTGAAATCACCAAAATGGTCGGAGAAAGAGTAAACCAAAGCAACAGTGATATACACTAGATACTATGTTAGAAATGAACTTTACAAATTTCGGGGAGTTGGATATCTGAGTGAGGGGAAGCAGGAGAAAGTGTGGAAGAGATATTCCTGTTCAAAAAATGTACTCATTACTTGTGTAACTGTTATCTATCCCTGTGTATATCAATTTTTAATAAAAAAATAAATAAGACAACTCATCCAAAACATTAAAATTAGAGACTAACATGAGACATCACAACAGAAATAAGCAAAACTGAGAGTGATATGTCAGCACTTTGAAAACCTTATGCCAATCTCTTGGAGAATCCTGGAGAAATTGATGCTTTCCTATAATCCAACTGAACCAAGAAGAGACACATAAGAAGTAGTAAAACTGAAATGACAATAAACCACTTCCCATACAAGAAAAGTCTAGGAGTCAATGAATTTACATTGAAATTAAGGCCTTCAAAATAGAATTATAATATTCATCTAACCCTTCAATGGAATAAGGGAAACGGAATTATCAAACACATTCTATGAAGCCAGAATCAATTCTTCCCCAAAGCAGATAGGGTTCCATCAAAGAAAGAGAACAATAAACCCATCCCTTTGGTAAGCATTGATGCAGAACTTCTCAATAAAATTCTCATGAACCAATTTCAACAACTAATAAAAAATCATATAATAAGATCAAACAGGATTTATCCTAGGATACAAATTGATCCAATATATTTGTCAATAAACATAATACAAACCATCAACAAAAGCAAGGACAAAAAAACACATGATCATCTACATAAGATGTGGAAATAGTTTTAGAATACCTCTAATACCCTTTGTGATTAAAAGGTCTGAGAAGTTAGGAATGCATGGAACATTCCTCAGTATAATACAGAGTATGTATACAACAAAAATATAATAAGCATGTACCTAGTGGTGGAACCATGGAAACATTAAATCTAAAATCAGGAATGAGACAAGGCTGTCCACTCTCTCTACTAATCTCCATTACAGTAATGGACTTTCTAGCAAGAGCAATAGACAAGAGACAAACATAAAAGGGAACGAAATAGGGAAGAAGTAAACTATCCCTCTTTGCAGAGGAAATGATCCTGAATTTAAAGGACATCATACCTTCCTCCCTCAAGTTAGTAAAGGTGATTCTGACCTTCAGCAATGTAGCAGGGTATAAAACCCACAAGAATCAGTAGTTTTACTGTATTACCAACAATGAGAAGATCCAGGCTTAAATCCAAAAACAACCTTATATGTATTAGCCTCGAAATGAAATGAAATCAAAACAAAACAAAACAAAGTGACAACAAAATGCTAGAAATTATTTATTTTAGCTAAAATTTGAACGACCTCTACTGTGAAAACTTTAAAATCTAAAAAGGAAAATTGAAGGAGATTCAAGGTAATGGAAAGTCTTTCCATGCTCCTTGTTGGAAGAATTAACATTGTGAAAACTGCAATATTGTCCATAAATATCTGACGATAAAATACCCACCAAAATCCCAACAATATTCTTCAATGAAGTAGAGAAAGTAATCCAAATTTAATATGGAATTACAAAATAACCTGAAAAGAAAAAGAAATCCTCAGAAGGAAATGGTGGAATAACAATATCAAACTTCAAACTCGATCAATAAGCCAAAGTAACAAAATCATCTTATTTAAAGAAGAATGGGCTTGAAGAGAAGGCTTAGAAATGAACTCAGGGGTCTTTTGTCATCTTACACACACACACACACACACACACACACACACACACACACACACACACACACACACACACACACACACACACACACACACATACACACACACACACACAATGGAATTCTATTCACCCATCAGAAAAAAATGATATTGCCCCAGTCATTTGTAAAATTAAAGGGTTGGGAAAATTATATTAAGAGAAAGGAATGCAGACTCAGAGAAATAATTTTTATGGTTTCATTCATTTATGGTAGCTAGAAGATACCTATCAGTCTACAAGTAAACAATACAGATTCTACCTCACCCCGGTTAGAATAGCTCTTATCAAGAAAACTAATAATAGCAAATACTGTCATAGATGTAGCCAATTGGGAACTCATTACACTGGTGATGGGAAAGTAAACTTGTTCAACCACTCTGGAATGACGTATGGATGCAAAGAATAAACATAGAGCTCCCCTGCAACCAGTAATTCCCCTCCTGGGAAATAATCCAATAAATAATAAACAAGCTCACACTACAGCTACAAGCATAACCATGTTCAAGTCCCAGGTCCAGAATTCAAGGACTGGCGAAAAAGTATCACTGCTGCTATTTGTTTCCTCAAATATGAACCTTTTGACATAAGATAACAAACCATTCTATTTGCAGTAGCTAGGATAAGACATAAATGTAGTGGGTGATAAAATGTTTTTTTTTGTTGTTGAATATTAAGATGTACCAGTGCAAGAAAAGGGGGATTTTTTTGTTGTTGTTGGTCATGAGCACCGTCCCTGAGCTCTCAACGTGAGTGTTCTAGCATTTGAGCCACGGTGGCACTTCTGGTGTTCTGGTGGTTAAATGGAATTAAGAGTCTCAGGGACTATTCTGCCCAGGATGCCTTGGAAGCCTCTTCCTGAATAGCCAGGATTACAGTTGTAAGCCACCAGTGCCAGGCCAAAAATAAGAGATTTTTATTTAAAAAAAAAAAGCAAATCCATATCTTCACCTGTGTCTAAACCTCAGTTAGCCCTTCCTCCTCAATTCATTTCATTAGACATTTGCAAATATTACTTTTTCCTTCATGTGGAAATACTGTGGTAAATATCATCTCAACTGTGAAATGGATCAATTGTAACTTAATCACTAGCAACTCAGTTAAGAACTGTTGCATCAAAACAAATTAAACTGTCATTTGCAATAGTTATTTTCCCTTTTTAATTAAAAATCTATGCTTAATAATTACCTAATGTGATATTTGTCCTACTAACAGAAGGATGACATTTTCTTTCTTTCTTTTTTAGATCACGATCCAATTTCTCAATGAATTCTTTTTTACTTTTTTATTGATTTTTTAATTGTAAAAATGTTGTACAGAGTGGTTTGAGTTACATGAGTAGGGTAATGAGTGCATTTCATAGTGAGCAATGTTACCTCCTCCTTTATTTTACCACTACCATCACTTCTCTCCCCAACTCCCAAACTCCTCCCACTCCACCTCGACATTGTAAAGTTCATTTTCAATGTAGTGTACTGTACATCTGGTATGGTTCAGACTGCATCCTCATTTAAGCATTCCACAATATTCCTTCCCCTTCCCAAATTACAACATTATATTTACAAGGTGCAGAGTACCAGCATCAAATCCAGTGACTACAGTTGTTATAACAAGGGGGAAGAGCATAGAATAGAAAGAAAAGAATCACATAGTGTATTGTAAGTTACATTAAAATACTATCAAGAAAGAATTAAAAAAAACACTTTTATGCCTGTCGGGATGCATTTTGCTTCTCATTTTCTCTTATAGTCATATGTACATAGCCTTTGACATACTCTGCTAGCCTAGACATGTACTAATCACTGCAAATGAGCAAAACAATGGGACCTATGTTTCTTTGGGCCTGGCTTACTTCACTTAGTATGATTTTTTTCCAAGTCTTTCGGATTCCTAACAAAAGAGGCAATGTTATTTTTTCTGATGAAGGCAGATAGATAGATAGATAGATGGATAGATAGATAGATACATTCTCTTTCTCTCTCTATATATATATGTAATATATATATGTGATATATACATATATATCATATATGTGTATATATATATATATATATATATCACATTTTCTTGATCCATTCATCTACTGAGGGGCATCTGGGTTGGTTCCATATGTTAGCTATGGTAAATAATGCTGCAATATACATAGTGGTGCTGTTTGCTTTTGTATGACCTTGTTTGTGATCCTTTGGATAAACGCCTAAAAGTGTGATTTTGGGTCATAAGGGAACTCTATGTGGAGTCATTTGAGGAACTGCCCTACTGCTTTCCAGAGTGGTTGAATAAGTTTACACTCCCACCAACAATGCAGTAGGGTTCCCTTGGGCTACATGCCCGTTAGCATCTGCTGTTTTTAGATTTCTTGATTATAGCCATTGAAGCTGGGTTGAGGGGGAATCTCGGCATTGTCTTGATTTGCATTTATTTTTTGGCTAGAGAGGTTGAGCATTACTTCATGTATGTACTGGCCATTCTTATTTCCTTTCAGAGAAGTTTCTCTTTAACTCTTTTGCCCATTTGAGTTGTCCTTTTGAGGATTTGTTGTTGGGATTTGGTTGTTTTTTTGTTTTTGTTTTTGTTTTTTTTAGTTAACATTTTTAATTGTGAAAATACTGTACATAGGGGTTACAATTACATGGGCAAGACAATGAGTACCTTTCTTATCAAACATTTAGTTTTTTGATTTCTAAGTGTATTTTAGATATGAAACCCATGCCTGTTGTATGGCTAGTAAAGATTTTCACCCAGTCTTTGATTTTTCTGTTTATCTTGCTAGGTATGTCCTTTTCCTTGCAGAAGTTCTGCAGATTCGTGCAGTCCTATTTGTCAAACCTGTCTTTGATTTGTTGGGCTTCTGGGTCTCTATTAAGAAAATTCAGCCTTTGCCAAGAAGCCCTTGACTTTTTCTTATACTTCTTGTAATGTTTTCATGGAGTTTGATTTTATTTTGAGATCTCTTATCTATTTGGATTTGATTCTGGTGCAGGATGTTAAATACAAATCTAGTTTTAGTTATCTTGAGTGTTTAACCAATTTTGCCAGCACCATTTCCTGAAAAGTGTGTCTTTCTTCCATTCTATTTTTTTAGCTCCTTGTTAAAGATAGGTGGCTATAGGTCTGTGGGTTCATTTCTGGGTCCTCAGTCCTCTTCCATTGGTCCTCAGGTCTATTCTTGTGCCAGTACCAAGCTGTTTGATTATTTTGGCTTTTAGTAGAGTTTGAAATTTGGACTTGATATTCCTCCAGCATTGTTCTTTCTACAAATATTTTTTATTCCTTCTTCTACTTTATTGAAGAATGAGGTTAGAATATTAATAGGTAAACAGCCTTTGGCAGTACTGCTATTTTCACAATGTTAATCCTCCCAATCCAGGAGCATGGGTGGTTTTTACACATGCTTAGTTCTACTTTAATTTCATTTTTCAGGTTTTTAAAGTTTTTCTCATACAGGTCCTTCACCTCTTTTGTTATGTTATCTCCTGTGTATTTTATTTTTTGTCAGGTTATTCCTAATTTCAGCCGCAATCTTCTCAGTATTGGCATGCATGGAAACCGTTGATTTTGAGAGGTTAATTTTGTACCCTGCTACTTTGCCAATGTTTCCAATCAGCTCAAGTAACTTGGGAGTGGACTCCATGGTGTCCTTTTTTATTTTTATTAATTATTATTTTTATTGTGAAAATACTGTACAGAGGATTACAATTACATGGGCAAGATAATGAGAACATTTCGTATCAAGCATTGTAGTCTCCTCCTTTGTTTTCCCTTCCCATCCTTCCCCCCCCACCCACACCCTCCTTTAAATACAAGTTGCTTTGTATTGCCCTCCCCCACAGTATAACCACTGCTTTCATTGTAGTTGATGTCAGTATAATTTGTGGAGGGGAAGGGGAAAAACAAGTCATTTAAATAAGGATACTGGTGGACCTGTTGCAAAAATGAGAAGTACAAGTTTTCACGGCGAAAACGAACTTCACAACATTGAGAGGGAGGATTGGATGGGGGTGGGGGGAAGGCTGGGAAGGGATGGGAAGGGGGAACAATGTAATTGTAAGCCCTCTGTACAGTATTTTCACCATTAAAAAATAAAAAAAATAAATGTACTAGTTATCTTGATCATGTAATTGTAACTCCTCTGTATGGTATTAGCACAATAAAAAATTAAAAAAACAAAAACAAAACAAAACAAAACAAAAACAAAAAAGAAGAAAGAAAGCACAATAAATAAATAAATAAATAAATTAAATAATACAAAATTAATTAATTAATTAATTAATTAATACAAGATAATGCCATCTGTAAAGAGAGAGACTTTTATAATTGGATCTCCTTTTGTCTGCATCTTGTCTTATTGCTGTAGCTATGCATTCTAATTCCAGATTGAACAGGAGTGGGGACAGTGGACATCCTTGCCTCATTCCTGAATTTAGAGGAAATGGCAGTAACTTATTGCCATTAACTTTAATGCTGGCAGTACGTTTGTCTTTTATAGCCTTTATTATATGGAGGAATGTTCCATGGATTCCTAGATTTTTCAGAATCCTCATCATAAAGGGGTGTTGGATCTTGTCAAGTGATTTTCTGCATCTATTGAGATAACCATTTGTTTCTTATCTTCATGCTTGTTGATGTGATGAATTATATTAATCTTTTAGGTATATTGAATCAGCTTTGTATCCCTGAAATGAATCCTGGTTGATTGTGGTTTTTGATTCTTTCGGTGAGATATTGAGATATTGAAGTCCATGCACCAAGATTTTGTTGAGAAGTTTTGCATCGATATTCATCAAAGTAATGGCTCCATATTTCCCTTTCTTTGATGAGCTCCTCCCTGATCTTGGGAATTTTTGCTTTCAATTTAATAGAAGAGTTGGAAGAGTATTTGTGTGGGTTCTGCATTGAAGGCCTTGTAAAATTCTGCTTAAATCCTTGTGAGAGGTCTTTTATTGCTGCTTGTATTTTGATCCTTGATATGGGTCTATCAAGTTGTTTTAAATCATCTTGATTTAGTTTGGGCATGCCAATATTTGTTAGAAATTTGTTTGTATCTTTCAAATTATCAAACTTATTAGCATAAACGTTTGAGAAGTATCCCCTTATTATATTTACAATTGTGGCTGATTCTGTAATGATATTTCCATTCTCATCTCTGAGTTTATTGGGGTGTGTTCTCTTTCTTTTTCTTATCCACGCTGTTTTTTTAACTCTCTCAACAGAAGAAGAGACTGAGGGTGAATCAATCACAAGTGACTCATTACCTGTGATTAATCCAATGTAAAGGAAGCACTGAAGTTCTTTTGGGGTTAGTCATCCAAAAGAAAATATTTAAGACTCTTGGCTTTATGGACCAAACAAAGAAACCAGAAATGAAGCTTTGATTCAAGTAGTAGAGCATTAGCCTTCAGTAAAAATGCTTTAGGACAGTGCCTACGTTCTCAGTTCAAGCTGCAGGACTTGTGCCCATACAAAATGCAAATAAATGTGTGTCCTTTCATGTTTTCTAAATGATTCATGAACTTGGGGAGAAAGTGAAGAGAAAAAATTTACAACTGTGCACATTTTGTCATAAATAAGGAGTAACTTCTTCCAGCAGACCTTCTTTTCAAAATCTGAACTGGAAATAGTAAGTCATTTGTATTATAATGCTTTGAGCACACATACAGTGGGATACTTTAGTGGAGCAGTGGAGCAAGCGATGCTCTCATGTCCTTCTCTGAAATCATAACAGTCTTTTCCCATCTATGCCTCCCCAAACCACTTGAAGGATCATCTGAGTCCAGTCTCAAAGGCCAGAGCTCTTATTTCTGAGAAGACTTTATAAAATCACCTTGACAAATTATTCCTTATTATAAAAGACACAAGTCAACAACTTTTAACTATTTCTCTAGCCTGGGAGAAATTAACACCCATCACTTCTGTCCAAATCATTTGCATAACATTCAAAGACACCATCTATACTCATCACAATAAGAGGATGAGAAATGTTGGCTCATCGAGTTTCCAACAAGAAAGAATGGTTTCCATTACACCTAGGTTACTTCTACTATGAAAAGATTCTCTAAAAATAGTCTTTGAACAATATTTTCCTACATTGGGTTTCTTTCCTGTGAGTGCTCTAATGCTTGCTGAAGGTTGACTTCTGCTTGAAAGGTTTCCTCTAAAGTTTATATTTAGCATGTATCTGATACCCATAGAGATGAGACTTCTGGCTAAATGTTTGTCTACAATTATTATGCTGAGAACTTATTTCATTTAAATGTTCTCAGATGCCCTGAGGATTGACATCTGCTTAAAAGTCATTGCACATTTGGTATTTTCATTAGTCTTCTTTTCTCCTATATGATTCAGTTCTCTGAAGAACATTGAGGTGTGCCTTCCAGATGAAATAATTTCCAAGTTTATAACATTCAAATGGTTTCTCTCCTGTGTGTTCTATGAACACCAAGCCATGCCTTTTTGCTGACTTTCCACCTTTGTTACGTTCATATGGTTTCTTTCCTGTGCGTGTTTTCTGATGCAAAGTGGGGTGTGACTTCTTAAAAATTATTTCCATGTTTGCTTCATTCAGAAGATTTCTCCCTTTTGTGTGTTCAGTGATGAGCCTTAAGCTGTGCCTCCTGGGTGAAAGACTGCACATATACTACATTGTTAAGGTTTCTCTCCTGTGTGAGTTTTCTTTCAGGTGAAAGACTTTCCATTTATTTCTTTTATTCATACATTTTCTCACAGGTGTGAATACTCTTATGCCTACTGAAGTGTGTAATCCACTTGAAAGTCTTTCCACATTTGTTTCATTGATAAGGTTTCTCTCCAGTGTGTGTTCTCTGATGCGAAGTGAGGGTTTATTTGTGCCTGAAAGACTCCACATTTGTCACATTCATAAAATTTCTCTCCTGTATGATGTCTCTCATGCAAAGTGAAGTCTGACTTCCATCTGAAAGTCTTTCCACATTCAAAAGGTTTCTCACCTGTGTGAATTCTCCTGTGTCTCTGGAGGTTTGAATTCCGGCTGAAGGCCTTTTCACATGTCTGATATTCATAAGGTTTCTCTCCTGTGTGTGTTCTCTGTTCAACAGTAAGATATGTCTTCCAGGCAAAAGATTTTCGACATGTGTTATATTCATCAGTTTTCCCTCCTGTGTGTTTTCTCTGAAGCAAAGTGAGGTATGACTTCTGTATGAAAGACTTTCCACACTTGTTGCATATATGAGGTTTCTCATCTTTGTGAGTTCTCTGATGCCTTCTGAGACTTGAATTCTGGGTGGAAAATTTCCTGCATTCCTCATATTCAAAGGGCTTCTATTATGGGTGTTTGAGTTTGGAAAGTCGTATGACTTCTGAGAGAGAGATTTTGTATGTTGCTTATATCAGACTTTCTGTGGATATTTGCTCTCAGGTTTCCTAATTAGTATTTCCTTATTGAAAGACTTCTCACATTCATTACATGTACACGGATTCTCTCCTTTGTACATTTTCTGATCTATAGTGACTACAAGTCTTAAGTAGGCTGTTTTTCCACATATAGTACATTCAGGTGTTTTGCTCCCTCCTTGAAGTGTCTCTTGGGAATGGAGAGCAGACATCATAGTCTTCTCTATATTCACTATGGTTATAGAAGTGCTCTCCCATACAGACCTAATTATGTCTAAAGTATATAGTCTCTAAGTTTCTTACCTTCCCTTCTCCACCTAATTGAAAATACTGCAGCTCATTTTGATTCACATAATTTTGACTAAAATATTCAGAATATCTGAAGGATTGTTCAACTACAGGAGACACACCAGGCGTATATGCAGTATGCATCTCATCAGGCTCACTATAGAGTAGCATGTCCTGACACTCAATGAACTTCTCAGTGCTCATCCCTAAAGAGTTCCCATTATTCCTCATCAGCTAAAGCTATGAGTTGAGCTCAAGTTAAACGTTGTTACCAATATGTCTTTCTTCCACTGTGTTACTATTTATGACTGCTACTTCACACAGACATTCATCTGGACCTTCCTGGAACATCTTAATCACATCCTCCATTTCTTGGACATATGTGAAATTCTTGTCTGAGGCTTCTCCTCTCCATGGTTCTGCACTGTGCTCTAGCTTGACAATCAACTTAGGTTTTGTAACACAGTGACCTTAGGACACCAGGTTGCTGTAGGTCTCTAGCATTACATCTCTATACGGGGTCCTCTGAGAAATGTCCAGGTCTTGCCATTCCTCCCAGCTGAAGTCCACAGCCATCTCATCAAAGGACACCAACTTCAGCCATCTTTCATTATTTCCAGCTGTTGACAATGATCAGAAGATTCTGGAAGCATGGCTGATATCCCTACTGCAGCATAAGATCACTTCTACTTACAGCTCGAAAGGTCCATTAAAGAGAGGCCAGGCACCAGCCTTACAGTTCAAACTACAGATTGCAAAACTGTTTTTCAGAGCAGTTACAACAGCAAGAGAGAAGGAAGTGAACCAGAATTTGTAGTGTTCCCTTTTATATCTCATAAGAGTCTGCTAAGGGTCTGTCAATTTCATTGTTTTTTTGAAGAATCAAATCTTTGTTTTATAAATTTTTTCTATAGGTTTTTATGGATTCTAATTCATTTAATTCAAATTTAATTTTATTTGTTTCAATTTACTGGACTTGGGTTTATCTTGCGGCTCTTTTTAAAAGAGGTTCCTATGTCTCATTAAATTGTTGGTTTGAGATCTCTTCAATTTGTTGATGTAGGAACTCAGACCTATAAACTTGCCTCCAAATACTTCTCTTTTTTCTTGGCTCTGAATGCCTTTGCGTGTCCCAGAGGAACTGGTATATTATTTGATTATTTTTGTTAAATATCATTAATATTTGAATTTCCTTTCTAATCTCTTCCATGACCCACTGGTGGTTCAACATTGTGTTGTTCATCCTCCAGGTGTTACAAGACTTCCTTTGGTGGCTTTTGGTGTTGAATTCTAATTTAATTCCCTCTGGCATGATGGAAAGCATGGTATAATTTTGATGTCTCTGAATTTCGAAAGTTTTGCTTTGTGGCCTGGAATATGGTCTGTTTTGGAGCATGTTCCATGTGTGAAATATTAGGTAGATTTGCATTAAATCTATTTGATTTATGCAGATTTTATGATCTGAGGGTCTCAGTTGAGTTTTTGCCAGGTTGATCTATCTAGTGGTTCTAATGTTGTGTTAAAGTCCCACACAATTAATGTTTTTGTATCTACGTGATATTTGAGGAAAAGTAGATTTTTTTGGATTAATGTTTGGCTCTGTTGTTTGTGAGTAAATGTTTAGAATCATAATATCCTCCTGAAGGAGAATTCCCTTAATGTAGTGACATTTTTTATCAGTTCTCATTTTTTTTAATTTGAAGTTTATGTTTTCTGATATTAGGATTGCAATTCCTACCTGTTTATGGGGTCCACTTGCTGGATATATTTTATTCCAGCGTTTCATTTTCAGAGTATGTTTTTATTTTTTGTGTGTAAGGTGTGTCTATTGCAGACAACAGACAGAAGGATCTTTCATTTTGATCCATCTGGACAACTTATGTCGCTTAATTGGAGAGTTAGGACCATTAATATTAAGAGTTAGGACTTAGTAGTGTTTTTCTGCCCCTACGATTTTATCCATATTTAGGGGGAAACTGCCTTCACTGTTCTTGTTGTGATTATGTATTTCTCTGCTTATCGTCTGCTTCATTGCCTATATTCTGTTTTGTTGGTTAACTATATGTTGAACGTCTTTGTGGATTCTTTGGAGAGATGATTTGTAGAGATATATTGCTTCAGATCTTCCTTCCTGTGGAAGGTTTTTATTTGTCCTGCTAGAGTTTTTCTGGTAGTTATTTAACTTTAGGGTATGGAGTACCTCTTTCAAGGTCATCCCTGCTTTTTTTGGTGTCTGCTAAGAAGTCTGAGGTAATTCTGATTGTGTTACCTTCATATGTGATTGTTCTGTTCTCCTTGACAGTTTTAAGAATTATTTATTTAGTGCCTATTGAACCTGTACAGATTATAATGTGGCAGTGTGAGGACTTGTTCTGGTCTGGTCTATTTTGGATTGTAAATACATCTTGTATCTGCATAGGCCTGTCCTTTGTACGTTTGGAAAGAGCTCTGCTAGGATTCTGCTGAATATATTTCCTAACCCTTTGGCTTCAGTCTCCAGGCCCTCGTGTATACCTATTATTCTCAAATTAGGCTTTCTTAATGTGTGATCTATCATGCTTCTTAGTTTTGTTTTGAATAATTGTGTGCTCTTTCTCTAGGGAGTTTAAAGTGTCTTCAGCCTCCGATATTCTTTCTTCCCACTCCTCCATTCTACTTTGAAGGCTTTTTACTTCGATGTTTATCACCTTGATTTCTTGCTGTTCTTTGTTGATGGTAGCCACCTCCTTATTAATGTTTTTTTAAAGTCTTGAATAGATTGGCTTACCTCCTGTAATTGGCTTTCAGACTTTTCTTTCCACTCCTTAATCTGTGTTCCTAACTTTTTATTAGCTTCTTTCTCCCTCTGCTGGATTTCCTTTATCATTTTATTTGTGGGTGCCATGAAGTCATCTATTAGCTTATGACTGACCTCATTGTGTTCTCTCATAACACTATGTAGAGTGTCCAGTCTCTCATTCAGCAAGTTTACCAACCAAGCTTTTTAATCTATCTTGAGCATTATCCTCTAGGTCTTTCTGGGACTGCTCTATAACTTGTTTATATGGAGTTGGTGTTGGGGTTTGTTGTTTGGCCATGTTTCAGTGATTAGTTTTACCCATTCTGAGACAAGAGCACTTATACAGCAGTAGGATAGTCTTTTTTTTCTTTTTACTTTTTGTACTGGAGCCTACACAGTGTTGTGTAGATGTATAGATCTTAGGTTTTCAAAGTTATGTGTAGGCATTTTCCTATTTAGCTCTTGTAGAGGAATTTAGTTGCTTGTAGAGGAATACTGTGGCTTCAGGGTTGAGATTATGTATAGTTGTAAGTTTTGAGATAACCTGGTTTGGTTGATAAGTACTCTGCTCCTTAGCATTAATAAGATGGGCCCCTTGTACTCAAAATGATAAAATGGAACCAAATTTGTGGTCAAATATAGAATCAGCTGTAAGTTGGGTCAGATATAAACTGTTAGGGATCAATGGGCTGGAGCAGATGGAGAAGTGAGGGTTAGGATTGGAGAAATATGAATTCACGGTCAGAATAGAACTTGGGTATAATGATAGTAGAGGGGTAGATACAGCTTAGCGGAGAGGTATATGTAGTAGGAGGAGAATAAAACCTTGTTACTGAGTGTAAGAGGTGGAAAAGGATTCGAAGAATTTTTATGTAGGGAATAACTTTGATATTGAGATGAAGGTAAGAAAAAGAAGTTATATGTAAGTGTACTTGGGAGACTTTCTAAGATTAGAGAAAGATGATTAAGATATTGTTGGAGAGTCCATTAATCTAAATTAACTCTTGCAATTATTGTTTACACACATGAAAAGAGGCCTTACTTTGTGCATAGAGATAGGCAGTGTAGCTCTGATGGAGTAGAAGTATAATGTGGAGAGAAAGGAAAAGGTGAGAGTGAGAGGAAAATAAAAAAGAAGAGAAAAAAACTTACAAATTAAGAAATTGGAAAGTAGGAGAAAAAAATGATGAAAAACAGAAGCCTTACATAGAAAAGCAAATTCTAAATCAGAATACACATAAGTAACACATAGAAATAAAAATAGCAACGATTAGGCAGAAACTAACAAAAAGAAAACAAGAATAAAAAAAACTGAAAAGTTTTCTCATGTTCTTTGGGGTAGATTTATTCTCCCAATAGTCCTGATAGATTCCTGTTAGAACCATGTATGCCTTTCTGTAATCCACTTTCCTTGTAGCTTGGTTGGGAGCAGATGGCCTTTGATGGGGAAGGCTGCGTGCTATCTATATTCCTAGTCTCAGGCCTGTCGTAGACATGAAGCTGTGTTCCCAGGCTTTCCCCGGTAACCACAGTAGCCTTAGGAATAGCGCATATGTCCATATTCTGTTCTGGTATGACCCCTCCCTTTTGGAAGGAGGCTTGGGTCAGAGGGCTTTCCGATTCCACAGGGAATTGGCACCCAGAAAGTGGGCCCACTTGGATTACTCATGAGGTCTGTAGCTTGTGGTATAATAGACCACTGAGCCTGTGCTGTGGCGGGTAAGTTGGAGTTGGCAGGTTGTCCGTCAGAGGATTTCGGTGTTGGCAGGTGCAGGGGAAGCATTGGCTCTGCTGATGCTGAAGGGTCTCCTCTGTGGTAGCGTGGGGAGTCCTGGCACTGAGGGGAGGGTACAGGTGGAGGTTGGTGCAACAGGCTAGTTTGGGCTGCAGGGGGCCATGCTCATCTGTACCAGAGGTGGTAGGAGGTGGCCAACTGATGGTGTGCAGCCTTGCGTGTGGCTGCTTATGGCGCTAGTTGAATCTGTGGAGACACCTGTAGCAGCTTGGTGGTGCCAGAGCTGTGAAAGCATGGGGTCTGTGCCTGGTGGCAGTGGGGAGGGAGCAGGTCCCAGAAGAGTGCTTGAAAGGGCAGGAGGCCCATAGAGCTTAAAGGGATGGTTTTGCTGTTTTTGTGGTTTCTTGGGAGCCTTTTGTGTGGTTGTTGGGACACCACGGAGATCCTGCTAGCACTGTAGTCATGGGCTGACTTTGGGGGCTTACCTTGTGGTGCCAATTTCTGGCAATTGTAATGCAGTATTGTTGAGCCTACTCCTTCCCTGTAGCCGCCCTGTGGAGGAGGGGGCGCATGTTGGAGGGGATCCTTTGCCAGCTCGGAGATCTTCACCAGATTCTCTCCTAATTTTCTGTGGGCCTAGTGTGTGTACTCGCTTCAGTTTCTGGGTGCTCCTCTGAGTGGTGTGGTGCAACTGCTCCACAGGGTTCCCTTTCATTCTTTCACTTTTCCCTTTCTCATTTGCCTGCTAGAATAGTCGTCTTGTAGTAGAAAAAAGTCTTTTAGGTATTTAGAGTTTGATTGGAGTGGATCTATTGAGGTAAGTTGTGGCTGTGCCCCTAGATCTTTTTGTCAGGGACCCATAGTGGGGCTACCTGTGAATGCTCCACCATCTTCCCCAAATATAGGATATTGATATTTAGCATTGTTATTTCCCCCTGATGGACATTTTTCTTTATCAAAACATAATGCCCTTTCTTGTCTTTTCATATTCATTCCAATTTAATTTAAAGGATTTTATCTAAGATTAGTAGAGCTACTCTGACATTTTTATGAGGTCCATTTTTAATTTATAATGGTGATGTGCAGAAGGGTTGCAATTACCTAAGTCTGGTAATGAGCACATTTCTTTTTGAACAATGTCACCTCTTCCCTCATGTTCTCCCCATTTGTCCCTCCCAACCTCCCTCCCCCAAAAGTTGTATAGTTCATTTTCAATGTAGCTTCTAGTGAGTTGCACTACTACATTTGTTCACACTTTGTCCCACCATTTCTGTGTTCACCCTTTCCTTTTCCAAACTTACATATAAGACAAAAGGTTCAGAAATAAAAAAAAAAACAGAAACAGAAATAATTTAAAAAATCTCATTTCCATTTCTTGGAGATCATTTTGATGAGCATTATTTTATATGATCATATTCATATTCCTAATAACCCTTTCTGATCCTCTCCAAAGAGTATTCTCCTTTAATCTCCCTGTGTAATGGTTTATAATACTATTTAATTAATCATATCCAAGTGTAATGTTTTCTCTTTCACCAGTGTGATTACTTGTAGAATTATAGGCACTGTCTAATAAAACAAATGAGAGGAATCACACAACCTATATTTCTTTGAGTCTGTCTTACTTCACATAAAATAATTTGTTTCCAAGTCTTTCCATTTCCTTAAGAATGGTGCAGTATCATTCTTTCTGGATAAAGAGAATTGCATCAAACTGAAGAGTTCCTTCATGGCAAAGAAAAAAAATTAGCAAGATATACAGAAAGAGAACAGAATGGAAGAAGGTTTTTACAACTAAGCACCAGACAAGGGTTTCACAACTAACCCATATTTAGAAATCAAAAAATTAAACCCAACAAAAATATACCTTCAAATAAACAATTAATATATGGGCTAAGGGCTTAAGGAGAGACTTCTCAGAAGAAGATTTTAGAATGATCAATAGACATATATCTCTCCATCAAATAATGCAAATCTAAACAACACTGAGATTCATCTCACCCGTTACAATGTCATTATGAAGAAAACTAACAATCGCAGATACTGATAGGGGTGTGGCTTAAAGGAAAATCTGTTACTCTCTTGGTGGGAATGTAATCTTATTCAATCACTTTGGAAAACACTATGGAACTTGCTCCAAAAAAATGAATATAGACATACATATGATCTGACAGTTCCATTCAGGGACATTTACCTAATAAAGCAGAAACAAAGTCATACTGAAACTACTAGCACAATCATGTACATTGTTGCACTATTTGCCATAGCCAACATGTAGAATCAATCCAGACGACTCTCAATGTAAAAAAAATCAATAAAATTATATTTATACATGTATATGTATATATATGTATGTATATATATATATATATACATACATAGCTATATAATTCAATGCTATTCATCTATCAGAAAGAATAATATTGCACAATTTTAAGGACAATGAAAGATTTCAAAATGATGTTATGTGAAATAAAACAGACCCAGACATACTTATGCTGCATGATTTTCCTCATTTGTGATAGAAAAAAGTGTCTTTAAATGTAAAAGTAGACACAGTGGATGGTAAGCAAGGAGGTACAAATGAAATATCTGGTGTCAGAGTCCATGGAAATTGACAATACTATAATTCTCATAAAAGACTAAATCAAACTCCAACAAAAAAAAACAGGATATATTTAGTGCAAGAGAGGACATTTGGGGCAATGTGAGAAGGGTAGAAAAATGAAGGGGGAAAGCACAGAATATAGGAAAAAATCCATACTTCCAAGAATTGAAATATATAAAAAATGGGGTACTTTGAAATGGGGGTTGAAGATGTTGAAGTAGTAACAGAATTTCAAGTGAATTCTATACATAAATTGCTTTGTTCAATGGCAAGAAATTCCATACATAACAAAATATTGAGATAAGAAAGGACTCCCACAGACACCAAAATCTGAACATGCTAATTTCTCTCATAAAATACATAATATAATTGATATAATTGACATATTATGAAGACTGCAATATAAATAGTATTACAAATTCTTGTCTTCATATTATGTAATAAATTGACATCCTTTGATTACATCAATTTTCAGAACATTTATAACTAAATGTAAATTGTTTACAAATAATTATTTGATGATGTTTAGAAAATAATGAGAAAAAGATTTGTGTACATATTTATTACAGATACAGAGAGAATCACCTAGTTATTTCTGTTCCTTCATTTCTTGCTTTCATTTATCCACTGCTAACATGCAGATAAGTGACAACGGAAAACTTGCATTTACTAAATGGTTAACTTCCAGGGTTTATGTTTGGCTAAATAGCAGATTTTATAAATTAAATTATTTTTCTTCCTCCCTCACTCTCTCGGTCTCTCCCTCCCTCCCCCATCTCTCTTTCTTTTTCTTCCTTCCTTTCTTCCTTCTTCCTTCCTTCCTTCCTTCCTTCCTTCCTTCCTTCCTTCCTACCTACTTTTCCTTCTTTCCTTACTGCCTCCCTCCCTGTGTCCCTCCCTCTCTCTCTCCCTTCTTTCTTTCATTCTTTCTTTCTCTTTCCTTCTTTCTCTCTCTCTTTCTTTCTCTCCCTTCCTTCTTCCTTTCTTTTTTTCTCTTTCTTTCTTTTTTCGTCTTTCTTTCTTTTTCCTGTCTTCCTTTCTTTCAGAATACTTCTTAAGACTATAGAAAAATACAAGCTGTTGTACACCAAGGTGTTATGAGTAATTATAAATATTAATTAGATTAATATTAATTTAAATAATTTATTTTATATATTTTTTTGTTCATGGCATTTGAACTCTGGGCCTGGGCGCTGTCTCTCAGCTCTTCTGCTCCCGGTGAGCACTCTATCACTTGAGCCACAGCACCACTTCTGGTTTTCTGGAGGTTTATTGAAGATAAAAATCTTAACAATTTTTCTCCCTGCACTGGCTTTGAACTGCGATCTTCAGATCTCACACTCCTGAGAAGTTAGAATTACAGGCATGAGCCAATGCCACATGCCTATTAATTTAAATTATATCTTAAGACAAATTGTACTAAAAACCATTTCACAAAAGTTGCAGGATATGTAATAAATATTACTTTTCATGATATTCTCTATTTCTGCAAACTAAAATAAGAATTTAAACATAATTGTGTGTGTGTGTGTGTGTGTGTGTGTGTGTGGTGTGGTGTGTGTGTGTGTATTGTTCTTATGATTTGAACTCAAGGCCTGTTCCTTAATTTTTTTCACACAAGGATAGTGATCTAAAATTTGAGCCACAACTCCACTTCTGGCTTTGTTTGTGTGTTTGTGTGATTAATTGAAGATACGTCTCACCAACTTTCTTGCCAAGGCAGGCTTTGAAGCTCCTGAGTAGAGACACTCATATTCAGCACAGATATAATATATCTAAGAATATAATAAATTTCTTATTATTTGAATTCTAGAGGCTAAATATAATAAAGGATGAGGCAACTATGCTTGATAAGAAATGTACTCATTACTATGCTCATGTGATTGTAACCCCTCTGTAGAGTATTTTCACAATAAAAAATTTAAAGACATAACAAATTAACATTTAAATATTTATTTAGTTGTGAAACCAGAACCTGCCATGTGGGAAAAAAATAGTCTTCATTTTTAGTATAAAAATATACTAGGAGGTTTTAAGTGACAGAATTTTTGGACAAATTGAAATACTCTATTAATCATTAAGTAAATTTCTCATGTAGACTCCAATCAATAGTTTCTGTCAGGCTGAATGAAGCAATTTTTAATTAATTTTAAATTATCTACTGCAGTTACATGATTTTATCTTTTTTTAACCTAAAATTTTAACATTAAAAATGTAAATTCACCACATTTTTTGAATATGGAGAATTCTTAATTACTGGTCATGTATTTCTTTTTTTAATATAATTTAATTTTATTTGTGAACATACTGTACAGAGGAGTTACAATTACGTGGATAGGATAATGCGTACATTTCTTGCCAAGCATTGCAGCCTCCTCCTTTGTTTTCCCTTCACATCCCTTCCCAGCCTCCCTCCTCCCCCCAATCCCAATCCTTCTCCTTCCCCCTTTCCCTCCCCCCCCCCCGCACTGACGTTGTAAAGCTAGTTTTGGACATGACAACTTGTACTTCTCATTGTTGAAACAGGTTCCACCTTTATCCTTAAACAACTGGTTTTTCCCCATCTCCTCCACAAGTTATACTGACATCAAATATAGTGAAAGCAGGGGTTATACTGTGGGGGAGGGATATACAAAGCAACAAAGAGATAATCTTATAATTGCATTAGAAACACATGCATGAAAGAAAAAAAACATTAAAATACACATCTAAGGGTTCATTTTCCTGACATCACATTATCTGACCTTTTCCACTTGACTCATACATATACTAGATATTACAAATAAGGGAAACCATGGGACCTATGTTTCTTTGGGCCTGGCTTACTTCACTTAATATAATTTTTTCCAAGTTTTTCCATTTCCTAACAAATGGGGAAATGTCATTCTTTCTGATGGAGGCATAGAATTCCATTGTGTATATATCTGGTCATGTATTTGTGAGGTTTAAGTACCAAGTCATTTCAGAGAAAAACTAAATTTCATGTATTTTATGTCAACAGGGATTTTTAGAAATTGAATCAATCTGAGATAACGAAAGAATGATATTCCATGACATATCCAATTATTCCTGTAGGGTTGAATATAAGTTATTTCTGAAGGACACGAAATTCATATTACGCAAACTCTCTATAGAATAATTAACATGTGATATTAATCATTTTTCCTTTAACTAGGAAGACCCTCATATAGTTGACAAAAACTTGAAAGGAAATGCCATAAAATTATGAAAAATTCCAAATCATTTTGAAGGTCACAAAATGAAATATCTTGAAGTTTCCTTATTTCTCAGATTAAATGTATTTCAATTCAAAACATTCCATTCATCTCTTCAGCAAAGGTATAATCAAACCAACTCCATGCCAAATAGATTCCGCGATTAGTTCAACTAAATATTAAGGAACAGAATTTATCACAATTCCATAGGAATATCTACTCACCAATCTAGAAATTAAATTTGAAATCATAAAGGATTATGAACAAAAATTAGCTTTCACTATATTGCAATAAAGAAGAAGTGAACCTTTTCAAATGGGCACAGTTGTAGAGATTTCATCCCTGAAAATTTATGATCAAAGAGAATATTAAGATCAAAGTCCTGAGGCCTCATAAGAGGATGGGGGAGGAGAAGCTGGAGGTTAAACAAGCTCTCCCATAGAAAGCAGTGAACAGTCCTAAGCCAGAGAATCACACCAAGTGTGCCATCATAGGACAGAGAGGGAAAATCCAGGCAAGGAGACAGATCTGAGCACTTGCCAGCAACTGCCGCTGTGGTGGCAGTGGTGGCAACGGTAGCCATAGCCACGATACCTGCAACACAGAGAGTCTGGGACGAAGGAGCCAGGCACAGTGGGTGAGTGGATTCTACTCAACACCAGAAAGAATCGACAAGGAGCAGACATCTTCATCCTGTAGTTCACAGACCAGAGATGACCCAGGAACCAAAATTCAGGGTGAGTAAAAGCCTAATGTCCTCACTCCTTCTCAGGGAGCAGAGGAGGGAAGGCCACCCCTCTCCACCCACTACCAGAGATCTCCATCTTTGATACTGAGGAAGCTCAGCTGAGTTGCTAGCTGAAACTGAGGTCTTGGAAAAAAAAACTAGAGTCAATTAACATGTCACAAGAACCTTAACTGACCTGCCAGACTCAGCTCCACCCAGGGAAATGTCACCCAGCTCGGGGCTCAAGCCCCAGGAGTGGCTTTCCTCACTGAATAAACAGAGCCAGAGGCTGGCCCTCCCTACAGCAGCCTAGACAATCAATCGAAATTCAGTAAACATAAACCCTGAGAGTGGATCCAGGCTGGGCTCTGTGAGTTTCTCACAAGCTACTCCCCTCCCTGGGAAAAGCTACTGTTCGCTGAAAGGCCTCAACTCTACCCAAAACGTAGCCTCCTCACAGCATCTCCAAACTTTAGGAAACAGCCATCTCCCTCTTTTGTGATACTCAAAGCAGATCTCCCTCCCACTGAACAAGCCTGGGAGGAGGATCACAAAATCCTGGGTAAAGCAGAACATTTTTTCTGCCTGTTCAAACAAACTGACTGAAGAAACTAACCAACCACAGGAAAATCAAACACCACAAGCAGAACAGAGACTCCAACAAGAGGCTGGTTACAGACACAAAGGAGAGACAGTATTTTTCCCACCCCTCCCAAAAATCTCAAAGAACCTTTTTGTTTTTTCTTTTTGTATCTTCTATAAAAAAGAATTTTTCTAAAACTGTTTTTAATTTTCAATTTTTACCTTTTTTGAAAAAAAATTGTTTTCTAGTAACTTTTTTTCCTCTTATAATTTTTATTTTAAGGGTATATGTGTGTGTGCGTTTTTCTTTCTTGTTTCTTTTAATTTTTTAATTTTTTTGTTTTTTGTTTAATTCTACTGAACTTCTGTTCTTTTTTCTTTATTTCTTATTCTTTTCACCTTTTCTTTTCTTTCATTCTTCTTTCTGTGACTCAATTGCTGTTCTGCACTTCCTCAGATATTAGACTATTAGACCTTATCCCTATTGAGTACTTATTTAATTCACAAATTTATTATGCAATTCAAAACATCTTAGACTTAAATTCCTTAATAGCAGCACTAACATTTTATACATATATAATATTTTAAGTATTCTTATTTTTAAGTTTTTCACATCTCCTTTATATTCCTCCCCTTCTCTCATTATATCCACGGTCTTCTCTGAATATTTCATATTCAGTTCTGCATTATAATTTTAATTTTTAATTTTCCATTTTTCCTGGTCTATTTTTGTTCCCTTTCTCTTTCTTCTTTGTTTTCTCTCTCTCTACTTTCATCTTATCCAACATGTTTCCTGCTTTGAGATTAGGACTAAGTTGAATTAACTCTCTCTGTGCCTTCCCACATCTCTCTATTCCTATTTTTATCCATATCTCTCCCTAAACCTAATAATGTCTGGATTGACAAATTCTTTTTGCAGTTAGTAGCCCATTAACATATAGTTGTTTGATGTTGAATAGATGTATCTGTGGAACTAGATTGTATCTGTAGACTATTGACTGTGAAAATACAGACTTTTGTTGATGTTTGCCTTAAGAGAGTGTTCTAGCACAAAACGGGTGTTATTTTCATCCCAAATGGGCAGAGCAAGCCAGCAAAACACAAGAAAAATGTCAAGTCCGGGTATCTCAACTCCCACTCATCATAATCAGGGGACAGAACAGAGAATGAATAATCCAGAGGAGAATTCCCAAATAGCTCTACAAACACTGCTGGCAAACATGATAAATGAAAAGATTGAAAACATACAAAGGGCTCTGTATTAGCGTGATAGGGAGAGATAAGAAGCAAACCAAGAGTCAATACAGGTAAAGATTGAAAACCTAAAAAGGACTCTGTATGAGCGTGATAGGGAGAGAGAGGAGACAAACCAAAGTTTTATACAGGAATATCATGAGCGCGAGGAAGCTACTAAAAAACTGATACAGGATTTGCTTGAGCAGCTTGACAATATTCAGAGAAAGGCAGGGATGGCTTGAGCAGTCTGAGATCACTCAAAGAGAACTACAGGAATGGCGTGACTGTGAGGAAGCTAAACAAAGAAGAATACAGGAATTGAGAGAGCAGGATGAGAATACACAAAGATCATTAAGGGCATTCATGGAATCCATTAACAAAGAGCTGAAGGAAGTCAGGGAGACCACAAAGGAAATGCTGAACGGAATCCAACAGAAGGAATGGAGTCCAAGGAAACCATAATCAATCAACTAAGTAATTTGAGAATAAACACTGAATATCAAGTTAAGGAAGGAAAGAAGTTCATAGAAGATATGAAAAAAAGCTTCAACACAGAATTTGAAGCCATCAAAGCTGACCAAATAGAAGGAAAAGAAATAAAAAAAAACAAAGTATAAAGTCTTCATTGCAGGTTATATCATGCAGAAGATCGAATCACGGTGACTGAAAATAACCTAAATATTATAGAGAAAGAACATACAACATTTCAAGACAAGTCCAAAAAATATGATAGATCTATCCAACAGTTGGAAGACACCATCAGTAGGCCTAATCTGAGGATGATGGATTTAGAGGAGCACCTATAAACAGAAGTTAATTGTCTACGAAATTTGTTTAACAGAATCCTAGCAGAGAACTTCCCAAACATGAAAAACATAGGCCTATTCAGATACAAGAAGCTTTTAGAACTCCAAATAGACCAGACCAGAAGTGGACATCCCACGTTCACATTATAATCCACACAGGATCAATTCAGACCAAGGAAAAGATCCTTAAAGCTGTCAAGGAGAAAAGATTAATTACCTACAAAGGGAAACCAATTAGAATCACCTCAGATTTCTCAGCAGAGAAAATCAAAGCAAGAGCCTGGAATGATGTATGCTATGCCCTAAAAACAAACAACTATCAACCAAGAATACTGTACCCAGTTAAACTCTCCTTCATAACTGAAGGCCAAATAAAAAACTTCCAAAGCAAAGAAAAATTGAAAAAATACATCTCCACAAAACCAGCCCTACAAAAGATTCTTAAAGATGTCCTACACATAGAAAACCATCAAGACCACAATAAAGGCCAAGAAACTGCACCCAAACTGAGAATCCAAAAACCATAGGAAGAACCCTGTTGCCGCAACCTCCAAGAAGGTGGATAACATGGCAGGAACTTCCGAATACCTCCCAGATCTATCTCTCAGCATGAACGGATTTAACTCTCCAATTTAGCGACATAGACTGTCTAGCTGGATTAAAAAGCAAAACACTTATATCTGCTGCCTTCAGGAGTCATATCTTGCCCATAAATAAACACACTTTCAATGTTGAAGGCTGTAACAAAATCTACCAAGCAAACGGCCCCCATAAACAGGCAGGAGTTGCAATCCTAATATCAGATAAAATAGACTTCAAATTAAAATTCATGAGAACAGATAAAGAAGGTCGCTACATACTAAGTAAGGGATCACTCTTTCAGTAGGATGTTACAATTCTAAATATATATTCGCCAAAAAATGGCGCATCCAAATTCATTCAAGAAACACTACTTTCCCTCAAATCCCACAGAGAATCAAAGACATTAGTTGTTGTGGATTTTAACACACTACTCTCCCCACTAGATAGATCAACTCAGCAAAAACTCAACAGAGAAACTGCAGATCTAAATAACTGCATAAATTAGCTTGATTTAACAAACATCTACCGAATATTTCACCCAACAGCATCAGAATACACATTTTTCTCAGCAGCACATGGAACATTTTCTAAAATAGACCACATTTTAGGCCACAAAGCAAACTTGTCCAAATTCAGAAACATTGAAGTTATACCTTCCATTCTCTCAGACCATAAGGGAATAAAATTAGAATTCAACACCAAAAGCTACCAAAGAATTCTGGTAACTCATGGAGGCTGAACACTGCTGAATCACGTGTGGGTCATGGAAGAGATTAGAAAGGAAATTCAAAGGTTCCTGATATTCAAAAAAATGAGCACACAAATCAATATCAGGCAGTACTCAGCGGCAAGTTTATAGCTCTGAGTTCCAACATCAACAAATTGGAGAGATCTGACACCAACAATTTAATGAGACATCTGAACCGCCTTGAAAAACAGCAGCAAGAGAAACCCCAATCCAGTAGATGGAAAGAAATAATCAAAATTAAATCAGAATTAAATGAATTAGAATCCCAAAATCTATGGAAAGAATCAACGAAAGAAAGAGTTGGGTCTTCGAAAAAAATATCAAAATTGACAGACCCTTAACAAATCTTATCAGGAAAAGAACAGAACACACCCAAAGAAATAAACTCAGAGATGAGAATGGAAACATCGCCACAGCAGCAACCAAGATTCAGAAAATTAAAGGGAATACTTCTCAAAACTTTATGCTAATAACTTTGAGAACCTAGCAGCAATTGACCTTTTCCTAGCAAATATTGACATGCCAAAACTAACCCAAGATGAGTTCAACCATCTTAAAAGGTGCATAACGAACATGGAAACAGCAATAAGAGACATCAGAGCAAAGAAAATTCCAGGACCAGATGGTTTTACATCAGAATTCTACAAGCCCTTCAAAGCAGAGCTCACACCAATACTCCTCCAACTCTTCAATGAAATTGAAAGAGAAAGCTCACTACCGAACACATTCTATGAAGCCATCATAACCCTCATCCCAAAACCAGGCAGGGACTCATCAAAGAAAGAGAACTATAGACCCATTTCTTTGATGAATATTGATGCAAAACTTCTCAACAAAATTTTGGCCAATCGACTACAACAATTCATCCAAAAAATCATACACCACGATCAAATAGGATTCATTTCAGGGATGCAAAGCTGGTTTAATATACACAAATCAATTAATATTATTCATCACATAAACGAAAGCAAGGATAAGAACCACATGATTATCTCAATAGATGCAAAAAAATCATTTGACAATATCCAACACCCCATTATGATGAAGGATTTGGAAAAATTAGGAATCCATGAAACATTCCTCAATACAATAAAGGCTGTCTATGACAAACCTACAGCCAGCATTATATTTAATGGTGAAAAATTAAAGCAATTTCCTCTTAACTCAGGAACAAGACAAGGATATCCACACTCTCCACTTCTCTTCTAGCTAGTATTAGAATGGCGCTGTAGCTCAAGTGGTGAAGCGCTTGCCTTGAGCTGAAGAGCTGAGGGACAACGCCCAGCCCCAGAGTTCAAGCCCCACTGCCGACAAAAAAAAAAAAAAAATAGAATGCTTAGCTACAGCAATAAGACAAGATGCAAACATAAAGGGGATCCAAAGAGGGAAAGAAGAAATAAACTCTCCCTCTTTGCAGATGACATGATTTAAAGAATCCCATAGACTCCATTCCTAAATTACTCAAGTTGATTCAAAATTTTGGCAAAGTAGCAGGGTATAAAATTAACCCTCAAAAAATCAATGGCTTTTCTGTATGCCAACAATGAGAAAAGTGTGGCTGAAATTAGGAAAGCAATTCCATTTGTAATAGCCCCACAAAAAATAACATACCTAGGAATTAACTTAACTAAAGAAGTGAAGGACCTCTATGATGAAAACTTTAAAATCTTGAAAAAGGAAATCAACACAGAACTTAAAAAATGGCAAAGCCTCCCATGCTGTGGATGGGAAAGATTAACATCGTGAAAATGGCAATACTTCCCAAGGCTATTTACAAATTCAACGCAATACCTATCAAAATTCCAACCTCATTCTTCAAGGAAATAGAAGAGGCAATCCAAAAATTCATATGGAACAATAAAAGACCCCAAATAGCAAAAACGCTCCTTAACGGAAAGAACACTCCTGGAGGAATATCAATATCAAATTTCAAACTCTACTATAAAGCCATAGTAATCCAAACAGCTTGGTATTGGCATAAGAACAGACCTCAGGACCAATGGAATAGAATTGAAAACCCAGAAATGAACCTACAGACCTATAGCCATCTAATCTTCGATTAGGGAGCTAAAACAATAGATTGTAACAAAGACAGCCTCTTCAGTAAATGGTGCTGGCAAAATTGGTTAACTACATGTCGAAAACTAAAGCTAGTTCTATCACCCTGCACCAGAATCAACTCCAAATGGATCAAAGACCTTGAACTCAAAGCAGACACTCTGAAAACATTACAGGATGGAATAGGAGAAACCCTAGGTCTCCTTGGCTCAGGCCAAAATTTTTTGAATAGAGACCCGGAAACACAACAAATCAAAGAAAGGTTGGACAAATGGGATTGCATAAAGTTGCAGTCCTTCGGCAGGGCAAATGACATAGCTAGCAAGATCAATAGAAAGCCCACGGATTGGGAGAAGATCTTTACTAGCCATACAACGGACAAGGGTCTCATATCTAAAATATACTTGGAACTCAAAAAATTAAACCCCCAACCACAAATCCCTACCTATTTTTACTCCACACATAACACACGTTATTTGCATGCTTTTATTTGGTCTATATTTGTCCATTTGTCTATTAATTGTACTCATTTTAGTGTAGTTTTCCCACATTGAGTGTATATAAAAATGTACATATGTATGTGACAGACACAGATGTGCACCAATCAGGTAGTGGAATAATTTGAAATCTCTTGTTATTACCAAGCTGGATATATCTGGCCAAGAAGATTGAAAAAACCTGCTGGGTTTTATATACTTAGGATTTATTTAATGTACTAACTTTGAAAAGCTATCAACAACAAAAACAAAACAAAAAATGTGAATTTCTCATCCTATTTTCCCTATCTTTTGTATGCTTCTCACATCCATCAGCATTTGTTTTGGGTTAAGCCCCAGTATTCACACAATAAATCCTAAAAACTAATGATCTCAACTGTGATTAGAAATTAGTTGATATGAGGTTATACTAGAGTTAGGTATTCCTTAAACTAATAAGTAGTGTTTCTAAAAACAGTAAATAACAACAGTATGTAACAGTAAAATGACACCCAAAGAAGTGTACATACAATTATGTCCTATAAAGATTGAATTTATATGCTTTAAGCCACGGGCCGAAAAAGCTGAGAGTAGATGATAACTGATTCTGTTACCAATAGAGACAATATGGCTCTGTCAGTATTGTGATCCAAGAATTATAGGCTTTAGAACTATGAGACAATACAGTAATGTTGTTTCAGCTACATATTCTGTCCTAATCATACCTGCTTATAATATTGATGTTGGGACTTAAGACATCTAGCTTATAGCCTACGTTTTTGGAAGTTCTATTAAACAAATAAATCATCTATCCAAAATTTTAAAATAAATCCATACTTAGGAGCCCACTGCTGTACTTCCCTTCTTCCAAGAAATAAAACCAATGCTACTTCATCCATTTTTGTCTCCAGTTAGACATTCAATCCCATATCTTCTATGAATAATATTACTATTAACTGTGTAGTATATCATGAGTTTCCTATTCCTCTATCCACAAACTTCAAGATTTTTTCATACTTAAATCATGAGAGAGTTACTAGTGCTTCCTGCTTCATTTTCTATAGAGTGTATTGCAAAGCAGTGTGTATCTTTTTAGCTTGTATAAATTATTGTCCTATATTTGCTCCCTTCTAAAATTCTACCTTAAATATAGGATGTTTAAATCATACTCTCATAGGAAAAGGAAACAGAAACAGCCTGACAAAAAATGGCCTAATGCAACAATGATATCCACTATACACTATGCTGGAATGAACTTTACAATTTGGCAGAGATGGGAATGGGGAGGGTTAAGAAGGAGAAATTAATAGAGAGGTATAAAAGAAATGGACTTATTAGCTTTCTTACGTAACTGTAAGCCCCCTGTTCATTAACTTACAATATTTTTGAAATCCTACTTTCAATTTTTCTAATTCTAGTTGTTATATTTATGAACAATATAATTCCCAAATCTAGTTATCCATTATTCCTTTTAGTTGTATAACTTCTTGAATAATTCACAGTATAATTCTTACAATCTTTTTCTTATCATTCCCCATGTCTTCACTTACTTCCTATTTTGATCAAAGAAAGGATTGTGTAGAATATTGCCCTTCATCCAAGCAGCTAAGTATCTAGAAAAATTAATTTATCTGAGCCCTGTTGATTTAGTATAACACAAGGTAATCATTGTTGTTCCCTTCTCCTAAGAACTGGAACAAGTAGGTATATCTGCACACATCAGGTCACTGAGAAGAAACATTTCTTTGGGAGACACTGAATAGTTTCGCACTATTAAGGAATGTAAGACAGGTACCAATGGCTTACACCTCTGGTTCTAGCTACTTTTGAGGGTGAATACTGAATATCATGTTTTAAATGCAGTTTGAACAGACAAATGAAAGGTACAGAAAAAGGACGCAAGCAAGAAAGAAAAGAAAGACAGAAAGAGAGACTGAGTCAAAGAGATAAAGAGAGAGAGAGAAAAGGGGAGGGAGGGAAATAGGAAGGGAAGGAAGGCAGGCAGGCAGAAAGGAAGGAAGGAAGGAAAGAAGGAAGGAAGGAAGGAAGGAAGGAAGGAAGGAAGGAAGGAAGGAAGGAAGGAAGGAAGGAAGGAAGGCAAGTAAATGTGTTTCAATTGGAAGAATGACAACCCTGAACAATAAAAAGCTAAGTAAACATGAGTCCCGGAGTTATAACCTCAGTATAGTCACCTAAAACAACTACAAAAAAAATGTAAAAAATGAATAAAATTAATGAAAGATACAACATTGACCTATGATAAGTATCCATGTTGAACACTGTGCTGTACAAGGATTCTCCTTCATGTTAAATCCATGTCATCAAGTTTAGGTGTGCTTTGAACCTCCTGAGTAGAGACACTTATATTCAGCACAGATATATCTAAGAATACCATAAATTTCTTATTATTTGAATTCTTGAGGCTAAATATAATAAAGGAGAAGGCAACTATGCTTGATAAGAAATGTACTCATTACCTTGCTCATGTGATTGTTACCCCTCTGTACAGTATTTTCACAATAAAAAACATTCAAAAATATAACAAATTGACATTTAGATATTTATTTAGTGATGAAACCAGAACCTGCCACGTGGGAAAAAATTGTCTTCATTTAAGAGAAAAAATACTACATGGTTTTATATGACAGAATCGTTGGACGTGGGAAAAAATTGTCTTCATTTAAGAGAAAAAATACTACAAGGTTTTAGATGACAGAATCGTTGGACAAATTGAAATACTCTATTAATAAGTAACATTTCTCATGTAAGCTCAAATCAGTAGTCCCTGTCAGGCTGAATAATGCAATTTTTCATTAACTTTAAATATTATCTACTACAGTTACATGATTTTATCTTCTTTTTAACCTAAATATTATCTACTACAGTTACATGATTTTATCTTCTTTTTAACCTAAAATTTTGACACTAAAATGTATATTCAAACATTTTGGATTATGCAGAATTCTTAATTACTGGTCATGTATTTCTAAGGTTTAAGTATCTAGTCATTTCAGAGAAAAACTGAGTTTCATGTATTTTATGTCAACAGTGATTTTTAGAAATTGAATCAATCTGACATAGCTAAAGCATGATATTCCATGACTCACCCAATTATTCCTGTAGACAAATAAAACATATTCTTGAATGGCAAGAATTCATATTACACAAACTCTCTATAGAATAATTAAGGTTGTGATATTACTCATTTTTCCTTTAATTAGAAAGACCATCACTATAGATGACCAAAAAAACTTGAAAGGAAATGCCATAAGATTATGAAAAATTCAAGTCATTATGAAGGTCACAAAATGAAATATCTTGATGTTTATCTCTTAAATTAAATGTATTTCAATTCAAAACATTTCATTCATCTCTCCAGCAATGGTGTAAGCAAACCAACTCCATGCCAAATAGCTTCTTCAATTAATTCAACTAAATATTAAGTAACAGAATTTATCACAATTCCATAGAAATATCTACTCACCAATCTAGAAATTAAATCTGAAATCATAAAGGGCTAGGAATAAAAATTAGCTTTCACTAGGTTGCCATAAAGAGGTAGTGAACCCTTTCAAGTGGGCACAGTTGTAGAGATTTGGTTACTGAGAATTTATGGTCAAAGAGAATATTAAGATCAAAGTCCTTCCCTCTTTTGACTTCTTTTACTTATCCTTCCCCTTTCCCTCTCCCCCTGCCCCTCCCACACCCCTCCCCCTCCCTCACCTCCTCTCCGTATTTTCCCTGTCATACTCCACTCCTCCTCTTCTTTATTTTCTGGCTTTCAAGAATATACATAATCCATCACAGGTTGCTTATATAGGGTAGGGTGCCACCACCAACACAAAGCAATAAGGGTAAATATAAATGGAAATGTACAAAATCAGAAGCCAAATTAATATTTCCTCCTTTTAAGTTGACTTTATGAAGTATTTTTTCATATTAATAGGAGACATATAGAATGCACTCATTTATTATAAGCAATAAGATTTACTGGGAAAAAATCTGGCCAACATCACCCTAATGAAATGATTAATTTAATATGCTAGTAGGACTAATATACTTTAAAATATCAGATAAAATTCAACAAGAGGCCAAATAATCACCTGTATTGTTTTCTATAAAAAGACAGAAGAATTCAATCTGTTCCTCAAGGAAAATGACCTATAATTAGCAGTGCTGTCAATTTCATAAATGATTTAAGAAGATTGAAAAACAAATTTCAACTCAAAGTGTGTGATATAAAATTTACTTTGTCCCCTGTAAATAACCTTTTTTATTCTATCTAGTTTTGGTCCTCAAAATGACTTGTATTTTCTTCTAGTCATATTTTTTAAATTAACTTTAAGTAGTTGTATGGGAGTTGCTGTTTGACAAAGAAGTTTATGAATAGAATTAATGTTTTATTTTTTGTTTTTGTTTTTGTTTTTGTTTTCTTTCTCTCCTGAGTTTTGTACTCAGGTCCTCGGTGCTGTATCTAAGCTCCTCTTGAAAAAGCCTAGAAGTCTATTATTGAGGCAACTCAGCATTTCTAGATTTTTCAGTGATTTAATTGGAGATAAGAATCTGCCTGCCTGGAGTGGCTTCAAACTTCAATCCTTAGCCTCGGAATATCTAGGATTACAGTTGCGAGTCACCAGTGCCTAGCTTAATACAATGCATTTTTCTTTCTTTCTTTTTTTTTTTTGCCAGTCCTGGGACTTGAACTCAGGGCCTTGGTACTATGCTTCTTTTGCTCAGGGTAGCATTCTACCATTAGTGTCATGGTGCCAATTCTGGCTTTCCTGTTTGTGTGGTATTGAGGGATCTAATCCAGGGCTTCACACATGCAAGGCAAGCAATCGTCCCTAAACCACATTCCCAGCCCTATACAAAGCATCTTGATCATTATCCCTAATCCCTCTCAACCCTATCTCATCCCTCAATTTACATAATTTTGTAAAATATTCATTAACTAGCAATGTTATATATAGTCACTCAGAGGATATATCACAGATCATATTTTATTGATAGTACTATTCACCAACATACTAAACATACATTACAGAATATTGTGATTTTAATTTCTAAAATACCACTGAGATTCACTCACTACTAATCTAAATTTTTCCTAAGTTTAATGCAAATGCAATCTCTAATTCTTTGATAAAGTCCAATGATTCTTAAAATGTTAAAGAGTTCGACGATGAGCTCACCTGCAGTTCTCAAATATTTTGCCATAACTACCCTTTCAAAATACTCCAATATCTATTAGTAGTCATGTCCTATAATCATTTCAACTTACCCTTCCCTTGAGCATCCATTATTTCCCATTCTACAGATATGCCTATTTTTAAAAGCTCACATAATTGGAAAATGTAGTCTACGTTATACATTTCTCCTGTGTAATGTTAGTGTTTTGAAAGTATATCTATGTAATTGTTCCTATTAACAGAACATATTGTGTAGTATGCATGTGTATAATGGTATAACTTCCTCAATGGTTATTTCAATTTATTATTATATGTTATTGTAAAAGATTTTGCTAGGTATATTCTTGTACTTGTGTTTCATTGGACATACTTTTAAATATATTTTATATATAAAGTTATTATTCAAAATGCTGGAACATAGGAGCAACTATATATGTAATATCTTAAAAATTGCCAATACGTTTAACAAACTGACTATATCACTTTAAGTGCCAAGTCCCAATGTATAAAGATTACGTTTTCTACAAAGTGGTTGTGTGGTATTTTTATTTCAAAAAAATACTGTACAGAATAGTTACATTTACATGGGCATTTCTTATCAAGCTTGTTGCCTCCTCCTTGTTTTCCCTTCCCATCCCTTCCCATCTCCCACCCCCCTTTCCAATTCCCCCCCACCTCCAGTACCAAAGATGAATAGTTCACTTTCAACATTCTCATTTTCGACATAACATCTTGTACATCTCATTGTTGCCATGTGTCCACCTGTATCCCTATTTAAACAATTTTTTTCCCTTCCCCTCCACAAATTATACAAATATCAAATACAGTGAAAACAGGGGTTGTATCATGGGGGAGACATACAACACAACAAAGAAATAACTTATAAATATGGTACAAACAATATCAAGAATGAAAAAAAATGAGTCCTTAACTTGGTGTTCATTTCACTTAACATCAAAATATCTGACCACTTCTGCTTGTCTCAGACATATATTAATTATTGCAAATAAGGGGAAACCATGGGACCTATGCTTCTTTATTATTGTTTATATTTCCACTAATCTATATGTATGCAAAGTCTAGGTATGTTATCTTCTTTTCATATGTTCCTTGATTATTGGTATATTACTATAGAAATAGGAAGTTGGATTTCTTTCATAACTAATTCAGGATGGTTAATGTTTTTCATTGGCATTAATGTGCTATTAATATATATCTGATTCAAGTCTCTTCAAATAAATATATATATGTATGCACACTATGTGTACAAATGCACATATACCTACTTACATGTGTATATATACAAATACCTGTATATATGTATACATATATATGAATATACACACGTGTACCTGTTTGTATATAGACATATGTGTATATTATTGCTTTCACTTGACCATAAGTTTTCATTTTACTTTATTTGCTAAACATGTAAGTTATTTATAATTTTTATTGTTAAGATTTTGTACAGCGGGGTTACGGTTACACGAGTAAGGCAATGAGCACATTACTTATTGATCATTGTTACCCCATTCCTTCCTTGTTTTGTCCCAGTATCCCGTCCCTCCCCCAGCTCCCACACTCCTATCTACCCCTCCCTTGAAGCATGAAGCATGAAGTGGTAAAGTTCATTTCCAAAATATTGTCCTGTGGGTATCTTTGTTGCAATGGGTCATTCTGTGTCCTTGTTTCAGCGTTTTGTATTTCTCCTTCCCTTCCACAGATTAGACATATGTATATATACAAGATGCATCATATCAAAATCTAGTACAGGGACAACAGAGAGAAAGTACATACAAAGGAAAGAGCAACAACGAAAATAAATAAAATCATAGAGTACATTTTAAACAGTAACAATAAAGAGAGAACACTCAAACACGTCCTTTATTACCAAGGTAATTGTTTGAATTCATGTCCTTATCATTTTTGGAAGTTTGCTAAATTGTTTTCTAGAATTCCATGTAGACTTATGTATTCATTTTTTCATAAATCTATCTATTCATAATATATCTGCCAAGCCTTCTCTGGAGCCAAAAAGGCTGTATTCTATAGCTTGGTTCCAACCAGTTGTATTTCTTCTTTGTACTAATAATACTGATGCAAGCCAGGCACTTGTGACTCACGACTATAATGCTAGCTACTCAGGTGGCTGAGATCTGAGGTTCACGGTTCCTAGCCAGTCAGTGCAGGAAAAGTCCATGAGACTCTTCTGTCCAATGAACTGCCAGAAAACCGGAAAAGGCGCTGTGGCTCAAGTGGTAGAGTGCTAGCCTTGAGCTGAGTCGCTAAGGGAGAGTACCCAGGCCCAGACTACTAGGGCCATGACCCCCAACACCACCATCACCACCACCACAAACAACAACAACAAAAACCAAAAGAATACTGACTGAAAGAACAATAACATTCAACAGTCTTAAAGATAGGCTCACATCTAACATTTTAGTATTTTCTTAGATACCAATAGTCTTCTAGTCTGAGCCATGCGCCCTCAGTATGTTGATTTCTTAGTTTATTTATACCATTACTATAGTTATGTTTTTTTCTCGTCTGTCTTTCATTTCACCACAGAATCTGCATTTATCCTTTATGTCATACTTGAATACCAGTGACTTTGGAAGATATTTATTAATTGGTGTACATTAATTGTATGAACAAACCTTACAGAAAAATTTCACTCACTCATCGATTGATCAAGGACCTGAGCAACCTGTTTCTTTTTCCTTTCCCATAGCCTCTTATTTTTCAACTATTTTCTGTTAATTTATTTGTGCTATCCTCACACCTCATCAAAATGTATTTCAGTGTTGTTCACCTACCATCACTGAAAATTATACAATGCTGAATATGAAAGAAGAAACCTTCATAAATTGAGAAATATCATTTTTTGGCTAGGAGGGTACAATTGAGCACACATATTAATTGTTCCCTTTGTTTTTCTGGTCATTCACGTGGCTAGAACTCTGGGGCTGGGAGTTGTCCCTCAGCTCTTCAGCTCAAAGCAAGTGTTCTCCCCCTTCAGCCACTGTACCATTTCCCCATTTCTGGTGGTAAATTAGAGATCAGTATGGCTTTGAACCACGATCATCAGATCTCAGCCTCTTATGAAGCTATGATTGCAAATGTGAGACAACAGTGCCCAGCATCAGGGTTGTATTTATAAGTTTATGACAATTTCTAAAAACCATCTGCTCATCACTCTTTGACTCATTGACAAAGGAAAATAAACTAGAATATATTTCTCTGTTCAATATTAAAACTGTTAGTGTAAAATTGTCATATTTGTAGAGGAAAGACTATACAGCTCAATGGGTCTGTAGGACACCAGAGTAGATACACACAAATATTATCAAGGAATATGTAATTAGTGTAAAACTAAACACTTGTGAATGACATTTTCTTCAATACGTAGTGATAGGTTAGACAATATTGGGGAGAATTAAAAAGTGAATGTTCACTTAAACCTGACAATTTATTCATATCTTAACTTCAAGCAGGATTTAAAGGTGGTATATGAAACAGAAAGTGATGTAAATGTAAAGCAAACGAAGACCTCTTGAGAGTTTTTGAGACAGAAACCTTCTTAAATTTGGCAATAAAATTATAGGAAAGTAAAATTTGATAAATCAGAACTCAATAAAAATGTACAATAAGTTGTTCTGTGAAAGTTCAAATACAAGTAGTGAATAGAAACTGGGAGCAGGTGTCTCATCCTAGCTAATTGTGAGACTGAGCTTTCAATATTGTTCTTTGAAACCAAACCAGGTAATAACGTCCCTGAGAATCTTCTCTGATTAATCTGCAAAAAGCCAGAAGTGAGGCATCACTCAAATAGTAAATTATTAAGAAATAACAACAAATCTAAGGGACCCTGAGTTCAAGCCCCAGGTCCATACATACATATACAAAAGTAATTGTAGTAATACTAATAGTGATGATGATGATGATGATGGTGATAAGTACCCATAGTGAAGGATATTTGCAAATCATATACCTGAAGAATGCCTCAAATCTAGACTCTACACAGAACTCTACAAATGTAATGTTAAAAAAAAAACTTTAATTGGGAAAACACAAAATATATCTTGTGAAAAATAAGCACAAGAAAAGGATCATAAGTGATGAAACAAATGCATATTAAAAATAAAATGACATCACAAAACATGTATGAGAATTACTTCACATAATATAACAATGACCATGTTAAATGCTATCTAGAAACAGAGAAACTGGATGCTGCCAGAATGTCAGAAAGGAAAGCCACTTCTGAAAACAATTTGACAGGGTCCTAGAATATGGGTTAAAATTACATGGGCAAAGTAATAAATACATTTCTTATCAAGCATTTTTGCCTCCTCCTTTGTTTCCTCTTCACATCCATTCCTATCTCTACTCCTCTCCCGCCAAAGTTGTAAAGTTTATTTTTCCGCATAAAGACTTGTACATCTCATTGTTGTAATCAGTCCACCTGCACCCCTATATAAACAGTTTGTTTTTGCTCTTCCCTTTCAAAAATTATGCGACTATAAAATACTGTGAAAGCAAGGGTTATACAATGGGGGAAGGACATACAAAGCAAAAAAAAAATTATAAATATGTTAGAAACAATTGCAAGAAAGAAAAAAAAAACATTTGAATATTTATCTTATTTGCAGATACTCTGACAATGTTAAACAATAGGGTAGCATTCACTATCTGACAAGGAAAGTTCCACAGTATATCCCTAGACCCACATAAGAGAATTCAGAATTTAAAGCATTTTAGAAACAATCTCAAGAAATAAAAAATAAAAAAAACATTGGAATACCTGTTTCTTTGTTGCTTTGTATGTCACTCCTCCACGGTATAACCCCTGCTTTCATTGTATTTTATGTTGGTATAATTTGTGGTGGGGAAGGGCAAAAAAATCGATTAATAGGGATACAGGTGGACCCATTGCAACAATGAGATGTACAAGCCATTATGTCGAAAAATGACGTTTACAACTTTGGCGGGGGACTGGAGGCGGGGGAGTGGGTGTAGGAGCAAAGATGGGAAGACATGGGAAGGGCAAACAAAGGAGGAGGCATCAATGCTTGAAAAGCAATGTACTCATTACCATGCCCAGGTAATTGTAACCGTTCTGTGCGGTATTTTCACGTTAAAAAGAAAGAAAGAAAGAAAGAAAGAAAGAAAGAAAGAAAGAAAAAAAGAAAGAAAGAAAGAAAGAAAGAAAGAAAGAAAGAAAGAAAGAAAGAAAGAAAGAAAGAAAAAAAGAAAGAAAATAGAAAAAATAAAGCATTTGGAGACAAACAGTAATATTAGAATTGAAAGGCTCCTTATTGACTTTTTCTTGGAGCTTTTTTGATTACCCAGGAGAAATATAAATATCCACAAATTTTGGAGCTAATTAGTAACAAAATTAACTTTGGTCCTAGATGTTATGTTATTCCAAATCACTACTGTACTATTATTACATCAGAATTCTTCCCTTGCAAATGTGTATGAGAAAATGAATGAAAGGCATTAAGGCAAAATGTCTTATGTTTTTAGTTATGTAATCCGACTAGTGAAGGTAATGTCTGAACTCATTCAATAAAAGCTTGAAGTTTATAAGAGCACTTCCAGCATATAAGAAATTGGGGCAGGTTAATTGTGAGGGTTATTATAGCATAGTTATCCCTAAGAGGAACTATATTTAAATAGAGTATAATGCAATTATATATGTTAATGAATAACGAGGTATTTTCTATTCTAAAGAAGAATCAATTCTATTAGACTTCAGTAACATCAGTATAACTGTATGTTCAAACTAATACTTGGTGTTACTTGTCCTACTTGTCCTACAGGCTGATAAGATATCCAAACACATCTAAATATATTTCATTAAACCCCAAACTGATGTGGATACATTGGGCACTATTTGGAACTGTAGGATAAATAAGACTTGTCTGTGCTCTAGTTCGGTCTATAATCTCCTGGCTAAACAAATTCTTCAAAAAAAAAATTCACAGAATAACTGTAAGTAAAGTTCATGACAATTTTATGTGTATAATGTCTCTAAGATCAGGATAAAAGTATTTGTTCCCAACATTTATAAGAAACAGGGCCTGTGGAATGCATGAATCCAGAATTTTATGCTTCATTTTCAAATCTCAAAATTTTATCTATCAGTTCACCAAAAGACTCTTTTTATTGACTTTGTCTATGTCCTTTTAGTTTTCAAGCCCAAATATCATATTTCCTTCATTATTACTGTAACAGCTTTGATCTTCGCTTCCTTCAATTTCTTTCCATTCTTTACTTCTCTAAATTTGTTTTTATGATTTTCCAGGTTCCATATTTCTCTCTTTCTTCCACACAGGTCCTCACAGTGCTCACCCTGGTTCCAGAACTTTGCTTTTCCTTTTGTCTTTAATAATGCCCTCTATTTCATTATTTTTTTCATATTCATGGTCTTGGATATTTTGATGATGTCTATACAGACTAATCTTTGCATTTAATATAAACTTTAGAACTACAAGAAAATTTTCCCCTAAATCCATCATTTTCACCTGTAATCCTTACCACCAAGAATCTCACTAACACAGTTGCCTGGCCAATGATGTAGAAGCACTTTAAATTTCTTCTTACCCTGCTATTTGCATACATTAGATAAGATGGATGATCAAGATTTTCTCAGTTTCTGTCACTAATATGATTTGTATGTACTCCTTTCTATGCTCCTGACACCAACTTGTTTCAAGTACTCATCACTAGTCACCAGTCCAAAAAACACCTTTTACAGACTAGGTTTTTTTTTAGTTTTCCGTCTAGTGTTTTCATATTGGTCCTCTCTACCACCAGATTATTCTGAATTTAAACACACAGAGAGAAAAACATACACAAAATTCTAATATTATTATTTATTAACTACAATAACCGTTGACCTTACATTTCTCATTTATAAATGTATATAATGTACCAGAAATATTGAGGAATTTATTCGAGAGCAAGAAAAAGAAAAATGAAAAGTCCTTACTATTTCTAACTTAACTTACAAATAAGAGTCAAATTCAGTTTGCTGGTACAAAGTCATAGATTGTTTCATGCAGAAATAATAAATTTTACATCCTGGATCTAAGGTTGTTGTCCTTGTGAGGCAGCTACATATATTTAAGTGGCATTTTGTAAATTGTATCATGTGAGTACAGCTGTATCAAAGAACTTACTCTTAATATATCATTGGAAAATATTGGTTATTGAATAGTATGTATATGATAATAATATTTGAATTAATGATATTTATTTGAAAACTAAATCTATGTCCATCAGAATTTTTCTAATTGCTCTATTTGTTGACAAGAGTTCTTCATAAACTTATACATAGATTTTTTTACACATGGATTTTCTGCAGTGAACTGGATAGAAACTAATACTGACAAGGATTTTTGCCTACTGAGTGAAGCATGCCTGGGGCATGTGTGCTTACCATCTTGGAATATATAACGAAGGCAATGGCTGTGTGGCTGTTGAAAGCCTTTCTCCTAAGTTCTCAAGGCTAGAACAAACAAGATCATTTGACAAGAGAAATCATTCAGCTTATTATGTATTATTTATGGGGATAATCAACATGTGTAAATAAGCCATTTCATTTATGAGAAAACTACCACCAAGAAGAGTGAGTATACATTAGAAAGAGTCCAGGAATAGCATTAGAGTTTTCACTGTCTGAACCATCTTATGTGAATGTATTTCTTGATATTGAAACTCCCCTCTTGTTATTCTTTTTTTTTTATTTATTTATTTTTTGTCAGTCGTGGGGCTTGAACTCTGGGCCTGGGCACTGTCGCTCAGCTCTTCAGCTCAAGGCGAGCACTCTACCACTTGAGCTACAACACCACTTCCGGTTTTCTCATGGTTTATTGGAGATAGGAGTCTCATGGTCTTTCTTGCCCGGGCTGGCTTTGAACCACGATCTCAGATCTCAGCCTCCTGAGTAGCTAGGATTACAGGCGTGAGCCACCAGCGCCCAGCTCCCTCTTGTTATTCTTATTGTATGCAATCCAAAGTTGTTTAGTCCGATGGAGTCAATGTGGGAAATCTAGCTGCAAAGATGTCTAAATTTTATTTCCTTTTCAGTCACAACATTGACATTGTCAACGTAGTCACTGTGGTCATCATCATCTTCATCATAATTATTATTAGCATCATAAGTAACATTTATTGAAAATCTGGTATGTGTCCATGATTTTGCTACTATTTTATTTTAATTAATAATTTTAATGTTACCACTGTGTGTGCATTCATGTTAAAATTTTGAATAAACAAAGAAACAACAAAACTAAACCTTATCTAGTAGCTTGACTATATGCATATAACAAATTATTGAACAGATTGATTAAGAATAAATAATCTTCATCTTGACTTTCTGTAGAAAGAACAATTGGTTTCTCAGCACTTTAGGTCAGAAATTAAGTGAAAGAAACAAAAGGAAAAGTTAGGAACAACTGAACACATATATTCAAAGGAAACAAAACAACCCAAGAAAACACAAATTAATTCAGTACTCAAGAACCTGTAGGAAATTCAAAGATTAAAAATAAAAAAAAATCAGGTATGACAAGCTTTTGAAAATCCTGACTACATGATAGGCTACTGTTGTTAGGATGGTGCTTAAAGTTCAGACTGGACAAAAAAGATCTGAACACAGTGCCACACCTATGTTATTCCAATTTCAGGAAGACTAACATACAGTGAACTGAGCCCAAGATCATACAAGAGTAGGAAGCTGGATTCTATCTGAAAAATAATCCAGATAATTTTGGGCCGGGGACTTGACAAAGTGGTAAGAACACCCATTCAGGAAACACATGGCACTGAATTCAAACTCTAATACTATGGGTAGTAAAGAAAAAAATCTCTCCCTTAAAATAATTGGAAAGCTGGTTTTGACATGACATTTTGTACTTCTCATTGTTGCAACAGGTCCACCTGAATCCTTAAACGACTTGTTTGCCCCCATCTCCTCCACATGTTATACTGACATCAAATATAGAGAAAGCGGGGGTTACACTGTGGGGGAGGGACATACAAAGCAACAAAGAAATAATCTTATAAATGCGTTAGAAACATATGCATGAAAGAAACGAAAACATTAAAATACATGTTTAAGGGTTCATTTTCCTAACATCACATTATCTGACCTTTTCTGCTTGACTCATACCTATACTAGATATTTCAAATAAGGGAAACCATGGGACCTATGCTTCTTTGGGCCTGGCTTGCTTCACTTAATATAATTTTTTCCAAGCCTTTCCATTTCCTAACAAATGGGGAAATGTCATTCTTTCTGATGGAGGCATAGAATTCCATTGTGTATATATACCACATTTTCTTGATCCATTCATCTACTGAGGGGCATCTGGTTTGGTTCCATATCTTAGCTATGGTAAATAATGCTGCAATAAACATAGTTGTGCTGGTAGCTTTAGTGTGGTCTTGTTTGTAAACATTTGGGTAAATGCCCAAAAGTGGGATTGCTGGATCATAGGGGAGATCTATGTGAAGTCTTTTGAGGAACCTCCATACTGCTTTCCAAAGTGGTTGAACAAGTTTACATTCCCACCAACAATGAAGTATAATTGGGTGGGGGGAGGGGGGAGGCTGGGAAGGGAGGTGAAGGGTAAACAAAGGAGGAGACTGCAATGCTTGGTAAGAAATGTATGCATTATCCTGCCCATGTAATTGTAGCCCCTCTGTACAGTATGTTCTCAAATAAAATAAAATAATATTTAAAAAAATAATTGGAATAATTGTAAGATCTGAGTATTTGAGTGAAGAAACAAAATCCATGAGAAAGTGAATGAACACGTGTTGCAATATTTTCTATTGAAGTGATATTGTTATGTGGTACTCCAGACCTTGCAAATGAGCATGGATGTGTGGTTGGGTGATATAAATACTCTATTTAGAGAGTTGTAAATTAAATTCATTTTTTGGTAAATTGTAATTCTTGAATTCAGGGCCTGCTTGTTAACTTTGAGCTTTTTTCTCTCAAGGCTAGCACTCTACTATTTTGAGCCACAGCTCCAACTGTGATTTTCTGTTAGTTGTTTGGAAATAAGAGGCTCATGGACTTTCCTCCCCAGGCTGGCTTCAAATCATGATCCTCAGAATTCACCCTCCTCAATAACCAGGATTCCAGTCATGAGCCAGTCGATGTTATTAACACTTTAGTAAATTGTATAGTTACAGAAGTTATAAATTATTGTTATAACTTGTGAAATATGTATATATATATATATATAAATGTATATTGATAGAAATGTTTTAACATTTTTAATCTACAATAAGTTTATAAAATCATCTTTCATTAAAATTGATAGGAAAATTAATAAGGAGCAAAGCAAAGGGAATTGGCACAGGCTTCTTTTTGTTGAATGGAATAGGAATTGCTAGAATCAGCTTGGGGACACCATTCTTACTTTAACAAAATGGATAATGGCTATTAATTCCAATTCATGAATCTGCCCATATTGTGCATACTTACACATGAGTGTCAAAATCAAACCACACTTTTTGCCTTTGTCTTTAACTCACCTGTTATAATTTAGGGGATAGATGAAGTAATCAAATAAAGGTTAAAATAATAAGTGAGTCTATGATTTAGAGCTGAAAATGCTTTTACATATGATAATAGCTAATTAATTTGCATTTTTCTTACCTTTACTGTATTGTACGTCCCTCATTCCCACAGTATGATAGTATATAGAAGGTTCTCACGAAATTCTGTGTACAACATAAAAAACCGTATTGAATCACAGATACAGAACCAACCCAGATGCCCCTCAGTAGATGAATGGATCAAGAAAATGTGGTATATAAACACAAAGGAATTGTATGCCTCCATCAGAAAGAATGACATAGCCCATTTGTTAGGAAATGGAAAGACTTCCAAAAAAATTATATTAGGTGAAGTAAGCAAAGGCCAAAGAAACACAGATTCCATGCTCTCCCTTATTTGTGATAACTAGTATATGTCTGAGACAAGCAGAAACAGTCAGATAATTGATGTTAGCCTAAATGAATCCCAAGATAAGGACTCAAATGATCTGTCTTTCTTGCTATTGTTTCTAACATATTTATTAGGTGATTTTTTTGTTGCTTTGTATGTTTCTCCCCCAAGGTATAACCCCTGTTTTCACTGTATTTGATGTTGGTATAATTTGGGAAGGGGAAGGAAAAATCAAATCGTTTAAATAGGGATAAAGGTGGTGCCATTGCAAAAAGGAGATGTACAAGACGTTATGTTGAAAAACGAACTTGACAACTTTGGTGGGGAGTGCAGAGGGAAGGCAAGGATGGTAAGGGGAAACAAAGGAAGAGGCAACAATGCTGGTAAAGAAATACATTAATCACCTTGCTTATGTAGTTGTCGCTCCTTTGTAAGGCATTTTCACAATAAAAAAAACAAAAAACATATTAATAAAAAATAAAAATAAAAGAATATGGGCACAGTGTGGTATTAGCTCATTGTGACCTGTAGGGGGTGGTGTGTTTTTGAGGAATTGGGAAAAGTTATGATGGAAATGAAGTGAGGGACGCTTTTATTTTGGAAAACTGGCTAGATGATTTCTTTCAGAAATATAGTGATTATTTCTTCCAAAAGACTACAGTAAAAATCACTTTCACCACCATGTTCATTATTCCACTATAACCAAATTATTGAAACAGACCAGATGCCCTTTGGTGGAAGGATGGTTGGCGAGTGTGGCATATATAAACAATGGGATCACACCCATCCATTATGAAGACTGTTACATTATTTGCAATGATATGGATAGATCCAAAAATATGTTAAGTAAACTAAACGGGACCCAGAGACACGAAGGATGCATGTTCTGTCGTGTAAGGGGAAGCCACAACTTCATGCAAGTTTACAAAATCTTATTAACCAACAATGCTATTGGCATAGAAGTATTTAAAAGGTGTAATTCGTATGAAATTGAACTCAAAATCCTACAAAATAAATACCAGTAAAATATCAATTGGATGATGTTAGGGGAAGTCAAAGAGAAGGCAAAAAGAGAGTGAAGGAGGAAGAGAGTGAAGTCATAATATTCAATGCTGATGTTATGAAACTAGAAAAATGAAAGTTGGGTTAGGTTTGGAAGGGCATGAAAAAGTAATATAAAGATCCATTGTAATTATAAACTGACTTATTTAATGGAAATTCCTTTGTACAACTATTGAAGATAGTAAAAATATAATTTAAAAGACTGGATAGATCTGATCTTAAACTGTTTCCTTAAACCATGAGCCAATATAATGATTTCTTTTTCAGAAATTCTCTTTTCAGGTATTTTTCTCACAGTGACAGAAAAGTGACCAACCAAATTTATATCAATACATCACAGTGCACATCATAAAGAGACACAATATAAAAATCACAGTAAAAATGTTAGAATTCATTACATGATAAAATAACAGGTGGAATGTATCAACTGCTGATTGATTATTTTTCCAGGTACTTTACCTATGTTATTTAATTTAATCCTAACAATGTTCCTATCATGTCAAACCACTTCAATTTTTAATACTCAGATGATGATATTGACATCCTCAGAGTGGAACTGACTAATACAATTTTGCACACATGGTAAGTAGTAGCCTGGGGACCATTTCCCACTGTTTCAGATAACTTTATTATATTTTATGACCAAAATATCAGCACTTAGTCTACTATTCTAGGAAAATTTTCCTAGAATTATTATATAGACTCTAATAATATTTCACTTTGTATTTGTTAGAAAATAGGTAACTGTAATATGAAAACTCCAAGTTCATAATCAATGGATACTTCCCTGATGAATGGAAATGCTAAACTATTACATTCTTAATTTCTACTTCAAAATAGTAGAAATCACATTGTACTCCATGAGTCAACATGGAACTGCCTGGGGACCCCATTTCTGTACAACACAGTCTTTCTGAAAAAAGGCCTGCCTAATTCCTGATAGAAAGGGACTGTACGTCTTTTGGACCAATCATTTTCACATTGTAGCTTATCTAACTTGTTTACCATTTTGATTGTTTTTTATACCCTATATTTTGAGAGAAATACACTACATTAAAATGCTGTTAAAGCAAGACTGATATAAAAAAATCACCTTTGACACCAGATAAGTATTTTATCTTTCATATACCCCAAATTGCAATCTGACTCATGATTAAATTTAGGAACTAGAGCTTAAAAATCATAGACAACAAGACCTAAGCATAAACTAAACATTCACCAAATTGTGAACACTGTTGGTTTGGGGGAAAAAAAACAAATTGTTTAAAAAGGAAACAGGTGTATCCATTGCAACAATTATATGTACAAGACATTATGTCAAAAACGAATTTTATAACTTTGGCGGGGGGTTGAGGGGGAAGAGGTAGCAGGGGCAGCCTTAGCAGGAAGATGGGAAGGGATGGGAAGGAGAAACAAAGGAGGAGGCAATAATGCTTGATAAGAAATGTACTCATTCCCTTGCCCATGTAATTGTAACCCCTCTGTAAGGTATTTTCACAATAAAAAAAAGAGAAAAGAAAAAAAGACAACGATATTACTGCATTTAAAAAATTTCCTATGATACTGAAGATTCAATTATAAACTATAAACACTTGAAAATAATTCACTTCCAGTTATCATGGGAGTTATATTTTACCTGCCTCTCCACATGTGACCAATTAATTAATTTTATTTATTTAATTCTTTTATTCATTCATGTGTTTGTGCTAATAGTACGCCTTGAAATCAGGGCCTGGTTCTGTCCCTGAGTTTATTTTGTTTTTGTTTTTGTTTTCTCAAGGGTAGCATTTTACCACTTGTACCAGAACTCCATTTCTAGCTCTTGCTGGTTGCTTTAAAAACAGAATCTAATGGACTTTTTTGTCTGGTCTGGTTTCAAACCACAATCCTTAGATTTCATCTTATTAGCTAGAACTAAGGCATGAGCCTTCAGTGTGGTTTCTACTTTTTCTCTAGACTTATTTAATGCACATACTTAGATAGTAATTTAAAATTGAGAGTATAGAAGCACAATGAATAATGATAATATTGTTCTGTCAGAAATTCAAGTTACTAATTTAAATTTCCTTAAGACAAAACACAGAAAAATTCCACGTTACTATAAGAGTAATCACTGTTGAAAATGTGAGCTTTAAGAGATTTTAATAGACCCAGTATTTACTCTGCATGGCAAACGACATAGCTAGCATGATCAATAGAAAACCCATAGATTGGGAGAAGATCTTCACTAGAAAAATTGTATAATGAAATACTGGAATAGAAGATCTTTGTATAACTATTTAAACTGATTTTTTTTCCCCTTAAGATGCTTGCTTTCATCTAAAAACACGTAGGCCTCTCTATTGACTTCAGATGAATTTGATGATTGAAGGTGGTTGTAAGAAGGCAAAATGTATTATTCATAGGCTATAAATTAATTCTCGATTTTTCGCCTTGGAGAAAATAATGATCAAAGGGAAAAATATGCACAAGACATAGTTCAGAATCATGACTGCAATGTGAGTGAATTACTACTCAGTACTCCTTGATACCATTTTCCACAGTCTTGTCACAAATACAATTGGCCTTCCTTCTCTAACTGCTTTCCTAGCCTGGAGCTATTACTTCATTGTATAGGAAAAGTATGATTCAACTGATTTCAGTTGACTAGTTATTAGAATTATCAAGGATTTACATGCCTGTCTGTAATTTGTTGAAAGTTATATCTGTTAATGTAGTCTACTAAAATCAATTTACTAATTTCAAGTAAATTCATAAATTCTATTTTCATAAAAAATCCTTTTTATAAAAAGAAAATTCTGTTTGCCCTATTAATTGATCAGAGGCAAGGATTTTGTGGCTAGCTAGGTCATTGCACATCTTCCTCTCTCACTCTTTCAGAGTTCTCATAGATAATAATTGCTCCATAATTACCCTATTTGATTTTGATTTTATGCTTTTGGTTTCATAATTTCACTTTCTGTCCTGCCTTTGTCCAAACCACGTATATAGCAGTCAGTATTTTATATTTTCTCATTCCTAGAATAAGCTGCACATGCAGAGACAACTGGTCCTCATTTTCAGTCTGTACATTAGAATATGGAATAACATCTTTCCTCTGCCCTTCATCAATTTCCTACTCTCCAGTAAAAATAATGGAAAATATTATTTCCCTTCTAAGTCATTCATGAATTTAGCTAGACATTGTATAAAAGTACTTTGATACACTCTGAGGAGATTAATAGCAACAAAGTATAAAATATGTATTTGCCCTCCACGTTTTTACACCCAATTTAGGAGCATGTGGAATAAAAAGTACAGAAATGAATTTAAAAAATAACAGCATCAGTTGGGTAAGATATGGGTCCAACTGATAGCTGGCACATAGAAAGTAATTAATAAAACCAAAATTTGCCAAAGGTGCACAAGGTTAAAGTTTGGTAAGTTGGTAACATTTTATTGGACGATGTACATATTTTTTGTTTATATTTACACTCTCCAAATCTTACAGTACACAGTTTCTTATCTTCTTTATTATTGTCTGCATTCTAAACTACTAATATTTATATTTAGGGATAACAGAATATGTTAGAATGGTATTTGCTGCAATTTTAATACAGATTTATATGAGTATTAGGACGTTGAGTTTATTGACCACATTTAATGAACAATTAAATAACAATCTGATTTGTACCCTGGCAGTTGTGGCTCATACCTATAATCTGTGCTACTCCGGAGGCTTAGATCTGAAGACTGTGATTCAAAGTGACCCTGGATAGGAAAGTCCGTGAGACGCTTATTTCCAATTAACCCAAATAAATAGATAGATAGGTAGGTAGATAGATAGATGATAGATAGATAGATAGATAGATAGATAGATAGATAGATAGATAGATAGATAGATAGATAGATAGATAGATAGATAGATAGATAGATAGATAAACCAGCAAGTGGTTCTGTATCTCCAGTGGAAGAGTGGGCATTTTGAGTTGAACAGCTCAGGAACTGCACCCAAGAGCAGAATTCAAGCAAAATGACTGATAAACAAACAAAAACAACAACAACAAAAAAAGTTGTCAGTTGCTTGTTTTTCTAAATTTTCTGTTGACATTCTTCTACCATACATTTTATTGTTTATATGATGATGTTTTAGGGCTCTTTTTGCACAATAAGTGCACTAATGTAGAAAAACAGGTCAGTAAATCATATCTTTTTGTATTATTACAAAGGTCTACAATGTGAAGGTGGCAAGATAATTCTAATAGATCATGGATAATCTCTGTGAAGGTTAAGTGAGTTAGATTTAAATTGCAGTATGGTTTGAGATCTCAGTTAGCTCACAACACAATCAGGAGCTTGTGCCAGCACATAAATCTAATCCTTGTGTTCTTCAACAAGGACATCTTACTATGGAGGGGGAAAAATAAATTCAACTATATATTGTGGTTAATTTCACATGTGATTTACTTCTTGGCTCAAGTTCTTTGCCTTGCTGTTCACCACTAACTATTAGTTCACAATTGATTGCCAGGATTCCAGAGCCATGTAGCTATCACAAGTTGTTTCATATCATGTTTTCATGAATATTTAATTTTCCCATACTCTCCTTTCTCTCTAGAATCCTCTCTAGAATAGAAACTATGCACAAATACATAACTATACATAAATATGTACTTAAATATATACGTAAGTTTTTTTTTTGATTTAGGATCTACTAGGAAACAGGACACAAGTCTGTCATTCACATTGGTGGAGATGTAACATTCTCCTACAGTCTCCAAAATATCAATCCATACTTTATGGAAACAGTCGTTAATAATGAGATGTGGGGTTTTTTTTGGACTTAAGATTCGATTTCACATATATACTACCAGGTAAGATAGGAGTTAATTCAGCAAATCATCACCAATAGTGCTTCCTGGATATATACTCAATATCTTAATCTGTATTATAGACAATCAGGAAGATATTTTACCAGCCCTGAATGCAAGGAACTGGATATATGAAAACAAGAACAAGAAAGTGTTATGTTGACTCAAACTTATTTATAGTATATGTGAAAAAATATTTATAGGATATGTTGAAAGTTCCAAAAATAAAATGAATGCTACTAAAGAGTTACAGAATGCCAATAAAAGAAGCCAAGACTCTTAATTGTGTTAAACTAAGGTTTTCTAAAAATATACATCTCTTTTTATTTGGTCTATTTCAATGTCTTTCTTAAAAGTAGATACTACAACTATATACATATATCTTTCTTTCTCTGACTCTATATATGTTTATATATATATATATATATATATATATATATATATATATATATATATACATACATACACACACACACACACATATATATATAAGTGTATATATATATAAGTATATATATATATATATATATATATATATATATATATATATAAGTGAATAGCAGACTAACCATTGCCTTTTTTAGTTTATTGTTATCTCAGTGATAATCTGGTAATTAAGTGCATATTAGGGCTTGGCCTGGTGTTATAAACCAATAATCTCGGTTATCTAAGGAGTTGACATAGGAAAGACTGAAATTTGAGGCCAATAGTTGTACGGAGTTAGTATGATTACATCTCAAACAACAGTCCTTGAAAGGTGTCATATCTGACAGACAAAGATAGGAGGTTTGAGACCTGGGGCACACCATAAGGTAAAATGTAAGCTTTATGTGAAATCTAATGAAAACAAAACAAAACAAAAACGTGGCTAAAGGTGTGTTTGAGGTATTAGATCCCTTACTTAGGAAGTACAATGCTCTGAGTTCAAATCCCAGGAAGGACTCCCTCCCTACCACACACACATAAACACACACAAATATCAAAGACCTAATTTAATATATTTTATTAAATAATAATAAAATAAAATAAAATAAATAATAAAATAAAATATTTTATTGTAATGTTGCTGTACAGAAGATTTACAGTTACATGAGTAATGTAATGAATACTTTTCTTGTGAAGCATTGTTACCCCTTCCTTTGTTGTACTCCCAGTATCCCTTCCGTGCCGCACTCCTTCTCCCCCGTCAACCCAAAGTTTTAAAGTTCATTTTCAATAAAGTGTCTTGTGGTTATCATTGTTGCAACTGGTTAAATGGTGTCATTGTTTTAGTGTTTTTCTTTGTTGTTTTCAATATACCATGTGATTTTTTTGTTTCTTTTGTATGTTCTCCTCCCTATTTTCACTGTACTTCATTTTTTAGATACATTTGTCGAATTTCAAAGGGGATAGGAGAACCGCAAGTAATTAACATAATGCTAAAAATGCATCACTCAGATCAGTAAGAACAATTTTATCTAAAAATATCTTAGTCCTGTTACTATTCTTACTTTATATGTATTCATCTTAAGGCACATCAGGGTATTTCTTATCTGTGTCCCTATAACAAGACTCTCAAGAAGTTGTTTCTTCCCTTCTCCCTATATTACAATGAGGAATACTGTGAACAATGATACATTCTTTTTCACATACCCAAACCATTCAACAATGCTGTATAATAATATCATTATTTTGAAAATGGTTTTGAATTTTTCTCTGGGATTGCTTGTTTCTTTTCAACTCTTTTTCCGACATCAGAGATACCTGTGCTTTTAATATTTAATCACCTTCACTCTTTTTCTGTCACTGTAGTAAAGTACAAGTAACTTTCCTCAGAAAATTTCAGCTTTCATTGTTTTAATTTTTTCCTCCCATCTATGGATTATATTAATGACCTTACTATCAATTATTCTTTAGAGGACTACAATTCTAAATCTATTTCAAGCTTTATATCTTCTTTACTGAAGGTAAATATCTCCATTTAAGTGAAACATCAAAACCTTTATTACAGAAGCACTGCCTTTTACAATGAAGTTTTTCCTAACATTTTAGTTACCTATTTTAGACACTGAGTTTTAGAATAGAATCAAGACAATAGAGGAAAATGTAGACATGTAGTCTTGAAAAGGCACAAAGAATTAGATAATTCCAGGTTCTAAAGGTTTGATATTCAGTAAAGAAAGTAATTATTATTATTTCCTGAAGCTTTTTTTTGTTCTTTGGCAAAGTTTTACGTTTATGTTCTGTGTTCAGATGCATGTTTTTAATTGTGGCAATCTGTAAACAGAAGATCATGTAGTAAAACCAAGTGTAGTGAATCTAAACAGACATTTGGGAAAATAATTCAATTGAAAGTTGCTTCTTTTGGGAAAAGTATACACTTTCTATAAATATGACAAGAGCATGTGATATACTCTCCTTGTCTTTCAAAGTTAAACACAACTATTCTTCAACCTCAGACTCAGTTTTCAAAGGTAAATTATTGATATTTATATTATTGTTAAATATTTTGTATTTAAACTCTTTTGTTGTTGTTCAAAAAAAAAAAACAAAGGTTGAAAAATATCCAGGTGTCAGTGGCTCTCACCTATAATCCTTGCTACTCAGGAAGCTGAGATTTGAGGATCTGTGTTTGAAGCCAACCTGGGTAGAAAAGTCCATGAGATTCGAATCTCTAATAAACTACTCAGAAAATTTCAGAAGTGGTGCTAAAAATCATGTTGTGGAACACTAGCCTTGAACAAAAAGAGGGCTCAGTGACTGTGCTCAAGCCCTGAATTGAAATCTCTTGCCAGGCAAAAATCAAACAAACAAACAAAAACAACTTGAAAATAATGCACAACAGTGTGCATCCCATTTTAACTCAGATCTGTTTGCCAGAAGCCTGAGGCTTTTGGGGCAGAAAATTGTCATTTAACTACTACCTAATAAAATTTTCTTCTTTATTTAAACTCACTTAAATTATATTAAAATTATTTTAGAAAAAGTAATGTAAGTAATTAAAATAAACATATGACCCTGTAATTGTAGTACTTTTAAACAACAGAAATCTAAAAATAGTCATGAAAACTTATTAAGTATTAAATAAAAACATATTGGAGGACATTGTAATATTATTTTTGAATTTCTTATCAAATACAAGACTTTATGCTTATACCTAGGCAGATTACTCACATAATTGTTAGTTTGTGAGAAATAAGATTTTCCTGTGATACATAAGGAGTTTTCAATATATATGAAATGTATTTTGTGTAAAATAAACTAGTAATTAAATAAAATAAAATAGTAATTTTGTAAAATAAAATAGTAATTTTGTTTTGGAATCTTTTGGGAATAAATAATAAAAAATTAATAAACCATTCATGTAAGACATAGTCAAGTGCCTCAATGTTAACCCTGAATATGTATCCTAAAATTTTAAGAAGGTTAAACAGGGGACTAGGAGCACATTATTAATTTGAATACAGATAATAAATAAACATAAGTAGTCAAGGTCATGTATTGGACTAAATCTTGGCAAAATATCCAAAATGACAAGTAATTGAGTTGAAGTTGGAGACAGAGGCATATAGAAGTATGGCAGGAAGGTACTATAAATAGGAGTGTGATTCCATGGTCAGACTTAATAACTTGAACAGAGATCCCGTAGATCAAATTGAGGCAACTCCCACACTCTTTAGGATCTATAGACTTAGATGATAGAGAAAAGTTAGTGATTGTAACAATTAGGGAAAGAATGAAAAGGCAAAACAGAAATCAACTCACGATGACTGAAAAATCTAGACCAAAACAGGAAAAAAAGAAAACAGAAAAAGAAAAGAAACTCCATTAAACTGATTGCTTACACAGGTATATTTTATGCTATGTATGAGGATTAAAGATAAAGTGAAGATGAACAGCATAAATATATACTTTAATAAGAGGACTCATCATCCCCTTACAATATTTTACACTTTGAAATTGACAAAATGCTTGTTGAAGCCAAGTCTTTCTTCTGATTTAGTAAAATTCAGATAGTGTTAAGTCTTTTTAAGTCTTTTTGAGTGTTAAGTCTTTTTGAGTGTTCAGAACAGATGAAAATGAATTATGAAATGATAAAACATATGAGAAAGTATATGTATCTGTTTCCATTTACTTACAAGTAAAAATGTCTGAACCAAGTCGAGAAAGTCAAATAACATGAGTTACCTAACAACAAAGGAGCCCAAGACTCAGTGTTCTCTTTTTAAAATGTTTAAGGATTTTACTGTCTTCAGGATTGTTTCTTTGAATTCCACCTAATCTCTTCCAAACGTGCAGAATTTCGCCATCCAATATGTATAAAGTTTAGGATGACAGGTACATACATGGATTCAAGAATGCACAGCTCACCTCCATTGTTCTGATAAGTGCGATTCAGTGTGACTGTCTTGGAGTGCATTGTGGTTGGCAGGTTTGAAAAGGTGGATAATTCAGTGTGACTGTCTTGGAGTGCATTGTGGTTGGCAGGTTTGAAAAGTTGGATAATTTATAAGAAGAGGAAAGCAGGAAATGGTTGGCAAAGGATTCGTTGATATATATATATATATATATATATATATATATATATATATATATATATATATATATATATATATATATATATATATATATACAGATAATCTGTATATATACTGGTGTGTCTACAGTATACCCTCTCTGTTTTTGCAGATGTTGTAAATAAAAGTCAAAGCAAGGAGAGAAATGTAGAGTAAGGAAATTTTGAACAAAGGAGCAAAGATAACGGACATTGCCATTTGTTTATTTTCCCACTGAGGTACTATTAAACTGTACAGATATCCAAATGGAATTTAACGATTAAATGACATCACTTTTTTCCCTAGAATACTGAGTTATATTCAACTTTTAGTAGAATAGTGGTTGACAGGAAATTTCAAATAATTTATAGTCATTTTGAGACGGCTTAGTGTAGGTTTTATAAACTAATTGCTTGATTGAAAATTAAGTTGATGTTTTTTTTTTAGAAGAGTTGACTTGCAACAATGTGATGTACAAGATACTTTACAACTTCTGTGGGGGGGGTAGATTTGGAAATGGGAGGGAAGGGATTGTCGGGGAAAAACTAAGAAGAGGCAACAATGCTCGATAGGAAATGTACTCATTACCTTGCTCATATAACAGAAACCCCTCTGTGCAGTATTTTTACAATAAAAAAATGCAAAAAAAGAACAGCCTAAATGTGGTATAAAAAAATCACATTTATTAGATGTTCTTTTTAGTATCTTTATCATAAAAATACTGCACATAGGAGTTTCTGTTATATGAGCAAGATAATGATGCAATGCACGGATAAAAATAATAAATTATTTTGACAGCAAAAAATTTCTTTCATTCTGTATGGTACATTTATATGAAAATTTGCAATTAGTCAAAATAATCTATTGTATAAAAATGTAAGTTTTGTCATCACTATGCTGAAAAAGAAGAATTTGAAATGGCAGATGCCAGTCAGGACTATTTGTGATAGATTGTATCACATTTTGGAGTATCAAAGAACCTGTACATCAAATGATGAGACACAGTATTAGACTTAAAATGTGGAAGTAGCAGAAAAGTGATTGTAAAGTTTATTAGCCAGCTGAAGAGAATATATACATACATATGCTAGAAACAACACTCGATAGGAAATGTATGGCACTTTCTCAAAAGATTCCACATAGAGATCCCCTGTAACCCAGCAATCCCACCTTTGGGCATTTGCCCAAATTATCACAAACAAGACTATACTAAGGATACCAGCACAACTATGTTTATTGCAGCATTATTTACCATAGCTAAGATATGGAACCAGCCCAGATGCCCCTCAATAGATGAATGGATCAATAAAATATTGTGTATACACACAATGAAAGTCTATGCCTTCATTAGAAAAAATGATTCATCTCTTATAAAATGGAAAGACATTTCTGTAGTTATTAGAAAATGGAAAGACTATTTCTGTTTTTATATCAAACATTTCCTTACAGAAAATACACTCTATGCCATAAGTCACATCTCTGAATTTTTAGAAAACTGTAACATAAATTAATATTTATTCCCTGTTTCTTTCTCTTCAGATAAGCTTATGTTAGAACAATTGATATTATTACATACATTTTAGTAACTGCATACTCCTTTCATGTAATTAAAATAACTTTCTCAACAATCATTGCATCAGTTAGCAGTTTAATTATTTTACTATGTACTAATCTAATGTATGAAAAATAGCATATTGTTTGTCATTTTCTTTTGGTGTGTATTTTTCACTTTTTGACTATTATAAATACACATACACATATAGGAGAGTTTCAGTGGAAGTTTACAATTTTTTCTGAGCATTTTCTTTCAGTGATTTTTTCTTTTCTTTTCTTTCTTGTGTTCTTGCATTCCAGTACTTTTTGTTAGTTTTAGTTTAAAATTTTGTCTGATTATAATTTCTTAGAATATGAATTGTGCTATTTTGTTTTTATTTTTATTTTTTTATTTTTATTTTTTTACACAGTAGATATTTATTGTCCCACAGTTCTGGAGACCGAAAGTCCAAGGTCAAGCTCATAGGCTGGTTAGTTCCTTCTACAACTTTGAAAAAGACTATTGAGGAGCTCTCCCTGGAATCTGGTTGTTTGCTGGAAATCCTTACATTTCTTTCCCATGTAGAAACATCAAACAGGTCTCTGTCATCATCCTCATCAGGCATTTTCTCTGCATTCTGCTCAATGTCTTCTTTTTTTTTTTTTTGATTGTACTTTATTTTATTTGGGAACTTGTCAGTCATGGGCCTGAATTCTGGGCCTGGGGCTGTCCCTCAACTCAGTTCAAGGATAGTGCTTTCCCTCTTGAGCCACAGTGCCCTTTCTAGCTTTATTCTGCTTATATGGTGCTGAATCCAGGACCTCATGTATGCAAGACAAGCACACTTGTGCTAAGCCACTTTTTGAGTCCAAATTATACTATTTACTATTTTACTGGTTGCTCTAAAAAACAAAATATAGAGTATCATATTCTGAATCCCTCTAAAAATAACAGGGTACTATTCAAAGTTGGTGTCTCTAATTCATAAGAGAGCATTCCCAGTTATTCTCTCATTTCCCTAACAAAATTGCAGTTATTCATTTCCCTGAATCATAACCTCTAATCATTTAATGTATTGTAGCTATTATTACTTTTTTTTAATTTGTGAACATTTTATTTGTGTACAGAGGGGTTACAATTACATGGGCAGGATAATGCGTACATTTCTTACCAAGCATTGCAGCCTCCTCCTTTTGTTCACCCTTCACGTCCCTTCCCAACCTCCCCCCTCCCCCCCAATCACAATCCTTCTCCTTACTCCCCATAGCCCCCCCCCCGGACCGATGTTGTAAAGCTCGTTTTGGACATGACAACTTGTACTTCTTATTGTTGCAACAGGTCCACCTGTATCCTTAAACAACTGTTTTTTCCCCATCTCCTCCACAAGTTATACTGACATCAAATATAGTGAAAGCAGGGGTTATACTGTGGGGGAGGGACATACAAACAACAAAGAGATAATCTTATAAATGCGTTAGAAACACATGCATGAAAGAAAGAAAACATTAAAATACATATCTAAGGGTTCATTTTCCTGACATCACATTATCTGACCTTTTCCGCTTGACTCAAGCATATACTACATATTGCAAATAAGGGAAACCATGGGACCTATGTTTCTTTGGGCCTGGCTTACTTCACGTAATATAATTTTTTCAAAGTTTTTCCATTTCTTAACAAATGGGGCAATATCATTCTTTCTGATTGAGGCATACAATTCCATTGTGTATATATACCACATTTTCTTGATCCATTCATCGACAGAGGGGCATCTGGGTTGGTTCCATATCTAACCTATGGTAAATAATGCTGCAATAAACATTGTTGTGCTGGGAGCTTTAGTGTGCTCTTGTTTGTAAACATTTGGGTAAATGCCCAAAAGTGGGATTGCTGGGTCATAGGGGAGTTCTATGTGAACTCTTTGAGGAACCTCCATACTGCTTTCCAAAGTGGTTGAACAAGTTTACATTCCCACCAAAAATGAAGTAAGGTTCCTTTCTGTCCACATCCCCTCCAGCATCTGTTGTTAGAGTTCTTGATTTTTGCCGTTCTAACTGGGATGAGGTGATATCTCAATGTTGGTTTGATTTGCATTTCTTTTATGGCTAGGGATGTTGAACATTTCTTCATGTGTCTATTGGCCATCCATCTTTCTTCTTCAGAGAAGTTTCTCTTTAAGTCTTTCGCCCACTTAATTATGGGCAGTTGTTTCTTTGAGGATTTGTTGTTAGGGGTTTAATTTTTTGAGTTCCAACTATATTTTAGATATGAGATCCTTGTCCATTGTATGGCTAGTAAAGATTTTCTCCCAATCCGTGGGCTTTCTATTGATCTTGCTAGCTATGTCATTTGCCCTGCAGAAGCTCTGCAACTTTATGCAATCCCATTTGTCCAACCTTTCTTTGATTTGTAATGTTTCCGGGTCTCCATTCAAAAAATTTCGGCCTGAGCCAAGGAGACCTAGGGTTTCTCCTATTCCATCCTGTAATGTTTTCAGAGTGTCTGCTTTGACTTCAAGGTCTTTTATCCATTTGGAGTTGATTCTGGTGCAGGGTGATATATAAGGATCTAGCTTTAGTTTTCTACATGTAGTTAACCAATTTTGCCAGCACCATTTACTGAAGAGGTTGTCTTTCTTCCATTCTATTGTTTTAGCTCCCTAATCGAAGATTAGATGGCTATAGGTCTGTAGGTTCGTTTCTGGGATTTCAATTCTATTCCATTGGTCCTGAGGTCTGTTCTTATGCCAATACCAAGCTGTTTGGATTACTATGGCTTTATAGTAGAGTTTGAAATTTGGTATTGATATTCCTCCAGCAGTGTTCTTTCCATTGAGGAGCGTTTTTGCTATTCGGGCTCTTTTATTGTTCCATATGAATTTTTGGATTGCCTCTTCTATTTCCTTGAAGGATGAGGTTGGAATTTTGATAGGTATTGCATTGAATGTGTAGATAGCCTTGGGAAGTTTTGCCATTTTTAAGATTTTAATCTTTCCCATACAGAGCATGGGAGGATTTGCCATTTTTTTAGTTCTGTGTTGATTTCCTTTTTCAAGATTTTAAAGTTTTCATCATAGAGGTCCTTCACTTCTTTACTTCAGTTAATTCGTAAGTATTTTATTTTTTGTGGGGCTATTACAAATGGAGTTGCTTTCCTAATTTCACCCACACTTTTCTCATTGTTGGCATATATAAAAGCCATTGATTTTGGTGGGTTAATTTTATAACTTACTACTTTGCCAAAGTTTTGAATCAGCTTGAGTAATTTAGGAGTGGAGTCTATGGGATTCGTTAAATACAAGATCATGTCATCTGCAAAGAGGGAGAGTTTTATTTCTTCTTTCCCTATTTGGATCCCCTTTATGGCTGCATCTTGTCTTATTGCTGGAGCTAGGTATTCTAATATTAGATTGAAGAGAAGTGGAGAGAGTGGGTATCCTTGTCTTGTTCCTGAGTTAAGAGGAAATGGCTTTAGTTTTTCACCATTGAGTATAATGCTGGCTGTAGGTTTGTCATATACAGCCTTTATTTTATTGAGGAATGTTCCATGGATTCCTAATTTTTCCAAAACCTTCATCATGAAGGGGTGTTGGATCTGGTCGAATGCTTTTTCTGCATCTATTGAGATAACCATGTGGTTCTTATTCTTGCTCCTGTTGATGTGATTAATAATATTATTTGATTTGCGTATATTGACCCAGGTTTCAATCCCTGAAATGAATCCTGTTTGATCGTGGTGTATGATTTTTGGGATGAATTGTTGAAGTCTATTGGCCAAAATTTTGTTGAGAAGTTTTGCATCAATGTTCATCAAAGAAATGGATCTATAGTTCTCTTTCTTTGATGAGTCCCTGCCTGGTTTTGGGATGAGGGTTATGATGGCTTCATAGAATGTGTTCGGTTGTGAGCATTCTCTTTCAATTTCATTGAAGATTTGGAGGAGTATTGGTGTGAGCTCTGCTTTGAAGGCCTTGTAAAAATCCGCTGTAAAACCATCAGGTCCTGGACTTTTCTTAGCTGGGAGGTCTCTTATTGCTGTTTCTATTTCAGTGCTTGATATGGGCCTGTTAAGATAGTTTAACTCATCATGGTTTAGTTTTGGCATGTCAATATTTGCTAGGAAGAGGTCCATTTCTATCAAGTTCTCAAACTTATTAGCATAAAGTTTTGAGAAATATTCCCTTATAATGTTCTGAATCTTGGTTGTTTCTCTGGTGATGTTTCCATTCTCATTTCTGAGTTTATTAATTTGGGTGTGATCTCTTCTTTTTCTGATGAGGTTTGCTAAGGGTCTGTCAATTTTGTTAAGTTTTTCAAAGCACCAACTCTTTGTTTTGTTGATTCTTTCTATAGTTTTTTTGGATTCTAATTCATTTAATTCTGATTTAATTTTGATTATTTCTTTCTGTCTACTGGATTGGGGTTTATCTTGCTGCTCGTTTTCAAGGAGGTTTAGATGTGTCATTAAATTGCTAGTTTCCGATCTCTCCAATTTGTTGATGTAGGAGCTCAGAGCTATAAACTTGCCTCTGAGTACTGCCGTTGCTGTGTCCCAGAGGAGCTGGTAATTTGTGTGTTAATTTTTGTTGAAAAGCATGAACATTTGAATTTCCTTTCTAATCTCTTCCATGACCCACTCTTGGTTCAGCAGTGTGTTGTTCAGCCTCCATGTGATACCGGACTTTCTTTGGTGGCTTTTGGTGTTGAGTTCTAATTTTACTCCCTTGTGGTCAGAGAGAATGCAAAGTATAACTTCAATGTTTCTGAGTTTAGACAAGTTTGCTTTGTGGCCTAAAATGTGGTCTATTTTAAAAAACGTTCCATGTGCTGCTCAGAAAAACGTGTATTCTGATGCTGCTGAGTGAAATGTTCGGTAGATATCTGTTAAGTCTAGTTGATCTATGCAGGTGTTTAGATCTGGGGTTTCTCTGTTGAGTTTTTGCCGAGTTGATCTATCTAGTGGGGAGAGTGGTGTGTTAAAATCCCCAACAATTAATGTCTTTGGATCTATATGGGATTTGAGGGAAAGTAGTGTTTCTTTGATCAATTTGGGTGCTCCATTGTATGGTGAATAGAAATTTGAATTGTAATTTCCTCCTGAAGGAGAGATCCTTTAATTAGTATGTAGCGACCTTATTTATCTTTTCTCACCAATTTTAATTTGAAGTCTATTTTATCTGATATTAGGATTGCAACCCCCACCTGTTTATGGGGCCCGTTTTGCTTGGTAGATTTTGTTCCAGCCTTTAACTTTGAAAATGTGTTTGTTTTTACGGGCAAGAGGTGACTCCTGCAGGCAGCAGGGAGAAGGGTCTTGTTTTTTAATCCAACTGGACAGTCTATGTCGCTTAATTGGAGAGTTCAGTCCATTAATGTTAAGAGATAGGACTGAGAGGTACTTGGGAGTTCCTGCCATGTGATCTACCTTCTTGGGGACTGCAAAACTGGGTTCTTCCTATGGTTCTTGGATTCTCAGTTTGGGTGCAGTTTCTTGGCTTTGTTGCGGTCTTGTTTCTTTTCTATGTGTAGGACATCTTTAAGAATCTTTTGTAGGGCTGGTTTGGTGGAGATGTATTGTTTCAATTGTTCTTTGCTATGGAAGGTTTTTATTTGGCCTTCAGTTATGAAGGAGAGTTTAGCTGGGTACAGTATTCTTGGTTGATAGTTGTTTGTTTTTAGGGCATGGAATACATCATTCCAGGCTCTTCTTGCTTTGTTTGTTTCTGCTGAGAAATCTGAGGTGATTCTAATTGATTTCCCTTTATAAGTGATTACCCTTTTCTCCTTGACACCTTTAAGGATCTTTTCCTTGGTCTGAGTTGATCCTGTGTGGATTATAATATGACAGTGGGATGTCCTATTCTGGTCTGGTCTATTTGGGGTTCTAAAAGCTTCTTGTATCTGAATAGGCCTATCTTTTTTATGTTTGGGAAGTTCTCTGCTAGGATCCTGTTAAACAAATTTCCTAGACCATTAACTTCTGTTTCTAGGTCCTCCTCTACACCCATTATCCTTAGATTAGGCCTTCTGATGGTGTCTTCCAGGTGTTGGATAGATCTATCATATTTCTTGGACTTGTCTTGGATGGCTGTATGTTCTTTCTCTATAATATCTAGGCTGTCTTCAATCCCTGAGATTCGATCTACTGCATGGTCTAACCTGCTGTTTAGACTCTCTACTTTGTTTTTTATCTCTTTTCTTTCTAGTTGGTCAGCTTTGATGGCTTCAAGTTCTTTGTTGAAGCTCTGTTTTAGGTCTTGTATGAATTTCTTTACTTCCTTAATTTGGTGTTCAGTGTTTGTTCTCAAATCACTTAGTTGATTGGTTATGGTTTCTTTGGACTCCCATTCCTTCTGTTGGGTTCCATTCAGCATTCCCTTTGTGGTCTCCCTAACTTCCTTCAGCTCTTTGTTAATGGATTCCATGAATGCCTTTAGTGATCTTTGTGTATTCTCTACCTGGTCTCTCAATTCCTGTATTACTCTTTGATTAGCTTCTTCCCATTCATGGGATTCCTTTAGTTCTCTTTCCTCTCGTTCGTGGGATTCCAGCAGTTCTCTTTGAGTGTTCTCAGCCTGCTCACGCCATTCCTACCTTTCTCTTTGAGTATTCTCAAGTTGTTCACGCAAATCCTGTATCAGTTTTTGAGTAGCTTCCTCATGCTTATGATATTCCTGTATAAGCTTTTGGGATGCCTCCTCTCTCTCCCTTTCACGCTCATACAGAGTCCTTTGTAAGTTGTCAAACTTCTCATTTATCATGTTTGCTAGTAGTGTTTGTAGAGCTATTTGGGAACTCTCCTCTGAATTATTCATTATCTGTTCTGACCCCTGATTATCAAGATTGGGAATTGAGATATCCGGATTTTCCATTTTTCTTGTGTTTTTTCGGCTTACTCTGCCCATTTGAGATGAAAATAGCACCAGTTTTGTGCTAGAACACAATCTTAAGGCAACCATCAATCAAAGTTTGCATTTGTACAGTCAATAGTCTACAGATACAATCTAATTCAACAGATACATCTATTCAACTTCAAAGAACTATTTGTTAATGGGCTTCGAACCGCAGAGAAGAATTTGGAAAACCAGAAATTATTAGGGTTAGTGAGAGATGTGTGCAAAAAATAGGAATAGATTTGTGTGGGGAGGCACAGGGAGAGTTAACTATGTCCTAATCCCAATGGAGGATATAGGTTGGGTAGGATGCATGTAGAGAGAGAGAAAAAAAGAAGAATGGGAAAGGGAAATGAAAAGAGACCAGAAAAAAATGAAACGTAAAAATTAATATTATTATGGAGATTAAAAGACCATCTATTTAGAGAGGAATTTGAGTATATTATGAAAAGGGAAGGGACATAGAGGAGAAGTGAAAAACTTTAAAAAATGCTTAAAATATTATTTAGGTATAAAGAGGTAGTAGTGCTATTAAGGAATTTAATTCTCAGAGGTTTTGAATTGAGTAATAAATTTGTGGATTAAGTGTGTACACAATGAGGGATAGGGTCTACTAGTTAACTACGGCTTTATCTGAGGATGTGCAGGACAAGAGTTAAGTCACATACAGAAGATCAAAAGAGAAGAAAAGGTGAAAAGCATTAGAAAGGGAGAAAAAAGATCAGAATTTCAGTAGAGCTAGACAAAAAAACAAAAAGATAGTTAAGAAAGAAAGAAAAAGAGAAAGAAGATAAGAAAAGAAAAGAAAACGCACATTCATGTGTTCCTAAAATAAAAATTATAAGAGGGAAAAAAGTTACTGGAAAACAATTATTTTTTCAAAAAAGGCAAAAATTAAAGATTAATATAATTTTTAGAAAAGGAAAAAAAATTTATATATATATATAAGGTACCAAAAAAGACAAAAAAGAAAAGAAGAGGAAAAAAAAAAGTTCTTTGATTTTTTTGTTTTTATTTTTTTTGGGAGGGGTCGGAAAAATCCTGTATCTCCATTTTGTCTGTAACCAGCCTCTTGTTGGAGTCTCTGGTCAGCTTGAGATCCTGTGGCTTGATTGGTTTCTTAAGTCAGTTTGTTGGAACAGGCAGAAAAATGTTCTGCTTTACTCAAGATTTTGAGATCCCCCTCCCAGATTAGCTTACTGGGAGAGTGATCTGCTTTGAGAATCACAAAAGAGGGGGATGCAGTGGTGAGGCTAGGTTCTGTGTAGAGTTGAGGCCTTTCAACAATCAGCAGCTTTTTCCTGGGGCTAACACAGAGCCCAGCCTGGAGCCATTCTCAGGGTTTCTGTTTTTCAATTGATTGTGGAGGCTGCTAGAGGGAGGGGCAGCCTCTAGCTCTGGTTACCCAGTGCGGAAAGCCACTCCAATGGCTGGTGCCTGAGCTGGGTGACTTTTCCCTGGATGTAGCCGAGTCTGGCAGGTCACTTCACCATTAAGTTCTTGTGACCTCCTAAATGACTCATTTTATTCCAAGGCCTGGGTTGGAGCTGGCAGCTCCTCAGAGCTTTGTCGGTATCCAAGATGGAGATCACCGGTGCTGGGGGGGGAGGGGTGGCCTTCCCTCCTCTGCTCCCTGAGAAGGAGTGAGGACTTCGGGCTTCTACTCACGTCGAGTCTTGGATCCTGGGTCGTCTCTGGTCTGCGAACTGCAGGATGAAGATGTCCGCTCCTTGTCGTTTCTTGCTGGTGTTGAGTAGAATCTGCTCGCCCGCTGCATCTGGCTCCTTCATCCCAGACTGTGTGAGCGCTCAGTTATGGCCCGGGCTGTGGACTCCGCCACAACCCTGCCGCCACTACGGCGGCTGCTGGCAGGCGCTCAGATGTGTCTTTTTGCCTTGGCTTCCCCTCTCTTGTCTAACTCTCTGTCCTGTGATGGTACACTTGGTGTGATTCTCTGGCTTAGGACTGTTCACTGGAACTCTAAGACTGCTTTCTATGCGAGAGCTTGTTCATATTCCAGCTTCTCCTCTGCCATCTTCCCAGATCTCCGCTAGTATTACTTTTAATAACATTTTTTGGATAGTCTATAATTAACAGAAGGAATATACTTTAGTTTGATATATTGAAAACAACTAAAATTAATTTTCTTTTTGACTATAAAAATATATTCTGGACCTCTCCCATTTCCTTCTTTGTAAAGAAGGTTCCACATTATCTGCACTGCAAGTTCATTTGTAACAAATGGCTGCAGTTTATTTATCACAATCTCTGTCTCTGATTCACTGTTTCACTTTCTCTGTCTCTTTGTTTCTATGTCTCTCTGTCGCTGTCTGTCTGTCTGTCTGTCTCTTTACATATATATACTACATATATATATATGTTTATATATATACTATATATATATATAAATCACTGAATGAAAATTTCGAATTGATTGGATTTTCCTTTCTTTCTCTTGTTTTACATAATAATCCCAACAACTTTGTAAATAATCTCTCCATTTTTTGCCATTTAATATTTTGCTATTGAAAAAGGGTAGCATGACCTCCATGCATGATATATAAACAGACATTTCATTTCATTCCACATTACAGCTAATATAACTGTTACATCAGTTCAGGTGACCCTTCAGATAGAATTTTAATACAAGGTTTATGCTCTTAATCTAAATAGCAAGGTGCACCTGCTGCAGTAGGTGAAATATTTAGATAACACCAGGACTTTTGTGAACACCATAAATTTAGAAATTAAAATAGATAGCCTTTGTACTGCAAAACTTCAAAATCTCATTGACATTGACAATGTTACCCCACTCTCTCCTATTTACTACAGCAGAACTTGGGAACACTAAAGGCTAAACATAGAGCTCAGTAGTCTTGTCTTTTTTTCCACAGATATTAAGTCCTCTGTCTACCTATACATGCACAACCAGACCCTTCCTTGTTTGAGAGAACACAGGTAAAAAAAAATTCTTAGACCGATTCTGTTCCTCTGATGCTGTCACCAATGATTTCTCTCTTCCTTTACCACATTTACATTTAAATATTATTCTATGATTTATTATTTTCAAAGACATCCACTCATATTCTAGATTTCCTACACATGGTTTCTTTAAGTATGGTGGTGATTTCTCTTGTGATTTACCATTTTCATCTCGTTCTGTGGACTTTGGAGAACAAACAATAACTCCAGCTCGATTACCCTAGTGAAATGGCTTCCTCTTAATGGGATCATGATAAACACATTTTTTTCTTGAAAAAATTCTTGTAGATGGCAGTTGCTCTCATATCCTTTTATTATTTTAAATGTCTTTAAAATGCCTCATGAGTCTTTAAAATGACTCAGAATTAAGAAGCTATATATGCCACTGTTCAATTTATTATTCGCTAGATTGTATTGCACCAAACACAAGAACAATAAATCACACAAATCCCATAGAATAACAACAAATATTTCAGGGAAATGGTTTTGAAGTGGCTTCCCTGGGCTAACGGTGAAATCATCTGCTCCAAACATTTGAGTAAGGGGAGATTCATAGACCAGTTCTCACTAGTGAATTGAAACTATTTTTTGTTACTATTGTTCCTAAGGTATTTATTAGGTACCATGTGATTTTTTTGTTGCTTTGTTTTCCCTCCCCCTGGTATAATCCCTATTTTCACTATATAATTTGATATATAGATATAGATATAGATATAGATATAATTTGGGGAAAGGAAGAGAATAACAAAATAGGAATACAGGTTGATCCATTCCAATAATGAGATGTAGAAGACACTATGTAGAAAAACGGACTTTACAATTTAGGCTAGGGATGTCAGGGGGAGTGTAAATGTGGAGATGGGAGGGAAGGGATGGTACTGGAAAAACAAAGGATAAGGCAACTATGCTTGATAAGAAACATACTCATTACCTTGCTCTTGTAACTATTTCCCCTATGTACAGTATATTCACAATTAAAAAAAAATATTTAAAGGAAAATTACACCAGTACTTCTAACTATTCAGGAATGTAGAAATCTTAGGGTCATATTTCCAAGCTAGTTCAGGGTGAAGAGTCTGATAGACTCCATCTCCAATTTACCAACAAAACCAGGCAGAGTAAATAGGAAGTACTGAGTTATAATCAATCTGTCTTTCTTTCTTTTGATTCTTTCCTTGTAATTATATTGAAATATGTTTTACATTTTTGAGCTGTGTTTGGATTTATATTTTAAGATGGCTTACAATTCCGGAATACGTTTTCAACATTTCTGGTTATCATTAGCAATTCCTTTTTTGAAATTTTATTGTAAAAATGATATACAACGTGTTTACAGATAGGTATGGAGTACATTGCCTTTTGAATGGTATCATCAGCTTCCTCATTCTCTCCTACCTGACTTCTCTCCACGTCCCAGTTATATAGTTCATTTTTAACATATTTTTCCATTTGATTTTTGTTATATATTCATATTCTGTGTTTTTTCATTCATATACAATTTTAGTTAGAATGAATCAATTCCTTTACTTTTCTCTTTCAAAGATCTGAAAGATATTTTTTTTAAAAAAGCTTTTTGGTGTCTCTTTTATATTAGCCCATATATATAGAAAGAGATTTCATTGTAGTATTTACCTGCATTTATATGATGTTTTTTTATAAAAAGCATCTTGTGTTACATCATTATGTTTCCATAAAAGTGTATAGAATCTTATGATCCCCTTTCAATCTACTACATTTGCCCACTCCCTCTCTGTATTCTTCACTCCAAAATACTGTTTATTTAGTGTATCTTATTTATTTGCAAGGTTCCAAACACACAAATGAAACTCTATGTGATAACATTAGTCTTACTGCTGAATTTAGAACACTTGACAGTGACTTTCAATTTTCTCCATTTTCCTTCAAATGACATAATTCTTGCTCATGTAAATGTAACCCCTCTGTACAATATCTATATGACACACACACACACACACACACACACACACACACACACACACACAAGAAAAGTGTGGGAAATCAATTCAAAGTGTTCCACTACTGAGTGCTCATGCAATTCTCTTCCAGAGAATTATAATCCAGCAATGCATAATAAGAGAAAGTGAGAAGTTATCTCCCAGGTTCAGGCCGGCAGTAATCATTTCTGATTTCATATAGGGAGAGACGGCTGCTTTCCTCTGCTGGTTAAAAGAGAAGTGAGGATTACTGACTACATCACAGTAACCGTGGCCCAAACCAGAGAAGACTCTACAGTGAAGTAGAAAACTAAGTGTGTTATATCTTCCATCCTTGGGAGGAAGGGATACTGAACTTTTTTGGTGAATCTAGTTAACTTTCGGAAACAGATGACAGTTCCTTGCCCTCATTTCCTTCTTCCACATCTTACATATATATATACTATCTATTTGGCTCATGAACGTCACTGGGACATTTCTCTCTTAATGGCTTGTTTTCTTTCTACAAATGATATCACAAGATGTACTTACTAAAAAATTTCTCCAAGTGGGCACTATTGTTCAATGGATAAAAGTATCAAAATACTTTACTTGCCTACACTTCACAAAATAGCAATATCCATTTTGGTGATCTTGAAATTTACTTCTACTCCTGTCACTTTTATGTGGGTCCTATTTTTAAATGTCTTCTGGCTCTGCTTCATGGCCAACTAAACACTGTTCTACTGAAATTTACTACTTATTGAACAACAGCTCCAGTCTCAAACTTTGATTTTCATGATTCACAATGATTCCTTTGCTTTGTGATATATATCATCTCTATGAAGCAGTTACCTGGATTATTCTTCCTACTGATATTCTAATCCTAGTAGGAATCAAGATATATGTAAAAGAATGGCAAATCCTCCTCCCGATGAGTGTATATTTTAATGGTGTTTGATATTTTTAAAGGGTTAATGGAATTGGTTAATTCAGACATACATAATTTAGGAAACCTTTTCCAAATTCACCCAAAAGTTGTCATTTTGCGGGTTGTTCCTTTACTCTTTGTCCAAAATGAAGAGAAAAGCTTTAATTTCTTGGAAAGACTTGGAAAAAATTATATTGAAGTGAATTAAGCCAGTCCCAAAGAAACATAGGTCCCATGGTTTCCCTTATTTGCAATAACTAGTAAATGCCTGAGTCAAGCAGGAAAGGTCAGATAGGTTGATGTTAGGGGAATGACCCCAAGATAATATTTAAATGTTTTTTTTTGCTTTCATGCAATTGTTTCTAACATATTTATAACATGAGTTCTATGTTGCTTTGTATGTTCCTCACCCACATTATAACCCCTTCCTTCACTGTATTTGATGTTGGTACAATTTGTGGAGGGGAAGGGCAAAAACAAATCGTTTCACTAGGGATACAGGTGATCCCATTGCAAAAATAAGATGTACAAGTCGTTATTCGAAAAACCAACTTTACAACTTTTCTTGGAGATGGGGAGGGTCAGGTGTGGGGTGTGGGGGGAATATGGGAAGGGATGGGAAGGGGAAACAAAGAGGAGGCAACAATGCTTGATAAGAAATGTACCCGTTATCTTGTCCATGTAATTGTAAATCCTTTGTACAGTATTTTCATAATAAAAATAACTAAATAAATAAATGGAAAAAAGCTTTAATTTCTGTTGCTTGCTATATGTGACCCTAAGCTGTGAAATATAGAAATAATGTATGTAAGTTCACATGTGTCTAGCTACAAAAAGATTTAGAGATGAATATTTCCTAATCTTAGTTTTTCCTTTCATTAAAAAATCCCATTTAAGATATCTAATTGAAGTATTTAATCATTATCTTTCTTGAAAAAATTTGTTCTCTACAGGACTTGCTGACATTTACTTGCCTAGAACAAAGGAAGAAGTTACATGTGTTTTAAGAATTTATTTTCTTGTTCGAGTTCACCTTATTTTCTTCATTTATTGATTCACAGAAATTATACTCACAGGAGCAGAGAGTACAAGTTAGATAGTATTAGGCCTGATGGACTCTGAAATTTTAAACATGTAAGAGTACATCACAAAGTACATCACACAGTAAAACTCTGTTTTAATCTGCGTTCCCCTAATAGGGATTCCTAAGGTATTCTATATGTTTAAAAGTGAATAACAGAAAAGATTTGTATTTTCTACAATATACTGCTTTTTCTCCAATACAGTTTTTTTTCATTATCAGAGGAATCTGCTGATCACGAGATTTTATTGCAATGTCCCTATGATCAAAATCTTAAAATTAGGTCCTGCTGGTTATACAATCTGGTGAAATGTAGAAAGGTAATATTGGTACCACATTTATGGATAAAGGTTTGTATCTTTACAGGTAAATGTTGTTAAAGTATGTCGATTATGACAGAGAATGTGTGGGAAGAAATGTCATGGACAGACATATACAAATATACATATACAAATCTTAGCAGAATTCAATGTAACTTATGAGAGTAGAAATTCCACTTGTGTATTTCTAGTGAAGAGCATAGGTGAGATGTTTTGTGTTGGACAATTATTTTAAACAGTTTGCCAGAATTCATTAACTGTGGAAGTGGTTTTTATTTACTATTACCTAATGGCAAAAATGTAAATTACTGACGTTATTAAAGGTTAAATTTTAATATGTTAAGACATCCACTCTATTATCATATGACTAGAATTTAGCTTGAATCCTTTAGATTTCAGGCCATGGTAGTAAACTGATAACTCTGAGAGATTCATTGTGTCTCTTTCTATATCTAAGGTAATGATTACAAAATTGCTCATAGTTTGATTTAAAAAAAAACTTCACAGTATTTGAATGTTGACAGAATTGTGTGTGGAAATGAATATTTTTTTCTTAATTTAACATTGCTACAGTATGTTCTAGAGCTATAGAAGTGACAGTTTCTGCTGTTGTGTTTTGCAAAGAAGACACCTAGGATGTCCCAACATTTTGGATGTTTTTTAAATATCCTTTTCTATCCCCTTTTGCATGCATTCATCAAAATATATAAGTAAACATTATTTGCATAAACAGAGGCCAAAATTTTGAATATATGTATTTTTTAAAGTATGATAAAAACTTTCATGGAGCTTCTCACTGGTTCTCCATGTATAAAATCATATCAGTGAAGGAATTTGAGATCCAAGTACCATTTTTTGAAACGAGCCTGGACACAAGTTTCATAGACTCTTATATGAGCAATCAAATGAGAATTAAAAGTTTCTCTTGCTAACTAACCAATCAACCAAGCCAGCCACCAACCACCCAATCATCCCAACAAACAACCAAATAACCCACCGTCTGACCAGTCGACCAGCCCAACTTTTCTGAGTGAGGTCAGATCTTTGACAGAGGTCATCAAAAACAGAATTTTTTCTGGGATGCTATCCAATGCCCTAATTCTCTGTGAATGCTATCTATTTCTTAAACTCTACTTCCTGCACCTCTCTCCACCACTCTTCCCCAGCGATTTCTGATCCTGGTGCAGCTCTTCCTATTGTCCCTAGCCTCCGATGGCTGAACTGGCTGCACTTTTCCCCATTGGTAATCCAATGGTTGTCCATGCTCTTCTTGAGATCGATGGAGGTAAAGGAAGAGGAAGAGGAAGACAATGACGAGGAGGGGAGCTTCTCCTGTTCCCCTCCCCCCACCCACCTACCTGGGGCAACATGGATAATTCAAAGAGGCTCTGAGCACACTCTGGAGGAGAAAAACAACAAACGCTGACCACTACCAGCCTCTTTCCCCTTTCCTCTCCTTGGCATTTATGTAAATATATTCCAGCCGACCCTCAGGACCAGAAAGTGTCTGGTGCTGGATCAAGCCCTGGCTGGCCTTGAACTGGAATACAGAATAGCCTGGAGTTGAACGTGTGATCCATTGCCTTTAAATTTCCTAACACAAATACAGGGCTAGGATAGCAGTTATTTGCCAGCCACTAGCCACTCCCCCTCCCCCGCTGCATCCCCATGGTCAAAATCCAGCTCCCTGGACATCTCACATGGCTATCGTGACCCAGGAGGAAAACCAAGTCAGTTCAAACACCCCAGCTCCAAGGGATGTGTGAAGAAAAGAGCTCCCTCCACAGTGTAACATGATCACAACCCCTCCCTCATCCTTTATTTCCTTTCTTTCTTATTTCCAGCTGGCCCTTCTTTTTCCATTCTTCCTCCTTTCCTTTCTTTCTTTTTCCTTCCTCACTCTCATATTTTAATCCCTCCGTCCTTTCCACTTACATCTCTCCATTACTACCTTCCTTTTTCCTTTCTCTTTCTCATTGCTACCTCCCATGTCCCTCGCTTCTTTCTTCCCATTTTCCTTCCTGTCTTCTGTCCTCCTTTCCCTACTTCTTCTCTTCGTTGCTGCCTACTTTCCTCCCTCCCTTCATCTCCACCTTCCTCCCTCTCTTACTTCCATTCTTCCTATCCTTTCCTCATCCCTTCTTCCATCATCCCCTTCTTCCTTCTTTTCTCTCTACCCTCCTTTCTTTATCTTTCCCTTCCTTCATTCCTTCCATGCTCCCTCCCTCCCTTCCTGCTGCCCTCTCTCCTCCTGCATTTCTTCCTTTGTCCTTTTCTATTCCCTTAATCCTTACTCCCTTCCCTCCTTCCCTACACTTTGCCCCCTTCACCTTTCTAGCCTGGTCCATCCTTCCTTTCATCTTCCATTTTCCCTCCCCCTTCCCTTCACTCTTCCTTCTCTCCTTCCTTGCTTCTCTTTTCCTTTTCGGCCTCATTTTTCCCCACCTTCATTGCCCCACTCCCTCCTCTCTCTTTGCCACCTTCATCCATCCTTCCCTAACCTCCATCCTTTCTGCCTTCATTTCCCTTCCTGCTTCCCTCCTCCTTTACTTCTTTCCTCTCTTCCCTTCAGTTCCTTCCTTCTTCTTGACTGGGTTTTTAATTTTCTCTCCTTGAAGCTACATTAACCTAGGTTAGAAAGAGACAACCATGCCAGGCCTGACTCATGCCCTGGAAAGGAATCTAAAAGAATATAATTATCCTGCCATCATTGGCTTCCACTAATCACTTAGCTTCACTAAGGGAGGAACCTGGGTGTTCCATGCAAGAAGCAAATCTTTAGGAAAACTGTTCCAACAAACAATCATGTTCAGCCCTTCCCATCCAGAGAGCAGCAAGACAAAGAAGAGGAGGTCATGGAAGGGAAGAGGAGGCAGAAAAAGAAGCAAAGAAATTTGGAGATTCTTCCACTTTACAAAAGGCCTGAATCAGGAAAGCCTGGTCTTTCTTGATATTGAACAAAACAGGTAAACAACAAAACAACAACATAAGAAATCCTGAGGTGTAATTTGGGGAGCTGTTTGATCTTCCCACAGCATGGCAGGTGGGCCTCTGGACATGGGGAAGGTGAGGTGCATGTGGAAAAGGTCTGGGTTAAATATTAATCCCTCAACCCTAACCTGAAGGAAAAAGCAGCTGGCATAGTAGAGAACACCTTATGCAAAGCTGAGCCTGGTTCTAGATACTTCTCTCAGCCCTGTGTGTGTGCACATATGTGCAACTCTATTCCTGTGGTGTTCATACTTTGGCTTTGCCACTATTTCTTTTTTGTGCACACCTGTCTCTGTACCTTGTCCACCTAATTATCCCCCTACAGGCTGCCTCCCCACACACATTACACACCCCATGTCTCCCAGCACAGTTCCTCCACTTTTACACAAAGGAAAATATTTACATAAAATGGGGAAGAAAACAAATCAAATGTGAGAAATATGGGACCAGATGGATTGACTTTTCTTGTAGCTACAAGTAGATTTTTGATTCACAAACTAAAACTAAAATTAAAAATCCTTCTCCAACCATGGAAAAACAGTTGAATCTCCAGTAGTTGAGTACCAGCATTGAAGACAGAGAAGCTCAGGAGTGAGTCTCCAAATTCAAGGCCCTGGACCCATATTCAAGGTTTATGTCTCTCCTTCAAGGCCCAGAACTGAGTTCAAGCCCTAGGCTCCTAGTTCAAGGCACTGGCTGTGAGTTCAATTTTCAGGCCCATATTCAGGGCCAGGCCACAAATTCAGAAATGAGTTCAAGTTCCTGGCCCAACATTCAAGGCATAGGCAGTTAGGTCAAGGAACCAGCTTGAAGTTCAAGACCCAGGCTGAGAGCTGTAGGCCCAGGAACCAATTTCAAAGCCCAAGTTGTGAGTTCCAGTCCTAGGCAATGAGTTTAATGCAAGGATCCCAATTCAGTTCCCAGGGCCCCTATTTTTATCCAGGTCACAAGTTCATGTCAGGACATGAATTCAAGGCCTAGGCTGTGAGTTTAAGGCTCACACCTGACTTCAATATCTAGCTATGACTTCAATACTTAGGATCACAGTGCAGTTCCTAAGCACTAGTTCTAGGAACAGGCCATGAACTCAAGTGTAGTCCCTGAGTTCAAAGCCTACATTGTGAATTCAAGGCTCAGGGCCAGAGTTTCTGGCCAGCAAAGAAGTTCAAATTCTAACTCAAGAGTACAAGTACAGGCTTTTGAGTTAAAGGCCCAGGTAATTAGTTCCAATTTCAAATCCCGAGCCATGAATTGAACTTCAGATCTTCCTGTTTTTGTTATACTGGGAGGATAAGGTGAAAGGAAAGAAGGAAACGATGTTAAGAGATAGACGCTAAATAAGAATAGGAAGAAAGAAGGAAGTATAGAAAGGGAGAAAAGAAAACTGGAAGGAAGGAATGAAGGAAGGAAGGGAGGAAGGAAGGAAGGAAGGAAGGAAGGAAGGAAGGAAGGAAGGGAGGAAGGAAGGAAAAAAGGGAGAGAGAGGAAAACAGGAAGGGAAGATGACAGGGCAGGAGCAAGGAATATAGAGAAGAAGGGAGGGAAGGAAAAGAGGGAGAGAGGAAGTGAAGGGAAAAGGGAAAAATGGGAAGAAGTAAGACAAGAAAGAGGAATATGACGAGTTGCAGAGGCAGAGGAACAGCAAAAGGAGGAGGAGGAAGAAAAGGAAGAGGATGAGGAGCGGGAAAAGATTGGGAGGGTGAGGAGGAAGAGAAACAGGAGAAGGAGAGGGATCTTTTCCAGGATTTCACGTAAATATTAATGTTGAATCAATACAAAGAATTTTACTCATGTTCAAAGTTTGCTTCAAAAATTTGAGAGCAGACGACTGGAAAGGGGGCTAAGTGGTAGAGCACCTGCCTTGCATGCATTGGGCCCTGGGTTCGATTCCTCAGCACCACATAAGAAAAAGAAAAATAAGATGAAAGTGGCGCTGTGGCTCAAGTGATAGAGCGCTAGCCTGGAGCTGAAGAGCTGAGGGACAGCACCCAGGCCCAGAATTCAGGACCCAGCACCGGACTCCCCCCCCCCCAAAAAAATGAGGGCAGAGATGTTAGGAAAAATACAAAGGAGGATGCAACAATGCTTCATAAGAAATGTACTTATTACCTTGCTCATTTAATTGTAAGTCCTCTGTAAGGTACTTTCACAATAAAAAACTTATTGAAAAATTTTAGCCAAGTTTTGATATTATTCAATAGGTAAAATATTGCTGTATAAATATGCACATCATCAGAATCAACCAGTTTTCAAAACCACCATGTCTGCTGATCATCTTCTGAATTCACATATCTAAACTATACTCTAACTATACTGCTCTATCTATCTTTTACAAGGTAAATCTTCAGAAAAAAATATTTGATGTACAGTCCAACTAGCAATAGGGCTGTATGCAGTGTATTATTTATTCATGTGCAACACTGGAAACAAATTCTCTTTTCAGAAAGAAAGACAGGCATAACACAGGTTTGTGTAAACAATGAAATTTCTATGTGGAAAAAAGTAATAATTAGTGATTGAACTCATGTGTAAAGTTGTTAAAATTGATATGACCTTAGGTAACTTGTGCTTACTGCACTTGTGTACTTTCAAAATAGCTAATAGAGTTATTAGCATTTATCCAAATTGAACATAAGGAGATTGTTATTTTCCTTTCACTCAAGAAAAAAATGAACAGATGTATTTTTCTAAAATTCTCATCAAGAAACGTTTTTGAAGTTGATCAGAAGGAAAATGATATCAGATATTTATTTTTCTTATCATTCTCGAAAGAAAATGTTTTCTGTGACTCCCTATCTTCTTCACTGTTCATGCATTTTGTTTTTAGTCAACTGCTTTTGAATAAATGTTCAGATTTCCCATCATCTGAAAAGGACAGGAAATAAATGATATCAAAATACATGAAAATAAGTTGAAATGTATGATTTTGCAATTTTCAACCAAATTATATGACAGTTGTAATTCAGCAGGTAATGATTTTATCACACTAAGCCTTAATAGTATCTACTGAATATATTTCTTGACATAATTTTTATCTATTCTTAGTGTGAATTTTATAGTAATTATTAAAATTCAGTTTTTGTCTCTTATGCTCAAATTTTTGATTGTCACTTCTGTCCCATCAATGCAAAACTGATCTTTTTTTGCTATAATTAGCATATATTTATGATAATGTTATCAGATGAGTAGAAAAGTTCCAAATACTATACTTTGGTAAAAATAGATTGATAGAGAGAGATAGAGAGAGAGATATTATTATATAAAATGATGCTACAGGAAATGAACATCAAGATAGGTTCAGAAGAGTATATACTTATACTTCTGGATTTTAATATAGCATATGATTTCTTTTGTTTCTACTTTATATTCTTCCTCCTATGGTATGTGCCTGTTGTCACTATTTGATTTTGGTTCGATCTTAAATATCAATTTTGTAATGGGGTACAGGAGAGTAAAAAATTCCTGTTATAAGAACACAGGATGTGTTGGGAGTACTGGCAAGATGGTGGAGGAGAACTTGGAGGCTAAACAAGCTCTTGCATAGAAAGCAGTTTTGGTGTTCCAGTGATCAGTTCTACGCCAGAGAATTACACCAAGTGTGCCAGCACATTAAAGAGATTTTGCCCAGAGAGGGAAACCCAGGCAAGGAGACAGATCTGAGCACTTGATGGTAGCCACAGTTGGGGTGGCTGCAGCGGTGGTGGTGACTGCAATGGCCACCATCCATACAACACAGAGAGTCTGGGACAAAGGCACCAGATGCAGTGGGAGAACAGATTCTGCTCAACACCAGTAACAACTGACAAGCAGCTGATATCTTTATTGTGCACATTGAAGATAGAGACAGCCCAGGAACCAAGACTCCAGCATGAGTAGAACCCTGACATTCTCATCCTTCTCAGGGAGCAGAGGAGGGAAGGCCATCCCTCCCCCACTATCGGAGCTCTCCTTCTTTGATACTGACAATGGCCCAGCTGAGCAGCTATCTCAAACTCAGGCCTAGAAGAAAACAAAAATGCCAGACTCAGATCCACCCAGGGGAAATTCATCTAGTCCAGGAAGAAAAACGTCCACCCCTGGAGGAGTGGCTTTTTTCATTGAGTAAACAGAGCCAGAGGCTGCCCTCCCTACAGCAACCTAGACAATCAATTCAAATTCAATAAACACAAACCCTGAGAATGGCTCCAGCCTGGGTTCTCTGAGTGTCTAGAAGCTAGCCACTCAGGGAACAGCTACAGTTTGCTGAAAGACTTCAACTCTACCCAGAACATAGCCCCATCACAGCATCTCCAAAATAGAGGAAACAGCCATCTACCTCTTTTGTGATACTTAAAGCAGATCTTCCATTGAACTAACCCAGGAGGAAGATCACAAAATCTAGGTAAAGCAGAGCATTTTTCTGCCTGCTCAAAGAAACAGACTTAAGAAACCAATCAAGCCACAGGAAAACCAAACACCAGACCAGCAGACCAGAGACTCCACCAAGAGCCTGTTTACAGACACAAGAGAGATAAAGGACCTTCCTATCCAACAACCCCCCCCCAAAAAAAAAAAACTCAAAGAACTCTTCTTTTGTAACTTAAAAAAAATTAATTAAAATTTTTTCTATTAATTTTATTTTTTCCCTCTTATAATTTTTATTTTAGATGTATATGTGTGTGTGTGCTTTTCTTTTATATCGATTAACCTTTTGGTACATTTTTTTCTTTACTTTCTCATTATTTTCATTTTTTTCTTTCATTACCTTCTTTTTATGTGGCTCAATTATTTTTCTGTTCATCCTCACATATACATGTGTCGATTATTAGATTTTATCACCCATTGTGTACACACATAATCCAGAAATTTATAACTTACTTCAAAATCTCTTAGGCTTAAATTACTTAACAAAAGTTTTATCTCTTTATACCTATGTAATTTTTTAAGAATTTTTATTTTTTATGTCTCTTTCTATGTCTCTCCTCCTCTCCTCCTATCCTCGTTCTTTTCTCAACATTACTTTTTTAAACAAGAATAATTTCTAAATATTTTACTTTTTAAATTTAAATTTTTGCTTATTTTTCTTTTTTCTTTTTTTCTCTTTCTCCTATCATTCTGTTCAATCCATTTCCCTCTTTTAGATTAGGACCTGGTTAATTTCACTCTCGTTTTCCTTTCCACATCCCTCTAATCCTATTTTTCCCACTTCTCCCTAAACCTAATAATTTCTGGTGTGCCAAATTCTTGTTTGTTTTTCTAGCCCATTAATAGTTGTCTGATGTTGAATAGATTGTATCTGTTGAACTAGATTGTATCTGTAGCCTTTTAACCATGCAACTACAGGATGCTTGCATTAAAATAGTGTACTAGCAAAAAATAGGTGTTACTTTTATATGAAATGGGCATAACTAGCAGGAAAAACACATGAAAAATGGCAAGTCAGCGTATCTCAACTCCAACTCATGATACTCAGGTGACAGAACAGATCATGAATAATCCAGAGAAGAGTTCCCAAAAAGCTCTACAAACACTACTGTTAAACATGGTAAATGATAAGATAGAAAACCTGCATAGGACTCAGTGTCAGCATGATAAGGAGAGAGAGAAGGCAAACCAAAGATCAATATAGGAATCTCATAAACATGAGGAAGCTATTCAAAGATTGATACAGGAATTGTGTGAGCAGGGTGAGAACACTCAAAGAGATATAAAGGAATTGCATGAACAGGCTGAACACAGACAAAGAAAATCAGGAATGGCATGAGCAGTCTGAGAACAGACAAAGAGAACTACAGGATTTCATGAATGTGAAGACGTTAATCAAAGTGTAATACAGGAATTGGGAGAGCGGGATGAGAATAGACAATGATCTAGGAATCCATAAACAGAAGGCCGAAAGAATTCAGTAAGACCACAAAGGGAATGCTGATTGTAGCCCGATAGAAGGAATGGGATGCTAAGGAAACCATAACCAATCAACTCAGTGATTTGAGAATAAACAGAACACAAAATTAAGGAAGTAAAGAAGTTCATACAAGATCTAAAACAACAAAGAATTTGAAGCCAGCAAAGCTGACCAATAAGAAGGAAAAGAAATAAAAAAACAAAGTAGAAAGCCTTGAAAGCAGGTTAGACCATGCAGAAGATCGAATCTTGGGGATTGAAGACAGCTTAGATATTATAGAGAAAGAACATACAGCTATCTAAGACAAATCCAAGAAATATGACAGATCTATTCAAAACCTGGAAGAAACAATCAGAATGCCTAATCTGAGGATAATGAGTGTAGAGGAGCACCTAGAGACAGAAGTTAACAGTCTAGGAACTTTGTTTTACAGGATGCTAGCAGAGAATTTCCCAAACATGCAAAGAGATAGGCCTATTCAGATACAAGAAAATTTTAGAACCCCAAATAGACCAGACCAGAACAGGACATCCCACTGTCACATTATCATCTGCACAGACCAAGGAAAAGATCCTTAAAGCTGTCAAGGAGAAAAGATCAATCACCTATAAAAGGAAACCACTTAGAATCACCTCAGATTTCTCAGCAGAGACAATTAAAGCAAGAAGACCCTGGAATGATTTATGCTATGCTCCAAAGACAAACAACTATCAACCAAGTATACTGTACCAGTAAACTCTCCTTCATAACTGAAGGTCAAATAAAAAATCTTCCATAGCAAAGAAAAATTGAAACAATGTATCTCAACCAAACCAGCCCTACAGAAGATTCTCAAAGATGTCCTACACATAGAAAACCAACAAGACAACAATAAAAGCCAAGAAATTACATCCAAAGTGAGAATCTAAGAACCATAGGAAGAACCCAGTAGCTGCAGCCCCAAGATGGTGGATAAAAAGGCAGGAACTCCCAAATAACTTTCAGTCTTATCTCTCAACGTTAACGGACTTAATTCTCCAATTATGTGACATAGACTGTCTAATTGGATTAAAAAGCAAGATCCTTCTATCTGCTGCGTTCAGCACTCTCACCATGCCCATAAGAACAAATACATTTTAAAAGGGAAAATCTGGAACAAAATCAACTCAGGAGTTGCAATAGTAATATCAGATAAAATAGACTTCAAATTAAAATTAGTGAGAAGAGATTTAAAAAAAGGTCGCTACATACTAATTAAGAGATTCTCCTTCAGGAGAATATTACAATTGTAGATATATATTTGTCAAACAATGGAACACCCAAATTTATCCAAGAAACATTATTTTCCCTCGAATTTCACATAGTTCCAAAGACAGTAATTGTTGGGAACTTTAACACACCACTATCCCCACTAGATAGATCAACTCTGCAAAAACTCAACAGAGAAATTGCAGATCTATACAATTGCATATATCAACTAGATTTAATAGACATCTACTGAATATTTCACCCAGCAGCATTAGAATACACGTTTTTCTCAACAGCACATGGAACATTTTTCCAAAATAGACATTTTAGTTCATAAAGAAAATTTGTCCAAATTCAGATACAGCTATACCTTGCATTCGCTCACACCACAGGCGAATAAAATTAGAACTCAACACCAAAAGCCACCAATGAAAGTCCTGCAACAGATTAGAAAATTCCTGTAACAGAGATTATAAAGGAAATTCAAATGTTCATGATATTCAAGAAAAATGAACACACAAATTACCAGGTCCTTTGGGACAGAGCAAAGGCAGTATTCGGAGGCAAGTTTGTGGGCCTGATCTGCTACATCAACAAATTGGAAAGATCTGAAAACAACAATTTAATGAGACAGCAAGATAAATCCCAATCCAGTAGACAGAAAGAAATAGTTAAAATTAAATGAATTAGAATCCAAAAAAAAATAGGAATTATCAACAAAACAGAGTTGGTTCTTCTAAAAAATAAACTTGACAGATCCTAAGCAAATCTCAGAAAAAGAAGAGAACATACCTAAGTAAATAAACTCAGAGATAAGAATGAAAACATCATCACAGAATAGTTAGCTATTCAGAACAATATCAGTAATGCTTCTCAAAACTTTATGATAATGAGTTTCAGAACTTGGCAGCAATGAACCTTTTCCTAGCAAATGCCAATATGCCAAAAGTAAACCAAAATGTGATAAACCATTTTAATGGGCCAATATAAAGCATTGAAATAGAAAGAGCAATAAGAGAACTCCCATCTATGAAAAGGCCTGGAACAAATGGATTACACCAGAATTCTACAAGGCCTTCAAAGCAGAGCTCACACCAATACTCCTCCAACTCTTCAAGGAAATTGAAAGAGAAAGTTCCCTACTGAATTCATTCTATGAAGCACTCATAACCCTTATCCCAAAACCAGGCAGGGACTCATCAAAGAAAGAGAACTATAGACCCATTTCTTTATGAACATTGATGCAAAACTTTTCAACAAAATTTTGGTCAATTGACTTCAACAATTCATCCAAAAAAATCATACAGCACAATCAAACAGGATTCATTTCAGAGATGCAAATCGGGTTCAATATACTCAAATCCATTAATGTAATTCATCATATCAACAGAAGCAAGGATAAGAATCACATGTTTATCTAAATAGATGCAGAAAAAGCATCTGACAAGATCCAACAGCCCTTTATGATGAAGGTTCTGGAAAAATTAGGAATCCAGGGAACATTCCTCAATACAATAAAGTCTGTATAATATAAACCTAAAGCCAGCATTATATTCAATGAGGTAAAACTAAAGCCACTTCCTCTTAACTCAGGAAGGAGACGAGAATGTCCACTCTCTCCAATTCTCTTTAATCTAGTATTAGAATGCCTAGCTACAGCAGTAAGACAAGATGCAAACCTAAACGGATCCCAAGTAGGGAAAGATGAATTAGAACTCTCCCTCTTTGCAGATGACATGAATTTGTATTTAAAAATCTGACGGACTCCACTCTCAAATTACTCAAGCTGATTCAAAACATTGGCAAATTACCAGTGTATAAAATTAACCCTCAAAAATCAATGGCTTTTCTGTATGCCAACAATGAGAAAAGTGGGTTCCAGGAAGATGGCGAAGGACAAGATGGAATCTGAACAAGCTCTCGCATAGAAAGCAGTTTTAGAGTTCCAGTGAAGAGTACTAAGCCAGAGAATCACACCAAGTGTGCCATCACAGGACAGAGAGTTAGACAAGAGAGGGGAAGCCAAGACAAGGAGACACATCTGAGCGCCTGCCAGAAGCCGCCGCTGCGGCGGCAGGGTCGCAGGGCGACCACAGCAGGAGCCATACCTGAGCGCTCACACAGAGAGTCCGGGACTAAGGAGCCCGACTCAGCGGGCAAGCAGATTCTCCTCAACACCAGCAACAACCGACAAGGAGCAGACATCTTCATCCTGCAGTGTGCAGACCAGAGAAAACCCAGGATCCAAGACTTGACATGAGTAGAAGCCCAACAACCTCTCTCCTTCTCAGGGAGCAGAGGAGGGAAGGCCACCCTGCCACCCCCCAGCACCGGTGATCTCCATCTTGGATACCGACAAAGCTCGGAGGAGCTGCCAGCTCCAACCCAGGCCTTGGAATAAAACAAGTCATTTAGCAGGTCACAAGAACGTAACGGCGAAGTGACCTGCCAGACTCGGATCCTTCCCGGGAAAAGTCACCCTGCTCAGGCACCAGCCATTGGAGTGGCTTTCCTCACTCCGTAACCAGAGCCAGAGGCTGCCCCTCCCTCTAGCAGCCTCAACAATCAATTGAAAAACAGAAACCCTGAGAACAGCTCCAGGGTGGGCTCTCTGAGTTTTTTTTTTTCACAAAAAAGCCCCAGGAAAAAGCTACTGATTGTTGAAAGGCCTCAACTCTACACAGAACCTAGCCTCACCACTGCATCCCCCTCTTTTGTGATTCTCAAAGTAGATCATCCTCCCAGTAAACTAATCTGGGAGGGGGATCTCAAAATCTTGGGTAACGCAGAGCATTTTTCTGCCAGTTCGAACAAACTGACTTAAGAAACCAATCAAGCCACAGGACCACAAGCTGACCAGAGACTCCAACACGAGGCTGGTGACAGACAAAAGAGAGATACAGGATTCGTCCCACCCCTCCCAAAAAAATAAAAAAAAAAATCAAAGAAATTTTTTTTCTTTTTTTTCTTCTTTCTTCCTCTTCTTTTTTCTTTTTTTTTTTTTGGTACCTTATATATATATATATATATATACATATATATATATATATATATATATACACATATATATATATTTCCTATTCTAAAAATTATATTAATCTTTAATTTTCGCCATTTTTGAAAAAATAATTGTTTTCCAGTAACTTTTTTTCCTCTTATAATTTTTATTTTAGGAATACGTGAATGTGCGGTTTCCTTTCTTTTCTTGTCTGCTTTCTCTTTCTCTTTCTTTCTTAACTATCTTTTTGTTTTTTGTCTAGTTCTACTGAAATTCTGATCTCTTTTTCTCCCTTTATTTTCCTGTTCACCTATTCCTCTCTCTTGATCTTCTTTATGTGACTTAACTCTTGTCCTGCACATCCTCAGATATACCCGTAGTTAAGTAGTAGACCCTATGCCCCATTGTGTACAAACTTAATCAACAAATTTATTATTCAATTCAAAACCTCTGAGACTTAAATTGCTTAATAGCACTACTACCTCTTTATACCTAAATAATATTTTAAGCATTTTTTTAAGTTTTTCACTTCTCCTCTATGTCCCTTCCCTTTTCTTAATATACTCACATTCTTCTCTAAATACATCGTCTTTTAATCTCCATAATAATATTAATTTTTACGTTTCTATTTTTTTCTGGTCTCTTTTCATTTCCCTTTCCCTTTCTTCGTTTTTTCTCTCTCTCTACATGCATCCTACCCAACCTATTTCCTGCATTGGGATTAGGACATAGTTAACTCTCCCTGTGCCCCCACACACCAATCTATCCCTATTTTTTACACACATCTCTCTCTAACCCTAATAATTTCTGGTCTTCCAAATTCTTCTCTGGGGTTCGAAGCCCATTAACATATAGTTGTTTGATGTTGAATAGATGTAACTGATTAACTAGATTGTATCTGTAGACTATTGACTGTACAAAAGCAAACTTTGATTGACGGTTGCCTTAAGATAGTGTTCTAGCACAAAACTGGTGCTATTTTCATCTCAAATGGGCAGAGTAAGCCGAAAAAACACAAGAAAAATGGAAAATCCGGATTTCCCAATTCCCAATCTTGATAATCAGGGGTCGGAACAGATAATGAATAATCCAGAGGAGATTTCCCAAATAGCTCTACAAACACTGCTGGCAACCACGATACATGAGAAGTTTGACAACTTACAAAGGACTCTGTATGAGCGTGAAAGGGAGAGAGAGGAGGCAACCCAAAAGTTTAAACAGGAATATCATAAGCGTGAGGAAGCTACTCAAAAACTGATACAGGATTTGCGTGAACAACTTGAGAATACTCAAAGAGAAAGGTAGGAATGGCATGAGCAGGCTGAGGACACTCAAAGATAACTACAGGAATCCCACAAACAAGAGGAAAGAGAAATACATGAATCCCATGAACGGGAGGAAGCTAATCAAAGAATAATTCAGGAATTGAGAGACCAGGTAGGGAATACACAAAGATCACTAAAGGCATTCATGGAATCCATTAACAAAGAGCTGAAGGAAGTCAGGGAGACCACAAAAGTAGTGCTGAATGGAACCCAACAGAAGGAATGGGAGTCCAAAGAAACCATAACCAATCAACTAAGTGATTTGAGAACAAACACTGAACACCAAATTAAGGAAGTAAAGAAATTCATACAAGACCTAAAACAGAGCTTCAACAAAGAACTTGAAGCCATCAAAGCTGACCAACTAGAAAGAGATTAAAAAAAAAAAGTAGAGAGTCTTGACAGCAGGATATACCATGCGATCAAATCTCAGGGATTGAAGACAGCATAGATATTGTAGAGAAAGAAGATAAAACCATCCAAGACAGGTCTAAGAAATATGATAGATCTATCCAACACCCGGAAGACACCATCAGAAGGCCTAATCTAAGGATAATGGGTGTACAGGAGGACCTAGAAACAGAAGTTAATGGTCTAGGAAATTTGTTTAACAGGATCCTAGCAGAGAACTTCCCAAACATAAAAAAAGATAGGCCTATTCAGATACAAGAAGCTTTTAGAACCCCAAAAAGACCAGACCAGAATAGGACATCCCACTGTCACATTATAATCCACACAGGATAAATTCAGACCAAGGAAAAGATCCTTAAAGGTGTCAAGGAGAAAAGGGTAATCACTTATAAAGGGAAATCAATTAGAATCACCTCAGATTTTTCAGCAGAGACAATCAAAGCAAGAAGAGCCTGGAATGATGTATGCCATGCCCTAAAAACAAAAAACTATCAACCAAGAATACTGTACCCAGCTAAACTCTCCTTCATAACTGAAGGCCAAATAAAAACCTTCCATAGCAAAGAACAATTGAAACAATACATCTCCACCAAACCAGCCCTACAAAAGATTCTTAAAGATGTCCTACACATAGAAAAGAAACAAGACCGCAACAAAGGCCAAGAAACTGCACCCAAACTGAGAATCCAAGAACCATAGGAAGAATCCAGTTTTTGCAGCCCCCAAGAAGGTGGATAACATGGCAGGAACTCCCAAATACCTCTCAGTCCTATCTCTTAAAGTTAACGGACTGAACTCTCCAATTAAGCGACATAGACTGTCTAGTTGGATTAAAAAAAAAGACCCTTCTCCCTGCTGCCTGCAGGAGTCACCTCTTGCCCGTAAAAACAAACACATTTTCAAAGTTAAAAGCTGGAACAAAATCTACCAAGCAAACGGCCCCCATAAACAGGCAGGAGTTGCAATCTTAATATCAGATAAAATAGACTTCAAATTATAATTCGTGATTAGAGATAAATGAGGTCGCTACATATTAATTTAAGAATCTCTCCTTCAGGAGGATATTACAATTCTAAACATTTATTCGCCAAACAATGGAGCACCCAAATTTATCAAAGAAACACTACTTCCCTCATATCCCATATAGATCCAAAGACATTAATTGTTAGGGATTTTAACACACCACTCTCCCCACTAGATAGATCAACTCGGCAAAAACTCAACAGAGAAACCGCAGATCTAAACAGCTGCATAGATCAACTAGACTTAACAGACATCTACCGAACATTTCACTCAGCAGCATCAGAATACACGTTTTTCTCAGCAGCACATGGAACATTTTCCAAAATAGACCACATTTCAGTCCACAAAGCACACTTGTCTAAATTCAGAAACATTGAAATTATACCTTGCATCCTCTCTGACCACAAGGGAATAAAATTAGAACTCAACACCAAAAGCCACCAAAGAAAGTTCGGCATCACATGGAGGCTGAACAACACACTGCTGAATCATGAGTGGTTCATGGAAGAGATTAGAAAGGAAGTTAAAATGTTCATGCTTTTCAACAAAAATGAACACACAAATTACCAGCTCCTCTGGGACACAGCAAAGGCAGTTCTCAGAGGCAAGTTTATAGCTCTGACCTCCTACATCATCAAATTGGAGAGATCTGAAACTAGCAATTTAATGACACATCTAAACCTCCTTGAAAAAGAACAGCAAGATAAACCTCAATCCAGTAGACGGAAATAATCAAAATAAAATCAGAATTAAATGAATTAGAATCCCAGAAAACTATAGAATCAACAAAACAAAGAGTTGGTTCTTCGAAAAACTTAACAAAATTGGCAGACCCTTAGCAAATCTTATCAGAAAAAGAAGAGAACACACCCAAATTAATAAACTCAGAGATGAGAATGGAAACATCACCATGGAAACAACCAAGATTCAGAACATTATAAGGGAATACTTCTCAAAACTTTATGCTAATAAGTTTGAGAACTTGACAGCAATGGACCTCTTCCTAGCAAATATTGACAGGCCAAAATTAAACCATGATGAGTTAAACTATCTTAACCGGCCCATATCAAGCACTGAAATAGAAACAGCAATAAGAGACCTGCCAGCTAAGAAAAGTCCAGAACCAGATGGCTTCACAGCGGAATCTTACAAGGCCTTCAAAGCAGAGCTCACACCAATACTCCTCCATATCTTCAATGAACTTGAAAGAGAAAGCTCACTACCGAACACATTCTATGAAGCCATAATAACCCTCACCCCAAAACCAAGCAGGGACTCATCAAAGAAAGAGAACTATAGACCCATTTCTTTGATGAACATTGATGCAAAACTTCTCAACAAAATTTTGGCCAATCGACTTCAACAATTCATCCCAAAAATCATACACCACGATCAAACAGGATTCATTTCAGGGATTGAAACCTGGGTCAATATACGCAAATCAAATAATATTATTAATCACATCAACAGGAGCAAGAATAAGAACCACATGGTTATCTCAATAGATGCAGAAAAAGCATTCGACCAGATCCAACACCCCTTCATGATGACGGTTTTGGAAAAATTAGGAATCCATGGAACATTCCTCAATTCAATAAAGGCTGTATATGACAAACCTACAGCCAGCATTGTACTCAATGCTGAAAAACTAAAGCAATTTCCTCTTAACTCAGGAACAAGACAAGGATGCCCACTCTCTCCACTTCTCTTCAATCTAGTATTAGAATGCCTAGCTACAGCAATAAGACAAGATGCAGACATAAAGGGGATCCAAATAGGGAAAGAAGAAATAAACTCTCCCTCTTTGCAGATGACATGATCTTGTATTTAAAGAATCCTATAGACTCCACTCCCACATTACTCAAGCTGATTCAAAATTTTGGCAAAGTAGCAGGTTATAAAATTAACCCCCCAAAATCAATGGGTTTTCTGTATGCCAACAATGAGAAAAGTGTGGCTGAAATTAGGAAAGCCACTCCATTTGTAATAGCCCAACAAAAAAATAAAATACCTAGGAATTAACTTAACCAAATATGTGAAGGACCTCTATCATGAAAACTTTAAAATCTTGAAAAAGGAAATCAACATAGAACTTAAAAAATGGCAAAACCTCCCATGCTCCTGGATTGGAAAGATTAACATCGTGAAAATGGCAATACTTTCCAAGGCTATCTACAAATTCAATGCAATACCTATCAAGACTGCAACCTCATTCTTCATGGAAATAGAAGAGGCAATCCAAAAATTCATATGGAACAATAAAAGAGCCCGAATAGCAAAAACACTCCTCAACGTAAAGAACACTGTTGGAGGAATATCAATACCAAATTTCAAACTCTACTATAAAGCCATAGTAATCAAAACAGCTTGGTATTGGCATAAGAACAGACCTCAGGACCAATGGAATAGAATTGAAATCCCAGAAATGAACCTACAGACCTATAGCCATCTAATCTTCGATAAGGGAGCTAAAACAATAGAATGGAAGAAAGACAACCTCTTCAGTAAATGGTGCTGGCAAAATTGGTTAACTACATGTAGAAAACTAAAGCTAGGTCCTTATATATCACCCTGCACCAGAATCAACTCCAAATGGAATAAAGACCTTGAAGTCAAAGCAGACACTCTGAAAACATTACAGGATGGAATAAGAGAAACCCTAGGTCTCCTTGGCTCAGGCCGAAACTTTCTGAATAGAGACCTGGTAACACAACAAATCAAAGAAAGGTTGGACAAATGGGATTGCATAAAGTTACAGAGCTTCTGCAGGGCAAATGATATAGCTAGCAAGATCAATAGAAAGCCTACGGATTGGGAGAAGATCTTTACTAGCCATACAACGGACAAGGGTCTCATATCTAAAATATACTTGGAACTCATAAAATTAAACCCCCCAACATCAAATCCGCAAAGAAACAACTGCCCAATAAATAAGTGGGTGAAAGACTTAAAGAGAAACTTCTCTGAAGAAGAAAGATGGATGGCCAATAGACACATGAAGAAATGTTCAATATCCCTAGCCATAAAAGAAATGCAAATCAAAACAACATTGAGATATCACCTCACCCCAGTTAGAACGGCAAAAATCAAGTACTCTAACAACAACAGATGCTGGAGGGGATGTGGACAGATATGAACCTTACTTTATTGTTGGTGTTAATGTAAATTTGTTCAACCACTTTGGAAAGCAATATGGAGGTTCCTCAAAAGACTTCACATAGAACTCCCCTATGACCCAGCAATCCCACTTTTGGGCATTTACCCAAATGGTTACAAACCAGACCACACTAAAGCTACCAGCACAACAATGTTTATTGCAGCATTATTTACCATAGGTAAGATATGGAACCAACCCAGATGCCCCTCAGTAGATGAATGGATCAAGAAAATGTGGTATATATACACAATGGAATTCTATGCCTCCATCAGAAAGAATGACATTAACCCATTTGTTATGAAATGGAAATACTTGGAAACAATTATATTAAGTGAAGTAAGCCAGGCCCAAAGAAACATAGGTCCCATGGTTTCCTTTATTTGCAATATCTAGTATATGTATGAGTCAAGCAGAAAAGGTCAGATAATGTGATGTCAGGAAAATGAACCCTTAGATATGTATATTAATGTTTTTTTTGAATGGATGTGTTTCAAATGCATCTATACGATTATCTCTTTGTTGCATGTATGTTCCTGCCCCATAGTATAACCCTTGCTTTCACTATATTTGATGTCAGTATAACTTGTGGAGGAGATGGGGAAAAACCAGTTGTTTAAGGATACAGGTGGACCTGTTTCAACAATGAGAAGTACAAGTTGTCATGTCCAAAATGAGCTTTACAATGTCGGTGGGGGGGCGAAGGGGGGAAGGAGAATGATGGGGATTGGGTTGTAGGGGGGAGCCTGGGAAGTGATGTGACGGGTAAACAAAGGAGGAGGGTGCAGTGCTTGGTAAGAAATGTACGCATTATCCTGCCCAAGCAATTGTAACCCCTCTGTACTCTAAGTTCACAAATAAAATAAAATTTAAAAATAAAAAAATAAAAAAATATTATATGATCATTGATAGCCTGTCTATCAGAAGCTGAGTGATTCATCCTCCTTTCTTGGAATTACTCTAGTATTTTCTATAACCAGGCCATATTAAAACAAACTGAATCATAGATACATTATTATACCTTAACATGTTTTCTGGAATACAAATATATGGGAATTCTTAATTTAAAAAAATCAATGAAGATAAAACAATGATAATAGAGGGATCCATTGGTGGGGGGATGTTATTTGTTCTTGTTTTTTTCTTTCGTCTTTATCTTGTTTTGGGTCCTTAGTCATGAACTCATGTCCTGGGCACTGTCCATAAGCTTCATGCTCTACCACTTGAACCATAGCACCAATTCCAGCTGTTTCCTTGCTCAAACAGAGATGGGAGTGCAGGGTTGGGAAGGGGAAACAAAGGAGGAGGCAAGAATGTTTGATAAGAAATGTACTCATTTCCTTGCTCATGTAATTGTAACCCCTTTCTATGGTATTTTCACAATAAAAAAAATCTTATTAAGAAAAAAAGAAAAAAACAATGAGAAAAGTGTGGCTGAAATTAGGAAACTCCATTTCTAATAGTCACACAAAAATATAAAATACTTAAGAATTAACTTAACCAAAGAAATGAAGGACCTGTCTCATGAAAACTTTAAAAACCTGTGTTTTGCAACTTAGAAAGTGGAAAATCCTCCCATGCACAGAATTGGAAAGATCAACATCGTGAAACTGGCAATATTTCCCAAGACTATGTACAAATTCAATGAGATACCTATCAATATTACAACCTCATTCTTCAAGGAAATAGAAGAGGCAATCCACAAATTTGTATGGAACAATAAAAGTACAATCCTTAACAGAAAGAACACTGATGGAAAAATATCAATACCATATTTCAAACTGTTCTAAAAAGCCATAGGAATCAAAATAGGTTATTACTGGCACAAGAACAAACCTTAGGACCAATAGAATAGAATTGAAAACCAAGAAATGAACCTACAGACCTATAGCCAACTAATCTTTGATAAGAGAGCTAAAAAATAGAATGGAAGAAACATAACCTCTTCAGTAACTGGTGCTGTCAAAATTGGTTAATCACTTGTAGCAAACTAAAGTTAGATCCTTATATATCACCTAGCATCAACTCCCTGAATCAACTCCAAATGGAGAAAAAACCTTGGAGTCAAAGCAGGCACTCTGAAAACATTACAAGATGGATAGGAGAAACTCTAGACCTCCTTTGCACAGGCCAAAACTTTCTTAATAAAGATTCAGGAACACAGCAAACCAAAAAGTTTGGACAAATGGGATTTCATGAAATTGTGGAGCTTCTGCATGGCAAAGGTCAAAGTTTGCAAGATCAACAGAAAGTCCACGGATTGGGAGAAGATCTTCACTAGCCATACAATGGATAAGGATCTTATAAGTAAAATAAACCTGGAACTCAAAAATTTAAATCCCACAACAAAAAATACTCAAAGAAAAAATTTCCCAATAAATAAGCGGGCTAAAGAATTTAAGAGAAACTTCTATGAAAAGGAAAGAAGGATGGCCAATAGACATATGAAGAAATGCTCAACTTCTCTAACCATAAAAGAAATGCAAACCAAAACAACATTGAGACATCACCGCACCCCAGTTAGAATGTCTATAATTAAGAATTCTAATAACCACAGATGCTAGTGGGGATGTGGACAGAAGGGAATCTTAGTGCATTGTTGGTGGGAGTATAAACTCGTTCAACCACTTTGGAAAGTAGTTTGGAGGTTCCTCAAAAAACTCCAAATAGAGCTCCCCTTAGACCCAGCAATTCCACTTTTGGGCGTTTACCCAAATGATCACAAGTAAGTCCACACTAAAGCTATCAGAACAACAATGTTTATTGTAGCATTATTTACTATAGCTAAGATATGGAACCAACTGAGATGCCCCTCAGTAGATGAATGGATCAAGAAAATGTGGTATAGATGAAAGTTGAAGGCTTAGGTGCCGAGTTCAAGCTCAGGATGGGAGTTAATTTCCCAGAACTGAATTCAAGCCTAGGACCTGAGTTCAAAGCTTAGGGGAAAAATTGAAACCCTAGGTTCTGAGTTCAAGGTTCCAGCTTCAATCCATGTCCCAGGCCTTGATTTCAAGGCCTAAGCACAAGTTCAAAGGTGTGAATATAAGTAATTCAAGGTCCAGGGCCCCAGTTCAAATACCATTTTGAGATGAAACCCCAGGCTATGAGTTCAAAGTTCAGTATGTGAATTCAATATACAAGCCTATTGTTTCATGCCCACACGATATGTTCACATCCCAGGCCCCAGTTCAAGGCTCAGGATCCCAGTTCAAAGACCAGTTTTTAATGCTAGGCAAAAGCCTTGAATTTAGACCCAGTCCAAGAGTTCAACACTCAAGTCATGAGTAAAAATCCCTGGTCCCAAATTAGAATTATAGGCTTAGAGATAAAGGCCAAAGCACCAATTTAATTTCTAGACAAAGAGTTCAAGGTCCAGGGGCCCAGTTCAAGTGCCTGGTGCTCAAATACCAAGCTGTGAGTTCAGCTTGGCTGTGAGCCACAGCCAAGAGTTTCTGGCCAAAATATGACTTCAAGTCCCAGAACTACAGCTCATGTCCCAGGCACCGAGTTCAACATCCACAGCCTCAGTTCAACGCCTAGATCCTGACTTTAAGGGCCAGGACAATTTTAGACCCTGCTGTGGTTTCAATTTCTGGCTGGTGAATTCAAGACCCAGGCCCTATTTTCAAGGCCCATCCTGAATTCAAGAGCTAGGACATTGGTTGAAGGCCCAGGCAATGAGTTCTGGTCCCAGGCCTTGAATACAGGTCCCAAGCCATGAGTTCATTTCCCAGGACTTCATTTCAAGGACTGGTCCCCAAGTTAATTGCCCAAGCCTGTTATTCAAGGCCTATTTGTTATATAATACCTAGACAGCATTATACATTCAATGGTCCATAAACCCACACTTAATCAATCTTTAAGTATTATCATTTTCTTCACTTCCTTATTTCTGTATTTTCCTACTGAGAGCTATGAAAGAGTTGAAAATATTACCTTTGGTAAACAAACAGGCTGAATCATCTGAGCCTTTGGAAAATTCTCGTGATCATAAATGGGGCCTGAAAAGCAATGATAATAACAAATCACAAAATAAATCTTACTAGTGCAAATTTCCTAAAGCAAATTGATTATGGTTAAGTTTGAGTGCTCTTTATACATAAAACTTTCATGTGTTTGACACGAAGTTGACCATATTGTTGTAAGGATATAGTTTTTCTCAGAATGACAGTGTCTATTTATTTTGATAAACAGGAATGCCAATTATCAATATGTTTATTAGAAGGTTGTTTCAAAACAAGACATTTTCAGAACCAGAACCTATTCAACTTATGCCAAAATTATTCCTCTGTGTGCTTCCACTTTCTATATACCTTTTAAATTCACATATTAAATTCATATTCATGTGAAGTACAAATAAAATGGGCTAAGCTTTCCGAAAGCAATTAATTCCAAATGTAACATTAAAAGAGCCAAAAATAATCAAGTTCTGAAAATGTTTGTCTCATATATATAAATATATATACATACTTATATATTTATATTTATATATGTACATATACATACATATAGATTTATATTTATATAGATATTACAGTTAGTATATAATACAAAGGAAAAACATTGTGATAGAAAATGTTTTGAAATTTCCTGGAATATAACTTTAGTTTGTAGAATTTTCGTTTAAAGCCTCGGTTGACCCACTTATCCAGAACACATGAAATTAAATTAGTATTATTAAAAATATTTATTATTCAAATATTTAAAAGTAGAATTAACACGTGTAATGACATTTAGCAGGTGGCCCATGGTATATGTCACTCTTCTAGTATAAGGAAGATTCCACAACCAGAGTTTTCATAAATACCAGTAATTTTAGTTAAAAATGTTTTGGGGTTAATATTCAGAAAACTTTGAGAGTATGAAAACCTAAAAGTATTGGTAGTATGTATGTATTACTCAGTGTCCTTCCTTCAGTAAATATCTAGTGTAGCTGAAGAAAGTACTGGAAATATAAGTAGTCGTTATGACAATAATAAGGGAAGGAAAATGTGGGTTTTCAAATCTCCATGTTTGGGATTGCTGTTTTGAAACAAAAACAAGAATTTAAATATTGCTATGTATAAAACAACATGTTGAGAAATTTCTAACAAAATCACGAGGGAGAAAAATATTACAAAGCCATGCTTTGTCTTTAAATGGCGATTCTGGCAACATCTCTAAGCAAAAACAAAAACATGGACACTTAGCAACTGATAAAAGAAAGGATGGTATGTGAGTGCTTGATATCTCATGAAGCAGAACATTAGCCCTTTCTGAAATAGATGGAAACGATTCCCATCAGATGGTGTCTCAGGAGCCAAGATGAGGTTATTGTGGATGTGTTCATCATTCTTGTGATTGGACAACTAGAGCTCATGTAAGAATCAGGACCTCCAGACTTGCAGCCCAACATGGGATTCTCTCAATTGAGTCAATGTGTGAGAAAACATTCAACATTTTTTTTAATGCTTCAATGAAGTAAAATTTATTTCAACTCTATTAAAATTCAGTACTTTGGTCTACTGTTACTGACCATCCTGTAATCTGATCCTCAATCCAATTCCTTCTACTAAGGCAGCACTTTTTCCTCTGTCTCTATTATGTAGGCTAGTGCATTGTAGGCTACTGCACACAACTTACTTTTGTTAACACCATATCCAATGAAAATAATAGAGATAAATTTAGACACTTCATTTGAAATAACTAAGCGCTGTGGACAGATGGGATAGGCTTCAACTGGTTTTCTTCATAAAAGTAATCTACTAATACCTATAATTACTAATAGTGCACATAGTATGTGTTGGTAAAACATAATTTGATAGGACAGTGTGAAATGAAGTAATAGAAAAAAATCACTGAATTTGTATTCTAGTCAGTAAGATGCAAGGATTTATGAATATTTGGAATTTGTTCTAAGAACATTGAGGCAAAATGTGAATACAGGATTAGTAACAAGGAAAATGATTCAAATAACCCTTTCCTTCATGGCAATATTGTAGCTGGAATGGTAAGGCACAATCTCAAAAACTATCCCAAAATGGATTCCCACAAATCACAGTGTTCTTAAGTAAACATCTGTGTATTGATTGATTATCGAGAAATTATGGTACCTGTAAAATTGAGGAGTTAAGACAATTTCTCCATGACTATAGTGGCTTTAATTGGTTTTCATTCCTGGACAACAACGTAATACAGAATCAGAAAAAGTAAACATTATAATTGTTCTGCTCAGCACAAACACGCTTCCATTTTCCTGACCTGAACACTTATGGAAATGCATAGAAATTCAAGAAAATGATTTATTTCTTGGTTTGTGTTGGCCACTGTCTGGAAGGTCAGAATTACTCAATCTCTTTATATTCTCACATTTCCCCATTTTAATATGCCATGTGATAGAGTTCTTGTTTATTGATTCCTTGATCCTTCTACAGCCTCAACTCTATCCAATATGAATAGAAAATGCTTAGGGTTACCCATAGACTCTCTTTTCCTGGATTTCAAGTAAGTATTATTTTTAATCAAACCTAAGAATCGTACTCATGTTCAAAATTTCTGCAGATTGCAGCCATTATTTTATATTATTCAATAGGAAATATACTGATGACTAATTATGCACATCACCAGAAACAACCTGTTTTCAAAAACACCATATTTGATGATCATATTCTGAATTCATATTCTAACCTAGACGCTAACTACACAGTTACAATTTCTTTCACAAGTAGAAATTCGTACAATATGCTTGAAGAACCAGTGCAATTAACAACAGGACTGTTTACACTGTATTATTTATTTATGATCATTCCTGGGTAATACTGTCTGAAAACTGAAAATTGTAATTCCAGAAAAAATGAGAGGCGAAACACTGGTTAGTATGAGCAATGAAATACTTTATATGGAAAACAAGTTGTAAAATTGCTAAAATTTGTCAACTTTGTTAGCGAATGCTTCTGGCATATCAGTACATTCAAAATGTACAGGTAATGGAGTTCTTAGTGTTTATACTAATTGTATATTAGAAGCCTGTAATTTTTCTGGGACTCTAGTAAGAAATAATGATGCAAATATTTTTTTTTCTGAAATCCCAATGAAGAAATATTTGAAAAACCAAGATTACATTGATCTCAAACAAAATGTTACTGGGTATTTATTTTTTCCTGTTGCTCTTTGAAAGAGATAGATAAAGAGCCTTCCTTGATTACCATTCTTCTTCATATTTCATGTATTTTGTTTCTTGGCATACTTTCTAAATATTCGATAAGTAAATTCCATTTTTTCTTTCTGCATTTAATACTAGGGTACTGGAAATCTCATAGTATTGGCATTGAGGACTATCTCGTGAACTTAAGCAAAACGAAGTGTATTTGAAATGACACTTTGAACTTTTCATATAGATTTGAGTTCCTGACAGTTTGCAATCCAGCAGTCAATCAATGAATGTGTACTTTTAGTTTTTGAACACATGTCCATGTCTCCAATTTTAATCATACCAAAAGGACAGGAAAATTGATATAAACATTAATGAAAATATGTTGAAATGTATGATTTTGATATCTTCAAACAAATTGTATGAGTATGTATTTGAACAGGCAATAATTTATCTCACTATACCTGAACAGTATCTACTAAATATTTTACGAGACAAGTTTTTTCTCTTCTTAATATAGTAAGATTCAAAATCCTATTACAGTCAAGTTTTATCTCTTCTTGATATAGTAAGATTCAAAATCTTCTGTTCAGATTCATCTGGATTATCCCTTCCAAAAGATCAACACAAACTATTTATTTGCAATAATTAGCATATGTCTATGCTAATGTTATCAATTATCAGAAAAGCTTAAACGTAACATAGATTGATATAGACAGATAGATAGATAGATAGATAGATAGACAGACAGAAAGATAGATAACTAGACATAGTTATTTTATTTCTGTATAAAGTTTTATGTGAAATGATCCACAAGATATGGACAGAAGAGATTTTTCTTGTTTTTTCTTGATTTAGTTATACTATATGATTTTTTTGTTTCTACTTTATTTTCTTCCTCCTATGGTATACTTTTGGTATATGATATATTTTTGGTATATTTTGGTATATATTTGATTTTCGCATGTATTTTTATATAAATTTGTCTAATTTGAGATGTGAAGATGATGACAAAATAATGAAAAAAGAACACGGGATGATCCATTTGAATAACGATCTCAGAGGACACTACATTGAAAATGAACTTTACTGCTTTGGTGTGGAGGAGGAGTAATGGAGATGGAGGGGGGAAGGTATAATAAGAGAAAACAAAGGAGGGGTAGCAATGCTCCACAAAACTGTGCTCAATGTGGAGTCTTTGAGGAAACTCCATACTGATTTTCAAAGTGGTTGAACAAGTTTACACTTCCACCAACAATGCAGCAATGTTCCCTTCTGTCCACATCCCCTCCAGCATCTGTTGTTGTTAGAGTTTTTAATTATAGCCATTCTAACTGGGGTGAGGTAATATCTCAATGTTGTTTTGATTTGCATTTCCTTTAAGGCTAGAGAGGTTGAGCATTTCTTCGTATATCTATTAACCATCATTCTTTCCTCTTCAGAGAAGTTTCTCTTTAAGTCTTTAGCCCACTTATTTATTGAGCAGTTGTTTCTTTGAAGATTTGTTGTAGGGGGATTTAAGTTTTCGAGTTCAAGGTATAATTTAGAGCTCCCCTATGACCCAGCAATTCCACTTTTGGGCATTTACCCAAATACTCACAAACAAGACTATAAAAGAGCTACCAACAAAACTATGATGATAGCAGCCTTATTTAATATAGCTAAGATATGGAACCAACCCAGATGCCCCTCAGTAGATGAATGGATCAAGAAAATGTGGTATATAAACACAATGGAATTCTATGCTTCCATCGGAAAGAATAACATTGCCCCATTTGTGAGAAAATGGAAAGACTTGGAAAAATTTATATTAAGTGAACTAAGCCAGGCCCAAAGAAACATAGGTCCCATGGTTTCCCTTATTTGCAATATCTAGTATATTTCTGAGTCAAGCAGAAAAGGTCAGATAATGTGATGTTAGGGAAATGAACCCTAAGATATGTTTAAATAGGGATACAGGTGGACCCATTGCAACAATGAGATGTACAAGTTGTTATGTACAAGTCGAAAACGAACTTTACAACTTTGGTAGCGGGGGGGGGAGGGTTGGATGGGGGGTGGGAGGAGAATGGGATGGGAAGGGGAAACAAAGGAGGAGGCTACAATGCTTGATAAGAAATGTACTCATTATCTTGCCCATGTAATTGTAATCCCTCTGTACAGTATTTTCACAATAAAAAAACTCTAAACATGAAAAAAAGAAAAAAGAAAAAATAAATGTGCTCATTACTGACTTAACTGTAACTCCTCTGTGCAGTATTTTTTGAAGAAATTATAAAAAAAAGATAAAAAATACCAACAGCAAATATAAACAAATTTTCATCCAAATGCCAAATTACTCTGCAAGTGGTACCTTTATCACATGTGACAACTATTGGATTGTGAAATTTTTGTTCCTTTTGAGATTTCAAAGGAAAACAGCATTTCCTGAAAGGTACATAAATATGATCAGGATGTAAGGTTGTTATAGACAATATAGCATTTGACATCAAACTGTATTATTCCCTAAGTGCTAAGTCAAAAAAAAAACTGCTTGGAAAAATGATTATCTTTTTTTCTATTAAGGGTGGAATTCGATTGTTTTAGGCAGAAAAGTGAAAAGCAATTAAACTAAAAGGAAATAGAATATTTACCTCATATTTATTGATATTCAGAATGACTTAATCCCCTGAAAAATTCTAGTCAAATACATTGTAATTTGAAATAAGTGTACAAACTTCATGAAATAAGAAGCATATATTGTGGTTTAGAAATGAAAACTTCCTCAAAAAAAAGAAAAAGATTTAAAAGAATAATAAATAAGAACAACAATAAAAACACCATATTTTTATTATAGTGCAATGTCCAACCAAGATGGCATAGTTTATCAGTTTTATTATATGTAGTAATTTATTAAATGAGAGGAAGTAACTTAGAGTTAAAAGGGGGTTCGTACTTGGCTAAATGAACTTCTCAGCAGCTTGGCTTTGTATTACATTTTTTCGGGGGTGGTGTGTGTGTGTGTGTGTGTGTGTGTGTGTGTGTGTGTGTGTGTGTGTGTGTGTGTGTGTGTGTAGGTGTAACTTACAAATAGTTGTAACATGCTGTGGAATAATTCTTAATATTTATTAATTTCACCATATCAACACGTAGTATAATTTTACATATTTCAGGCTTCAATGACAAATCACATTCTTAAAATATTCAGCATGTGTTCTTTCTTTTTGTAGTGCTCCTTCAATAGGAGTAATTACTGCAATCTAAATAGTTCATTTTACATTAATTATTTTACTCAGTGACCATATATGTGAGACAATGATTCTGTCAAAACTCTGGCAGTAGTCGATTCTTGTCTAAAAGTTTTCTTGAAAGTTCTTGTTCCATTGTCAGTGTACAGTCCTGTGTTTCGAGCATACATATCCTTATGAAATTTCTGGAGAATATATGATTTTGTGATTTATTTGGTACTAAAAAGCAATACCTGAATTGGGGTTTATTTGGTACTAAAAGCAATACCTGAATTGGGGAATACTATTCACTGGTAATAACACCATATATATATATATATATATATATATATATATATATATATATATATATATATATATATATATTCTGTGCAAAAGAACTTAACAAACATTCTGTAATATAACTGGCATGTATAGTTATAGGGATTGCTATAGATACCAGAATTCTGACAATAACAGTTGTCTTGGGCTGGGAAGGTAGCTCAGTAATAGAGTTCTTGCCTTGCATGCATGAAGGTGAAGTAGTAGAGCACTAGGCTTGAACTGAAAATGTAAGGGACACTGCTGAAACCCAGATTTCAGGAACCACAAGTGACAAAAAACAAAAACAAAAATCTCTTGCACATCACAGTGTGAAGGGATGTATATTCTATGTTGAGGAAACTAAGATTAATTGATTCAAGATTTATGTAAACTTACAAAAATTGTCAAGTGATATGATAAATAATCTTGAATATAATTTAAAAAGGCCTGTTATGCATAATGGTACCCCTATATTTAAACAGAAAATCAGCTTGTTTCGCTTAAGAAGTGTGAAATAATTGTAAAATAATCACAGTAATAGTATGCAGTTATAATAAGAAAAGATATATAACGATGTAGAATTAATTATAATTTCATGAATATGTGAATGTCACCTGTACATGTGAATATTTCAATTCAACAGCACAATATAAGGACTTTCTAAAGTATGACTTCTGTTAAAAAATGTTTTAACATATCTACATCCTCAGAACTCTACTGAAGGTAATATCAATATCTTTAAACCCTGGAGATATTAGACAACTCAGTGGTTATCTTAATTGAGTGACGCGAATAGTGGTGCAATCAGGAGACAGGTAAAAATAATTTATTTTCAATATCACTTTAAGGTGCCATATTGCACATATTCATATTTGAAATAATCCTATGACAAGAGTGGAAACATCACCACTTGCCTAAATAATGTAAGAAAAAATTTGTTTTTGCAACCGAGAAGGTATACGTTGACACAAGATTGCATCATGTCAAGCCAAATATGCCAGAAACATGCATAAGAGAAAATTAACCAAAGTAATTGACATGAAATTAAACAGAGGTAGTGTAAACACATTAACACAGTTCATCATAAAGGAGCAAATCAAAATTATTTAAACAATACTTTGTGGGAAAACGAAGTATTAAATTGGCCACTGTATTTTCACATGTTCTCTTAACACAAAATCTAGATTTTGTTATTCTTCCTTCCTACTCTCTTCCCTCCAACTCTCAGGAAATGTGCTTGTCTTTTGGATTTCTCTCTCCAGAGTCACTACAAGCTTGGTAAGATTTATTCTTGCAGAATATGTTTAAATACATTCCAGCATTGCTATGTCTCCTCTAGGTCCATGTTTAGAAACCATATTGACATGAAAACTAGAAATATTACTGTAGGACATAATAGATATGAATAAGTACTAAATTCATCTGAAGTGCCATTTGAGACAAGATTTCTCAATATTTATTCAACACATTTGAGCTTAAATTTTAGTATTCTTTATGGAATTAATCCTGTGCTATTAATTGGTGCATAGCATATGAAGGATAAACAGCCAAATTCACAGAAGTATTCAGATGACTTTTACAATATCTAATAAAATTTTATTTTAAAATCTATATTTTGTTTACTGAATTTCATAGAAACTGTCTCCATTTAGGATTACAGTTTGAATTAGCTGGAAAATTCTCAGGAAGCTACTGAAAAATGTATATATAAAACTGCAGGTGCCTGGGTAATATCATTTTGCAAGTATGTTTTGATACTTATCTGCGTGCTATTAATAACTGTTAGGAATTTATGCTAAAAAGCTTCCTAGCAAAGGTATAGGTGTAAAATTGGGTAGTTAATGCAATATGGACCAGGTATTTAGAGAGAGGTTCTATAATTATGTGATAGAAATAATACTGCAATTCAGAGTGTAGTGTCCTGGCATGTCAATCAATCCTACAGAATCCAACCTGAGAATGAACTTGTAGGAAGACAATTGATATTCAGAAAAGCTCTGAATATGAGTCATGATTAGAACTGAGAGTAAAAGGAAAAATGTGAATGGTTAACACGGGAGATTATTAATTGATGTAGGCAAATTAAGCTGCCTGCTACTTACCTAAGGATAAGTGGACTGACCAAAGACAGCCTGAAGACCTTCAATTAAGTAAACATTTCCTTTGCAGTGGTCAATTCCAGTGTCTCCTCTGTATGGGACCCCAATTCTTGTACTACTGACATAGAATGATCCCATTCATGATTTCCAGTCCATAATAAGTAAGCCAGCCTATGTCAATTGAAATGCTGCCTTCTGGCCCAAAACCGAAGGGAAGATTTCGTTTCTAAGTGCTATAATTTTCAACATAAAATTCATTGGATTGCTGCTAGTCTTCAATACACGGGTGCTGCCAGTGTTTTTAACCTCTAGCGCATCTGAAGTATGATCATAATGTTAATACCTACATGGAACTGCTTTTGCATCACTCTTGTTTTAACAGTCTGATCTAAAAATATTCCCAGAAGTATAACTGGATTGTTATATTTCAGACCCTATAACAGGGTGACCCTTTAAAAAGTTTATCCAGCAAGGACTGAAGTAATTGCTTGTAAATATAAATATCTTAATAAAGGTATCTTAGTAAATATTTTGCAGCATGTAACATATTTTAAAAGTATGTAAATTCCTGTACCTTAAAATAAGACATTGAGCTGGACGCTGATGGCTCATTCCTGTAAACCTAGCTACTAAGGAGGCTGAAATCTGAGGATCCATGTTCAAAGCCAGTCCTGGCAGTCCATCTGTGAGACTCTTATCTCCAACAAACCACTAGAAAACCACAAGTGACATTGAGGCTCAAGTGACAAAGCAACTTGCTTTCAGCTGAAGAGTGTAAGGACAACTCCCAAGCCTAGAGTTCAAGCCCCACCACCACTAAACTAAAAGAAAAAAGAAAAAAAGAATAAGAAAAAGAAAGGAAGAAAAAAAAAGAATGTAACATAGAGTTATATGATATAACACCTTTTGATTTTAAAAGTTCTCAAAAAATTAACAAATTAATGTGAAGGGAAAAATAATGTCAAGTTCAAATATAATGCTAACACTCCCACACCGGGTTTTCTCAAAGGTATTGATGACTAGGAGCAAGATAGAGAGAAGTACACAATATAGGTGTAAAATAAAGATATGTAGTGGCAGTTAGTTCTTATAACTTTGCAGGCTTACACTGTATTACCCATATTTTTGGAACTTTTCTTGATAACAAATGAAAGAAGAAAACAATTCACAATCATATCTCAAATTGAGTGAAACTTTTTGTGAAATGTTTACTGATATGTATTAGCCATTAGCAATAATGTCAATTTTTTGAAATTTATTTTTTTTTTCAACTAGCACATTCTGATACATAACAGATAGGCTTTTGTATAGGTCATTGCGATTAACCTCAGGGCCCTTCCATATCTCTAAGATATTTTTATTCAATTCTAACACTCTATTATTTTGAACCAATGTGATGCTACCTGTGTTCTGGTGTTTGATTCGAAATAAGACTCCTGCCCTGGTGGCTTTGACCCGCCATCCTCCTGAGTAGCTAGGATTGGAGGCCTGAACCACTAGGACTCAGCTAAAAAATTTTACATAAGATTATCATTTTTTTCTCTCTCTTCATGACAGAGGGCCTGAATGGTGTCCCTCAGCTCTTCAGTTCAAGGTTGTTTCTCTACCAATTGAGCCACTGCATCACTTCCATTTGAGACACTGCATCACTTCCGGGTTTCTGAGTGGTTTACTAGATATAAAAGCCTCACGGATTATACTGCCTGAGCTGGCTTTGCACCAGGATCATAATATCTCAGCCTCCTCATTAGCAAGAATTACAGGCATGAGCCACACGCATTGGGCACACAAGAAAATCATAATGAAGTTTTTTTTTATTGTGAAAATAATGTACATAGGGGTTACAATTACATGGGCAAGATAATGAGTACATTTCTTAACAACCATTGTAGCCTACCCCTTTGTTTCCCCTTCCCATCCCTTCTCATCCTCCCCCAACCCCCAACCCAATCCTCCCCACCCCCGCACAAAAGGTGTAAAGTTAGTTTTCGACATAACGACTTGTACATCTCATTGTTGCAATAGGTACATATATATCCCTATTTAAATGATTTGTTTTTCCTCTTCCCATCCACAAATTATACTGATATGAAATACAGTGAAAGCAGGGGTTACACCATGGGGGAGGGACATACATAGCAACAAAGAAATAATCTTATAAATCTGTTAGAAACAATCGCATGAAAGAAGAAAAAAAACATTTGAATATATATCTTAGAGTTCATTTCCCTAACATCAACTTATCTGACGATTTTTGTTTGACTCAGACATATACTAGATATTGCAAATAAGGGAAAACATGGGACCTATGTTTCTTTGGGCTTGGCTTAGTACAATAAATATAATTTTTTCTAACCCTTTCCATTTCCTAACAAATGGGCAATGTCATTCTTTCTGATAGATGCCTAGAATTCCATTATGTATATATACCACATTTTCTTGATCCATTCATGTACTGAGGGGCATCTGTGTTGGTCCCATATCTTAGCTATAGTAAATAATGCTGCAATAAATATAGTCATGCTGGTAGTTTTAGTGTGGTGTTGTGTGTAAACATTTGGGTAAATGCCCAAAATTGAAATTGCTGTGTCATAGGGGAGCTTATGTGGAGTCTTTTGAGAAACCTCCATACTGCTTTCCAAAGTGGTTGAACAAGTTTACACTCCCACCAACAACACAGTAAGGTTCCCTTCTGTCCACATCCCTTCCAGCATCTGATGTTATTAGAGTACTTGATCTTAACCATTCTAACTGGAGTTTATGGCTAGGAACGTTGAGCATCTCTTCATGTGTCTATTGCCCATCTTCTTTCCTATTCACCGAAGTTACTCTTTAAGTCTTTAGACCACTTATTTATAGGGCAGTTGTTTCTGTGAAGATTTCTTGTTGGGGTATTTAATTTTTTGAGTTCAAGGTATATTTTAGATATGAGACCCTTGTCCATTGTATATCTAGTGGAGATCTTCTCCCAATCCGTGGGCTTTCGATTGATTTTGCTAGCTATGTCCTTTGACATGCAGAAGCTCTGCAATTTCATGCAATCCCATTTATCCAACCTTTCTTTGATTTGTTGTGTTTCTGGGTCTCTATTAAAAATTTCACCCTGTGCAAAGGAGACCTTGGGTTTCTTCTATACCATCCTGTAATGTTTTCAGAGTGTCTGCTTTGACTCTGAGTTCTTTGAGCCATTTGGAGTTTATTCTGGTGTAGGGTGATATATAAGGATCTAGCTTTAATTTTCTGCAAATATTTAACCAATTTTGCCAGCACCATTTACTGAAGAGGCTGTCTTTCTTCCATTCTTTTTTTTTAGCTCCCTTATCGAGATTAGATGTCTATATGGCTGTAGGTTCATTTCTGGGTTTTCAATTCTATTCCATTTTTCCTGAGGTCTGTATATGTGCCAGTATCAAGCTATTTTGATTACTATGGCTTTATAGTGCAGTTTGAAATATGATATTGATATTCCTCAAGCAATGTTCTTTCTGTTGAGGATCGTTTTGGCTATTCGGGGTCTTTTATTGTTCCATATGAATATTTGGATTGCCTCTTATGAGGTTGGAATTTTTATAGGTATCACATTGAATTTGTAGATAGCCTGGGGAAATATTACCATTTTCATGATGATGATCTTTCCAATCCAGGAGCATGGGAGCTTTTGCCACTTTCTAAGTTCAGTTTTGATTTCCTTTTTCAAGTTTTTAAAGTTTTCATCATTGAGGTCCTTCATTAATTTGGTTAAGTTAATTCCTAGGTATTTTATTTTTTGTGGAGCTATTAAGAATGGAGTTGCTTAACTAATTTCAGCCACACTTTTCTCATTGTTGACATACAGAAAAGCCATTGATTTAAGAGGTTTAATTTTATACCCTGCTACTTTGCCAAAGTTTTGAATCTGCTTGAGTAATTTGGGAGTCGAGTCTATGAGGTTCTTTAAATACAAGATCATGTAATCTGCTAAGAGGGAGAGTTTTACTCCTTCTTTCCCTACAGGATCCCGTTTATGTTTGCATATTGTCTTATTGCTGTAGCTAGGCATTCTAATACTAGGTTAAAGAGAAGTGGAGAGAGTGGACATCCTTGCCTTGTTCCTGAGTTAAGAGGAAATGGCTTTAGTTTTTCACCATTAAGTATAATGCTGGCTGTAGGTTTGTCATATACAGCCTTTATTGTACTGAGTAATGTTCCATGGATTCCTAATTTTTCCAGAACTTACATCATAAAGGGGTGTTGGATCTTGCAAATGTTTTTTCTGCATCTATTGAGATAACCATGTGGTTCTTATCCTTGCTCCTTTTGATGTGATGAATTATATTAATGGATTTGTGTATATTGGACCAATTTTGCATCCCTGAAATGAATCTTGTTTGATCGTGGTGTATGATTTTTGAATGAACTGTTGAAATCGATTAGCCAAAATTTTGTTCAGAGATTTTGCATTAATGTTCATCAAAGAAATGGGTTTATAGTTCTCTTTCTGTGATGAGTCCCTGCCTGTTTTTGGGATTTAGGGTTATGAATGCTTCAAAGAATGTGTTCGGTAATGAACTTTCTCTTTTAATTTCATAGAAGATTTGGAGGAGTATTGGTGTGAGCTCTGCTTTGAAGGCCTTGTAGAATAGCGCTGTAAAACGATCTGGTCGTGGACTTTTCTTAGATAGGAAGTCTCTTATTGCTGTTTTATTTCAATATTTGATATGGGTTCGTTAAGATGGTATAACTCATCTTGGTTTAATTTTGACATGTGAATATTTGCTAGGAAATGTTCCGTTTCTGCCAAGTTCTCAAACTTCTTAGCATAAAGTTTTGAGAATTATTCCCTTATAAAGTTCTGAATCTTGACTGTTTATCTGGTCATGTTTCCATTCTCATCTCTGAGCTTATTTATTTGGGTGTGTTTGCTTCTTTTTCTGATAAGGTTTGCTAAGGGTCTTTCAATTTTGTAAAGTTTTTCGAAGAACCAACTCTTTGTTTTGTTGATTCTTTCTATATTTTTTTTGGATTCTAATTCATTTAATTCTGATTTAATTTTAATTATTTCTTCCCACCTACTGGATTGGGTTTTATCTTGCGGCTCTTTTTCAAGGATGCTCAGATGTCTCATTAAATTGTTGGTTTCAGATCTCTCCAATTTGTCAATGAAGGAACTCAGAGCTATAAACTTGCCCCTGAGTACTCTCTTTGCTGTGGCCCAGAGGATCTGGTAATGTGTGTGCTCATTTTTTTGAATACCATGAACATTTGAATTGCCTTTCTAATCTCTTCCATGACCCACTCGTAATTCAGCAGTGTGTTGTTCATCCTCCATGTGTTATAGGACTTTCTTTGGTGGCTTTTGGTGTTGAATTCTAATTTTATTCTCTTGTGGTCTGAGAGAATGCAAGGTATAAGTTCAATGTTTCTGAATTTGGACAAGTTTGCTTTGTGGACTATTTTGGAAAATATTCCATGTCCTGTTCAAAAAAACATGTATTCTCATGCTACTGCATGAAATGTTCGGTAGATGTCTGTTAAATCTAGTTGATCAATGCATTCGTTTAGATCTGCAGTTTCTCTGTTGAGTTTGTGCCGAGTTGATTTATGTAGTGGGGAAAGAGGTGTGTTAATATCCCCAATAATTAATATCTTAAGATCTTTGTGAGATCTGAAGAAATGTAATGTTTTTTGTGTGTTCCGTTGTTTGTGGAATAGATATTTGGAATTGTAATATCCTCCTGAAGGAGTGATATCTTAATTAGTATGTAGCGACCTTGTTTATCTCTTCTCAAGAATTTTAATTTAAAGTCTGTTTTATCTGATATTAGGATTGCAAGTCCTGCCTGTTTGTGGAGGCCTTAGCTTATTAGATTTTGTTCCAGCTTTTAACATTGAAAATGTGTTCGTTTTTATGGGCAAGATGGGACTCCTGAAGGCAGTTTATGTCGCTTGATCGGAGAGTTAAGTCCGTCAATGTTGATAGAGAAGACTGAGAGGTATTTGGGTGTTCCTGCCACTTAATTCACCTTCTTGGGGGCTGTAGCTACTGGGTTCTTCCTATGTTTTTTCTTCCTATGGGTGTGTTTTCTTGGTCTTTATTGGGGCCTTGTTGGTTTTCTTTGTGTAGGACATCTTTAAGAATCTTTTGTAGGGCTGGTTTGGTGGAGATATATTGTTTCAATTTTTCTTTGCTTTGGCCTTCAGTTTTGAAAGAGAGTTTAGCTAGGTACAGTATTCTTGGTTGATAGTTGTTTGTCTTTAGGGCATGGCATGCATCATTCCTGGTTATTCTTACTTTGCTTGTCTCTGCTGAGAAATCTGAGGTAATTATAATTGTTTTCCCTTTATAGGTGATTAATCTTTTCTCCTTGACAGCTTTAAGGATCTTTTAGTTGGTCTGTAATGATCCTGTGTGGATTATAAGGTGACTGTGGGATGTCCTATTGTGCTGTGGTCTATTTGGAGTTCTAAAAGCTTCTTGTATCTGTATAGGCCTATGTTTTTGCATGTTTGGGAAGTTCTTGGCTAGGATCCTGTTAATCAAATTTCCTAGACCATTAACTTCTGTTTCTAGGTGCTCCTCTATACCCATTATCCTCAAATTAGTCCTTCTGATGGTGTCTTCCAACTGTTGAATACATCTATCATATTTGTTGGACTTGTCTTCGATCGTTGTATGTTCTTTCTCTATAATATCTATGCTGTCTTCAATCCCCGAGATTCGATCTTCTGCATGGTCTAAACTGCTTTCAGTTCTTTCTAATTTGTTTTTTTATCTCTTTTCCTTCTTATTGGTCAGCTTTTTTTTCTTAATTTAATTTTATTTTATTTGAGAACATACTGTACAGAGGGGTTACAATTACATGGGCAGGATAATGCATACATTTCTTACAAAGCATTGCAGCCTCCTCCTTTGTTTAGCCTTCACCTCCCTTCCCAGCCTCCCCCTCCCCCCAACCCAATCATACCCCCTCCTCCCCCCACACCGGCATTGTAAAGTTGGTTTTCAGATGACATTTTGTACTTCTCATTGTTGCAACAGGTCCACCTGAATCCTTAAACGACTTGTTTGTCCCCATCTCCTCCACATGTTATACTGACATCAAATATAGTGAAAGCGGGGGTTACACTGTAGGGAAGGGAAATATAAAGCAACAAAGAAATAATCTTATAAATGCGTTAGAAGACATGCATGAAAGAAACGAAAACATTAAAATACATATTTAAGGGTTCATTTTCCTAACATCACATTATCTGACCTTTTCCGCGTGACTCATACCTATACTAGATATTGCAAATAAGGGAAACTATGGGACTTATGTTTCTTTGGGCCTGGCTTAATATAATTTTTTCCAAATCTTTCCATTTCCTAACAAATGGGGAAATGTCATTCTTTCTGATGGAGGCATAATATTCCATTGTGTATATATACCACATTTTCTTGATCCATTCATCTACTGAGGGGCATCTGGGTTGGTTCCATATCTTAGCTATGGTAAATAATGCTGCAATAAGCATAGTTGTGCTGGTAGCTTTAGTGTGGTCTTGTTTGTAACCATTTGGGTAAATGCCCAAAAGTGGGATTGATGGATCATAGGGGAGATCTATGTGAAGTCTTTTGAGGAACCTCGATACTGCTTTCCAAAGTGGTTGAACAAGTTTACATTCCCACCAACAATGAAGTAAGGTTCCTTTCTGTCCACATCCCCCCCCCAGCATCTGTTGTTGTTAGAGTTCTTGATTTTTGCTGTTCTAACTGGAGTGAGGTGATATCTCAATGTTGTTTTGATTTGCATTTCTTTTATGGCTAGGGATGTTGAACATTTCTTCATGTGTCTATTGGCCATCCTTCTTTCTTCTTCAGAGAAGTTTCTCTTTAAGTCTTTCGCCCACTTATTTATTGGGCATTCAGCTTTGATGACTTCAAATTCTTTGTTGAAGCTTTGTTTTAGATCTTGTATGAACTTCTTTACTTCCTTAATTGTGTGTTCTGTGTTCATTCTCAAATCACTTATTTGATTGGTTATGCTTTCCTTGGACTCCCATTTCTTCTGTTGGTTCCATTCAGCATTCCCTTTGTGGTCTTCCTGAGTTTCTTCAGCTCTTTGTTAATGGATTCCATGAATTCCTTTAGTGATCTTTGTTTATTCTCATCTGCTCTCTCAATTCCTGTATTAATCTTTGCTTAGATTCCTCCCGTTCGTGTGATTCCTGTTGTTCTCCTTGAGTGTTCTCAGCCTGCTCACACGATTCCTGCCTTTGTCTTTGAGTGTTCTCAAGCTGCTCAAGGAATTCCTTTATTAGTTTTTGTGTACCTTTCTCATGCTCATGTTATTCCTGTATTAAGCTTTGTCTTGCCTCCTCTCTTTCCCTATCATGCTCATACGGATTCCTTTGTATGTTTTCAATCTTTTCATTCACCACTTTAACCAGTAGTGTTTGTAGAGCTGTTTGGAAACTCTCCTTTGGATTATTCATTATCTGTTCTGTTCCCTGATTATCATGAGTGCGATTTGAGTTACCCTGACTTGTCATTTTTCTTGTGTTTTTCTGGCTCACTCTGCCCATTTGGGATGAAAGTAGCACCAGTTTTGTGCTAGAACACTATCTTAAAGCAAGCATCAACCAAAGTCTGTAGTTGCACAGTCTGCAGGTACAAAATAGTTCAACAGATATGTCTATTCAACTTCAAACAACTATATATTAATGGGCTAACAACTGCAAAGAAGAATTTGGCAAATCAAAAATTATTAGTTTTAGGGAGAGACTTGGGTAAAAATAGGGATAGAGAGATATGGGACGGCACAGAGAGATTTAACATAACTAAGTCCTAATCTCAAAGTGGGTAATAAGTTGGATATAATGAAAGTAGAGAGAGATAAAAAGAAAGAGAAAGAGGAAAAAGAGACAAGAAAAAATAGAAAAGCAAAAATTAAAAATTAAAAAGTCCAATGTTTAAAAATTATGCAAATTTGAAAACAAAATATTCAGAGACGAACGTGAATATAATGAGAGAAGGGAGGAGACATGAAAAACTTAAAAATAAAAATACTTAAAATATTACATAGGTGTAAAGAGGTAGTACTGCTATTAAGAAATTTAAGTCTAAGAGGTTTTGAATTGAGTAATAAATTTCTGGATTAAGTGTGTACACAATGGGGGATAAGGTCTAATAATCAACTATGTGGATATCTGAAGATGTGCAGAACAGCTATTTAGTCACACAAAGAAGATTGAATGAGAAGAAAAGGTCAAAGTAATGAGAAAAAAAAGATCAGAAGTTCAGTAGAGCTAAACAGAAAACAAAAAATAAGTTTTAAAGAAAAAGAAAGGAAGGAAAACGCACACACATATACCCATAAAAAAAAATTTTTAAGAGGTGGGAAAAAAGTTACTAGAAAACAATTTTTTTAAAGGTAAAAATTTAAAAAAAGTTTTAGGAAAAAATTTTGGATTAAAGGTACAAAAACCAAGAAAAGTTAAGTCCTTTGATTTTTTTGGGAGGGGTAGGAAGATCCTGTATCTCCCTTGTGTCCAAAACCAGCCTCTTGGAGTCTCTGGTCTGCTTGTAGTGTTTGATTTTCCTGTGGCTTGGTTGGTTTCTTAAGTCAGTTTGATTGAGCAGGCCGAAAAATGCTCTGCTTTACCCAGGATTTTGTGATCCTCCTCCCAGGCTGGTTCAATGGGAGGGAGATCTGCTTTGAGTATCACAAAAGAGGTAGATGGCTGTTTCCTCAAGTTTGGAGATGCTTTGATGAGGCTATGTTCTGGGTAGAGTTGAGGCCTTTCAGCAAACAGTAGCTTTTCCCTGAAGGACTAGATTGTGAGAGACTCACTGGGCCCAGCCTGAAGAGTTTATGTTTATGTTTACCGAATTTCAATTGATTGTCTAGGCTGCTGTAGGGAGGGGCAGCCTCTGGCTCTGTTTATCCAGTGAAGAAAGCCACTCCTGGGGCTTGAGGCCAGAGCTGGGTGACTTTTCCCTTGGTGGAGTTGATTCTGTTAGGCCAGTTAAGGTTCTTGTGACCTCTAAATGACTCTAGTTGGAGCTAGAAGCTCACCTGGTCCTTTGTCAGTTTCAAGGATGGAGATCTCTGCTAATGAGGGGAAGGGGTGGCCTTTCCTCCTCTTCTTCCTGAGAAGGAGTGAGGACGTCAGGCTTCTACTCATACCGAGTCTTGGTTTCTGGGTCATCACTGGTCTTCGCACTGCCGGATGAAGATGTCTGCTCCTTGTCAGTTCTTGGTGGTTTTGAGTATAATCCGCTCACCCACCGCATCTGGCTCCTTCGTCCAACACTCTCTGTGTTGCAAGTATGGTGTTTATGGCTGCCACTGCCACTGCTGCTGCTGCAGCTGCGGCTGGGGTCTAATTCTCAGATCTGACTCTTTGCCTGGATTTTCCCTCTCTGTCCTAATTCTCAGTACTGTGATGGCACACTTGGTGTGATTCTCTGGCTTAGGACTGTTCACTGGAGCACTAAAACTGCTTTCTATACGAGAGCTTGTTTAGCCTCCAGATTCTCCTCCGCCATATTCCCGGAACCCTTAATGAAGATTCTTAAATGAAGGAAAATGAAAATTTGGGAATATTGACAATCAAAAGCTGTTGTTGGAACGCTCTTTTAAATGTTAGCAACCTTCTTTTTTTATTGTGAAAATATTGTACAAAGGGGTTACAATTGCATGGGCAAGATAATAAGTCCATTTCTTATCAAGCATTGTAGCCCCCTCCTTTTTTTCCCTTTCTATCCCTCCCATCCTCTCCCTGCCCCCCACCAAATTCTCCCTGCCCCCCCACCAATGTTGTAAAGTTCGTTTTCGACATAACGACTTGTACATCTCGTTGTTGCAATGGGTCCACCGATATCCCTATTTAAATTATTTCTTTTTCCCATTCCCCTCCACAAATTATACTGACATCAAACACAGTGAAAGCAGGGGTAATGCTGTGGGAGAAGGACATACAAAGCAAAAAAGAAATAAAATCTTATAATATTAGAAACAATCGCATGAAAGGAAAAAATCATTTGAATACGTATCTTAGGTTCCTAATATGCAAGTGAAGTGACTGAACTGCACAAGAGAAGAAATATGAATATCTTCTTGGTTTCAAAACTGTAATCGGAATATCAGTGACATTTTCGTTTATACGAGTTTGAGAAGGCAATTTTCTAAACTGATAGAAATAAAAGCATTGTTGTGCTGATGCACATAGGACAAAACCTGCAATTTTTAGAAACTGCCATCAAAACACACATGGGAAAATGGAAATAGAAGGATGATATCATTATTTGATAATGTAGAAACAACCAAGAGCCATATGATCTATAGAAATAGTATTTGGAAGGTACACGAATGATACATTTTCATTGATATCACCTAAAGTATATCAGATTCAGTAAAGCAGGATCCTCCCAAAAGAAGGAAGAATGCCTCCCCATTGCTTTGGTTTTTACAAATAATTGTAACCTTTTTGACTATATCCCTTCAGATTTGTCTTTTTCATTGTGAAGAGGCAAAGAATGGCCATTTCTTTTCATGACCCCAGGACTCTCAGATCAAATTGTGCTTCAGTGACCTGAAACATAAAACAACCTGACAAGGTGTAAATTAAGGTGACTATTCTTTTATATATTGAATTTCATGGTAACTGTGCTATTTTTAGGAGATGTGTGCCTTGTTTGAATTTTCTGTATTTTCCACGATTCTCCAAACACCTTTCCTTGGATTATTTATTGCTTATGCACACTTAACACCCCTTTATTCTCTTCCACTTTTTTTCTAGAAATAAAATCAGAGGAAAATTTACACTTGTGCTTTAACATGTATCACAGAAAAAAAAATAAGCTTGACTAGTATGGTTTGGAATCCTAAAGTTTGTGTGTGGATACAGTCAATCTGAATACTAGTCTTTTCATGAAAGTTGCCAAATAACTGTGACACAGAACAATTGGGCCTCAAGTTTTAAGTTCTCTGGATGATACTTGAAATCCTCAAATTTTCTAATGTGGCTGGAAGAGAAAGGGAAAAAAACAAAAATCATGTCTGCAAGTCTGGCATCATATAAATGACACTGGCTGGATGAAAATTGTATAATATAGTTTACATATTTCACACTTCAGATATGTCATTTTTCTTGCTAGTAAAGACCTAATTTACTTCAAAGAGTAAAATAAAATATACTCCTTTTTTCAACTATTCATCCATAGAGGTATGCTCTCAATACCTATATATCATTTTATTGCTCAGCATAATTTTTATCTTGGAATTATATCCTGGAGTGTGTATCAATCAATACTCTGTTATACTAAATCATATTTTAAATGTGAAATGATGTCAACGTTCTTTAGAGTTATTAAAGCAGATCATTGTCTGAAGTGCCTTATTCTGAAGTCATATTAAAATGTAATAATAAACAAAGATAATATCACATATTAATATATAAAAATATATGGCATTCTTTGTGTAGGTTCAAGAAACTCTAGGACCATATCTAAAATATGAAGCCTACATTCTTTTGACTAGAACATGTAACTCCTTCATCAAGAAGAGAAAAAATTTTACAGATTGAAAAGTAGCCAATAAAATCTGAAACCCTATTGTGAATGTGTACTGCTAATTAGGAGGAGTTGTCAGTTTGAGGCCACCATTCTGTCTATTTTTCTTTCTTCGCATGATGTATTGAGAAACTGCAAGGAATTATATGAGGGTTAATAACAGAATTTTCATTAAAAATTGAGTGTTTTTTGAATTCATAGAGGTTAAAATGTTGACAATGGAACTCTATTTTAATATGAAGAAATCTTATTAATGGTAATGCTTCATGGAAATAACTAGACCCTTAACAGAGGAGAAATATGAATATCTTGTGTTGCAATATGACAGCATACATCCCAGGTATTTCTAGGACCAAACAATTTTGAAATTCCTCTATGGTGAATTTAGAAAAATCTGTCAATTAGTATCAATTGGACAATTGCAGCACCATTCAGAGAGTGATGGCAAAAGAAATGACTGCATGATTTGGTGGCCACAGTTCTTCTGTAGAATGTTCGCTTACTATATGTAATAGCAAAACATAATGAAGTTTAATGACAAGTCATCAAAATAAATCTTAGAACGATCTTTGTTCCTATCTCCTCAAATTCTCTGGTTTAAACTAAATAGACGTGGAAGAGAAAATAAATACACTACGGGAATACATGGACCTAAGTGCTTATAATAAAAATGTAATTAAAATGACAATCGTCAAAATGATAAAAAGGACTGAATAAGGCAGCAGTAGGTTAGGTGGAAAAAAACTAACAAAACTGATAAACACTTAGCAAATCTGAAAGCAGAGGGAGTCTGAGAGAAGAGGGACAGAGAGAGAGAATGTACCAAATGATTGAAACCAGAGATGAGATATTTCACCTCATGACAGAGTCAAGATACAGAAGAGGATAAGAGAATATTGTGAAAAGCTAGTAAAATAAAGCCCTAGACAAAAAGGGTTTACAGGTCATTTCTGGAAGTCCTTCAAAGGAAAACCCAAGTTAATCCTTTTAAAATCTTCCATGAAGGAGACAGTGAACTTTCCCAATAAACTTGCTGTATGATGCCAGCATACTGCTTAACCAAAAACCTCATATGGATTCGTCAGTAAAAGAACTGTAGAAACATTTCTTGCTTGAACATCAGTGCAAACTTTCTCAATAAATTTCTATAGAGCTGACATGAAGAACTAATAAAAAAAAAAAAACCCACAAACTCTGACCAAATGGGAATCATACCAGAGGGGAAAGTTGCTTCAACATATGCAAGTCAATCCATGTAATTCAGTACATCAGTAGGAAGAAGCACACGAATCACAGGTTCACGCATATAGCTGTCAAAAGGCATTTGATAAGAACCCATGAAACCTTATTATGACAATTATGGAGAAAAAAGAAATCTATGAAATATTCCTCGATATAATAAAGATTCTATATGATAATCCGACTGTTCCCTTTTTAATGGAGAAAGGAAAATATATTTCCACAAGAATTAGGAATGATAGAATGAATACCTGCTCCCTAAAGCTTTTCAGTGTACAATAGGAATTCCTAACTGAACGAATACTGGTATAATTTGGGGAGAGGAAGGGAAAAAACAAATTATTAAAATAGAGATACAGATGAACCCATTGCAACAATGAGATGTATAAGACGTTATGTTCGAAAAGGAACTTCACAACTTTGCGTGGGGTTGGGGGGAATAGGAGGATAGGGACGGTAATGGGAAACAAAGGAGGAGTCGACAATGCTTGATAAGAAATGTACTCATTACCTTGCTCATGTAATTATAACCTCTCTCTATGATATTTTCACTATATATACATATTTATTTGTATATATATATATGTAATTGTAACCCCTCTGTACAGTATTTTCATAATAAAAAATAAAGAAAAAAGAGGAAAAAATAATTTTTTTTCCAAATCTTCCCATTTCCTAAAAAATGGGGTGATGTCTTTCTTTTTGATGGAGGCATTGAATTCATTTCTAAATGAGTGTTAGAAGGATAAATGTGAAGATAGTGAGGAATAGTGAATGTTGTGAATTAACAAGTTTTGTCATCTTGAATAAAAGTAATTGTTTACAAAGTAATTTTCTCCAGAAAGGGAATATTAGATGAGAAAGATATGTCACTGTGTAGATAATAAATAGAGTGTAGAAACTGTCTAATCTTATAAACAACGGATAAAAATGAAAAACACTGGGTTTTAATGTAATCTCACTTAAATGAATTCTGTGCAAATGAAAGATGATTTTCCTACAACATTTTCAATATTTTGTGAGTGTAGTTATTAATTTTAGATCTACATGTCTGATAATTTTCCTTTTCCTTCCTCCTTTATGTCTGTGTTTCCTCTACAGAAGGAAGCAACATAAAAATGAAGTGGAACATTTCGTTGCACATTTTCTCCTCAGAGATGCTGTCAATTTTTTCGATGTTCTTTAAATACTGGTGGATAATTTTTAAGTTACTAATAATTTGGTATTTTATTAGAGAAGAGGGCCAGTGGCTCAGGCCTGTAATCCTAAGTAATCAGGAAGGTGAGATCTGATGATAAGGTTCAAAGAGCATTGGCAGGAAAATCCATGAGATTTTTTTTCTCCAAATGACCACCAGAAAATTGAAAGTGGCAGTCTCTATCAAGGGGCCGAGCACAAGCCTGGAGCTAAAGTGTGCAGAGACAACGCCCAATCTCCCAGTACAAACTCCAAGACAGATAAAAAAAACCCAGAAGAGAAGCATTTGCAATATTTCTGTGTAATTTTGAAGGTCTAGAAAGCATAGTATTTGACAAAAGTGTTTTAAATTACTCACTGCATTATTATGAGATGACATTTTTGTAGGAATTGTATAATATATTTAGCAGAAGTGTTTCAAATTATTCACTGCCTTATGATGACATGACATTTTTGCAGGAATTGTTATAGAGAGCTTTGCCGAAGTTCAGAATCTATCAATTCAAAATTTTCCTTCAAAAACATCTGAATCTCTTTACAAAGGAGTTTCCATGTAAGGGAGAATGTGTGATTTTGATATCAATGGCCGTTTCCTACATATACCTTCATTCTTAACAATGTGTTATGTACTATCAAGACTCCTCCATGAAGGTCTTACTGGCAATAGGTATTTACCAATGTACAAAGGAATCTTTGGGAATATTGACATGCCATCACTGAATTTGGAATTAATACCCTCCTGAGAATACAAAAGTTATAACACTGTTTTCTACTATAATGACAGGGATATGAGTTACAGGGAATTGTCCAGTCAGATATAAAAGAATCAGCTTTTTTCTGATCTTAGGGTGAATCAAGGATCTTGACTATTTTACACAATGAATAATTGTGCCTAATTGAAGAACATTCAATCAAACAAAATATGGGAATGAAGGGCATAAGCGAGTCTATCAGGAACACCTTGGATTTAGCCTAGTGCCCATTAGCATGCTTAGGTTGTTGGATGAAGAAAGAAACCTGAGGTAAGGACTGTTTCCTAACTTCTAAATGTAAGTTGACCCCTCACAATAGTTACTTTTGTCTGGGAATAATATGTTCCATTTCACTTCTTAATAATGTAGAATATAAGAAAAATATAAGAAAACTAAAATAAATGTGGTTCCTAATACAAATTTGCCAATAATTTCTGTGTTCCAAAAAGAAGAATGGGTAGGAAAATTTTACCGATTTTTTAAGCCACCTAATTTTACAACGTATTTGTCAAGGCTCAAGATTCGAAATCATCTCAATATTTGTCATGTGTAACCTAATCTGCAGAAAAAATCTGTGAGTTCTTCCGATGTTCTGTGGCAGGAAAAATAGATTCTTGCAGGAGTAAAACCAACTGACATTTATTAGTTTTAGGGGACAATGTACACTCTTTGAAGATACCATATTTTGTACAGATAACATGTGATTTATTATACAAGAATTTGTTTTGAGAAGATTAATCTGTAAGTTTGGATTTTAATTCAAGATCAGTTCATGAAACCATATATCATGAATATTTGTTTTCGACTTGTGTAAATTGCTCCTCATATTTATGCCCCCCACCATTTTTTAGATCATTTGGCATTATTGGCCCACAACATTCCTATTGCTAAAGGCAATAAACTTTCAAGTATATTTTTGGAAGATCTCCCTTGCCAAAAAATATTTATTACTGGTTTGATTCCTATGTAATCAAAAGAGATGAAATATTTGACTAGAGATGAGGAAGTTTCACATGGGAGAGTCTTGCTTACATTTATGATAGTTGTGAAAATGTGAAGGTTTCTGATTTGGAGCATATTTGAGCATCAGTATTTCTTGTTTTACAATTTCAAATGACTATTTGGATTCCTACCGAAATATTTGAAAAAAAATGATTTCAATATTAATTTGTAAATGTGGCCTTGAAACCTGTGACCTAGGGAAACCTGTCTGCTTTTAGTAACGTCAAGAAATCAGACGTGTGTGTACTATTGACTTAATTATATACAGGTAAACTTATGAGAATTGAGAAGAGTGGATGAATCAATACTCTTCTTTCTAATTGAATCTTGTCAAGGTGATGTATAGAGGGATTTGAACTGCATATGTAAGCAATGAATGAGTACTTGTGTCATCATAGGTTTTTACCCATTTTTCACTTTTACTGTTTTTTTGCCTAAAATCTCTATTCTCTCCCACCAAGTGTAATGTTTATTCCCTACAAATAGTTTTGTTGGCAATGTTCTTGTATGATTTGACCTTTATCCTTTGTCTCAGATTTTGTTGTTCCCACCCTGTACCTAATTCTCATTAACTACATGAAATACAGTATGTACCAAAATCAAATACAGTGACAACATTGTACAAAACATAGGAAAGTAAAGGGAAAAGCAAGTGAAGAGAAATACCTTCACATAGTACATTTTAAAAAATTAAGAAAGAGAAACCAACTAATTTATTTATTGCAGAGTTGAGTTTGTATAGCCTAATATTTTATGGTCATATGTATATTACTATTAAGCTATTGTAATACTGTTCTAGGACTAAAATGGACATATACCAGTTTTTAGCAATAAGAGAAACGATGGAGCCTATGTTTGTTTGGGTCTGGCGCCCTTTAATTCATGTTTAAGTTTTTCCATTTCCTTACAAATTTCACTATGTCATTATTTCCAATGGAAAATATAATTCCATTGTGTTTATACCCCATATTTTCTGATCCATTAATCTGCTCTCAGGCATCTGGGGTGGTTCCGAGTTTTCCCTATGGAATGTACATAACTTTGCCATTCTAATGGAATGTGGTGGAATTTCAGTATTGACTTTATTTGTCTTGATTTTATTGTCACAGACATTGAGCATTTCTTCCTATATCCTTTGGCCATTCTCAATTAGCCATCAGTGAAATCTCTCTTTAAATATTTAGACTTCTTTTCATAGCGTGGGGTTATTGTTCAGGTTTTCTTTTTGCGGGGGTATTTCACTTGTTGAATTTTGTTTATATTTCAGCTCTAATATCCTTTTTCTCTTTATTGGCTAGTGAAGATCTTCTCACAATCTTTCCGCTTTTTATTTCCTACTTAGTTATATCCTTTCTTATAAAGAATCGGTATAATTGCAAGCAATATAGTGGGTCTAACGTTTCTTTGACTTGATGCATTTCTGCATCTGTAATGAGAAAGTTGCAACCTGTTCTACGAGATCTAGTTTTTCTCTATTGCTTCCATTCTGAGTATTTTCTTTAACCTCGCGGTCTGATCCATTAGGAAAATGTTTTGACGCAGGGTGATGTATAATCTAACTTTAAGCTTTTGTAAGAATTTAATGAGTATTACAACACTATTTATTAAATATTGAATTTTCATTTTAAAGCATTTACCCTGCTTCTTTTTAAACATACCTAAGGAAGAGTCATAATTTTTTTCTTTTGAAGTGGCATTTAAAATATAGGTGCCCTACTTTCTCTTTTTGTCTTAAGTGGTATATGTCCAGTTTCATCCAAAGAGGAATACAAGAACTTAATTGCTATGTATATATAAACAAGATTAGGGTAAGAAAAATGAAATCCAAGAATTAGGAGTTTTATCATGGTTGGTATTTGCTTAAAAAAGTAATATGAAAAACGATTTCTTTTTGTTGTTTTTTGTCCTTTATTTTTCATAGGGTTTCTCCCTTCTTGTCACAATATTTGATTTCGGTAGACTATGTACTGTATAAACTTTAATCTGTATAGGACAAAGAAGAGGAATCAAAAATTTAGAGATAGCGAACAAGGGGTGAACCAATGCTACAAAATTCTTCACAAGACAACATGTTGGAAATGGCTTTTCCAAAGCGGCGAGTTTAGAAGCAGAATAAATTGTAAGGAAAATGAGGGAAAAGGTAACATGTGAAAAGAAAAACATTCACTGCCTTAGATACATGAGTATAATCATTTTGTACATCACACTGACAATATGTTTAAAGAAAAAGAAGAATATTGATATATTTATTTTAATTTTCATAATTTTACACATGGTTTCATATGTAGATTGGTTTTCAGTCTACACACCTGTGTTGAACGATCTATTCTCTTCAGCACCCTACTAGAAAAGGCTCAGTTCTCCTGAGTCTGAAGGTTCCAAACTATCCTTCACAAAATAATGTTGAACTCATTCCTGCTCCCAATTTCTGAAGGATAACCAGGAAACATTTGCAATTATATACTAGGTGCACAAATAAGTGCATAATCAGAAACTCTCCCATTTCAACACCAATAATAAATATGAGGAACCTTCTTACATCTTTAATTTCCTCATCTGCACCCAAAAAATTCAAGTAAATTTATTACACAGGGGTACTACCAACAATTTTTACAAGGTGAATCTTCCTAAAATGTGCTTCAAAAATTATTCCATTTTGCATCAAGAATATTTTGGACTACTATAAATATTTGGGGGCATATATATGTGTGGCAATTACAAACAAATTAAATATGAAGTTAGTCACCGAATATGGTTCCATAAGCGTGTGTTTGTTATACTCTACATATACAGTCCACTCTTTCTTGGAACATTATACAATGCCAAAAGATGCATATCCTCTTGCCCTAAAATTATCACATTTTTAGCATATAATGCTATCTTCACAAATTGCAGTTTGGCACCTCAAAAGAAAAAGTTTTGAATGTTATTTTGTGTACACATACATTAGCCTGGTTTTTTTCTGTCACAGGTTTTGGGAAGAACTTTCAGAATCCTTGTTTAGATGAGATTACACGTGAACATGATTGAGATAGATTAGAAGCTTCTATAGTAAGAGCTATACTTCAGAATGTTAGTTGAAAAATCCCTTTGAAACTTTAATGGCCATTCTATATGGGAAAACATAATTGGTGTAAATTTGCATGAGAGGTCTAATATCATTACAGTTTTGTTATGCATTTATTATGCCCTGCAATTATATCAATATATGAAATGGAAGATGATATTCACAGGCAAAATTAAGGACAGTGAATAAGGAAGTATGATTTGTTCCCTATTGGGAAACAAATGTAGATTTCGATTTGACTATTAAAGTTTCTATATTCCAACCTTACTATGTCTATGTGGATAGTGACATGGTGAATTCCAATAAGGACATAAACACACGGCTTTGCTTCCGGATTCAAGGAAAGGGTGAATAGGGATTGAATAGGTAGTAGAAATTAAAATGAATTCATTTGATTGAATGAGCATGAACAATATTTTAATAAATATAAGATGTAGATGAAAATATGAGAAATGGTTTGACCTCATGGTTTGTTCATAGAATGATTCCTGCAAAGAAATAGAAAAATAATATTATTTTCCTTTCTGTGGAACACTGGAATATGTATTTCTGAATTCTGCACAAGAACAAGAATTTCACTAGCAGTTCAAGCGATATTCAAAAACTAATAAGAGCACATCAGTTATTTTCAAAAAAAATCATGCTTACTTCCACTTCCATTTCTATTGAAATTTGTTCATTGTATACAAACCACACTAATTACACTTGGACAATCTCTGCTTCAACACATTCAAACATCACTGAACAATTGAAGCGTGACCTTAGTCAATCTATTATTTCAGCGATTATTTTTCAGTTCTTAAAAATTTACTCTAATAACACTCTTTCAGGCTCCACCATGTCTTGGCAGAGTTTCTGAACTAGGTCTCTTGTAATATATACATGGACGTATCATGCGTCCAGGAAAATAGGAAGAAATACTTCATGTGCTTGTACAGTAAAGAAAATCCATAGTGGTTTTACTATATAATGTTATTACAATGAACTTAAATCAATACTCCATTTCAATATTTGTGAATGGATGCATAAAAACAAACCACAAAGAGTGATTGTTTTATGGGATGTATCCTACCAAAGGATACATGCTTTGTGGTAGACAAGTAAAATATGAAGGGATACCATACAAATACCTTCAGATACAATTACAAGAAATATTCCATGGCTCATACAAATAAATGGCTTTCCCATTCTTATGTGTGGACAAAAAAAATGCTATTGTGAAGTCACAATTACATTGTGAAATGGTATCAGGTAAATATATTCCGAAGTTCTGAAAAATAATTAACTTTTAAGACACATGCATATCCGCTCTCAGTAGGAACACTGAAATATTGGACTTTGAAATGATCATAGAAAATTTCCTTAACTTAGGGTAACATTACTACATGAACACTGCTTTCTCAAATAGGTATGGTTATGAGAATTATATGCCAGAGACATACCAACATTTGGAACATATCACTTGGATCAAGCCAAGGGTAAGAGGCTTGAATATCATTGGACCAATCAAGGATTCAATACTAATTGCCAAAGAAGACACATTAAAAAAAATCTGTGAAATCCTGAGATTAATTTTTATCATGAATGAGGAAAATCAAGAACTGAAGGCTTGAAACCTATCCTCACTTTTCAATTCCAAAAAACATCCACTTATGGGTGTTGAAACAGAGTGGGAAACAATGTACACCATTTCAGTTTGTACACACCCAAACACATTTGCATCCACAAATGGACAGGTAACAGAAATATCTGATCATAAACACAAATCAGCTCATCTATCTATCTATCTATCTATCTATCTATCTATCTATCTATCTATCTATCTATCTATAAAATGGCGAAGCTAGGATTAGATAAATCTTGAAGAGACCAATCAATAAGTAACATGGTCTCCTACACTCTCACAGATTTTCTCATGAATTTACAGGTTCTATAGTATCATCTACTTTTTAGATGCCAAAAAAGTTATGATTCCATAAGTAAGACATATTAGCATAAGGGAAGAGAATTAGGAATCCCATTGGGTCACCTTAAGTGTTGTAATAACTAATGAAGTAAGGAAATAGGATTGGGAACCTGGCTAAGTGGTAGAGCACTTCCCTTGCATGAATGAGGCCCTGGGTTCGATTCCTCAGCACCATATAAGCAAAAAGAAAAAAGCCGGAAGTGGAGCTGTGGCTCAAGTGGTAGAGTGCTAGCCTTGAGCTGAAGACCTGAGGGACAGCGCCCAGGCCCAGAGTTCAGGCCCCACGATGGGAACCCCCCCAAAAAAAATATAGTAAGGAAATATCACTGTTCCATCAAACATTACTCTCTGAAATTCAGAGAGAAAATACATGATATTATGAATAAGGACTGAATAAAATCTAACTGGCTCTTATGTGGGAGGAAAAAAAATGGAGATGGGTCATTGTTGATGAATATTGCATTATATTCCTGTCTTTAGTTTTTGTTCTTGTTAGTCATTGCGCTTGAACTTTGGGCTTGGGCACGGACCCTGAGTTCTTCATGGCTGTAATGCTCTACCACATGTGTATAGAGACACTTCCAATTTTGAGATGGTTAATTGGTAATGAGAGTGTGACAAATATTACTGAGATCTGAGGATCAGATCTCAACCACCGACAGGTCGCTAAGCAACCTGTATCAGGCTTTTTTTTTCTCTGTTATCCAGACAGCACTGATGATTTTTGAGCTTGTCTGTTTCCAACATTCATGCACACTGCAGATCTATAAATAACCCTGGCTTTTGTTAAAGATAATGCTGTTGATAGTCTTTGATTTTGAGCGGATTAACTCCAGAAATAAATCTGAAAAAATCCTTCACTTCATTAATCTATGATTAGATCGGTATTTTTCAAATACGTGAGATGCTAGAATTAACATTATCCCCTGGCCAGGCTCAAGTGTGCTTTTCTATCCCAAAAATTGTTTCCCGTAACACATTCCTTTACCTTTGCATGATAGAGGATGAGAAACTCCCTAACCCAAAGAATAAATGTATTCTGTTGATCAAATTCTAAATTGGTCTTTTCAGTTTGTAAACAGGATTAGTTTTAGTCCTTGCTATAATCTTCATGAATTAGCAAATTGTCATCAGATGCAAGGGTGAATTTATCTATTACTATTACTCATCCTCAACAATTTCTTTAATATATAAACTACCAATTCATCCTTCACATAATATTGTAATGCTTGACATACAGCAGATATTTCAATACAAATACTCAGGATGCTTAATACCTTTTCACAGGAAGAATATATGAGGCCTGAGCATGATGACAGGCTCACATAAATTCAACTTTGTCTTATGTTGAATAAGCTTGTTTTTTTTTTCTATACTGATCAAATTCTTAACATTATCAATACATCTAGAATCTCTTGTCTCACTTATAAAAAGGAAGAGGTCTCATATTGGCAAACAAAACAAATTACATGATTCCAAATTAAATAAATATTCATGAAGAATTCCAGGAAAACCCAATTACTGTTCACTTTTTCTTTTATTTGCCATTTTACCATGTCAGAGAGACTTAATGTTTTCAAATTCCATAAAATTAAAAATGTAATCTATTTTCTGACATGTTCATTCTAGCAATTAAAATTCTTTAAACAATCTCATAAATACTCACTAAAAGATAGCATATCTTTTGTAGTTACACATTTAATTTTGAATTTCCAATCTATATCATAATCAATGTGTATATATACTCTATACAAGAATGTACTTGAAATCCATGTATGTCTTGGCTGCTAAAAAACTCTAAATACATTTTACTATATGTATATTTGCAAAGTGCAATTTGTAAGTCATCTCAAGAATCTCCGCAAATAGCTTATACTAATTCGTGGAGAAAATTTAAATCAGTCATTCCTATATTATTCATTAATGAATTTCAGAAGGTATACATGATTACAAACCCATGTCAGTACATTAATTAATTACCAATTAAAGATACTGTCATTTACAGTATCAGAATTGATGTGAGGAGTGAATCCTGATATCATGAAAATGGTTATAAAAAGATTGGCCAAACATAATACTGTTATCTATGGCTTCCCTAATTTAAATTGATTAAAAGAGAATGATAAGAAAATTCAGATACGGTAATTCTGATTTGAAGTAATTTGGGTGTTTACATTTCTTATCGGGCCTAGGGAAACTATACTTCACTTTTGCCACCAATCATAGGTTCACCAGTTCAGAAAGCAATCGAAAACTTCGTTTTTAGTGAGCAAATATATGAGTATATAGAACAGAAAGTTTGTTATTCATTTATCTATTTCTTTACTGTGAATTTTAAGAGACAATAGTACATCAAAAGGAAAGCATTTTCTTTACCTGTTGTTGCCAGATCATTTGATTGTGCCCCAAACAAAACTTGGCCTAGGATCTTCCAAGGATTCTGCAAAAGGGAAAGTTACATTCTTGATTGAGGTGCTAGATTATATTGGCTCAAACTTATACATTGTTAAAGAAAAACAACGTTTTTTTTTGATAAAAAAAACAACAAGGTTAAAGGCCTCGAGAGCTTTCCAAGAAACTTTTAGCTGGATAATAAATATCGAAAATTATGAGTTCTTAGACATGTGCAAAACCATATCATTTAAATGTTTGATGTGGTTTTTAATCATTTAATACTGTATATTTTCATATATGTTATTGATATTAGCATACAAGACAATCCAAATTGAACAAAGAATTTTTAACTTCACTCCTAAAGGAAGAAATCATACAACAGTACAAGGTAAGTTGAGATTCAATAACGGAAAATGCAGAAAATTCAAACAGTTTTTACCTTTATCCCAGTCTTCCTCAGAGGAAACATATTGCCATGTACTTTCAGAACTCTTATATTGTTTCTCGTTCCATATGGTGTTATCTACAAACAAAGAAAAAACTAGTATCACAGTAGGATACAGGTGCAAATGGCCTTCATTGATCTGGATTGTGTTTTAGTTATCAGGCTTACCTACATCATCTTCAAGAGAAGCAAAGTGCATACAAGTTGCAATATCTTCATTGAGTTGATCTCGTGGAACCAGGTGGCGAGTATTGAAGGGACAATAGTCAATTTGCAGCAATATCAGGATGATTCTGTATAAAAGAAGTTCAAATATGAAGAAGCATTTTCAAATTTTCTCTTTTTAGATTACTTTGGGCAGTATATCTACCATGGATCTCACACCAGGGTATAGGTACTATAGGTGCTATTACATCCTCTTTTTTAATACATATTTTTTATGGAAAAGATACTGTACCAAGGGATTACAATTATGTGAAAAGATAATGAGAACATTTTTTATAGAGCATTGGTACTCTCTCCACTGTTTTTCCCCTATGATCTCTTTCCTCCCCATCTCCCCAACTCCTCTCTTCTACCACTCCCGCCTACACAGATAAAGTTGTAAAGTTCTTTTTCAACATAATATCTTGTAGATTCCATTCTTAAAATGGGTCAACCTGTATCCTAAAGCAGTATGGACTTTCCTCAAAAGATTCCACATAGAGCTCCTCTGTGACCCAACAATCCCACTAGGGTGGTTTTTTCCAAATGATCACATACAAGACCATACCAAAGTTAGCACCATTATTTCTCATAGCTAAGATATAGAACCAACCCCGAAGTCCATCAGTAGATGAATGGATTAAGGAAATGTGGTAAATATATAAAGATGGAATTCTATGCCTCCATCAGAAAGAATGATATTGCTCAATTTGTTGGAAATGGAAAGACTCAGTAAAAATTATATTATTTGAAGTAAACTGGGGCCAAAGAAACATAGGTCCATTGTTTTCCTTATTTGAAATAACAAATGTATATATAAGACAGGCAGAATTGTTCAAAAGCGATTTACATAGGATCATAAAAAATGAATTTTACAGATGTGGTCGATTGTAGTTGAGGAGGTGGGAATGAGGAGATGATAGAGGAAAAATAAAAGAGGAGGGAAATTGCTCAATGACTCCATCAGAAAGAATGGCATTGTACCATTTGTTAGGAAATGGAAAGACTTGGAAAAAATTATATTAAGTGAAGTATGCTAGGCCCAAAGAAACATAGTTCCCATGGTTTCTTTTTTCCCAATAAGTAGTATATGTCTGAGAAAAGCACAAATGCTCAGATAAGATGATGTTAAGAGCAAAGAACCCCTACATCAGGACAGAAGTGTTTTTTTTTTCTTGCTATTATTTCTAATGAATCTATACGGTTCCCCATTGTCAACATCTACGGCATTGGGGTCCTTGGGTAAGGGTTACGAAATCTGGACACAAGGGATGTAGAGTGCAAACAGCAATTGCCACTGCAGGCTGGGCTTTATTGTTAGTGGGTATTTAAAGACAAGCAAGCATGATTCTTTGCCAAGATTTAGTCAGAAGACATTCACACACAAAAATTTCAACAAATACATTTTTACTTAACCTATGAGACAATCTCTTTGAATGTTATTATCTAAACTATTTTAGAGCAAGCTCAAACCACTTCCCCAATCTCAGGAATATGCTTCACTAGCTGTTCATCTATGCTAAAGCAAGCAAAAGAGCTACTTCCTCAGCTCCCAGGAGTCTGTGACATGTGTTTTGAGATAGGGAGAGAGGAAATGTTCCCTCTCTAGCCCGTCATGCCAACAGCTTTCCACATACACAAACACAGTCCTCAGATAATCCTGAGGCCAGAGCCTATATCATTCTGACCCTTAAACATAAACCCCGACTCTTCACACCCCAAGATTTTTATTTATTTTTTTGAATGTTCCTTCCCCATGGTATAACTCCTGTATGTAGGAAGACCTGAGGAAGATGGTGGAAGAGAAGCTGGAGGATAAACAAGCTCTCTCATAGAATGCAGTTTTAGTGTTCCAGTGAATAGTCCTACACTCGAGAATCACACCAAGTGTGCTATTACAGTACAGAGAGTTTGGCAAGAGAGGGAAAGCCCAGACAGGAGACAGATTTGAGCCTTGCAGGTAGCTCCAGCTTCAGTGGCTGCAGTGGAGGAGGCAGCCAGGGCCACCATACCTACAGAGACAGTCTGGGATATAGGCATCAGATATGTGGCCCAGTGGATTCTATTCACGATCAGCAAGAACTGATTCTGAGGATCACAGACCAGAGATGGCCTAGAAACCAAGAGTGTGTCAGGAATACAACCATGACATCTGCACTTCTCATGGAGCACCTGTGAGAAGGCTGCCCCTCCCCCAACCAGTGATCAGCATATTTGATACTGACAAAGGCCCTACAAAGCATCTAGCTCCAACTCAGGCCTTGGAAGAATGCAAAAACAGCGATATAGCAGGTCCCAAGAACCTGACTTGACCTGCCAGACTCAGCTCCACACAGGGAAAGTCACTTTGCCCAGGCAGAGGGAGCTTCGTCACCGGAGGTTTGTCTTGCTTCATTGGGTATACAGAGCCAGAGCCTGCCCCTGCCCACAGCAGGTTAGACAAACAATTGAAACACAGTAAACATCAACCCTGAGATGACTCCAAGCTGGGCTCTGTGAGTTTTTCAGGAGCTAGTCTCTCAGGGAAAATCTACTGAATGCTGATAAGTCTCACCTCTACACCAACCCTTGCCTTATCATATCAACTCCAAGGTAGAGGAAACAGCAATTTCCCTCTTTTGTAATACTCAAAGCAGATCTCCCTCTCAGTGAACTAGCCTGGGGGGAAGATCACAAAATCCTGAGCAATGGAGAGCATTTTTTGCCTGCTCAAACAAACTGACAAGAAACCAATCAAACAACAGAGAAGCAAACACCACAAGCAGACCAGAGACTACAACAAGAGCCTTCATCCAGACAAACAGGAGATACAAGATTTTCCACGCCCCACAAAAAAAGCAAATCACAAAACTCTTTTTTCTACTTTGTTTTATTTTTATTTTCTTTAAAAATATTTTCTATTATTTTTAAATCTCATACTTTTTATTTTAGGTGTATCTGTAGTGTGCTATTATTGTGTAATCTCCTTTGAAATTCTAGTCCTTTTTTGTTTTATTTTTCTATTTTTTCTTTTTATTCTTTTCTCTCTCTTTTTTACATGACTTAATTGTTGTTCTGCTTATCCCCAGATACATACTCCTAATCGTTTATCAGACCTAATTGCCCATTGGGTACAGACTTAATCTAGGAAAGTATTACTCATTTCACAACAACTTAGGGTTAATTTTTTTAGTCGTATTACCTCTTTGTATCTATGTAACTTTCAATTATTCCAATTTTAAGAGTTTTTATTTTTTTAATTTTTCATGTTCCTTTTTATTTCTTCCCTCTCTCATCCTATACTTTTCCCCTATCAATATCTTTTCTTTATACTTATATAAATTGAACTGTTTCATTTCTATATTTATATTTTTGTTTTTCCTTTTTTCTTGCTTTTTTATCTCCCTCCTATCATTCTGTCAAATCCATTTCCCCTCTGAGATTTGGGCTTCTTTAACTTCAGTCTCCTTTTACCACTCTCCATATCTCTAATCCTGTTTTCCGCCACAATTCTCGTAAAACTAATAATTTCTGATTTGCTGAATCCCTCTCTGTTCTTCTTTGTTCTTTAATACATGGTAGTTTGATTTTGAGTAGATTGTATTTCTTGAACTAGATTGTATCTACAGCCATTTTGACTGTGTAATTACAGGACTTTGCTCTAAAACAAAATTGTTGTTATTTTCATACAAAATGGGCATAAAAAGCAGTAAAAACCCAAGAAAAATGGCAAGTCTGTGTATCATAACTCCCATCCATGATAAGCAGGTGACAAACTTTTAATGAATAATTCAGAGGAGAGATCCCAAAATGCTCTAGAAACTATACATGTAAATGTGGTGAATGAAAAGTTTGAAAACCTGCAAAGGACTCAGTAAGATAGGGACCAAGAGGAAGAAAACCAGAGAATAATGCAAGAATCTCCACAGTGTTAGAAAGCCACTCAAAGTTTAAAACAGGAATTGAATGAGCAGGCTGAGAACATTCAAATAGAAAGGCATTGTGTGAATAGTTGAGAACATCAAAGAGAAAGACAGGAATTGTGTGAGAGCAGGCTGAGGACACCCAATGAGAAACACAGGAAGTGTTAGCTTGAGGAAGCTAATCAAAGAATAATACAGGAATTTGATGAGCAGGATAAGAATAGATGATCAATAGAGGCATTCATGGAATCCATAAAGATACAGCTGAAGGAATCCAGGGAGACCACAAAGGGAATGCTGAATTGAGACCATCAGAAGGAAAGGGAGTACAAGGAAACCATAACCAATCAACTAAGTCATTTGAGAATAAACACTGTACACAAAATTAAGAAAGTAAAGAAGTTCATAGAAGATCAAAAATTAAACTACAACAAAGAATTGGAAGCCATCAAAGTTGATAAATTCGAAGAAAAGACAATTAAAACAGAGTGGAAAAACTTGACAGTAGGTTAGACCATGCAAAAGAATGAATCTCAGGGATTGAAGACAGCCTAGATAAAACAGAGAGAAAAACGTACAACTAACCAAGACAAATCCAAGGAACATGATAGATCTTTTCCACGTTTGGAAGACACCGTCAGAATGCTTAATCTGAGGACAATGGGGGTAGAGGAACACCGAGAGACAGAAATTAATGGTCTAAGGAATTTATTTAACAGGAACCTAGAAGAGAACTAATATAACATGCAAAATGATAGGCCAATTTAGGTACAAGAAGCTGTTGGAGCCCCAAATAGACCAGACCAGAACAGGATATTCCACTGTCACATTATAATCCATACAGGAGCAATTCAGGAAAAGATCCTTCAAGCTATCAAGGAGAAAATATCACCTACAAAGGGACCCAATTAGAATAACCTCAGATTTCTCAGCAGAGAAAAAACAAGACGTTCCAGGAATACTGTAAACACTTCTTCATAACTGAAGATCAAGTAAAAGCCTATCATAGCAAAGATAAACTGAACCAATAACTCTCAACCAAACCAGCCATACAAAAGATTGTTAAAGATTTCCTACATATAGAAAACCAACAAGACCAAAATTAAGTCTAAAGAAAGTGCACCCATACTCAGAATCTAAGAACAATAGGAAGAAGCTAGTTGTCACAACCCCCAAGAAGGTGGATAACATGGCAGGAACTACCAAACACCTTTTAGTCCTAACTCTCAATATCAATGGACTTAACTCTCCAATTAAGGGACATAGACTAACTAGTTGGATTAAAAAGCAAGGATCTTATATCTGCTGCCTTCAGGAGTCACACCTTCTCATACAAACAAACATATTTTGAAAGTAAAAGGCTGGAATAAAATCTACAAAGCAAAGAGCCCCCATAAACAGGCAGAAATTTTACTATTTACATCAGGACTTCAAATTAAAATTAGTGAAAAGAGATAAAGAAGGTTGTGACAAACGAATTAAGGGATCTCTCCTTCAGGAGGATATTAAAATTCTAAATATTCGCCTAAAAACAGAGCATCCAAATTTATCCAAGAAAGACTACTTTCCCTCAAGTCTCATATAAATCCAAAGACATTAATTCCTGGGGACTTTAACACACAATTTTCCCCACTAGATAAATCAACCAAAACTCAACAGGGAAACTGCTGATCTAAAGAACTACATAGATCTACTAGATTTAAAAGACATCTACTTAATATTTCACCCAGCAACACCAGAATCCACGTTTTTCTCAAGCACATGGGGCAGTTTCAAATATAGACCACATTTTAGGTCACAGGCAACGTTATCCAAATTCAGAAACATTGAAATTATGCCCTGCATTCTCTCAGACCACAAGGGAATAAAATTAGAACTCAACACAAAAAGCCACCAAAGAATGTTGTGTAAGACATCGATGCTGAAAAACACACTGTTGATGACCAGTGGGTCACTGAAGAGATTAGAAAGGAAATTCAAATATTCAACACAACCTAACATACAAATTACCAGCTCCTCTGGGATACATTAAAGACAATACTCAGAGGCAAGTGTATAGTTCTGACTTCCTATATCAACAAATTGGGGAGATGTGAAACCAACAATTTAATGAGACATCTGAGCCTCCTTGAAAAAGAGCAGCAAGATATACCCCAATCCAGTAGATGGAAAGAAATAATTGAAATTAAATCAGAATTAAATAAATTATAACAAAAAATATATACATACATATATAGAATCAACAAAACAAATAGTTGGTTCTTCGGGGAAAAAATTAACAAAATTGACAGAATCTTAGCAAATCTTATTCGAAAAAGAAGAGAACTCAGCCAAATAAACTCAGAGAAGAATGGAAACATCATCACAGAAACAACCAAGATTCAGAACATTATAAGGGAATACTTCTGAAAACTTTATGCTAATAAGTTTGAGATTTTGGCAGAAATAGACCTATTCCTAGTAAACATCGACATACCCAAACTAAACCAAGATGAGTTAAACCATCTTAACAGGCACATATCAAGCATTGAAATAGAAACAGCAATAAGAGACCTCCCATCTAAGAAAATCCTAGGACTGAATTGATTTCCAGAGGAATTCTAAAAGGTCTTCAAAGGACTACTCACACCAATACTCCTTCTATTCTTCAATGAATATGAAGAGAAAGTACACTACCACTCTTTCTATAAAGCCATCATAAGTCTGAACCCAAAACCAGGCAGGAATACATCAAAAAAAGAGAACTATGGACACATGTTTTTGATGACCATCGATGCAAAATTTCTCAACAAAATTTTGCTCAATCAACTTCAACAATTCATTTTAAAAGTCTTACACCACCATCATTTCAGGGATGGTGGATTCATTTCAGGGAAGCATAACTGGTTCCATATATACAAATCAAATAATGTAATTCATAACATCAACAAGACCAAGGATTAGAATCACATGATTATCTCAATGGATCCAGAAATAGGATTTGACAAGATATACCACTCCTTTATGTTGAAGGCTATGGAAAAACAAGGAATCCATGGAACCTTCCTCAAATCAATAGAGACTCATTTTTGTATTCAATGGTGAAAAATTCAAGTCATTTCCTCTAACTTCATGAAAGAGCCAAGGATGCCCACTTTCTCCACTTGTCTTCAATTTAATACTAGATTGCAGAGCTACAGCAATAAGACAAGATGCAAATATAAAGGGGATTCAAATAGTATAAAATGAAGTAAAAATCTCCCTCTTTGCAGAGGACATTATCTTATTCTTTAAAAATCCCATGGAGCGGGGTGCTGGTGGCTCACGCCTGTAATCCTAGCTACTCAGGAGGCTGAGATCTGAGGATCGTGGTTCAAAGCCAGCCCGGGCAGGAGAGACCATGAGACTCCTATCTCCAATAAACCACCAGAAAACCGGAAGTGGCGCTGTAGCTCAAGTGGTAGAGTGCTCGCCTTGAGCTGAAGAGCTGAGGGACAGCGCTCAGGCCCAGAGTTCAAGCCCCACGACCGACAAAAAAAAAAAAATCCCATGGATTCCACTTTCAAATTACTCACACTGATTCAAAACTTTGGCAGAGTAGCAGGTTATAAAATTTACCTTCAAAATATCAGACTTTTCTGTATGCCAACAATGAGAAGAGAGGATCTGAAATAAGGAAAGCAACTCCATTAGTAATAGCCCCACAAAAAATAAAATACCTAGGAAGTAACCAAAGAAGTGAAGGAACTCTATGATGAAAACTTTCAAAGTCTGAAAAAGAAAATCAAAACAGGACTTAGAATGAGGAAAAACCTCCCATGTTCACTGGTTGGAAGGATCAACATCGTGGAAATGGCAATACTTCCCAAAGCTATCTGCTAATTCAATGCGATAGCAATCAATATTCCAACCCCATTCTACAAAGAAATAGAAGAAACAATCCAAAATTTTATATAGAACAATAAAAGACCCTGAATAGCAAAACAAGTCTTAACAGAGAGAACAATGCTGGAGGAATACCATTACCAAATTTGAAACTCTACTAAAAAGACATAGTAACCATAACAGCTTGATACTGGCACAAGAAGAGACCTTAGGATCAATGGAATAGAATTTAAAACCCAAAAGTAAACCCATAGACCTATAGACACATAATCTTTGATAAGGGATCTAAATAAAGTATAATGGAAGGATAACCTTTTCAGTAAATGGTTCTGGAAAAATTGGTTAATCACTTGTAGAAAACTACAGCTAGATCCTTAAATATCACACTGCACCAAAATCAACTCCAAATGGATTAAAGACCTTGGAGTAAAAGCAGAGACCCTGAGAACGTTACAGGTTATAATAGGAGAAATCTTTAGTTTCCTTGGGCCAGACAGAAATTTTCTTAATATAGACTCAGAAATACAACAGATCAAAGACAACTTGGAAAATGGGATGGCTTGAAGCTGCAGTGCTTCTGCAAGGCAACGAACATACCTGGCCAGATCAATTAAATAGCCCAAACATTGGGAAAAGATCTTCACTAGCCATGCAATGGATAAGGGTCTCATATATAAAATATACTTGAAATTGTAAAAATTAATTTCCTAACAACAAATCCTCAAAGAAACAACTGCCCAGTAAATAAGTGGGCTAAAGCTGGAAAAAAAAAAACTTCTCTGTAGGGGAAATAATAATGGCAAATAGACACATGAAGATATGCTCCACCCCTCTAGTCATAAAAGAAATGAAAATCAAAGCAACATTGAGATTCCCCCTCATCCATTAAAATGGCTATAATCAAGATCTCTAATAACAACAGATGCTTGAGGGGATGTGGCCAGAAGGGAATCCTTTTGCATTCTTGGTGCGAGTGTAATGTTGTTCAACCATTTGGGAAAGTAGTATGGAGTTTCCTTTAATGAGTCCACACAGAGCCACCCTATGACCCAGCAATCCTACTTTTGGGCATTTACCACATGATCACAAAAAAGACCATACTAAAACCACAAGTACAACTATGTTTATGGCAGCATTATTCACGATAACTAAGTTATGGAACCAACCCAGATGCCCCTCGATAGATGAATGGATCAAGAAAATGTGGTATATATACATAATGGAATTTTGTGCCTCTATCAGAAAGAATTACATCGCCCCATTTGTTAGGGAATGGAAAAACTTGGAAAAAATTATATCCAGTGAAGTAAGCCAGGCCCAAAGAAACATAGGTCCCATAGTTTCCTTTATTCGCAACAACTAGTATATATGTGGCACAAGCAGCAAAGGTAAAATAAGATGATGTTAATTGAAATGAACCCAAGATAGGGACACAGGGTTTTTTTGGTTTTCTTACTTTCTAACGTATTTTTAAGGGAGTATGTGATTTTTTTGGTATGTCCATGCCCCATGGTATAACCCCTGTTTTCATTGTATTTGATGCTTGTATAATTTGGGGAGGAGAAGATAAATAACAAAATGCTCAACTAAGGGTACAGATTGACCCATTGCAACAATGATATGTACAAGACTGAAATACCAACTTTACAAACTATGCAGGTCTAAGGATGGGGGTGAGGGTGGGTAGTTGAAGAGTTGGGAGGGACAGGATGGTAGGGGAAAAACAAAATGGGAGGTAAAAATTTTAGATAAGAAATTAATTTTAACTCCTATGTACAGTATTTTCACAATAAAAAATATTTAAGAACTTATTGTAGCAGTGTCACGTGAAAAAAAAGTAATTTTCTACCAACAGTACAGTAAATCTTCAAATATTGTGAAGTTTTTGATGAAAATAAGAGTAATTTTGTAATAAATACCCTCTATATAGAAAAGAGACAATGCATTTCCCATGTTATGTTTATAACCGTGGCATGAAAAGAAAAGTACCCAAACTGAATTCTAGGCCATATGATAATAGAGTGGGTGTTTTAACAAAATAATTTCATGTTTAAGAATACCCTTGATTTAAATTTTGGCCATTAGGCAATGGGGAGGAAAAGAGACACACCTCTAATATTTGTGAAATATGGCACACACAGTTTGACATAATTGCCCACACAAAACACCTTGCCTTTTTTCTGCTTTGAATAAGGATCTAGAAACACATGTCTACAAATAAAGTTGGACTACGATTGTCTTACTTTCCATTACATGCTGCTGAGATATCAGAAGAAATATAAAAATCTCACTATGATATTTATGCCCACAGTCTCTCTCACATTTTCACATATATTTCCCACAATTTATTACAAAATCAATACTCAAATTTATCCATGAACTAATGAAATATCAACATGTTCCAATGAAACATTACCTCTTTACATTTCACAAAATGGTATGGGAACCTGCATGATCTGATTTTGTGATTTTTATCATAGGGACAATGCAATAACCTCTCAGGATCTACAGATTGCTCTGAAAGAGAACAAATATTTCGGGAAAATCAATATATTGGGTAATATGCAAGTCTTCAATGTTGTTTCCCATATTAACACTACCTTAGCTCAGGAATCCCTATTTGGGGAATATAGATTCAAAATATGACAAAGGATATTACTCTGGAATTTGTTATGATGTACTCTCTGTTCCGATAAGGTAGGTCTTAATTTTTATTATTAAATGTATTTATGATAGTTAAAAATTATTGATTTGAGTGAAATCGAACTCAGATTTTGTTTTTATCTTTTGAAAGCATACATACATTGAGTGCCCCTGATTTAAATGCTTTCTTACATTTCAATCTAGAACATACCCGTAATTTACATAATTTTCACCTTTCCATCTAGCACATCAAAAGTCAAAGTTATAATTATCAAAATGTTCAAAGTTTCAGATTCAATCAAGAAGAATCCTAATATACAATTCTCTCGGTTTCTGTCAATATACTTTCCAAACAAGAAAACAATAGCATGCACCAGATCATTTAAAGTAATTTCCCATAACAAATGCATAAACATGTATACCTTTTTCCATTTTGACAGACAGTTAAATATCAGCAAGTCCGGTGGATAAAAAAATTCGCTGAAAGAAAACATGTCTAAATACTTCACAACCACATTTCTTAAATGTTGTGATTTCATCAGCGATATGAGAAACAACTTGATAGAACCTATTCATCTCTAATACTTTTTGTTGCTAGACACATTTGAATTGAAATATATTGATATCTGTCTACTTCAAAAATTATGGTCACTTTTAGCCAGCTGTAGAGATGTATAATTTTTAACTCAAAATATTTCAGATATTTCAGGCATTTTTCTTCATCATACCAAAATAGAGGATGATGTATCCTGACAACTTTTAAACGAATGTGTAAAAGGTTTTTTAAAGTATTGATGTCTTAATTAACAAATTCCAAATTCCATTTTACAAATATCTAATACCTATTGAAAATATGCACTTATCTGAAGGAGGATTTGCTGTTCTTGTAGATATAGCGTGATTCATATTCAGATTATAAGATCAGTATGGAGTATTATTCAGGTAACTGCTTCTTAGAGAAGATATGTATTACAAAGCAAAGGAATCATTGAGAAACTTTAGAGTCAAAGTTTGAGATGGTTGCTGTCTTCAATAGGGAGTAAATTTCAGTAGTACAGTGTCTATTGGCCATGAAACAGAGCCAGAAGACATTAAACCTATGACTACTTTGACACACATAAAAGTGACGGGAATAAAAGTATATTTTAAATCCCCAGGATGGAAATAGGTATTTTCTGAAGCCTAAGAAAGTAATGAATTTTCATTATATTACCAATGAAACAATACTGCCTATTTGGAGAAAATTATAAGATCTATAACTAGTGTCAACAAGAATTGTCCAGTCACATGCATGAGCCAAAAAAATGATTTCCATGTCTAAGACGTAAATGTATGAAAAGAGGGCAAGGGGCTGTTACCTGTCTCCTTCAGTTAACTGGATTCACCAAACAAGTCAGGATCTCTTCTTCCCCACGAAAGACGATGTCCCACTAGTAGGTTTTAAACAGCAACAGCTACTCCTGTATAATGACTTCTCTGCATGGGGCCACAGTTATTGTGATGTATCTCATAAATCTCACTTCCGTTTTACCAACTGATGGTACTCAACCATACTTGCGCATATGATAATGCAAGTGCTGACTTCCGGCCTGAACCCAGAAGATAAAGTCATATTTCTCTTTGGTATGCATTGGTGGACTCCAATTCAGTATAATAGAAATGTGGGAGTTTTCAGTAGAACAATAATGAGAATTGATATGTCACACGTTTGATCTACACAACAATTATTGGTTTTATGTAAATTGTTCTGCCTAGACATCTGTACACTTTATAGCCACAATAAGTCATTCTTTACATAGTATTCTTTCCTTGTTTATTTCTTACTCATCAATATTTTTATTAGGAGACAGTTTCACAAAAAGACCCTTCTAGAATTTAATCACCTTCGGCCAAAAATGTTCCTTAGCCTTCCTTGTAGATGTGATTGGTATTTTTAATTCACATTTTTATTAAAATTCATGTAATGTAAGATTAATGTACTCTAGGATTTCTCAAAGCAAATAGTCACAAATAGTAAATGAAAACAGCAAGAAAGACACAAGTTCACAGATGAATTTCGTTATTTATATACCATATATTTTTACTTACACAAATATTAGTGTTATTAAATAGTATAAAATAAACATATAAAAGATGTACAAAAATACTTTTGAATGTCTGGCTTTAGGAATGCCTTTGCATTATTTAATCACCAATAATATAAACTACATGCAAATTTTCTGCACTATAACTTTCGATTATAGAATTTGCAACTCAAGAATCTATTGACAGGTTCATGTAGGAAACATAAAATTCAGTTAGATTTTAATAAAAGATGAGGTTATTATGCCAAGTTTGGTAAGATGAATTGAAGTGTTTGTGATATATCAGATGGTACATAACATATGTCACATTTTTAGCATTACATAGATTTCATATCATTATTTTTCATAAATACCAAGTAATTTTTTAAAATATGCCAAAGATTTTTGTTATACCTAAGGCAGCTTTGAGAATTATGTGTTCTCAGTGGCAAGGTTCTTCAATAAATAACTAGTGTATATGAACAAAATATTGTAAATTAAAGTATTTGATGATACCATAATGATGACAGGATCTTATTGGTCTATAAATTTGTCTGTTTCGAATAGCTGAACTGAAGCATTTCAGTATTTCTATCGGTAGAAAAATATAATATGGTTAAGATAATTGAAAAAAGGCTGGGCACTGGTGGCTCACACCTGTAATCCTAGCTATTCAGGAGGCTGAGATCTGGGTATCATGGTTCAAAGCCAGCCTGGGCAGGACAGACCGTGAGACTCTTATCTCCAATATAGCACTAGAAAACCAGAAGTGGTGTTGTGGTTCAAGTGGTAGAGTACTCATTGTGCGTTTTAAGGTATTTATATTTGCAAGCAGTTACTTCATTCCTTGCTGGATAAACTTCATTGAGAAGAAAAGTACACTGCCCTCCATTAGCCCTATTTCAGTGGCTGAAATATAATGCAGTTATTATTTTTTGCTGGGAATATTTTAGCACAGGAATATATATACTTCCCTAGATCAAACAGACCATTGAAACAAGTGCCATGTAAAGTACCTTCTATGTATTTATAAAAAGTATGATCATAGTTCTGGTGAGTCAGATGCTAAGAAGACACCAGCAGCACACTTCTATCAAAACTTACCACAATTCCAGTGAATTCTATGACGAAAATGATAGCACTCAGAAATGGAATCTTCCCTTCAGTCTTTGCTCCAGAAGGGAGCATTTCAATTGAGAGAGCTGGTGCGATGGTGAAAGACCCGAAATCCTCAACGTGAAATGATTGCATTAAGTATGGAACCAAACAGAGGAGAAATTGGAAGTGACCACTGAAAATGATATATCTATTTGATGGAAGGGCTTCCTGTTGTCTTTGATGGGTCTCCTTATCTTTAGCAGATACCTTAATGTGCACACAATTCTTTTCATTCTTTCCGTTTATGTTACTACTTTTATTCTTAGAGCTAAACATTTCTCATATTCAGAATTTTTCTGAATATCAGCTGTTGTCTTCCTACAGGTTCTTTGTTATATCGAGTTTTTTAGGTTTAATTGAAATGCCAAGACACTACTCTCTGAAGCATTTTTGTATCATGGGATGATAGCACCAATCATTAAATTCTGTCCAAATATTCTATCAACTCAGGAAATTTACACTGTATCTTTTCTAGGATGCTCTTCAGCAATAGTTCCCAGCAGTTCTTTCTCTTTGGGGGTGGGGGGATAATCCTGTCCATATCTTAGCTATGGTAAATAACGCTATGATAAAGATAGTTGTATGATAGGTATAGTTTGGTCTTGTTTGTGACCATTTGGGTAATTTCCCAAAAGTAGAATTAATGAGTCATAGGGGAGCTCTATATGCAGTCTTCTCAGGAAACTCCTTTCTACTTTTCAAAGTGGTTGAACAAGTTTACATTCCCACCGACAATGCAATAAGGTTCCTGTTTTTCCACATACCCACCAGTATCTGTTGTTAGATTTTTTAATTTTATTCATTCTAACTGGGTGAGGTGGATATCAAAGTTGTTTCCATTTGTATTTTTATGGCTAGAAAAAATTTTCATTTCTTCATGTGTATAAACAAAGGCCTCAAAGTAGTTTTATGTATCATGAAATTGACCTGCATACTCAGGTCAAAATTTAGTACAATCCAGTAACAACGCGTCTAAGGAGGGCTGAATATATGGGAATGCATTCAACTGGAGAGCTTTTGCATAGCAATAATTAGAGGTAGCAAGATAAATACGAAAACAAAACCCACCATTTGGGACACAATCTATTGAACTCTAACTATACAACATGCAAGGGTGATAGAGCTCACAAAATTATATCTCCTCACCAACAAATTCACAAATCCTCAAAGAGAAAACTGCCTGATAAATAAGTGGGCTAAAGACAGAAGAGAAACTTCTCTGAAGAGAAAATAAGAATGACCAGTAGACACATGAAAAATTGTTCAACCTCTATAACTATAAAGGAAATTCAAATCAAAACAACATTGAGGTTCCACCTTACTCTAGTTGGAATGGCTATACTGAAGAGCTCTAATAACAACAAATGCTGGAAGGTTTGTGACTAAAGGAAACCCTACTGTATTGTAGATGGGAGTGTAAACTTGTTCAACCACTTTTGAGGAATCTAAGGAGACCCCACATAGAGCTGCTCTATAACCCAGCAAATGATCATAAACAAGACCATACTAATCCTACCAGAACCACTTTGTTTATTGCAGCATTATTTACCATGGATAAGAAATGAAACCAACACAGATCCCCCTCATTGGATGAATGGATCAGGAAAATGTGGTATACACACACACACACACACACACACACAATATGTATGCCTCCATCAGAAAGCGTTTGTTAGGAAATGGAAAGGCATGGGAAAATTTATATTAAGTGAATTAAGCCATGCCCAAAGAAACATAGGACCCATGGTTTCCATTATTTGCAATAACTAGTATACATATGGGACAAGCAAAAAAGTTCAAAGCTACTAACATTTGACAAAATAAAATGACGTTAAATGTAATGAAGCCAAAGAGAAGGATGCAAATGGTTCTTTCTAGTTGGTAGTGTTTCTAACGAATTTATAAGGTACCATGTGATTTTCTGTTGCTTTTTATGTTCCTTCCCCACATTATAACCCTTGTTTTCACTGTATTTTATATTGTTGCCATACATCTTCTCTAATTTGTGGAGGGGAAAGGAAAGAAAACAAAATGTTTAAATAGGGATAGAAGTTGGATCATCGTAAGAATGTGATGTACAAGACACCATGTTGAAAAACAATCTTTCCAATTTAGACTGAAGGAGGGAGGGGAGAGTTTACTTGTGCATGTGGAAGGGAAGGAATGGTAGGGGAAAATCAAATGAAGAGGGAACAATGCTTGATAGGAAATGTAGTCATTACCTTGTTCATGTAACTGTAACCCCTCTGAAAGTATTTTTAAATGAATAATCTTAAAAAAATTCACTAAGAAACAACAACCCCATATATATATTGTCTAAGTTATTCAAGAGTTTCTTCTGGGTATGAAATAAACATGACCACAGATGCATACAGATATATTTAATATCTCCTGCCAAAATCGAAATGCAAATAACTCCAAAGTACATCAAAACTATTGCATTTATCATTAGCATTAATTTATTTCATATATCTTTTTACTGTAAAAATACTTTACAAAGTGGTTACAGTTACATGAGTAAGATAATGAGTAGATTTTTATCGAGCACTATTACCTCCTCTTTTGTTTTTCCCCTACCATTGCTTCCTTCCCCACCTCCCCTACTATTCTCCCCACCAAAGTTGTAATATTCATATTCAACATAAAGGCTTGGACATCTTGTTACATTGGGTCAACCTGTATACCAATTGAAACATTTTATTTTTTCCCTTTCCCTCCCCAAATTAGAAAAGTGTACATACAAGAAGCAGGACACTGGAATCAAATACATTGAAAACAGGGATTATACCATGTGTGACTGAGGGAACATACAAAAGAAACAAAAAAAACTCATATTACATTTTCAATACATTAAAAATCACGAAAAAAGCAAACAAACATGTCCTATCTTCGGGTTCATTTCTCTTAATACCATCATATATATGTTTAGCTTCTGACTTTTTTGCTTGCCCTAAATTTATACTAGTTATTTCAAATAAAGGAAACAATGGGAACTATGTTTCTTTGAGCCTGGCTTACTTCACTTAATATAAATTTTTCCAAGTCTTTCCATTTCCTAACAAATGGGGTGGTCATTCTTTTTGATGAAGGGATAGAATTCATCTATCTATCTATCTATCTATCTATCTATCTATCTATCTATCTATCTATCTATCTATAGATAGATAGATAGATAGATAGATAGATAGATAGATAGATAGATATACACATATGCCACACTTTCTTGATTCATTCAATTACTTAGTGGCCTCTGGCTTGGTTCTATATCTTAGCTATGGTAAATAATGCTATGATAAACATAGTTGTATGATAGGTATATGATGGTCTTATTTGTGATCATTTGGGTAATTTCCCAAAAGTAGAATTGATGAGTCATAGGGGAGCTCTATATACAGTCTTTTGAGGAAAATCCCTTCTACTTTTCAAAGTGGTTGAACAAGTTTACATTCCCACCAACAATACAATCAGGTTCCCTTTTTTCCACATACCCACCAGTATCTGTTGTTATATTTTTTAATTTTATTCATTCCAACTGGGTGAGGTGGATATCAAAGTTGTTTCGATTTGCATTTTTATAGCTAGAGAAACTTTTTCATTTCTTCATGTGTATATTGGCCTTTCTAATTTCCCATTCAGTGAAGTTTCTCTTTCATGCCTTGGCCTATTTGTTGACCAGGCAGTCATAACCTCTAGGTTTGATTGAAATGCCAGAATACTGCAGACTGAATTCCAATATTGTTTTTATCACATAATTGAAGAACTGCTCTCTAAATTTCTGGCTAAAATTCCATTAACTTCTCAAATATAAACCTGTGTCTTTGCTAAGAAACTGTTAGCATTTTTTCCTAACAGTTATTAATAGCACACAGATAATTATCAATGTATAATTTCAAAAAATGACATTGTCGACTTTTCTGTGTGCCAACAATGAGAAAAGTGGGGCTGAAATTAGGAAAGCAACTCCATTTGTAATAGCCCCACAAAAAATAAAATACCTAGGAATTAACTTAACCAAAAGAAGTGAAGGACCTCTATGATGAAAACTTTAAAATCTTGAAAAAGAAAATCAAAACAGAACTTAGAAAATGGGAAAAACTCCCATGCACCTGGATTGGAAAGATTAACATCGTGAAAATCGCAAAACTTTGCAAGGCTATCTACAAATTCAATGCGATACCTATCAAAATTCGAACCTCATTCTTCAAGGAAATACAAGAGACAATCCAAAAATTCATATGGAACAATAAAAGACCCCTAATAGCAAAAACGCTCCTCAACGGAAAGAACACTTCTGGAGGAAGATCAATACCAAATTTCAAACTTTACTATAAACCCATAGTAATCAAAACAGCTTGGTACTGGCACAAGAACAAACCTCAGGACCAATGGAATAGAATTGAAAACCCAGAAATGAACCTACAGACCTCTAGCCATCTAATCTTTTATAAGGGAGCTAAATAAATAGAATGGAAGAAAGACAGCCTCTTCAGTAAATGGTGCTTGCAAAATTGGTTAACTACTTGTAGAAAAGTAAAGCTAGATCCTTATATATCACCCTGCACCAGAATCAACTCCAAATGGATCAAAGACCTCGAAGTCAAAGCAGACACTCTGAAAACATTACAGGATGGAATAGGAGAAACACTAGGCCTCCTTGGTGCAGGCCGAAATTTTCTGAAGAGAGACCCGGAAACACAACAAATCAAAGAAAGTTTGGATAAATGGGATTGCATGAAGTTGCAGATTTATTTCATGAAATGTTTTGTTTTTGTTTGTTGTGGGGCTTGAATTCTGGGTTTAGGTGCTGTCACTGTTCTCTTCAGCTCAAGGCGTGCACTGTATCACTTGATCCACAGCACCACTTCCTGTTTTCTACTGGCTAATCGGAGTTCAGAAATTCACAGACATTCCTGCCCAAGCTGGCTTTGAACTGTGATCCTCAGTTCTCAGATTCCTGAGTAGGTAGGATTACAGGCATCAGCCAACCGTGCCCAAATTCATCAAATATTTTTATAAAAATGCTGAGATAATTCAGCCAACTAGTTATATCTGCAATATTTCATTAATCACTTTGAGAATGATGATACCCATTGCAAGTGTATATATTGATCAATTACCAAGAGAAGATTCTTCAATTCACATTTCACTATTTATGAGAGGAGTGAACCTGAAATGACAAAATGGGCAAAAACCTTGTTTTTTAATCAAACATAACAGTTTCATTTATTCCTTCCCAGGATTGAAACAGAGAATAAGAGAATGAAAAGAACATTCATATAAGGTAATTTTTATTTGACGTACTTTGGGTGATGAAGTTTCTTATTTGTCCTAGTGAAGCCACATCAATCCCAGTGTTATTCGGTCAAAAAGCAATTTCAAACTTCCTTTGTAAAGAGCAAAATATATGGGTATGTAGAACAATTAGTTTGTTGTTTATTTATCCTATTTCTTGACTTTCAATTTTGAAAGATAATAGCATGTCATTAAAAACAGCATTTTCTTTCCATGTTCCCAGAGGATTTTATTGTGCCCCAAACAAAACTTGGCATAGTATGTTCCAAAGAGTTTGACAAATTGATAAATACATGCTTGGTTGAGGTGTTAGATTAGAGTGGCACTAACTTTATACATGGATTAAACAAAACACAAGCAGACTGACAAATGAAAGAGTGATACAGCGGTGTGTGTTCAGTGCTTGTGCATTGTTTTTCTGTGTACTAGTCTTCTAAGAATTTGGCCTAATCACCTCTTCTGCCTTTTTATTTGATAATGGAGATAAGAGTCTCTGTGACTCTTACGCCCTGGCTGGTGTCAAAATCTCTTACACAGATCTCAAACTCCTGGATTGATATGCTTTCTTGCATGAAGAATGAGTGCTTAGCTCTAAAAGAGTATTTTATCAAAGTTTGGAAACTTATATGTATTCGAAAATTTGGAGTCCGTTTACTGAAATATTAAATCCTCATACATAATTGATCAATGTATACAAAGGATGATTGAAAGGATATTTAAATCATACAGAATGTCAGTTCATCATATCTGTCTTGTTCACAAAATATAATAGCAGAGCTATCTGTCCTACAACACTAAAATTTACATTGGATTAAATTAGGAAAAACTTAATTTTCTACCCACAATTCTGTCAACCTTCAAATATTGTGACGTTTTCCATGAAAATTTCCATGAACAATTTTGTTATCAATACCCTATATATAGAAAAGGGAAACAGTGAATATCTTCATATTATCAGTTTATTACCACGGCAAGAAAGTTAAAATATTCAAGCTGAATTCTAGGTTATATAATAATACAGTGGATGTCATAGTATATTAATTTAAAGTTTAAGAATACAATAAATTTACATTTTGGCCATTAGGCAATAATGAGGAAAAAGAAACCACCTCTAGTGTTTTGGAAAAATGGCACACACAGTGTGACATAATTACTCCCATAAAACATCTTGCCTATGCTCTTCTTGGAATAGAACTCTAGAAACACACAAGTTGGAATTCCATGACCATAGTTTCCAATACATGCTGCTCAGATTCCAAAAGAAATACAAAAATCTGTCCATGTCTTTTCTGCCCACACCTTTCTCACGTCATTTGAATACACTTGCAAAAAAATTACCTAAAGGACAATACACAAATACATCAGGAATAATAGAAGTTTTGTACTGCCAACATTTTCCAAGAAAACATTAGGTTTCTGTATATCACCATATATATGGCAATCTGAACTATACAATCTTATAATTTTATCATAGGGACACTGTATAACCTCTCAGGATCCACAGAATTCTCATAAAAATTATCTCTGGAACAAGCAATATAATGGGAATATATAAATCTTCACCGTTCTTCCTTTAGGACATATACCTTACTTAGGAATCCCTCTTGGGAGAAGTAAGACACAAAATGTGGGAGTATTACTGTGGAAACTACCTTCTGAAATATTCCCACTTCTCATTAGATAGTTCTTACATTTTCGTATTATTATAAAACGTTCATTCTAGTTAAAGAAGTTCTTATTTGGGTCCATTGGAACTGTTAATCTCTGTTATCTTAGGAGATGATATATACATTGAAGTTCTGCTTTCTTATATTTCAACCTAGAAAAGGTCCATAATTTACTTAATTGCTTACATCTCAATCAAGAATATCTAAACTCAGAGGCTGGGAAGTTAGCCCAGTAGAAGAGTGATTAGTAGCTTGCATGAGTCTCTTAGTTCTATTCCTCATCAACCCATATACAAAAAGTAAGAAGTGGCACTATGGCTCAACTGATTCAGCAATAGCTATGATGTTTCGAGCACAGGGAGAGTGCCCCGTCCCAGATTTCGGGACCAAAGAACAAATACCACCACCCCCACCACCATCACAACAAAATCAATGTTATGAGCATGTCTAAAATTTCAAACTCCATCAGGAGAAATCCTGTGTATATTCTTTTAAGTACTCCTGACAATATGAAATAAGGTAAACTAGACCAGTTGAAATAATTTCTCAAAACAAAGATCTAAAGATGTGTATTTTCAGTGTGACAAGCAGGTAAATGTCAGCATTCCTGTCTGGAGAAAAACTTTCTCAGAGAATATATGATTAAATATTTCAAAATTAGACATTTTATTTTTATTTTTTTATTTTTATTTTTTTGTCGGGCATGGGGCTTGAACTCTGGGCCTGGCTGCTGTCCCTCAGCTCTTCAGCTCAAGGCTACCACTCTACCACTTGAGCTACAGTGCCACTTCCGGTTTTCTAGTGGTTTATTGGAGATAGGAGTCTCACGGTCTTTCCTGCCCAGGCTGGCTTTGAACTGCGATTCTCAGATCTCAGCCTCCTGAGTAGCTAGGATTACAGGCGTGAGCCACTGGCGCCCGGCAAAATTAGACATTTTAAATGTTGTGATTTCTTCAGTGATGGGAAAAGCAACCATGTAGAACATATTAATCTCTAAATCTTTTTGTATCTATACACACTGAATTAAATGCATTGACTTCTCTAATTCACAGGTTAGGGTAACATATAGAAAATTATAAAGCATCTTTGGGTGTATAGAGACTTCAATATTGACATTGGATTTGTGTAATACTCAATGGAAGTTGCTTTGTTGAAATATCTCATGCATATGAACCAAGTTTGGGAATGGAATGTAGTTGAAATCACATTAATAAGGAGAGGGTAAGGTGTTAAGGTCAAATTTCCCCTATTGTTATTACTGAGGAGTTGAAGCATTCAATAATGCTCTGGGTAGAACAAGAGGATGAGTTTTGAGAAAAGTTTAACAAGACCAACATGGGAGAGAAGAACTAGAATGCCATGATTTGTCTATCAATGGAAAAACCGATAACATCAGTGTTACAAAGAACTTGGACACTTAGGTACTGATAAAAAGATAGGATGCTATGGGAGTGTTTGATGTTTCAGGAAGTTAATCAGACACACCAAAGCAGAGCAGGAACACTCTCTGAAGTAGATAGAAATGATGGCCATCAGAAGATCAGGTTTTTTAAGTGTTTTGTGTGGGAGTGATAATCATTTCTTTAATTGCACAAATACAGCTCATGTAACAATCATGATCTTAGGAATTTCAGCACAACTTTTGCTTCTCTCAATTAAGTCAAACTGAAGGACAATATCCAACTTCCTATATTAATGATTTTGTGATGTCTCCTTTCAAATAAATCATCAATAAAAACTGACCATTGTGTACAAATTACTCTGTATATGGTAGGTATAGTTTTATCATATATAACAATTTTTCAATTGAAAGTTACTTTCTTCTTTAAATACTCAAATGAGAATATACTGAAAATTTGAGTAGGATGTAAGAGTTTATATATAGATTATGTCATTGGACATTAGCCAGTGATACTTCCTAAATGCTAAATTAAAAACACTGTGTTAAAAAATTGTCAGTTTTTCTTGTGTGAAGGCTGGAATTGCATTGATTCATGCAGAAAAGTTAATAGCAATTTAACTGAAATAAAAGTTTAATTTTTACATCATGTTAGTTGATATCTACAATGACTTAGTGCCAGGAAAAAATTCTTGTCAAATACATTCTGGTTTGAAAAGTTAAGATAAAAATCATGAAATAGAGTTCTGGAGGAAGATGGTAGATGATCAGTGGGGGATTAACATATTCTCACATAGAAACCAGGTTAAGGTTTCTAGTGAAAAGTCCTAGTCTAGAGAGTCATACCAAGTGTACCATCATAGCACACAGACTGTCCAGAGATGAAATATACATGTTCTCATATCCAGAGCAAATCCAGGAAAAAGACACCAGAAGGACTCTAGGAGAAGAATCACCACCAACAAGGAAATCTTCATCCTACAAACCACGGACAATAGCAGATTGAGGAGAACTCTGAAACCAAAGGAAAGATGTGTGTTGCCCCACGACTTCCTAAGTCCTTACATAGCATCGGTGGGAATGTAGTCCTTCACCCAACAATGGAGAAGATCACAATCTTTCAGACTGGCAAAGACCTGGCCAGAGCAACCAGCATATAACTCAGCCTTTGGCAGAAAACAATAGAAGCCATTCAACAAGTTAAAATAATTTCAACTACATAGCTGAAATTGTCCCAGTCAGAGAGAGCTCTGCCCATGAAGAAGTGACTTTCTTCACTTGGTATACAAAGCCAGAGGCTGACACACTGTCCTGCAGCATAGGCAGCAGACCCAGTGGCAGAAAGCATAAAAGAAATGTAATTGAAACTCAGGAAACAAAAATCCTGAGAACGGCTCCAACCTGAGCTACATGAGTGTCTCAGGAGCTAGACCCTCAGGGAAAACTACTGATTTTTGAAAGTTCTCAACCTCACCCACAAACTAGTCCCACCATAGCAACTCCAGGATAGTGAAAACAGGCATCTCCCCCATTTGTGATGAGCAAAGCAGATTTACCTTCCATTGAACTACTCTCAAAGGAGGGTCATAAAGTCTCTGAGAAGGCAGAGCTTCTTTGTGTATACTCAAACCGATTTAAGAAACTAGTCAAGCCATGAGATGTTCAAACAGAACGGGAAACCAGAGACTCCACCAAGAGACTGGTTACAAACAGTGGGTACACAGATGTTACCTCCACCCCAACTAAAAAATTCGAGTAACTCTTTTTTACCTAATTAAAAAAAATTAGTATCGTTTTTTTTTCTTTTCATCAATTTTATTTTCGGTGTGTGTTTTAAAAATTATTTTTATACTTTTCTCTTTTGGTCTTTTTTAGTTTTTTTACAACACTTATGTGCTTTTGTATGCATCCGGAGGTATATATGCAAATTCTATTATTAGGCATTATTCTTTAATGTGTTCATACTTAATTCAGATATCAATCCCTCAATTCACAAACTCTCTGATTTAACTTCTTTAATTGTACTATTATTACTTTATACTTATATAATTTTTAGCTGTTTCATTTATAAATATTGTATTTTTCATTTCATTTTTACTTTCCTCCTTTCCTTATATACTTTCGGTTTTGTGAATCTCTCACTCCTTTTCCTACTCACATTCCTCTAATCTTTCTCACCACAATTCTCCCTACACATCAATTTCTGGCCTGCAGACTCCTTCTTTGACTTTCTTAGGTCATTGATCCATAGTTGTTTTTTTTTTTTTTTTTGAACTAGATAGTATTTGTTGAACTAGATTGTATCTGTACTCATATTGACTGCATCAAAAAATCTGGGCAACTACAGGTCTATGGTTGATACTTGGCTTAAAATAGTGTTGTAGTACCGAACTGATGAAGAACGAGTCAGAGGAACACAAGAAAAATTTCGTCCAGTAAACTTAACTCCCCTCATGATAATCAGCAACAGAACTGTAAATGAGTAATCCAGACGAGAATTCCCACAACGCTCTAAAGGACTACTGGTAAACATGCTGTAGGAAAGGATTGAAAGCTTGGATAGAATGTGAGCATGATTATCCTAACCAAAGAGTATTACAGGAATTATGGAAGCATGGCGAGGCTATCTAAAAATTAATAAAAGAATTTCATAAGCATGAGTAAGTTACTCAAAGATAAATACAGGAATTGCAAGAGAAGAATGAAAATAAGCAAAGATTAATAGACGCATTCATGGAATCCACAAACAGAACGCTAGGGAAATCCGTAGAGGCCACAAAGGGAATGCTGAATGAAGCTCAACATAAGGAAAGGGATTCCAATGAAAGTATAAGAACTGAACTAAGGAATTGGAGATTGAACACAAAAGAGCCAATCACAGAAGAAAGGAGACCGTACAAGATCTTAAACAAAGCTGCAGTAAAGAATTAGAAGTGACGGAAGGAAAGAAAATTAAAAAAGAAAAAGGAAAAAAGCCTTGACAGTAGGTTGGCTAATGCAAAAGACCAAATTTCCGGGATTTAAAGAGCCTAGACATTACAAAGAACAGACCAGTATTCAAGACAAATCGAAGAGAAGTGATCGATCTATTTCATATTGAGAAGACACCAACATAAGACCTAATTTATGACTTATAGGTATAGACAAAGGATTATATACAGAAGTAAATGTCTAGGGAGTTTAGTTAAAAGGACCCTAGCAGAACTTCCCAAATTTGCTAAGAAATAGGGCCATTCTAACACAAGAAGCTTTTAGAACCACAAATAGACTAATCCAGAACAGGACATCCTGTTATAACATTTTAATCTGCAAAGAATCAAATGAGTCCCAGGAGAGGATCATTAAAGCTGTTACAGAATAATAATAAATCAATATAAAGAGAAAACTGTCAGAATAACTTCAGATTTCTAGCAACAGTTAATTAAAGCAAGAACAGACTGTAATGATATAGGCAATGTCCTACACACAAACAACTTGGAACCAGGAATACAGGATCCAGCTAAGTCTCCTTCAAAGAAAAGGTCAAATAAACTATCTTCCATAGCAAAGAAACAAACATATCTCTACAAATCCAGTCCTACAAAAGATACTTGAAATACCCAAATCTAGAAATCCAATAAGAACATGATAAAAGTAATGAAATATCTCTGAAAGAGAGAATCTAAGAATCATAGGGACCCAGTTGGGACAGGTTGTAAGACAATGGATAACGTGGCAGGAAATACCAAAAGCCTCTCAGTTCTAATTCTCAATATTAGTGGACTGTAATCTCCAAGTAAGCAACATAGATTGTCTAGTTAGAACAAAAAGCAGGATGCTTCTATCTGCAGCACTCAAGAGACACTCCCTTCCAACAAAAACAAACATATTCAGAAAGTAAAAGGCTGGAAGAAACAGGGCAGAGTTTCAATTCAAAATAGCAAATAATATAGATTTCAAATTGAAATAAGCAAGAAGTGACAAGGTCTCTACATACTAATTAATGAAGCAATCCTTCAGGGGGATACTATAATGATTAATACCAATTCACCAAAGGACAGAGCCCACAAATTCATCTGAGAAACACTACTTTCACTCAAGTCTCATATAATTCCAAAGATATTAATTTCTCATGAATTTAACACATAACAATTCTTACTGGATAGATCATCCCAGCAAAAACTCAACTGAGAAACCTCATATCTACAGAAATGCATAGATCAAATACACTTTATACACATCTACCAAATATTCACCCAGCAGTACCAAAATACACATTCTTTTCACCAACACAGGGAACATGCTCAATAATAACCCACCTTTTAGGTCACAAAGCAAACTTGTCCAAATTCAGAAACATTGAATTTATGCCCTGCATTCTCTCAAACCACAAGGAAACAAAATTAGAATTCAACACCAAATGCTTTCAAAGAAAATTCTGTAACCCATGGAAATGGAACAACACACTGTTGATCCACCAGTGGACTGTGGAAGAGATTACAAAGGAAATTCAAATATTCATGATATTTAACAAAAATGAACACAAAAACCACATGGTGCTCGGGATACAGCAAAAGCAATAGTCTGAAGCAATTTTATGGCTGTTAGTTTCTACATCAACAAATTGGAGAGATATGAAACGAACAATGTAACGAGGCACTTGAAGCATTTTCAAAAAGAGCAACAAGCTAAACCCCAATCCACTGGATGGAAAGAAATTATTAGAAATAAATTAAAATTAAATGAATTTGAATCCACTAATACCCTAGAAATAACCAAGAATTCAAAAAATTAAAACCCCAACAAAAGATCCTCAAAGAAACAACTGCCTGATAATATAAATAAGTGGGATAAAGTCTGAAAGAGAAGCATCTCTTAAGCAGAAATAAGAATGGCCAATAGACACAGGAATAAATGCTCAACTTCTCTAACTATAAAACAAACACAAATCAAGACAACATTAAGATTCCACCTCATCCTAGATAGACTTTCTATAATCAAGAAATCTAATAATAGCAGATTCTGGAGGGGATGTGGCCAAAAGGGAACCCTACTGAATTGTTATTGTGAGTAAGCTTGTACATCCAGTTTGGAAAACATTATTGAGATTCCTCAAAAGATGACACATAGAGCTCCCCTATGACCCTGCAATCCCACTTTTGGGCATTAAACAAAATGAACACAAACAAGGATATAGTAAAGCTACTAACAAAATGATGTACATGCAGCATTATTTACCATACCTAAGATGAGTAACCAATTCAGATGCCCCTAAGTAAATGAATTGATCAAGAAAATGTGATACACACACACACACACACACACACACACACACACACACACACACACACACACACACACACACTAATGTAATTCTGCCTCCATTAGAAAGCATGGCACTGCTCCATTTGTTAGAAAACGGAAAATCTTTGGAAAAAATTGTATTAAATGAAGTATGCCAGGAACAAAGACTTAGGTCTCAGGGTGTCCTTTATTGTCAATAACTAGTATATGTCTATGACAAGTAAAAAATTTCAAAAACTAAGTACATATGACCATATAGGATGAAGTTAAGAGATGAACCCCAAGAGAGGGAAACAATTGCTTTTATTTTTCTTGCAATTTTTAAAAATAGATTTATAGTAATATAGTATGTGTTTTTTATCTCTTTTGTATATTCTTCCCCTGGCGTGTAAGTCCAGTTTTCAGTGAATTTGTTGCCAGTGCCTGCATCTTCAACATATGTTGTTCTAATTTGGGGAGGGAAAGGGAAATAACAAATTGCTTCAATAAGGATACATATTGATCCATTGTAACCATGAGATGTACAATACACTATGTTGAAAAGGAGTTTACAACTTCAGGGGGAAGGAATGTGTTAAGCAACTGGGGAGGAAAGGGATGAATGGGGACAATCAAAGGTAGAGGTAACAATGCTCAATAGGAATTGTACTTCTTATCTTACTCATGTAACTATAACCTCTCTTTACAGATTTTTTATAATAAAATACATATATAAAAATAAAATTGAAAGAAGGATTTGTACTTGGCTAATCACACTTCTCGGCAACTATAACTGTACATCAGATATTTTTCGATAGTGTGCGTGTGTGTAGTGTGTTGCCTTACCACTAGCTGAAACAGGCGGTGGCAGAAGGATTGCAAGTTTAGAGACAGACTGGAATATATCAAAAGAAGGAGGAAGAAAGGAGGGAAGGAAGGAAGGAAAAAAAGAAAGCAGGAAGGAAAGAAGGAAAGAAAGAATTCAGGAAGGAGGGAAGCAATTAAGGAAGGAATTAAGGTAGGAAAAAGGAGGGAAGAAAGGAGATTCAGATCCAGATGCTGAAAGGTAAAACAACAACAACAAATATTAAGAAAACAGGCATAGTGGTGATTGCCTATAATCCCAGCATTTGGGAATTAGGCAGGCGAATATTGGGTTTATGTGAATCTGGGCTACTTTAAAAGTTCAAGATGAACTTGGCATGTGAAATGAAGAACTTGTTACCCCAAAATTATACCTGAATACCCCTGACTGTTACCTATAATCCACGTTTCTTGGGGGGAGAAGGGGGGAAGGAGAAGGATTGGGATTGGGGGGTAGCGGGGAGGCTGGGAAGGGATGTGAAGGGTAAACAAAAGGAGGAGGGTGCAATGCTTGGTAAGAAATGTACGCATTATCCTGCCCATGTAATTGTAACCCCTCTGTACAGTATGTTCACAAATAAAATAAAATAAAATAAATAAAAAAATTGCAAAAGAGTTGAAGGGAGGAATTGGGGAGGGGTAGGGAAAAACAAATGAAGGGGGAAAAGATCCATATGAAATGAACTTTTAACCTTTCTCATGTAATTATAACCCTTCTGTGTAGTCTCTTTTCAATAAAAATATATATTTAAAATAAAGAAATAAAAACGAAAACAGAAAAAATACAATATGGAGATTACACCTTACAAAGTTATACTCAAGAATCAAGTATAATGAAGAAATGTACTACCAACAGATGCTGGAGGAGATGAGGCAAAAAGGGACTACTATTGAATTGTTGGTGACAGTGTAAACTTGTTCAACCACTTTGCAAAGAATAGAGGTTCTTCAAAAACTACACATAGAGCTCCTCTATTGCCCAGCAATCCCTCTTTTAGCCATTTATGCAAATGATCACAAATAAAGCTATACTAAAGCTACCAGGACAAATGTGTTTATTGCAGCATTATTCACCATAGCTAAGATATGGAACCAACCCAGATGTCCCTCAGTAGATAAATTGATCAAGGAATGTATATCTATATATATATACATATATATGTATATATATATGTAGATAAATTGATCAAGGAATATATATGTATATATATATACATATATATATATGAATTCTGTCTCTATCAAAAAGAATGTCATGGTATCATTTGTTAGGAAATGGAAAGACTTAGAAAAATTATATTAAGTGAAATAAATCAGACCCAAAGAAATATAGTTCCCATGGTTTCCCTTATCTAAAGTACCTATTGTATGTTTAGGATAAGTAAAAGTTCTAAAGCTATGTACATTTCACCATATAAGCTGATGCTAACTGAAATGAACCCCATTAAGATATAGAAGTTTTTAACTTTCTTACTGTTTTTTTAAATGTACTCATAATTTACTATGTAATTTTACTGTTGTTCTTACTTTGTATGTTCTTCCCCCTTGGAATAACTCCAGTTGTCACTGTATTTGCATTTAGTGTCTTACATTTGAATATACATTTTTTTTTTAATTTGGGAAAGGAATTAGAAATATCAAAATGCTGGGTGACCCATTTTAACAATGAGATGGACTGTGTTGAAAACGAACCTTACAAACATTGGGTGAAAGAGAGAACAGTTGGGTAGGTAGGGAGGAAAGAGATTTTAAGGGGAAATAAAGGAAGGTTAACAATGCTCAAGAGAAATGGATTCATCATCTAGCTCATGTAACTGTATCCCCTCTGTACAGTATCTAAACGACCCCCACACACACACTCACAAGAAAAGTAAACAACACACACACACACATTCACTCACAAGAAAAGTAAATGACACACACACACACACTCACTCACAAGAAAAGTGTGGAAATTCAATTCACAATGTTCTATTACTGAGTGCTACGCATATCTCTTCCACAGAATTATAATCTAATAATGCATAATGAGAAAGTGAGATGTTGTCTCCTGGGTTCTGGCTTACAGTAGCCATTTCTGTTTTCATATATGGAAAGAGGGCTGACTTTCCTCCGCTGGTTAAAAAGAAGTGAGGATGATTGGTTACATCACAGTAACCGTGGCCCCACCCACAGAAAACTCTAAACCAAAGTATTGATTGCTGTAGAAAACTACGAGTGGGATAACTTCCATCGTTGAGAGGAAAGGATACTGAACGTTTTTGGTGAATTCAGTTAACTTTATGAAACAGGTTGTCCTTGTCCTCATTTCCTTCTTCCACATCTTACATATACATACTTTCTATTCGGCTCATGAACATTTCTCTCTTAATGGCTTGTTTTCTTTCTACAAATGACACCCCAAGATATATTTACTAAAATGTTCTCCAAGTGGGCACTATTGTTCAATGGATAAAAGTATCAAAATACTTTACTTCTCCCCACTTCAGAAAATAGCAATTTTCATTCTGGCTATCTTGAAATTTATTTCTATTCCTGTTAGTTTTATGTGGATCCAATGTTTAAATGTCTTCTGGCTCTGCTTCATGGCCAACTAAACACTGTTCTGCTAAAATTTACTACTTATTGAACAACAGCCTCATTCTCAAACTTTGACTCTCCTTATTCACAATGATTCCTTTGCTTTGTAATATATATATATATAAATATATATATATATATATATATATATATATATATATATATATATATATATATATATATATATATAATCTCTAAGAAGCATTTACCTGAGTGGTTCTTCCTACTGATCTTATAACCCCAGTAGGAATGAAGATAGATGTAAAAGAATGGCAAATCCTCTTTCAGATGAGTGTATAATTTAATAGGTGTTTGATATTTTTAAAGGGTTAATGGAATTGGTTAATTTGAACATGCATAATTTAGAAAACATTTTCCAAATTTGCTCAAAAGTTGTCCTTTTACTCGTTGTTCCTTTACTGGTTGTCTATGATGAAGAAAAAAAGCCTGAAAATTATGAAATTTGTTGAGTACAAAAGGTTTAATTTGTCGCTTGCTATATGTGACCCTAATCTGTGAAATACAGAAATATTTCAGTTCACATGTGTCTAGCTACATAAATATTTAGAAGTGAATATATTCTATTGTTAGCTTTTCCTTTCACTAAATAAATCACATTGAAGATATATAATTTTGAAATATGTAATCACAATTTTTCTTGAAAAATTTTGCTCCCTATAGGACTTACTAACATTTACTTGCCTGTCACAATGGAAGAAGTTACACATGTTTTAAGAATTCATTTTCTTGGTCGAGTTCACCTGATTTTCTTCATTTATTGATTCACAGAATTTATACTCACAGGATCAGACAGTACAGGTTAGATAGCATTAGTCCCGATGGCCTCTGAAATTTTAAACATGTGAGAGTACATCAGAAGCTAATTTCCACAGCAATACTGTGTCATAGTTTAATCTTTATTCTCCTAATAGGGATTCCTAAGATATTCTATAGGTCTAAAAGTGAATAACAGCAAAGATGGGTATTTTCAGCAATATGCTGTTTTTTCTCCAATACAGGTTTTTTTCATTTCAGACGAATCTGCTGATCATGAGATTTTATTGCAATGTGCATATGATCAAAAGCTTAAAGTTAGGTCCTGCTTGTCCTTATATCATCTGATGTAATGTAGAAAGATAATGTTTCAGTATCTTTTCAGGTAAATGTTGGAAAAGTATGTCAATTATGTGAGAGAGTGTGTGGGAAGAAATGTCATGGATCAGACTTTTGCATATCCTCTGAAATCTCACTAGATTTCAATGGAAATTATGAGAGTGGAAGTTCAACTTGTGTATTTCTAGAGAAGGGTATATGTGAGATATTTTGTGTTGGACAATTATTTTAAACTGTGTTTGCCAGATTTCATTAACTTTGCAGATTGTTTTTATTCACCATTACCTAATGGCAAAAATGTAAATTACAGATATTATTAAAGATTAAATTTTAATATGTTAAGATATTCACTCTATTATCATATGACCTGAATTTAGCTTGGATTTCAGGCGATGGTTAAAAACTGATAACTTTGGGAGATTCATTGTATCTCTTTCTATATCTAGGGTAATGATTACAAAATTGCTCTTAGTTTGCTTTTAAAAAACTACACAGTATTTGAAGGTTGAGAGAACTGTGAGTAGGATTTTTTTCTTAAATTAGCATTGCTACAGTAAGTTCTAGAGCCGTAGGAGAGAGTTTCTGCTGTTTTCTTTTGTAAAGAAAACACCTGTGATGTCACAACATTTTCGATGGTTTTAATATCCTTTTTATCAAATTTTGCATATATTCATAAAATACATATATAAGTAAACATTATTTGCATAAACAGAGGCCAAAATTTTGGATGTATTTATGTTTCGAATGTATGATAAAAAAAAAAATTCATGGAGCTTCGCACTGGTTCTCCATGTATGAAATCATATCAGTAAAGGAGTTTCAGTCCAAGTATCATTTTTTGAAACAAGCCTGCACACAAGTTTCATAGAAAGTCCTATATAAGCAATGAAATGAGAAAAAAAAAGTTTCTCTTGCTAAATAATCAACCTATCAAGCCAGCTACCAACCACCCAGTCATCCCAACAAGCAGCCAAATAACCCACCGTCTGACCAGTCGACAAACCCATATTTTCTGAGTGAGGTCAGATTTTTGCCAGAGTTCAGCACAAGCATAATTTTTCCTGAGATGCTATCCAAAACCCTACATCTCTGTGAATGCCATCTCTATTTCTTAAACTCCTTACTCCCTGCACCCCTCTTACCCAGCAATTTCTGATAGTGCTGCAGGGCTTCCTGTTGTCCCTGGCCGCCTATGGCTGAACTGGCTGTAGCGTGGTGATATGCCTTTCCCCAATGGTAATTAAATGGTTGCCCATGCTCTCCTTGGGGTCAATGGAGGTAAAGAAAGAGGAAGAGGAAGACAAGGAGGAGGAGGGCAGCTTCTCCTGGTCCCTCTCCCACACACCTACTGGGGGCACCATGGATAATTCAAATGAGGCTCTGAGCACACTGTGGAGAAGATAACCATCAAACGCTGACCACAAGCAACCTATTTTCTCTTTCCTCTCCTTGGCATTTACGTAAATACATTATGGCCAACCATCAGTCCCAAAAAGTGTCTGAGGCTGTATCAAGACCTGGCTGGCCTTGAAATGGCAGTACAGAATAGTTGAAGATGTGATCCATTGCCTTTAAATTACCTAACACAATTTACAGGGCCAGGATATCAGTTATTTGCCAGCCACTAGCGCCCCCCCCCATCCCCAAAGTCAAAATCCAGCTCGCTGGTCATCCCACATGGCTAGCAAGACCCAGGAGAGAAACCAAGTCAGTTCAGACACCCCAGCTCCAAGGGATGTGTAAAGTAAAGAGATCCCTCCACAGTGAACATGATCACAACCCCTCCCCCATCCTTTATTTACCTTCTTCCTTTCTTCCAGATTACCCTTCTTTTCGACTTCTTCCTCCTTTCCTTTTGTTCTTTTTCCTTCCTCTCTCTCATTTTTTAATCCCTCCTTCCTTTCCACTTACCTGTCTCCATTACTACCTTCCTTCTTTGTTTATTTTCCTTGTTCCTAACTTCCTTGTCCCTTATTTCTTTCTTCCCTTCTTCCTTCCTGTCTTCTGTCGTTTCCCCACCTCTTGTCTTCATTGCTGCCTACATTCCCACGGCATTCTTCCCTCCTTCCCATCTACCTTCTTTTCTCTCTGCCGTCCTTTCTTTATCTCTGCCTTCCATCTTTCCTTCCATACTCCCTCCCTTCCTTCCTTCTGCTCTCTCTCTGCTTATTATTTCTTCCTTTGACCCTTTTTATACCCTTAATCCTTGCCCTTCCTTCTCTCCTTCCCTAGATCTTTGCCAAGTCCACCTTCTTAGCCTGGTCCATACTTCCATTCATCTACCATTTTTCTATCCTCCTTCCTTTCCCTCTTCCATCTATCCTTCCTGGCTTCTCTTTTCCCTTATGGCCTCCTTTTTCCCCACCTTCATTGCCCCTCGCTCCCCTCCCTTTGTCACCTTCATCCCTCCTTCCCTACCCACCGTCAGCTTCCACTCAGCTTCACTAAGGGAGGAACATGGGTGTTCCAAGCAAGAAACATATCCTTAGGAAAACAGTTCCAACAAACAAACAAACAATCATGTTGAGGCCTATCCCTCCAGAGATCAGCTGGACAAAGAAGAGGAGGGGAAGGAGGGGAAGAGGAGTCAGAATAAGAAGCAAAAAATGTAGGAGATTCTTTCACTTCACAAAAGGCCTGTCTCAGGAAACCATGATCTTTCTTGATATTGAACAAAACAGGTAAACAACAACAACAAAACAATGATTTAACAAGTTCTGTGGTGTAATATTGGGAGCTGTTTGATCTTTCCACAGCAGGGCATGTTGGTCTCTGGACATGAGGAAGGTGAGGTGATTGTGGAAGAGGTCTGGGGTCAATATCAATCCCGCAACCCTAACCTGAAGGAACAATCAGCTGTCATGGTAGAGAACACCTTATGCACAGCGAGCCTTGGTTCGAGAAACTTCTCTTAGCCCTGTGTGTGTGCACATCTGTGCAACTCTATTCCTGTGTGCTTCATAGTTTGACCTTGCCACTAATTCTTTTTTTTTGCATAGCTGTGTCTGTACCCTGTCCTCTACTTATCTCCCAACACTCTGTAAGGCCAGATAATGCTCTCTCCTGCCTTTCTGTTGAAAGCATACAAGTGTAGACGCCCCCTCTCCCACACACATTACGCACTCCTTGCCTCCCAGCCCAGTCCCTCCACTTTCACAAAAGGAAAATATTTACATATAACAGGAGGCAAACAAACCAAATGTGAGAAATATGGAACCAGAAGGATTGTCTAATCTTGTAGCAAAAAGGAGATTCCTGATTCAAAAACTAAAACTCAAACTAAAAACCCTTCTCCAGCCATGGAACAAACACAGAAAAACAGTTGAGTCTCCAGTAGTTGAGCACCATCGTTAAGCACAGAGAAGCTCAGGAACATTGTCGAGTCTCCAAATTCAAGACCCGGACCCATATTCATGGTTTAGGTCACTTGTTCAAGTCCCAGAACTGAGTTAGCTCCAGGCTTCTAGCTCAAGCCACAGGCTGTGAGTTGAATTTCCAGGCCCCATATTCAGGGCCCAGGCCATGAATTCGAGGTGTAGAAATGAGTTCAAATTCCTGGGCCAACATTCAAGGCATAGACAGTTAGGTCAATGAATCAGCTTGGAGTTCAAGACCCAGGCTGTGAATTAAAGGCCCAGGAACCAATTTTAAAGCCCAAGCTGTGAGTTCAAGTCCCAGGCAATGAGTTCAAGGAAAGGATCTCTGTTCAGATACCATGCCCTGTTTCAATCCCACATCACAAGTCATGACATGAATTCAAGGCCCAGGCTGTGAGTTTAAGGCTCACACCTGACTTCAATGCCTAACTATGTGTTAAATACCTAGGATCAGAGTTCAGGTGCTAAGCACTAGTTCTAGGAACAGGCCATGAATTCTATTCCCAGGCCAAAATCTCAAGTGCAGGCCCTGGGTTCAAAGCCCACATTGTGAATTCAAGGCTCAGGCCCAGAGTTTCTGGCCCCCGATAGGAGTTCAAATTCCAGCTCAAGAGTTCAAGTCCAAGCCTTTGACTTAAAGGACCAGGCTATTAGTTCCAATCTCAACCAAATTTCAACTTCCAGGCCATAAGTTTAACTTCTGATTTTCATGCTTGGATGAGTCAGGGAGGGTAAGGTGAAAGGAAAGAATGAAATGAATGTGGATGGATGGTAGGAGATGGAGGTTAAATGAGCGTAGGAAGAAAGAAGGAAGTATAGAAAAGGAGAAGACAAAACTGGAAGAAAGGAAGGAGATAAGGAAGGAATTAAGGAAGGAAGAAAGTAAGGAAGGAAGGAAGGAAGGAAGGAAGGAACGAACGAACGAACGAACGAACGAACGAACGAACGAAGTGAAAGAGGAAGGGAGGAATATAGGGTAGGAGCAAGAAAGTTAGAGAGGGAGGGAGGGAAGGAAACGAGGGGGGGAGGAAGAGAAGAAGCAAAAAGGGAATAATGGGAAGAAGTAAGGAAAGAAGGAAAAGTTGGAGGAAAGGGAAGAGGAAGATGAATAGCAAAAGGAAAAAGAGCAAGAGGATGAGGAGTGGGCAAAGAGAGGGACGGTGAGGACGACAAAGAACAGAGGCAGAAGGCTATTTTCCAGGATTTAATGTAAGTATTAGTGTTTGATCAATCCAAAGAATTTTATTCATGTTCAAAGTTTGCTTCAAAAATTGGAGGGCAGGGATGGTAGGGAAAAAAACAAAGGAAGAGGCAACAATGCTTGATAAGAAATGTATTTATTACCTTGCTCATGTAATTGTAACTGCTCTGTAAGTATTTTCACAAAAAATCTTATTGAGAAATTGTAAACAATTTTTGATATTATTCAATAGGTAATGTTACTGTATAAATATGCACATCATCAGAAACAATTTGTTTTCAAGACCACCATGTCTGCTGATTATATCTTCTGAATTCACATATCTAAACTATACTCTAATACACTGTTCCATCTTTCTTTCACATGATAGATCTTTAGAAAAAATTCTTGATGTACCAGTCCAATTAGATACAGGGCTTAATCCAGTGTATTATTTATTCATGTGCAATACTGTCTGAAAACAAATTCTATTTTCAGAAAGAAAGACAGGCATAATACCAGTTTATGAAAACAATGAATGATTCTATATAGAACAGAAGTCATAATTAGTGATTGATCTTATGTGTAAAATTGTTAAATCTGGTATGACCTTAGGTAGCTTGTCCTTATTGGACTTCCATTCTTCCAAAGTAGATAATAGTGTTCTTAGCATTTATCATATTTGTACACAAGGAGATTGCTATTTTTGTTTGACTCAAGAAAAAAACGAACAAAAGTTTTTTTCTAAAATTCTCATCAAGAAACGTTTTTGAAATTGGCGGAAGGAAAATGATATAAGATATTTGTTTTTCTTGTCGTTTCTGAGTTTTCCATTACTCCCTTTCTTCTTCACAGTTCATCCATTTTGTTTAGTCAACTGGTTTTGAATAAATGTCAGAGTTCCCATCATCTGAAGAGGACAGGAAAAAATGATATCAAAGCTTATGAAAATAAGGTGAAATGTATGATTTTTCAATTTTCAACCAAATTATATGACAGTTGTAATTCAGCGTTTAATAATTTTATCTCACTAAGCCTTAACAGTATCTACTGAATGTATTTCTCAAGATAATTTTTATCTCTTCTTAGTGTGAATCAAATAGCAATTATTAAAATTCAGTTTTTGTCCCTTGTGTTCAAATTTAATTTGATTGTCTGTTCCATCCCATCAGCAAATAACTGATCATTTATTTTCTATAATTAGCATATATATATGATAAATTTATTAGAGTAGTAGAAAAACTCCAAAGCTCTATACTTTGGTAAAGAGAGAGAAGAGAGAGAGAGAGAGAGAGAGAGAGAGAGAGAGAGAGAGAGAGAGAGAGAGAGAGAGAGAGAGAGAGAGAGAGAGAGAGAGAGAGAAAATATATTATTATATAAAATGAAGCACCAGGAAATGAATATAAAGATAGCTTCAGAACCGTTTATCCTTATAGTTCTGAATTTTAATATTGCTTACAATTATTTTTATTTCTACTTTATTTCTTCCTCCTATGTATATTCCGGTTGTCACTGTATTTGATATTTTGGTTCCATGTTGTATATTGATTTTTATAATGGGGGAGGCAATTGAATAAAAAAATCCTGATAGAAGAACACAGGATGAGTAGGGAGTTCTGGGAATATGGCAGGGGAGAAGCTGGAATCTAAAGAAGCTCTCTAATAGAAAGCAGTTTGGTGTTCCAGAGAATACACCAAGTGTGCCATTACAGTACAGAGAGTTTGGCCAGACAGGGAAAATCCAGGCAAGAAGATAGATCTGAGCACTTCCCTGTAGCCACAGCTGCTGGGACAGTGGCTGAAATGGCTGCCATACCTACAACAGAGTGTCCGGGACAAAGGTGCCAGACGCAGCAGATGAGCAGATTCTACTCAACACAAGCAAGAACTGACAAGGCGCAGATATCTTCATTCTGCAGATCCCAGACCAGAGATTTTCCAGGAACCAAGAGTACAGCATGAGTAGAATCCTGATGTCCTCACCTCTTCTCAGGTAGCAAAGGAGGGAAGGTCACTCCTCCCACCCCACTAACTAGAGATCTCCATCTTTGATACTGACTAAGGCCTGTTGAGCAGCTAGCTCCATCTCAGGCCTTGGAAGAAAACAAAACAGTCATTTAGCAGGTCACAGGAACAAGACTTGACCTGTCAGGCTCAGATCCACCCAGGAGAATGTCACCCAGCCAAGGCAGACGATGCTCTCCCAAGGGAGGAGTGACTTTCTCACTGGGTAAACAGATTCAGAGGCTGTCCCTCCCTACAGCAGCCTAGACAATCAATTGAAATTCTGTAAGCATAAAACCTCAGAATGGCTCCAGGCTGGGATCTGTGAGTATCTCAGAAGCTAGCCCCTCGGGGAAAAGCAAGTGTTTGCTGAAAGGTCTCAACAATACCCAGAACCCAGTCTAATCACAACATCACTGAACTAGAGAAAAAAGCCATCTCCCTCTTTTGTGATACTCAAAGCAGATCTCCCTCTCAATGAAGTAGCCTCGATGGAGGATCTCGAAATCCTGGGTAAAACAGAGCATTTTTCAGCTGCTGAAACTTACTTAAGAACCAGTCAAGCCACAGGAAAACCAAACACCACTAGCAGAACAGAGACTCCACAAAGAGAATGGTGACAGACACACGGGAGATACAGGATTTTCCAATCCACACATCCCAAAATAGAAAAAAGAACTCTTTTCTTGTACCTTTTTTAAAATTTTGAAATAAAAATGTTTTCTATTAATGTTCTTTCTCCCCTTTATAATTTTTATTTTAGGTATATATGTATGTGTGGGCTTTTTAGAAAATCTCTACTAACATTTTGTTCCTTTTTTATTTCTTTATTTTTTTAATTGTGAAAATATTGTACAGAGGGGTTACAATTATATGAGCAAGATAATGAGTACATTTCTTACCAAGCATTGTAGCCTCCTCCTTTGTTTCCCTTTCCCATTCCATCTACCTCCCGACCCCCACCAAAATCTCCTCCCCCCTCACCAAAGTTATAAAGTTCGTTTTCCACATAACAACTTGTACATCTCATTGTTGCCATGGGTCCAACTCTATCCCTATTTAAACTATTTGTTTTTTCCCTCCCCTCCACAAATTACACCAACATCAAATACAGTGAAAGCAGGGGTTATACTGTGGGGGAGGGACATACAAAGCAACAAAGAAATAATCTTATACAAGTGTTAGAAAAACTAACATGGAAGAAAAAAAAACATTTGAATACATCCTACTGTACATTTCCCTAACATCACCTTATCTGACCATTTCTGCTTGACTCAGACATGTACTAGATAGTGCAAATAAGGGAAACCATGGGACCTATGTTACTAGGGGCCTGGCTTACTTTGCTTAATATAATTTTTTCCAAGTCTTTCCATTTCCTAATAAATGGGGCAATTTCATTCTTTCTGATGGAGGCATACAATTCCATTGTGTATATATACCACATTTTCTTGATCCATTCATCTACTGAGGGGCATCTGGGTGGGTTCCATATCTTACCTATAGTAAATAATGCTGCAATAAACATAGTCATGCTGGTAGCTTTAGTGTGGTCTTGTTTGTAAACATTTGGGTAAATGCCCAAAAGTGGGATTGCTGGGTCATAGGGGAGCTCTATGTAGAGTGTTTTGAGGAACCTCCATACTACGTTCCAAAGTGGTTGAACATGTTTACACTCCCACCAACAATGCAGTAAGGGTCCCTTCTGTCCACATTCCCTCCAGCATCTGTTGTTATTAGAACTCATGATTTTAGCCATTCCAACTGGGGTGAAGTGGTATCTAAAGTTGTTTTGATTTGCATTTCTTTTATGGCTTGGGAGGTTGAGCTTTTCTTCATGAGTCTATTGGCCATCCTTTTTTCTTCTTCAGAGAAGTTTCTCTTTAAGTCTTTAGCCTACTTATTTATTGGGCAGTTGTTTCTTTGAGGATTTGTTTTTTGGGGATTTAATTTTTGAGTTCAAAGTATATTTTAGATATGAGACCCTTGTCTGTTGTATGGCTAGTGAAGATCTTCTCTCAATTTGTTGGCTTTCTAATGATCTTGCTAGCTAGGTCCTTTGCCATGCAGAAGATCTGTAATTTCATGCAGTTCCATTTGTCCAACCTTTCTTTGACTTGTTGTGTTTCTGGGTCTCTATTAAAAAAAGTCGGCATGTGCCAAGGAGACCTAGGTTTTCAACCGCTAATGTTTTCAGAGTGTCTGCTTTGACGCTGAGATCGTTGATCCACTTGGAGTTGATTCTAGTGGAGGGTGATGTTTAAGGATCTAGCTTTATTTTTCTACAATTTTGCCAGCACCATTTACTGAAGAGGTTTTCTTTCTTCCATTCTATTTTTTTTAGCTCCCTTATCGAAGATTAGATAGGTATAGATCTGAAGGTTTATTTCTGTGTTGTCAATTCTTTTCCATTGGTCCTGAGGTCTGCTCTTGGGCCAGTATCAAGGTGTTTTGATTACCGTGGCATTATAATAGACTTTGAAATTTGGTATTGGTATTCCTCCAGCACTGTTCTTTCTGTTGAGGATTGTTTTTTGCTATTTGGGGTCTTTTATTGTTCCATATGCATTTTTGGATTGCCTCTTCTATTTCCTTGAAGAATGAGTTTGGAATATTGATAGTTACCGCATTGAATTTGTCGATAGCCTTGGGAAGTATTCCCATTTTCACGATGTTGATCTTTCCAATCCAGGATCATGGGAGTTTTTGCCACTTTCTAAGTTCTGTTTTGATTTCGTTTTTCAAGTTTTTAAAGTTTCTTCATAGAGGTCCTTCACTTCTTTTGTTATTTCCAATGTATTGTATTTTTTTGTGGTGCTGTTAAGAATGGAGTTCCTTTCCTAATTTCAGTCACAAAAACTTTTCTCATTGTTGGTATACAGAAAAGTCCTTGATTTTTGAGGGTTAATGTTATACCCTGCTACTTTACCAAAGTAAAGTAGGTTGAGTAATTTGGGAGTAGAGTCTATGGGATTTTTTAAATACATGATCATGTCATCTGCAAAGAGGGAGAGTTTTACTTATTCTTTCCCTATTTGGATCCCCTTTATGTTTGCATCTTGTCTTATTGCTGTAGCTAGGCATTCCAATATTTGAAGAGAAGTGGAGAGAGTGGACATCCCTGTGTCTTTCCTGAGTTAAGAGGAAATGACTTTAGTTTTTAACCATTAATTATAACGCCGGCTGTAGGTTTGTTATATACAGCCGTTATTGTATTGTGGCATGTTTCCTGGATTCTTAATTTTTCCCGAACTTACATCATAAGGGATGTTGGATCATGTCAAATGCTTTCTTCTGCATCTATTGAGATAACCATTTGGTTCTTAGCCTTGCTCCTGTTGAAATGATGAATGATATAAATTATTTTCTATATATTGAACCAGCTTTTCATCCCTGAAATGAAACCTGTTTGTTCATTGTGTATGACTTTTTTGGGATGTATTATTGAAATTCATAGGCCAAATTTTTGTTGAAAAGAAATGGGTCTATAGTTCTCTTTCTTTGATGAGTCCCTACCTGGTTTGGGGATGAGGATCATGATGGCTTCATAGAATGAGTTTGATAGTGAATTTTCTCTTTCAATTTCATTGAAGAGTTGGAGGGTATTGGAGTGAGCTATGCTTTGAAGGCCTTCCAGAAGTCCACTGTAAAACCATCTCGTCCTCGGATTTTCTTAGATAGAAGGTCTCTTATTGCTGTTTCTATTTCAGTGCTTGATATAGGCTAGTTAAGATGGTTTAACTCACTTTGTTTAGTTTTGACATGTTGATATGTGCTAGGAAAGGGTCTATTTCTGACAAGTTCTCAAACTTATTAACATAATGTTTTGAGAAATATTCCCTCATAATATTCTGAATCTGGATTGCTTTCTATGGTGATGTTTCCTGTCTCCTCTCTGAGTTTATGTATTTGGGTGTGTTTTCTTTTTCTGAGATTTGCTAAAGGTCTGTCAATTTTGTTAATGTTTTTGAAGAACCAACTCTTTGTTTTGCTCATTTTTTCTATAGTTTTTTTGGATGCTAATTCATTTAATTTTTATTTAATTTTAATTATTTATTTCTGTCTACTGGATTGGGGTTTATCTTGCTGCTCTTTTTCAAGGAGGCTCAGATGTCTCATTAAATAGTGGCTTACAGATCTCTCCAATATGTTGATATAGGAATTCGTAGCTATTAACTTGCCAATGAGTACTGCCTTTGCTGTGTCCTAGAGGAGCTGGAAATTTGTGAGTTCATTTTTGTTGAATATCATGAACATTTGAATTTTCTTTCTATTTTTCTCCATGACCCACTCATGATTGAGAAGTGTGTTGTTCAGCCTGCATACAGGGTTTTCTTTGGTGGCCTTTGCTGTTGAGTTCTAATTGTATTCGCTTGAGGTCTGAGAGAATGCAAGGTATAAAAATATCAATGTTTCTGAATTTGGATGAGTTTGCTTTGTTGACTACAATGTGGTCTATTTTGGAAAATGTTCAATGTGCTGCTGAGAAAAACGTGTATTCTGATGCTGCTGGGTGAAATATTCGGTAGATATCTGTTAAACCTTCTTGATTTTCACAGTTGTTTAAATCTGCAGTTTCTCTCTTGAGTTTTTGCTGAGTTGATCTATCTAGTGGGGAAAGTGGTGTGTTAACGTCCCCAACAATTAATGTCTTTGGATCTATATGTGATTTGAGGGAAAGCAGTATTTCTTGGATAAATTTGTGTGCTCCATTGTTTGGTGAATAGATATTTAGAATTGTAATAATCTCCTGAAGGAGAGATCCCTTAATTAGTATTTAGAGACCTTCTTTATCTCTTTTCACTAATTTTAATTTGAAGTACATTTTATCTGATATTGGTATTGTCACTCCCACCTGTATATGAGGACCATTTGTTTGGTAGATTTTGTTCCAGCCTTTCACATTGAAAATATGTTTGTTTTTACGGGCAAGATGTAACTCCTGAAGGCAACATATAGAAGGATCTTGGTTTTTATTCGAACTAGATAGTTTAGGTCGCTTAATTTGAGAGTTAAGTCTGTTAATGTTGAGAGTTAAGACTGAGAGGTATTTGGGGATTCCTGCCATTTTATCTACCTTCTTGGGGGCTTCGGCAACAGGGTTCTTCCAATGGTTCTTGGAATCTCAGTTTGGGTGTGGTGTGGTTTCTTGGCCTTTATTGTGGTCTTGTTGGTTTTCTATGTGTATGACATCTTTAAGAATTTTTTGTAGGGCTGGTTTAGTGGAGATATATTGTTTCAATTTTTCTTAGCTATGGAATGTTTTTATTTGATATGAAGGAGAGTTTAGCTGGGTACAGTATTCTTGGTTGATGTTTGTTTTTAGAGCATGGCATACATCATTCCAGGCTTTTCTTGCTTTGATTGTCTCTGCTGAGAAATCTGAGGTGATTCTAATTGGTTTCCCTTTAGAGGTGATTAATCTTTTCTCCTTGACAGCTTTAAGGATCTTTTCCTAGGTCTGAGTTGATCCTGTGTGGATTATAATGTGACTGTGGGAAGTCCTATTCTGGTGTAGTCTATTTGGATTTCTAAAAGCTTCTTGTATCTGAATAGGATTATGGTTTTGCATGTTTGGGAAGTTCTCTGCTAAGATCCTATTAAACAAATTTCCTAGACCATTAAGGTCTGTCTCTTGGTGCTTCTCAACACCCACTATCTTCAGATTAGGCCTTCTGATGGTGTCTTCCAAATGTTGAATAGATCTAACATATTTCTTGGATTTTTCTTGGATGGTTGTATGTCCTTTCTCTATAATATCTAGCATGACTTCAATCCCCGAAATTCGATGTTCTTCATGGTCTAACCTCCTATCAAGACTTTCTACTTTTTTTTTTTTTAATTTCTTTTCCTTCTAGTTGGTCGGCTTTGATGGCTTCAAATTCTTTGTTGGAGCTTTGTTTTAGATCTTGTATGAACTTCTTTACTTCCTTAATTTTGTGTTCAGTGTTTATTCTCAAATCACTTAGTTGGTTATGGTTTCCTTGGACTCCCATTCCTTCTGTTGTGTTCCATTCAGCATGCCCTTTGTGGTCTCCCTGTCTTCTTTCAGCTTTTTGTTTATGGATTCCATGAATGACTTAAATGATGTTTCTCTATTCTCATCCCGCTCTCTCAATTCTTGTATTACTCTTTGATTAGCTTCCTCACGTGCATGCAATTCCTGTAGTTCTCTTTGAGTGTTCTACGCCTTCTCACTCCACTCCTCATTTTCTCTTTGACTGATCTCAGCTTTCTCAAGTCATTCCTTTATTTCTGTTTGAATATTCTCAACCTGCTCATACATTTCCTCTATCAATCTTTGTGTAGCTTCTTCGTGCTCATGATATTCCTGCATTGACCTTTGGTTTGCCTCCTCTCTCCCTATCACACTCATACACAGTCCTTTCGTGTTTTCAACCTTTTCATTTACCATGTTTACCAGTAGTGTTTGTAGAACTTTTTGGGAACTCTCCTCTGGATTATTCATTATCTGTTCTGTCCCCTGATTATCATGACTGGGAGTTGAGATACACGGACTTGCCATTTTTTTCCCTGCTTGCCCTGCCCTTTTAGAATGAAAGCAACACCAGTTTAGGCAAACATCAACTAAAGTCTTTAGTTGCACAGTATAAGTATGCAGGTACAAGCTAGTTCAACAGATATATCTATTCAACATCAAACAACTATGTATTAATGGGCTACGAATGGCAAAGAAGAATTTGGCAAACCAGAAATTATTAGGTTTAGGGGGAGAAATATGGGTAAAAATAGGAATAGAGGAATGTGGAAAGGAAGAGGGAGAGTTAACTTAAATTAGTCCTAATCTCAAAGTGGGAAATAGGTTGGATAGAATGATAGTAGAGAGAGAGAGAGAAAAGAAGAAAGAGAAAGAAAAAAGACAAGAAAAAATAGCAAAACAAAAATTAAAAGTTAAAAAGTGCAACATTTAAAAATTATGCAAAATAGAAAACGAAATATTCAGAGAAGAACGTAGGTAGAATAACAGAAGAGGAAGGATGGAAAGGAAACGTGAAAAACTTAAAATTAAAAATGCTTAAAATATTATATAGGTATAAAGAAGTGGTACTGCTATTAAGGAATGTAAGTCTAAGCAGTTTTAAATTGAGTAATAATTTTCTGGATTAAGTGTGTACACAATGTGGGCTAAGATCTAATAATCAACTACGAGTATATCTGAGGATGAGCAGAAGAGCAACTACGTCACACAAAGAAGAATGAAAGAGAAGAAAAAGTGAAAAGAATTAGAAGGAAAGAGAAAATAGGATCAAAAGGTCAGTAAAGCTAAATAAAAAAAATTAAAAAAAGAAAAAAGTACACACACATATACCCCTAAAATGAAATTATAAAAGGAAGAAAAAAAAGTTAATAGAAAACAAATTTTTAAGTTAAAAATTTAAAAGAAGTTTTAGAAAACATATTATAAAACGTACAATAAATGAGTTCTTTGATTTTTTGTGGGCGTATGGGAAGATCCTGTATCTCCCTTGTGTCCATAAACAGTCTCTTGTTGGAGTCTCTGGTCTCCTTGTGGTATTTGATTTTCCTCTGGCTTGACTGGTTCTTAAGTAAGTTTGTTTGAGCAGGCAGGAAAATGCTCTGCTTTAACCAGGATTTTGTGATTCTTCTCCCAAGCTAGTTCAATGGGAGGGAGATCTGCTTTGAGTATCAGAAAAGAGGGAGATGGCCGTTTCCTCTAATTTGGAGATGCTGTGATGAGGCTAAGTTCTGGGTAGAGTTGAGTCCTTTCAACAAGCATTAACTTTTCCCTGAGGAGCTAGCCTCTGAGAAACTCATAGAGCCCAGTCTGGAGCCATTCTCTGGGTTTATGTTTATTGTACTTAAATTGATTGTCTAGGCTGCTGTAGGGAGGGGCAGCCTCTGGCTCTGTTTATCCAGTGAAGAAAGCCACCTCTCGTGGCCCAGCCTGGGTGACTTTTCCCTGGGTGGAGCTGAGCCTGGCAGGTCAGATTAGGTTCCTGTGACCTGCTAAATGACTGTCTTGTTTTTTTTCCAAGGCCTGAGTTGGAGCTAGCTGCTCAGCCAGACCTTTGTGTGTATCAAAGATGGAAATCGCTGGTATTGGGGGAGCAGAGGGGAGGCCTTCCCTCCTCTGCTCCCTGAGAAGGAATGAGGATGTCAGGCTTCTACTCACACTGGAGTCTTAGTTCCTGGGTCATCTCTGGTCTCCTCACTGCAGGATGAAGATGTCTGCTCCTTGTCAGTTGTTGCTGCACTTGAGTAGAATCCACTCGCCCACTGCATCTGGCACCTTTGTCCCAGACTCTGTGTGTTGCAGTTATGGCAGCTAAGGCTACTGCCACTGCCAACGCAGCAGCCGTGGCTGCTGGCAACTGCTTAGATCTGTCTGCTTGGCTGGATTTTCCCTTTCTGGCTTAACTCTCTGTATGGTGATGGCACACTTGGTGTGATTCTCTAGCTTAGGACTGTACAGTGGAACAATAAAACTGTTTTCTATGCGAGACCTTTTTTAGCCTCCAGCTTCACCTATAACGGCCCTTTTTTCTTTTATTTCTCATTCATTTCATTTTTTGTTTTCTTTCCTTCATTTTTGAATTAATTGCTGTTTTGCTCATCCTCAGATATACCCGTCATCAAATATTACACTTTATCCCCCATGTGTACACTTAATCCAGAAATGCATTACTCAATTCAAAATTCCTTAATAACAGTTTTCTAAATAGATATATAATTTTTTAAATTTTTTTTTCAGTTTTTCATGTCTCCTTTCTGTCCCTCCCCTCCTCTCAACCTATCCCCACTTTTCACTCAATTTCACCTTTAAAATTAGATAACTTAAATTTCACTTTTTAAATTTAAATTATTCTTTTTCCATTTTTCTTGCCTCTTTGTTTCTCTCTCTCCTATCATTCTGTCCAATCCATTTCCCTCTTTGAGATTATGATCTAGTTAATTTCAGTCTTTTAGCTTTCCACATTCCTTTAATCCTATTTTTCTGATTTCTTCATAACCTAATAATTTCTGGTTTGCCAAATTCTTCTTTGCTGCTCTTATCCCAGTAATACATAGTTGTCTGATGTTGAATAGATTTATATCTGTTGAACTAGATTGTATCTGCAGCCTTATATCTGTGCATCTATAGGACTTTGGCTGATGCTGGTCTTAAAATAGTGTTCTAGCAAAAAAATTGGTGTTACTTTCATACCAAATGTGCAGAGCAAGTTAGAAAAAAACAAGAAAAATGGCAACTCAGGTTATCTCAACTCCAACTAATGATAATCAGGTGACAAAACACATCATGAATAATCCAGAGGAGTGTTCCCAAAAAGCTCTACAAACAACACTATTGTTAAACATGGTGAATGAAAAGATTGAAAACCTGCAAAGAATCAGTGTGAGTGTGATAGGGAGAAAGAGGAGGCAAACCAAAGATCAATATGGGAATCTCATTAGCATGAGGAAGCTATGCAAAGACTGATAGAGGAATTGTGTGAGCAGTCTGCGAACAGTCAAAGAAAGAAGACAGGTATTGTGTGAGTAGGCTGAGAACAGACAAATAGAAAGTCAGGAATAACGTGAGCAGGCTGAGAACAGTCAAGGAAAACTACAGGAATTTCGTGAATGTATGTAAGCTAATCAAAGAGTAATAAAGGATTTGGAAGAGCAGGATGAGAATAGACAAAGATCAACATAGGCATTCATGGAATCCATAAACGGACAGAATTCAGGGAGACTACAAAGGGAATGCTGAATGAAGACTGACAGAAGAAATAGGAAGAATACCATAACCAATCAATTAAGTGATTTGAGAATAAATACTGAACACCAAATTAAGGAAGTATAGAAGTTCACACATCTAAAACAACACTCCATCAAATAATTTGAAGCCATCGCAGCTGACCAATTAGAAGGAACAGAAATGAAAAAACAAAGTAGAAAGTATTGAGAGTAGATAAGACCATGCAGAAGATCCAATCTCAGGAACTGAAGACAGCCTAGATATTATAAAAAACATACAGCTATCCAAGACAAATTTAAGAAGTATGATAGAGAGACTCAACATTTGGAAGACACCATTAGAAGGCCTAACCTGAGGATAATGGGTGTAGAGGAGCACCAAGAGACAGAACTTAATGGTCTAGGAAATTTGTTTAACAGAATCCCAGCATAGAACTTCCTAAACATTCAAAAACATGGGCCTATTCAGATACAAGAAGCTTTTAGAACTCCAAATAGGTCATAGCAGAATAGGACATCCATCCGTCACACTATAATCTGCACAGGATCAATTCAGACCAAGGAAAAGATCCTTAAAGCTGTCAAGCAGAAAAAAACAATCACCGATAAAAGGAATCCGATTATAATCACTTCATATTTCTTTTTTTTTTTTTTTTTTTTGGTCGGCCGTGGGGCTTGAACTCTGGGCCTGGGCACTGTCCCTCAGCTCTTCAGCTCAAGGCGAGTGCTCTACCACTTGAGCTACAGCGATACTTCTGGTTTAATGGTGGTTTACTGGAGATAGGAGTCTCATGGTGTTTCCTGCCCAGGCTGGCTTTGAACCGCGATCCTCAGATCTCAGCCTCCTGAGTAGCTAGGATTAAAGGCATGAGCCACCAGCGCCCGGCTTCACTTCATATTTCTAACCAGAGACAATTAAGGCAAGAAGAGCCTGGAATGATGTATGCCATGCCCTAAAGACAAACAACTATCAACCAAGAATACTGTACCCATCTAACCTCTCCTTCATAACCCAAGGTCAAATAAAAAACCTTCCTTAGCAAAGAAAAAGTGAAAGCATGTATCTCCACCAAAGCAGCCCTTCAAGAGATACTTAAAGATGTCCTACACATAGAAAACCAACATGACCACAATAAAGGCCAAGAAATTAAACCCAAACTGAGAATCAAAGAACCATAGGAAGAAGCCAGTTGCCACAGCCACCAAGAAGGTTGATAAAATGGCTGGAACCCCAAATACCTCTCTCTCAACATTAATGAACTTAACTCTCCAATTAAGTGACATATACGGACTAGTTGAATTAAAATAAAAAATCCTTCTATCTGCTGTCTTCAGGAGTCAAACCATGCACATAAAAACAAACACATTTTGACAGTGAAAGGCTGGAATAAAATCTACCAAGCCAATGGCCCCTATAAACAGGCAGGAGTTGCAAAATTAAAATCAGATATAATAAACTTCAAAAGAAAATTAATGAGAAGAGATAACGAAGGTTGCTACATTCTAATTAAGGGATCTCTCTTTCAGAATGATATTAAAATTCTAAGTATCTATTCGCCAAACAATGGAGTACCGAAATTTATTTTAAAAAAAGGCCTCTTTACCTCAAATCTCACATAAATATGAATACATTATTTGTTGGAGACTTTAACACTCCATTATCCCTAATAGATAGATCAAGTCGCCAAAAACTCAACAGAGAAACCTCAGATATAAACAACTGTATAGATCAACTAGATTTAACAGACATCTACCAAATATTTCACCCAGCAGCATCAGATTACACTTTTTTCTCAGCAGCACATGGAACATTTTCCAAAATAGACAACATTTCAGGCCACAAAGCAAACTTGTCCATATTCAGAAACATTGAATTTATACCTTGCGTTCTCTCACTCAAAAAGGGAATAAAATTCGAATTCAACACAAAAAGCCACCAAAGAAAGTCCTGTAACGTATGGATGCTGAATGCTTCTCAAAACTTTATGCTAATAAGTTTGAGAACTTGGCAGAAATAGAACTTTTCCTGGCAAATATTGACATTCCGAAACTAAACCAAGATGAGTTAAACCATCTTAACAGGCCCATATGAAGCATTGAAATAGAAACATCCAAAAAAGACTTCGCATCTATGCAAAGCCTGGTGCCAGATGGTTTTACATCAGAATTCTACCAGGCCTTAAAGAAGAGCTCACAATAATACTCCTCCAACTCTTCAAGGAAATTGTAAGAGAAAGTTCACTACCAAACTCATTCTATGAAGCCATCATAACCCTCATCCGAAAACCAGGCAGGGAATAATCATAGAAAGAGAAGCATAGATCCATTTCTTTGATGAACATTGATGCAAAACTTTTCAACAAAATTTTGGCCAAAGGATTTCAACAATTCATCCAAAAAATCATCCCCCATGATCAAACAGGATTCTTGTCCGGGATGTAAAGCTGTTTGAATATATGCAAATCAATTAATATAATTCATCACATCAACAAGTGCAATAATAAGAACCACATGGTTAATAATGCTGAAATAAACATAGTTGTGTTGGTAGCTTTAATGTGGTCTTGTTTGTAAAACATTTGGGTAAATGCCCCAAAGTGGGACTGCTGGGTTAGAGGGGAGCTCTATGTGAAGTCTTTTGAGCAACCTCCATACTACTTTCCAAAGTGGTTGAACAAGTTTACACTCCCACGAACAATGAAGTACGCTTCCCTTTTGTCCACATCCCCTCCAGCATCTGTTATTAGAGTTCTTGATTTTGCCATTCTAACTTGGGTGAGGTGGTATCTCAATGTTGTTTTGATTTGCATTTCTTTTATGGCTAGGTAGGTTGAGCATTTTTTCATGTGTCTATTGACCATCCTTCTTTCTTCTTCAGAGAAGTTTCTCTTTAAGTCATTAGCCCATTTATTTATTGGCCAGTTATTTCTTTGAGGATTTGTTTTTGGGGGATTTAATTTTTTGAGTTCCAATTATATTTTAGATATGAGACCCTTATCCGTTGTATGGCTAGTGAAGATCTTCTCCCAATCCATGGGCTTTCTATTGACTATAGCTAAGATCTGGAACCAACTCAGATGCCCCTCAGTAGATGAATGGATCAAGAAAATGTGGTATACATACACAATGGAATTCTATGCCTCCATCAGAAAGAATGGCATTGCCCCATTTGTTAGGAAATGGAAAGACTTGGAAAAAATTATATTAAGTGAAGTAAGCCAAGCCCAAAAAACATAGGTCCCATGATTTCCTTTATTTGCAATATCTAGTATAAGTATGAGTCAAGCAGAAAAGGTCAGATGAGGTATGTTAGGAAAATGAACCCTAAGATATATATTTTAAATGTTTTTCTTTTCTTTCATGCACTTGTTTCTATCGCAATTATGAGATTATTTCTTTGTTGCTTTGTATGTCCCTCCTGCACAGTATAACCCCTGCTTTCATGTCTGTATAATTTGTGGAGGGGAAGGGGAAAAACAAGTCATTTAAATAATGATACAGGTGGACCTGTTGCAACAATGAGAAGTACAAGTTGTCATGGTGAAAACGAACTTTACAAAAGGGGGGGGGAGGATTGGATGGGGGGGAGGTAGGATGGTAAGGCATTGGAAGGGTAAACAAAGGAGGAGGCTACAATGCTTGTTAAGAAATATACTCACTATCTTGCCCATGTAATTGTAACCCCTCTGTACACTATTTTCACAATTTAAAAAAAAGAACCACATGGTTATCCGAATAGATGCAGAAAAAGCATTTGACAAGATCCAACACTGCTTTATGATGAAGATTCTGGAAATATGAGGAATCCAGAGAACATTTCTCAATACAATAAATGCTGTATATGACAAATCTACAACCAGTATTATACTCAATCATGAAAAACTAAAGCCATTTCCTTCTATCTCAGGAAATAGACAAGGACGTCCACTTTCTCCACTTTTCTTCAATCTAGTATTAGAATGACTAGCTACAGCAATAAGACAAGATGCAAAACTAAAAGGGTTCCAAATAGGGAAAGATGAAGTACAAAACTCCCTCTTTGCAGATGATATGATTTTGTATTTAAAGAATCCCACGGACTCCACTCCCAAATTACTCAATATGATTCAATACTTTGGCAAAGTAGAAGAGTATAAAATTAACCCTCAAAAATCAATGCTTTTCTATATGTCCACAATGAGAAAAGCGTAGCTGAAATTAGAAAGCTCCATTCCTAATAACCACACCAAAAATAAAATACCTAATAATTAACTTAACCAAATAAATGAAGGACCTCTATGATGAAAACTTTAAAACCCGAAAAAGGAAATCAAAGCACATCTTAGAAAGTGGAAAACCTCCCATTCTCCTGGATTGGAAGGATCAACATCGTGAAAATGGCAATACTTCCCAAGGCTATCTACAAATTCACTGCAATGCCTCTGAATATTCCAACCTCATTCTTAAAGAAAATAGAAGAGGCAATCCAAAAATACTTATGGAACAATAAAAGACCCCGAATAGCAAAAACAATCCTTATCAGAAAGAATACTGTTGGAGGAATATCAATAACATATTTAAAACTCTTCTACAAAGCCATAGGAATCAAAATTGTTTATTACTGGCACAATAACAAACATTAGGACCAATGGAATAGAATTGAAAACCCAAGAAATGAACCTACAGACCTATACTCAATTAATCTTCGATAAGAGAGCAAAAAAATTGAACGGAAGAAAGACAACCTCTCCAGTAAATGGTGCTGGCAAAATTGGTTAATCACTTGTAGCTAGATCTAGCTTTAGATCTAGCTACAATCTGATTCTGAATCCTTATATATCACCCAGCACCAGAAACAACTCCAAATGGAGAAAAGTACTCAGACTCAAGATAGACACTCTGAAAACATTACAGGATGAATAGGAGAAACCCTAGGTCTCCTTGGCACAGGCCGAAATTTTCTTAATAAAGACTCAGAAACACAACAAACAAAAAAGGTTGGACAAATGGGATTGCATGAAATTGCAGAGCTTCTGCATGGGAAAGGGCATAGCTTGCAAGATCAATAGAAAGCCCACGGATTGGGAGAAGATCTTCACTAGCCATACAACGGATAAGGATCTTATATCTAAAATACACCTGGAACTCAAAAATTTAAATCCCTCAACAAGAAATCCTCAAAGAAACAACTGCCCAATAAATAAGGGGGCTAAAGACTTAGAGAGCAATTTCTCTGAAGAGGAACAAAGGATGGCCAATAGACACATGAAGAAATGCTCAACCTCTCTAGCCATAAAAGAAATGCTTATCAGAAGAACATTGAGATACCACCTTACCCCAGTTAGAATGGCTATAATCAAGAACTCTCATAACAACAGATGCTGGAGGAGATGTGGACAGTTGGGAACCTTACTGCATTGTTGGTTGGAGTATAAACTTGTTCAACCACTTTGGAAAGTAGTATGGAGGTTGCTCAAAAGACTTCACATAGAGCTCCCCTCTGACCCAGCAGTCCCACTTTTGGGCATTTACCTAAATGATCACAAACAATACCATACTAAAGCTACTAGCACAATTATGTTTATTGCAGCATTATTTACCATAGCTAAGATATGGAACCAACCAGATGCCCCTCTGTGGGTGAATGGATAAAGAAAATGTGGTATATATACACAATGGAATTTTATGCCTCCTGCGGAAAGAATGACATTGGCCCATTTGTTAGTAAATGGAAAAACTTGGAAAAAATTATATGAAGTAAAGGAAGCCTGCCCCAAAGACACATAGGTCCCATGGTTTCCCTTATTTTCAATAACTAGTACATATCTGAGAGAAGCAGAATACATCAGATACGTTGGTGTTAGGTGAAATGAACCCCTAGGTAAGTATTCAAATTTTTTTCTTTCTTGCGATTATTTCTAACATATTCATGAGATGATTTTTGTTGCTTTGTATGTCCCTCTCCCACGGTATAACTTCTGCTTTGACAGTATTTGATGTTGGTATAATTTGTGGAGGGGAAGAGAAAAGACAAATCTTTCAAATAGAGATACAGGTGGACTCATTGCAACAGTGAGAGTTACACATCATTATGTCCAAAATCGAACATTACTACTTTGTCGGGAGCTAGGGTGACAGGGGGGACAAGGTATGACGGTGGGGGGATGGGAGATGGGAAGGGATGGGAAGGAGAAACAAAGGAGCAGGCAACTCTGCTTTATAAGAAATGTACTCATTGTCTTGTCCATGTAATTTTAACCCCTCTATACAGTATTTTCACATATTTAAAAAAATTACGCAGGTTTAGCCATTGGAATAATGATATTCACAAAACACTATGTGGGAAATAAACTTTGCAGTTTTGGAGTGGAGGAAGATTGCTGAATATGGAGGAGGGAAAACATAGAAGAAAAAAGAAAGAGGACATAACGGTGCTTGAAAAAATTCAATCATTGCTCATATGAATGTAGTTTTTCTATTCAGCTTCTTTTGAAGAAAATGATTTTAAAAAACAAGGCAAAAAATAGCAACAGAAAACAAAACAAATGATTATGATATCTAAATGCCCTATTAATCTTTCTGATGTAGAGGTAGCTTTATACATGTGACAATCATTGCATTGTTAGATTTTTGTTCTTTTTATTATCTCCAAGGAAATTAGCAGTTTCCTGAAGGATACTGAAAACATGAGCAGGAAGTAAAGTTGATATAGACAATTTACTGTTTGACATTATACTGTATTACTTACTAATTGCTAAATAGACCAAACTGTGTTACAGAATGATGACCTTTTTTTTATATTCTCAAACGTGGAATTTGTTTTATGCAGAAAAGTGAATAGCAATTAAATCAAATATAATGTTAACTTCACCTGTATTAATATTCAGAAAGACTGAATCCCCTGAAAACTTCTTGTCAAATACATTCTGAATTGAAATACAAAAACAAATAAAAACAATTATCATACTAACAAAACAACACACTTTTATTATAGTGGAATGTTCATCCAAAAGTAGTTATAGCTTATCAACTTTAATATACGCAGTAATTAATTCAAGTGATAATAAAATGAAAGAAAGTAACTGAGAGATAGTGTTAAAATTGTGATTCATACTTGGCTAAAGGACTTCTCAGGAGCTTTGCTTTGTATACCAGTTTTGTTTTTTGTTTTTTGTTTTGTTTTGGTGGTGTGTGTGGGTGGAAGTTGAACTTGTCCATAGTTGAATTGGGCTATAGAATATTTTTCTAAAATTTATGAATAACATAAATGGGTACACATGGGAATATTGATAACTGATGTGGGCACATTATGGTGCATGTGAAAGATAGACACAGCAAAAATAGCAGGAAGCCCTTCCATCAAATAGACATGTTATTTGCACTAGTTACATCCACTGTTTTCTGTATGTAGGGTGTTAATTATTGTTGTACTGACATAATCATTTTCCTTTTCATGATCTCAGGTCTTTCATTAGCAAGCCAGCCTATATCAAGTGAAAATCGCCTTCTGGACCAAAGACATAAGGGAAGATTGCTCTTCTGAGTATTATGATTTTCATCATAAAATTCACTGGAATTCTACTATAATTCAACAGACGTGTGCTGCTGGTGTTTTCTCACCTCTAACTCATGTGAACTAGGATCCTGGTGTTTATACCTATGTCGAAGTGCCTTACATCACTCTCATTTTGAAGGTTTCTTTGTTCTGGAGAATTAATTATTCTCTTTCCTACAAATATTCCCAGTTCCCCAAGAATATACCTGGATTGTAACAGTTCAGCCCCTGAAACAGGGTGACAGGAATATGGAATACTTTTCTCATTAATGAAATTTATGCAGCAAGGAATGAAGTATTTGCTTGGCTCTGTGTGTGTGTGTGTGTGTGTGTGTGTGTGTGTGTGTGTGTGTGTGTGTGTGTGTGTGTGTGTGTCTGTGTGCGTGCGTGCGTATATACACTCACATACATATATAACAATACATATATCTTTAATTAGTATATATGTATATTTTAATAAAGTTAGGAAACATTTTATACTGTGTATAAATGTATGTACAACCTGTGCCTTAGACTATGACATCAAGGAATATGATATACTTGTATGTGTAAAACTATTCTCAGAAATTAAGGTTTATGAAGGGAAAATGATATGTTCTCATATAACGCTAAAGCTCCTGTGGTTTTGTCAAAGTACTACTGAGTAAGAGCAAGACAAAGAGAAGACTAAATATAGGTGTTTATTGTATAGTAAATCAAACAAAAGAAATATAAAGTGGCAGTTAGTTCTTATAACTTTCCATGCCTAGAATGTATTACCCATATTTTGTAGACCTTTTTATGATAACAGTTGAAAGAAGGAAACAATTCACACACATATGTGAAATTGTCTCAAACTGTGGAATTCTCACTGATGTGTAATAGCCACTAGCCATAATGACTTTCTTTCCCCAAATTCACTTTTTGCAAGTGGCATCTTCTGATACATACCAGATATGCTTTTGCAAAGGTCATTAGGCTTGAACTCAGGGCCTTTCCAATATCTATTATGTATTTTAGATCTCCATTTCAACATTTGTGGGGAATGAATAAAAACAAAGCATGAAGGGTTATTATTTCATCAAATGTATCATAACAAAGATGCATGCTTAGTGTTAGGCAAGTAAATTATGAAGGGATTGCATGCAAATACCATCAGGTACAATTAAGATCAATATGCCATTCCTTAAAACAATAAACTTTTTTTTCATTCTTGATAATGGACAAATTCATTGTGAAGTGACAATCACATTGTGAAGTGTTATCAGGTTAATATGTTCATCAAGCCAGAAAAATAAATAATATTTAAGGAATATATGTATGTCACCTGTCAGTATGAACATGGAAATATTGGACTTTGCTATGAATATTGAAAAGATTGCCATTAGCATTTCCTTGATAAGGTCATTTTCTCAAATAAGTTTGACTTAGATAATTCTATCCCAGATATACACCAACATGTGGAATACTTGGCTGAGATCAAGGCCAGGGTAAGAGGTTGAAACTAATGGTGCAATCATGGTTTCAACTTTCATTTCCAGAGAAAAAATATAAGAAGAAAAATCCTGGACAAACTATGATTAATGTTTATCATGATTGAATAAAATCAAGAATTGTAGGCTGGCAAAACATTCTCAGTTTTAAATTCCATAAATCATTCTAATTTGCTCTGCTTCAATTTATGGGTGCTGAAACAGAATAGGAAAAAATTGTGACTTTCCAGTTTGTACACACACACACACACACACACACACACACAAACAAAGATTTGCATCTACAAATGGACAGGCAACAAAAATATCTGATTACACATACAAATCTGCTCACATATATATATAATGACAAATATAGGGTTAATTAAAACTTTCAGACAAATCAGCCAGTAACATTGTCTCCTATATCGCTACAGATTTTCTCATTAATTCTCAGGTTCTCTAGTATCATCCACTTTAGAGAAGCCAGAAGAAATTGTGATTCTGTTAGATATATAAGCATAAGGAAACAGGATTCATATTACCATGGAGTCATATTCAGTTTCCTAGCTACTGAAGTAGTTAGGGAAATATCACTGCCATAACAAATATTAATTTCTGAATTTCAAAGAGAAAATGCAATATGGTTCAAATAGAGAGTGAATAAATATGAAATGGCTTATTTTCTGTGAAAATAATTCATATTTTGGTAACACCGTGGGTATTGGACATTATTGATTAATATTGTTTTACATTTTTTCCTTTGCTTGTTGTTGTTGGTAGTTTTCATTAGGCTTGAACTCTGGGATGGGGGCAAGCCCAGACCAATTTACATCAAGGCAAATGATCTACCAATTGAGCAACAATTCCACTTCAAATTCTGAGGTGATGAATGAGTGATGAGAACCTCCTAGAGGCTCCTGATGGGCTTCCATGAAATCTGATCCTCAGATATCAGCCTCCTACAGGTTTGTAAATACCTGTTTCAGGCTTCTTTCCTCTGTTATACACACTGTGTTTATGACACTTTTTGCTTGTTTGTCCCCGACTTTCTTGCCTACTGGAGGTATACGAGTAACCATGATTTTCCTCAAGGATTATGCTTTATTCCCTAAATGAAGCTGAGAAAAATCCTTGACTTTTTTGATTTATAATGAGAACCTCATGTGTAAATCTTACATTGTAGTGAGGAAATTTTATGGGTTTGGAGAAAAGAAAGTTTGTTATTCACTTATCCTATTACTTTTCTTTTGATTTTGACAGACAGTAGTGTGTAATAGCATCAGAGCATGTGATTATAAAGCATGCATGTGCATCCAGAGTATCTTACATGTCAGCAGGTTCACTGTTACTAACAACCCCATGCATTTCATGGTACATATACTCTGTACTAAGAGCCCTCAATACTGATGCTGCAAGTGCAGAAGCAGGATGAACAGCACTGACAGAACAAAAGATCCCAGGATAAGCATGCACAGTGCCAGGAGCCCACAGTATAAGTTATGCTTATGGCTGAGCTGGCCTGCCCAATCTAAGGACCCAAGGACACCAGGGTAAAAATTCCAGGTGTGTACATCAAGTTGCAGGCCCTGAGATCAAGGTCCAGACTATGATTTCAATCCTCAGTCTCTTATTACAAGGTCCCGGTACCCAGTTAATCTACCAGCCCAGGAGTTCTTGCCCGAGACTATGAGTTCAAGGCCTAGACTGTGACTTTTTTAAGGTCCAGGCCCAGAGTTTCAGGCCCAGCTGTAATTTCAAGTCCTAGGCAAACAGTCTAAACAATTCAAAGTCTGGGTTTTGGGATCAAAGTCAAAGACCTGAGTTTAAGTCACAGGCCCTGAATTCAAGGTCCAGGGCCACAGTAACAATGCCAGGCTGAGAACTCATGGCTCAATCTCTGAATTTAAGTTCTGGGCTTTAAGTTCAAGGTCCAAGCCCCAAGTTCAAGGCTCAGGACACAAGTTCAATACCCAGGCCCTGAGTTTAAATCCCAAATTTAAGTTGCAGGCACACAAGTTGATACTAGGGTCCATGAGTTTAAGGCCCAGCTCATCAGCTAATGGACCCATCCCCAATTTGAAGTCCCTGTGCCCCCTTTCCTGCTGAGTTCAAGATTCAGGGCCCCAGTTCAAATCCCAGTCTATGAATTCAAGGCCCAGGATGTGTGATTTAGGCCCAGTCTAGGAGTTCAATACCCAAATCCAGTTTGTTAGGACCAAACTATGTGTTCAAGTCCCAGGAACACAGCTTAAGGCCTGACTGTTGAGTTCAAGGCTCAAGTCAAGAATTCAAGTCACAGGCTCTGAGTTCAAGCCTCAATCTAGGAGTTCATGTCATAAGCATTGAGGTAAATACCCCAGCTCAGATCCCATGCCAAGGTTCAAAGTCTAGGACAGGAGTTCAAATCGCAGTCCAAGATTTCAAGTACCAGACCGTGAGAAAAAATTCCAGGCTAAGAATTCAAAACGAAGGCCCTGAGTTCAAGGGCCAGCCATTGAGTTGAACGTCTATGGCCCACTGTTTAAATCCCAGGTTATGAATTCAGTGCTCAGGTCCTGAGTTTAATACCAAAGGCAGGAGTTCCATTCCTAAGCCCAGAATTAAAGTCTCATGCTGATAATTGAATGCCCAGACCAACAGTTCAACTCCTAGGTACTGAGTTTAAGGCCCAAGTTCCACATTGAAGTCCTATGCTGAAAGTCAAGTTTGAGGCCCCAAATTCAAGTCTCAGTCTGAGAGTTCAAAGCCCAGGCCAGGACTTCAAGATAGAGCCTGCAAATTCAAGTCCCAGGTCCTGAGTTCAAAAACTATGATCCAGTTCCAGTGTGAAGATGGAAGTTCAAGGCCCAGTGCCCAATGTCAAGATTCAGGCTGCAGTGCAATTCCCAGGCATGGATTTCAAAGCCCAGATGCAAGTTTAAGGCCCAGGCTGTTATTTTAAGTCCTAGGCCCCATGTTGGAGTCACAGGTTCCCCCTTCCTCCTATAGTTCAACATTTTGCTTTCAAGGCCCAAACTGTGAGTTCAAGGACTACTCTGTAAGTTCAAGACCCAGGCCCAGTGTTTCAGTCCTAGGCTATGAGTTCAAGTTCCAGGTACCAATTCAAGGCTGAGGCAATATCTTAAAGGGCAAGGTTTCGAATCCAAGGCCCAGGCCCAGAGATCAAATCCCAGGCTTTCAGTTCAAGGCGCAGACCATGAGATTAATGCCCAGACTATTAATTCAAAGCCTAGGCCCCAAAATGAAAACTCAATACCCACTTCTTGTTGAGTTTAAGGTCCAGGAACCCAGATCAAGAATCAGGAAATAAGATCAAGGCCCAGGCTGATAGTTGAAGACCCAGGCCAGGATTTTAAAGACCAGGTTGTGAGTTCAAGGCCCAGGGTGTGAATGCAATTCCACGGCCCAGAGTTTTAAACCTTAATTTGAGCTCTATTCCCATGCTCCAGGTTCATGGCCAAGGCATCCATTTCAGGACCTGGATTGTGAATTCAAAGCCCAGGCTGTGAATTCAAACACCATGCTCAGAGATCAAGATCCATGGCAAGATTTCACATACCACTCCATGAGTTCAAGCCCCAGACTTTGAGTTTTACTTTCAGGCACTGAGTTTAAGCCTGGCTTATGAGCTCAAGTCCCAGATCCTGAGTTCAAAGCCCAGGCCAAGTTCATGTCCCAGGCTTTTTAATATCCTCAGCTCCATGTTCAACTTACACACTATGAGTTCAAGGCCTGGACCCTAAGGACAAGGTCCAGGGACCAGTTCAAATCTAAGTTTTGGAGTTCAAGGCCCAGCATGCAAATTCCAGTCCCAAGTTTGAGTTCAACTCCCAAATTCGAAGCACAACTTCCAGGCAGAATTCATGTCCCAGGCGGTATTAGCATGCCTGGCCTCATTTGAACCCTGTGAGTTCAAAGCCCAACACTGAGTACAAGGTCCAGGCCCCAGTTCAAGTCCCAGGTTGTGACTACTAGGCTCAGCATGAGAGTACCAGCCTCAATCCTTAGTTCAACTCCCAAGCTCAAGTTCCAATTCCAGGTCCCAATTTCAAGGCCCAGGCCCCAAATTAAATGCCAGGGATGTGACTTTAAGTTTCAGGCCCCAAATATAAGTCCTAGGCTGATAGTTAATGGCCAACTCCCATGCCTCAAGTTCAATGCTCATGCTGCAAATTAATTCCCAGGTGCTGAGTTCAAGGCTTGGGCTCTGGAGTTCAAGGACCTGGTCAAAAGTTCAAGGTTCTGGTCCTGAGTTAAAGGCTAAGGCTAGCAATTCAGGTCCCAGGCACTGAATTCAAGGTACAGACCCTGAGTTCAGGTCCATGCTAAAATTTCAAGTCCTAGTCCTAAATTCAAAGCCAGGGAGAAAGTTGAAGGCCTAGGTGCTGAGTTCAAAGCTCAGGGTGGGAATTCATTTCCCAGATGTGAATTCAAGATCTAGGCCCCGAGTTCAAGGCTTAGGGCAAAAGTTTAAGTCCTAGGAGCTGAGTTGAAAGTTCTGGCTACAATCCAAGTTCCAGGCCTTAATTTCAAGGCCCAAGCACAAGTTCAAGGTTGTGTATATAAGTCCCAGATACCATCATACTCCTGTAACTCAATGTCCAGGACCCCAGTTGAAATACCACATTTTGAGATGAAACAGGCTACCAGTTCAAGATTCAGTGTGTGAATTCAATGTCCAAGCCTATAGTATCATGCCCACACTACATGTTCACGACCCAGGCCCCAGTTCAAGGCCCAGGGTCAAAGTTCAAAGACCAGTTTTGAATGCTAACCCAAGGCCTTGAATTTAGGCCCAGGCCAAGAGTTCAACTCCCAAGTCATGAGTAAAAGCCCTTATCCCAAATTAGAATTGTAGGCTCAGAGTTCAAGGAAAAGGTCCCAATTAGAATCCCCAAACCACGAGTTCAAGGTCCAGAGGCCCAGTTCAAATGCCAGTTGTTCAAGTTCCACACTGTGAGCTCAGAGGCACGGCCAAGAGTTTCTGGACAAAATATGAGTTCAAGTCCCAGAATGGCAGTTCATGTCCCAGGCACTGAGTTCAATAACCAGGACTCAGTTCAACACCTAGATCCTGAGTTTAAGGCCTAGGACCAGTTTTAGGCCCTGCTGTGATTTCAATTTCTGGCTGGTGAATTCAAGACCTTGCTCCTATTTTCAAGGCCCATCCAATTCAAAAGCCAGGCCTTTGGTTTAGGGCCCAGGCAATGAGTTCTGATCCCAGGCCTTGAATACAGATCCTAAACCATGAATTAATTTCCCAGGACTTTCTTACATGGACTGGTCCTCAAGTTAATTGCCCAAGCCTCATATTCAAAGCCTGCTTGTTAGTCCTTCTGCCTAGACAGCATTATATATTATATGGCCCATATGCCCACAATTAGTCAATTTTTAAGTATTATTATTTTCTTCACTTCTTTATTTCTCTATTTTCCTACTGAGAGCTATGAAAGATTTGAAAATATTACCCTTGGTAAACAAAAAGGCTGAATCATTTGAGCCTCAGGAAAATTCTCATGGTCATAAATGGGGCCTGAAAAACAATGATAATAACACATCACAAAAATAAATCTTACTGGGTGCAGATTTACTAAAGCAAAGTAATTAAGGTTAAGTTTGAATACTGTTTATGTGCTTCAACTTTCTATTCACCTTTTTAATTCACATTATAAATTCATATTCATGTGAAGTACAAGTAAAATGGGTTAAGGTTTCTGAAATCAACTAATTCCAAATGTAACATTAAAAGAGCAAAAAAATCAAGTTGTGAAAATGTTTGTCTCATATATATATGCATATATGCATATAACTATAACTATAACTATAACTATAACTATAACTATAACTATAACTATAACTATATATATATATATATATATATATATATATATATATATCACACAGTACAAACATTGTGATAGAAAGTATTTGGAAATTTCCTGGAATCTAACTTTAGTTTGTAAAATTTTCACTTAAAGCCTCGGTTGAAAGGCTTATCCAGAACATGTGAAATTAAATTAGGTATTATTAAAAATAGTATTCAACGATTCAAAAGTAGAATTAACGTGTGTAATGAAATTTAGCAGGTGGCCCATTGTATATGTCACTCTTCTAATACACGGTAGATTCCACAGCCAGAATTTTCATAGATACCAGTAATTTTATTTAAAAATCTTCTACCAAATGTTTTTGGGTTAATATTCAGAAAACTTTGAGAGTATAAAAACTTAAGGATATTGGTAGTATGTATGTATTACTCAGTGTCAAGTTCCTTCATTAAACATTCAGTGTATGTGAAGAATGTACTGGAAATATAAGTAGTTGGTATGAAAATAATAAGGAAAGGAAAATGTGGGTTTTCAAATCTCCGTGTTTGGAATTGCTGTTTTGTGAACCTGCATAACTGAAGAATTTAAATATTTGTATGTATAGAACAATTCTATACAAAACCACATAGGGCGAAAAGTATTACAAAACCATGATTTGACTTTAAATGGAGAATCTGGCAATATCTCTAAGCAAAAATAAAAACATGAACACTTAGGAACTGATAAAAGAAGGGATGGTATGTGAGTACTTGATCCTCATAAAGCAGATCCCTCTCTGAAGTACATAGAAACAATTCCCATCAGATTGTGTCTCAGAAGCAAAAATGTGGTTTATTGTGGATGTGTTCATCATTCTTGTGATAGAAGAGCTCCAGCTCATGTAAGAATCAGGACCTGCAGACTTCCAGCCCAACATGGGCTTATCTCATTTGAGTCAAAGTGTAAGACAACATCAATTTTTAATGTTTTAATGAAGTACAATTTGTATCAGCTGTATTAAAATTCAGTACTTTGAACTATAGATGGATTCCTCACTGATATTGAATAGCCTGGTATCTGATCCTTAATCCAATTCCTTCTACGAAGGCACGACTGTTTTCTCTGTCTCTATTGTGTAGGCTATTACATTGTAGGCTACTCCATATAACATACTTTTGTTAACACCATTTTCAATGAAAATAATAGAGAAATTTAGACACTTCATTTGAAATATCTAAGCAATATGCACAGATGGGATAGGCTTGAAGTGGTTTTCTTTATTAAAGTACTCTACTGATAGGTACAATTAGTAATAGTGCACATAGTATATGTTGGTAAAACATAATTTGATATGACTGTGTGACTCATAAAGAAATAGAAAAAAATCACTGAATTGGTATTCTAGTCAGTAAGATTCAAGGAATTATAAAAATTTGGAATTTGTTCTAAGAACATTGGGGTAAAATATGAATACAGGATAAGTAACTAGGAAAATGATTCAAATAACTCTTTCCTTCATGGCAATATTGCAGTTGGAATGGTAAAGCACCATCTCAAAAACTAGCCCAAAATGGATTCTCATAAATCACAGTGTTCTTAGGTAAACATCTATGAATTGATTATAGAAAAATTATGGTACCACTAAAATTGAGGAGTTTATAAAATTCTCCATGACACAGTGGCTTTAATTGGTTTTCTAGGTGATTCATGCTGGACAACAGCCTAACACAGAATCAGAAAATATAAACATTATAATTGTTCTGCTCAGCACACACAGGCTTCCATTTTCCTGACCTGAACACTTATGGCAATGCATACAAATTTATAGAAAATGATTTATTTCTTGGTTTGTGTGGGCCACTGTCTGCAAGGGCAGAATTACTCAATCTCTTTATTTTCTCACATTTTCCATTTTAATATGCCTTGTGATAAGTTCCTCCGTTATTGTTTATTTGATCCTTCTACCTCTACACTATCCAATATAAAGAGAAAATGCTTAAGGTTACCCATAGAATGTCTTTTCCAGGATTTCAAGTAACTATTATTTTTTAATCAATCCTACGGATTGTATTCATGTTCAAAATTTCTGCAGATTGCAGCCAATATTTTATACTATTCAATAGGAAATATACTGATGACTAATTATGCACATCACCAGAAACAACTTCTTTTCAAAACCACCAACTCTGGTGATCATATTCTGAATTCACATATCGAACCTATACTATAACTACACAGTTCCAATTTCTTTCACAAGTAGAACTTCATAAAATATGCTTGAAGAACTAGTGCAATTAAGAACAAGAATGTTTCCACTGTATTATTTATTCATGGGCAATACTGTCTGAAAACCGAAAATTGTAATTCCAGAAAAAATATACGCATGACACTGGTTAGTATGAACACTGAAATACTTTATTTGGAAAACAAGTAGTAATTAGTGCTTCAACCAATGCATAAAATTGCTAAAATTTGTATAAACTTTGGCAGCATGTGTTTCTGGTACTTTAGTACTTTCAAAATATGCAGGTAATGGATTTCTTAGGGTTATTCTAATTGTATATTAGAAGCATGTATTTTTCAGGGACTCAAGTAAGAAATAATGATGAAAATATTTTTTTTCTGAAATCCCAATGAAGAAATATTTGATTGCATTGATCTCAAGCAAAATGTTACTGGGTATTTATTTTTCCTGTTGCTCTATGAAAGAGATAGAAAGATAAAGAGCCTTCCTTGATTAGCTTTCTTCTTCGTATTTCATGTATTTTGTTTGATTACATATTTTGTTAAAATTCTATAAGCAAAGTCCAATTCTTCTTTGTTCATTTACTACTAGGGTACTGGAAATCTCAAAGTGTTCACACTGAGGACAATCTCGTGAAATTAATCAAAAGAAGTGTATTTGAAATGAGACTTTGAACTTTTGATATAGAGTTGAGTTCCTGACAGTTTGCAATCCAGCAGTCAAACAATGAATGTGTCCTTTTCGTTTTTGAACACAAGTCCAGGGTCTCCAATTTTAATCATCCGAAAAGGACAGGAAAATTTGATATCAAAATTAATGAAAATATGTTGAAATGTATAATTTTGAAACCTTCAACAAAATTGTATGAGGTTGTATTTGGACAGGTAATAATTTATCTCACTATACCTGAGGAGAATCTACTGAATATTTTAAAAGACAAGTTTTAACTCTTCTTGATGTGACTGGTACAGTAAGTTTCAAATTCCCATTTCACTCTGTTCAGATTTATTTGGATTATCCCTTCCAAACAATCAACACAAACTGATCATTTATTTGCAATAATTAGCATATTTCTATGCTAAAAGTGACATAGCTTGATATAGACAGACAGATTGATAGATAGACAGACAGACAGACAGACAGACAGACAGATAGATAGATACTCAATTTCTATATAAAGTGATGTTATGTGAAATGAGCCACAAGATATGGACAGAAGAAGTTTTTCTTGTTTTTCTAATTTCATTATACTATGATTTTTTGTTTCTACTTTATTTTCTTCCTCCTATGGTATATTCTTGTTAACAATCTACTTGATCTTGGTATGTATTTTGTATATAAATTTGTCTAATTTGGGATGGGAAGGATGATGACAAAATAGTGAAACAAGAACACAGATGAGCCACTTGAATAACGATACTCAAAGGACACTATGTTGAAAATGAACTTGGGTAAGGAGGACTAGTAGTCAAAATGGAAGAGGGAAAGTATAGTAGGAGAAAACAAAGGAGGGAGTAAAAATGCTCCACAAGAAATGTCCTCATTACGGACATAATTATAACTCCTCTGCACAGTATCTTTTCAAGAAAATATTTTTTTGAAAAAAAAAAAGATAAATAATGCCAACAGCAAATATAAACAAAGCGATTCTTCCATCCAAATGCCCAATTACTTTGTATATGTTAGAGTTAGCTTTATCATATGTGACAATTATTGGATTGTGAAATTTTTGCTCTCTTTGAGTTTTCAAAGGAAAACAGCGTTTCCTGAAAGGTACTTAAAATATGATCAGGAAGTAAGGTTGTTATTGACAATATACCATTTGACATTAAACTGTATTATTCCCTAAGTGCTAAGTCAAAAAAACCGTGTGAAAAAAATGATCATCTTTTTTCTATAAAGTTAGAATTCGATTGATTTAGGCAGAAAAGTGAAAAGCAACTAAAGTGAAATATAATGTTTACCTCATATTCACTGATATTCACAATGATTAATCCCCCCAAAATTCTTGTCAAATACATTGTAATTTGAGATAAGAGTACAAACGTCATGAAATAAGAAGCAAACATTGCAGTTTGAATATGAAAGCATCCTGAAAAAAAGAAAACAAAATGAAAAGTAAATAACAACAACAATAAAAACACACTTTTATTGTAGTGCAATGTCCAACCAAGAGACGGGATAGTTTATCAACTTTATTATAAGCAGTAATTCATTCAAGTGACAAGAAAATGAGAGGAAGTAATGTAAAGTTAAATGTGGGATTCGTACTTGGCTAAATGAATTTCTCAGCAACCTGGCTTTGTATAACGTTTTTTGGGGGTCGTGTATGTGTGGTGGGTGTGTGGGTATAACTTGCCAATAGTAAAATGCTGTGCAATATTTCTTAAAATTTCTGAATTTCACCGTATCAACACATAGTATAATTTTACATATTGCTGAGTTTAATGAAGTTTTTGACAAATCACATTCTTAAAATATTCAGCATGTGTTCTTTCTCTTTGTAGCTCCTTCTTCAATAGGAGTAGCTACTGCAATCTAAAGAGTTCAAACTACATTAATTATTAATTAATTATTAATTATCACCTGTGTGATAGAATGATTCTGTCAAAACTCTGGCAGTAGTTGATTCTTGTCTAAAAGTTTTCTTGAAAGTTCTTGTTCTATTGTCAGTGTACATTCCTGTGTTTGGAGCATACATATCCTTATGAAAGTTCTGGAGAATATCAGATTTGGAAATTTACTTAATACTAAAAAGCAATACCTGAAATGGAGAAAACTATTCACTGGTAACAACATTATGATTATATATTTTCTGTACAAAAGACCTTAACATACATTCTGTATTCCGGGAAAAACTGGCATATATATTTATAGGGACTGTTACAGATACCAGAATTCTGAAAAAAGCACTTGTCTTGGGCTGGGATTTTGGTTCAGTGATAGAGTACTTGCCTTGCATGCACCAGGTCCTGGGTTCAATTGCTCACTACACATAAGCAGAAAAATGTAGAAGTGGTGCTGTGGGTGAAGTAGTAGACCACTAGCCTTGAGCTAAAAAAGTGAGGGACAATACTGAGACCCAGATTTCATGAACCATAATTGACAAAAACAAAAACAGAAATCTCTTGCACATCACAGAGTGAAGTGATGCATATTCTATGATGAGGAAACTAAGATTAATTGATTCAAGAATTATATCAACTTACAAAAAATTGTCATGATATGATAAAACCTCTTAAATATAATTTAAAATGGCCTGTCATGCAAAATGGTGCCCCTATTTTTAAACAGAGAATCAGTTTGTGTAAAATGTTTGTAAAGTAATCACAGTCACAATATGTAGTTATAATATGGAAAGATATAGAATGATATAGAATTAATTATATTTTCATGAATATATGAATGTCACCTGTTCACATGAATATTGCAATTCAACAGCACAAAACGAGGAGTTTCTAAAGATGACTTCTGTTAAAAAATGTTTTAACATATGTATATCCTCAGAAGTCTACTGAAGGGAATATCAATATCTTTAAACCCTGTAGATGTTCGACATCTCAGCATAGTGAAATCAGGAAAAAGGTAAAAAATAATTTATTTTCAACATTATATCAAGGTACCGTATTGCACATATTTATATTTGGATTACTCCTATGACATGAATGGGAACATACCCACTTGCCTAATTAATATACAAAAATTTTTGGTTTTGCAAACAAGAAGGTATAGGTTGACAAAAGATTGCACCATGTCAAACTAAATATACCAGAAACATGCATAAGACAGAATTACCCAAAGTAATTGACACGAAATTAACACACATTAACACAGTTCATCACAAAGAAGCAAATCAAAATGATTTAAACAATAATTTGGGGGTGAAACAAAGTATTAATTTGGCCACTATATTTTCACATATTCTCTTAACACAAAATCTAGATTTTGTTATTCTTCCCTCCTACTCTCTTCCCTCCCACTCTCAGGAAATGTGCTTGCCTTTTGGATTTCTCTCACCAGACTCGCTACCAGCTTGGTAGGACTTATTATTGAAGAAGACGATTAAATACATTCCAGCATTGCTATATCTTCTCTAGGTCCATGTTTAGAAACTATGTTGACATGACAAACTAGAAATATTACCTTAGGACATAATACATATGAATAAGTACTAAATTCATCTGAAATCTAGTTTTAGATATTATATCTCAATATTTATTCAACACAGTTTGAACTTAAATTTTAGTACTCTTTGTGGTATTAATCCTGTACTATTAATTGGTGCATAGCATATGAAGGATAAGCAGCCAAATTCAAAGAGGTATTCAGATGACTTTTACAATATCTAATAAATAGAACCTGTCTACATTTTGGATTACAGTTTGAATTATGCTGGAAAATTCTCAGGAAGCTACTGAAAAATATATAGTAATAAAAGTGCAGGTGCCTGGGTAATATCATTTTTTGAAAGTGCATTTTGATACATATCTGCCTGATACTAGTAACTGTTAGGAAATTATGCTAAAAAGTTTCCTAGCAAAGATATAGGTTTAAATTTGAGGAGTTGATGCAATATGGGCCAGGAATTTAGAGAGAGGTGTTATAATTATATGATAGAAATAATATTGCAATTCAGAGTTTAGTGTCCTGGCATGTCAATCAAACCTACAGAATCCAATCTGAGAATGAACGTATAGGAAGACAACTGATATTCAGAAAAGTTCTGAATACGAGTAATGTTTAGAACTGAGAGTAAAAGGAAAAATGTAAATGGTTAACCAGGGAGATTCTTAACTGATGTAGGCACATTAAGGTGTCTGCTACTTATCTAAGGATAGGTGAACTGACCAAAGACAGCCTGCAGCTCCTCAATTAAGTAGTCATTTCATTTCCAGTGGTCAATTCCAGTGTCTCCTCTGTATGGGACCCCAATTATTGTACTACTGACATAATAATGTTCTCATTCATGATTTCAGGTCTATAATCAGCAAGACAGCCTATGTCAATTGAAAGGCTCCCTCCTGGCCAAAAAACTGAAAGGAAGGTCATTTCTTTCTTTCTTTTTTAAATTCTTTTTTGTTTTTATTGTTACAATTACATGGGCAAGTTAATGACTGTATTTCTTATCAAGCATAGTAGCCTCCTCCTTTGTTTGCCCTTCCCAGTCCTTCCCATCGTCCTCCCCACTTCCCCACCTAATCCTCCCCGCTCCCCCCCCGCCGCCCCCGCACCAAGGTTGTAAAGTTCGTTTTCAACATAACGACTTGTACATCTCATTGTTGCAATGGGTCCACCTGTATCCCTATTTAAACGATTTGTTTTTCCCCTTCCCCTCCACAAATTATACCGACATCAAATACAGTGTAAGCAAGGGTTATACTGTGGGGTAGGGATATACAAAGCAACAAAGAAATAGTCTTATAAATGCGTTAGAAACAATCGCAGGAAAGAAAAAAAAAAACATTTGAATACACATCTTAGGGTTCATTTCCCTAACACCACCTTATCTGACCTTTTCTGCTTGACTCAGACATATACTAGATATTGCAAATTAGGGAAACCATGGGACCTACATTTCTTTGGGCCTGGCTTACTTCACTTAATATAATTCTTTTTTCCAGGCCTTTCTATTTCCTAACAAATGGCGCAATGTCAGTCTTTTCTGATGGACGCATATAATTCCATTGTGTATATATACCATACTTTCTTGATTCATTCATCTATTGAGGGGTATCTGTGTTAGTTCCATATCTTAGATATAGTAAATAGTGCTGCAATAAATATAGTCGTTTCTAAATGCTATAATTTTCAACAGAAAATTCACTGGATTGCTCCTAGGCTTAAATACAAGGGTGCTGGTAATGTTTTTAATCTCTAAAGCATCTGATCTATGATCATACTGTTTATACCTACATATAAAGTGCTTTTACATCACTCTAGTTTCAATAGTCTGCTTGATTTAGAGATTTATTCTGAAATATTCCCAGAAATATAACTGGATTGTTATATTTCAGTCCCTGAAATAGGGTGACTCCTTAATGAAGTTTATCCAGCAAGGACTGAAGTAATTGCCTGCAAATATAAATATCATAATAAGGGTATCTTAGGAAATATTTTACACCATGTAACATATTTAAAAAGTATGTAAATCTGGGGCTGGGAAGGTGGCTCAGTGGTAGAGCATTTGCCTTGCATGCCAAAGGCCCTGGGTTCAATTCCCCCACACCGCATAAGCAAAAAGAAAAAAAAGCCAGAAGTGGCATTGTGGCTCAAGTGGTAAAGCGCTAGCCTTGAGCTGAAGAGCTGAGGGACAGCTCCCAGGCCAGGAGTTCAGGACCCACGATCCGGACCCCCCCAAAAAACAAAGAAAAAAGTAAAAGTATGTAAATCCTGTACCTTGTAATGTTACATGGAGCTGGACACTGGTGCTTCATGCCTGTAATCCTAGCTACTAAGGAGACTGAGATCTGAGGATCAAGTTTCAAAGCCAGTCCTGGCAGGACACTCTGTGAGACTCTTAACTCCAAGAAACCACTAGAAACCACGAGTGGCATTGTGGCTCAAGTGACAAAGCCCTTGCTTTCAGCTGAAGATTGCAAGGACAGCACCCAAGCCCAGAGTTCAAGCCCCAACACCAAAGAGAAAAAACAAGGAAGTGAGAAAAAAGAATGTGACATGGCGTTTAAATGATATAACACTTTCTGATTTGAAAAGTTGCCAAAAAATTAACAAATTAATGTTAAGGGAAAATGATGAGGTCAAGTTCTGAGATAATGCTAACAACCCCTACCCCTGAGGATTTTTTAAAGCTACTGATGACTAAGAGTAAGACAGAGGAAAGTATTCATTATAGGTGTCAAATAAAGATATGTATTAGCAGTTAGTCCTTATAACTTTGCAGGCCTATAATGTATTGCCTATATTTTTGGAACTTTTCTAGATAAAAAAAATGAAAGAAGAAAACAATGAATAATCATATTTCAAATTGTGTGAAACATCTTGTGAAATGTTTGTTGATGTGTAATAGTCATTAGCAATAATGTCATGTTTTGAAATTTCCTTTTGTTGCAACTGGTACTTTCTGATACAAAGCATATAGGATTGTATAGGTCATTGCGCTTGACCTCAAGGTCATTCCATATCTCTAAGGTCTTTTTATTCAAGTTCAACAACTCTATTAATTTTGGAACAATATGATGCTTCCTGTGTTCTGGTGTTTCATTTGAAATAAAACTCTACTATACTCTCGTGCCCTGGTAGCTTTGACCCACCACCCTCCTGAGTAGCTAGGATTGCAGGCATGAACCACCAGGACCCAGCTACAAAATTTTACACAAGACTATCTGCTTTTCTTTTCCTTTTTTATCTGTAATGGAGCTTGAAGTCTGGGCCTGAATGGTGTCCCTCACCTCTTCAGCTCATGGTTATCTCTCTACCCCTTGAACCACTGCACTACTTTGCGTTTTCGGAGTGGTTTATTAGAGATAAAAGCATCAGAGTCTTTCATGCTCGAGCTCGCTTTGCACTGGGATCCTCAGATCTCAGCTTCCTGATTTGCTAGAATTACAGGGGTGAACAACTGGCGTTTGGCACTCAAAAATATCATAATGAAGATTCTTAAATGAAGGAAAAGTAAAATTTGGGAATATTGATAATCTAAAGCTCTTGATGGAAAGATGGCGGAGGAGAAGCTGGAGGCTAAACAAGCTCTCACATAGAAAGCAGTTTTAGAGTTCCAGTGAACAGTCCTAAGCCAGAGAATCAAACCAAGTGTGCCATCGCAATATGGAGAGTTAGGCCACAGAAGGAAAATCCAGCCGAGGAGACAGATCAGAGGACTTGCCAGAATGTGAGGAAGCTAAGCAAAGGGTAATACAGGAATTGAGAGAGCAGGATGAGAACGCACAAAGATCACTAAAGGCACTCAAGGAATCCATTAAAAAAGAGCTAAAGGATGTCAGGGAGACCACAAAGGAAATACTGAATGGAAGCCAACAGAAGGAATTTTAGTCTAAAGAAACCATAACCAATCAACTAAGTGATTTGAGAATAAATACTGAACACCAAATTAAGGAAGTAAAGAAGTTCATACAAGATCTAAAACAAAGCTCCAACAAAGTATTTGAAGGCATCAAGGCTGACCAATTACAAGGAAAGGAAGAAAAAAACAAAGTAGAAAGTCTTGACAGCAGGTTAGACCATGCAGAAGATCGAATCTCATGGATTGAAGAAAGCCTAGATATTATAGAGAAAGAACATACAACCATCCAAGAGAAGTCCAAGAAATATGATAAATCTATCCAACACTTGGAAGACACCATCAGAAGGCCCAATCTGAGGATAATCTTATAGAGGAAAACCTAGAAACAGAATTTAATGGTCTAGGAAATTTGTATAACAGGATCCTAGCAGAGAAATTCCCAAAAATGCAAAAAGATAGGCCTATTCAGATACAAGAAGCTTTTAGAACTCCAAATAGACCAGACCAGAATAGGACATCCCACAGGCACATTATAATCCACATAGGATCAACTCAGACCAAGGAAAAGATCCTTAAAGCTGTCAAGGAGAAAAGATTAATCACCTCTAAAGGGAAACCAATTACAATCACCTCAGATTTCTCCACAGAGACAATCAAAGCAAGAAGAGCCTGGAATAATGTATGCCAGGCCCTAAAAACGAACAACTATCAACCAAGAATACTGTACCCAGCTAAAATCTCCTTCATAACTGAAGGCCAAATAAAAACCTTCCATAGCAAAGAACAATTGAAACAATACATCTCCACCAAACCAGCCCTACAAAAGATTCTTAAAGATGTCCTACACATAGAAAACGAACAAGACCGCAACAAAGGCCAAGAAACTGCACCCAAACTGAGAATCCAAGACCCATAGGAAGAACCCAGTTTTCGCAGCCCCTAGGAAGGTGGATAACATGGCAGGAACTCTCAAATACCTCTCAGTCCAATCTCTTAACGTTAATGGAATGAACTCTACAATTAAGCGACAAAGACTGTCTAGTTGGATTAAAAACAAGACCGTTCTATCTGTTGCCTACAAGACTCACATCTTGCTCGTAAAAACAAACACATTTTCAATGTTTAAGGCTGGAACAAAATCTACCAAGCAAACGGCCCCCATAAACAGGCGGGGGTCGCAATCCTAATATCAGATAAAATAGACTTCAAATTAAAATTTGTGAGAAGAGATAAAGAAGGTTGCTTCATACTAAATAAAGGATCTCTCCTTCAGGAGGATATTACAATTCTACATATCTATTCGCCAAACAATGGAGCACCCAAATTTATCAAAGAAACACTACTTTCCCTCAAATCCCATATAGATCCAAAGACATTAATTGTTGGGGATTTTAACACACCACTCTCCCCACAAGATAGTTCAACTCTGCAAAAACTCAACAGAGAAACCGCAGATCTAAACAGCTGCATAGATCAACTAGACTTAACAGACATCTACCGAACATTTCACCCAGCAGCATCAGAATACACGTTTTTCTCAGCAGCACATGGAACGTTTTCTAAAATAGACGACATTTTAGGCCACAAAGCAAACTTGTCTAAATTCAGAAACATTGAAGTTATACCTTGCATTTTCTGTGACCACAAGGGAATAAAATTAGAACTCAACTCCAAAAGCCACCAAAGAAAGTCCGTTATCACATGGAGGCTGAACAACACACTGCTGAATCAAGAGTGGGTCATGGAAGAGATTAGAAAGGCAATTCAAATGTTCTTGCTATTCAACAAAAATGAATACACAAATTACCAGCTCCTCTGTGACACAGCAAGGCAGTACTCAGAGGCAAGTTTATAGCTCTGAGCTCCTACATCAACAAATTGGAGAGATCGGAAACTAGCATTTTAATGACACATCTAAACCTCCTTGAAAAAGAGCAGCAAGATAAATCCCAATCCAGTAGACAGAAAGAAATAATCAAAATTAAATCAGAATTAAATGAATTAGAATCCAAAAAAACTATAGAAAGAATCAACAAAACAAAGAATTGGTTCTTCGATAAACTTAACAAAATTGACAGACCCTTAGCAAACCTTATCAGAAAAAGGAGAGAACACACCCAAATTAATAAACTCAGAGATGAGAATGGAAACATCACCACGTAAACAACCAAGATTCAGAACATTATAAGGGAATACATCTCAAAACTTTATGCTAATAAGTTTGAGAACTTGACAGATGTGGACCTTTTCCTAGCAAATATTGACATGCCAAAACTAAACCAAGATGAGTTAAACCAGCTTAACAGGCCCATATCAAGCATTGAAATAGAAAGAGCAGTAAGAGACCTCCCAGCTTAGAAAAGTCCAGGACCAGATGGTTTTACAGTAGAATTCTACAAGGCCTTCAAAGCAGAGCTCACACCAATACTCCTCCAAATCTTCAATGAAATTGAAACAGAAAGTTCACTACCGAACACATTCTATGAAGCCATCATAATAACCCTCATCCCAAAACCAGGCAGGGACTCATCAAAGAAAGAGAACTATAGACCCATTTCTTTGATGAATGTTGATGCAAAACTTCTCAATAAAATTCTGGCCAATCGGCTTCAACAATTCATCCAAAAAATCATGCACCACCATCAAACAGGATTCATTTCAGGGATGCAAACCTGGTTCAATAGATGCAAATCACTTAATATAATTCATCACATCAAAAGGAGCAAGGATAAGAACCACATGGTTATCTCAATAGATGCAGAAAAAGCATTCGACCAGATCCAACACCCCTTCATGATGAAGGTTTTGGAAAAATTAGGAATCCATGACACATTCCTCAATACAATAAAGGCTGTATATGACAAACCTACAGCCAGCATTATACTCAATGGTGAAAAACTAAAGATATTTCCTCTTAACTCAGGAACAAGACAAGGATGCCCACTCTCTCCACTTCTCTTCAATCTAGTATTAGAATGCCTAGCTCCAGCAATAAGACAAGATGCAGACATAAAGGGGATCCAAATAGGGAAAGAAAAAATAAAACTCTTCCTCTTTGCAGATGACATGATCTTGTATTTAACGAATCCCATAGAATCCACTCCCAAATTACTCAAGCTGATTCAAAACTTTGGCAAAGTAGCAGGTTATAAAATTAATCCCCCAAAATCAATGGCTTTTCTGTATGCCAACAATGAGAAAATTGTGGCTGAATTTAAAGCAACTCCATTTGTAATAGCCCCACAAAAAATAAAATACCTAGGAATTAACTTAACTAAAGAAGTGAAGGTCCTCTATGGTGAAAACATTAAAATCTTAAAAAAGGAAATCAACACAGAACTTAAAAAATGGCAAAACCTCCCATGCTCCTGGATTGGCAAGATTAACATCGTGAAAATGGCAATACTTTCCAAGGCTATCTACAAATTCAACGCAATACCTTTCAAAATTCCACCCTCATTATTCAAGGAAATAGAAGAGGCAATCCAAAAATTCATATGGAACAATAAAAGACCCCGAATAGCAAAAACGCTCCTCAACGGAAATAACACTGCTGGAGGAATATCAAGACCAAACTTCAAACTCTATTATAAAGCTATAGTAATCAAAACAGCTTGGTATTGGCATAAGAACAGACCTCAGGACCAATGGAATAGAATTGAAAACCCAGAAATGAACCTACAGGCCTATAGCCATCTAATATTCGATAAGGGAGCTAAAACAATAGAATGGAAGAAAGACAACCTCTTCAGTAAATGGTGCTGGCAAAATTGGTTAACTACATGTAGAAAACTTAAGCCAGATCCTTATATATCATCCTGCACCAGAATCAACTCCAAATGGATCAAAGACCTTGAACTCAAAGCAGGCACTCTGAAAACAGTACAGGATGGAATAGGAGAAACCCTAGGTCTCCTTGGCTCAGGGCAAAATTTTCTGAATAGAGACCCAGAAACACAACAAATCAAAGAAAGGTTGGACAAATGGGATTGCATAAAGTTGCAGAGCTTCTGCATGGCAAATGACATAGCTAGCAAGATCAATAGAAAGCCCACGGATTGGGAGAAGATCTTTACTTGCCATACAACGGACAAGGGTCTCATATCTAAAATATACTTGGAACTCAAAAAATTAAACCCCCCAACAACAAATCGGCAAATAACAACTGCCCAATAAATAAGTGGGCGAAAGACTTAAAGAGAAACTTCTCTGAAGAAGAAAGAAGGATGGCCAATAGACACACGAAGAAATGTTCAACATCCCTAGCCATAAAAGAAATGCAAATCAAAACAACATTGAGATATCACCTCACTCCAGTTAGAATGGCAAAAATCAAGTACTCTAACAACAACAGATGCTGGAGGGGATGTGGACAGAAAGGAACCTTACTTCATTGTTGGTGGGAATGTAAACTTGTTCACCCACTTTAGAAAGCAGTATCGAGGTTCCTCAAGGACTTCACATAGAACTTCCCTATGACCCAGCAATCCCACTTTGGGGCATTTACCCAAATGTTTACAAACAATACCACACTAAAGCTACCAGCACAACTATCTTTATTGCAGCATTATTTACCATAGCTAAGATATGGAACCAACCCAGATGCCCCTCAGTAGATGAATGGATCAAGAAAATGTGGTATATATACACAATGGAATTCTATGCCTCCATCAGAAAAAATGACATTGCCCCATTTGTTAGGAAATGGAAAAAGTTGGAAAAATTTATATTAAGTGAAGTAAGCCAGGCCCAAAGAAACATAGGTCCCATGGTTTCCCTTATTTTTAATATCTAGTAGATGTATGAGTCAAGTGGAAAAGGTCAGATAATGTGATGTCAGGAAAATTAACCCTTAGATATGTATTTTAATGTTTTTTTTCTTTTATGCATGTGTTTTTAACGCATTTATAAGTTTATCTCTTTGTTGCTTTGTATGTCCCTGCCCCACAGTATAACCCCTGCTTTCACTATATTTGATGTCAGTATAACTTGTGGAGGAGATGGGGAAAAACCAGTTGTTTAAGGATACAGGTGGACCTGTTGCAACAATGAGAAGTACAAGTTACAAGTTGTCATGTCCAAAACGAGCTTTACAACGGGTGCCGGGGGGGGTGAAGGAGGGGAAGGAGAAGGATTGGGATTGGGATTGGTGGGGAGGGGGGAGGCTGGGAATGGATGTGAAGGGTAAACGAAGGAGGAGGCTGCAATGCTTGATAAGAAATGTACGCATTATCCTGCCCATGTAATTTTAACTCCTCTGTACAGTATGTTCACAAATAAAATTAAATTAAATTAAAAAAGAAAAGAAAAATGTATATAAAAGACGCAGGACACTGTCATTAAATACAGTGAAAACAGGGGTTACAACTTGGGTGAAGAACATACAAGAGAAACAAATAAATCGCCTAGAACAGTTTAGAATCATTAAAAGCAATAGCTAGAAAGTAGAAACAACTTATGCCCTATCTAGTGATTCATTCCTTTTATCATCTTCTGGAATGTAGATATGTACATAGCTTTTGGACTCTCGATTTACACTATTTATTGTAAATAAGGGATACCATGGGACCCATTTTTCTTTGAGCCTGGATTACTTCACTTAATATAATTTTTCCAAGTCTTTTCTAACAAATGGGGTGATTTCATTCGTTCTGATGGAGGCATTGAATTCATTTCTAAATGAGGATTTGAAGGATAAATGTGGAGATAGTGAAGAATAGTGAATGTTGTGGATTAAAGAGTTTGTCCATTCTTGAATTAAATAATTGTTTACCAAGTAATTGTCTTCAGAAAGGGAATATTAGATGAGAAATATATTTCACTGTGTAGATACTAGAGTTTAGAAATGGTGTCTAATCTTATAGTAAGAGGTAAATGTTAGCACCATTTTAGAGGTATGTCTTTTCATATAATACAATGGTTAAAAATGAAAAACACTGGCTATTTAATGTAATCTCACTTAAATGAATTATGTCCAAATGAAAGATGATTTTCCTACAATATCTTCAATATTTTGTGAATGTGGTTATCGAATTTAGATCTACATGTCTCTGATAATTTTCCTTTTAGTTCCTCATTTATGTATGGGTTTTCTTTTCATAAGGAAGCAACCTCAAAGTGGACTGGAACACTTCATTGCAAATTTTCTCTTAGGAGATGCTGTGAAATTTCTTCGATGTTGTGAAATTTCTTCGATGTTGTGAAATTTCTTCGATGTTGTGAAATTTCTTCGATGTTGTGAAATTTCTTCGATGTTGTTTAAATAACAGTGGATAATTTTTAAGTTACTACTATGGTATTTTATTAGAGAAAATTAAGAACAGCTGAGCGCCAGTGGCTCAGGCCTGTAATCCTAAGTACCCAGGAAGGTGAGATCTGAGGATTAGGTTCAAAGAAGCACGGGCAGGAAAGTCCATGAGATTTTTTTGTCTAAATGACCACCAGAAAACTGAAACTGGCAGTGTCTCTTAAAGGGCATAGCTCAAGCCTTGAGATGAAGTATACCGAGACAATTCCCAAGCTCACAGTGTAAACTCCAAGACAGACAAAAAAAAGCCAAAGAGAAGCATTTGCTGTATTTCTGTGTAATATTGAGGGTCTAGAAAGCATAGTGTTTGGCGGAAGTATTTCAAATTACTGCTTTATGATGAGATGACATTTTTGCAGGAATTGTATAGAGAGATTTGTCAATGTTCAAAATCTATCAATTCAAAATTTTCCTGCAAAAACATCTCAATCTCATTACAAAGGGGTTTCCATGAGAGGGAGAGTGTGTGATATGAATGGCCTTTTCCTACATGTACCTTGCTTCTTAACAATGTGTTCTGTACTATCAAGAGTCTTCCATGAATGTCTAACTGACAGTAGATATTTACCAATGTACAAAGGAATCTTTGGGAATATTGACATGCTAACATGGAATTTGGAATGAAGTCTCTCCTCAGAATGCAAAAGTTATATGACTGTTTTTGTTCGGCAATGAAAGGGACATGTGTTACAGGGAATTGTCAAGGCAGGTATAAAAGAATCAGCTTTTTTTCTGATCTTAGTGGGAATCAAGAATCTTGACTATTTTACACAATGAATAACTGTGCCCAATTGGAGAACATTCACTCAAAAAGTGTGGGATTGAAGGGCATCCAAGCCAAAAGCAAGTCTTTTAGCAACATCTTGGATTTAGCCAAGTGCCCTTTACTTAGCATGTCTAGGTTGTTGGGTGAAGAAAGAAACCTGCTGAAAGGACTGTTTCCTAACTTCTAAATGTAAGTTGACCCCTCACAATAGTTATGTTTGTCTTGGAATTATGTGTTCCCTTTCACTAATTAATAATGAAGAATATAATACAATATAAGAAAATTAAAATGATATGTAGTTCCTAATACAAATGTCCCATTAATTTCTGCGTTCCAGAAAGAAGAATGGGTCAGAAAATTTCATGGATTTTTTTAACCCAACTAATTTTGAATGTATTTCTCAAGACACAAGATTCTAATTCATCTCAATATTTTTCATGTGTGATCTAATCTGCAGAAGAAATCTGTGACTTCTCCCCATTGTCTGTGGTAGGGAAATAATAGATTCTTGCATGGGTAGAAACAACCGATATTTATTAGTTTTGGGGATCAATGTGCACTCTTTGAAGATACCATATTTTGTACAGAGAATCTGTGATTTATCAGACAAGAATTTGTGCATCAGGGACTGGGAAGGTGGCTCAGTGGTAGAGTGCTTGCCTTACATGCCTGAGGCCCTGGGTTTGATTCCTCAGCATCACATAAGCAAAAAAGGAAAAAGGCGGAAGTGGTGCTGTGGCTAAAGTGGTAGAGCGCTAGCTTTTAGCTGAAAAGCTGAGGGTCAGCGCCCAGGCCCAGAATTCAAGCCCCATGACCAGACCCCACCTCCAAAAAAAAAAAAAAGAATTTGTGCATCATTTGAGAAATATTCCACTAGATTACTCAAATGTTCTAGGAAGATTAATGTGAAAGTTTGGATTTTAATTCAAGATCAGTTCATGAAACCATATCTAATGAATGTTTTCGACTTATGTATAAATTGTCCTTCATATTTATGCACCTCGCCAGCATTTTTTAGTTCATTTGGCATTTCTGGTCCACAACATTCCTATTGCTAAAAGGAATAAACTTTCAAGTATATTTTAGGAAGATCTCCATTGCCAAAAAATATTTATTACTGGTTAGATTCCTATGTAATCAAGAGTTGTTGAAGTATTTGACTACAGATGAGGAAGAAGTTTCACATGGAAGAGTCTTGCTTACATTTATGATAGGTGTGAAAATGTGAGGGTTTCTGATTTGGAGCATATTTGAGCTTCATGATCTCCTGGTTTGCAAATTCAAATGACTATTTGGATTCCTACAGAAATATTTGAACAAAAATGATTTCAACATTAATTTGTTACTGTTTCCTTGATATCTGGTGACCTAGGAATACCTGTGTGCTTTTAGGAACGTCAAAAACTCAGAACTATTTTCACGTGTATGTATATGTAATACAAACCCAGCGACTTTAGTATCTACATGTAAACTCATGAGAATTGAGAAGATGTATGTATCAATACTAGTATTTTTAATGGAATGTTGTCAAGGTGATGTACAGAGGGATTTGAATTACATATGTTAGCAATGAATGAGTACTTGTCTTATCAAATGTTTTTACCCATTGTTCACTTTTACTGTTTTTTGACCTAAAATCTCTATTCTCTCCCACCAGGTGTAATGTTTATTCCCAACATGTAGTTCTGTTGGGATTTTTCTTGTATGGTTTTCCCAGGATCCTTTGTCTCAGATTCGGTCGTTGCCCTTCTCGGGCCTAACTCCCATTAACTTACATGGAATACAGTGTGTACCAAAATCAAATACAGTGACAACATTGTACAAAACATTGGAAAAAGGCAAGTACATTTAAAAAATCAAGAAAGAGAAAAGAACTGATTTTGTATTTGAGAGTTTATTTTGTCTAGCTTAATATTCTATGGTCATATGTATATTATTTTAATCTATTGTTATCCTCTTCTAAGACTAAAATGACATATACCAGTTTTTAGAAATAAGAGACCCATATAGCCTATGTTTTTTAGAGTCTGGCCGCCTTTAATTCATGTTATTTTGTGTAAGATTTTCCATTTCCTTACAAATCGCACTATGCCATTTTTTAAAATGGAAAATAGAATTCCATTGTGTTTATACCCCACATTTTTCTGATCTATTAATCTACCCTCAAGCATCTGGGGTGGTCCTGGTTTTCCCTATGAAATGAACATAACTTTGCCATTCTAATGGAATGTGGTGAAATTTCAGTATTGAATTAATTTGGCTTGATTTTATTGTCAGGGACACTGAGCATTTTTCATATGCACTTTGGCCATTCTCAAATAGCAATCAGTGAAGTCTCTTTTTAAATAGACTTCTTTTCATAAAGTGGGGTTATCGTTCAGGTTTGTCTTTTGTGGGGGGGCAGTACTTGACTTGTTGAATTTTGATTATGTTCCAACTTATCTTTAAGACACTTTTCTCTTTCTTGGCTAGTGAAGATCTTCTCCAACTTTTTGGTTTTTTATTTACATACTTAGTTATGTCCTTTGTTATAAAATCTGAACAGGTTCAAGCAATATAGTTGGCCTAACTTTTCTTTGACTTGATTGTGCATTTGTAATGAGAAAGTTTCAACCTGTTCTATGAGACCTAGTATTTTTTTATTGCTATCATTCTGAGTATTTTGTTTAACCTCGAGGTCTGATTCATTGGGAAACTATTTTGACACATGGTGATGTATAATCTAACTTTAAGCTTTTATATTAATTTAATGAGTATTACAACACTATTTATTGAATATTACCTTTTCCTTCTACTGAGTTTACCCGGTTTCTATTTAAACTTACTTAATGAAGAGTCATATTTTTTTCTTTAGATGTAGCATTTAATATATAGTGCCCCATTTTCTCTTTTTGTCTTAATTGGTATATGTCCAGTTTCATCCAAAGACAAATTAAGAGCTTAATTGTTATGTAGATATGAACAAGAAAAATGAACTCGAAGGAACAAGGAACATAAGGTTTATCATGGTTGGTATTAAAAATACTATGAAAACTATTTCTTTTTTTCTTGCTTTCTTTCCTTTTTTTTCATGGGATTTCCCTTTCTTGTCACTATATTTGATTTTGGTAACCTGTGGACTGGATAAATTTTAATCTGAATAGCGCAAAAAAGAGGAAACAAAAATTGTGAGATTGAGGACAATGGGTGAACCAATGCCATAAAATTCCTCACAAGGCAACATGTCAGAAATGGTATTTACAACAAGAGGGTCGGGGGGAGAGTTTTGAAGCAGAATAAAAAGTGTAAGAAAAATGAGGAGTAAGGTAACACGTGACAAGAAAATAATTTACTGCCTTACATACATAATTATAATCACTCTGTACATAACTGACAATAAGTTTCACTAAAAAGAAGAGTATTGATACATACATTTATTTTATTTTTCATAATTTTACACATGGATCCATTAGTAGAATTGTTTTCAGTCTATATACAGACATATGTTGATAAATCTGTTATCTTCATATCCCTACCACAAAAGGCTCAGGTTTCCCCGAGTCTACAGTTTCCAAACAATGCTTCGCAAATAAATGTTGAATTCACTCCTGCACACAACTTCTGAAGGAAAACCAAGATATATTTTCAATTATACACTAGGTACACAAATAAGCCCATAATTAGAAACTCTCCTATTTCAATACCAATAATAATGAACCACATTCTCACATCTTTGACTTCCTCATCTGTACCCAAAGTTTCAACTCTAGTTATTGCATAAGAGTCCTACCAACAATTTTAACAAGGTAGATCTTCCTAAAATATGCTTCAAAAATTATTCCATTTTGCATCAGGAATGTTTTGGAACACAATGCCAAATCAACTATAAATATGTGGGGGCATATATATGTAGGACAAATTACACACATATTGAATATGAAGATAGTCATAGAATATGGCTCCATAAAAGTATTTTTGATACACTCTACAGATACAGTCCACTCTTTCTTGAAACATTTAAGAATGCCAAATATGCATATCCACTCGCCCTAAAAATATCATCTTTTTTAACACACAATCATGCTATCTTCACAAATTGCAATTTGCCTCCTAAAGAATGGTTTGAATGTTATTTTGTGTACACATACATTAACCTGTTGTTTATCTGTTACATGTTTTGGAAAGAAACCCCAGAATCCTTGATTAGATGAGATTACACGTGAAAATAGTTGAGATGGATGAGAAGCTTGTATAGTAAGAAATATACTTTACAATGTTGGTTGAAAAATCCCTTTGAAATTTTAATGGCCATTTGATATGGGAATATATAATTGGTATAAGATTTGTATAAGAGGCCTAATATCATTACAGTTTTGTTATGTATTTATTAGGCTAAGCACTTATATATCAATATATGAAAAGGAAGATGATATTCACAGGCAAAATTAAGGACAGTGAATAAGGAAGTATTATTTGTTCTCTATTGGGAAACAAATGTAGATTTTGATTTTATTATTGAAGTTTGTTTATTCCAAATTTATGTCTATGTGGATAGTGACACGGTGAATTTCAATAAGGACATAAACACCCAGGTTTGCTTCTGGATTCAAGGAAGAATGAATAGGGATTGAGTAGGTAGTAGAAATTAAAATGAAATTCATTTGGTTGAGTGATCATCACAATGTATTAATAAATGGAAGATGTAGACGAAACAATGAGAAATGGTCTGACGTTATGGTGTGTTCATAGAATGATTCCTGTAAAGAAATAGAAAAAAAATATTATTTTATTTTCTGTGGAAAACAAGAACTTCACTAGCAGTTCAAGATATATTCAAAAACTAATAAGAGCTCATCATCAGTTATTTTCCAAAAAATTCATGCTTACTAGTCTGGGAGGAGGATCACAAAATCCTGGGTAAAGCATAGCATTTTTTTGCCTGTTCGAACAAACTGACTTAAGAAACTAACCAGGACACAGGACCACAAGCAGACCAGAGACTGCAACAAGAGGCTGGTTACAGACACAAGGGAGATACAGGATTTTTCACACCCCTCCCCAAAAAATCAGAAAACTTTTTCTTCTTCTTCTTCTTCTTCTTTTGGTACCTTTATAAAAATTTCTTTTTATTTTCTAAAACTTCTTTAATTTTTAATTTTTACCTTGTTTGAAAAAAATTGTTTTCTAGTAACTTTTTTTTTCCTCTTATAATTTTTATTTTAGGGATACATGTGTGTAAGTGTTTTTCTTTTTTTGTTTTCTTTCATTTAAAAAATATTTTTGTTTTTTGTTTAGCTCTACTGAACTTCTGATCATTTTTTCTTCCTTTCTTATCCTTTTCACCTTTTCTTCTCTTTCGTTCTTCTTTATGTGACTTAATTGTTGTCCTGTATATCCTCAGATAAACCCGTAGTTGACTATTAGACCCTATCCCTCATTGTGTACACACTTAATCCACAAATTTATTACTCAATTCAAAACCTCTGAGATTTAAATTCCTTAATAGCAGTACTACTTCTTTATACCTATATAATATTTTAAGTATTTTTATTTTTAAGTTTTTTGCATCTCCTTTATATCCTTCCCCTTCTCTCAATTTATTCACGTTCTTCTCTGAATAGATTGTTTTTGTTTCTGCATAAAATTTTTAATTTTTATTTTCTATTTTTTCTGGTCTCTTTTCTTTTCCCTTTCTCTTTCTTCTTTTTTATCTCTCTCTACTTTCATCCTATCCAACCTGTGTCCTGCTTTGAGATTAGGACTTAGTTAAGTTAAATCTCCCTGTGGCTTCCCACATCACTCTATTCCCATTTTTTACCCACATCTCTCCCTAACCCTAATAATTTCTGTTTTTCCAAATTCTTTGAGGTTCGTAGCCCAATAATATATAGTTGTTTGATGTTGAATAGATGTATCTTTTTAACTAGATTGTATCTGCAGACTATTGACTCTGCAAATTCAGACTTTGGTTGATGCTTGCCTTAAGAAAGGATTCTAGCACAAAACTGGTGTTATTTTCTTCCTAAATGGGCAGCGTAAGCCAGAAAACCACAAGAAAAATGGCAAGTCCGGGTATCTCCACTCCCACTCATGATAATCAGGGGACAGAACAGATAATGAATAATCCAGAGGAGAGTTCTTAAATAGCTCTACAAACACTACTAGCAAACATGATAAATGAAAGGATTGAAAACATACAAAGGACTCTGTATGAGCGTATAGGGAGAGAGAGGAGGCAATCCAAAGGTTTATACCAGAATATCATGAGCATGAGGAAGCTACTCAAAAACTGATACAGGATATGCATGAGCAGCTTGAGAATACTCAAAGAGAAAGGCAGGAATGGCGTGAACAGGCAGAGAACATTCAAAGAGAACTTCAGGCATGAACGGGAGCAGGAGGAAGCTAATCAAAGAGTAATACAGGAATTGAGAGAGCAGGATGAGAATAAACAAAGATCAATAAAGGCATTCATGGGATCCATTCCCAAAGAGCTGAAGGAAGTCAGGGAGACCACAAAGGGCATGCTGAATGGAAACCACAAAAGGAATGGGATTCCAAGAAAACCATAACCAATCAACTAAGTGATTTAAGAATAAACACTGAACACCAAATTAAGGAGGTAAAGAAGTTCATACAAGATGTAAAACAAAGTTTCAACAAAGAATTTGAAGCCACCAAAGCTGATCAGTTAGAAGGAAAAGAAATAAAAAACAAAGTAGAAAGTCTTGAGAGCAGGTTAGACCATGCAGAAGATCGAATCTCATGGACTGAAGACAGCCTAGATAATATAGAAAAAGAACATACAACAATCCAAGACAAGTTCAAGAAATATGAGAGATCTATCCAACACTTGGAAGACACCATCAGAAGGCCTAATCTAAGGATAATGGGTGGCGAACAACATCTAGAAACAAAAGTTAATGGTCTAGGAAATTTGTTTAACAGGATCCTAGCAGAGAACTTCCCAAACATGCAAAAAGATAGGCTTATTCAGATACAAGAAGCCTTTAGAACTCCAAATAGACCAGGCCAGAATAGGACATCCCACAGTCACATTATAATCCACATAGGATCAACTCAGACCAAGGAAAAGATCCTTAAAGCTGTCAAGGAGAAAAGATTAATCACCTCTAAATGGAAACCAATTAGAATCACCTCAGATTTCTCAGCAGAGAAAATCAAAGCAAGAAGAGCCTGGAATGTTGTATGCCAGGACCTAAAAACAAACAACTATTAACCAAGAATACTGTACCCAGCTAAACTCTCCTTCATAACTGAAGGCCAAATAAAAACCTTCCATAGCAAAGAAAAATTGAAACAATACATCTCCACCAAAGTAGCCCTACAAAAGATTCTTAAAGATGTCCTACACATCGAAAACCAAAAAGACCAAAATAAAGGCCAAGAATCTGCATCCAAACTGAGAATCCAAGAACCATAGGAAGAACCCTGTTTTCACAGCCACCAAGAAGATAGATAACATGGCAGGAACTCCCAAATAGCCCTCAGTCCTATTTATCAACATTAATGGACTTAAATCTCCAATTAAGCGACATAGACTGTCTAGTTGGATTAAAAAGCAAGATCTTTCTATCTGCTGCCTTCAGGAGTCACATCTTGCTCGTAAAAACAAACACATTTTCAAAGTGAAAGGCTGGAACAAAATCTACCAAACAAACAGCCTCCATAAACAGGCAGGAGTGTCAATCCTAATATCAGATAAAATAGACCTCAAATTAAAATTCGTGAGAACAGATAAAGAAGGTCGATACATACTAATTAAGGGATCTCTCCTTCAGGAGGATAATACAATTCTAAATTTCTTTTTGCCAAACAATGCAGCACTCAAATGTATCCAAGAAAAACTACTTTCCCTCAAATCCCACATAGATCCAAGGACATTAATTGTTGGGGATTTTAACACACCACTCTCCCCACTAGATAGATCAACTGGGCAAAATCTCAACAGAGAAACCACAGATCAAAACAGTTGCATAGATCAACTAGATTTAACAGATATCTACCAAACATTTTACCCAGCAGCATCAGAATACATGTTTTTCTCAGCAGCACATGAAACATTTTCTAAATTAGACCACATTTTAGGCCACAAAACAAATTCAGAAACATTGATGTTATACCTTGCATTCTCTCTGACCACAAGGGAATAAAATTAGAACTCAACTCCAAAAGCCACCAAAGAAAGTCTGTTATCACATGGAGGCTGAACAACACACTGCTGAATCATGAATGGCTCATGGAAGAGATTAGAAAGGATATTCAAACGTTCATGCTATTCAACAAAAATGAGCACACAAATTACCAGCTCCTCTGGGACACAGCAAAGGCAGTACTCAGAGTTAAGTTTATAGCTCTGAGTTCCTACAACAACAAATTGTAGAGATCTGAAACCAACAATTGTAGGACACATCTAAACCTCTATGAAAAAGAGCAGCAAGATAAACCCCAATCCTGTAGATGGAAAGAAATAATAAAAAGTAAATCAGAATTAAATGAATTAGAATGCAAAAAAGCTATAGAAAGAAAGAACAAAACAAAGATTTGGTTCTTTGAAAAAATTAACCAAATTGACAGACCCTTAGAAAATCTTATCAGAAAGAGAAGAGCACACACCCAAATAAACTCATAGATGAGAATGGAAATATATCATGGAAACAACCAAGATTCAGAACATTTTCAGGGAATACTTCTCAAAATTTTAGGCTAATAATTTTGAGAACTTAGCAGAAATGTACCTTTTCCTAGCAAATATTCACGTACAAAAACTAAACCAAGATGAGTTATACCATCTTAACAGGCCCATATCAAGCATTGAAATAGAAAAAGCAATAAGAGACCTCCCAGCTAAGAAAAGCCCAGGACCAGATGGTTTTACGGCGGAATTCTACAAGGCCTTCAAAGCTGAGCTCACACCAATACTCCTCCAGCTCTTCAATGAAATTGAAAGAGAAAGTTCACTACCGAACACATTCTATGAAGCCATAATAACCCTCATCCCAAAACCAGACAGAGACTCATCAAACAAAGAGAACTATAGACCCATTTCTTTGATGAACATTGAAGTAAAACTTCTCGACAAAATTTGGGCCAATCGACTTCAACAATTCATCCAAAAAATCATACACCACGATCAAAGAGGATTCATTTTAGGGATGCAAAGCCGGTTCAATATATGCAAATCAATTAATATTATTCATCACATCAACAGGAGCAAGAATAAGAACTACATCGTTATCTCAATAGATGCAGAACCAACATTTGACAAGATCCAACAACCTTTATAATGAAGGTTTTGGAAAAATTAGGAATCCATGGAACATTCCTCAATACAATAAAGGCTGTGTATAACAAACCTACAGCCAGCATTATACTCAATCGTGAAAAACTAAAGCCATTTCCCCTTAACTCATAAACAAGACAAGGACGTCCTCTGTTTCCACTTCTCTTCAATCGAGTATTAGAATTCCTAGTTACAGCAGTAAGACAAGATTCAAATATAAAGGGGATCCAAATAAGGAAAGAAGAAATAAAACTCTCCCTCTTTGCAAATGACACGATCTTGTATTTAAAGAATCCCATAGATTCCACTCCCAAATTACTCAAGCTGATTCAAAACTTTGGCAAAGTAGCAGGGTACAAAATTAACCCTCCCAAATCAATGGCTTTTCTGTATGCCAACAATGAGAAAAGTGTGGCTGAAATAAGGAAAACAACCCCATTTGTAATATCCCCACAAAAAATAAAATACCTAGGAATTAACATAACCAAAGAAGTGAAGGACCTTTTTGATAAAAATTTTATAATCTTGAAAAAGGAAATCAAAACAGAACTTAGAAAATGGGAAAACGTCCCATGCTCCTGGATTGGAAAGATTAACATCGTGAAAATGGCAATACTTCCCAAGGCTCTCTACAAATTCAATGCAATACCTATCAAAATTCCAAACTCATTCTTCAAAGAAATGGAAGAGGCAATCCAAAAATTCATATGGAACAATAAAAGACCCTGAATAGCAAAAACGCTCCTCAACGGAAAGAACACTGCTGGAAGAATACCAATACCAAATTTCAAACTCAACTATAAAACCATAGTAATCAAAACAGCTTGGTATTGGCATAAGTACAGACCTCAGGACCAATGGAATAGAATTGAAAACCCAGAAATGAACCCAGAAAGACAGCCTCTTCAGTAAATGATGCTGGCAATATTGGTTAACTACTTGTAGAAAACTAAAGCTATATCCTTATAAATCACCCTGCACCAGAATGAACTCCAAATAGATCAAAGACCTTGAAGTCAAAGCAGCACTCTGAATACATTACAGGATGGGATAGGAGAAAACCTAGGTCTCCTTGGCTCAGGTCGAAAATTTCTTAATAGAGATCGGGAAGCACAACAAATCAAAGAAAGGTTGGACAGTTGGGATTGCATGAAGTTGCAGAGCTTCTGCATGGCAAAGGACATAGCTAGCAAGATCAATAGAAAGCTTATGGATTGGGAGAATATCTTCACTAGCCATACAATGGAAAAGGGACTCATATGTATAATATACTTGGAACTCATATGTATGATAAGAAATGTGCTCATTATCTTGCCCATGGATTTGTAACTCTTCTGTACAGTATGTTCACAAAAAAATAAAAATAAAACTTTATAATAAAAAAATTAAATCCCCCAACAACAAATCCTCAAAGAAACAACTGCCCAAAATAAGTGGGCTAAAGATTTAAAGAGAAACTTCTCTGAAGAAGAAAGAAGGATGGCCAATAGGCACAGAAGAAATGCTCAACCTCCCTAGCTATAAAAGAAATGCAAATCAAAACTACATTGACATACCACCTCATCCAGTTAGAATGGCAAAAATCAAGAACTCTAAGAACAGCAGATGCTGGAGGGGATGTGGACAGAAGGGAACCTTACTTCACTGTTGGTGGGAGTGTAAACTTGCTCAACTACTTTGGAAACTAGTATGGAGGTTCCTGAAAAGACTTCACATAGAGCTCCCCTAAGACCCAGCAATCCCACTTTTGGACATTTACCCAAATATTTACAAACAAGACCACACTAAAACTCCCAGCACAACTATGTTTAGTTCAGCATTATTTACCATAGCTAAGATATGGAACCCATCCAGATGTCCCTCAGTAGATGAATGGATCAAGAAAATGTGGTCCATATACACAATGGAATTCTATGCCTCCATCAGAAAAAATGACATTGCCCCATTTGTTAGGAAATGGAAAGACTTGGAAAAAATTATATTAAGTGAAGTAAGCCAAGCCCAAAGAAACATAGGTTCCATTGTTTCCCTTATTTGCAATATCTAGTATATATATATGAGTCAAGCAGAAAAGGTCAGATAATGTGATGTTAGGAAAATATACCCTTAGTTATGTATTTAAATGTTTTTTTCTTTATGTATTTGTTTCTAAGGTATTTAGAAGATTATTTCTTTGTTGCTTGGTATGTCCCTTCCCCACAGTATAACCCCTGCTTTCACTATATTTGATATCAGTATAATTTGTGGAGGAGATGGGGTAAAACAAATGGTTTAAGGATACAGGTGGACCCGTTGCAACAATGAGAAGTACAAGTTGTCGTGTCGAAAACGAACTTTACAACTTTGGTGTGCGGGGGAGTGGGGATTGAGGGGGAGGATTGGGTGATGGGACAGGGGGAGGCTGGGAAGGGATGTGAAGGGTAAACAAAGGAGGAAGCTACAATGCTTGATAAGCAATGTACTCATTATTTTGCCCATGTAATTGTAACCCCTCTGTACAGTATGTTCACAAAAAATAAAAATAAATAAATAAAAAATAAATGAAAAATTAATAAAAATAAAAACCCCTTGAAGATCTAAAAACTAAATTCATGCGTACTTCCACTTCCATTTCCATTGAAATTTGATGGTTGTATACAAGCCTCACAAATTACACTTGGACAGTCTCTGCCTCAACACATTCAAAATTTATTGAACATTTGAAGTGTTACCTTAGTCAATCTATTACTTCAGCGATAATTTTCCCATTCTTCAAAATTACTCTAATGTCACCCATTCAGGTTCAGCCATGACTTGGCACAGTTTCTGAACTACGTCTCTTGTAATATATGCATGCATCCAGGAAAATAGGAAGAAATACTTCACGTGGTTGTACAAAAAAGAGAATCATTAGTGGTTTTACTATATAATGTTTTTGCAATAAGCTTAAATTAACAATCCGTTTCAATATTTGTGAATGGATGCATAAAAACAAACCAAAAAGAGTGATTTTTATGAGATGTATCTTACCAAAGATACATGCTTTATGGTAGACAATAAAATAGAAGAGATACCATGCAAATAATTTCAGGTACACTTATAAGGAATATTCCATTGCTCAAGCAATGTGTGGACAAAACAAATACTATTGTGAAGTCACAAATACATTGTGAATTGGTATCAGGTAAATGTATTCAGCAGTTCGGAAAAATGATTAACATTTAAGTCACATATACATGTCACCTGTCAGTAAGAACACTGAAATATTGACTTTAAAATGAACATAGAAAATTTCCATTAACTTAGGGTAACGTTCCTACATTAACACTGTTTCTCAAATAGGTATGGTTATGAAAATTCTATGCCAGAGTTTGGAATATATCACTTGGTTTGAGCCTAGATTAAAAGGCTTGAATATGAATGGACCAATCAAGGATTTGATATTCATTGCCTAAGAAGATACATAAAAACATACATGATAACCTGTGATTAATTTTTATCATGATTGAATAAAATCAAGAATTGAAGGCAGGAAAAATATCCTCACTTTTCAATCCAAAAAAACCCAGTACTGTCCCCAGCATCGACTTATAGGTGTTGAAACAGAGTAGGAAAAAAGGTACACCACTTCAGTTTGTACACACAAAGGCACAAAATTTGCATGTACAAATTAACAGGTAACAGACATATCTGATCACAAACACAAACCAACTCACATATATATAAAATGACAAAACTTGGGTTGGATAAATCTTGAAGAGACAAATAAACAAGTAACATGGTCTCCTACACTGACACAGATGCTCTCATGAATTTACAGGGTTTTTTTTTAGTATCATCTAATTTTTAGATGCCAGAAAAATTATCATTCCATAAGTAAGACATATTAGCATAAAGAAAGAGAATTAGTAATCCCATTGGGTCACATTAGGTGTTCTAATAACCAATGAAGTAAGGAAAATCACTGCCCCATCAAATTATATATTCTGAAATTCAGAGAGAAATTACATGATATTATGAGTCAGGAGTGAATAAAATCTAAGTGGCTCTTATGTGAAAGGAAAAAATTCAGAGATTTTGGAAATACCAGTGAGTATGGGGCATGGTTGATGAATATTGCATTACATTTCTGTTTTGGTTATTGTTCTTGTTGATCATTTGGATTGAACTTTGGGCTTGGGCAAGGTCTCTGAGCACTTCAGAGCTCTAATGTTCTAAAATTTGAGCTACAGAGACACTTCCTCTTTTGAGATGGTTAAATGGAGATGAGTGTGTGACAAATATTCAGGAGATCTGATCTTAGATCTCAGTCTCCTACAGGTCCCTAAGCAACCTTCATCAGGTTTTTTTGTCTCTGTTATCCAGAATGCACTGATGATTTTGAGTTTCGCTGTTCCCAACATTCATGCACACTGAAGGTCTATGAGTAACCATGATTTTACTTAAGGATAATGCACTCTATATTATTCAATACTGAGGGGATTAATTACAGTAATGAATCTGAAAAAAATCCTTCACTTCATTAATCTACAATTAGATCCTTATGGGTCAAACACTTGAGATTCTAGAATTAACATTATCACCTGGCCTGGCTCAAGTGTTGTTTTCTACCCCCAAATTTTTTTTCCCATGACATATTCCTTTTCATCTGCATGACAGAGGATGAGAAATTCCTTAACCCCAGGAATAAATGTATTCTGTTGATCAAATACTAAATTGACCTGTTCAGTTTGTAAACAGGATAAGTTTTAGTCCTTGCTATAATCTTTATTAATTAGCGAATTGTCATCATATTCAAGGGTGAATTTATCTATTACTATTACTCTTCCTCAGTACTTTCTTCAGTATGTAAACTGCCAATTCATCCTTCACATAATATTATAATACATTTGACATACCACAGAAATTTGAATACTAAATCTTAGTATGCTTACTACCTTTCCACAGGAAGAATATATGAAACCTCACCGTGTGGACAGGCTCACATAAATTCACCTTGGTCTTACGTTGAATAAGCTTGTTTTTTTTTTTTATTCTAGACTGATTAGAAAAGAAAATTCTTAACATTATAATACATGTAGACTCTCTTGTCTCACTTATAAAAAAGAAGAGGTCTCATATTGGCAAGAAAGATAAATTATATGATTCCAAATTAAATTAATGCTCATGAAGAATTTCAAGGAAAGCCAATTACTTTTCACTTTTTCCTGTATTTGCCAACTTACAATGTCAGAGAGACTTGACGTTTTCAAATTCCATAAAATCAAAAATAAAATCTATTTTGTAACACTAGAAGGGCAAGTTCATTCTAGTAATTAAAATTCTTAAAACAATAAGAGATAACATAACTTTTGTAGTTACACATCTAATTTTGAATTTCCAATCTATACCATATCCAATGTGTATTTATACTTTATACAGGAATGTGAATTTTGAAATCCATGTATGTATTGTTACTTGAAAATAGCACTAAATACATTTAATTAATATGAATCTTTGCAAAGTACAAATTGAAAATCATCTCAAGAATCTCAAATATTTTATTCTAATTCGTGAAGAAAATTTAAATTAGATAGTCATTCCTATAATGTTCAGACATGAATTTCAGAAGGAAAACATGTAACCCACCCATAAGTCTGTACATTTATCAATTACCAGTTGAAGTTATTGCCATTTACACTATCATAATTGATGTGATGAGTGAATCCTGAAATCATGAAATGCTTATAAAAAGATGGGCCCAACATAATACTGCTATCTATGGCTTCCCTGATTTATATTGATTATAAGAGAATTAGAAGAATATTCAGATAAGGTAGTCCTGATTTGAAGTAATTTGGGTGATTGCATTTGTTATCGGTCCTAGTGAAACTATACTTCACTTTTGCCACTAATCACAGGTTCACCAGTTCAGAAAGCAATCCAAAACTTCGCTTATAGTGAGCAAAATATATGGGTATATAGAACAGAAAATTAGTTCTTCATTTATCCTATTTCTTTACTTTGAATTTTGACAGAAAATAGTACATCCTAAGAAAACCATTTTCTTTACCTGTTGTTGCCAGATGATTTGACTGCGCCCCAAACAAAATTTGGGCTAGGATCTTCCAAGTATTATGCCAAAGGGAGATTTACACTATTGATTTAGGTGCAAGATTAGATTGGCTCTGACATTATACATTGATAAAGGAAAACAACAAGTTTGTTTTCCTGGAGTGCCTTCCAAGCAACTTTTAGCTGGATAATAAAGATAGAAAAGAATGAGTTCTTAGCCATGTGCAAAAATATATCATTTAAATGTTTGACATGGTTTTTAACCATTTAAGATGGCGTATTTTCATATATGTTGTTGATATTAGCATACAAGACAATCAAAGTTGAACAAAGAGTTTTCAATTTCACTCCTAAAGGAAGAAATCATACTACAGCACAAGGTAAGTTGAGATTCAAAAATGGAAAAGGCAGAAAGTTCAACAAGATTTTACCTTTATCCCAGTCTTCCTCAGAGGAAACATATTGACATGTACTTTCAGAACTCTTGTATTGTTTCTCATTTCATACAATGTTATCTACAAAGAGAAAACTAGCATCACGTTAGAGTACAGGTGCAAACGGCTTACATTGATTTGGATTGTTGTTTAGTTATCAGGCTTACCTACATCATCTTCAAAGGAAGATTTTTCCACACAAGTTGCAATATGTTCACTGAGTTGATCTCGTGGAACCAGGTGGTGAACATTAAAGGGACAAGTAGCCAATTTGGCAGAAATATCAGGATGATTCTGTATTAAAAAAAGTTCAAATATGAAAAAAACATTTTCAAATTTTCTCTTTTTAGATTACTTTGGGCAGGGTATCTATTATGGCCTGGACACCACAGTATAGGTACTGTGCTATAACATTCTTTTCTTAATACATATTTGTTATTGTAAAGATAATGTACAGAGGGATTACAGTTATATGAATAAGATAATGAGTACATTTCCTATAGAGCATTGGTACTCCCTCCACTGTTTTTCCCCTAAGATCTCTTCCCTCTCCATCTCCCCAACTGCTCCCTTCTACCCCTCCCCACGCCCACAAAGCTAAAGTTGTAAAGTTCATTTTCAACATTGTGTTTTGTTTATCTCATTGTTACAATGGGTCAATCTGTGTCCCAAAGCTGTATGGAGGTTCCTCAAAAGACTCCACATAGAGCTCTTCTATAACCCAACATTCCCAATTATTTTTCATTTACCCAAATGATCACAGACAAGACCATACTAAAGCTTTCACCATTATTTGCCAGCTAATATATGGAACCAACCCAGAAGCCCCTCAGTAGATGAATGAATTAAGAAAAAGTGTTAAATAAATACCAAATGGAATTCTGTGCCTTCATCAGAAAGAATGATATTGCTCAATTTGTTGGAAATGGATAGACTCAGAAAAAATATTAATTGAAGTAAACCACGCGTAAAGAAACATAGGTCCATTGTTTCCCTTATTTGTAATAAATAGTGTATATTTAGGACAAGCAGAAATGTTCAAAAGCGATGTACCTCGGATCATTAAAATGAGCTTTACAATTAAAGAGGGGGGTTAAGGCAGGCATGGATGTGGGAAAGAGGGGATGGTAGGGAAAAATAAAGGAGAAGGCAAAAACGCTCCATGCCTCTATGGTAAAAAATGACATTGCCCCATTTGTTACAAAATGGAAAGATTTAGAAAAAATATTAAGTGAATAAGCCAGGCCCAAAGAAACAAAGGTCCCATGGTTTCCTTTTTTCCCAATACCAAGTATATATCTGAGGCAAGAAGAAATGATCAGATAAGATGATGTTAAGCTAAATGAACACAAAGATAAGAACAGAAATGTTTTTTTTTCTATTGGTTCTAATGTATCTATGTTACTGCATGAATTTGTTGCTTGAATATCCCTCCCCCATGGTATAAGCCTTGTATGTTGGCAAACCAAAGGAAGGTGGCAGAAGAACAAGCTCTCGGAAGAACAAGGATAAACAAGCTCTCGAAGAAAGAACTGAAATTAAATCAGAATTAAATGAATTAAAATTCCAAAAAAAAATAGAAAGAACCAACAAAACAAAGAGTTGGTTTTTCACAAAGCTTTTCAGAAAAAGAGAACACACCCAAATAAATATACTCAGAGATGAGTAGGGCAACATCACCACAGAAACAACCAAGATTAAGAACATCATAAGGTAATATTTCTCAGACCGTTATGCTAATGAGTTTGAGACCTTGCTAGAAATGGACCTTTTCCTAGTGAATATGGAAATGCCGAAACTAAACCAAGATGAGTTAAACCATCTTTACAGGTACATATCAAGCATTGAAGTAGAAAGAGCAATAAGAGACCTCCAATCTAAGGAAAGCCCAGGACCAAATGGATTTCCAGAGCAATTATACAAAGCCTTCAAAAGATTACTCACACCAATACTTCTCCAATTCTTCAATGAATTTGAGAGAGACTGTACACTACCAAATTCTTTCTATGAAACCATCATAACCCTCATCCCAAAACTAGGCAGGTATTCATTCAAGAAAGAGATTTATAGACCCATTTCTTTGATGAACAGCGATGCAAAATTTCTCAACAATATTTTGGTCAATCAACTTCAAACAATTTATCTAAAAAATCATACACCACAATCAAACAGGATTCATTTCAGGGATGCATAGCTGATTCAATATAAGCAAACCAAGTATTATAATTCATCACATCAACAAGACCAAGGATAAGAACTACATGGTTAGCTCAATAGATACAGAAATAGCATTTGACAAGATCCAACACTCTTTTATGATAAATGCTCTTGAAAAATTATGAATCCTCAAAACAATAAAGGTTCATTATTGTACTCAATGGTGAAAAATTAAAGCCATATTCTCTAACTTCAGGAAAGAGACATGGATGCCCACTCTCCCCACTTCTCTTCAATTTAACATTAGAATGCCTACCTACAACAATAAGACAAAATACAAACATGAAGGTGATCCAAATAGTATAAAATGAAGTAAAAATCTCCCTGTTACAGAAGACATGATCTTGTATTAAAAAATTCGATTGGCTCCACTCCCAAATTACTAGAGCTGATTCAAAATTTTGGCAAAGTACCAGGTTATAAAATAAACTTCCAAAAATCAATGAGAAGAGCACAGCTGAAATAAGGAAAACAACTACTTTCATAATAGCACCAAAAAAAAAATCTAGGAATTAACCAAAGAAATGAAGGAACTCTTTAATGAAAACTTTAAAAATCTGAAAAAGAAAATAAAAAAAGAATTTAGAATGTGGAAAAACCTCCAATGCTCCTGGATTGGAAGGATCAGCATCTTGAAAATGCCAATATTTCCCCAAGATATCTACACAATCGATGTGATAGCTATCAATATTCCAACCGCATTCTTCAAGAAAATAGAAGCAGGGTTGGGAAGGTGGCTCAGTGGTAGAGTGCTTGCCTTGCATGCATGAGGCCCTGGGTTCGATTCCTCAGCACCACATAAGCAGAAAAAAAAGCCGGAAGTGGTGCTGTGGCTCAAGTGGTAGAGTGCTAGCCTTGAGCTGAAGAGCAGCGCCCAGGGCCAGAGTTCAGGCACAAGACCAGACCCCCCCCCCAAAAAAAAAGAAAATAGAAGCAACAATCTAAAATTTTATATGGAACCATAAAAGATCCTGAATAGCAAAAACCATTCTTAACATAGAGAACAATCCTGGAGGGATATTAATACCAAATTTGACACTCTACTACAAAGCCATAGTAATCAAAACAGCTTGATACTGCACGAGACCAGACCTCAGGACCAGTGGAATAAAATTAAAAACCCCCAAATCAACCCTCAGACCTATCACCACATAACCTTTATTAAGGGACATGAAAAAAATACAATGGAAGTACAGTCTTTTCAATAAATGTTTCTGGCAAAATTTGTTAATCACGTGTAGAAAACTAAAAGTAGAACCTTATATATCACCCTGCACCAGAATCAAATCCAAATGGATTAAAGACCTTGAAGTAAAAGCAGACACCCTGAGAATGTTACAGGATGTAAGAGGAAAAACCTTAGGTCTCCTTGGCACAGGCCAAAATTTTCTTCATAGATACTCAGAAATACAACAAATCAAAGAAAGTTTGGACAAATTGGATTGCATGAAGCTGCAGTGCATCAGCAAGGCAAAGGATATTCAAAACAAGATCAATAGAAAGCCCAAGCTTTGGGTAAATATCTTCACTAGCCACACAATGGATAAGGGTCTCATATATAAAATATACTTGAAACAGTAAAAATTAAATCCCCCAACAACAAATACTCAAAGAAACAACTGCCAATAAATAAGTGGGCTAAAGACTGAAAAAGCAACTTTTCTGAAGGAGAAATAAAAATGGCAAATAGACACATGAAGATATGCTCAACCTCTCTAGCCATAAAAGAAATGCAAATCAAAACAACATTGAGATTCCCCCTTACCCCAGTTACAATGCCATAACCAAGATCTCTAATAACAGATGCTTGACGGGCCAGAAGAGAATCCTACTGCATTGTTGGTGCAATTGTAAACTTATTCAAACATTTTGGAAACTAGTATGGAGTTTCCTGAAAAGATTGTACATAGAATTTTGGGCATTTACCCACATGATCACAAAAAGATCGTACTAAAACTACAAGTACAACTATGTTTATTGCAGCATTGTTTCCCTAACTAAGATATGGAACCAACCCAGATGCCACTAAGTAGATAAATGGATCCAGAAAAAGTGGTATATATACACAATGGAATTCTATGCTTCCATGAGAAAGAATTACATCAACTCGTTTGTTAGGAAATGGAAAGTCTTGGAAAAAAATAATATTAAGTGATTTCAGACATGCACAAATAGACATAGATCCCATAGACCCCTTTATTCGCATTAACTAATATATATCTGGGACAAGAAGCAAAGGTCACATAAGATGTTAAGCGAAATGAACACAAGAGAAGGACACAGGTTCCTTTTTTGTTTTTCTTACTTGCTATTGTTTCTAACGTAGTTATAAGGGAGCATGTGATTATTTTGTTGTTTTGTATGTCCCTCCCCATGGTATAACCCGTGTTTTCACTGTATTTGATGTTGGTATAATTTGGTATAACAAAATGCTTAAACAGGGATACAGATTGACCCATTGCAACAATGAGATATAAAAGCGCTATTTTGAAAAAGGAACTTTATAATTTAAGCTGGAGTGGGGATAGGAGTGAGCAGGTGTAGTTGAAGAGTAGGGAGGGACAGTATGGTAAGCGAAAAACATAAGAGGAGGCAACAATTTTGGATAAGAAATGCACTCATTGATTGTAACCACTTGGTACAGAATTTTCACAATAAACATTTATTTTAAAAATATGCTATGTCAAAAATGAACTTTATAATTTAAGCAGGGATTGGGGGGGGGGGAGTGTTGCAGTTCTAGAGATGGGGAAGGGATGGCAGGGGAAAGCCAAATTAGGAGGCAACAATCTTGGATGAGAAAAGGACTCATTACTTTTCTCCTGTAATTGTCATCACTTTGTACAGTATTTTCACAATAAAAAAAATTTATTAAAAAAGATGATAAATGAAATAAACACCAAAATAGGGACATAAGTATTTTTTTTTATTTCTTGCTATACTTTTAACGTATTTGTAATGAACTATTGATTTTCCCCCCTTTGGTGTGTTCCTCCACCACGGTATAAACCCTGTTTTCATGTCTTTGATTCTAGTACACTGCATCTAATTTAGGGAGCGGAAGGGATAAAACTAGTGTATCCTTTTGCACAGTGTTAGACTTCTACAATTTTCGCTATAGCACTTTTTCTATTCTCATTTGATAACAGAGACAAGAAAGTTTATGACTCCCCTGCCTGGGAGGCATTAAAAAATGATACAGTGATCTCAAAGTCTTGGGTTCATGTTATTTCTTTAATGACGAAACAGTGCCAGGATCCCTAAATTGTATATGGAACTTTAGAAACGTACATATATGGTCAATTTTGGTCTATGTTTACTCAAATATGGATTATTTATATACAATTCACAAATGCATATATAGGGTGATTGAAAATGTATTTGAAAATATCACAAATGGAGAGTCATCACATGTGTCTTCTTACAAACAAAATAACAGAAACTATGTCCCTCCTACAGCTCTGGAATTTATTGTAGCAATATTACATGAAAAAAAAATAATTTTCTACCCACAGTACAATGAACTTTCAAGTATTGTGAAATTTTTGATGAAAATAAGAGCAATTTTGTAATAAATACCTTCAATATAGAAAACAGACACAATGCAATTCCCATGTTAGGTTTATAACCATAGCATGAAAAGTGAAGTATCCAAACTGAATTCTAGGCTATATGACAATACAGTGGGTGTTTTAACAAAATAACTTAACCTTTAAGAATACCATTAATTTACATTTTGGTCATTAGGCAATGGGGAGTAAAAAAACTCTAATGTTTGTGAAATATGGCACACACAGTTTGACATAACTGCCCACACAAAACATCTTACCTTTGTTCTGCTTTGAATAGGGATCTAGAATCATGTCTGAGAAATAAACAAGTTGGAACACGATTGTCTTACTTTCCATTACATGCTGCTGAGATATCAGAAGAAATACAGAAATCTCACTATGTCATTCATGCCCACAATCTCTCTCACATTTTCACATACATTTCCCACAATTTATTATAAAACAATACTCAAATTTATCCATGAACTAAAGAAATTAGGTAATATCAACATGTTCCAATGAAACATTACCTCTTTGCATTTCACAAGATGATATGGGAACCTGCATGATCTAATTTTGTGATTTTTATCATAGGGACACTGCAATAACCTCTCAGGATCCACAGATTCCTCTGAAAGAGAACAAATACCTCAGGTAATTCAATATATTGAGGAACATGAAAGTCTTCAATGTTGTTTCCATTCTTAACTCTACCTTAATTCAGGAATCCCTACTTGGGCAATATTGATTCAAAATATGACAAAGTGTATCACTCTGTAATTTAACTTTTGATGTATTCTCAGTTCCTTTTAGGTAGATTTTATTTTTATTATGAAAAACATATTTATTCTAGTTAAAAATTGATTTGAGTCAAATGGCTCTTAGCTTGTTTTATCTTCTTCAAGAATACATCCATTGAGCGCCCCTGATTTAATTGCTTTCCTACATTTCAATCTAGAATGTGCCCACAATTTACATTCTTTTTCACCTTTCAATCTAGCACACCAAAAGTCAAAGTTATAGTTATCAAATGTCTACAGGTTCAGATTCAATCAGGATGAATCCTACTATCCTATTCTCTTTGTTCCTGTCAATATACATTCTGTGATTCCAAATGAAAAATAAATAGCATGAACTAGACCATTTAACATCATGTCCCCAAACAAATGCATAAACATGTTTACCTTTTTCCATTGTGACAGACATATAAATCTCAGCAAGTCCTTCGGATAAAAAAATTCTCTGAGAGAAGACATGACTAAATACTTCAAAAGCGCATGTCTTAATTGTTGTGATTTCATCAGCTTTCTGAGAAACAACTGGGTAGAACCTATACATCTCTAATACTTTTTGTTGCTAGACACACTTGAAATATATTGGTATCTGTCTAGTTCACAAATTATGGGCACGTATTGCAAGCTGTAGAAATGTATAACTTTTGAACTCAAAAAATTCAAATTTTTGAGGCATTTTTCTTCATCATACCAAAACAGAGGATGATGCATCATAACAACTTTTAAGCCAATGTGGAAAAGTTTTCTAAATTATTGATGTCTGAATTAACATATTTTAAATTCCATTTTACAAATATGTAATATCTATGCACTTATCTGAAGGAGGATTTGCTATTCTCATAGCTATATCATGATTCCTATACAGATTATAAGATCAATATAAAGTATTATTCAGGTAACTGCTTCTTAGAGAAGATATGTATCACAAACCAAAGGAATCATTGAGACTCCTTAAAGTCAAAGTTTGAGATGGGTGCTGCCGTTCAACAGGAATAAAGTTCAGTAGTACAGTGTCTAGTTGCCATGAAGCAGAGCCAGAAGGCATTAAACCTCTGATTACTTTGATGCATATAAAAGTGACGGGAATAAAAAGTAAATTTCAAATTCCCCAGAATGGAAGTTGGTATTTTCAGAAGTCTAAGGAAGTAAAGAATTTTCATTATTTTACCAATGAAACAATACTGCCTCCTCAGAGAAAATTATAAGAACTATATTTGGGATGTCAGCGAGAAATGTCCCAGTCACATACATGAGCCAAAAAGTTGTTTTATATGTCTAAGATGTAAAAGTAGGAAAAGAGGGCAAGGGACTGTTACCTGTCTCCTTCAGTTAAATGGATTCACCAAACAAATCAGGATCTCTTTCTCCCCCCTTCAGATGATATACCACTAGTAGGTTTTCCACAGCAACAGCTAATTCTGTACAATGACTTCTCTGCATGGGGCCAACCATTATTGTGATGTAGCTCATAAAGCTCACTCCCGTGACCAACTGATGGAACTCAGGCATACTTCCGCATATGACAACGGAAGTTCTGACTTATGGCCTGAACCCGGAAGAAAAAGTACCATTTCTTTTTCGTTTGCATTGGTGGACTCCAATTCAGTATAATAGAAATGTGTGAGTATTCAGTAGAACAATAATGTGAATGGATCTGTCACACGTTTGATCTACAGATCAACTACTGGTTCTATGTAAATTGTTCTGCCTAGACACCTGTACACTTACTATGGTCTATATAGCCACAATAAGTCATTCTTTACATAGTATTCTTTCATTCTTTAGTTTCTTTACTCATTCATACTTTTATTAGGAGACGGTTTCACAAAACGACCCTTTTAGCACTTAATCACCTTCTACCAAAAACCTTCCTTAGCCTTCCCCGTAGATATGTATGATGTTTGTACATATTTTTAATTTATATTTTTGATTAAAATTCATTTAAACTATGATTCACATACTCTAGAATTTCTCAAAGCAAATAGTCTCAAATATTAAATGAAAACAGCAAGAGAAAAACAAGTTCCCAGATGAAATCATTCATTTTTATATTATATATTTTTACTTATTCAAATATTAATGTTGGTAAATACTATAAAATACGCATATAAAAGCTACACAAAAATAATTGTGAATGTATGTCTTTAGGAATGCCTTTGCATTATTTATTCACCAACAATATAAACTACATGCAAATTTCCTGCACTAAAACATTCGATTATAGAATTTGCAGCTCAAGAAACTATTGACAGGTTTATACCCTAAGGAAACTTTTAGAATTATATATTTTCAGTGGCATTGTTCTTGATTAACAACAAGGCAATTGGTGCAAGGGGCTCACAACTGTAACCCTAGCTTTTCTACTGGATGAAATCTGAGGATTGTAGTCCAAATCTATCCAATGCAGGAACACCCATGTGACTCAATTACCTAGAAAACCCAAAGGTTTTATGATAAATTGGTATGTATATTAACAAACTACTGTAAATTAAAGTATTTGATGGTATAATAATGAGGACAGGATATTTTTGGTCTACAAATTTGTCTGTTTCGAATAGCTGTTTTATGAATCACATGGATCTGATTCATTTCAGTATGTCTATCGGTACAAAAATAGAAAATGGTTTAAGATAATTAAAACAAGGCTGGGCACTGGGGGCTCATGCCTGTAATCCTAGCTATTTAGGAGACTGAGATCCGAGGATCAGGATTCAAAGCCAGCCCGGGCAGGAAAGACTGTGACACTCTTATCTCCAATAAAACACTAGAAAACCAGAAGTGGTGCTGTGTCTCAAGTGGTAGAGTTCTCACCTTGAGCTGAGGAGATCAAGTACAGCAGCCCAAGCAAATAGTTCAAGGTGCATGACCGACAAAAAAAAAAGATAATTGAAGCAAACCAACATGGGTAAAAAGAAATAAAAGACCTTGATTTGTCATTAAATGGAGGATCTGGAAACATATCTAAGTACAATAAAAACATGGACACCTTGGTACAAATAAAAGAAAGGATGGTGTGACAGTGCTTAATATCTCATGAAGTTAATCAGACATACCAAAGGAAAGCAGGAAACCCCTCTGAAGTAGACAGAAATGATTCCCAACAGAAGGCTTCTCAAAAGAATTGATGAAGTTTTGTAAGGTCTATCATGTGTGTGTTCATCATGCTTGGCATGCTTGGGATATGACAAACAGTGTTCATATAAGAATCATTATCTTACTACTCTTAGGAAATCTTGTGCTTTTGTCAATTGAATCAAATGCTAAGACATTATCCCACTTCTTCTTATGCATGAATGAACTACAATAAATTTTAATTGTATTAAAATTCAGGAAATTTGATTTTTACATGGAATTCTTCCTGTTATTGACCAGCACACACTCTGATGCTCACTGGAATACTTTCTGTTAATCCAGCTATGTTTTCTCTGCTTTTCATATGTTCCAATAGGTTACTATACACAACACACTTTTATTGAAAACATGTTCAAGTACAAGTAATAGAAATAAATTTGACATGAGGTATGAAGGAATTAAGTACCTTGTACAGATGGGGCAGACTTTGACTTGTTTTGTTCATAGAATTTGCCTAATGATAATGACAATTACAAATAGTACACATTACATGCATTTGTACATTATAACTAGATACTCTAGTATGGCTATTGAAGAAATAGTAAAAAGTAACTGAATTTGTTTTCTAGAAGTTGACATTTAAACACTTATGAACATTTTCAATTTGAACTTAAACATTTAGACAAAAAGTGCACACAGCCTTAGTAACAGGAAAAATAAATTAATGAACATTTTCCTTTGTGGCAATTCTAGACTAAGAATGACAGGAATGTATGTGATATACTGTCCCAAACTCGATTCTCATGAATCACAATTTTCTGAGGAAAACATCCATGAACTGATTTACGTTAGAGAAATTATGCTCCCTCTAAAATGGAAACATGCAAATAATTCTCAATGACCATACTGACATTCAGTTTCTTGTAATGTTGTTTTGTGCCTGGACAACAGCATAATACAGAGTCACAAAATATAGTCATTGATAATTACTCTAATTATGATATGTAGGCTCCCATTTTCCTGCCATGAACCCTTTTGGAAAAATGTAGAAATTTAAAAGCAAGGATTTATTTCCTTATTTGCATTTGTCTCTATCTGAAAGGGCAGAAATGATCTCTTCTATTGTCAGATATACCCACTATAATATGTCGGATGACAGATTGCTCCTTCCTACATTGATTCCTTGAAACTTTTACAGTGTCTACATAATCCAATATGAATAAAAAATGCTGAGATTCACAGATAGACTCTCCATACCAGGATTTCATGTAAATATTAATGTTGAATCAATCACAAGAATTGTACTTACATTCAAATGTTTCTGCAAAGATTGCAAATAATATTTTATATCATTCATTAGCAAAATACTGCTGTCTAAATATGCACATCACCAGATACAACCTGGTTTCAAAACCTCCATATCTGGTGATCATCTTCTGAATTCACCAACATCTTAACTACATTGGTCAAGCTTTCTTTTGAATGTGTGATCCTCATACAATGTGCTTGAGCCACCAGCCCAATTTGCAACAGGAATGTTTTTTGTGTATTATTCATTCATGTGCAATACTGTCTGAAAATAAATTGTATTTTCAGAAAGAAAGATGAATAATACCAGTTTCTATGAACAATGAAATACTTTCTGGGAAAAATGTATTGATGTTTGCACTGTTGTGTAAAACTAATTGCTAAAATTTGTATAAACTTTTGTATTGTGTGCTTATGGCACATGAGTGTTTGCAAAATGTGAAGTTATTAGATGGCTTAGTGTCAATCCCAATGTTATGGTAGAAGACTGTAATTTATCTTTTTTTCGGGGAGGGGTTAACATGCAGGTTTTTTTATATTGTGAAAATACTGTACATATTGGTTACAATTACATGGCCAAGATAATGAGTTCATTTCTTTTCAAGTATTTTTGTAGGGTACTCCTTTGTTTCCCCTTCCCATCCCATCCCCCCACCCCGCACTCTAATTTGTCTATGACTCAAGTAAGAAAAATTATCACATCAATTATTGTAAAATTCTCATGAAATCCAGGTGCCAAGGGCTCACAAAGGTAATCCTAGCTTTTCTACTGGATGAGATCTGATGATTGCAGTCCAAAGCCATCCAATGGAGGAAAACACATATGACTCAAACCCAATTACGTTCTAGAAAACCCAAAATTGCACTATGCCTTAAGTAGTGAAGAGATCGCCTTCAGCTAAAGAGTGCAGGGATAGAGTTCAAATTCAAAACCAACAAAAAAATCCTCTCAGGAAGAAGCATTTTTGAAAATGCCTCCTTGCAAGGTAATATCATATAATAATATCGTAATATAGTAATATCACATTCTGAAAGACATAGAATGATAGCCTTCCTCGACACCCTTTCTCCTTCATATTTCTTGCCATTTATTTGTGTTGCCATCTTTTTAAATATTCAAAAAGCAATTTCCATTCATCATTTATGCTTTTATTACTACCGTAGTAGAAATCTCAGCGTATTGGCACTGAAGACTCTCACCTCATATGAAGCATAGTGAATAACTGAAAGGAAAATTTGAAATATTAATATAGATGCTTAGATTCAAAATCGTTACTGTTATAACATTGTTGAATTCATTATTTCATACTAAAATCAGTCAACAATGTTTGTGTCCCTTTTGTCAATTTGTTTTGAACCAAACCTATTTGAACCCACATTAAAGAATTTCACAATTTCAAGTAGCATCCAGAATAAATAAAACTTTAGGCTCTATTATGTTTTAATACTGTCATTTCACTATTCTCATAAAAGCACTGTCTATTGAATGTTTATTTCCATACACTCTTTTGGACTCTAAACTATGTTCAAACTTATTTTGTATTTCTTGCTCTAAGAAATGCTATTAGCATTTCTCTGATTATATTAGCTCTGATTATATTATTGCACATAAACTCGAAGAGAATAAAACTGTTATAGATGCATAAGCAAAGAATTATGAGAGGAACGATATAATATCCATTTGGAGAATACAGAAAATAATACAAGGCACATATCCTCTAATATTATGATAATTTTCTTGAAATAAAAGAATAGTAGAAAAATGTTAAACCTGCTGGTTAGTGTGTGCCATCATTATCTGTTTCAGTTGACACAAGCACAGTTCATCTGAGAGTCCTGGCGTCAGGAACTGAAACTTAGCAATCTTTGCCCTATTACCTTAACAGAGACTTACATCAAGGAAGATATTCTAAAAGGTGACAAGTTTTGGTTAAAAACCCAACTAGTGGGGATGCTCTCTTTCTTCTTATGGAAGGTATCCTGCTTTATTTTACTGACTCTGATTTACTTTAGAAGTTATACAACATATACCATTTTTGTTCCCCTTCCTAACACTTTCTGTAGGTTTGGCTCTTGGATGTTTTTAGATTACTCAAGAATGAACAGATAATACGGTTCTATCTTCACTTTCTATGTCTATTTTCATCTTATTTTCTCAAAATTTTGTGGCATGTGCAACAACATCAGAATGCTTCTCTTCCTGTCAGTTTAGAAAAACACAGTATCAAGTAAGCATAAATGCAAAAGTTACTGATATTCATGTTATAGTTTTGAACACCAGAAAATATATTTCTTCTCTTTTCTAGTTCAGAATCACTACCTATGAGTATTAAGAGGTTTTGCTTCCAATTAAAATTGGAAATGTATTTAGGGTTATTTTCCCCAAATTTTTGTTTCTTTAACAATTTTCATTATGGTATTCTTGTGCAAAATTTCATAGCTGAGTGCTGGTGGATCAGCCCTCCAATCCCAGGTAGGTGAGAATTTTGCTTAGTTGATCAGCGCCACTCAAGTAGAACTCAAGCATTTTAGAACACAGGAGCATCACAGTGGTTTAAATTAGTAGAGCTCTGTGTTTGAACAAAAAGACCTTAGAAATATAGGAAGCGTCCTGAATTCAAGCAAAATGCCTATCCAAAAGACTTTCTGGAATTCATCAGAAGATGCCAGTTGCAAAGAAGGAAATTATAAAAGATGACATTAACTGCTAACAGATATTAAACATTAGTAAATATTTCACAAATTGTTTTCAACAATTTGAAATAAAATTGTGAATTGAACCTTCATGTAATGTGTTATCAAGACAATCACTAAAACAATGCGTAACACATGCTAGGCCTAGAAATATATAAAAAGTAATGGCCACTTCATACCTATTTTGTTTGACTTACTATTTTATAAAACCCTATATTGAGTGTTTCCTTCTTTCCTACTGTTTTTAAATATGCTTATACAGTAGTAGCTGTGAGAAAATCCCAGACCACAGGTCTTGGATTTTTTTTTGCTCATGTCACATTCTAAGACACATATTTCACTACTTGTTTAATACATTACACAGCGTAACATATTTCCTAGGTAAAGGTAACTTTAAGATATATATATATATATATATATATATATATATATATATATATATATTTGCTTGAAGTTACTTCATTCCTTGCTGGATAAACTTCATTGAGGAGAAAAGTACACTGCCCTACATTAGCCCTGCTTCAGTGGCTGAAATATAATGCAGTTATTGTTTTCTGCTGGGAATATTTTTAGCACAGGCATATATACTTCACTAGATCAAACAGACCATTGAAACAAATTACATATAAAGAAACTTCTATGTAATTATAAAAAGTACGACCAGGGCTGGGAAGGTGGCTCAGTGGTAGAGCACTTGCCTTGCATGCTCGAGGCCCTGGGTTCGATTCCTCAGCACCATATAAGCAAAAAGAAAAAAGCCGGAAGTGGCGCTGTGGCTCAAGTGGTAGAGCGCTAGCCTTGAGCTGAAGAGCTGAGGGACAGCGCCCAGACCCAGAGTTCAGGCCCCACCACCAGACCCCCCCCCCAAAAAAAATGTACGACCAAAGTTCTGGTGAATTAGATGCTAAGAAGACACCATTTCAGTGAATTCTATGATGAAAATCATAGCACTCAGACATAGAATTTCCCTTCGGTCTTTGGGCCAGAAGGCAGCATTTCAATTGAGAGAGCTGGCACGATGATGAAAGACCCGATATCCTAAACATGAAATGATTATGTCATTTCTTCATTTGGTATGGAACCAAACAGAGGGACATTGCAAGTGACCACTGCAAATATGTCTATTTGATGGAAGCGCTTCTTGTTGTCTTTGGTGGTCTACTTATCTTTAGCAGACACCTTAATGTGCACACAATTTTTCATTATTCCCGTTTATGTTATTGCTTTTATTCTTAGATCTAATCATTACTCATATTCAGTGCTTTCCTGAATATCAGCTGTTGTCTTCCTACAAGATCTTTGTCATGTCCAGTTTCTAGGTTTAAATGAAATGCCAGGACACTACTCTCTGAAGCATTTTTTTATTGTGAAAATAGTGTACAGAGGGATTACAATTACATGGGCAAGATAATGAGTACATTTCTTATCAAGCATTGTAGCCTCCTCCTATGTTTCCCCTTCCCATCCCTTCCCATCCTTCCCCAGCCCTCCCAATCCTCCCCGCTCCCCTGCCACCCCACCAAAGTTAAGTTCGTTTTCGACATAATGACTTGTACATCTCATTTTTTTGTATCATGGAATGATAGCAACAATCACTAAATTTTTCCAAATTTTCTATCAACTCACGAATTTTACTAGTCTTTGCTAGGATGCTCTTCAGCGATAGATAGCAGTTCTTGATAGAAGGCAGGTACGTATTAAAGTGTACTTTGGAAAAATGATGTTATGCAGCCCGATGAATTTTCCTATGAAAATGTATTTTCAGTAGCTTCTAGAGTACTTTCAGGAAAAATTTTGAACTGTGATCCACAATATATAAAAGCATTATGAAATTCAGTAAACAAAATACATAGATTGAAATAAATTTAATAGAAAATTTAGTTGTAAACGCCATCTTAATATTTCTATCAATTTGCCTGCTTATCCTTCATCTACACAATACCATTGGATTAATTCCGGAAACACTATTTACTTTTAAGGTTAAAATATATATTGAGGAAATTCTGTGAATTCTTCATATCTAAAATAGGATTTCAAACAAATTTAATAGTTTTACTCATGTACTATGTCCTGAGATAATATAGCACTTTTATTCACTTCAGCATAAGATATTTCCAAGTTATAAACTTAGGCAACACCATTTAATTACTCCCTGATAACTCAAAGCTTTAAACCTCATACTGAATATGATTTGTGGTTTAAATTATAATTATACTAGGAGGGAAAATTACAATATTCTAGAGATTTGTCTTGAGAGAACATTTGAAAATATTGAGGTCAAATTAATACTTTCAGTTTTGTCTCCAAATTCTGTTTAAATCATTATTTTGCTTATTAGTGATGAACTGTGTTAATATGTGCACGCTTAATCCTTTCTATGTCCATGCCAATTTATTTGTGTCTCATATTCATGCATCTGAAATATTTGTTTTGACATGATGCAGTCTTGTTTCACCTTATACCTCCCCACTTGCAAAAACAAAATTTTTCTTATATTATTTAGGGAATCATCAGAGGTTCAATTATTTTAACAGGCCTAACCTAAATACAGATAAGTGCACCTGGCAATACTATTCAAAATAAATTATTTTTACCCCACACCATCCAACACTATTGCTTTGGATAACCACAAAGTGCTCTATCATCTGCACGTATGGCAATATTGATGTCCCCCAACACTAGAGTTGTCAAGATACAGATATGATAGAGCAATTTTTAACGCGAATCATTCATATAATTATGAAAAGAGAGCTAATTATTCCACATCATTCTGAATCTGTCCCTAATAACACTACTTATGGTGGCTGTTATTATATTGAAAACATTTGAATATGTCACACATCCTAATAGAATCAAAACTATAATTTGTTTGAACATAGGTGAAGTTTTATCTATGACAATTCTTTTGTAATTCTATTGATGATTGTTTACTACATCACTATGATATTTTGCATATATGGCTATAATTTTTGAGTCAATTCATGTTAGTCTTTGCAACAGAACAAGGCATATCTCATCACCCTGTGAGATGCAAGAGTTTAGGAAAACAGCAACAGAGAACAGAAGGGGTAATGAATTCATATAAAATCATGAATAAACTACTTCCAAAGTTAGTAAATTTCATTGTATTTTATAGTACATCCTGTGATAATTTTTGAATATCTGTAATTCCCGATAATACATGGGTTAATAAATGAGATGTATTTCCAAAAGTGTTACAAAAATTTGTGGAGATTATTTATTCACCATAACATTAAATTGGAAAAAGTAGACTGAAACTATTGAACTTGTTCAACGATTTGCATAACAAGAAAATGGTAAGAAATGACAATGGAGGAACATATGTACTAAATTCAACAGAAATTAATATCTTTGGAATTATATGAGACTTGAGGGAACGTAGTGTTTCTCAGATGAATTTGGGGGCTCTGTCGTTTGGTGAATAGATATGAATCATTATAGTATCCCCCTGAAGGATTGCTTCATTAATTAGTATGTACCGAACTTCTTTGTCACTTCTTGCTTATTTTAATTTGAAAGCTATTTTATCTACTATTTAGGATTGAAACTCGGCCCTGTTTATTCCAGCCTTTTACTTTCTGAATATATTTGTTTTTGTGGGAAGGGATTGTCTCTTGAAGGCAGCAGATAGAAGCATCCTGCTTTTTGACATGACTAGACAATCTATGTTCCTTACTTGGAGAGTTCAGTCCACTAATATTGAAAATTAGAACTGAGAGGTTTTTGGTAGTTCCTGCCTCATTATTCATTGTCTTGTGACCTGTCCCAACTGGGTTCTTATGATTCTTAGACTCTCTCTTTCAGAGATATTTCATTGCCTTTATCATGTTCTTACATGATTTCTATGTGTGGGATATTTCAAATATCTTTTTTAGGGCTGGATTGGTTGAGATACATTGTTTGAATGTTTCTTTGCTGTGGAAGATAGTTTATTTGACGTTTTCTTTGAAGGAAACTTAGCTGGATACAGTATTCGTGGTTCCTAGTTGTTTGTTTGTAGGACATTGCATATATCATTACAGTCTCTTCTTGCTTTAATTAACTCTGGCTAGAAATCTGAAGTTATTCTGATAGTTTTCCCTATATAGTGATATATCTTTATTCTGTAATAGCTTTAAGGATCCTCTCCTGGGTCTCATTTGATTCGGTGCAGATTAAAATGTGCTAGCGGGTTGTCCTGTTCTGGACCAGTCTAATTGTGATTCTAAAAGCTTCATGTGTTCGAATGGCCCTATCTTTTAGCAAATTTTGGAAGTTCGCTGTAAGATTCCTGTTAAACTTCCTAGAGCTTTAGCTTCTGTCTATAATCCTTTTTCTACACCATAAGTCATAAATTAGGCCTTGTGATGGTGTCTTTCATTTCTCTTGGATTTGTCTTGAATACTTATCTGTTCTTTGTAAAGTCTAGGCTCTTTCAATAACAGAAATTTAGTCTTTTGCATTACCTTGCCAAGGCTTTTTTCTTTTTCTTTTTTTAAATTTTCTTTTCTTCTAAACGTTCATATTCCTTCACTTATAATTCTTTTCTGGAGCTTTGTTTAGGATCTTGATCGGTCTCCTTTCTTCCTTGATTTTCTTTTTAGTATTCATTCTCCAATTCCCGAGTTCAGTACTTATACTTTCATTGGACTCCCTTTCCTTATGTTGGGCTTCATTCAGCATTCCCTTTGTGGCCACTATGGATTTTCCTAGCCTTCTCTTTGTGGATTCCACGAATGCCTCTATTAATGATTGCTTATTCCAATCCTTCTCATGAAATTCCTGTATTTATTTTGATTAACTTCCTCATGCTTATGAAATTCTTTTATTAATATTTAGTTAGCCTCGCCATGTTTCGATATTTCCTCTAATAATCTTTCGTTAGGCTCAGTATCCTCACATGTTTCCAAGCTTTCAATCCTTTCCTTCAGCATGTCTACCAGAAGTGTTTGTAGAGCGTTTCGGGAAATCTCGTCTGGATTACTCATTTAGAGTTCTGTTACTGATTATCTTGAGGGGTGTTGAGTTTCCTGGATGACATTTTTCTTGTGTTCCTCTGACTTATTCTTCATCTTTGGGTACAAAAAGAAAATCAAGTCGGTGCTAGACCACTATTTTAAGGCAAGTACCAAGCATAGACCTGTAGTTGCCCAGATTTTTTGATGCAGTGTATATGAGTACAGATACAATCTAGTTCAACAAATACAATCTATTTCAACAAAAAGACAAATATAGAATGACCTCAGAAATTCAAAGAAGGAGTCAGAAGAACAGAAATTAATAGGTGTAGGGGAATTGTGGTGAGAAAGTAAAATTAGAGGAATGTGGGAAGGAAAAGGAGTGAGGGATTCAGAAAACCGAAAGTATATAAGGAAAGGAGAGAAAGAAAAAAAGAACTGAAAAATACAAAATTTAAAAATTATGTAAGTATAAAATAATAATAGTACAATTAAAGAAGTTAAATTAGAGAGTTTGTGAATTGAGGGATTGATATCTGAATTAAGTATGAACACAATAAAGGATAATGCCTAAAGTTGCATAAATACCTGTGGATGAATACAAAAGCAACTAAGTGTTGTAAAAAAAAAAGACCAAAACAGTAAAGTATAAAAACATTTTTAAAAACACACACCTAAATAAAATTGAAAAAAAGAAAAAAGAATATGATACTAAATATTTTTTAAAAATTAGGTTGAAAAAAGTTTTTCAAATTTTTAAGAGGTGCATAAAATGTGTGTACCCTAACATCTTTCTGATGGAGGCATAGAATTCCATCGTGTACATATACCACATTTTCTTGATCCATTCGTCTACTGAGGGGCATCTGGGTTGGTTCCATATCTTCACTATTGTAAATAATGCTGCAATAAACATAGTCATGCTGGTAGCTTTAGTGTGGTCTTGTTTGTGGACATTTGGGTAAATGTCCACAAATTCGAGGAAGCTCCATACTGCTTTCTAAAGTGGTTGAACAAGTAAGTGTAAACTCCCACCAACAATGAAATGAGCCCTAAGATATATTCAAATGTTTTTTTTTCTTTCATATGATTTTTTCTAAAACATTTTATAAGATTATTTCTTTGCTGCTTTGTATGTCCCTCCCGCCACAGTATAACCCCTGCTTTCACTATATTTGATGTTGGTATAATTTGTGGAGGGGAAGGGGAAAAACAACAAATCATTTAAATAGGGATACAGGTGGACCCATTGTAACAGTGAGATGTACAAATAGTTATGTCGAAAACGAACTTTACAACTTTGGTGCAGGTGGGGGTGGTATGGGATTGGGTTGGGGGGCCTAGGTGGGTGGATAGGAAGGGAAGGGGAAACAAAGGAGAAGGCTACAATGCTTGACAACAAATGCACTCATTATCTTGCCAATGTAATTGTACCCCCTCTGTACAGTACTTTCACAATAAAAAATGAAAAAAAGTGTGTACCCTGAGTTTGTATCCATTCTCTTATTGGAGTCTCTGTTTTCCTGTTCTTTTTGAATGCCTCGTGGCTTGACTAGTTTCTTAAATCAGTTTGAGCATACACAAAAAACTCTGCCTTCTCAGAGACTTTATGACCCTCCCTGGAGAGTAGTTCAATGAGAGGTAAATCTGCTTTGATCATCACAAAAGGGGAAGATGCTTGTTCACAAAAGGGGGAGATGCCTGTTTCCTCTATCCTGGAGTTGCTGTGATGGGACTAGGTTGAGAGGGAGGTTGAGACTTTTCAACAATCAGTAGTTTTCCCTGAGGGTCTAGCTCCTGAGACACTCATAAAGCCCAGGTTGGAGCCATTCTCAGGATTTTTGTTTCCTGAGTTTCAATTACTTTCTTTTATGCCTTCTGCCACCAGGTCTGCTGCCTATGTGGCAGGACAGAGTGGTAGTCTCTGGCTTTGTTTACCAAGTAAAGAAAGTAACTTCTCCCTGGGCAGAGCTCTCTCTGCCTAGGACAAGTTGAGCTATATAGTTGAAATTACTTTGACTTGTTGAATGGTTCCTATTGTCTGTTTCCAAAGGTTTAGTTATATGCTGGGTGCTCTGGTCAGGTCTTTGTCAGTATCAAAGATTGTGATCTTCTCCATTGATGGGTGAAGGGCCACATTCTCATCACTTCTCCATGAGGAGTTAGGAAGTCGTGGGGGTACACACATTCGGTGGTCAGTAGGATGAGGATTTCGCTCCTTATTCATTCTTGATAGCAGTGAGTAGAATCCACTCCTTGAATCCTACTGGCGCCTTTTTCCTGGCCTTGTTCTATTAATATGTTGGCAGTTGTAGGCGCTACCACCACCACCACACTGTAACTACTCAAATCTGGAGTTGAGTACTTGGCTATTTCATCTCTGGACAAAATATGTGTGCTATGATGGCACACTTGGTTTTACTCGCTAGACTTGGACATTTCAATAGAAACCTTAACCTGGTTTGTATGGGAGAACATGTTAATCCTCTGCTGTTCATCTACCATATTCCTCCAGATGTCTAATTTCATCATTTTTCTCCTCAATTTTCAAACCAGAATGTCTTTGACGAGAGTATTTTCGGCCCACTAATAAGTTATTGTAGATATCAATTTAACATGAGGTAAACATTAAATTTTTATTTCAGTTTAATTGCTCTTAACTTTTCTGTGTGAATCAATGCAATTCCAGCCTTCACACAAGAAAAACTGTGATAATTCTTTCACACAGTGTTTGATTTAGCATTTAGGAAGTTCATTGGCTAATGTCCAATGACATATTCTATATATAAACACTTACATCTTTCTCAAATTTTCAATATATTCTCATTTGAGTACTTAAAGCAAAAAGTAACCTTCAATTGAAAAATTGTTATATATGATAAAACTATGTCTACCATATACAGAGTAATCAGATATTTGTACACAATGATCAGTTTTTATTGATGACTTATTTGAAAGGAGAAATCACATAAAACTTAATATGGGAAGTTGGATATTGTCCTTCAGTTTGATTCAATTGAGAGAAGCAAATTTGGGCTAAAATTCCTAAATCATGATTATTACATGACCTGTATTTGTGCAAACTAAGAAATAATGATCAATCCCACACAAGACACTTAAAAAACCTGATCTTCTGGTGACCATCATTTCTATCAATTTTAGAGAGCATTCCTGATCTGCTTTGGTGTGTCTGATTAATTTCCTGAAACATCAAACACTCCCATAGCATCCTCTCTTTTTATCAGTACCTAAGTGTCCAAGTTCTTTGTAACACTGATGTTGTCCGTTTTGCCATTTATAGACAAATCATGGCCTTCTAATTCCTCTCTCCCATGTTGCTCTTGTTAAAATTTTCTCAAAAAAACATCCTCTGGTTCTACCCAGAGCATTATTGAATGCTTCAACTCCTCAGTAATAACAATAAGGAAAATTTGACCCTAAAAACCTTACCCTCTCCTTATTAATGTGATCTCAACTACTTTCAATTCCCGAACTTTGTTCATATGCATGAGATATTTCAACAAAGCAACTTCCACTGAATATTACACAAATCCAATGTCAATATTGAAGTCTCCATACACCCAAAAATGCTTCTATAAGTTTTTATATGGTACCCTAACCTGTGAATTAGATAAATCAATGTATTTCAATTCAGTGTGCCTACACACAGAAAGATTTAGAGATTAATATGTTCTACATGGTTGCTTTTCCTTTCATTGAAGAAATCACAACATTTAAGATGTCTAATTTTGAAATATTTAATCATATTTTCTCTAAGAAAGTGTTTCTCCAAACAGGACTGCTGACATTTACCTGCCTGTCACAATGAAAAGAAGTACACGTCTTTCCGTCATTGATTTGGGAATTTCAACTGGTCTAGTTTACCTTATGTCATTCCTATTGACAGGAGGACTTAGAAGAAGATGTCTCCTGATGATGTTTGAAATTTTAGACATGCTGATAACATTGATTTTGTTGTGGTGGTGGTGATGGTGTGGTTGTGTTTGACCTTCGGTCCTGAAATCTGGGACTTGGCACTCTCTTTCTGCTCGACACCTCAATTCTAGTTCTGAACCACTTGAGCCATTGTGCCTCTTATGACTTACTTTGTGTGGATTGGTGTGGAATAGAAATCAGAGCCTCATGCAAGGTAGTTAATCACAATTATACTGAGCTGCCTTCCCAGCCACTGAGTTTAGATTTGTTAGATTGCCTTGTAAGCAAGAAATTATCGAACATTTTTAGATTAAAATGTAAGAAAACAGAACTTTAATGGATTTATCATCCTCAAAGATAACAGAGGCAAACAGTTCCAATGAACACAAATAAAATTTTAACTAGAATGATCGTTTTTTCATAATACAAAAATATGAGAACTATCTAATGAGAAATGGAAATATTTCAGAAGGTAGTTTTCACAGTAATACTCTCACATTTTGTGTCTTCATTATCCCAAGAGGGCTTCCTAAGGGAAGGTATAGATCCTAAAGGAAGAACAGTGAAGATTTATATATTCCCCAATATATTGCTTGTTCGAGAGGTAATTTTTTTTTTGAGAATTCTGAGAGGATCCTGGGAGGTTATGCAGTGTACCTATGATAAAAAAAAAACCACAAGATCCTATAGTACAGGTTGCCATACCTATGGTGAAATACAGAAAGCTAATGTTTCTTTAGAAAATGTTGGCAGTACAAAACTTCTATTATTCATGATGAATTTGTGTATTGTTCTTAAGGTAATTTTTTTGAAATGTATTCAAATCATGTGAGAGAGGTGTGTGCAGAAAAGTCAGATTTTTCGATATCTTTTGGAAAATCAGCAGCATGAATTGGAAACTATGACAGTGGAATTCCAACTTGGGTATTTCCAGAGTTCTATTCCGACAAGAAAATAAGCAAGATGCTTTGTGTGTGCAATTATGTCTCACTGTTTTTGCCATATTTCCAAAACACTAGAGGTGGTTTTCTTTTACTCACTATATCCTAATGGCCAAAATGTAAATTAATAGTATTCTTAAACGTTAAATTAAGATATTAACACATCTACTGTATTATTATATGACTTGGAATTCATCTTGAATCTTTAAACTTTCTTGTTATGGTAATAAACTGATAATATGAAGAGATTCAATGTGTCCCTTTTCTATATAGAGGGTATTATTAAGAAAATTGTTCCTCTAAGTTTGCAGGAAAACTTCACAATATTTGAAGATTCACAGACTTGTGGGTACAAAATTAAGTTTCATCTAATTAAATCCTATGTAAGTTTTAGTGCTGTAGAATAGATACTTCTGCTTTTATATTTTGTGAAAAAGACATATACGATGACCTGTCTTTCTGTATGATTCAAATATCATTTCAATAAGCCCTTGTATACATTGATCAATTATGTATGAGGATTCAATATTTCAGTAAATGGCGGCCAAATTTTTGAGTATATGTAAGTTTCTAAACTTGATAACATACTCTTATAGAGCCTAGCACTCATTCTCCATGCAAGAAATCATATCAATACAGGTGTTTGAGATCTGGGTAAGAGATTGGACATTCAGCCAGGGCTTAAAAGTCAGAAAGACTCTGATCTCCATTATCAAATAAAAAGGTAGAAGAGGTGGTAGGGCCAAATTCTTAGAAGACTAGCCCACATCAAAACAATGCACAAGCACTGAACACAACCGCTGTATCACTCTTACATTGACCAATCTTCTTTTGTTTTTATTTTTATCCATGTATAAAGTGAGTGCCTTTCTAATCTAGCACTTCAACCAAGCAGGAATTTCTCCTTTTGAAAAAATCGTTGGAACATCCTATCCCAACTTTTGTTTGGGGTACAATCAAATCTTTTGGCAACATGTAAAGGAAATGCAGTTTTTCCAATGACATGCTATTGTTTTAATATTGAAAGTAAAGAAATAGGATAAATGAACAACAAACTTTCTGTTCTACATACCCATATATTTTGCTCACTACAAAGGAAGTTTGGAATTGCCTTCTGACCTAGTAACACTGTGAATGGCGTGGCTTCACTAGGACCAATAAAAACTTCATCACCCAAAATATGTCAAATAAAAATTACCTTATTTGAATGTTCTTCTCATTCTCCTATTCTCAATTTCAGTCCTGGGAAGAAATAAATGCAAGTTATGTTGGATAAGAAAGTTTTATGTCCAATTCATCATTTCAGGTTCACTCATAAATAGTGAAATGTGAATTGAAGAATAATCTCCTGGTAATTGATTAATAAATACACTTGCAATGGGTATCATTCTCAAAGTGATTAATGAAATATTGCATATATAATTAATTGGCTGAATTATCTCACAGCATTTTTATACAAATATTTGATGAAGTCGGGCATGGTTGGCTCATGCCTGTAATCCTACCTACTCAGGAGTCTGAAAACTGAGGATCACGGTTCAAAGCCAGTTGGGCAGGATTGTCTGTGAGATTCTGACCTCCAATCAACTAGCTGAAGAAACAAGGACGGCGCCCAAGCCCAGAATTTAAGCCCCAGAACCGACAAAAACAAGATATTTGCTGAAATAACTCCTTGAAGATCTCTATTAATGAAATGCAATTAGTGTTTATTTTTAAGCAGCTATACATACATAGATTTCAAATTACACATATCTGAATAAAAAATGAAATGCATTCAATATGATGAAGATAGGAAAGTCAAAAGTTACAGCATCTCAATTAGAGCACTTAGGAAATTATTCAAAGGATTGTAATTGCTATAATGAACTTGTCCATCTAGGCTCACAAAATTGATTGTACTTTTGAGTTAATGGAATGCCTAAACAAAAACACTTTTATTTAAACAGTACGATGGAAAATACAGCTACAATGAACAGCAAATTCCTAGGAATTTCTTGTAAGCATTTATTCCATTTGGAATAATCAAATTTGTGTTGCATTTCAATTTTGGCCCTCATCCCTCTTATGAGCAAAACAACGGATTGTAGATTCATTAATATGTTCAAATATTTTCTTTTTAGATCAACTTCAAACTATATTGTACCCTGATGTTAGCCTGTTGTTCTGTTCGGGCTTCATGTATACTATCCCCTAAAAGGTAATATGTATACTAGAAAAATTCAATTCAATTCTCTGTTTAATGTCAAAAGTATTTCGATGATATGTGAACGATGAATTTTTCATTCATATAGTGAATAATATGCTTACTGAGGAGGACTAATTGGAATGGGAACTTCAACTTTCCATCCTATGACTAATTTTCTCATTCATGGAGACCATAGGGAGGACTAAAACTCATACCTCTTTCAAACTGTAAGGATAAATACAAAATACAATCTACATTATATATTTATTCTTGTGGTTAGGGAGTTTCTCAACCTCCATGCAGAAGAAAATGAACAGGACAGGGGAAATGATTTTTGGGTTTGGAAATCTCACTTGAGCCAGGCCAGGTGATCTTGTTGGTAATCCTAGTATCTCAGGCATTTGATATATGAGAATCTCCTTACAATTCATAAAGTGAGGTTTTTTTCTGAAATTCATTTCTAGAGTGAATCCGCTTAAAATTCAATACTATAGAGACTTATCCTTGAGAAAAATTACAGATACCTCATAGAACTACAGTGTGGATGAAAGTCCTAAAGAAAAAAGTACAAAAATCTGTCAACGCACCGAGGAAAAACAGAAAAAAAAGCCTCATTCAGGTGGCTTAGAAACCTGCAATCCTACCAACTCAAGAGGTTGAGATCTGAAGATCAGGTTTGAAGGAAGCCGGAGGAGTCTCTAAGAGTCTCTCATGACCAATTAGCAACCTCAAAATTGGAAGAGGCCCGGTAGCTCAAGTGGTAGAGCACATCAATTTCATTTCCTACATATTGTCTTGTGAGGAATGATGGGGCATTGGTTCACTCAATGTCTCGGTATCAATATTTTGTTGTTCCTGTTCCCTGGCAAATATCAGATTAATGTGCATACAATCCACAGGCTAACAAAATCAAATACATTGACCTAAGGGGAGATACCATAAGAAAATAAAGGAAAAAAAGCAAGAAAAGAACTAATAGTTTTTCATAGCATTTTAGTGAAAATATCCAACATTGATTCTCCTTTTCTTTCCATATCTTGGAAATAATTTTTATTAGCCTAATCTTCTATGCACATATATCCATAGCTATTAAACTATTGCAATCCTTAACCTATTGCAATCCTCTTCCTGGGTGAAAGTGGATATATACCAATTATCACAATAAGGAAAACCATGGTATCTACATTATAAGTGACACTTCTAGAGGAAAAATTATATGACATCCCCAGATCAGCTGAAAATAAGCAGAAAAAATGCAGAAATGTGAAGAAGCAATATTCAATTAACTGCTGGAAAAATTGGTTAAACACCAATTAAAATAAGATAGATAATTATATATCACCATGTACCAGAATCAATTCCAAATAAATCCAAGTCGCTGGGGTAAAGGAAGATACGCTGAGATTATTAGTGGAAAGAATAGGAGAAATATTAGGGTTCCTTGCGACAGGTGATACTTTCTTATTACACATGCATGAATGCATCACGTCAAATAAAGCTTGGACAAATGGGGTTTTGTGAATCTGCAGAGCTTCTGCAATATGAAGGACATAACTAAAAGGTAAATAGAAAGCAAACACACTGGAAAAATATTTTCACTAACCATGAAGCAGACCAGGGCCATAGAGCTGAATTACAATGAAAATTTAAAAATTTAAATCCCCTCCTCAATTCAAAACCATATAACACCCTATGAAAAGAAGACTAAATATTTAAAGACAGTCGTCACTGATGTGTAGTTGAGAAGGAGCAAAGGACCTATGAAGAAATGCTCAACATTTCCGACAATAAAATCAATGCATATGAAGTCAACATTGAAATTCCACCGCATCTGATTTGAATGCAAAGTTATGTTCATTGCAGCACTATTTACCACAGAAAAATATGGAACCACCCCAGAATAATGGATCAAGAAAATATGGAATAAATGCACAATGGAATTATACATTTCAATTGTAAAAATGACATCATTTAATTGGTAAGGAAATGAAAAGACTTGGAAGAAATCATGTGAAATAAAGTGGATCAAATAAACATAGACTCCATGGTTTCCCTTATTTGTAAAACTTGGTATATGTTCTCTTAGACTTTGGAAAGGATAACAATACTGATCTAAAAGTATGTATCATTTACCTCTTTTTTTATAATATTAGTCAGTTTCGACTGTGTATATTTTCCTTTGTACACAGTAAAATATTTCTCAACTAATATTCTGTTTTTGAAGATAATAATTTGTAAGCATTTACTTTTACTCATGGCACCTGGACAAAACATACTATTTAACAAGTTTTACTATCTCTCACTATCTCCATATTCACCCTGTAAATCCTCTTTAAGAAACTCTGAAGTAATGCCTTCTGGTGTGGTAAGATTTGGATAAATGACATGATAGCAGTAAAGGCTTCTTCATATGAGTGAGTACATGTCTTCAATATGCAGTCGTGAATTTTGAGAGGTCATTTGAGGAAGGTTCTTCTACTGCCCTAGAATCACCCTGATTGAAACCTAGTATATAATGTCCAAATTTATGATTTCCATTCATATTTACACTGGTATCAAAAAGAATAAAAAGTGCACATGAAACGAGTTTGCCAATCGAACCTAGGTGATGGCTAGGCAAGGACAAATAGATATAAGCAGTAGGACATTTTTAGATGTACGTTGAAAAGGGTAAGAATTCCCCACCGAGTTCAATTCTACTGAACCACAGCACAATTTTCAGGAAGTCTAAAATGGAAAACACAGGGCATACTGTGGTATCTGCTCTTGTCTTTGGCATTATTATCATTTTTACGATGTTAATCTTCCAAATTCAGGCTCATGGAAAGTGTTTCCACTTCCTTAATTCTCCTTTCATTTCCTTTTTCAAGTTTTGAAGCTTTTCGTCATAAGAGTCCTTCACCTCTTTAATTCCTAGATATTTTACTTTTCCTGTGGCTATTACAGAGGTGTTCCTGATTTCAGCTTTGCTTTTTTTTTATTATTGGCATTAAAGAAAGCCATTGATTTTTGAGGGTTAATTTGCTACTTTACCACAGATTCTACTAAACTAGAGTAACTTGGGAGGGGAGTCAATGGGTGATTGAAATACAAGATCATGTCATCTGCAAAGAGGGAGAATTTTACTTCATCATCCCCTTTATATTTGCATTTGTCTAATCGCTCTAGCAAGGCCTTCTAATGCAATATAGAAGAGGAATGGAGAGAGTTAACATCCTTTTCTTCTTCCAGAGATTAGAGGAAATGTCATTAACCTTACATCATTAAGTATAATGCTTGCTTTAGGTTTGTCATCAATAAACTTTATTCAATTGAGAAATGTTCCCTGGATGGTTTCTCCATTGCTTTCTTCATAAAGGGGAGTTGAACCATGCCAAATGCTGTTTCTGCATCTATGTGGTTCTTATCTTTGTTCTTGTTTATGTGATGTTTACATTGATTGAGTTCCATATGGTGATCCGATTTTGCATCCTTCCCCCATCACATAATATTCTCCACAGGATCAATTCCGAGCCAGAACAGAATCCTTAAAGATGTCAAGGAGAAAATATCTATCACCTATAGTGGGAAAACAATCATAATAATAACTTCAGATTTCTCAGCAGAGATAATTAAAGTAATAAGAGCCTGGAATGATATATGCCACACCATAAAGATAAACAACTATCCACCAAGTATACTGTACTTAGAAAACCTCTTTTTCGTAATGGTGTGTCAAATAAAAACCTTCCCCAAGAAATAAAAATTTAAACAATATATCTCCACTAAACCATCCCTATAAAAGTTAAAGATGTACTAAACACAAAAAACTACAATAGCACAAAAAAAACAAGAACCATCCCACAAACAGAGAATCTAACAAGCATAGGTAGAACACTGATGGCACTGTCCCAAGATGATGAGTTACATGACAGGAACAACCAAACACCTCTCAGTCATAATTTTCAATATTAATGGATTTAAATCTCCAATTATGTGACATACATTGGATCAAAAAACAAGAGGCTGCTGTCACTTGTCTTCAAGAGACACACGCTGCCTACAAAAACAAATATTCTGAAAGTGAAAGGCTGGAATAAAATCTACCAAGCAAATCGCCTACATAAACAGGATAAAGTTAAGATCCTAATATCGGATAAAATGGAGTTCAAATTAAAATTATCCAAAAGAGATAAAGAAAGTCACTATATATTAATTGAGGGATCTCTCCTTCTGGAAGATATTACATTCTAAATATCAATTCACTAAAATCTGAGCACACAAATTCATTCAAGAAACACTGCTCTTATTTGGGGAGGGAAGAGAAATAAACGTTGAAATAAGAATATAGGATGACCCAATGTAACAATTAGATGTACAAGACACTAGCTTGAAAATGTAATTTACAATCTTGTGGGGTGGGGGAAGAAGGATAAATTGGAGGGGGATGGTAGTGAATAAACAAGGAGGATTAACAATGTTTGATAGGAACTAGAATCATTACCTTGCCAGGTAAGTGTAACCCCTCCCAGCCTTTCTCTCTATATGTATGGATATACTCTGACCCTTCTTGGAAATGTAACATGACACAACTGAAATGTAATGTCAAATTTGAAGATTAATTTTAATGGAAATACTTTGGGAAAAATGCATGAAACGGAAAACCTAAAATTAGTTCTACTTCCTAATATAAAAAAGATAAAACTGCATCATTAGAATCAGGAAATCTCATGCAAGTTTGTTTTTCAAATTTTCCAATCAATGTACCAAAAATATACCCAATTCAGATGTCAAATATAGGTACAAATATAGCTTGGGGTGTTATTTTTTCTCCTTATAAGCCCGTAATTTTTTCTTGAAGTAGTAATACAACTGTTGTTAACAAAATACTCCTCCTCCTCCTGGCTTTACACAGTAACGGACTTTGAATCAAGTGCTGATTACCCAGTAAGGTAGATCACCAAAAATACTACATTCAAAATATTAGTAAATTTTCAGAACTATGTGAACTAAAAATAAACAAACCATGTACAAGGGTTATATAGCATATTGTTCAAAATAAACGTCTTCCTTCCTAACTACAATGTATTGTATTCAGTTTGACCTCTGAAATTGAAGAAAAACAGGATATATGGGCTGAGAATCATTATTTATCACCAGACAATTTTAAACATAAAAAGTAGGTCTAATATCCTAGGCATTCTGGTTTCAAAAATTTCTATTTTCGAGAGGGCATATTGATATATTCCTTCATTTTAAAATCGTAAGTAGTTTTAAAATTTATTCATTCAATTCATGCTGAAGATGGAATGTGCATATAGAATCACTTGTAGATATATTGCGATAACTATCAATATTCCAATCTCATTATTTAATGGCATAGAAAAAGCAATCCAAAATTATGTATGGAACAATAAGATACCCAAAATAGCATAAACGATGCTTATCAGAAAGAACAGTGGTGGAGGAATACCAATACTAAATTTCAAACTCCACTGCAAAGCCATAGTAATCAAAACACCAGGGTAATGGTACAAGAACAGGCCTGAATTCCAATCGAATAGAACTAAACACTCAGAAATGAACCCATAGACCTATAGCCATCTAATCCTCGATAAGGGAGCTAAAAAAAAAATGGAAGAAATGCAGCCTCTTCAGTAAATGATGCTGGCAAAGTGGTTAATCACCCATAGCAAACTAAAGCTAAATCCTTATATATCACCTTGCACCAGAATGAACTCTAAATTGACCAAAGGCCTCAGAGTCGAAGCAGACACACTGAAAACATTCCCGGAAATAATAGGAGAATACCCAGGTTTCCGTGGCACAGGTTGAAATTTTATTAATAGAGACCCAGAAACACAAAAAAAGGTTGATAAAATGTGATGGCATAAGTCTGTGGGGCTTCACTATGGCAAAAAATATAGCTAGCAAATCAATACAAAGCCTGCAGATTGGGAGAAGATGTTTACTACCCATAAAACAGATAAGGGTCTCATATCTAAATTATACTTGGAATGCAAAAAATTAAATCGCCCAACCAATCTTCAAAGAAAACTTTACCCAATAGTTAAGTGAGCTAAAAAATAAAGAGAAAATTCTCTGATGAGGAAAGAGGAATGGCCATTAGACACATGAAGAAAAGCTCAAGCTTAATATCCATACAAAAAATGAAGATCCAAACAACATTGAGATTCCATCTCACGTAATTTAGAATGGCTATAATCAAGAACTCTAAAAATAATGGATGCTGGAGAGGGATGTGGCCAGAAGGGAACCCTTCTGCATTGTTGGTGGGAGTGTAAATTTGTTATATCAATTTGGAAAGCAGTATGGAGTTTCCTGAAAAGAATCCACATAGAGCTCCCAAATGATCCACAAGCCCACTTTTGGTCATTTCTGCAAACAATCACAATCAAGGCCATATCAAGATCAGCAACACAACTATGTTTATTGCAGCACTATTTACCATGGCTAAGATATGGAACCAACACAGATGTCCCTCAATAGATGAATGGATCAGGAAAATGCAGTATATACCTAAACAATGGAATTCTATGCCTCCATCATAAAGAATGACATTTCCCTATTTTTTAGACAATAAAGACTTTGAAAAATTTATTAAGTGAAGTAATCCAGTGCCAAAGAAACATAGGTCCCATCGTTTCCCTTATTTGCAATAAGTAGCACATGTGTAGGACAAGCAGAAAAGGCCAAAAGCTTTGTACATATGACCATATAAGATGATGTTAAGTGAAATGAACCCCAAGATAGGGACACAAAATATCTTTTTTTTCTTTCTTGCTAAATGTTCTTAATGTATTTATAATGTACCATGTAATATTTTTTGTTCATTTGTATGTTCCTCGCCAATGGTATAACCCCTGTTCTCAATGTATTTGATATGGCTGTCATGAATCTTGCATATAAACTACTCTAATTCAGGGAAGAGGAAGGGAAAAAACAAAATACTTAAATAATGATACAGGTTGACCCATTGTAACAATGAATTGTACAAACACTATGTTGTAAATGAACTTTACCACATTGCATGGGGGAAGGATGAGTTGGGGAGGTAGGGAGGATAGGCATGGTAGGGAAAACACAGGGAGGGTAACAATGCTCGATCGGAAATGGACTCATTATCTTGCTCTTGTAACTGTCATCTCTCTTTACAGAATCTTTAACACACACAAACCACCCTCACATTCTCTCTTATAAAAAGACACACACACACATATACATGAAAAGTGTGGGAAATCAATTCACAGTATTTGACTACTGAGAGATCACATTTCTCTTCCACAGAATTATAATCCAACAATGTATATAAGAGAAAATGAGATGTTGCTTCCTGGTTTCCGGCTAGCAGGGGCATTTCTATTTCATATAGGAAAGCAGGGTTGGATTTCCTCATCGTTAAAAGGAAGTGAGGATTATTAGCTACATCACAGTATCCGTGGCCCACACAGAGAAGACTCTATCCAGAATTATCAATTGCTGTAGAAATCCTAAGAGTGGGATATTTTCATCCTATGGATGAATGGATACTGATCACGCACACCCTCTGTTTCACCTTCTCTCTCCTAGTCATTTGTGTGAATTTATTCCCACCCACCCTCTAGAACAGAAAGAATGTGGGGCTGGATCAAGCATTGACTGGCTGTGAACTGACAAAGCAGAATAGCCAGCAGTCGAACATATGATCCTTTAGCATTTAAATTTCACCACATATATAGGGCTGGATTACAGACTTTACCAGGTAGTAGGTGCCCTCAGCCCCCGATCCCACCTCCTGGACACACACAAGCACAACGTCAGATTTAAGTTCATTGGACATCCACATGAACACAGAAATCCAGAAAAGAAACCAAGTAAGTTCATACACCCCAGCTGTGAACCAAAGAGCTTCCTCCACATTGTGCCAAGATCACAATTCCTCCCTCCTTCCTTACTTCCCTTCTTCCTTACCTTCCACCTTACTGTTCTTTTTACCCTTTTATATCCCTTTCTTTCTTTATTCTTCCTTCCTCACTCTCGTTTTTCATTCCCTCCTTCCTTCCCATTTGCCTCCCTTAATACCTCCATCTTCCTTTCCTTTCCTCCTTCTTTCCTTTTATGCTCCATCCTTTCATTACCTTCTTCCTTCCTGACTTCCGTCTTCCCACTCTGCCTTCTTCTCAGTTTCACTGCCTTCTTTCCCTCCTCCCTCTCTTCATTCCCTCCTTCTTCCCTGTTTCCCTTCCTTTTTCTTCCTTTCCATCCCTCCTTCGTTCTTCTATCTTTTATTTCTTCTGTCTTTCCCACAGTATAAACAGCATAATGGACAAACAAAAAATAAGGAAGAGAAACATTCAACATATTTCTTTGTAATATTGAAAGTTCTAAAGCATAGTGTTTGTCAGAAGTGCTTCAGAATTCGTATTGCCTCATGATGAGGTGCCATTTTTTCGATGGAATTTTATATAGAGCTTTTCCAAATTACAAAATTCAGAATCAATAACCAAAAAGTCTCTTCAAAAAGTCTCAAAAACATATTGTGTTTCATATGATGGAGAATGTGTGAGATTGTTCCTTTCCTATATATACCTAAATTCTTATCGGTGTGGTCTGTACTATCAAGAATCTTCCATGAATGACTTAATGACAGCAGATATTTATCAATGTACAAAGAAATCTGGAGTATTGAGATACCAACATGGAATCTGGAATTCTGTCCCTCCTCAGAACACAAAAGTTATATGACCATTTGTCCTGCAATGAAAGTGACAGGACTTACAGAGAATTTCCAAGACAGATAGAAACATATCTGCTTTTGTCTGCTATTAGGGGGAGTCAAAAATCTTGAGTAATGTACCTAATCAACAAGTGTTTCTAACTGGAGATCAGTCAAGCAAACAAAATGTGGGATTGAATTGTATGAGAGCTAAAAGTGGGTCAGAGTCAATTGCCAATTGGACAGAGCCAATTGCCCATTAATTATCATGCACAAGTTTTTGGATGAAGAAAGAAACCTGAAGAAAGGACATTTTCCTAATTTCTAAAAGTACATTGACCCCTCAAAATGGTTACATTTCCATGGGAATAATATGTTCCATTTGATTTATCACTGCTGTACAACATAATAAAAATATAAGTATAATAATAATGAAACCTCATGCAAATTTCCTATCAACTTCTGTTGTATAAAGAGAAGAGTGTGACTTCTTCCCAATGCTAGTGGCAGGGAAAAAGAACAGATACATGAAGGTGTGCATAACCTATCACCCAAATTTCATTAATTTGGGGGGACAATGTTCACTTTAGGAAGATACCAAAATTTTATACAGAGAATGTGACATTTATCAGAAAAGAATGCACACATCATTTGAGAATTTTCCTGTATATTGTTAAAATATTCAAAGAAGATTAATCTGTCACTTTGGATGTAATTGAAGACTAGATTATGAAACCATATCTGATGAATCTAAACTTTGTTTTCACCTTTTATATCACAAGCCCCTCATATTTATGCAACCCACTACCACAATGCTATGGATGATTCCCCATTTCTGGTCCACAACATTACTATTGCTTAGTGGAGTAGCCTTTGAAGCATATGTTAGGAAGATGTAACTTGCCAAAAATATTTATTAGTGGTTGGGTTTCCTATGTATTCAATAGAGTTGAAATATTTCAATATAGAAGAATAAATTTCACATGTGAGAATCTTGCTCACATTTATGAAAATGTGAAGCTGTGAAAATATGTGGGTTTCTGACTTGGGGCATATTTCATCCCCAGTACTTTTCCTGGTTTGCAATTTCAGATGAGTACTGGAATTCCTACAGAAATATTTGAACAAATTTTTCCTTTCCCCTCCGCAAACTATACCAACATCAAATACAGAGAAAACATGGGTTATAACGTGGGGGAGGGACATACAAAGCAACAAATGAATATCTTATAAATATGTTAGAAACAATAGCATCAAAGGGGAAAAAAAAAAACATTTGAGTCCTTATCTTGGTGTTCACATCAACTAATGTCAACTTACCTGACTGTTTCTGCTTGTCTCAGACATAGGTTAGTTATTGCAAATACGGCAAACCATGGGACCTATGATTCTTTTTTTAATTTTTATTTATTTTTTATTGTGAAATACTGTACAGAGGGGTTACAATTAGATGGGCAAGATAATGAGTACATTTCTTAACAAGCATTGTAAACTCCTCCTTTGTTTCCCCTTCCCATCTCTTCCCAGCCTCCCCTCGCGCCCCCTCCCAGTCCTCCCCCCCCACCAAAGTTGTAAAGTTTGTTTTTGACATGACAACTTGTACTTCTCATTGTTGCAACGGGTCCACCTGTATCCTTATTTAAACGACTGGTTTTTCCCCTTCCCCTCCACAAATTATACCAACATCAAATACAGTGAAAGCAGGGGTTATACTGTGGGGGAGGGATATACAAAGCAACAAAGAAATGTGTTTTTTTCCTGCATTTGTTTATAACGCATTTATAAGATTATTTCTTTATTGCTTTGTATGAACCAAATCATTTAAATAGGGATGCAGGTGGACCCATTTTCGACGTTATGTCGAAAAACAAACTTCACAACATTGGCACAGGAGGGGGATGGAGAGTTGGATGGGCAGGAGGAAGTTGAGGTTGAGACAGGAGAGATGGGAAGGGATAGTAATGGGAAACAAAGAAGGAGGCAACAATGCTTGATAAGAAATGTACTCATGACCTTGTCCATGTAATTGTAACTCCTCTGTATGGTATTTTCACAATAAAAAATAAAGTATGGAATAGGTATATAAAAAAGAAATATTTGAATAAAAATGATTTCAGCATTAGTTTGTCAATATTGGTTAACAACCTGGTGGCTTAGGGAATCCTAGGTCTTTTCTATTCTTTGAGGAATGTAAAGGGAACAGAACCATTTCCACATGTCTGCACATGTACTACAAACCCATCAATATATGTATATGTGGAAATTTATGAGAATTGAAGAGTGTATGTACCAATACTCTTCTTTTTAATGGAATCTTATTGTCAAGGTGATGGACAGAGGGATTAGAATTATAAATGTATCAGTGAGTGAGTAGATTTCTGTTCATATGTTCTTACCCACTGATCATTTCTCCTATACTTTTCTTCTGCCTCAAATCTCCATCCCCTCCCACCAGTTGTAAATTTTAGTTCCAACGCGCTGTTTCCTAGGGGTTGTTTTTGCTCAGCTTGCTCTTTGGCCTTTGTCTCAGGTTTTGATGTTCCTCTTCCCGTTTCTAATTCTAATTAACTTACATGTACTACACAGTGTACCAAAATTAAATACTGTGACTACATGATAAGAAATGTACTTACATTAGTCATGTAACTGTAACCCTTCTGTACAATACTTTCACAATAAAAAAACATAAAATGGGAAAATAAAGGAAAAACACAATTAAAAAGAAATAGCCTCGCATAGTACATTAAAAAAAAAGCAACAAAGATAAGCCTATGGTTTCTGTAGCTTGGAGTTCATTTTGCTTAGCCTAATCTTCTATAGTCATATGAATATTGCTATTGTTATTGTGATGCTCTTCCAAGACTAAAGTGGACATATACCAACTTTTGCAAATAAGAGAAACCATGGATTCTGTTTCTTTTATTCTGGCCCTTTCAATTAATATGATTTTTTCCAAGTCTTTCCATATCTTTAAAATTGGGATTATGTCATTCTTTATTATAGAAACCTAGGAATCCATTGTGAATATACACCACATTTTCTTGATCCATTAATCTCTCTCAGGCTTCTGGGGTGGTTCCTTGTTTTTTCTATGGTAAATAATTTTGCAATGAACATGACTTTGCCATTCTAAAGGGATGTGGTGAAATCTCAATGGTGACGTGATTCTCATTGATTTTATTTTCAGAGCTGTTGTGCCTTTCTACATATGTCTTTTGGGCATTCTCAATTCCTCATCAATGAAATCTCTATCTAAATAGTTATCCTTCTTATCATATGGTGGCTTTATTGTTTGGAAGTTTTTTGGGAAATCAACTTTTTGAATTTTTCATTATATTTCATATAAGAATGTTTTCTGTTTCATGGCTAGTAAAGAACTACTCCCAGTCTTTTGGCTTTCTATTTACCGACTTAGCTAGGCCCTTGTAATGAAGAAGCCCTGCAGGTTCAAGCATTGCCATTTGTCTAACCATTTTTTACTTGATGCATTTAGACATCTATATTTAGAAAATTTCAAAGTTTTCTAAGGAGGCCTAGTATTTCTCATATTCCTTCCATTCAGAATATTTTCCTTTACCTTCAGATCTTTAATGTGGAATTGATGCTGACAGAGGGTGATATATAAAGATGTAACATTATTTTTATACGTATTTAACCAATTTTTCCAGAATTGGTTTTAGAATATTGCTTATTTATATTTCAGCATTTTCCTGCCTACGTTTGAACTTGCCAAATGAAGGTACCTATTTTTTAATATTGACACTTACATTCTAGGTACCATGGTATATATCCAATTTCAATCTAATCTAAGATTGCAATAGCTTAACAGCTATGCACACATAAACATACATGATTAGGTTAAGCAAAATAAACTCCAAAATATGGAAACAAGAGGTGCTTAAATTTTGGTATTTTTCTTAAAATACTGTAAAGAACTATTTCTCTTTTTCTTGTATTTTAACTTTATTTTCCATAGAGTTTCTTCCTTGCTGCAACTCTATTTGATTTTTGTACCTTGTGGTTGTATGCACATTGATCTAAATAGGCCATGGAAGGGGAACAACAAAACCTTGAGAGAGAGGGCATAGAATTAACCAATGCCACAATATTCCTCACAGGGCATCATGTTGGAAATGGCATTAGGGAAAGGGAGATTTCAAGCAAAATAAGTGTGAGAAAAATGACGGATATGGCAATATATGACAAGAAAACTATTCACTGCCTCACATACATAATAATCACTCTCTATATTACATTTACCATAATATTTAAATAAAAAGAATGGTGTTGTTACATACACTTCTCTTAATTTTCTTAAGTTTACACATTTATATATATATATATATATATATATATATATATATATATATATATAGTAGTCCTTATACAGACATTTATTGATAGTTTGGGTCTCTTTACATTCATACTGAAGTACAAAATCACAGGTTTCCCAGAGTCTACCGCTTCCAAACTATCGTTCAGAAATTAATGATGAATTCATTCCTGCTCTCTATTTCTAGAGAAAACGAATATATATTTCAAATTACACAATACGTGCACAAATGTGAACATAATCAGAAATTCTCTGATTTCAACACCAATAATTATAAGCAAAATTCTCAAATGTTTAACTCCCTCATCTATCTCCAAATAATTCAACACCATTGATTTCAGAAAAATACCCCCAACAATTTTTGACAAGGTGGATTTTCATAAATACACCTTTTAACATCAAAACCCATTGTGACATCAACTGTGTGACTTCACATTGTCCTTATGACAGCATCAGATCATTGTGATATAACAAAACTACAATCACATCATACCCTATGACATCACATTGCATTGTGGCATCATAGATACATTGTGAAAGCCTATTATGCAATGTCATTCTATTTCAATATGGCATGTGTGTTATAAGAAACCCATTATGAACTAATAACCATTGTGCCATCCCATTGCCATAATGATATAGGTAACCCACTGTGCCATCAAAAACCTGTCTTCTACAAAAACTTTTTGATATGATACCATGTGATATGTTAGGCCCTTTGTGAGCTAATAATTGGTTTTCAAACCGATAATATTTCAGATATGACATGTTATACATCTTCTGTGATATAAAGGCCACTCTCACATCACACTCCCGGATATCATGATTATTCTGTCATATAGTGAAATCAGAAACCTGTTAGGAGTTCATCAAGTTTTTCACAATACATACTTCGGAGACTACACAGTCCCTCTGTGAACTCATATATTCATTATGAGTTAGTGAAAATTGTGCTCTTGCATACCATTTTGCTATCTATACCCTTTGTGACATTTCAAACCTACTGTGATCTCATCACAGTAAGCCTCAACAGCTAACGGTGACTTCAAAACATTATTACGACATGATATTTTGACCACATTTTCATTGTGATGTCACTGTCCCATAGTGTTTTCAGAACGCGTAAATTGTTGTAAGGGAAATCATCCCAGAAGTCTCATTTTGAAATATAGCATATTGTGGTATTTATGATACAGTTTACAGGCTGCAGGTAGCCAATTGTTACAAAGACCTACAGCAAGCAACTAAACATAACACAGGTAGGAAATATGCTAAAGAGAAAAGATAAAAACAAAAAACATACCAACAATGGTATGGACAGCTGAATTGGGATGCCATAATGACTGAAGCTGAGGGAGTAGACAGAACACAGGACATATTCAGGGAGACAAGTGACATGGTATAATAGTGTCTAGGCTGGTTCAGACCTAAATAGATCGGTGCAGGGGTCAGATCATCAGGAAATTCCCAGTCCAAGCAAATTCAGTAACCTCTCAGCCAAGTACCTACACCTGTCTCCTGGGTTATGGACATGCACATTACCTGGGAGACAGCTGATGAGCAGGGCGTTTTCTTCCCCTAGCATGAAAGCAAGATGCCAGACCCTAAAATCAACCATGTGGTCAATGCTAGCCAGAACTAACCTCCATACTTCATCATGACCTCATTACATTTTAGAAAATTCATGGGCTTTTGGACATCAATCTCCTTCCTTGAACATGGAAATTCATTGTGAACAAGTAGCAACTGAAGTTGGACATATCATTGTGATAGTACAAGCTCATTGTGACATCCCAAATCCATTGGGACCTCATCAGCACTATGACATCACGTTGCTGTTGTGACATCCTGATCATATTGTGACTTCAAGCCCCTTCTGAGAACTACATGTTGGAACTTTCCGGAATTTACCTGCTGGCAACTTTCTATATACAAGTTTGTCAGGCAGCAGCCCTACTGATTTTCAAGATAGTTTTGGCAGTGGCTGGTGGCAATTTACCAGGGTGTCAAATGACCAGATACAGACAGACAGAAGGCTTGAGCATGTAACTCTTTTCACAAGTTTGGTATCCATATTTACACATTTGTTACCACTGTATATGCTTCATCCTTTAATCTTAACAACTAGAGCTCTAGAGATACCACTGATTTTTAGAGTGGTTTCCTGATCAGCTCAGTTGTTTACCTAAACCTAAAGATCTCTAGTTTCTGTAACTCCTTTTTATTATTCTGAACCTCAGTCTGGAGGATGGAGACTTCTTCCATTCATCCTCCTCCTTTTCACTCTTTAAACCTTTTTTTTTCATATTATTTTATTTTATTTTTTTGTGAACATACTGTACAGAGGGGTTACAATTACATGGGCAGGATAATGCGAACATTTCTCATCAAGCATTGCAGCCTCCTCCTTTGTTTACCCTTCACATCCTTTCCCAGCCTCCTCCCTCACCACCCCACCCAATTCTCCCTCCCCCCACACACCAACTACTTTCACTATAAAGCTTGTTTTTAAGATCCCAATCTCCATTTCAATTTCCTTGCCTTGCAAGTGCTCTGCCAGTGTCACAGTAAAGTTCCTTTGACCATCCAACTGCTGCTCCATTCATCATCACCTTTGCTTGCTCTTCATCTCCTCCTTTCAGTTCTCAGTTCTTAGAGGATTTTTTTCACACCTCCACCTGTGTCATGGACATGTTGCTTCTGCATTAGATTTATGGTGAGGATCTTGGCATTGTCTTTGGCCTTTTCTTCTAGTAACTCCTCTTTCGTGTTTTACACTTCCTTGTGTTTTTATGACAAGTCTTTCAACTGTTTAACTCTTCTGGGATTTTTTTGGCATAATGTTCCTTTTTCCTGGGCATTCCCCATCAAAATATGTGTGTCCTTAACTCTTTCTGAAGAGTAACAATATGTTTCTTGACCCTTTTATTATTCTGCTCACTTTTCTTGTCCTTTTCTTCAACAACACAGGAATTTTGTGTCTGTTCTTCTAACTGGTCTTTCAGTTCTTTCTCTGTTGATCTGAAATTTTGCTCACACTCTTCAAAGGTAACAGCTTAATTCAGTCTTGTATCATGACCATCTCCTTTTACTGGGCCTTGATTTCAGATGCTATGTCAGGATCTTCTCCTTGCCTTGCTTGTAGTCAGCAAGGAAGGAAGCATTAGTGTCCATGTCCTCCTTTAGCCTCTGACCTTTGGGCTCGACCTTCGCATCAGGCTCACCTAGGCTTCTGTATTTGGATTTCTTTTGATTCTGAGATTTTCTCAGGTTCATTTTGTGGATTTTTGTTCTTATTTTTGACTCGCACAATTTCATGATTTATGTCTTCAAATCTTTTCTTCACATCCAACAATTCTTTCTTATTTTTCTCTGCTGTGCTGTTTAATGCACTTTTAACCTATCTTTGGGTTTGACTGACATGTATTTGAGAATTAGAGTAGTTTTAAGCCTGTGTTTTCAAAAGATGTGTGGGAAAATTTTCATCGCCACATTTTTTCTTAAGTTCAGAGGACTGAACAGTTGGACTTCAGAGCCCCAATATCATTTGCATTTTTCTCAGGAGATATAATCACAGTTTCCCGGTGGCAACCAGCTTACTTAACACGTCATTGTTAATCTTTCTGTTCCTTGGAAATTCCTTTTTCCCTGTCTGCTTCCAATGAGCACACAGATCTAGTCCTAGAGGTTCCCTATTGATATTTGCAAATGAATTATACTGTCTTCACCATGAGTGTCTTGACCTTGTCATGGTGCTGGTACTACATCTCGAAATCCCTTCTTAGCCTTTTGTTTTTCCCCAGTGTATATCTGTTATCAAACACCTGCTTGGCAACTGTTTCCAACTTAGATAACACCTCTTCTCAAATCCTAAATTGTGAAGAATTTTTTTCTAATAGCTGGGCCAATGGTGTCATGAAAGCAATATTTAGGGCTCTTCGATTATCCAGAGCGTCAGGATCTATAGGCATATAGTTCCTATAGGCCTCTTGGAGGCTTTCTAGAAAAGCATTAGGGGATTCACTGGGAGCTATAGTCTCATTCACCTTAAATTAGTTGGCTTCCTAGCCACTGTCCTTACCCAGCTAACAGAGACTTGAGATAATTGGTAAGCACACCTTACATTAATTGCTGTTGTAGTCCAAGTGTGGTTTCATCTGGGGAAAGACTTGCTTCAATCGGAATGGGTCTTCAGTGGGGGAATTATCTAGTCCAAGTACCACCTTAAAGCCACTGTGCCAGATTTGCTCTTTCCTCCCAGGTGGAAAGCACCTGTAAAAGTTGCAGAAAATAATATCAGGTGAACTAATGTTTAAAAACTATCGCTAATAAGGAAATGAGCCCCTGGGGTCCTTCTTTCCCGTTTCCCCTTATGCAGGTCTCTAATTGTAAATGGAACATCTATTAGAAAGGTGGTTTTCCAACCATCTCCCCATTGTGCCTGTCGTGTACCACCTAAGGCTGGTACAAGAAACTAATTCTGGTGTGGAGGGACTGAACATCAGAGGTGCTAATAGCACAGATTAGGGGGAAGTGTCTTCTTCTGGGGGATCCTGTAACACCAGAGGGAAGATTTTTCAACTAAAGGAACTTTAGGATATTGTACACTCATCCTGGAAAACAAAGAGTAAGCAGAGGTGTATACAGGAGACAGAACTATCAGCAAACACAAACAGCCATAATCTCTAAATCCACATGTCCCATATCTCTCAAAGATTCCCTCTTGAGTAGGTATGAGAAGACCTCTGGAGGAAATCCCATAAGGGCTAGTGAGGAGGTCATAGAAGACCTCTGGAGAAGGTCTCAGATGGCCTTTCAAGTGGGCCACAAATGATCACTCAAGGAGGTCTTAGATGGCTTAAAAGTAACCTCCACATCATCTCTTGAAGTCCCCAGTTGACCTCTAGAGGAGGTCCCATATGGCCTCACGATGAGGTTCCAATTGATGTATTGAGGAATCTGAGATGGCCTAATGAGAAGGCCTAACCTGACCCCTAGAAGAGATTCCAGATATCTTCTCACTTAAATGCCAAGATGACCTGTGAAGGAAGTCTCAAATGACCTCTTTAGGGACCCCAGATGACCTCAATAGGAATTCCAGGTAGACTATAGAAGAAGCCCCAAATAGCCTCTCGAAGAAGCCCAAATTTTCCACTGGAGTCAGTTCTAGATGTCCTACGAAGAAAACCCCAGATGGCTGGAGGAAGACCAAGATGATGACCTCAATGAGGGCTAAGATGACCTATAGATTAGGTCACAGATGTCTTCTAAAGGAAGCCAGAGATCAACTCTCAAGAAGGCCCCACAGGGCATGTCAAGTATGGCCTCTTGAGATTACCCAAGATGTCCTCCAGAGGAGGTCCAAATGGCCTCTTGAAGATGCCACAGATGAGCTGCAAAAGATGTTTCAAAATCAGTCTGACAAGCTTGTCGTTTCTCACCCATACATGGTTCTGAAATGACATTTTTTTTTCCTTTTGGCTGGTCATGGGGCCTGAACATTGGTTGTGGACCCTGTCCCTCAGCTCTTAAGCTCAAGGCTACTGCTCTACCACTTGTACCACAGCACCACTTCTAGCTATTTCTGCTTATGTTGTTTTGAGGAATGGAAACCCAGGGCCTCATGCATGCAAGTCAAGCATTCTACAACTGAGCTACCTTCCCAGCCCTGAAATGACTCTTATCCCTGTTCGTCCACAGGAAATAACAACTCTAGAGAGGCTCTCAACCCTGAGCGATGAGACACATAGAAGGAGGTTTTCCAGGGGCCAAGTTCCATCTATATGGATTATCTCAATGGGGCCTCCAAAATTGAAGTCAATAATGAAGTAATCCATGAAGGCACGATTAAGTTAATAAACAAAATTATTTACACTAGAAAGGGGCCTGTGTTTATCTTGTCCTGGGCTGGATAATCAGGCCAAAAGTAGCATCCAACACCAAACCTCAGACATCCAATGGGCAGCAATACAATTTGTTAGTTCATCTGCAAACCACCATTACAAAATTATGAAATCCAAAGTTCCAAACTTCAAAAGACAAGGCTTTTTCCTTTTCCATTCCTGACTCCTCTACAGACATGTCCTTACTTCAGGTCTTCCCCTGTTCCCCTTCCACCAGTTCCTTCTTCTTTTCAGGCCTCCCTACTTTCCACAGTACTGTGCTACTCTGCCCCATTAGTGACATGCCATCCTTATGCTCCTGTTCCCACTTAACTTCCTCTCTACTCAGGTCTCCTTTCCTGCTTTCTTACCATTTCCTTCCCTTCAGGTCTTTTCCCTCTTTCTCTTCACTTCCTTTGATATGAACACAGCCTATAAAAGGGCTGTACACCTCCAGCACTCCAACAGATTTCTTGCCTAACAGTTTTCAATTGTCAATTTTCAAGGTGCACAATGCCTAATCCCTTGCATGGCAGCTCTTCTTCAGAAGCATGAACCACCCTCTCACATAGGCCAGGCCATAGGGGAATGACAAATAATTGGGACCCAGGTGCTTATTACAGTATCTTCATTGATAACAAGTACCAATTGAAATTGAACATTTTTTGATATTACAAATTATGACATCACCAACAACTTGTTATCTCATCACTAATATGACATCACTCATGCATTGTAACATCACATTGCTGTTGTAAGCCACGATCGCATTGTGACACACAAAACTTTTATGACCTTTTACAACCAATTAAAAAACACATGGACTTTGTGATATCAAAGTCCCTTTGTGTACCCATATCCTCATTGTGTACTATGACAATTGAGATCAGACATGCTATTGTATCATCATAAAGCCTTTCTGAGATCATCATCAGTGTAACATCACATTGTCATACGTAATGACAGTATCAGCTCATTGTGACATCACCAACCCACAATGTCACCATAACATTATTACTTCACATTGTTATTGTGATGTCATAGGCAGATTGTGAATGCCTAATCTCTGATTTCATTCTATTTCAAATGTAGACTGTGGGTTGATAGCAGAAACCCTTATGATGTAGTAACCAATTTGACAGCATATCATGTTTAGTATATAACTGTACCATTGTGTTTTCAAAAAACTGTATGACTTCATTACATTTTTCAAAAGCATTGTCTTTGTGACTTCAAGCTCTTTCTGTAAACCTATATCCTCATTTCTAACTAAGAGCAATTGAAATAGGATATGTAATTGTGATATTAGTACCTCACTGTGAAATCACCTCATCACATCTGTGACAGCACAACCCTATTGTGACATAACATTGATGTTGTGACATCACAATTACATTGTGACATCCCAAACCTATTATGGCCTCTTAGTACCTTTGAAAAAACCCATCATCTTTGTGATATACCAGTCCCATTTTTATACATATTTTCATTGTGAACTAATTACTGCAACAGATACGACATTGTAATATCACAAACCATTTATGACACCATAACTGTGAAATAACATTGTCGTTATGACACCATCAGCTTATTGTGATATCACCAAACTGCAATGACATCAAGCATTATGACATCATTTCATAGCCTATGTGACATAGACACATTGTGAATTCCTATGTTGTGATTTCACTTTATTTCAAATGTGGTATGTGGTTGATATCAGAAACCCATTTTGACTTCATAACCATTGTGACATGACAATCCCTTTGTGACATCACCTTCCCATTGAGATATCATTTACCCATTATGACATCACAAATTGGTCCTGTCCTTATATTTATTGTGACATGTTGTTATTTTCACATCTTAGGTGCAATGTGAGTTCATAATCTGTTTTTCACATGATAATATTTCAGGAATGTATGGTATCAGATACCTATTCTGACATCATGACCACTGTGACATCACACAAGATGTCTTTGACCATTGTGTTACATAGTCACATCACAAGCCTGTCACCTATAGTGACAACACACTCCCTTTGAGAACTCATAATCATTGTGAGTTAATGACAATTAAGGTCCACCACGCATTGTGACATCAACAACCCATAGTGATATTACAAATCTATCCTGAGCTCATCAACAGTATGGTATAACCATCTAATTTTGACATCAAATATTATTATGGAATGGGGGGGCAAGATGGTGATGAAACAGCACGGAAATACCATAGCTCTCTCCAAACAAAAAGGGAGAGGTCCAAAGCTCAGTTTCCCCAAAAGACCCATTACAGTGGAAAGGTGACACCCAGATAAAAAGAGGTGCAATAAAAGGTTAAGGAAAAAATTTAGAATGGGAAAAGCAAGAAAACCCTTCCCCAACTATTGATGTCCTTCTAACTCTGGGCCAAACCAGAGCCCAGCCCAGAGCTCCCAGAACCACAGTAGGCCATCTGCAGAATGCCTACAAAGAAGATACCCAAAGTGCTGGTGCCAGACACAGTGACATTAAAAAAGAAACCTCGGAGTTTGGAACGTCCACAAAGACTATTCACCAATGCCTCATTGGTGGAGCAAACTTTCAGAATCCCTCCAAATTCCCCAGGCCTCACGACTGTGAGGGGAACTCCAGAACTACAGGGATTCATCCACAGAAAGTCAGGGCAGGAGAATCCAGGTGCCTGTGCTGACAAATAGAGAAATAAACAGATAGAGACAGAAATATCAGAGCTCAGAACATGCAGAAAGACCCTATTGTACCACTTACTTGCAAAGTGGTTCGATGCCATCCCGCCAAAGCCCTTTGGCTCCCCCAGAAAAACAGTGGCCCATAGGAAGCAAAAAGGCCAATGGTGCTCACCAGGACAACATAGAGTTGATGTAAAACAGAGGCCTAGAGCCACCAACTTCACCCAGCCCATCCCACAATCATCTCTCTCAATAGAATGCTAACCCTGGGAGCAGGCAGCAATCAACAGTGCACAGAGACAACGATCTGTGGCAGCACCCCTGGATATCTCTCAACCTGTTCCAGCTAAGTACCCCACTGGGGACAGACTCACCCCACTCCAAGACAGACCAATGCTGGCTGTAACCTTCAGAGCTTGACCCAGACCCTTCCACCTACCACATAGACTACAGGTTTCACTAAAACTATTCAAGCACCCCATCCGCCTTTGGCGGACACCCAGCCCACTAGTCTTAAAAAAGGCACCCCAGGAAGGGAGCTTAAATGCTCAAACTGGGAAGAACACCAATGGGCCACAGGAGACAGCAGAAAAAGAAATCCAAACTGCTTATCCTGGGTGGGAAACCCAGAAGCACAGGTCCACTGTAAGCCCAAATAGTGAGTCCCAGGATGGGGACAGAAAAACAGGACCAAGCATTGGGAGGGATAACTGAGATGCATAAACCATCTCTCCTGATTAAAGACAGAGGCTGAGTGCAGTCTTCAGAAGAGGCTGAAAAGCAAGGTACAGCAGCCCTCAGGTATCAAACCCATGACAACAAAAGATCTGTGTGTGTGCAGGGAGCCCAATACCAGAACCTAACCTGTGTATTCCAGACTGGGTATTGAACAGCTCAGGTCACCAGCAACTATAGTCAGGAATGGTCTGCAAAGATGGCTCAGTGGTAACGTGCTTGCCTTGCATGCATGAGTCCCTGTCTGAATTCCTGAGCACCACAAAACCAGAAAACCCAGATGTGGAAATGTGGCTCAAGTGGAAGGGTGCTATCCTTGAGCTGAAGATCTAAGGGACAACATCCAGGCCCACAGTTCAGACCCTAGAACAGACAAAATGTACCACAAAAAGTGGAATTGGTGCTGTAGTTCAAGTGGTAGAGCACTCTTCTTTAATGAGGAAAATGCTTGTGAAAAAATAGAAATTTTTTTCATGTTAAAGGCTATGAAGAAAATAGGAACAGAACATTTCTTAAAACTATGTAAACCATATATGAGAGAGCAATAGCCAATATTATACTTAATGGGGAGAAACAACAACAAATTCTTCTAAGATTAAGAACAGGGCAAATATGCCCACTGTAACCACTCTTCTTCAATATAATCCTGGAATCCTTAGCCAGAGCAATAAGGCATGGGAAAAATCATTAAAGGGATCTGCATAGAGAAGGAAGAAGTTATACTATCCCTTTTTGTAGATATATCTCAGTGATCCTAAAAACTCCACCCCCAAACTGAATTTATAAACCAATTTGGTAAAGTAGCAGGATACAAAATTAACCCACAAAAATCAGTTGTCTGTATGTACACCAACAAACAAGCAGAAAAGAAAATCAAGGAAACACTCCATTCACAATCACAACTCCATTCACAATGGTCAAGGAACTAATCAGAGACTTCTCAGAAGAGATAAAAATGGCAAAGAAGTATAGGAGGAAATGTTCATCATCCGTGGTTGCAAAGGAAATGCAAATAAAAACAACCCTGAGATATCACCTTATCCCATTCAGAATGGTCTGCATCCTAAAATCAGACAAAGACAAAGGCTGGAGGGAACCAATGACAAATGCAGAGAAAGAGGAACTCTTTTGCATTGCTGCTGGGAATGGACACTAATACAATCACTTTGGAAAGCAGTCTGCAGGTACCTGAGAAAACTAAATATAGACCTCCCCAATGACCCAGTCATACCACTCCCAGGAATCTATGCTGAGCAACAGGAACCAGGATACAAGGACACAAGCCCCTCCGTATTTATTGCATCACTGCTCACAATAGTCAAGATATGCAAACAACCCAGATTCCCTACTGGATGATCCTACTGGATGAATGAATCCAAAAATTGTGTTACTAATAAACAATGGAATATTCTGCAGTCATTAGGAAGGACAAAATACTGGCATTTGCAGGGATATGGATGGAAATAGAAAAATAATTTTTAGTGAGGTAAGCCAAAAGAGACAAATATCAAACAATCTCCCTGATATGTGGATATTAAATACAACATGTAAGGAGATACAACAAAGTAAACAGGACTTGAGAAACAAAGAATTTCCACTCATCTTGTTGTATCATTACAAAATGACCCAAAGCTACTGACCACATTTATAGTATATGCACACATCTGCAGGAAACTAAGAGGAGAACAGAATCAGAGACAGACAGAGGAAAACACACCAGAAGGATTTATCAGCTGCATTGGACATTATTGAAAATGAACTAAGCAACTCAAGGGCAGCGATGGTGGGGCAGGGGGAGGGAATGAGGGAAATAGAGGGAAAAGCTTACACTAAGCAAAAGAAAAGAAATGTACATATCATTTGTTATGAAAGAAATAGCTGTATTGTCAAAGCTGATAAAATTCCCAAACTATGGACCATGATAACCACAATTTGCTTCATGAAGGTTAGAATGTGCTTCGGAATTTAACAATCACATCTCACAATCCTATGAAATTTGTGAAATTTATATCACTTAATCACAAAAAAAATTTTAAAGAAAATTATATGGCATAATATGGTGGCATCACATGGCCATTGTGATATCACTGTCCCATTGTGTTTTCACAAATGTGGCATTACCTTTTAATATTTTAGAAGATTCATGGTCTTTGGGATTTGAAGGTCTTTCTGTGAACTTGTATCTTCATGGTAAACGAATACCAATAGAACTTGGACATGTTATTGTGATATTGCAAACTTGTACTAACATTACAAACCATTCTGGCCTTATCACCATTGTGACATCACAAACCCATTGTGCTATCACAATCACATTGTGCCATCACAAACCTGCTATGACCTATTAGCACCTTTAGAAATACACGTGGTTTTTCTGACATCACAGAAAATTTATTTACCCATATCCTTTTTTTTGTTGTTGGTCATTGGGTTTAAACTCTGGGCCTGGGCACTGTCCCTGAGCTCTTCATCTCAAGGCAAGTGCTCTACCACTTGAGCCACAGCAACAATTCCACTTTTCTGGTGGCTGATTGGAGATAAGAGTCTCACGGACTTTGCTGCCTAGGCTGGCTTTTAGCTGTGATCCTCAGATCTCAGCCAACTGAGTAGCTAGGATTACAGGAGTAAACTAATAACACCCAGCTCCTATCCATATTCTTATTTCAACCAAATGACATTGCAGATAATATATGCAATTGTAACATTACGTACCCATTTTGACACCATCCAAAATGTGATATCCCATTGTCCTTATGGCACCATCAGCTCATTGTGATATCACACATCTGCAATGGCATCATACCATTATACTGTCATTATACTGTCATTGGGAAGACATAGACACTTTCTGAATACCTATTCTGAGATTTCATTCTATTTCAAATATGGCATGTAGGTTTATATTAGAAACAGTGCAACCTCATAATTGTGATATCATATTGCCATTTTGATATCATAAACCCACTTTGCTATGACAAACCTATACTGTCCTCATAACATTTGTGATATGCTGCCATTGTGATATATTAGGCCCTTTGTGAGCTCTAATCTGTTTTTGACTTCATCATATTTCACATATAATATCTGACATAAGAAATACACTGTGATCTCATGACCACTGTGACATCAACTTGTCAAATACCATGACAATATTTTCATATTGTTACATCAGAAACATGTTAGGAATCATCATGTTTGTTATAACTCATGCCTTCAGAGACAACATAGTCTCTTTGTGAACTCATCTACTCATTGTGGATTCATGAAAATTGAAATCTAAAATATCCTTGTTATATTGCTAATCCATGGCAATATTGCAAACTTATTATGACCCCATCAGCAGTATGGCATCAACAACTAAATGAGACATCACAATATTATTATGACATGATATTGTGACATCACATTGTGATTATGATAACATTGTCCCGTTGTGTTTTCACAAACCTAATATGACCTGAAATCATTTGAGAAAATTCATGGTCTTTGGGAATTCAAACTCCTTTGAAATCACATACTCTGTGAAGTAGTAGCACTTCACATTGGATATGTCTTTGTGATATTACAAACTGGTGACATCACTAACCAGTTTTGACCTCATAGCAATTGTGACATAACAAAAAAATTATGACATCACAATCACATTGTGACATCCCAAACTCATTATGATCTCTTAGCACTTTTGAAAATACACATGACATCTGTGATATCATATTCCCTTTGTGTACCAATATCCTCATTATGAACTAAGGATGTTTGTGATGTCAGAGTGTGGTAGTGATATTACAATGCAATATTGGGTCACAAATGCATTGTGATGTCACAGTGGTTGTGAGGACACAGGCCACATTTGAAATATAGTGAAATCATGGAATACACATTCACAAAGACTTTATGATGTCACAATGACATGACATTGTGATGCCACACTGGTGTTGACACACACAACCAGACTTTGTGATATTGAATGGCATGTCTGATCTCTTGTCATTAGTTCACAATGAGGATATGGGTATACAAAGGGACTGTGATATCAAAAGGGCCATGTGTTATGAGGTCATAATAGATCAAAAGTATTATGAGGTCATAATAGATTTAGAATATCATGATTTGATCGTAATGTCTAAATGGCAATGTAATAACACAATGGATTTTTGATGTCACAGTGGTGATGACATCTCAATATTTCTGATGTCACAACGATTATATAATATAACAAATACATGTCCAATTCAATTATTACTCATTCATAGTGAGTTTACAAGTCCCATAGGCCATAAATTTGTCTATGTTTCTGAAAACACAGTGGCACAGTGAAATCACAATGTGATGTCAAAGTATCATGTCATAATAATGTGATGTCAATTTGTTGGTGATGCTATAATGATGATGAAGTCAAAATAGGTTTGTGATGTCACAATGGCATTACAGATCTCAATTTTCATTAACTCAGAATGAGTTATGAGTTCACAATGGGATTGTGATATCTTCAAAAGCATGTGTTTTCATAAATTTATGCATTCCTAACATTGTGATGTTACCATGTGACATAATAGTCATGAAATCTGCCAGACTGATGTCACCATGGTCCTGATGTTCCACTGAATATTTTATGCAGTAACTCATACTTGAAAAATTATGATGTTGAAAGATTCTGAGCTCACACAGGGCCTTAGATATCACAAAAGCAGCATGTAATAAATGTTATGAGTACAGGATAGGTTCATGATGTTACAGTGTTTAGCGATGTGAAGCAACAATGTTATTGTAATGTAATAATGGTTGTGAAGTCGTAATGTGTTTCTGATATATTTAAAATAGAGTGCAATCCATAAAAGAATTCACAATGTGTCTCTGATGTCACAGTAACAATGTCATATCATAATGCTATGATGTCATTGTCATTTTCCAATGTCACAGTGAACTGTGGTATTATAGAAACAATGTGATAACACACTGCTACTGGTGTCCCAAAGGGTTTTTGATGTTACAATGTTTATGAGCACACATGGTTTTCTGATATCAAAACACATGCCACATTTTAAGTAGAATAAAATCACAGAATGTGCACTCACAATGCATCTATGTATGATGTCACAATTACAATGTTATGCCATAAGGCTATTTTGTCATTGTAGTTTTGTGATGTCATGATGAGCTGATGTCATAACAACAATGTGATAGCACACTGGTGAAATTGGCACAAAAACTTTGTGATATATTCACTGACATGTCTAAACTGACATGTGCTATTCACTGACATGTCACAATGAGGATATGGGCACACAAAGTGCCTGTTATGTCACAAAGGCTATGTGATGTTTCAAAGGTGCTTAGAGTATATAGTGGGTTTTGTATGGTATAATATGATCATGATGTGTCAATGGAAATATGATATCAAAATGGGTTTGTGATGTCACAGTGGCACTGAAGTCATAATGGATGTGTGATGTTACAAGGAGGTTGCAATAGCACAGCCATGTGTCCAATTTATATTACTAGTATTTCACATTGAGGATACAAGTGCACAAAAAGAACTTGACTCCCCAGTCCATGAATTATCTAAAATAGTAGGAGGTTGTAATAGGTTTATGAAAGCATAAAATAACAGTGATATTACAAAGGCAACATAATGTCACAATATCATATCCTAATAATGTTTTGATGTCAAAGTTAGTTGGTGATACTGTACTGGTGATGAGATCACAAGAAGGTTATGTTGCGATAATAGATTGGTGATGTCACAGTTGCATGCCAGATCTCAAATATTATTTATTCACAATGAGTAGATTTGTTCACAAAGGGAGTGTGATGTCTCCAGATGCATGTATTGTCACAGATGTGATGAAGTCCTAACAGGCTGGTGATGTCACATGAGTGCAAAATTTCATAATGTCTGGAAGTGTGAAATGACAGTGGTCATGTCACAGGGCATTTTTGATATTATACGTTTCATTTGAAATATATGGTTGAAAACAGATTATGAGCTCATAAGAGATCTAAGATATCAGAATGCATCATATCATAAAATTTATGACAGGACAGGTTTGGTCAATCTCAGTGGATTAGAAGTATCACAATAACAATGTGATATCTGATATGAACCCACACGTAAGATTTTAAATATATTGAAATCACAGAATAGGCATTTCAAAATGTGTCAATGATGTCACAATAATTATTTGATGTCATAATATTTTGATGTCATTGCAGATTTGTGATGTCACAATGATCTGATAGTGTCATAATAACAATGGGTTGTCACACTGGTGACAAAGTCACAAAGTGTGGTATTACAATGTCATGTCTGATCTTATTGTCATTAGTTACAATGAGGATATGGTCTACAAAGGGACTGTGATGTCACAAAGGGCATGATTTTTACAAATAGGCCTGGGATATCACAATGTGATCATGATGTCAAAACAGCATTGTGATGTCACATTTTGTTTGTGCTGTCACAGGGGTGATGAGGGTGAATGACGCAACGAGTTTGTATTATCATGGTAACATGTACAATTTCAATTGCTACTAATTCACAATGAGGATAGGTGTTCACACACAGAGCTTTAAACCCAAAGGGCAAAGAATTTTCTTCAACATTATATTGTAATACTAGGTTCGTGAAAACACAATCCAATAGTGCTCTCACAATGGCAATGTGATCTTACAATATTTTGTCATAGTAATATGGTGTCACAAATATTTGATGATGCCATCGTGGTGAGATCACAATATGTTTATGATATCCCAATTGGTTGTTGATGTCACATGGTGACACAATGTTCAAAACGCCTGGCAGTTTGATATCACCATGATCTTGCTATCCCAAAGTTTTTCTCATCTCACATATCTTATCTGAAATACTATGAGGTTGAAAATAAATAATGAACTCACAAAGGGCCTAAAGTATTACAATGAATGTATTTCACAAAATTTATTAGGAAAGGAGAGGTTTTCCATTTCACAGTGAGTTATTGATATCTCCAAGGCAATGTGATATCACTAAGGAGTTATAATGACAGAGTGAGCTGATGGTATCATAACAGAAATGTAATATCAGGCTAGGAAGCTGAATTAGTGGTAGAGTGCTTACCCTGCATGCATGAGGCCTTGGGTTCGATTCCTCAGCACCACATAAGCAAAAAAAAAAAAAAGCCGGAAGTGACACTGTGGCTCAAGTGGTAGAGCGCTAACCTTGAGCTGAAGAGCTGAGGGACAGCGCCCAGGCCCAGAGTTCAGGCCCCACGTCCGGACCTCCCCCCCAAAAAAGAAAGAAATGTAATGTCACACTGGAGAATAGATAACAAATAGTTGGTGATGTTCCAGTGGCATGTGTGACCTCAATGGTCATTGGGATGAGGATTATGTACACAAAGGGACTGTGATACCACATTTGTTTTGCAGTCAGAAAGAGTTTCTTAAATCAACCCACATGCAACATGTGAAATAGAATAAAATCACAGAATAAGGATTCTGTGAAGAAGCTTGGAATTACGAAAGTGAGTATGAGAGTAGAGGAGGAGGATAAACCAGAAGTCTCCAAGCTCCAGACTGAGGTTCTGAGTACTAAACAGGAGTTAAAGAAACTAGGTTCAAGAAAAAAAACCAAACTGATCAAATAACATAAGAAACCACTTTAAAAGCCATGCGGACTCTAGAGCTGCTAGTCATTTAGGTTAAAGGAAGAAGCCAAAACACTGGTAACAAGTGTGCAAATGTGGAGACTAAACGTGAAAAATGGATACAGGCTCAATCCTGTAAAATTGCCCTGGACCACTGCCTAAATCTGTGTTTAAAACAAGTGGGGCCACAGCCTGACAAGCCTATGAAATGTATGTAGAAAATTGCAAATAGGTAAATACTGGAAAACTGGAATAGGTGAAGGCCCTTATACAAGGATCCTCACCTTATGAATTTTGGGAAGGTCACTTCATAAAGTTAAAGCATGGAGAGTATATGTATCAGTATCTGTTAGTATTAGTGGACACTTTTGCAGGCTGGACTGAGGCATTCCACACAAAAACCGAAACCACTTTGGTAACAGCTATAAAATTACTCCATGAAATAAAGCCTCGATTTGGTTTACCCTTAGCAATGGCCCAGCTTTTATGGCCCAATTATTTGATTATTAGCTAAGGTACTAGGAATAAATTGGAAGTTACATTGTATTTATAGACTTCAGAGTTCATGTCAGATAGAAAGAATGAATAGTACCTTAAAGGAAACTTTAACTAAATTAATTACAGAGACTGGCCATGACTGGCTAGGCTTCCACCCAATTGCTCTCTTTCAAACAAGATACACACCTTATGTCAAATGATTCACTTTAAAAGTAATTTATTATAGAGCAATCTCTTTGGTTCCTAAACTTAATAAATTATATTAAAAATTACACAATTTTATACAGTCCCTGAAGGCTTTGCAACATGTTCTTGGAGGTGTCTATACTTTGGTAGCTGATTCCCACCGACCTCCTGAGAAAAACTCCACCAACTCTTTCTTGTCTGGACAGTTGGTGTGGGTATAAAGGCAACATACTTCTGAATTGGAAACCAAGTGGCACAGACCTTACTTAGTGGTGCTAACTACACCGTTGGCTATTAGCGTTGCAGGAAAACAGCTATGAGACAATCACTCTCAAGTGGAAGCAACAGTGGAATAATATCCAGGGAAGGCTGAATGATGGAATGTTCAGACACATTCAGAGGATCTGTTAAAGATAAGAATTGGCAAGTGTTAATTGGTGTTAACTAGTGTCTTTGGTTTCCTCCTTGTTACATGTTAAATTTTCATTTCAAGCCTGTCCAATATAGGGACATATTGGATATGAAAATCAGTGTTGAATGTATTAACAAGCAGGGCCCCGATAATTAGCAAGACCCCATGGCCCTGGAGAGAATGAGGCATGCCGCTGAAGGGTGCTGGGCATACTGCTGGAGGGATTGGGGTGTCATGTCCACATGTGAGCTGTCAAGAAGTGATTGAGCAATGGGAAGTTTGCGACATGATGGTTGAAAACTGTTAGGCAGGAGACCCTTTGGAGTGATGGATGGGTACGGTCCATATATAGGCTGCATATTCAGAGAAACAGAAAGGGGAAAGAAAGGGAAAACACCTAGAAGGAAGGAAGTACAGAGACAGCAGAAGGGGGAAAACTTAGGAAGAGAGGAATTTGAGCGAAAGCAGGAGGGTAAGGAGGTTAACTGTCCACCAGGATAAAACAGGACAGACCTGTGAAGATTGGAGAGGCCTGAAGTGAAGAAGGAAGTGGTAGAAGGGAAAAAGTAAAAGACCTGGAAAGAAGGAAATGGCAGTAGAGAAGAAATTCATAAATTGTGGAATTGGTGGTTTGCAGACAAATTAACAAAGGTTGAGATCGCCCATGGCAGCTCTAATGTTTGGTTGTCAGTGTTGCTCTTGGCTCTGGGTATCCAGCCCAGGACAAGTTATTTGCAGGACGCTTTCTAGTGTAAATAAATTTGTTTATTGTCTTAAATATGCCTCAATGGATTGTCATAAGTCATAAGTCTACATGCTCACAGAAGGAACTAGGAGTCCCAAAGGCCATGATTATCTAAAATGTTATGAGCTCATGATAGGTTTGGGAATAACCAATGGGACAGTGATATCAGAGAGGCAATGTGATGCCACAATACCATGTCATAATGATTCTTGGAGGTCATAATTATTTGGTGATGTCATAATGGTGCTGAAGTCACAATATATTTGTGATGTCACAATGGGATTGTGATGTCAGAGTGGTATGCCAGACCTAAATTTTTAACTCCTCATGACTATATGAATTCAGAAAAGGATTTTGAAATCTCCAAAATCATGTTGGCACAGATGTGATGAAATCCTCAAAGTTTTGTGGTGACACAATGGTCATGATGTCTTGAGTATGATGTCACAATTATCATAAGGTCACAGTGTATTTCCATAGCACATGTCATACCTAAAATATGAGGTCTAAAACAGATATGCTCCTAAAAGTCCTATGATATGACAATGGAAGCATGTCACAAATGTTTTGAGGAAAGGGAAAGGTTTTCAAAGTCAAAGCAGGTTAATGATATCACAATGGCAATGTGATGTTACACTATCATGTCATAATGTTTTGGTTTCACAATTAGTTGATAAGGCCATACTGATAAGGTCACAACAGGTGTGTGATGTCAAAATATGTTGGAGATATCATAAGCGCATGCCAGATCTCAATTTTCATTGACCCACAATGTCACAATTGTGACATTTCAATACCTTTTTGACATAACATTTATATTGTGATATCATATACATACTGTGACATCACAATCTTGTCCAGTCCCCATAATATTTGTGACATGCTGCCATTGTGGTAACTTAGGGCTTTTAAAACTCATAATCTGTTTTTGAATGCATAAGCTTTCAGATATGATATGTGATATCAGAAATCACAGTGACATCATGACCACTGTAACATCACACTGCCAGACATCATGACCATTTTGATTCATTGTGACATCACAAATATTTTAAGATTTCATCATATTTGTGAGAACTCATACCTTTGGATACATTACAGTTTCTATTTGAACTCATATACTAAGTGAATTAATGATATTTGAGGTCTGGCATGCCATTGTGCCATCACCAACCCATCTCAAACATATTATCTCCTCACCAGAAGAACACCACCAATTAATTGTGACACCAAAACACTATTATGACCAATTATTTTCACATTACATTGCCATTGTGCTATCACTATTCCATTGTTTTTTTTCACAAACCTATTATGATCTCATAACTTTTAGAAAATTCATGGCCTTTGGGACTTCAAGTTCCATCTATGAATTCCTATCCTCAATATCAACTAGAAGCAAGTGAAATTTTCATGTAGTTGTGATATTAAAAAGTCATTGTGAAGTCACAAATCATTTGGGACCTCAGCACCACTGTGACTTCACTAACCCATTTTGACATCACATTGCCTTTGTGACATCACGACCATATTGTGACATCTGAAACATTAGATGCCCCCTTAGCACCTATGAAAAAACACATATCCTTTGTGGTGTCACAGTCCCATTGTATAACCATATCATCATTGTGAACTAAGGACACGAGATCAGACATGCCATTTTACCATCATATACCCTTTGTTACATCATCACTATGTGACATCACATTGTCATTATGACAAACAGCTCATTATTACATCACCAAATTACAATAACTTCATAGCATTATGACATCACATTGTATTTGTGGTGTCATAGACACTTAGTGAATTCCTGTTCTGTGATTGCATTCTATTCCAAATGTAGCATGTGTGTATATGGGAACCCATTTTGGCCTCATAGTCTTTGTAACATCACATACACTTCATGACATCCTCACCAGTGTGACATCATATAATCATAATGACACCATAATCTCATTGTGACATCACCGAACTACATCATAACATTATGACATCAAATTTTCACAGTGACATCATAGTCCAATTGTATATGATTATTCCATGATGTGTGTTAATATCAGAAACCTAAAGACACTTCATAACCATTGAGATATCACATTGCCTTTTTGAAATCACTAAAACATTGTGATATAACAAACTTGTCCTGTCCTCAAAACTTAGTGACATGCTGCCATTGTGATATCTTAGGCCATTTAGAGCTCATATCCTGGATATGTGATTGTGATATTACAATTGGGTTTGACAAAACACAATGTGACCTCATCTCCACTGTGACAACACAAATCCATTTTTACATCATATTGTAATTGCAACTTCAACATCACATTGTCTCATCCCAAACCACTAATGACCTCTCAGCACATTTGATAAAACACGTGGTCTTTGTAACATCACACTTTGTATACCTATGCCCTTTTTGTGAAGTAATGACAATTGAGATCTGACATGCCATTGTAACATCAAAAACCCTTTGTGTGACATCATTGTCATTTTGACATTATCAGTTTATTGTGAAATCACAAAACTGAAATGATACAGAGCATTATGACATCACATTGTTAATTTGACATCACAGTCCCATTTTGAATGAGTAAGCTGTGATTTAATTCTATTTCAAATGTGGCCTGTGTAGTATCAGAAAACACCTTGTGACATAATAACCATTGTAACATCACAATTCATATGGGACATCATATTTCTGTTGTGATATAAGTAATCCATTTGACATCACAAACCATTCCTCTCCTCATAAACTTTTGTGACATACTTCCATTGAGATATCTTACTCTCTTTGTTAGTTCATAATGTGTTTTTGAACTCAATATTCTATCTATGATTGTGATATCAGAAATCTGATGTGGCATCATGATTACACTGCCAGATGTCGTGACAATTGTATCACATTGTGACATCATAAACCTGATAGGAATTAATCACATTCGTTACAACACATGCCTTTGGAGAAAAAAAAAGTCCCTTTGAGACCTCATATGTTCATTATGTATTATTGACAATTGAGATCTGGCATGCTATTGTGACCTCATCAACTAATCATGACATCAAAACATTATTAATGACATGAAGTTGTGACATCACAATTCCATAGTGATAACACTGTCTATGTGTTTTCAAAAACCTCTTATGACCTCATAATATTTTAGAAAATTCATGGCATTTAGGACAAGTTCCTTCAGTGAACTAGTATCATCATTGTAAAGTACCAGCAATTGAAATTGGACTTGTTCTTGTGATATTAGAACACATTGAGACAACACAAACCCATTGTGACCTCATCACCCCCATTACATCAAAAATTCATTGTGACATCAAATTGCCATTATGACATTATGAAACCATATGATATCCCAAATCTATTATGACCTGTTAGAAACTTTGAAAAACTTCATGTCCTATGTGACATCACAGTACCTTTTAGTACCCATATCCTCATTGTGAACTGACATCTGAGATCAGACCTGCCATTGTAACATCATATACCATTTGTGATATAATTTCCAGTGTTGCATCATATTGTTGTCATGACACCATCAGAACATTATGACATCACAAAACTAAAATAACACAATAGCATTATGACATCACATTTTCCCTGTGACATTATAGAAACAAAGTGAAAGCCTATTTGCTGTTTCATTCTATTTCACATATGGTATGTGAGTTCATATGAGAAACCCATTGGGGTCTAATAACCATAATAACATCACAATACCTGTGTGACATCACATTGCGATTGTGATATAACTAAACCCACTGTGCTATAACAAACCTGTGCTATCTTCATAACTTTTGTGATATCATAGTCCCTTTGTAAGTTCATAATCTCTTTCTGACTTCATATTTCAGATATGACATGTGATATAAGAAATCCACTGTAATATTATGGCCTCTTAGACCCTTTGAAACAAATATGGCCTTTGTGACATGACATTCCCTCTGTGTACACATACCGTCATTGTAAGCTAATGACAACTGAGATTGGATATTTCCATTGTAACCTCACAAACCTTTTGTGACATCATCACCAGTGTGACATCCCTTTGTCATTAAGCTCATTATGACATCTCAAAACTACAATGACATCATAGAATTATGAAATCACATTGTCATAGACACATCATAGACACATTGTGAGTGCCTATTCTATGATTTCATTCTATATACATTGTAGCATTTGGGTTGATGTCAGAAATCCATGTGACCCTGTAACTATCGTGACATTATAAAGCCTTTGTGACATCACACTGACATACTGATATCACTAACCCACTGTGTCATCAAAAACCTCTCCAGTCTTGATAACTTTTGTGACATAATGCTACTGTGGGATCTTGGATTTCTTGTGGGCTCATAATCTGTTTTCGACTTCATAATATTCCAGGTATGACATGTACTACAAGAAACCCATTTTCACTTTGTAAATATTGTGATATATCACTGCCTTTGGAGACATCAACTTCTCTTTGTGAGTTAATGACATTTGATATCCACCATATCATTGTTATATCACCAAGACATTGTGACTTGACAAACCTATTGTCACCTCATCACCAGTATGGTATCACTAAGTAAATGTGACATCATAAATATTATTCTGACATGATATTGTGACATCACATTGCAATTGTGGTATCACTGTTCCATTTGTTTTTCACAAACCTAATATGACATCATAACAATTTGGAAAATGTATGGCCTTTGGGGACATCAAGCTCTTTGTTGAACTTGTAAACTTATGACCCATAAAAGACAAGACATTACATTGAGATGTATTTATGATATAAACAAATTTATTTACATTAGAAAGGGGCCTACATCTTCCTTGTCCAAGACTGAATACCAAGAGCCAACAGCTGTTTTGACCACCAAACCTCAGTAAACCAATGGGTAGCTCCACAATTTGTTAATTGGACTGCAAATCACCAACCGTCAAATTATGTTCTCCAAAATTCCAAAGTTAAAAGAGCAAGGCTTTGTCCTTTTACCTTCCTCTCTCCTTCTCTACTTCTCTATAACCTGCCCTTTCTTCCAGGTCTTTCTCTTTTTCCCTTCCACCATGTCCTCCTTCTCTTTAGGCCTCTTCATTCTCCACAGGCCTGCTCTGTTCTGCCCCATTGGCCAGTTGCTGACCTTCCACTCTTGTTCTCCCTATATTTCATCTCCTCTCAGGTTTCCCCTCCTGCTATCTCACCACTTCTTTTCTTCTAGGACTTTCTCCTTTCTCTCCTCTTCCATATCTCTGAACAGACCACTTATATATCCTCTGTACCCATCCCCCACTCCAAAGGGTCTACTGCCTCATAGTTTTCAACCATCACTTCCAAAACTGTCCACTGTCCAGTCCATTCTTGATAGCCCTTCCAGCAGCTTGACACACCCCATTCAGCTCCATGCACCCTATCCACTCCAGCCGGCTGGGCCATGTGAACACATTGATTAGCAGGCCTGCTGATTATTGCAGAGCTCCTGGTTATTATATTCCCCAATGGTTTACATGTGTAATCAAATCCTTGATTCCTTCTGGAACAAATCCTAAACATTGCTTTTCTTCCCCATTGTACAGAATTATTACACAAATTTATCAGAAAATGAGAAAACCATAGAAATATACTACTTAACACAAACTAATACTTGGTAAGTTGTATCCTCCACAGATTGAGTGTCTCTGAACAGTCCATCTTGCAGCCTTCTCTGGAGATTGGTCCATTGCCTGTGTCACTTGAGAGTGATGGATCTAATGCAGCCTTTATGAAAACATAATAGTTGATTGTTTGTATACAGTTTATGAGTGTGATAGTTTATATCCACACCCGCTGTCCAGATAAGAAAGAGTTAGTTTAGTTTTACTCAGGATGCTAGTGGGCCTTAGCTGCCAAAGTAGAGACAGATAAATGAACATGATGGAAAGACTGCAGATTGTGGTTAGACATTTGGTTTAAAATAGCCTCTCCAAGTGTAGGAACCAAAGGAGGTGGTCTACCATAAATTATTTTGAATGCAGTGAGTCCTTTCATAAGTGGTGCATGTTGCTCAAAGGAGAGCGAAGCGGAGAAGACATACCCAGTCATGGCTGGTCTGTATTTAATTTAGTAAAAATTTCCTTTAAGATCCTATTCAGTCATTCTACTTGCTCTGAGCTCTGAATTCTATAAATACATTGTAAATTTCCATTAAACCAAGGGCCTTAGCTAATAGTTGCGTATCTTGGGCCAGAAATTATAAGCCACTGTTGGACTCCAATGCGAAGGGGAAGCCAAACCGAGGAATTATTTCATGGAGTAAATTTTTAGCTGATGCCTGAGTGATTTTGGTTGTTGTCAGGAATGGCTCAACCCCACCTGAAAAAGTTTCCACTATTACTAACAGTAATACTAACAGTAATAACCATATTTCCCTTATTGAAGTCCAATTCCAAAAATTCACCAAGTGAGGTTGCTCACATAAACGCCCTCTCCATATGTTTCAGCATTCCAGCATTTACTTTTTGAAACTTTCTACATACCTTACATAGGCTAGTAAGGCCAAGGCCTTAGGGGTTTTCAAGACAGATATAGGCAGTGGCCCAGGACAATTTACAAGGGCTCCAAATAAACAGATATATAGAGACAGAAGGCTTGAGCCTGTAAACAATTTTTTGAAGATCAATTCCACATTTGCACACTTGTTACCACCATTATTGCTTCTTCCTTTAATCTTAATGACTAGTAGCTCTAGACACCCCACTGAATTTAGAGTGCTCTCCTGAACTACCTGATCAGCATGGTTGTTCTCATGAACCTCAGGGCCTCAAGTTTCTTTAACTCCTGTTTAGTAAACTAAACCTAAGTCTGCATCTTGGAGAGTTCTTCCATTTTTATCCTCCTCCTTTTCCCTCAAGCTCATTTTCAAGTTCCAAATCACCTTCTCAAAGTCCTCCTCAACCTGTAAGTATTCTGGCAGGGTCATAGCAGAGCTCCTTTGATTATCCAACTGATCAGATAATTCTCTCACTGATGACCTAGTCCATTTGGAATATCTTTCCCTTGAATTACCCAAGCTGGGACTACAACAGCAATCAAGGTAAGGAAGTGCTTACCAATTGGCACCAGATTCTGTTATTAGGATATAGGTAGTGACTAGGAAGCCAATTCATTAATCTAAGGTGAGTGAGACAGCTCCCCAGTGAGTGCCCTAATGCTTTTCTGGAACAGCTGGTAGAGGCCTGTAGGAGTTATATGTCTATAGATCCTGAGGTCCAGGAAATTAGAAGAGTCCTAATTATGGCCTTTGTTACCCAGTTAGCCCCAGAATTAGAAGAAAGATTCAAAACTGAAAAGATTTGTAGGGAAATGTATTACCTGAGTTGGTAGAGATTAGCCAGTAGGTGTTTGATAAAAGAGATAACCTAGAAGAAGAACAGACTATGAAGGGGGTTTGAGTTTCAGAAGTGGCAGCAGGACATGGATCAAGAAACCCTCAGTGATGGGAATAGAATTCATTTGCAAATGGCAAGAGGGTACCTCTAGGACTAGATCAGTGTATCCCTGCTAACAGAGTGTATTGTTAATTGGCATATGCCTTTTATCTTGACTGCTTTTTTCATTCCATCTTGGGCAAGATTGGGAAAATACTTGCTCCAAATATACTGGGTCATCTTTGGAGGAGCCATCTGATTCAAGGACTGCCTTCAAGACATTATGCCAGATTTGCTCCCTTTCCTCCTAGATGAAAAGCAGCTGTAAAAGTTACTAACATATCACTGGTTGATGATGGCTCATGCTTGTAATCCTAGCTATTGAGGAGGCTGAGATCTGAGGATCATGATTCAAAGCCAGAAGAGGCAGTAAAGTCCATGAGACTCTTATCTCCAATAAACCACTAGAAAAACAGAAGTGGCATTGTAGCTCAAGTAGTAGAGTGCTAGCCAAGAGCTGAAGTGTGCAGGGACAGCACCCAAGTCCAGAGTTCAAGCCCCATGTCCAAAAAAATAAAATAAAAAAGTTTCGGAAAAATCATTCCAGATGGGCAGATATGTGAAAAATGCTACATCTAATAAAGAGATAAGCCCCTTGAGATTTTCAGGAAAGGACAGATTTTGCTGGTTCTATTTATACAGGCCACTAGTTATAAAGAGAACACACATTAGAAAGGGGGCTTGCCAACCGTCTTCCTCATGTGCCTGTCTCAAGGTTAATAAGGGGACTGTACCACCATGTAGCACCTAAGGCTGATACAAGGAAGGATTTCTGCTATGGGGAGGACTTAAAATCAGAGGTACTGATGGCATAGAATAGGTAAGATAGTACAACAGTAGGTCTTCTTCTGCGGGATCCTGTAACACAAGGAAAAAAGGAGTTTTTAGTTACTAGAACTTAAGAACATTATTCTCCCATCCTAGAAGAAAGGAGTAAACAAAGGTGTTGATAGAACATAGATAAAAAACACACATAGATAGTAAACACACAGAGGTGAATAGCCACAGGCACTTAACCCACATTTCCCAAATCTCTTAAGAGTGCCCATTCGAGGAGATTGCAGATTACCTGTGGAGGAGTTTTCAGATTGCCCACTGAGGAGGCCCAAGATGACCTCTGAAGGAAATCCATGATGGCTGCTTGATGAGACCTGAGATGACCCCTTGAAGAGTTGCCAGATGACTTATGGAGGAAGACCCAGATGATCTCTGGAAGAGGTCCCAGATGGCCTCAGGAGAACCCCATGAGAACTGCAGAAGATGTATTAAATGATCTCCAGAAGTGGTATCAAATGACCTTTCAAGTCAGTCCCAGAGGCGTTCTCAAAGAATCTAGATCACCTCCAGTTGAGGTGGCTTCTCAAGGAAGCACCACATGACTTTGCAAGGAGGTCCCAGATGGCTTCCCATGGAAACCTCAGAAGACCTCCAGAAGGTTCCCCAAAACGATCTGGCAAGCTTGCCCTAGACACACCCCAAAATCCTACATCATTCATGTCCACATTCGTCCTCAGAAAACAATGATATGAAGGAGGTTGTGAACCCTGAGAGTCAAGACACTCACCTACGAGGGAATTTTCCTGGGGCCAAGTCCCGATGACATTCAGAGGGATTATCTTGCTGGGTCATCCCAAAATCATTCCCTCTAAAGCACGAGAAAATCAATCGAGGCACATTTAAGATAATAAAATTATTTACACTAGAAAGAAGCCTGCAACTACGTTGTCCTGGTCTGGATACCCAGAGCCAAGAGCACCCTAGACCACCAAACCTCAGACGTCCATGGGCAGCCTCTCCCTCTCCAATCGTCTGCAAACCACTCACCCCCAAAATTATGGTATCTAAAGCTACAAGCATTCTTGCTTCTTCATTTGTTATCCCTTCCCGTCCCTTCCCGTCTCCCTCCCACCACTCCAACGCCCCCACACCCCACTCCCTGCCAAAGTTGTAAAGTTAATTTTTGACATAATGACTTGTAAATCTCATTGTGACAAGGATCCCCCTGTATCCCTATTTAAACAATCTGTTTTTTATCTTCTCCTCCACAAATTATAACATCACCAAATAGTTTCTAAAATATTTATAAGATGATTTCAATATTGCTTTGTATGTCCCTCCCCCATGGTATAACCCCTGCTTTCATTGTATTTGATGTTGGTATAATTTGTGGAGGGGAAGGGCAAAAACAAACCATTTAAATAGGGATACAGAGGGACCCATTGCTACAATGAGCTGTATAAATCGTTATGCTGGAAAAGGAACATTACAACTTTGGACGGGGACGGCGAGGTAGGGGTGAGGGAGTGAGAGGTTGGAAGATGGGAAGGGATGGGAAGAGACAATAAAGGAGGAGGCAACAATGCTTGATAAGAAATGCACTCATTACCTTTCCATGTAATTGTAACCTCTCTCCATGGTATTTTCACAATAAAATTTTTTTTAAAGTACAGTGAAAACAGGGGTTATACCGTGGGGTGATGCATACAAAGCAACGAAAAACCATCTTATTAATATGTTAGAACCTATTTCAAGAAAGAAAATACAGTTGAATACTTACCTTGGGGTTCATTTCACCAAACATCAACTTCTCTCAACTTTTCTGCTTATCTCACAGTATATTAGTTATTGCAAATAAGGAAAACCATGGGACCTATGTCTTTGGGCTTGACTTACTTCACTTCATATAATGTTTTCCAAGTATTTCCATTTCCTAAAAAATGGGGCAAAGTCATTCTTTCTGATGGAGGCATAGAATTCCCTTGTGTATATAGACCATATTTTCTTAACCCATTCATCTATTGAGGGGCATCTGTGTTGAGAGATCACAGTCACTTTGTGTAACAATATGGTCACTGTGAAATACGGACAATTTACATCAGACATGCCATGATAATGCATGATAAGGAATGTATTCATTACCTTGCTCATGTAATTGTAACCCCTCTGTACAGTATTTTCACAATAAAAAATCTAAATAGAAAAATAATCAACACAGTGACATCATCTCAACTGTATCATTACATTTTCAATATATCACCATCAGTTCATTGTGACATAACCAAATTTCAATGATCAAAGCATTGTCATTACCTTGTCTTTGGGATGTCATAGACACATTAAAAATGGCTACTCTATGATTTCATTCTATTTGAAATGTGGCTTGTAGGTTTGTAGCCAAAACCCATGGTGACCGCATAACCATTGTGACATAATAATCCCTTTGTGACATCACATTGTGAATATCACTAACCCACTATGACATCACCAGCCCGTTCTCTCCTCATAAATTGTGTGATATGCTCTCATTGTGATATCTTATGGACCTTGTGAGGTGATTATGGTTTTTGAACTCAATATATAACAAGTATGTCATGTGATATCAGAAATCCACCTTCACTTCAAGATCCCTGTGGCATCACCCTGCTAGACTTCATGACTATTGTGTCACATTGTGAAATCAAAAACCTGTTATGACTTCATCACTTTTGTGACCATACGTGCCTTTGGAGATATCACAGTTTCTTGTGAGCTCATATACTCACTGTGGGTCAATGAGAAATTGAGATCTGGAATGCCATTGTGACATCATCAACCCAATGTTGTATCACAAACCTAAAATGTTCTTATCACCGTTATGACATAACCAACTGTGAATTCAAAAATGTATCATGAGGTCTTATTGTGACATCATGTTAACACTGTGATATCACTGTTCCATTGGTTTTTCACAAAATTATTATACATTACATTTTAGAAAAGTCATAGCCTTTGGGATGTACACTCCTTCTCTGAACTCCTTTCCACATTTTGAACTATAAGCCATTGAAATTGTACATGTCATTGTAATATTACAAAATTTTTGTTACATCATAAACCCAGAGACATCATTACTATTATGTTATAACAAACCCATTGTTATCACATTGCTGTTGTGAAATCATGATCACATTGAGACATCAAACTATTATGAACTTTTAGCTTCTTTCAAAAAACAAATGGCCTTTCTGACATCACAGTCCCTTTGTTTCCCATATCCTCATTGTGACCTCATGACAATTGAGATCAGACATGTCATTGTAACATCACAAACACTTTTTAACATCATCACCAGTATGACACCACATTGTCATCATGACACCATCAACTCATTTGTGGCATCACAAAACTACATTTGCATCATAGGATTGTGACCTCTCATTGACACTGTGACTACATAGACACATTGTGCATGCCTTTTCTGATTTCATTCTATCAAATATTTCATGAGAGTTGATGTCAAATGCCATTGTGGTATTAGGGTTGATGCCAGAAACCCATTTTGACTTTATTAACATTGTGAAGTCACAATCCCTTTGTGACATCATATTGCCATGGTGATATCACTAACCCAAGACATCACAATCCTGTCCTCATAACTTTTGTGACATGCAGCCATTGTGATATAGGTCCTTTGTGGACCCATTATCAGTTTTGGATCTCATAGTATTTTAACTATGATATATAAGAAATACACTGACATCATGAAAAGTGTGTCATCAAACAGACAGATATCATGACCCTTGTGTTACATTGTGACTTCACAAACGTGTTAGGACATCATCACATTTGTGACAACACACAACTTTGGAGATATCACAATCCTTTTGTGAATTCATATTGTCATTGGGAGTAAATGAAAATTGAGATTGTGACATTAAAAGCCATTTTGACATCACAAAACTATTGTGACCTCATCTCCATTATGGCATGACAAAATAATTGTAGCATCAAAACAAGATTATGATGTGATTCTATGGCAAGATATTGCCGTTATAACACTATCACATTGTCACTTCCCAAAACTATTATGACCTATTAGCACCTTTGAAAAAACATATGGCCTTTGTGACATCACAATCTATTTATGTACCCATATCTTCATTGTGACCTAATGACAATTGTGACCAGACATGCCCTTGTAATATCACAAATACTTTGTGGCATCATCACATGTGACATCAAATTGTCTTTGTGACACCATTCTTTCATGGGACAGAAAGTAAAATGACATAAAAATATTAGGTTTTCACATTGTCTTTGTGATAACATACACACATTATAACTGCCTATACATTAGCTTTATTTTATATCAAATTTGGCTTGTGGGTTCACATCAGAAATCCATGTGATATAATAATTCCCGTGCCATCACACTTCCAGACATCATGACCATTTTGTCATATTGGGACCTCACAAACCCTTTAGGACATCATCACATTTGTGTTTGGAGAGAGCCCATTCCTTTTGTGAACTCATATACTCATTTTGAGTTAATAATTTTTTGGCAGGTCTTTATGACATCATAAACCCACTGAAACATCACAAATGTACTGTGACCTCAGCATGAATTTTGCATCACCATCTAATTGTGACATCAAAATATTATTATGGAAGGAGGGCCCAGATGGCAACAGAACAGTTGTGAATTACCACAACTCTCTCCAACCAAAAAGAGTTCAAGTTCCAACTGTTTACACAAAAAAACCAACCACACCAAAATTATGAACACCCAGAGAAAAACAGAAGGTGTGAAAAACCAAAGGGTTATATTCAGAACAGAAAAGCATGAAGACCTTCCCCCACCCATTGAGGGTGGTGCAACTCCATGACTGTGGCTTGGCCCAGTATTGGGCTGCCAGAGACCCTAAAGCCACCGTAGATCATATGTAGAATGACAGCACAGCAGATTCCCAAAATACTGGGCCCAGTGATTTTAAACAGAGAATCCTTGAAGTCTGGAACCTGAACCAAGACCTTTCCCACACCCCTCATCAGCAGAGCAGCTCTGCACGATCCCACTAAGGCTAACCAGCATGACAGACACGGTGGGGGGAAACCCCGAAAAACAGTGGTCTGTCCTCACAATGCCATGCAGAGGACTCCCACGGTTCCAGTGCTAACCCAGAGAGTGCAAACTGAGATAGAACCATCGGATCTCAGAACCTGCACCAAGACCCTTCCCCCACCCCTTGCTGGTGGCACAACTCCATGCCATGTTCTAGCATGGAGCGGGACGGAGTTGCCAGGGACCCCAGAGCCAAAGTAGGTCATCTGCAGAATGCCAGTATAGCAGATTCCCAAGGTGCCTATGCCAGACCTGGTGATGGTAATCAGAGCAATCTTGGAGCTTAAAACCTGCACAAAGACCCTTCCCACACACCTCATGAGTGGAGCAGTCCTGCACCATCCCACCAGAATCATTAGACCCCATAGATGTGGGAGGATACCCCAGAAATACAGAGGTCTATCCACAGAATGCCAGTGCAGAAGACTCCCAAGATTCCAGTGCTAACCCAGACAGTGCAGAGAAAGAAACCTTGGAGTTCAGAATCTGCATGAAGATCCTACCCCACTCTTGCGAGCAGATCAGCATTGCCCTACTCAACAAAGCCCACCCACAGCCAGAACTACTGTTCCATGCATTCACAAAACAAGCCTATGGCACTGACCTGGACAGCATAAACAGAAATAGAGATGGTGAGAAACACAAACCCTGAGCCACCACCACCATCTGGCCCAGTTCACAATTTTCTCAATGGAACTCAGAATATGTTAGCAACCAGTTTCCTACAGCACACAGAAACCTATGTGCCACAGTGCTACTGAAGAGCTCCCAACCTGATCTAGGATATGTGAGCAAGGACAGCCTTTCCCACAAGGGAAACCAGTGCTGGTGATAACCCCTAAAGTTTGACCCAGATCCATCCCCAGACCAACTGAACTACAGACCCTATTAAACCTGGAAAACATGCAAGCTCCCCATTAGCCTGTGTAGTACAACCAGCCCACCAGGCTTGACCAAGTGTGCCCCGGGAGGGAGATTAAAGCTCAAGCCAGGAACAGCACCAGTGGGCAACAACTGTCAGCCGAAGAAATCCAAACTGCATACTCCAAGCAGGAAATCCAGCATTACAGGTCCTACCTGAGGCCAAATATTGTGTCACAGTCTGGGGACTACGAGCCAGGCCAGGCCTTGGGAACAGGTTCTTGAGCCCCATAACCCACCAGTCCTGAGTGATGTGAGAAGCTGAATACATGCCTCAGAAAAGCGTGGAAGGTAGGGAGCCACAGTGCTTGGGAACAATGCCCATGATGGCAAAAGACCTACATATCCACGGAGGTAGAACCAGAAGCACAAATCTCACCAGAGCCTGACCTATGTATCATTGGTTGGGATTGGACAGGTCAGGGTACTGGCACATGATTACATTAAGGAATTCCTAGCGGACTCCAGAAACTGGAGCAAAGAGCACCCATAGTCTAGGTTGCTTAGTCCTTGGTTGATGATGGGAACTGCCTGTGATCTCCAGAAGACAGCAGAAGGTCCTATGTGCATCAGATTAGAAGCTGAACGTTGGCCTCTCTCCCATCAGAACAGAGACCAGGTAAAGACTCAGCAAACTCAAGGCCGAGAGTGAGCTTCCTCAATTGGTCCAGGAAACAACCAAGAACCAAGCAAAATCAGCCAGCTATTGACCAAAGCAGTCAGAGTTTGCAATTGTTCTACAATAATCCCTGAAACCTCATGCAAAAATGACAGCAAAATACTACAGAATTCAATAGCCAAGATAGAAAGCCAAACCCAAATACCAAAGACCAACAACAGAAGAGCCCCAGTGAAAGCAAAACAGAAATGGAAGGCAAATACTACATCATAGAGATTGTAGAGACAGTGATTCAAGAATTAAAGCAAGACAAAGATCAGAAATTTGAAGAACAATGAAATGAATTATCAAAAGAGATTCAGAATTTTCAAATGGGAGATGCGTTCAAAAATAGATGCAGTACTCTGAGAACCAACATAAAAAAAGACAAAGAAGAACACTACATAAAAATACAGGGAACAATTCAAGAAGAGGATAATACCGTTATCAACTTATACTCCCCAAATCTTGATGCACCAAAGTATGTTTGGTAAATACTCTCAGATTTACAGAATAAAATAGATCCAAGTACAATAAAAATATGAGACATTAAAACTAAACTCTCTATCAAGGAGAGGATTGACAAAGAAGCCTCTGAATTCAACAATGCCAAATCTCAAGCAGAATTCATTGGCATCAATTGTGTTTTCCATCCTACAATAATTCAGTACACAGTCTTCTCAGCAGCCCATGGAACTTTCTCCAAAATTCATAGAACGACTTTAAGCAAGTCAGCGTAGATGGACATATTCCCGTGTAATCTATCTGACCACAGTGCAATCAATCCAGTTCCCAATAACAAAGCCCATTATAGAAATTAATCAAATATATGGAAATTGAACACATGCTCTCAGCAACCCCTGTGTAACAGGAGAAATTAAAGAAGAAAGTAAAACGTTCTAAATTTCAATGAAAATGAATACAAATCACAAAGAAACCTGTGGGACATGGCAAAAGAAGGGTTGTGGTGCAAAATCTTCCTCTCAGTGCATACATCAAAAAAATAAAGACTGATCTAGGAAATAATGTCATGGTGCAACTAAAACTTCTATCAAAGCATGAACAAAATGAACATAAATTTACCAAATGGAGTGAAATAACCAAATTAAGAGCTGAAATTAGCAAAATAGAGACCAAGAAAACTATAAATAAAATTAGAAAACAAAAAGATGTTCACCTGAGAAAATGCTGGAAAGATTAAAAAGAAGAGTGGAAATCAAAATCAAGAAGATCACAGAAGCCAGGAGAAAAAGTATAAGACATTCCATCATAAAAGATTATTTCCAGAATCTAATCTCAATAAGGGAGGAAAACTTATGAGAGCTATCCAAACTCATTCTATGAAGCCAATATCACATTCATCCCCAAACCAGGCAAAGACCCAACAAAAAACAGAACTACAGAAAAATCTCCTTGATGAACACAGATGCAAAGCTCCTGAAAAAATTGTCCAAAAGAATTCAGAAACATATAAAAAATCATACATTATGATCAAGTAAGGTTGTTCCCAGAAACAATGGTATGGTTGAACATATGTAAATCAATAAATGTAGTCCATCACACCTGCAATTATGTCAAGTACGACATAATTATCTCCATTGACATGGAAAATGCTTTGGATAAATTACAATATTAATTCATATTAAAATATATTGAGAATATAGGTATAGAAGAAACATTCTTTAAAACAATAAAATCTATATATGACAGACCAATAGCCAATATTATACTTAATGGGGAAAAACAACAAACAATTCTACTAAAATCAGGAAGACAACAAGGATGCTCACTCTCATTACTTCTCTTTATTACAGTTATGGAATTCTTAGTCTGAGCAGTAAAGCAAGCAAAAGACACTAAAGGGATTTGCATAGAAAAGGAGGAATTTAAACTATCCCTTTTTGCAGATAACATGATATTATACCTCATTGGTTCCCAAAACTCCAGCCGCAAACTTTTAGAACTTGTAAACCAGTTTGGCAATGTAGAAGGATAAAAAATTAACCCACAAAATAAGTTGCTTTTCTGTACTCTAAGAACATACAAGCAGGAAGGGAATTCAAGGAAAGATCCTCATTCACAATAATCTCAAAAAATAAAATATTTAAGAATTAATCTAACCAGAGATGTAAAGAAACTATTTAGGGGCTGGGAAGGTGGGTCAGTGGTAGAGCACTTGCCTTGCATGCATGAGGCCCTGGGTTCGATTTCCCAGAACCACATAAGCAAAAAGAAAAAAAAAAGCCGGAACTGGTGCAGTGGCTCAAGTGGTAGAGCGCTAGCTTTGAGGTGAAGAGCTGAGGAACAGCACCAAGTTCCAGAATTCAGGTCCCACGACTGGACCCCCCAAAAAAATTTTTAATAAAAAATATAAAAATTTAAATAAAGAAATCATAGAAGACCCCAGGAAATGGAAAGATCTTCCATGTACTTAGATAAGCATTATCAATATGAGGAAAATGACCACACTGCCTAAATTAATATACAAGTTTACTGCAATTCCCATCAAAATCCCAATGATGTACAATATTAAACTGAAGAAATCAGTCCAAAAACTCATAGTCAAACAATTCTATGCAAAAACACCAACACTGGAGAAATCATGATGTGGTCCTCAACCTATACTATAGATCCATAATAATAAAGAGAGCAACTTGTTACCAGAACAAAACATGTCCCAAATTGATTGGAATAGATTAGAAGATATAGAAATAAAACCACATCCTTACAGTCAGCTGATATTAGACAAAGAAGCCAAATGTGTACAATGGAAGAAGCACAGTTTCTTCAGCTACTGGAGCTGGGGAAACTTGGCAGCCACATTCAGGAAACTAAAATGGACCCTATATCAACTCAAAATGAATTACAGACCTTAACATCAAATGTGAAATTCTGAAACTACTTCAGGACAGAAAAAGAGAGACACAAAGTTATAGGCACAGGCAGGAACTTCCTGTACAGAGCCTCAAGGTCAAAACAAATTGAAGAGAGATTCCACAAATGGAACTACCTTAAATTAAAAAGTTTCTGCACAGCTAAAGACATAGAAACCACCTGGAAAGATAGCCAATTTATAGGGAAAGAAATTGCCCGTGATATATCAGACAATGGCATAGTATCTAGTATATACAGGGATCACAAAAACACAATCTTTCCAAAAACGAACAAACCAAATACTAAATGACAAAGGGAACTAAAGACAGACTTCTCAGAAGAAGAGATAAAAATGGCAAAGAAACACATGAGGACGTGTTCATCATCCCTGGCTGTAAAGAAAATGCAAATAAGAACAACCCTGAGATATCAACTTACTCAATCAGAATGGTCCACATCCTAAATTCAGCCAATGTCAGCTTTAGTGGAAGTAAAGAAAGTAATGTAAAGAAAGAGGAATCCTACTGCACTGCTGTTGGGAATGTACACTAATACAAACACTGAAAACTGCATGGAGATTAACTCTGAAAGCTCAATATTGTCTTCCCCTATGACCCAGCCATACCACACCTCAGATTCTACCCTGAGCAATAGGAACCAGTATGCATTAAACATACATCTCCACATTCATTGGGGCCCGGTTCACAATAACCATGATTTAAAAAGAACACCAGAAACCCCAGTACAGATGAATGGACCCATAAATTGTAGTACTTGTATTCAATAGAATATTACACAGTCATTAGAAAGGAGAAAATAATGGAATTTGCAGGAAAATGCATGGAATTAGAAAAAAATACTTTGATGGAGGTAAGCAAGAGCAAAGAGATAAGTGGTATGGTGTCCCTGATATGTGAATGTAATATACAAAATATAAGGAGATATGACAACATAAACAGGTCTCGAGAACCAAAGACCTCTACTCATCTTGTACAAAATGACCCAATTCTGCTGGCATATATGTACACTTTTGAGGGAGGGAAACTAGGAGGAATACACTAAATACACTAAATCAGAGGTAAACTGGGAAAATCATTTAACAAAAATCATGAGCTGCAGTGGACACTGATAAAAATGAACTAAGCAACTCAAGGGCAGCAATGGGAGTGAGGGAATGAGAGAGATAGAGGGAATAGGTAAAAACCAAGCAAAAGGAAAAAAATGTACATATCACCGATATGGAAGAAATAGCTCAGAGAATTCACAAACTATACAAATCATGATTATGACAATGCAAATTGTCATGAAGTTTAAAACTTTTTGGTCTTTAGGTAGCATTAACTCACAATCCCATAAACTGTGTGAAATATATCTAAGTATTTAATCACAATAAAAAATTAAACAAAACATTAAGATGTCATGATATTGTGACATCACATTGTCATTGTGATATCACTGTCCCATTGTGTTGTTACAAACATGGTATTACCTCATAATATTTTAGAAAATTCATGGCATTTGGGATTTCAAGCTCTTTCAGTGGAGTTGTATCTTCATTGTAAACAATCAGCAATAGAAACTGGACATGTCATTGTGATATTACAAACGTGTAGTGATATTACAAACCCATTGTAACTTCATCACCACTGTGACATCACAAAACCATTGTGAAATTCGCTTGATGTTCTGACATCATGATCACATCGTGACATCCCAATCCAAGTATGGTCTCTTAGCAAATTTGAAAAACCACATGTGTACCCACGTCCTCATTTAAAAAAAAACAAAGACAATTGAGATTATATGCTATTGTAACATCACAAATCCCTTGACATTATCACCAGTGTAAAATCAGATTGTCATTATGACACAATCAGTTCATTGTGATATCACAAAAATACAATGACGTCATAGAATGATGATATCACAATGTCATTGTGAGGTCATCGACACATTGTGAATGCCTATTCTGCGGTTACATTCTTTTTAAAATGTGCCAATTTTTTTTGATTTGTGAAACTCATTGTGATCTCATAAACATTTTGACATCACAATCCCTTTTGACATCATATTTCCATTATGACATCACTGAGACATCACAAACCTGTCCTGTCCTCAAAACGTCTCTGATCTTTGTGAGCACATAATCTATTCTGGATCTCATATTTCAAGTATGACAATTGACATCAGAAATTCACTGTGATGTCATGACCATTGTGATATCACACTGCCAGACATTGTGACCATTTTGTTATATTACGACATTGAAATTCTGTTAGAATTTCACATTAGTGACAACACGTGTGTCTCCACATTTATACCCTTTTTACCACTGTTTTTGCTTCTTCTTTCAATGTTTACTAGTTTTAGTGTGGTCTACTGACCTACATAAAAACTCAGTGGTTTTCCTGAACATAAGGGGATTCTAGTTCCTTTAAATCCTGTTTAGAATTCTTAACCTCAGTCTGGACCTTGGAGAGTTCTCTCCTTTTATTCTCTTCCTTTTCTCTCATGAAAGTTCCCTTTTATGATCCAAGTCTCCTTCTCTAAATCCCTCTTCAATTTCATGTGTGCTTCCAGAATCACAGGAAATTTCCTTAAGCTGTCCAACTGATGCTCTCTCACACACCACCATTGCTTTCAGCTCCTCCTTGAATTTCTCAATGCTGCTATTGAGAATTTTTTCACACCTTCACAATTTACACTGGGACATGCTACTTTTGCATTAGATTTCCGATGAGAATCTCAATAGTCTGTTTACACTTTTCCTTTACTAGATTTTTTGTTTTTCCTTTTTTTTTAAATTGTGTAACTACTGTACAGAGGGGATACAATTACATGGGCAAGATAATGAGTACATTTCTTATCAAGCATTGTAGCCTCCTCCTTTGTTTCACCTTCCCATCCCTTCCTATCCTACTCCCGCCCCCCATCCAATCCTCCCCACCCCACCTCCCACATCAATTTTGTAAAGTTTGTTTTCGACATAACGACTTGTACATATCATTGTTGCAATGGGTCCACCTGCATCCCAATTTAAACGGTTTGTTTTTCCCCTTCCCCTCCACAAATTATGCCGACATCAAATACAGTGAAAGAAGGACATATAAAGCAACAAAGAAATAATCTTATAAATGTGTTAGAAACAATCACATGAAAGAAAAAAAATTGAATATGTATCGTAGGGTTCATTTCCCTAACATCACCTTCTGTGACCTTTTCTGCTTGATTCAGTCACATACTAGATTTCTTTCTTTTCACTTCAGTGTATTTTTGTGACAGATCTTTCATCTGTGTGTTTAGGTGTAATGTTTTGCTGTCTGATGCTCTTTCCATTTCCCAGGCATTCACCATCAAGCATGTGCGTCCTTTAACTCTTTCTGAAGAGTAACAAACTTTCTTTTTTATTGTAAAAATATATTTTTATTTATATTGCTCTAATCCTATTTTTCCCCACGATTCTGCCTACACCTATTAATTTCTGGTCTGTTGAATACATCGTTGATGTTCTTAGCCCAATAATCCATCGAAGTTTGATGTTGAATTAGATTGTATGTGTTGAAATAGATTGTATCTGCAGCCATTTTGACTCCATCAATCAATCTGTAATACTATAGGGCTCTGGTTGATGCTTCTCTTAAAATAGTTCTAGCGCAAAATTGGTGTTACATTCATAACAGATGGGCAGAACAAGCTGGAGAAACACAAAAATAATGAGAAGTCCAGGTATCTCAACTCCCACTCATGATATCTCGTGACAGAACAGTTAATGAATAATCCAGAGGAGAATTGCCCAGAAGCTTTAGAAACACTTCTGGGAAACATGGGGAATATTAAAATTGAAAGCATGTAAAGAACTGATTGTGAGCATGATAGGGAGCAAGAAGAGGCTAACCAAAGAATAAAACAGTAACTTCATGAGCATAATGAGGCTGACAGAAAGTAATATAGGAATCATCTTACCTTCAGGAAGCTAATCAAAGATTAATACAGGAATTGCCTGAACAGGAAGAGAATAGCCAAAGAGAAACACAGGAATTGCATGAGCATGAGGAAGTGAATCAACGAGTAATACAGGCATTGTGCAAGCTGGATGAGAATAAACACAGATCAATAGAGGCATTTATGAAATACGAATTAAGTAAGTAAGGAAGTCCATTCAACATAGAAAACAAAGCTCCAACAAAGAATTTGAAATCATCAAAGCAGACCAATTAGAAGGAAAGGAATTAAACACAAAATAGAAAGTATTGACAGTAGTTTAACCATGCAGAAGACTGAACCTAGGAAACACAGAGAAAGAACATACAACTATAAAAGACAAATCCAAGACATATGATAGGTATATTCCATATATCAAACACACCTTCAGAAGGCCTAATCTGAGGAAAGTGCATGTAGAACAGCACCTAGGGCAGTAGTTAATGGTCTATGAAATTTACTTAACAGGATCCTAGCAGAGAACTAACCAAACATGCAAAAACCAAGGCCTATTTATCTTCAAGACGCTTTTAGAACCCCAAATAGACCAGACAAGAACAGGACCTCCCACCAACACATAATACACATAGGATCAATCCAGGCAAAGCAAAGAATCCTTAAAGCTGTCAAGGAGAAAGAACAATCATTTATAAAGGAAAACCAATTAGAATAACCTCAGATTTCTCAGCAGAGACAATCAAAGCAAAAAGAGCCTGGAATGATGTATGGTATCCTCTGAAGGCAAACAACTATCAACCAAGAATACTGTACCCACCTAAACTCTCCTTTATAATGGAATTAAAAAATAAAAAAAAAATTCCATAGCAAAGAAAAACTCAAACAATATATTGCAACCAAACCAGCAATACAAAAGATACTTAAGATATCCTACACATAGAAAACCAACAAGAGCAAAATAAAGGCCAAGGAACCACACCCAAACTGAGAATCAAAGAACCACAGAAAGAAAGCAGTTGTCACATCCAAGAATGTGTGTTACATGGCAGAAACTACCAAACATCAGTTCCAACTCTCAATATTAATGGACTAACTCTCCAATTAAATGACGTAGCCTGTCTAGATGTAATAAAAACAAGATCCTTCTATCTGCTGCTTTCGAAAGTCAAAACTTGTCCATAAAAAACAAACTTCTGAAACTGAAAGGCTGGAATACAATCTAGCAAGTAAATAGACCCATAAACGGTAGGAGTTGCAATCCGAATATCAGATGAAATAGACTTCAAATTAAAATTCGTGAGGTCTAAAGAAGATCCCTACATACTAATTATGGGATCTCTCCTTCAGGAACATAATAAAATTCTAAATATGTATTAACCAAACAACAGAGCACCCAAAATTATGCTTGGATAAACCCTATTTTCCTTCAAATCTTATATGGATCTATTAATTGTTTGGGAATTTAACACAACGCTATCCTCACAAGATAGATCAATTGGCCAAAAACTGGACAGAGAAACTGCCGATCTAAACAACTGCATAGATCAATTACATTTAATTGACTAGATTTAACAGAATATTTCATCCAGCAGCATGAGAATACACATTATTCTCAGCAGACCTTGGAACATTTTCCAAAATAGAGCATATTTTAGGTCACAAAGCAAACTTGTCCAAATTCACAAACATTGAAATTATGCCCTGTATTCTCTCATACCAAAGGGGAAAAATTAGAATTCAATAGGAAAACCTAGCAAAGAAAGTCTCTTGTAAGATATGGAGGCTGAACAGCACTCTGGAGAATCCCCAGTGGCCCATGAAAGAGATTAGGAAGGAAATTCAAATGTTTATGATATTCAACAAAAATGAACAAATTACCAGCTATTCTAGGACACAGCAAGACAGTAGTCAAAGGTAAGTTTATAGCTCTGAGTTCTGACATCAACAACTTGTAGAGATGTGAAACCAACAATTTAATGAGACATCTGAACCTACTTGAAAAGGAACAGCAAAGTAAACTCCAATCCAGTAGACAGAAACAACTAATTAAAATTATATCAAAATTGGATGAGTTATAATCCAAAAAAATCATAGAAACAATCAACAACACAAAGAGTTTGTTCTTGTACAAAATTAATGAAATTGATAGACTCATAGCAAATCTTATCCCAAAAAGAAGAGAACACAGGAAAATAAACAAATTCACAGCTAAAAATGAAAATGTCACCACAGAAACAACCAAGATTCAGAACATTGTAAGGGAATACTTCTAAACCTTTATGGTAATATATTTGAGAACCTATGGAATTTTTCCTAGCAAATATCGACATGCCAAAACTACATCAAGATGAGTTAAACCCAGATCAAGGATCATATGAGGAAGAGCAATAAGAGACCTCTCATCTAAGAAAAGTCCAGGACCAGATGGCTTTACAGTGGAATATTACAAGCCTTCAAAGCATAGCTCAAACCATTATTCCCCCAACACTTCAATGAAATTGAAAGAGATAGTTCACTACTGAAATATTTTAATGAAACTATCATAGCCCTCATCCCCAAACCAGGCAGGCACTCATCAAAGAAAGAGAATTATAGAACTATTTCTTTGATGAACATTGATGCAAAACTTCTCAACACAATTTGGGCTAATCAACTTCAACAGCCCATCACACAAATCACAACCACACAGGATTATCTTCATGTATGCAAAGCTCGTTCAATATAGGCAAATCAAATAATATAATTCTTCAATGCAGAAAAAGCATTTGACAAGATCCAACACCCCTTTATGATGAAGGCTTTGGAACAATTAGAAATCCATGGAACATTCCTCGATACCATAAAGGCTGTATATGACAAACCTACAGACATCATTATACATATTGGTGTAAAACTAAAGTCTTTTCCTATAAAATCTGGAATGAGTCATGGATGTCCACTCTCTCCACTTCTCTTTTAGTATTATATTGCCTTGCTACAGCAATAAGAAAAGATGGACATATAAATGAGGAGCCAAACAGAGAAAGACGAAGTAAAACTCTCCCCTTTGCAGATCACATGATCTTGTATTTAAGAATCCCACAGACTCTATTCATAGGTTATTTAACCTGATCTGAAACTTTGGCAAAGTAGCAGTGCATAAAATTAATCGTCAAAATTCAATGGCTTTTCTGTATGTCATCAATGAGAAGAGTGCAGCTGAAATCAGTAAAGCAACTCCTTTTGTAATACTGTCACAAAAATAAGATACTTAGGAGTTAACTAAAGTGAAGAATTTACACGATGAAAATTTATCTGAAAAAGTAAATCCAAGGAGAATTAGGAACTGTAAAATCTCCCAAGCTCCTAGATTTGAAGGGTCAACATCATGAAAATGACAATACTATCCATGGCTATCTATAAATTCATTGCAATACTTATCAATATTCCAATCTTCAGTGAAATAGAAGAAGCAATTCAAAAATTTATATGGGACAGTAAAAGATCCTGAATAGCAAAAACAATTCTTAAGAGAAAGAACTGTGCTGGAGGAATATCAACACCAAATTTCAAACTCTACTACAAACTCATAGTAATCAAAATAGCTTATTACTGGCAAAAGAACAGACACAAGGGCCAATGGAATAAAATTTAAATCCCAGAAATAAACCCAAAGACCTATAGCAGCTAATCTTCGATAAGGGAGCTAAAAGAATAGAATGGAAGAAAGACAGCCTTTTCAGTAAATAGCTGTCAAAATTGGTTAATCACCAGAATCACCTCCAAGTGGATCAAAGACCTCAATGTCAAAGCAGACACCCTGAAAACATTACAGCAAGCAACTGGAGAAACCCTAGTTCTCCTTGACACAGACTAAATTTTAATAGAGACCCAGAAAAACAACAAATCAAACAATAGTTGGACAATTGAAAATGCATGAAGGTACAGAGCTTGTGCATGACAAAGGACATAGCTAGCAAGATCAGAAGAAAGCCCACCGATTGGGAAAAGATGTTCACTAGCTATACGGCCTCATATATAAAATATATTTGCAACTCGAAAACATCAATTCTATAAGAACAAATCCTGAAAGAAACAACTGCCTCGGAGGGAGAGGAAGATGGCAAAGGAGAAGCAGGAGGCTAAACAAGCTCTTGCATAGAAAGCAGTTTTAGTGTTCCGGTGAACAGTTCTAGGCTAGAGAATCATATCAAGTGTGCCGTCACAGTGCAGTTTGGCCAGAGAGGGAAAATCCAGGCATGGAGACAGATCAGAGCACTTGCTGGTAGCTCTGGCTATGGCGGCAACACTGGCAGCAGTGGTGGCCATCTCCTCCATAACAACAACAGAAAGTTTGGGACAAAGGTGCTAGACACAGCAGGGAAGTGAATTCTACTCAACACCAGCAAGAACTGACAAGTAGTAGATATTTTCATCCTGCAGATCACAGACCAGAGATGTCCCAGGAAACAAGAATATGGAGTGAGTAGAAGCCTGACATCCTCACTACTTCTCAGGGAGCAGAGGAGGGAAGGCCGCATCTCCTCCATCACCAGAGAACTCCATTATTGATACTGACAAAGGCTTAGCTGAGCATCTAGCTCCAACAAAAGAGTCATTTAGCAGATCACAAGGACCTGCCAGGCTAATGTCCACCCATGGGAAAGTCACCCTGCCCAGGCATGGGTAGCTCCACCCCTGGAGGAGTGAGTTTCTTCAATGGGTATACAGAGCCAGAGGCTGCCCCTCTCTACAGAAGCAGAGACAAACAATTAAAACTCAGGAAACATAAACCCTGAGATTTACCCCAAGCTGGGCTCTGTGAGTGTCTCAGGAGCTCCTCAGAGAAAATCTGGTGTTTGCTGAAAGTCCTGAACCCTACCCAGAACCTACACTCATCACAGCAGCTCCAAACTGAAAGAAACAGCCATCTCCTTCTTTTGTGATACTCAAAGCAGATCTTCCTCCCACTGAACTAGCCTGGGAGGAGGATCACAAAATTCTGGGCCATGCAGAGCTTTTTTCTTCCTGTTTGAACAAACTGACTTAAGAAAACAATCAAGCCAAAGGAAAACCAAACACCACAAACAGACCAGAGACTATACCGAGACTGGTTATGGACCCAGGGGAGATACACGATCTTCTCATCCCTTCCTCCCCCCAAAATCAAAGAACTCTCTTTTGTACCTTTTTTTAAATTTAACTTTAAAAATTTTCCGTTACTCTTTCTTTCTCTCATAACTTTTATTTTAGGTGTATTTGGGTGTGTGCATACTTGTTTTTTAAAACTTTTTTGACGTTTGGGTTCTTCTTTTCATTCTTTTCATTTTTTTCTTTCTTTCTTTTTTGGGTGACGTAATTACTGTTTTGCTCATTGCCAGATATATACTTGTCATTGAACATTAGACCCTATTGCCCATTGTGTTCATATTTAATCCAGAAATTTATTACTTGATTCACAAGCTGTAAGACTTCACTACTTTAATAGCAGTATTATCTCTCTATACCTATATGATAATTAATATAATTAATAACTAACTTTAAGAAATTTTATTTTTTAGTTTTTCATGTCTCCTTAATATCTCTCCCTTCCTCTCTTCCTATCCTTTTCTTCACTCAAAATAACTTATTTAGTCTTACATAATTTTTTTTTTTTGGGTTCAGTCGTGGGGCCTGAACTCTGGGCTTGGGCGCTGTCCCTCAGCTCTTCAGCTCAAGGCTAGTGCTCTACCACTTGAGCTATAGCGCCACTTCTGGCTTTTTTTCTTATGTGGTGCTGGGGAATCGAACCCAGGGCCTCATGCATGGAAGACAAGCGCTTTACCACTGAGCCATCTTCCCAGCCCCGTCTTACATAATTTTTATGTTTCAATTTTTGTTTTCCATTTTTTCTTTTTTTAAAAAAATCTTTCTTCTATCATCCTGTCCAATCAATTTCCATCTCTGACCTTAGGACTTGGTTAAATTCACTCTCCTTTACTTCTCCACATCCTTCTAATCCTATTTTCCCCCACATTTCTCCCTAAACTGAATAATTTCTGTTTTTCAAAATCATTCTTTGCTCTTCTTAGCCAACTAATCCATACTTGTTTGATGTTGAGTAGATTGTCTCTGTTGAACTAGATTTTATCTGCAGCCATTTTGACAGTGCCAGCAGAGGATTCTGGTTGATGCTGGCCTTAGAATAGTGCTTTAGTACAAAATTGGTGTTATTGCATGCCAAATGGGCAGAAAAAGCTAAGAAACACAAGAAAAATTGCAAGTCCGGGTATATCAGCTCCTATTCTTGATAATCAATTGACAGAACAGTTAATAATCCAGAGGAGAGTTCACAAAAAGTTCTACAAACACTACTGGTAAACATGGTGCATGAAAAGATTGAAAACCTGCAAAGTACTCAGTGTGAGCATGATAGGAAGTGAGAGAAGACAACCCAAAAATGAATACAGGGATGTCATGCATGTGAGGAAGACTACTCAAAAATTAATACAGGAATGGCGTGATCAGTTTGAGAATAGTTAAAGAAAAATAGAGGAAATGCATGAGTAGGCTGAGAACAGTTAAAGAGAAACAGAGGAATTGTGTGAATATGAGAAATCTAATCCGAGTAATACAGAAATTGGGAGAGCGGAATAAGAATAGACAAAGATCAATAGAAGCATTCACAGAATACATAAACAGACAGCTGAAAGAATTAAGAGAGACCAAACGGGAATACGGAATGGAGCCCAACAGAAGGAATGGGAGTCCAAAAAAAAAAAAACATAATCAATCAACTAAGAGATTTGAGAATAAAAACTGAACACCAAAATAAGGAAATAAAGAAGTTCACACACGATCTAAAACAAAGATCCAAGAAAGAATTGAAGCCATCAAAGCTGCCCAATTAGAAAGAAAAGAAATTAAAAAAAAAAAACCATGTAGAAAGTCTTGACAGTAAGTTAGACCATGCAGAACATCGAACCTAGGGAAGACAGCCTAGCTATTATAGAGAAAGAACATACAACTACCCAAGACAAATCCAAGAAATATGATAGATGCATTCAATATTAGCAAGACAACTAGTCGGTGGATAATGGTTGTAGAGGAGCATGTATGGACAGAAGTTAATCATCTGGGAAATTTATTTAAAAGGATCCTAGCAGGGACCTTCCAAAACAGGCAAAAAAAATAGGCCTATTCAGATACGAGAAACTTTTAGAACCCCAAATAGACCAGACAAGAACCGGACCTCAAACCCTCACAGTATAATCCCCACGGAATTGATTCACATCAAGGAAAAGATCCTTAATCTGTCTAAGAGAAAAGATCAATCAATTATAAAAGGAAGCCAATTAGAATCACTTCAGATTTTTCAGCAGAGAGAATTAAAGCAAGAGACTGGAATGATGTATGCTATACCTTAAACACAGACAATTATCGACCAAGAATACTGTACCCAGGTAAACTTTCCTTCATAAACAAAGGTCAAATAAAAAGCTTACATAGCAAAGAATAATTGAAAGGATATATCTCCAACAAACAAGCCCTACAAAAGTTACTTAAAGATGTCTTACACATATAAAAGCAACAAGATCACAAAAAAGGCCAAGAAACTGCACCCAAACAGAATTCAAAAACCATAAGATGATCCCACTTGTGGAAGCCCCCAAGAAGTTGATAACATGGCAGGAACTACCAAACACCTGTCATTCCTAACTCTCAACATTAACTGACTTAACTCTCCAATTAAAGGACAAAGACTGTCTAGTTTGATTAGAAAGCAAGATCCTTCTATCTGTTGCCTTCAGGATTCACAACTTGCCCGTAAAAACAAACACATTTTAAATGTTAAAGGCTGGAACAAAATCTACCAGGCAAATGGCCCCCATCAATAGGCAGGAGTTGCAATACCAATATGAGATAAAATAGACTTCAAATTAAAATTAGTGAGAAGAAATAAAGAAAGTCGCTACATACTAATTAAGGGATCACACTTTCAGGAGGATATTACAATTCCAAATATCTATTCGACAAACAACTGAGAACACAAATTTATCCAAGAAACACTACTTTCCTTCAGCTCTGACATAGATCCAAAGACATGAATTGTTGGGTATATTAACACACCACTATCCCCCAATAGATATATCAACTCAGCAAAAACTAAACACAGAAAGTGCAGATCTAAACAACTGAATAGATCAACTAGATTTAACAGACATCTACTGAATATTTTACTCAGTACCTTCAGAATGTACGTTTTTCTCAGCAGCACATGGAACATTTTCCAAAATGGACTTAGGTCACAAAGCAAACAAATTCAGAAACATTGAAATTATACCGTGCATTCTCTCACAACACACAGGAATAAAATTAGAAATCAACACCAAAATCCATCAAGGAAAGTTCTGTAACACATGGAGGCTGAACAACACACTGTTGAAGTACCAGTAGGTTATTAAAGAGATTAGAAAGGAAATTCAAATGTTCATGATATTCAACAGAAATGAACAACAAATTACCAGCTGCTCTAGGAAACAGCATTTACAGTAGTCAGAGGCAACTTTATAGCTCTGAGTTCCTACATCAACAAATTGCATAGATCTGAAACCAACAATTTAATGAGACATCTGAACCACTTTGAAAAAGAGCAGCACGATAAACCCCAATCCAGTAAATGGAAATAAATAATTAAAATTAAATCAGAATTGAGTGAATTAGAATCCAAAAAAACATAGAAAGAATCCACAAAACCGAGTTGTTTTTTCAAAACAAAATTAACAAAATGGCAGACCCTTACTAAATCTTATTAGAAAAAGAAGAGAACACACCCAAATAAAGTCAGTGATGAAAATGGAAAGATCACCACGGAAACAATCAAGATTCAGAACATTATAAGGGAATACTTTCTGCTCATAAGTTTGAGAACTTGGCAGAAATGGACTTTTTCCTACAAATATTTACAAGCCAAAACTAAACGAAGATGAGTTAAACCATCTTAACAGGTCCATATCAAGTATTGAAATAGAAACAGCATTACGAGACCTTCCATCTAAGAAAAATCCCAGGACTAGATGGGTTTACAGCGGACTTCTATAAGGCCGTCAAACCAGAGCTCACAGCAATACTTCTCCAAATCTTCAATGAATTTGAAAGAGAAAGTTCACTACCCAACTCATTTTACGAAGCTATCATAACCTTCATCCCAAAACCCGGCAGGGACTCTTCAAAGTAACAAACCTATAGACCTCTTTTTTGATGAATATCAATGCAAAACTTCTCAACAAAATTTTGGCTATTCGACTTCATCAATTCATCCAAAATATAATACACCACGATGAAAATATTCTCTTCAGTGATGCAAAGATGGTTCAATATATGAAAATCAAATAATATAACCCTTACATCAAAAAGAGCTAGGATGAGAACAACATGGTTCTCCCAATTGATGCAGAAAAGCAATTGACAAGATCCAACACAACTTTTTGAAGAAAGTTCTGGAAAAACTAGGAATCCAGGGAATATTCCTCAATACAATAAAGGCTGTATAAGACAAGCCTACAGCCAACATTATATTTAGTGGTAAAAACTAAAGCCATTACCTCTTAACTCAGAAAGGAGACGAGGATATTCACTCTCTCCACTTCTCTTCAATTTAGCATTAGAATGTCTAGCTACAGCAATAAGTGAAGATGCAAACACAAAAGGGATCCAAATAAGGAAAGATGAACCAAAATGCTCCCTCTTTGAAGATTGACATGATTTTTTATTTAAAGAATGCCACGGACTCCACTTCCAAATTACTCAAAACTGACAAAGTTGCAGGGCATAAAATTAACCTTCAAAAATCAATGGTTTTTCTGTATGCAAACAATGAGAAAAGTGTGGCTGAAATCAGGAAAGCAACTCCATCCATAATAGCCTCACCAAAAATAAAATAACTAGGAATTAAATAAATAAGTGAGGGACCTCAATAATGAAAACTTTAAAAACCTGAAAAAAGAAATCAAAACAGAACTTAGAAAGTGGAAAACCCTCCCATGCTCTTGGATTGGAATTATCAACATTGTGGAAATGACAATACTCCCAAGCCTTTCTACAAATTCAATGTGATACCTATCAATATTCCAACCTCTTTCTTCAAGAAAATGGAAGAGGCAATCCAAACACTCATATGGAAGAATAAAAGACCCCAAATAGCAAAAACAATCCTAACAGAAAGAACAGTGCTGGAGGAATATAGATACGAAATTTCAAACTCTACTACAAAGCCATAGTAATCAAAACACCCTGGTATTGGCACTAGAGCAGACCTCAAGACCAATGGAACAGAATTGAAAACAGAGAAATGAACCCACGAACCTATAGCCATCAATTCTTTGATAAGGGAGCTAAAAAAAATTGAATGGAAGAAAGACAGCCTCTTAAGTAGATGGTGCTCTCAAAATTGGTTAATCACATGTAGAAAACTAAAGCTAGAATCTTATATTTCACCTGCACCAGAATCAAGTCCAAATGGAACAAAGTCCTCAGAGTCAAAGAAGACACCCAGAAAACATTACAGGATGGAATAGCAGAAACCGTAGGTCTCCTTGACACAACCCTAAATTTTCTTAATGCAGTCCCAGAAACACAACATATCCAAAAAATGTTGGACAAATGGGATTACATGAAATTGCAGAGCTTCTGCATGTTAAAGGACATAGCCAGCAAGAGCAATAGAAAGCACAAAATTGGGAGAAATCTTCACTAACCATACAATGGACAAGGGTCTCATATCTAAAATATACTTGGAACTCAAAAAGTTAAATCCCCCAACAACAAATCCTCAAAGAAACAATTGCCCAATTAATTGGTGGGCTAAAGAATTACAGAGAAACTTCTCTGAAGAGGAAAGAAGGATGGCCAATAGACACATGAAGAATTGCTCAACCTCCCTAGCATAAAAGAAATGTAAGTCAAAACAACATTGATATACCCCCTCACAGTTAGAATGGCTATAATCAAGAACTATAATAACAACTGATGCTTGAGGGGATGTGGACAGAAGGGAACCGTACTGCATTGTTGGTGGGAATGTAAACTTGTTCAGTCACTTTGGAAAGAGTATGGAGGTACTTCAAAAGACTCCATGTAGAGCTCCCCATCACCCAGCAATCCCACCTTTGTACATTTACTCAAATGATCACAAACAAGACCATACTAAAGTTACCAGCACAACTATGATTATTGCAGAATTATTTATCATAGCTAAGGTATGGAACCAACTCAGATGCCCCACAGTAGATGAATAGATCAAGAAAATGTGGTATATATACACAATGGATTTCTATGCCTACGTCAGAAAGAATGACATTGCCCCATTTGTTAGGAAATGGAAAGACTTGGAAAAATTACATTACGTGAAGTAACCCAGGCCCAAAGAAATATAGATATTTGCAATATCTAGTATATGTCTGAGTCATGCAGAAAAGACTAGATAAGTTGGTGTTAGGGAAATGAACCCTGAGATATGTATTCAAATGTTTTTTTTTTCTTTCATGGGATTGTTTATAACACATCTATAAGATTATTTCTTTGTTCCTTTGTATGTCCCTACCCCTCGTTATAACGCCTGCTTTCATTGTATTTGATGTCGGTATAATTTATGGACGGGAAGGGGAAAACTAAATCGTTTAAATAGGGATACAGTCGGACCCATTGCAACATTGAGATATACAAGGCGTTATGTTGAAAACGAACTTTGCAACTTTGGTGCAGGGCGTGGGGTAGGGGGTGGGGAGAGAATGGGAAGGGATTGGAAGGATGAACAAAGGGGGAGGCTACAATGCTTGATAAGAAATGTACTCATTATCTTGCCCATGTAATTGTAACCCCTCTGTACAACATTTTCACAATAAAATATAAAACAAAAACATCAACAATGATAAACCTCTTGTTTTGGTATGTTGGTGTTTATTTTGCTTTCCCTAATCTTCTTGTTCATATGTCATAGTAATTAAGCTTTTTCAGTTCTCTTTTAGTATGAAACAGGACATATAACAATGGATACAAAAAGAGAAACCAAATGACATATATTTTAAATGTCACTTCTAAAGAAAAAATTATGGCCCTTCACTGGGTAAGTTGAAATGTAAGCAGGGTAAATGCATAAAAATGACAAAGTATTCAATAGTTAGTTTTGTAAAACTGGTTAAATGTCTATAAAAACTTAAAAGTTATATTACCCTCCATAAGAACAAGTTAAAATGAATCAAAGACCTTGAGGTAATGGCAAATATTGTGAATGGACTGAATACAGAAATACCAAGGCTTATTAGAACAGGTTGCAACTTTCTGATTGTAGACATATAAATACATCAAGTCAAAGAAAAGTTAGACAAAATTGTGTGAACCTGCAGTTTCTTCATGACAAAGGACAGAGCTAAAAATGTAAATATAAAGCCAGAAGACTTCGAAAAGATCTTCAGAAGCCAAGAAATAGAAAATGGTCTTAGAGCTGAAATATAAAGAAAATTCAACCAGCCAAATCCCATGTCCCCCCCAAAAAATCTGATCGATAATGACACTCTATGGCAACTTAAAGAGAGACTTGTGATGGTGAATTGAGAATGACCAAAGGACCTATGAAGAAACGTTCAACATGTCCGACATTAAAAGCAAGGCAAATCAAGTCAACATTGAGATTGCAACGCATTCTATTAGAATGACAAAGTCATGTTCATTGCAACATTATTTACTTTAGGAATAAGGAATCACGCCAGTTGCCTGAGAGTAGATAAATGGATCAAGAATAAACACAATGGAATTTGATTTTCAACAAGAAAGAATGTCACAATCCCATTTGTAACAAAATGGAAAGAGAAAACAAACAAACAAACAAACAAAACCCCTATTAATTGAAGGAGTCCAAACCCAAACAAACCTATGGTCCATGGTTTCTCTTATTTGTAAAATCTGGTATATGTCCATTTTAGTCCTAAAGAGGATCACAATAGCTTAATAATAATATACATATGACCATAGAAGCTTAGGCTAAGCAAAATGAATTCTAGATACAAAATAAATTGGTTTTTCTATTTTGAGTTTTTTTTAAAGGAATCCGTGGAGCTGTTTCTTTTTTTCTTGTGTTTTTACTTTACTTTCCTATGTTAATCAGAATTAGGCATGAGAAATGGAATGTCAAAATCTGAGAGAAAGGAGAGAGGGCAAACAAAATAAGAACAATCTCAACAAAATAATGCCTTTGAAAGACACATTACATCTAGTGGGAAGAAAAAGAGATTTTTTTGCTGAAGAACAGTGTGGGAAAAATAAAGTAAGAACATATAAGGAGAAAAGTACTCATTTACTGCCTCACATATGTAAGTCTAATCCCTCTGTACATCACCTTGACAAGATTCTATTTAAAAAACAGTATTGATATATACACTACAATTCTCATAAATTTACACATAGATACATAAGTCAATGGGTTTTTTACTACATATACACACATGTGGAATAGTTTTGTTCTCTTGACATTCCTAAAATCATAGAAAAGACACAGGTTTCCCTGTCACCAGGTTGCAAGCCAAGGTTGAAAATGAATGCTGAATCATTTTTGTTCAAATATTCCTGTATGAATCCCAATACTCATTAGAAATTGCAAACCAGGAGAAATCGTGATGCTGAAATATGCTCAAATCAGAAACCCTCACATTTTCATACCTATTATAAATGTGAGCAAGGTTCTAACACGTGAAATTTCCTCTTCTGCAGTCAAATATTTCAATACTTTTCATTATATAGGAACCCTAACCACTAATAAATATTTTTTGGCAAGGGAGATCTTCCTAAAATATGCTTCAAACGTTATTCCATTTATCAGTAGGAATGCTGTGGACCAGGAATCCCAAATGAACCATAAAATGGTGTTGGGTCGATAAATATGATGGGCAAATTACACACAAGTTGAAAACAAACTTCATTGGATATGGTTTTGTAAACTGGTCCTGAATTATAATCCAAAGTCACATATTAATCTTTCTTCAACACTTTAGAAATATACCAGATAACTCTCAAATGATGCATGTATTGTTGTCTCATAAACAACAGATTCTCTGTACAAAATATGGTATCTTCAAAAAGTGCACATTGTCCCCACAAACCTAAAACTTTTGGTTGATATTTTGTGTACCCCTGCAAGAATCTACTTTTTCCCTGTCAAAAGCAATGGGAAGAAGTCACAGAATTCTGTAGATTAGATAAAACATGAAAAATAATGAGAAGACTTAGAATATTGTGACTTGAGAAAAACGTTGCAAATTTAGGTGGTTTAACAAACCCATAAACTTTTCCCACCCATTTTTTTGTTTGGAACACAGAAGTAGATCTGAAATTTTCATAAGGAACCAAATATAAGGATACTTTTCTTATATTTTTATAATATTCTACAGCAATAAGGAGTGAAATAGAACATATTAATCCAAGACAAACATAAACATTGTGATGGGTCCACTTACATTTAGAATTTAGGAAACTACTTTCATCAGGTGTCTTTCTTCACCCAACAAGCTGGGCATGTTAATAATGGGCACTTGTCTATGTCCAATATGTCCCTGAAAAATGCAGTTTTGGCTTCCATGCCCTTTAATCCCACATTTTGTTTCATTGAATGTTCTTGAATTAGGCACAATTATTCATTATGTAAAATATTCAAGATTGTTGAATTCCCCTAATATCAGAAGAAAGCTGATTCTTTTCTCTTTGCCTTGAAAATTCCCTGTAAATCTTGTCCCTGTCGTTGCAGGACAAAACAGTCATATAACTTTTGCATTCTCAGGAGAGACATAATTTCATATCCCATGTTGGTGTCTCAATATTATCAAAGATTCCTTTGTATATTGGTTCATATCTGCTGTCAGTAAGTCGTTCATGGAAAATTCTTGCTTGTACAGAGCATACTGGTAAGAACTAAGGTATCTTAGGAAAAGGTTATTAATATCACACCTTCTCCCTCATATGGAAACCCCTTTGTAAAGTGTGTGATTCTTTTTGAAGGAAAATTTTGAATGGAATGATTCTGAACTTCGTAATTTTGCAAAGCTCTACACAATTCCTTCAAAAAATGCTATCTCATCATAAGGTAGTAAGTATTTTGAAGCACTTCTGCCAAACATAAACCTTTGTAGATCTTCAGTGTTACACAGAAATATTGTGAATGTTTTTTTTGTTTTGTTTTGTTTATCATGGAGTTTGTACTCTGGGCTTGGGAGATGTCCCTGAGCACTGCAGCTAAAAGCTTGAGCTCTGCCACTTGAGAGAAACTGCAAGTTTTGGTTTTCTGGTGGTTATTTGGAAACAAAATTCTCATTGACATACTGCTTATGCTGGCTTTGAACCTCCATCCTCATATCTCAGTTTTTTGAGTACCTAGGAATACAGGGCTAACCTCCTGATGCTCAGCTCTTCTTACACTTCTCTAATAAAATACCACAGTAGTAACTTTTTTTAAATATGTTTTTTTATTGTAAAAATACATATCTGTTGCAGTTTCAGGAGTAAGGTCATGAGTACATTTCCTCTCAAGCATTGTTACCCCTCCTTTGATTTTTCCCTACTTTCCCTTCCCTCCCACCTCCACAACTACACTCCCTCTGCCTCTCTTCGCTCCCCCCCACATAAATTGTAAAGTTCGTTTTTCAACATAGGGTTTTGTATATCTCATTGTTACAATGAGTCAATTTTATCTCTATTTAAGCAATTTGTATTTTTCCTTCCCCACTCCAAGCTAGGGAAGTGTATATACAACATACAGGACACCAATATCAAATACTGTGAAAACAGGGGTTATACCGGGGAAGGAAAATATAAAGAAACAAGAAATTTCACATGATATATTATAAATACGTTTGGAACAATATCAAGAAAGGAAAAAAAAACACTTATGTCCCTATGTTTGGGTTTGTTTCACTAATCATCATCTTATCTGACCTTTTCTACTTCTCTCAAACATATACTAGTTATTGCAAATAAGGGAAACCAAAGGATGTATGTTTCTATGGGCCTGGCTTACTTCACTTAATAAGATTTTTCCAACTCTCTCTATTTCCTTAAAAATGAGGCTATGTCATTCTTTCTAATGAAGGCATAAAGTTAAGAAAATGTGGTCTATATGCACAGTAGTAAATTTGAAATAATCCGCGGGTATTATATACTGAATATTTTTGCATCAACTTTGAAGAGATTTGCATTTAAGTGTTCCATTCTAGTTCATGTTGCTTCCTTTAGAGAAGGAAACCCAGATATCAATGAGGAAGGAAGTGCTAAATCCAACAACTGTGCCCATAAAATTTTTGAAGACATAAGAAAATTTTATTTTGAGTTGAACAGGATTCATTCTTTAATTAAGACTGCATTAATAGCCCGTGTTTTTCACTTTTAAAGGTTAAATTTAAGAACAGATATTCCTCTGAAAGGGTGCTAACATTTATCTCTTTGTTACAAGATTAGACACAGTTTCTACAGAGTATTTCATATCTACACAGTGAAACATATATCTCATCAAATATCCCCTTATTGAATACAATAACTTTGTAAACAATTAGTCTTTTTCAAGGCTGGACAAAACTTACTAGTTCACAACATTCACTATTCCTCACTCTTCACACAATTATCCTTCTAATCTTCATTAAGAAATGCTGAAGTAGTCCCTGTTCTTAGTCCAGGTGGAAGAGCATGGTAAGTTTTGAATGAATGACATAATAGTGATTAAAGCTTCTTCATATGAGTATATGTCTTCAATAGGTGACCAAGAATTGTGTGGATTCATTAATGAAGAATGGTCTTCTACTGTTCTATATTAACCACGTTTAGTCCTAATTTATAATATATGAATTTCTGATTTCTTTTTCTTAGGTTAATTGCCATAAAAATTATACACAGTACACTGGCAATTAGTACACCCATCAAACCAGAAAGGAAAGTAGGTACAGGAATTAGATATAATCAGTAGGATGTTTTATTTTGTGAGTTAGAAAGGGTAGAAAAGCCACCAAGTGTTCAATTCTACAATACGACAGTTCTTAGGATGTTTAAACAGAAAAAGATAGAGGATGATGTGAGATCTTGCTATTAACATTTCTTCCTGCAGGGAACCATTGATTTGCCATAGGGTGGGATTATGTTCAATAAACTCAGTAATTATGACAAAATAATTTATGGTTCTATCAATGATACAGAACCTGTAGCCCCATCCCTAATGCAATAGAAGCAAGTGACCACTGCTGTTGAGATACCTACTTGATGTTAGTCCTTCTCTCTCCAGAGGGTAAGGTTTCCTGTTTTGTTTTGGTTGTTTACTTTACTTTGACACATATGAAAAACAAGCTTAATTTATTTTCAATCTTCTAGCATGTTCTTCACTTCTTGTATACAAATAACAAACTTTCCTTTGAAAACAAAAAGATATTCATATTTCTTGTGCCGTTCAGAGTCATTTCACGTGCCTATCAGGAAGTTTACTACCATTTAAAAGAGCATCAAAACAACAGCTTTTCAGTGTCAATATTACTGTATTTTACTTTTCCTTCATTTAAAAATCTTCATTAAGATATTCTTGTGTAAAATTTCGTAGCTGAGTCCTGGTGTTTCACATTTCCAATCCTAGCTACTCAGAAGGCTGAGAATTTGGACGGTCAATGCTACCAGGAAAAAGAAAATATATTACAATATTATTTCCAATAAATTACCAGAACACAGGAAGCATCAAAGTAATAGAGTGTGGGACTTGAACAAAAAGACCTTAGAGATATGCGAAGAACTCTCAGGTTAAACATTTGTACAAAAGCCTATATGGTATGTATCAGAAGATGCCAGTTGCAAAAAGGTAAATTTTTAAAGATATTATTCCTAATTGGTATTACACATCAGTAAACATTTCACAAAAAAATCACACATTTGAACTATGATTGTGCACTTTTTGTTTGTTATTTGTGGCCAAGAACAGTTCCACAAAGTATGGGTAATACATTCTAGGCCTGGAAAGTTAAAAGGACTAACTGCCACTTTGTACCTTAATTTGGCATATATATATAGAGTACTTCATTCTGTCTTGCTCTTACTCACCAGTGGCTTTGTAGAAAATCCCAGGGGGATAGCATTATATCAGAACTTGACTTTATTTTCCCCTCATATTAATTTGTTAAATTTTTGAGAAAAGTTTTATATCAAAAGTTGGTATGTCACATAAAACCATGTTATATTCTTTTTTCTTTATTTTTATTCATTTATTTTTATTTTTTAATTTTTATTCAGTAGTGGAGCTTGAACTCTGGTCTTGGGCGCTGTTCCTGTGAAAGCAAGTGCTCTATATCTTGTGCCACAGTGTCACTTGTGTTTTTCTTGTGGTTTATTGGACATAAGATTCTCCTGGTCTTTCCTGCTCGGGCTTGCTTTGAACCTCCTTTCTTGTTCTCAGTCTCCTCAGTAGCTGGGATTGCAGGCCTGAGATATAGCTTCCTGGCTCCATGTCATACTTTAAGGCACATGGCTTACATAATTTTTATATGGTACACGGTGTAAAGTATTTCCTAAGATACTTTTATCAACAAATTATATTTGCAAACAATTACTACATTCATGGCTGGATCAATTTCATTAAGGGGAAAAGTATACTAAGCATGAGTCACCCTGTTTCAGGAGCTGAAATATAACAATCCAATGATCATTTTTCTAGGATTATTTTTAGGGAAGAAAATAATTACTTCTCTAGAACAAACGACTATGGAAACGACAGTGTTGTAAAAACACTTCTATGTAATCTCTAACTCCAGCAGCACCCTTCTCTTAAGGCCTAGCAGAATTCCAGTGAATTTAATGTTGAAAATCATAGCACTCGGAAATGACATCTTCCCTTCCGTGTTTGGGCCGGAAGGGACCATTTCACTTGACATATGCTCTATTGCTGATGAAGGACATTAGATCGTGAACAGGAACATTATTACATCAGTAAAACAATAATTAAGGGGCCACACAGAGGAGACATTGGAAATGACCACTGCAAATGAATGTGTATTCGATGGAAGAGCATCCTGCTGGGGTTTGGTCAGTCTAGTGGGCACACAGCAGTTATCATTCTCCCATGTAATCATTTACAATTTTTCCTTTTACTCTCAGTTCTAAACATTACTCATATCAGAGTTTTTCTGAATATCAGTTGTTGTCTTCCTACAAACTCATTCTCTTGCCATATTCTCTAGGTTTGATTGAAATGCTAGGAAGCTACACAATGAATTCCATTATTGTTTTTATCATCTAATTGTAAAACTGCTCTCTAAAGTTCTGGCCAATATTCCACTAACTCCGCAAATTTAAATTATGTCTTTGCTAGGAAACTTTTAGCATTTTTCCTAACAGTTATTAATAGCACACGGATAAATATCAAATTACACTTTCAAAAAAACATTATCTATGCACAGAAATATTTTTATGTCTACACATTTTTCAGTAGCTTACTGAGAATTTTTCCTCATAATTCAACCTATGATCCACAATGTAGAAATGTTCTACAAAATTCACTAAAAAATATACATTTTAAAATAAAATTTTATTAAAATTGTTTATTAAATTCATTTGAATAGTTCTGTAAACTTGGCTGCTTATCCTCCATATTTTATGTACCAATTAATAGCACAGGATTAATTTCAGACATTACTAACATTTAAGTCAAAATGTATATTGAATAAATATTGAGAAATCTACATATTTAAAAGAGAACTTCAAATGATTTAATAATTATTCAGATGTTTCATATCCTGAGATAACAATTCTATTTTTTCAGATTAAGATAGTTTCTAAACATGAATCTCGAGGAGACATTGCAATGCTTGTGATTTAAGGGAAAAAGGAATGTATTTGAACATCTTATGCAATAATCAGTTCTACCAAGCGTGTAGCAACTCTGGAGAGAGAAATCGAGAAAGTCATGTGGGAAATAGAGTGGAAAAAAAAAGTAACTTACCAGAAAGAGTAATGGAAAATACTCAATCAGCGCTGATACCGACTAAGGACTCATAATCACTAATTTATGAAAAAACCTTCACCATCAATAAACAAATAGTCTTTAAAAGAAAAGAGAAACTTTCATAGAAAATAAGATATGGCAGACTGACACCTGACAGAAAATTTATCGGAGATTAAGCTGTATAACTGCCTATTCAATGGCAGCTTTCACACGTCAGAAGAATCATGTTTACAAAGATAGTTATTTGGCTGGCAGAGCTGTGAAAGATGTTTCAAAAAATGTCCAGGTTCCAAAGTTATAATTTTCACTATTAGTGCAATGAAAAATGTGCATTTTCAAAACTTAGTTTATGAATGGAATTTGAGATAGATAAAAATTAGACTAAAAGTTCTCTTTTCTTTTAAAAACTTTTATGCTATGTTTTAAACTGAGTGAAATTTTATAGCCTATTTTATTAACTTCATAGCTCTTACAGATTGGAGGGACAATGCGAGAAAATGTAGACAATTAATTACCACTCTCTCCAACTAGAGTTTTATTTTATTTGCAAAACCTAGAATATACTATCATTTCTCCCCATCATTTACATTCTTTCTTATGTATATCATTTGTACACTGAAATGACCCCTATGTTGTCACATTCTGTTACTTACAATTAAAAATAGATGCCTGAAATATTAGGTGCCAGTTGAACAGAAGTGTAAAGGTAATAATTCTAAGAAAGGCAGTCTTATTTTGTAATGAGGCCTAATTCATGAGGATACTTTCAAAGTATCTGTGTTTTGTATAATTACCTCTGAATATTAGGAAAGTATAAGTGCTACAGCTGGAAAGCATGCATAATGTACATATTCAGAAGTTGGAGAAACAAACATATGTAGTCATGTTGTCTAGATGAATAGAAAATAACACAAAAACCCACAAAATCAGAATATAGATAACTCACCCAGAAATACTTTTCAAAACAACAAAATTAAAGCCATCAGAGTAGCATTAGGGTTAGAACCTATAAAGATTAATGGTGATATTTTCTGCAAATTTGCATAGTAGTTAAATATCAAATATTTGTATTTAATAAATATATTTTTTCATACATACAAAAGGCCAATAGTTATACAGCAAAGGAATCAATATCACTGTTACAGCAATGTAAATAAATATATACATGAATTTTGCCTCCCATCTGTTAGGGAGAGTATAATTAATCACTCAGATGACAAGTGTTGGTGAGGTATAACAGAATGAAAGTTTTGTACACTCTTCATGTGAATATCAATTGTACCATTTGAAAACATTATGAAGACTTCAAGAAATTATTCATAATTCCAATATGCAGCAGTTTTGTGTATTGGTACATTGCCAAGAAAATGAAGTAAAAATTTTGATGAGCCATGTGCACCTTCACTTCCATTTTTATACTATTTTTTGAAACCAAGAAATAGAAATAGACTGTCCTGATGGATTGCTGAACCAATAAAAATATATTACATATATGTATATATATACAAGTATACATAAATACATATGTATATTATATGCATATCACTGGAATATTATTCAGACAAAATGAGAGAAATTCTGTGATCTTACAATGTTTCATGGCTAACAAATTTGTTCTCCCAATAACAGAGATAATGGTTGTTATCACGGTTAAGGGGATGGTGAGGTATTTCTCAAAGTAAACTTCAAGTCATAGGATAAATGAGTTTTGGGAATCTGTGTATAGAATGACTAAAGATATAGATTCTATTTGAATACATTTGTCTTTAAAAATACTAGAAAAGTTACTTTCCTCCTTTATTAAAAGTGTAATATAATTAAAAAATAAACAAATAGTCATTGACTATTCTGAAAAAGGGAACACATTTTATGAATAAACACCATTTGAGAAACAACCCCCCAAACAATCTTGTGTAAACTACCTTGGAAAATGAGCGATATTTTACATTACCGGTACTATGCTTTGAATTGAGTTATTTATTCATTTAATTAATTTTCTGTCTGGAAGGGTACAGTGATTGACTGGTTGTCTACCAATGTAGGTGCCCTGTGAGAGCATACATACTATTCAGATGACATTCATTGGATCTACATTTTATGCAGTTAATAGTAATTATACTCACACATTCTACCTTTAATTGTACGTCATATGCACACCTGACCTAACAAGAACAACACTGTATGTGTGGCTATAAAATCACTAGCTCTGTTTCTTTTCAGATGAAGGTTGATTTACTTCTGAAAATTTATTCAGACTTCTAACAGTTGGTCAATTTGAGACAGCTCTCCATCTGCTGAATCTGAAATACTTTCTATTTTCTCTTTGAATTCCGTAGAGAGAAAATTCCCAAAGGCAATTTGCTAGGGAAATATGATTTCCCAATTTTAAATTTAGGCAACACCTTTTACTGTGACCAAATGATATTTCAAATATTTTAACCTCATTTTGAAAGTAATTGTCAGCTCAAATTATAATTCTTTTAGGAGGGAAGTATAATAATAGTTTAGATATTTGTGTTAAGATAACATGTGAAAATATAGTGCCAAATGAATTTTTTCAATTTTTTCCCAAAGTATTGATTTGCTTCTTAGTGACAAAGTGTGTTAATGTGTGTATACTCAACACTTGCTATGTTCTTATCAGTTTCTCATGGTAATTTTCTCTTATGCACGTTTCTGAAGTATGTGGTTTGATCTGGTGTAATCTTGTTTCAACTTATTCCTCCTCAGTTGCAACAACAATTTTTTCTTACATTATTTAGGAAAGCAGAGATATCCTCATGTTTGTAATAGGATTAACCCAAGCATAAATATGTACAATATAGCACCTTGATATAATATTTAAAATAAATAATCTTTATGTTTCCTGACTGAAATACCCTCTTATCACTCAATTATGATAACCACTAAGTTCTCTAACATTTACAGGGTTTAAAATTATAGATGATACCTTTTAGTACAGGTCTGTAGAAACAAATACGTGAAAACTAATTTCAAACAGGATTCAGTCTTTAGAAACTTCTCACATTGTGCTGTTGATTGTAATATTCACTTTTAACATTCATATATTTATGAAAATATAATTAATAATATATCATTCTATAGCTTTCCCTATTATCACTATATACTGTGACTGTTATTTCCAAAATTTGCATAATTCTTAAGGGAAACAAAGTGATTCTCTGTTTAAATATAGGGCAGAATTATGCATGGCATGCCTTTTGTAATTATATTGAAGATTTTAAAAATCATATCACAGAGAAAAATCACAAGGTTTACCACCACCCAGGACAGCAAGCTCACCTCAAAAGCCAGCAGCCACGCAGGGGAGAGCCGCAGTGGGAGCAAAGCAGGAATGGAAGACAAAAGCTACATCCAAGGGTTGCTGGAGGCAATGACTCAAGAAATAAAGTGAGAAATTGATCAGAAATTGAAAGAGCACAAGGATGAACTATCAAAAGAGATACAGGGTATCAAACAAGAGATGCATGCAAAAATAGAAGCGGCACAAACCTCAGTAAGAAGTGAGATAAACGCCAAATTAGAGGTAATGCATACCTCATTGAGAGGTGAGATCAGTACTCTGAGAACCAACATTGAATCCATAAAGAGATCCATTTCCTCCATGCAAACCACAATAGAAGCCACTGTCAACAGAGTGAATGAAATGGAAAGTAGAGTGTCAGATACAGAAGACAGAATACACCAACTGGACCAAAAAGTGACAGATATGGAAAAATCACTCAAATTAAACCAAAGGGAAATTCAAGAGCAAGCAGATAATGCTAAGAAATTTAACCTTCGCATAATCGGAGTGGACGAAGGTGAGGAATTCCAGAGCAAGGGAATGCAACACCTATTTAATAAGATAATCAGCGAAAATTGTCCCCACCTCAAAAAAGACCATCTTACCTACATTACAAAAGCTTATAGAACACCAAACAAGCAAGATCCCAGGAGAAACACTTCTAGACACATTATAGTAAAAATGATAGATCTGAATAATAAGGAAACAATCCTGCATGCAGCAAAAATGAAGAAGGAGCTATACTACAACGGGAAAAAAATAAGAATCACTGCAGATCTCTCCACACAAACAATGAATGCAAGAAAAGCCTGGGAAAGCACCATACGAGCCCTGAAAGCCAATAAGTGCCAACCCAGACTGATATATCCGGCAAAGCTAGCATTCACATTCGATGGAGAACTGAAAACGTTTAATAGCAAAGAAAAACTAAATGAATACATAAACATTAAGCTAGCATTACAAAGAATTCTAAGAGGGGGGACACAACCTGAAGAAAGCAACCAGGAACTGGGACCTGCCCCAAACAGGCGTTACTCAAAGTCTAACTGAGCAAGCACAGTAGGAAAGGAAAGAAGAAAAACTTATGAAAACGGAATGGCAGGGACAACAATGCATCTCTCTATACTTTATCTTACTATAAATGGGCTGAATTCGCCAGTTAAAAGAAAACGAACTGATGACTGGATCAGAAAACAAAACCCATCCATCTGTTGCCTTCAGGAGACCCACCTCTCAGCCAAACATACAAACAAACTCAGAGTGAAGGGGTGGAAAAGGATCTACCAATCAAATGCCCCCAGTAAGAAAGCAGGTGTAGCTATCCTGATATGTGACAAAATAAACTTACCATTAAAATCAATACAGAAAGACAAGGACGGACACTACATTTTAATACAGGGAACAATCCAAGAGGAGGATATAACCATCATCAACTTATATGCCCCAAATATTGGTTCACCCAGATACGTTAAACAAATGCTCTCAAACTTACAGAATAAAATAGATTCCAATACGATAATACTAGGAGACTTTAACACACCACTCTCACCAAAGAACAGGTCTACCAACCAGAGGATTGGCAAAGAAGCTACCGAATTAAGTGAGGCCATACTTCAAGCTGAATTAACTGACATCTACCAAGTATTTCACCCTAAAACAACACAGTACACATTCTTCTTAGCAGCTCATGGAACTTTTTCCAAAATAGACCATATCATAGTTCATGCAAGGAACTTAAGCAAATACAAAGGGATCGACATAATACCCTGTATCCTATCTGACCACAGTGGAATCAAGCTAGCTCTCAATAACAAAGCATACCGCAGAAATTTCTCTAGTACATGGAAATTGAACAGCACACTCCTTAACAATGCCTGGGTAAAGGAAGAGATCAGAGAAGAAATAAAGCATTTCCTACAACTCAATGAAAATGAAAACACCTCACAAAGAAACTTGTGGGACACAGCAAAAGCAGTCCTGAGGGGCAAATTTATTGCCCTCAGTGCCCACATCAAGAGAATGGAAACAGACCAAGTAAATAATCTAATGTTGCAATTAAAACAGCTGGAAAAACAAGAAAAAATGGGACCTAAAGTTACTAGACGAAGCCAGATAACCAAATTAAGAGCAGAGATTAACCAATTAGAAAATCAGAAAACCATAACCAAAATAAACCAAACAAAAAGCTGGTTCTTAGAAAAAATAAACAAAATTGATGGTCCATTGGCTAGATTAATTAAAAAAAGAAGAGAGGAAACACATATTAATAGGATCAGGGATGCCACGGGAAACATCACAACACGTCCCCAAGATATCCAAACAATTCTGACAGACTACTTTCAAAAGCTATACTCTCAAAAGGAAGAAAACCTGGCAGAAATGGATGCATTTTTAGAGAAATACAAGTTGCCCAAAGTGAGCAAAGAAGAAGTTAACCAATTAAATAAGCCAATATCCTATAACGAGATACAGGAAGCTATCAAAAGTCTTCCAACAAAAAAAAGCCCAGGACCAGATGGATTTACAGCAGAATTTTATAAGACCTTTAAACAAGAACTAATACCCATACTCCTCAAGTTCTTCAGAGAAACAGAGAAGGAGGGAGCTATCCCAAACTCATTCTACGAAGCCAATATCACACTCATCCCCAAACCAGGCAAAGACCCAACCAAAAAGGAGAATTACAGGCCAATTTCCTAGATGAACACAGATGCAAAGATCCTTAACAAGATTCTAGCTAACAGAATCCAGAAACACATTAAAAAATTATACATTATGACCAGGTAGGCTTCATCCCAGAGACACAGGGATGGTTTAACATACGTAAGTCAATAAATGTAATCTAACATATCAACAGAGCCAAGGTCAAGAATCACATGATTATCGCCACAGATGCAGAAAAGGCCTTTGATAAAATTCAACATTCATTCATGCTAAAAGCTCTGGAGAAAATAGGAATAGAAGGAACATTTCTAAAAACAATAAAAGCTGTTTATGACAGACCAATAGCCAATATTATACTTAATGGGGAAAAGCTACAACCAATTCTCCTAAAATCAGGAACAAGGCAAGGATTCCCACTGTCTCCACTCCTCTTCAATATAGTCCTGGAAATCTTAGCCAGGGCAATAAGGCAAGAAAAAGACATTAAAGGGATCCGCATAGGGAAAGAAGAAGTTAAACTATCCCTTTTTGCAGACGACATGATTCTATACCTTCACGATCCCAAAAACTCCATCCCCAAACTCTTAGAAATCATAAATCACTTCAGCAAAATAGCAGGATACAAAATAAAACCACAAAAATCAGTTGCCTTCCTGTACACTGACAATGTACAAGAAGAGAGGGAAATAAAGGGAGCAACCCCATTCACAATAACCTCCCAAAAAATAAAATATTTAGGAATTAACCCAACCAAAGATGTAAAAGAACTATTTAATGAGAACTATAAAAAGTTAAAGAAAGAAATTGCAGAAGATACTAGGAAATGGAAAGACCTCCCATGCTCCTGGATAGGCCGACTTAATATAGTAAAGATGGTAATACTTCCAAAACTAATATACAAATTCAATGCAATTCCTATTAAAATCCCAATGACGTACATCACTGAAATACAGAAAACAGTCCAAAAATTCATATGGAACAACAAAAGACCTAGAATAGCCAAAACAATTCTAAGGGATAAAGACAATATGGGAGGGCTATCCATGCTGAACTTCAAACTCTACTACAGAGCTATAATAACAAAGACAGCATGGTCCTGGCACAAAAACAGACCCGAAGACCAATGGAACAGAATAGAAGAACCAGAAATAAATCCACAAGCCTACAGCCAGCTGATATTTGATAAAGGAGCCAAAGACATACAATGGAAGAAACACAGCCTCTTCAACCGCTGGTGCTGGGAAAACTGGGCAGCCACATGCAGAAAACTAAAAGTGGACCTCAGACTATCACCATGCACCAACATCAACTCAAAATGGATTAAATACCTTAACATTAAACCTGAATCTCTGGAACTACTGCAGGACAGAGTAGGGAGACACTTGAACTAATAGGCACAGGAAGGAACTTCCTGAACAAAGTCACAGGGTCACAACAAGTTGGAGAGAGACTCGACAAATGGGACTACCTTAAAATAAAAAGCTTCTGCACAGCTAAATCTATCGCAACTAAGCTAGAAAGACAACCAACTAATTGGGAAAAAATATTTACCAGCAATATGTCAGACAAGAGGTTAACATCCTGTATATACAGGGAGCTCAAGAAACTAATCCCTCCCAAACCTAACAAACCAATTACTAAATGGGCAAGGGAACTAAAGAGGGACTTCTCAAATGAAGAAATAAAAATGGCAAAAAAACCCATGAGGAAATGTTCATCATCCCTGGTGGTGAAGGAAATGCAAATAAAGACAACCCTGAGATACCACCTTAGCCCAATCAGAATGTCCCACATCCACAAATCAGCCAATGACAAATGCTGGAGGGGATGTGGAGAAAGAGGAACCCTATTACACTGCTGGTGGGAATGTACACTTATATAACCACTTTGGAAAGCAGTCTGGAGGGTCCTTAGAAAGCTAAAGATTGACCTCACTTACGACCCAGTCATACCACTTCTAGGCATTTACCCTGAACAACAGGAACCAATATACAAGGACACGTGCACCTCCATGTTTATTGCAGCACTGTTCGCAATAGCTAGGATATGGAAACAACCTAGATGCCCCACCACAGATGAATGGATCCAAAAATTGTGGTATCTATACACAATGGAATATTATGCAGCCATTAGAAATGACAAAATAATGGCATTTGCAGGAAAATGGATGGAGCTAGAAGGAATCATGTTGAGCGAGGTAAGCCAAGAAAGAAGAGACATACCGTACATGGTCTCCCTGATAAGCGGTTGCTAAATCCAAAATGTTAGGCGATATGACAAAACTAACAGGGCTTAAGAAACAAAGAACTCCCACTCATCTGGTTGAACCACTACTAAATATCCCCATGCTGATGATCACAAATATGGTATATAACATGTGAACACCATTATATGTTACAGACTGTGATAGACAATTTGCTCCAGGAAAGTTAGAATGAACTTGTGACTTTAAATGAATATCATTATTCCACAATACTATGAAATTCCGGAAATTATGTAATCACTTAATCACAATTAAAAAAAAAACCTTGGGGAAGGGAGGGGGGGGATGGTAGGGGAAAAACAATGGAGGGGGTAACAATGTTCAAGAGGAAGTGTACTCAATACCTCACTCATGTAACTGTAACTCTCTGTATAGTATCTTTACAATAAAAAAAGAAAAGAAAAAGAAAAAAATCATATCACTTCATAATTTTTGTAAGTTGATATAATTATTGAATCAATTCATCTTAGTTTTCTCATCACAGAATATACATTGCTTCATGTTGTGATGTGCAAGAGGTTTTTTGATTTTTTTTCGGTCATGGGCCCCATGACCTCTGGGTCTGAACACTGTCCTTCAAATCTTCAGTTCAAGACTAGTGCTCTAGCACTTCATCAACAAAACCACTTCTGACTTTTTCTGCTTATTTGGTGCTGAGCAATCATACTCACAGCCTCATAAATGCAAGGCAAGCACTCTACCACTGAGCCAACTTCCCAGCCCCAGACAAGTGCTATTATCAGAATTTTGGATCTATAACAATCCCTCTGAGTGTCAGTTATTTCCTGATTACATAAAGTAAATTAAGGTCTTTTGCACAGAAAATATATGAATATTGTGTTGTTACCATTATATAGTATTCTACAATTCAGGAATTACATTTTAGCACCAAATAAATCTTTACAAACTTTTATATTTTACAGAAATTTCAAATGGAGTTGTATGCTCCACACACAGGAATGCCCACTGACTTTTGTACTAGAACTTTCAAGAACACTTTTAGACAAGAATAGACTACTGCCGTAGTTTTTACAGTATCATTCCATTACAGGTGATCACTGAGTAAATTGGTTAATATAGTGTGAGGCTTTACATTGCAGTAGCTACTCATATTGCAGAAGGAGCTTCAAAGGGAGAAAACATGCTGAATATTTTAAGAACGAGATTTGTCCAAAACTGTATTGAACCCAGCAAAATGTAAAAATATATTGTGTTGATATGGTGAGATTCATAAATTTTAGGAAAAATTACATATCCTGTTACAACTGTTGGAAAGTTACACCTTCACCCCCACAAACCACCAAAAATATGGAATTCAAAGCTAAGTTGCTGAGAGGTTCATTTAGCCAAGTACAAATCCCACTTTTAACAATAATTCTAAGTAACATTATTTTCTTGATAATTAATTAGTACTTATAATTAAATTGATAAACTATACCTTCTTTTGGCTGGACATTGCACTAACATAAAATAGTGGTGTTTTTATTGTTGCTGTTATTTAGTTTTCTTTTCTTATTTTTATTTAGGATGCTTTCATTTTCAAACCACATTTTATGCTTCTATTTCATGATACTTGTCTTATGTCAAATCAAAATATATTTGACAAGAATTTTTTGGGAGTTTAAGTCATTCTCAATATCAATAAATATGAGGTAAACATTATAATTCATTTCAGTTCAATTGCTTTTCTATTTTCTGCCTAAATCAATCGAATTCCACCATTGAGAATAGAAAAACAAGATCATCATTCCTTAATAGTTTGTTCAACTTAGCATTTAGGGAATAATGCAGTATAATATCAACTGCTATATTCTCTTAAATCCTGGTCATATTTTCTGTGCATTTCAGGAAAGCCTATTTTCCTTTAAGAACCCAAAAAGAACTAAAATCTCACAATGCAAAAATTGTCATATGTGATAAAGCTACCTCTACAAAATACAGAATAATAGGGATTTGGATGCCATAATTAGTTCATTTTTGTTTTGTGGTGGTATTTTTTATCCTTTAAAAAATATTGTCTTGAAAAGATGCTGTACAGAATAATTACATTTATGTCAGGAATGGATATATTTCTTGTGGAGCATTGTTAACCCATCCTCTGTTTTTTTTCCCCCACTAATATTTCCCTCCTCCATCTACAATACTCTTTCTCCATCCCAACCTGGTAACGTTCATTTCCAACAGAGTGTCATGTGAGTATTATTATTTGAATGGGTCATAGTCTGTTCTTGTTTCAGGATTTTATTTTTATCCTTCTCCTCTTAAATTAGACCAACCATATAGAAAATAGGTACCAACATCAAATGCAGTGACAGGAATATGATAATAATAAGAGGGAGAACATAAAATAGAAACAACAACAAACAATTATGTAGTATATTACAATTGAGAAAAACAAAGAAAAATATTTTCTGTCTAAACCTTTTGTTTCATTTCACGTAACATTATTTTATATAGTAATGCATTAATTATATCTCTCTCTCTATCTATCCATTTATCTATCTATATCTATCTATCTATCTATAATCTATCAATCTGTATCACTTTTGAGCCTCTCTGCTCATCTGATAAAATTATCATATACATATGCCAATTATTGCAAATGATATATTTGTGTTTTTCCTTTGGAAGGGACAATCCTAATAAGTCTGAACACAGGGATTCTAATGGGATTTTATAACTTCCTATACCAATCACATAAAGAAGAGATAAAACTGGTCTTGAGAAATATTCAGTAGATATTGTTCAGATATAGTGAGACAAAATTATTACCTGTCCAGTTACAACTAACGCAACCTAACGCAACGTATGATTGCAAAACATACATTTCAACATATTTTCATTAAGTTTGATATACATTTTCCTATCCTTTTGGGATGGTTAAAATTGGAGACCTGGTCTTGCTGTTCAAAAACTAAAGGGACACAAACATAATTTGACCAATCTGACATAAAGTGTGAACTATTTAATTACTAGCAGGAATTCAAATCCAATGATCTATATTAAAAGTTCAATGTCTCATTTCAAATACACTTCATTTTGCTTAATTTCAGGAGATAATCATCAGGGCCCATACTTTGAGATTTCCAATACCCTAGTAATAAATCCATAAAGAAGGAATGGAATTTCCTTAGTGAATATTAGCATAATATGCCAACAAACAAAATGAATGGAATATGAAGAAGGAAGTTAGTCAAAGAAAACTATCTTTCTATGTCTTTCATAGAGCAAATGGAAAAATTAATATTACATATAGTTTGATTGAGATCAATGCAATCTTTGTTTTTACAAAATGTTGCTTCATGAGAATTTTAGAAAAAAAATGCTATTGATCATTTTTTCTTACTTGTCACTAAAAAATTACAGGCTTCAAATATACAATTAGGTTAAACGTTAAAATCTCTATTACTTGAAAATTTTGAAAGTACTGATGTGCCAGAAGCACATGCTACCCAATGTCATACCAATTTTAACAATTTTATACGTGAGTTGAAGCACTAATTACTACTTGTTTCCCACATAATGGATTTCATTCTTCAAACAAAACGGTGTTATGCCTATCTTTTTTCTGAAATTACAATTTGGTTTCAAATAGTATTGCCCATGAATAAATAATACTGTGGAACTATTCCAGTTGCTAATTAGACTGGTTCTTCAAAGCATATTTTATGAAGTTCTACCTTGTGATAGAGACAGGAAAAATGTAGTTAGGGTATATGTTAGATATGTGAATACAGATGATGATCACCACAAATACTAGTTTTGAAACAGTTTGTTTCTGGTAATGTGCATATTTAGTATTAGTTTTTTTCCTATTTCATAATATAAAACTTTTGCAATCTTTGCAGAAAATGTTAAAATGAGTACAATTTTTGAGATTGATTCTAAACTAATACTTACTTGAAATCCGGGAAAAGAAAGTCTATGGGTTACCCTAAACAACTTCAATTCCTATTGGATTGTGTAGAGACTGTAGAAAGACTAAGGAATCAATATAAGGAGAAAAATTTCACAGTGCATATTAAAATGGAAAAATGTGAGAAAATATACATAATTTCAATATGTCTGTCGTTCCAGACAGTGGCCAACATAAATCAAGAAACACATCCATTTTTATAAATATCCATACATTTCCGTAAGTGTTCACATCAGGATTATGTAAACCTGTTTGTGGTGAGCAAAGCATTTATCAATATTCACATTTTCTGATTCTGTGTTTGGCTGTTGTCCAGGTAAAAAACACGTGGAAAAAGTAATTAAAACCAATATAGTCATTGAAACTTGTATGAACTCCTCAATTTCAGAGGTACCATAAATTCTCTATCATCAAACAATTCAGGAGACTTATTTGTGAGAAACCAATCTGGAATAGTTTTTCAGATTGGTCTGTGACACTCCAACTCCAATATTGCCATGAAGGAAAAGGTTCATTTTCTTTGTTACTTATCCTATGTGAACCTATTAATCGATGATTGTTAGAACAAATTCCAAATATTCATGAATACTTGAATGCCATTCACTAGAATACAACTTCAGTGATTTTTTTGTTTCTTCATGAGGCACTGTCCTATCAAATATTTTCCTAACATATACAACGTGCATGAATTATTAGTAATTGTAGCTATCAGTAGGCTACTTTAATGACGAAAACCAGATGAAGCCTACTCCATCTGTAAAATGTACTTAGTGATTTCAAATGTAGTGTCTAAATTTATCTCTATTAATTCCATTGAAAATGGTGTTAACAAAAAAATGGTATGCAGTAACTTACAATGCAGTAGCCTACACAACAGAGATAGGGAAAACAGGACTAGCTAGTAGAAGGAATTAGAATGAGGATCAAATTGCAGACTGGTCAATGACAGGGAGAAATCCATCTACTGATCAAATTACTGAATTTTAATACAGTTGAAATGAATTTTAATTCATTGAAGAATATAAGAAGTTGGATGTTGTCCTAGACTTTGACTTAATTGTCAGAAACACATGTTGGACTGGAAGTCCAGAAATCCTGATTCTTACATGAGCTTGATTTGTCCTATCACAAGAATGATGTACACATGCACAATAGACAGAAAGCCTCACCTTTATCCTCAGAAGCCTTCTGAAGAGAATCATTTCTATCTACGTCAGAGAGGACTCCTGCCCTGCTTCATCAGATATCAAACACTCCTATACCATCCTTTATCAGTTCCTAAATGTTCATGTTTTTGTTTTTGCTCAGGAATTTTGCCTGATTTTTCCATTTAAAGATAAATCATGGCTTTAAATTGTTTTTTTTTTCCCTTTGCAATTTTGTTATAATTGTCTCAAACCAAGTTCTATTGTTTGACACATAGCAATATTGAAATTCTTCAGTTCCTCAGGTTCACAAAAGAGCAATTCCAAATAGGGAGATTTGACAATCCACATTATCCATTCCTTATTATTGTAATAACAACTACTTATATTTGCAGTACTCTGTTCAAATACACTAGATATTTAATGAGGGAACTTGCCACTGAGTAATACATACTACCAATATCCTTAAGTCTCTCTACTCCCAAAGTTTCCTGAATAAGACCCCAAAATATTGGGTAAGATATTTTTAAATAAAATTACTTGGTGTTTGTAAAAACTATGGCTAGTGAATCTACCTAATACTAGAAGAGTGGCAAATACAATGTACCACCTTCTATATGTCATTACAAATATTGATTTCACATTTTAGAACTTTGAATTTAACTGTTTTTCATAATACATAAATTGATTTCATGTTTTCTGGATAAATATGTCAACCAAGGCTTTAATTGAAAATTCTACAAACAAATTATATTCCAGGAAATTTGCACATTTTCCTTATTATGTGAAACACAAATGCATAAGTCCATATGTACATACATAAACCCACACATTCACTAATATTTCTTTATGGAGTAAATGCTTTTGTTTTGTGATGTATACTAACGTTAATATTTGTATATATATATAAATAGATAAATATGTATATATCTATATATATACATATATACATATGTATATATGTATACATGTATATGTATACATATGTATAGATATATGTATATATGTATGTACCTATATATATGTGTAGTTATATAACTATCTATCTATCTATCTTTCTATCTATCTATATAAGACAACTATTCTGTGTTCCTATCTTTTCTTGCTCTGTTTATTTTACATTTGCAAGTAATTGCTTTGAGAAATTTTAGCCCATTTTACTAGTACTTTACTAGAATATGTATATAAGGTATGAAATAAAAAGACATATAGAAAGATGAAGCACATGAATTAAGGAAGAGGAATATTTTTGGCATAAATTGAATACAATCTGAAAATGTCTTTTAAAATTACTTTTTAATAAACATATTGCTAATTTGCATTCCTGTATATAAAAATAAACACTATCAATTCTGAGACAAACTCTACCCCTACAACAATATGGTCAACTTTGTGTAAGAATGGAGTCAGAGAATGAACATGGAAGTTTTATGTATAAACAACATTGAAACTTAGCCCAAGTCAATTGGCTTTAGTAAATTGGCACTAGTAATATATTTTTATGATGTGTTTTTATATCACTGTTCGTTCAGCAGGCATCATTTATCAAAATGAGAATTTTCCTAATATTCAAATGATGCAGACTGTTTGTTTTCTAAAGATAACATTTTCAACTTGTTCCTAGCTATCAGTATGAAAAAAAAGAAACAAACAAGGGAAGAAAATAGTAACAACTAAAGCTTGGTTTATTGTGGCTTATTAACTATAGAAAGTATATTGCTGTCTAGGCAGAATTAACAAATTGGTCTTGAATATGAGGTCTGGGCATTTAACTTGTGGACTGCTCTTTGGTTTTTTTGTTTTTGTTTTTTAATATTATTTTATTTTATTTGAGAACATACTGTACAGAGGGGCTACAAATACATGGGCAGGATAATGCCTACATTTCTTACCAAGCATTGCAGCCTCCTCCTTTGTTAACCCTTCACCTCCCTTCCCAGCCTCCCCCATCCCCCCACCCAATTATACCCCCCGCCCCCCCAAACATTGTAAAGCTGGTTTTGACATGACATTTTGTACTTCTCATTGTTGCAACAGGTCCACCTGAATCCTTAAACGACTTGATTGCCCCCATCTCCTCCACATGTTATACTGACATCAAATATAGTGAAATCGGGGGTTACACTGTGGGGGAGGGACATACAAAGCAACAAAGAAATAATCTTATAACTGCGTTAGAAACATATGCATGAAAGAAACGAAAACATTAAAATACATATTTAAGGGTTCATTTTCCTAACATCACTTATCTGACCTTTTCTGCTTAACTCATACCTATACTAGATATTGCAAATAAGGGAAACCATGGGACCTATGCTTCTTTGGGCCTGGTTTACTTCACTTAATATAATTTTTTCCAAACCTTTCCATTTCCTAACAAATGGGGAAATGTCATTCTTTCTGATGGAGGCATAGAATTCCATTGTGTATGTATACCACATTTTCTTGATTCATTCATCTACTGAGGGGCATCTGGGTTGGTTCCATATCATAGCTATGGTAAATAATGCTGCAATTAACATAGTTGTGCTGGTAGCTTTAGTGTGGTCTTGTTTGTATACTTTTGGGTAAATGCCCTAAAGTGGGATTGCTGGATCATAGGGGAGATCTATGTGAAGTCTTTTGAGGAACCTCCATACTGCTTTCCAAAGTGGTTGAACAAGTTTACATTCCCACCAACAATGAAGTAAGGTTCCTTTCTGTCCACATCCCCTCCAGCATCTGTTGTTGTTAGAGTTCTTGATTTTTGCTGTTCTAACTGGAGTGAGGTGATATCTCAATGTTGTTTTGATTTGCATTTCTTTTATGGCTAGGGATGTTGAACATTTCTTCATGTGTCTATTGGCCATCCTTCTTTCTTCTTCAGAGAAGCTTCTCTTTAAGTCTTTCGCTCACTTATTTATTGGGCAGTTGTTTCTTTGAGGATTTGTTGTTGGGTGGTTTAATTTTTTGAGTTCCAAGTATATTTTAGATATGAGACCCTTGTCCATTGTATGGCTAGTAAAGATCTTCTCTCAAGCGGTGGGCTTTCTATTGATCTTGCTAGCTATGTCATTTGCCCTGCAGAAGCTCTGCAACCGTATGCAATCCCATTTGTCCAACCTTTCTTTGATTTGTTGTGTTTCCGGGTCTCTATTCAGAAAATTTCGGCCTGAGCCAAGGAGACCTAAGGTTTCTCCTATTCCATCCTGTAATGTTTTCAGAGTGTCTGCTTTGAGTTCAAGGTCTTTGATCCATTTGGAGTTGATTCTGGTGCAGGGTGATATATAAGGATCTAGCTTTAGTTTTCTACATGTAGTTAACCAATTTTGCCAGCACCATTTACTGAAGAGGCTGTCTTTCTTCCATTCTATTGTTTTAGCTTCCTTAATAAAAATTAGATGGCTATAGGTCTGTAGGTTCATTTCTGGGTTTTCAATTCTCTTCCATTGGTCCTGGGGTCTGTTCTTATGCCAATACCAAGCTGTTTTGATTACTATGGCTTTATACAAGAGTTTGAAATTTGGTATTGATATTCCTCCAGCAGTGTTCTTTCCGTTGAGGAGCGTTTTTGCTATTCGGGGTCTTTTATTGTTCCATATGAATTTTTGGATTGCCTCTTCTATTTCCTTGAAGAATGAGGGTGGAATTTTGATAGGTATCGCGTTGAATTTGTAGATAGCCTTGGGAAGTATTGCCATTTTCACAATGTTAATCTTGCCAATCCAGGAGCATGGGAGGTTTTGCCGTTTTTTTTTTTTTAATTGTATTTTATTTTATTTGAGAACATACTGTACAGAGGGGCTACAATTACATGGGCAGGATAATGCATACATTTCTTACCAAGCATTGCAGCCTCCTCCTTTGTTTACCCTTCACTTCCCTTCCCCGCCTCCCCCCTCCACCCACCCAATTTTACCCCCCTCCCCCCACCCAATTATACCCCCTCCCCCCACCACACCGACATTGTAAAGCTGGTTTTGACATGACATGACATCTCATTGTTGCAACAGGTCCACCTGAATCCTTAAACGACTTGTTTGTCCCCATCTCCTCCACATGTTATACTGACATCAAATATAGTGAAAGCGGGGGTTACACTGTGGGGGAGGGACATACAAAGCAACAAAGAAATAATCCTATAAATGCGTTAGAAACACATGCATGAAAGAAACGAAAACATTAAAATACATATTTAAGGGTTCATTTTCCTAACATCACATTATCTGACCTTTTCCGCTTGACTCATACCTATACTAGATATTGCAAATAAGGGAAACCATGGGACCTATGCTTCTTTGGGCCTGGCTTACTTCACTTAATATAATTTTTTCCAAAACTTTCCATTTCCTAACAAATGGGGAAATGTCATTCTTTCTGATGGAGGCATAGAATTCCATTGTGTATATATACCACATTTTCTTGATCCATTCATCTACTGAGGGGCATCTGGGTTGGTTCCATATCTTAGCTAAGGTAAATAATGCTGCAATAAACATAGTTGTGCTGGTAGCTTTAGTGTGGTCTTGTTTGTAAACATTTGGGTAAATGCCCAAAAGTGGGATTGCTGGATCATAGGGGAGATCTATGTGAAGTCTTCTGAGGAACCGCCATACTGCTTTCCAAAGTGGTTGAACAAGTTTACATTCCCACCAACAATGAAGTAAGGTTCCTTTCTGTCCACATCCCCTCCAGCATCTGTTGTTGTTAGAGTTCTTGATTTTTGCTGTTCTAACTGGAGTGAGGTGATATCTCAATGTTGTTTTGATTTGCATTTCTTTTATGGCTAGGGATGTTGAACATTTCTTCATGTGTCTATTGGCCATCCTTCTTTCTTCTTCAGAGAAACTTCTCTTTAAGTCTTTCGCTCACTTATTTATTGGGCAGTTGTTTCTTTGAGGATTTGTTGTTGGGTGGTTTAATTTTTTGAGTTCCAAGTATATTTTAGATATGAGACCCTTGTCCATTGTATGGCTAGTAAAGATCTTCTCTCAAGCGGTGGGCTTTCTATTGATCTTGCTAGCTATGTCATTTGCCCTGCAGAAGCTCTGCAACCGTATGCAATCCCATTTGTCCAACCTTTCTTTGATTTGTTGTGTTTCCGGGTCTCTATTCAGAAAATTTCGGCCTGAGCCAAGGAGACCTAAGGTTTCTCCTATTCCATCCTGTAATGTTTTCAGAGTGTCTGCTTTGAGTTCAAGGTCTTTGATCCATTTGGAGTTGATTCTGGTGCAGGGTGATATATAAGGATCTAGCTTTAGTTTTCTACATGTAGTTAACCAATTTTGCCAGCACCATTTACTGAAGAGGCTGTCTTTCTTCCATTCTATTGTTTTAGCTTCCTTAATAAAAATTAGATGGCTATAGGTCTGTAGGTTCATTTCTGGGTTTTTAATTCTCTTCCATTGGTCCTGGGGTCTGTTCTTATGCCAATACCAAGCTGTTTTGATTACTATGGCTTTATACAAGAGTTTGAAATTTGGTATTGATATTCCTCCAGCAGTGTTCTTTCCGTTGAGGAGCGTTTTTGCTATTCGGGGTCTTTTATTGTTCCATATGAATTTTTGGATTGCCTCTTCTATTTCCTTGAAGAATGAGGGTGGAATTTTGATAGGTATCGCGTTGAATTTGTAGATAGCCTTGGGAAGTATTGCCATTTTCACAATGTTAATCTTGCCAATCCAGGAGCATGGGAGGTTTTGCCGTTTTTTTTTTTTTAATTGTATTTTATTTTATTTGAGAACATACTGTACAGAGGGGCTACAATTACATGGGCAGGATAATGCATACATTTCTTACCAAGCATTGCAGCCTCCTCCTTTGTTTACCCTTCACTTCCCTTCCCCGCCTCCCCCCTCCACCCACCCAATTTTACCCCCCTCCCCCCACCCAATTATACCCCCTCCCCCCACCACACCGACATTGTAAAGCTGGTTTTGACATGACATGACATCTCATTGTTGCAACAGGTCCACCTGAATCCTTAAACGACTTGTTTGTCCCCATCTCCTCCACATGTTATACTGACATCAAATATAGTGAAAGCGGGGGTTACACTGTGGGGGAGGGACATACAAAGCAACAAAGAAATAATCCTATAAATGCGTTAGAAACACATGCATGAAAGAAACGAAAACATTAAAATACATATTTAAGGGTTCATTTTCCTAACATCACATTATCTGACCTTTTCCGCTTGACTCATACCTATACTAGATATTGCAAATAAGGGAAACCATGGGACCTATGCTTCTTTGGGCCTGGCTTACTTCACTTAATATAATTTTTTCCAAAACTTTCCATTTCCTAACAAATGGGGAAATGTCATTCTTTCTGATGGAGGCATAGAATTCCATTGTGTATATATACCACATTTTCTTGATCCATTCATCTACTGAGGGGCATCTGGGTTGGTTCCATATCTTAGCTATGGTAAATAATGCTGCAATAAACATAGTTGTGCTGGTAGCTTTAGTGTGGTCTTGTTTGTAAACATTTGGGTAAATGCCCAAAAGTGGGATTGCTGGATCATAGGGGAGATCTATGTGAAGTCTTCTGAGGAACCGCCATACTGCTTTCCAAAGTGGTTGAACAAGTTTACATTCCCACCAACAATGAAGTAAGGTTCCTTTCTGTCCACATCCCCTCCAGCATCTGTTGTTGTTAGAGTTCTTGATTTTTGCTGTTCTAACTGGAGTGAGGTGATATCTCAATGTTGTTTTGATTTGCATTTCTTTTATGGCTAGGGATGTTGAACATTTCTTCATGTGTCTATTGGCCATCCTTATTTCTTCTTCAGAGAAGCTTCTCTTTAAGTCTTTCGCCCACTTATTTATTGGGCAGTTGTTTCTTTGAGCATTTGTTGTTGGGTGGTTTAATTTTTTGAGTTCCAAGTATATTTTAGATATGAGACCCTTGTCCGTTGTATGGCTAGTAAAGATCTTCTCCCAATCGGTGGGCTTTCTATTGATCTTGCCAGCTATGTCATTTGCCCTGCAGAAGCTCTGCAATCTTATGCAATCCCATTTGTCCAACCTTTCTTTGATTTGTTGTGCTTCCGGGTCTCTATTCAGAAAATTTCGACCTGAGCCAAGGAGACCTAGGGTTTCTCCTATTCCATCCTGTAATGTTTTCAGAGTGTCTGCTTTGAGTTCAAGGTCTTTGATCCATTTGGAGTTGATTCTGGTACAGGGTGATATATAAGGATCTAGCTTTAGTTTTCTACATGTAGTTAACCAATTTTGCCAGCACCATTTACTGAAGAGGCTGTCTTTCTTCCATTCTATTGTTTTAGCTTCCTTATCGAAGATTAGATGGCTATAGGTCTGTAGGTTCATTTCTGGGTTTTCAATTCTATTCCATTGGTCCTGAGGTCTGTTCTTATGCCAATACCAAGCTGTTTTGATTACTATGGCTTTATAGTAGAGTTTGAAATTTGGTATTGATATTCCTCCAGCTGTGTTCTTTCCGTTGAGGAGCGTTATTGCTATTCGGGGTCTTTTATTGTTCCATATGAATTTTTGGATTGCCTCCTCTATTTCCTTGAAGAATGAGGGTGGAATTTTGATAGGTATCGCGTTGAATTTGTAGATAGCCTTGGGAATTATTGCCATTTTCACAATGTTAATCTTGCCAATCCAGGAGCATGGGAGGTTTTGCCGTTTTTTAAGTTCTGTGTTGTTTTCCTTTTTCTAGATTTTAAAGTTTTCATCATAGAGGTCCTTCACTTCTTTGGTTAAGTTAATTCCTAGGTATTTTATTTTTTGTGGGGCTATTACAAATGGAGTTGCTTTCCTAATTTCAGCCACACTTTTCTCATTGTTGGCATATAGAAAAGCCATTGATTTTGGGGGGTTAATTTTATAACCTGCTACTTTGCCAAAGTTTTGAATCAGCTTGAGTAATTTGGGAGTGGAGTCCATGGGATTCTTTAAATATAAGATCATGTCATCTGCAAAGAGGGAGAGTTTTATTTCTTCTTTCCCTATTTGGATCCCCTTTATACCTGCATCTTGTCTTATTGCTGTAGCTAGGCATTCTAATACTAGATTGAAGAGAAGTGGAGAGAGTGGGCATCCTTGTCTCGTTCCTGAGTTAAGAGGAAATGTCTTTAGTTTTTCACCATTGAGTATAATGCTTGCTGTAGGTTTGTCATATACAGGCTTTATTGTATTGAGGAATGTTCCATGGATTCCTAATTTTTCCAGAACCTTCATCATAAAGGGGCGTTGGATCTTGTCAAATGCTTTTTCTGCATCTATTGAGATAACCGTGTGGTTCTTATTCTTGCTCCTGTTGATGTGATGAATAATATTAATTGATTTGCGTATATTGAACCAGCTTTGCATCCCTGAAATGAATCCTGTTTGATCATGGTGTATGATTTTTTTGGATGAATTGTTGAAGTCGATTGGCCAAAATTTTGTTGAGAAGTTTTGCATCAATGTTCTTCAAAGAAATGGGTCTATAGTTCTATCTTTGATGAGTCCTTGCCTGGTTTGGGGATGAGGGTTATGATGGCTTCATAGAATGTGTTCGGTAGTGAGCTTTCTCTTTCAATTTCATTGAAGAGTTGGAGGAGTATTGGTGTGAGCTCTGCTTTGAAGGCCTTGTAAAATTCCGCTGTAAAACCATCTGGTCCTGGACTTTTCTTAGCTGGGAGGTCTCTTATTGCTGTTTCTATTTCAATGCTTGATATGGGCCTGTTAAGCTGGTTTAACTCATCTTGGTTTAGTTTTGGCATGTCCATATTTGCTAGGAAAAGGTCCATTTCTGTCACGTTCTCAAACTTATTAGCATAAAGTTTTGAGAATTATTCCCTTATAATGTTCGGAATCTTGGTTGTTTCTGTGGTGATGTTTCCATTCTCATCTCTGAGTTTATTAATTTGGGTGTGTTCTCTCCTTTTTCTGATAAGGTTTGCTAAGGGTCTGTCAATTTTGTTAAGTTTTTCGAAGAACCAACTCTTTGTTTTGTTGATTCTTTCTATAGTTTTTTTGGATTCTAATTCATTTAATTCTGATTTAATTTTGATTATTTCTTTCCGTCTACTGGATTGGGGTTTATCTTGCTGCTCTTTTTCAAGGAGGTTTAGATGTGTCATTAAATTATTAGTTTCCGATCTCTCCAATTTGTTGATGTAGGAGCTCAGAGCTATAAACTTGCCTCTGAGTACTGCCTTTGCTGTGTCCCAGAGGAGCTGGTAATTTGTGTGTTCATTTTTGTTGAATAGCATGAACATTTGAATTTCCTTTCTAATCTCTTCCATGACCCACTCATGATTCAGCAGTGTGTTGTTCAGCCTCCATGTGATACCGGACTTTCTTTGGTGGCTTTTGGTGTTGAGTTCTAATTTAATTCCCTTGTGGTCAGAGAGAATTCAAGGTATAACTTCAATGTTTCTGAATTTAGACAAGTTTGCTTTGTGGCCTAAAATGTGGTCTATTTTAGAAAACATTCCATGTGCTGCTGAGAAGAACGTGTATTCTGATGCTGCTGGGTGAAATGTTCGGTAAATGTCTTTTAAGTCTAGTTGATCTATGCAGCTGTTTAGATCTGCGGTTTCTCTGTTGAGTTTTTGCCGAGTTGATCTATCTAGTGGGGAGAGTGGTGTGTTAAAATCCCCAACAATTAATGTCTTTGGATCTATATGGGATTTGAGGGAAAGTAGTGTTTCTTTGATAAATTTGGGTGCTCCATTGTTTGGCGAATAGATATTTAGAATTGTAATATCCTCCTGAAGGAGAGATCCTTTAATTAGTATGTAGCGACCTTCTTTATCTCTTCTCATGAATTTTAGTTTGAAGTCTATTTTATCTGATATTAGGATTGCAACTCCCGCCTGTTTATGAGGGCCGTTTGCTTGGTAGATTTTGTTCCAGCCTTTAACTTTGAAGATGTGTTTGTTTTTACGGGCAAGATGTGACTCCTGCAGGCAGCAGATACAAGGGTCTTGTTTTTTAATCCAACTAGACAGTCTATGTCGCTTATTTGGAGAGTTCAGTCCGTTAACGTTAAGAGATAGTACTGAGAGGTATTTGGGAGGTCCTGCCATGTTATCCACCTTCTTGGGGGCTGCGAAAACTGGGTTCTTCCTAAGGTTCTTGGATTCTCAGTTTGGGTGCAGTTTCTTGGCCTTTGTTGTGGTCTTGTTGGTTTTCTATGTGTAGGACATCTTTAAGAATCTTTTGTAGGGCTGGTTTGGTGGAGATGTATTGTTTCAATTTTTCTTTGCTATGGGAGGTTTTTATTTGGCCTTCAGTTATGAAGGAGAGTTTAGCTGGGTACAGTATTCTTGGTTGATAATTATTTGTTTTTAGGGCATGGCATACGTCATTACAGGCTCTTCTTGCTTTGATTGTCTCTGCTGAGAAATCTGAGGTGATTCTAATTGGTTTCCCTTTGTAGGTGATTACCCTTTTCTCCCTGACAGCTTTAAGGATCTTTTCCTTGGTCTGGGTTGATCCTGTGTGGATTATAATGTGACGGTGGGATGTCCTATTCTGGTCTGGTCTATGCGGGGTTCTAAAAGCTTCTTGTATCTGAATAGGCCTATCTTTTTGTATGTTTGGGAAGTTCTCTGCTAGGATCCTGTTAAACAAATTTCCTAGACCATTAACTTCTGTTCCTAGGTGCTCCTCTACACCCATTATCCTTAAATTGGGCCTTCTGATGGTGTCTTCCAGGTGTTGGATAGACCTATCATATTTCTTGGACTTGTCTTGGATGGTTGTATGTTCTTTCTCTATAATATCTAGGCTGTCTTCCATCCCTGAGATTCGATCTTCTGCATGGTCTAACCTGCTGTCAAGACTCTCTACTTTGTATTTTATCTGTTTTCCTTCTAATTGGTCAGCTTTGATGGCTTCAAGTTCTTTGTTGAAGCTCTGTTTTAGGTCTTGTATGAATTTCTTTGCTTCCTTAATTTGGTGTTCAGTGTTTGTTCTCAAATCACTTAGTTGATTGCTTATGGTTTCTTTGGACTCCCATTCCTTCTGTTGGGTTCCATTCAGCATTCCCTTTGTGGTCTCCCTGACTTCCTTCAGCTCTTTGTTAGTGGATTCCATGAATGCCTTTAGTGATCTTTGTGTATTCTCTACCTGGTCTCTTAATTCGTGAATTACTCTTTGATTAGTTTCCTCCCTTCTGTGGGATTCCTGCAGTTCTCTTTGAGTGTTCTCTGCCTGCTCACGCCATTCCTCCCTTTCTCTTTGAGTATTCTCAAGTTGCTCACGCAAATCCTGTATCAGTTTTTGAGAAGCTTCCTCACGCTTATGATATTCCTGTATAAACTTCTGGGATGCCTCCTCTCTCTCCCTATCATGCTCATACAGAGTCCTTTGTACATTGTCAAACTTCTCATTTATCATGTTTGCTATTAGTGTTTGTAGAGCTATTTGGGAACTCTCCTCTGGATTATTCTTTATCTGTTCTAATCCCTGATTATCAAAGTTGGGAATTGAGATACCCGAATTTGCCATTTTTCTTGTGTTTTTCCGGCTTACTCGGCCCATTTGAGATAAAGATTGCACCAGTTTTGTGCTAGAACACTATCTTAAGGCAACCATCAACCAAAGTTTGCATTTGTACAGTCAATAGTCTACAGATACAATCTAGTTCAACAGATACATCTATTCAACACCAAACGACTATATGTTAAAGGACTACCAACCGCAGAAAAGAATTTGGAAAACCAGAAATTATTAGGATTAGGGAGAGATGTGGGTAAAAAATGGGAATAGATTGGTGTAGGGAGGCACAGGGAGAGTTAACTATGTCCTAATCACAGTGCAGGAAATGGGTTGGGTAGGATGCAAGTAGAGAGAGAGAAAAAAAGAAGAGACAGAAAGGGGAATAAAGAGAGACCAGAAAAAGAATAGAAACGTAAAAATTAATGTTATTATAGAGGTTAAAAGACCATCTATTTAGAGAGGAATGTGAATATGTTCAGAGAAGGGGAGGGACATAGAGGAGATGTGAAAAACTTTAAGGATGGGAAAGGGAGAAGAAAAGATCAGAAGTTCAGTAGAGCTAGATAAAAAACAAGATAATTAAGAAAGAAAGAAAAAGAGAAAGAAGACAAGAAAAGAAAGGAAAACTCTCATTCACGTATTCCTAAAATAAAAATTATAAGATGAGAAAAAAAAAGTTACTGGAAAACAATTATTTTTTCAGAAGAGGCAAAAATTAAAGATTAATAAAAGTTTTAGTAGGGAAAAAAATTTATATATATATATGTGTATATATATATATATATATATATATATATATATATAAGGTAACAAAAACAAAAAACAAGCAAAAAAAAAGAAAAGAAAAAGAAGAAGAAGAAAAAAAAATAAAAAAATAAAAAAGTCTTTTGATTTTTTTTGGGGGGGGGGAGGAGTGGGAAGAATCCTGTATCTCCCTTTTGTCTGCAACCAGTCTCTTTTGGAGTCTCTGGTCAGCTTGAGGTCCTGTGGCTTGATTGGTTTCTTAAGTCGGTTGGTTGGAAGAGGCAGAAAAATGCTCTGCTTTACCCAAGATTTTGAGATCCCCCTCCCAGGTTAGTTTTCTGGGAGGGTGATCTGCTTTGATAGTCACAAAAGAGGGGGATGTGGTGATGGGGCTAGGTTCTGGGTAGAGTTGAGGCCTTTCAACAAACAGTAGCTTTTCCCCGGGGCTATTTTGTGATAAAGCTCACAGCGCCCAGCCTGGAGCCATTCTCAGGGTTTCTGTTTTTCAATTGATTGTGGTGGCTGCTAGAGGGAGGGGCAGTCTCTGGCTCTGGTTACCCAGTGAGGCAAGGCAGTCCGATGGCTGGCGCCTGAGCTAGGTGACTTTTCCCTGGATGGAGCTGAGTCTGGCAGGTCACTTCGCCGTTAAGTTCTTGTGACCTGCTAAATGACTCGTTTTATTCCAAGGCCTGAGCTGGAGCTAGCAGCTCCTCCGAGCTTTGTCGGTATCCAAGATGGAGATCACAGGTGCTGGGGGGGGAGGGGTAGCCTTCCCTCCTCTGCTTCCTGAGAAGGAGTGAGGATGTCGGGCTTGTACTCACGCCGAGTCTTGGATCCTGGGTCGTCTCTGGTCTGCAAACAGCAGGATGAAGATTTCCGCTCCTTGTCAGTTCTTGTTGGTGTTGAGTAGAATCCGCTTGTCCTCTGCGTCTGGCTCCTTCGTCCCGGACTCTCTGTGTCTCAGGTATGGCCCCGCGGCGGTGGTTGCCGCCGCGACCCTCCCGCCATAGTGGCAGCTGATATGTTTCCTTGGCTTCCCCTCACTTGTCTAACTCTCTGTCCTGTGATGGCACACTTGGTGTGATTCTCTGGCTTAGGACTATTTACTAGAACTCTAAAATTGCTTTCTATGCGAGAGCTTGTTCAGATTCCAGCTTCTCCTCCGCCATCTTCCCGGAACTTCCTCCATCCCAAAACTTCTTAAAAAGTCCTCACGTAAGACAAAGTGAAGATTTGTCCTCTCCACGCTCACAGTCGAGCAGTCTCTCCTCGACAGCGCTTTTCACTATGGGTTGCTGTTTGGAATCGGCCCCAGATGTAAACAGGGTCATCCGGGGCCAAAAATGTGGACTGCTCTTTGAATTGCAGTCCTGGAACTTTAACTCATGGCTTGGGACCTATATACAGGACCTGGGAGTAGAACTTGCTGCCTGGGTCTTGAACCAATTGTCTGGCCCTTGAACTCAAGATAGGCCTTGACAGTAGTGTCTGGGCCAAGAATTTACCTCCTGGAAGTTGAAATTACTGCAGCAGACTTAATTTTGGCTTGGGCTTTAAAGTCATGTTCTGGGAGTTGAACTGGAGCACTGGACCTTGAAATGGTGCCTGGGACTTGAACTGGGGTAATGGGACTAGAATTCATATTTGAGTTTGAAACTTTGGCCTCAGCCTTGAAATTATAGCTTTAGACTTGAACACATGGAATGAAATTTGAACTGGGCCACTGGACCTGAAATTGTGAGCCTACAATTTTAATGTGGGACTATATATTTTTACTTGTGGCCTGGGACTTGAACTCTTGGCCAGGGACTAAATTCAAGGTCTTGTCCTAGCATCCAAAACACGGCATTTGATCTGGTATCCTGGGCCTTGAACTGGGGCTTGGGAATTGAACTTATTTGTTGGCCTGAAACTATATGCCTGGGCATCATATTCACACTGAAGCTTGAGCTCACCGCTTGGGCCTTCATAACAAAATGTGTTATTTGAACGGAGTTCTGCAACTTGAACTTCTGGTGGAAGTGGGAACCTGAGATTTAAATTCACAGCCTAGAACTTGAACTCATGCCTGGGCCTTGAACTCAGGACCTGGGACTGGGATTGTGGCCAGAACTTTAAACTCAGGGCCTGGGACTTAAACTTTTCCCTAAGTCTCAATCTCAGGGCCTTGGACTTGAATTCAAGACTTGCAATTTCAATTCACAGCCTAAACTTTGAAGTTGGGCCATAAGTATTCAACTTTCTGCCTGGCTTTGAATTTGGCCAAGGATTTAAACTTTAATCATGGGCTTTGAACTCATAACTCAGGCTTTGAACTGGGTGCCTGAGCCTTGACCTTGGAGCCTAGGAATAGAACTCATATTTGGGGCTGAAACTCTGGGTCTGGGCCTTGAACTCCCAACATGGGTCTTGAAGTAACAATCTGGATCTTTACCACACACTCTGTGCTTAAACTCTAGGTCTGGGACCTGAACAACCAAACTGGGCCATTAATTCAATGCCTAGGCCTTTGATTGACAGTCTATTATTTGATTTTTTGTCCTGGTTGTTGAACTGGGGTCCTGGACCTTGAACTCAACAAGAAGGTGATACTGGTACTTCAGTTTGAGGCCTGGGCCTTCAACTCATGGTCTAGGCCTTAGTATCCTGGTCTGCTTCTTAAACCGAAAGCCTGGGATTTGATCTCTGGGCCTGGGCCTTGAATTCAATGCCTTGACATTTAATTTGTAACATGGGCCTTGAACTGGGTGCCTCAGACTTGAATTGGGATCTGCAACTTGAACTCATTGACTGAGCCTGATACTCTGGGTCTGGGTCTTGAACTCAAAGACTTGGCCTTCAGTTCACAGCTTGGGCCTTGATCCCACAATGTTGAACTATAGGAGGAAGAGGGGACCTGGGACTTCAACATTGGTCCGGGAACTGAAATTCTGATCCTGGGCCTTGACCCAGGCTTGGAACTTGTACTTATGTCCTAGGCATGAAATTCAGGACCTGGACCCTAAAGTTATGACCAGTGATTTAAACAGTGGCCATGGACCTTCAACGCAAGGGCTGAGCCATGGACTCAGCATCTGTGACATGAATTCTCAGCCTGGCATTTTTCCTCATGGCCTGGTACTTAAACTTTTGGCCTGGGATTTGAATTCCCGGCCTCCATCTTGAACCATTGCTTGGCATTGGAACTCCTGGCCTGGACTATAAACTCTTAGCGGGGCTATTTAACTCAAAGCTTATGACGAACTCATACAGTGAACTTTTGGCCTGTACATGGAACTTAAAACCTGAGAATTAAACTCAGAGACTGAGGCATGAATTCTCAGTGTGACATTTGAATTGAGAACAGGGACCTTGAAATTGGGGCCTGTGGCTTGGACTTTGACCTCAAAACCCAGGCCTCAAACTATATGCTTGGGCCTTGAACTGTTTACCTGGCACTTGAACCTATAGCTGGGCCTGCAACTGGGCCTGGGACCTAAACTCACAACCTGGGCCTTGAACTCAAAGCCTGGGGCAGTAGCTCATGGGTTGGTAATTTAACTGGGACCCTGGTCCTTGAAATCTGAGTCTGAGGATGGAAATCAGGGCTTGATTTCAATCATGCCTGGGCCTGGAACTTTGGGCCTTCAACTTGAACAACTGGAAATTTTATTCTGAATCGCTCGGGTCTGTCAGCTTGGGCTGACCTGTTCAGGCATATGCTTCATCTGTTCTAGGAGCACCTGGCACTGCGAGTGCTTATCCTGGGATCTTTGTGTGTGTCAGTGCTGGAAATTCTGCTACTGCACATGTGGCATTGGTACTGTTGATGTGTATCCTAGTATTGTTGATGTGTATCATGCAATCCTTGTGTCTGTTCATACCAGTGAACCTGCTGAGGCATGAGGTGCTCTGGATTCACATGCCTGCTGTATAATAATGGGCTGTTTTGCTATGACACACTATCATCTGTCAAAATCTAAAGTAAAGAAATACGATAAATGAATAAACTTTCTGATCTCCAAACACAGAAATTTTCCTCACTGTAATGTAACTTTGAATTGCTTTATGAACTGGTGACCCTGTGATTCGTGACAAACTTTAAGTATGAGATCACTGGGACCAGTAAAAAATGTCATCACCCAAATTATTTCAAATCAGAATTACCTTATGTTCTTTTCTTGTTTATATATTTTTTTCTTTTTATTTCTTATTTCTCATTCTCTTATGATCAATTTCAGTCAGGAAGGAAGTACATTACAGTGATATGTCAGACAAATATTTTGTTTCCATTTTCATGGTTTCAGGATTCACTCATCTCCTCAATTTTGAAATTGTGAATGCGAGTATGTTCAACAGATAATTAATCAATGTATGCACATGTGTGTGGGTATTATGTCTTCATTCTGAAATTGATTAAGTAGATCTATATTACATAGATCTATACTAAATAAATGAATTTAGAGAGAATGGTAAACCACCTATACATGTATGGATTTTTAATTTCATATTCCTGTAGGAAATATGAAAATATTATATGAAAATAGGAAAATCAAAATAAATGTATAACTTCAAAAGTTATTGTATCTCTGAGTGAGAGTATTTATGAGATTGATTAAAGAATTGTAATGGCTAGAATGTACTTGTCCTTACATAGTCCGAGAATAGATTGTATTTTTTAATTTAGGGAATATTAAAATAAGAATTCTCTCTTACTGATATGGCAAGGAGCAAATACAGGAAAAAATGAACAGTAATGGGGCTTGACAAGCATGCTTCATAAGCATTTGTTCCATTTGGAATCCTGTGATTTGGGTTTTTTGCCAATATTGGTCCTCATCCTTTAGTAAGTGAGACAATGGATTCTAGATACATTGATGTTTTCAAGTATTTCCTTTGAGGTCAGTACTGAAAAAAAAAAAAAAACAAGCTTATTCAACTTACTGTCAAATTGTCTATATGTAAGCTGTCATCACGGCAGGGCCTCGTGTATTCTATACATGAAAAGGTAGTAAGCATTTTAGAGAAATTGTTTTCTTGGCAGTTTATAGAGTGAAGAAAGTGCTACCTGAGGAGACTAACACTATTGGGAAAAAAAGTTAATCCTTACAAAGGATGACAATTTTCTTATTTATGAGGTTTATAGAGAGTTCTAAATCACATATTGTTTTCAAAATGTACAGATCAAGTCAGTATTTGATTAACAGAATATGTTTATTGTTGTGGTTATGGTGATTAGCATACTTCTTCGTGCATAGGAGCATGTACAGGACATAGGAAATGATTTTTGTGGTCAAAAATCACACTTATGCCAGGTCAGGTGATAATGCTGTTAATTCTAGCATCTCAAGTGTTTTGCACATGAGTCTATCATTACAAATCAATAAAGTCAAGGATTTTTCTCAACTTGATTTAGGGAATGAAGCCTCTCAAAATGGAATACTATAGAGAATTATCCTTGAGGAAAATTATGGTTACTCATAGACCTCCAGTGTGCATGAAAGTAGGGAACAAAAAAGCAAAAAATGCCATCAACACAGAATGGATAACAGAGGAAAGAAACCTGATACAGGCCACTTAGAAACCTGTAGGAGGCTGACATCTGAGGATCAAGGTTCATTGTAGCCCATCAGGAGCCTTTATGAGGCTCTCATCACTAATTCATCACCTCAGAATTGGAAATGTAATTGTTGCTCAATTGGAAGAGCATTAGCCTTGATGGGAAGAGCCCTGGGTTTGTACACAAGCCCAGAGTTCAAACCCAATGGAAACCTCCACAAAAACCAGAGACAGAAATGGCATGCAATATTTAACAATAATGCCTCATACTCATGGGTATTTTCCTGAATCTGTGAATTATTAAATGAAATAAGGGTCATTTAGATTTTATTCACTCTCTATTTGGACCATCTTGCATTTTCTCTTTGAAACTCAGTAATGTTTGATGGGCAGTGATATTTCTCTGACTTCCTGGATGTATCTCCATGGTAATAATAATCCTGTTCCCTTATGCTAATATATTTTACTTATGAAAGCATAATATTTTTGACTTTTAAAAGTGGATGAAACTAGAAACCTGTGAATTGATAAGAGAATCTATAATAATGAAGGTTATCAGGTTACTTGCTTATGTCTCTTAAGGTTTTAATCAACCCTGTCTTTTTCATTATACACTTGTGAGAAGATGTCTGTTCATGATCAGATATTTTTGTTACCTATCCATTTTTAGATGCAAATCTTTGTGTGTGTGTTTCTGTGTGGGTCTAGGTGTATGTGTCCAAAATGAAATGGTGTCACAATTTTTCCCTACTCTCTTTCAGCACCCTTATAGTGAAGCAGGGCACATTATTATGATTTTTGGAATTTAAAACTCAAGAAATTTGCCTGCCTTCAATACTTGATTTTACTCAAGCATGATACACTCTAATCACAGGTTGTCTATTTTTTAAAATATCTCTTCCTTGTTAATGAGGATTGAAACCATGATTGGGTCATTGTTTCAAGCCTCTTACCTTGGGCTCAGTCCCAGGCAAGTGTTCCAAATATTGGTGTGCCTCTGGCATAGAATTTTCAAAGACATACATATTTGAGAAAATACTCTTAACAATGAAATGGCAATGTAAGTTAATGACAATCGTTTTCATGTTCATATCAAAGTCCAATATTTCCATGTTCATACTGACAAGTGACATTTACATATTTTTTTGCCTGGAGAAAATATTTACCTGATAACACCTCACAATGTGACTGTCATTTCACAATGGTATTTGTTTTGTCCACATATAAGGACGTAAAAAGAATTTATTTGAGTGATGTCACATTGCTTGTAATTATACCTGAAAGTATATGAATGATATCCCTTTATATTTTACTTGCCTACCTTTAAGCATGTACCTTTGGTAGGAAACATGAAATGAAATAATCACTCTTTGTGCTTTGTTTTTATGCATTCCTTCAAAAATATTGAAACGGAGATCAAACTATCATGTTGATTTATGTTCATTTCAATAAAGTTAGATATAGTATATCCACTGTAGATTTTCTTTCCTGTACAACCATTGAAGGATTCCTTCCAAATTTCCTGGATGAATAACATATTCCTAAATTTTCATAAGAGATATATTCAACAAACTTTGAATGTGTTGTGAAGTGTAATTTTGAGAAGTTGTGTATACAGTTACAAAGTTTGAATGGAAATGAAAATGAAAAGAGCATGAAACTTTTTGACAATAACTGCTATTATTAGTTTTTGCATTTCTCTACAACGACTACTCAATTTCCTGGTTCTTCATAGGCAGTATGCAGAAATATATCTTTGGGTCTTTTTCACAGAAAGAAAAATAATATTGTTTTCCCTTACTACTTTGCAGGAATAATTCAGTGAACAAAACATGAATTGAAACCATTTCTCATTGCTTTACCTATATTGTAAATTTATAAATACATTGTGAAGCTCAATCAAAAAGGAAATTCATTTTGATTTCTAATACCTATTCAAATTTTCAAATTTTATTAGAGTACACATTGTTTTCCTTGAATCCAGAATTAAACCACGTGTTTATATATTTTTTGCAATTCACCATGTCAGTTTCCACATAGATTTGGTAAGGTAGGATTATGGAAACTTCAATTAAGGCAAAATGTACATGCTTCCCCAGAAAGAAGAAATTGTACTGAATTTTTTTCAATTCTCAATTGTCCCCAATTTTCCTGTGAATATCAACTTCCATTTCATTTATTATAGTAATTGTAGAGCCCAATAAATCCTTAACAAAAGTGTAATGATACATATCCCTTATACTAATATTACATCAATTCCATATAGAAAGGCCAAGAAAATTTCGATGGGATTTTTCAACCAAAATTCTGAAGTATATGATTTATTATACAAGTTCCTCATCTATCACAATGATTTCCACGTGAAATCTCACCTGAAGGACACTGTGAGTCCAAACCCTGTGGCAAGGAAAAACTAGGTGCACAAAATGCATTTAGTGAAGATAGGATATGTTTGTGAATATATGGTGATACTTATAGGGCCAGCGGATATGCAACTTTAGTAATTTCACAATATATTTCTAAAGTGTTCCAAGAAGAGTGGATTGTGACTGTCAAGCACAACACAAGGCACAAGTAGGTAAATAGAAAGCCAAAAGACTGGGAGTAGTTCTTTACTAGCCACGAAACAGAAAACATTCTTATATGAAATATAATGAAAATTCAAAAAGTTGATTTCCCCAAAAAACTTCCAAACACTAAAGCCATCATATGATAAGAAGGTAAAATATTTAGATAGAGACTTCATTGATAAGGAATTGAGAAAGCCCAAGACAGGCTCAACAGCTCTGAAAATTAAATCAATGAGAATCACGTCACCATTGAGATTTCACTGCATCCCTTTAGAATGGCAAAGTCCTGTTCATTGCAAAAGTATTTACCATAGGAAAAACAAGGAACCACCAGATGCCTGAGAATAGATTAATGGATAAAGAAATTGTGGTGTATATTCACAATGGATCCCTAGGTTTTTATAATAAAGAATGGCACAATCCCAATTTTAAAGATATGGAAAGACTTGGAAACAATCATATGAATTGAAAGGGCCAGAACAAAAGAAACATAGACTCCATGGTTTCTCTTATTTGCAAAAGTTGGCATATGTCCACTTTAGTCTCAGAACAGCATCACAATAACTTAATAGCAATATACATATGACTATAGAAGATTAGACTAAGCAAAATGAACTCCAAGCTATAGAAACTATAGGCTTATCTTTGTTGCTCTTTTTTTTTAATGTACTATGAGAAGCTATTACTTTCTACTTGTGTTTTTCCTTTCTTTTTCCATTTTTTATGTTTTTTATTGTGAAAGTACTGTACAGAAGTGTTATAGTTAAATAAGAAAGATTAGTACATTTCCTATCATGAAGTCACGTTATTTGATATTGGTACACTGTGTACTACATGTAAGTTAATTAGAACTAGAAACGGCAGGGGAACATCAAAATATGAGACATAGGCCAAAGAGTAAACCATGCAAAAACAACTTCGAGGAAACAACCAACACGTTGGAAATAAAATTTACATCTAGTGTGAGGGGATGGAGATTGAGGCAGAAGAAAAATATAGGAGAAATGATCAGTAAGTAAGAACTGACCAAAAATGTACTCACTCACTGATACATATATAATTCTAATCCCTCTTTCCATCACCTTGACAATAACATTCCATTAAAAAGACGAATATCGGTACATACACTATTTTAAATTCTCATGAATTTCCACATAGATAACTATATTGATGGGTTTGTAGTGCATGTCCAGACACGTGGAAATGGTTCTGTTCTATTTACATTCTTTAATGAATAGAAAAGACATAGGATTCCCTAAGTCACCAGGTACCAAGCCAATATTGACAAATTAATGCTGAAATCATTTTGTTCAAATCTTTCTTTTTTACATACCTATTGACTATTTTTTATTATAAAAATATCATACAGAGGGGTAACAACTGCCCATCCAACTCGCCCCACCCCGCTCCCATGCCAAGGTTGTAAAGTTCGTCTTTTGACATAACGTCTTATACATCTCATTGTTGCAATGGCTCTATATGTATCCCTATAAGCAAGGCCCAAAGAACAATAGGTTTCCATTATTTGCAATAAGTAGAAACGGTCAGGTAAGTTAACATTAGGTGAAATGAACCCCAAGATAAGGACTCAAATGTTTGTTTTTTTCTTCTATTGTTTCCAACATATTTATAAGATATTTTTGATGCTTTGCATGTCCTTCCCCCACTGTATAACTCCTGTCTTCTCTGTATTTGGTGTTGGTATAATTTGGGGAGGGGAAGGGAAAAAACAAATTGTTCAAATATTTCTGTAGGAATTCCAGTACTCATGTGAAATTGCAAACCAGGAAAAGTCCTGTTGATGAAATATGCCCCAAATCAGAAACCCTCATATTTTCACACCTTCACATTTTTATAAATGTCAGAAGGATTCTCACATGTGAAACTTCTTTTTATGTATTGAAATACTTTAACTCTATTGGATACATAGGAAACCCAACCACTAATAAATATTTTTGGCAAGGTACATCTTCCTAAAATATGCTTCAAAGGCTATTCCATTAAGCAATAGCAATGTTGAGGACCAGAAATGGCAAATCTTCCATAAAATTTTAGTGGTGAGTCGCATAAATATAAGGGGCTTGTGATATAAAAGGTGAAACAAAGTTAGATTCATCGGATAGGGTTTCATAAAATAGTCTTCAATTATATCCAAAGTGACAGATTAACCTTCTTGAACATTTTAGCAATATACAGGAAACTTCTCAAATGATGCCTGTATACTTTCATGATGTCACTTTCTCTGTGTAAAACTATGGTAAATTCCTAAAGTGAACATTGTCCCTAAAACTAATAAAAGTTGGGTGATAATTTATGGACACCTGCAATATATTTTTTCCCTGCTACTGGCATTGGGAAGAAGTCACACCCTTCTCTTTGTACAACAGAAGTTGATGGAAAATTTGCATGGAATTTCATTATAATTTTACTTTTCTTAAATTTTTATTATGTTGTACAGCAGTCATAAATGAAAAGGAACTTATTATTACCATGGAAATGTAACTATTTTGAGGGGTCTGTGTACGTTAAGAAGTGAAAAAAAATTTATTTCTTCAGGTTTCTTTCTTCATCCAAAAACTTGGACATGATAATTAATGGGCAATTGGCTCTGTCCAATTAATCCCTGAGAGACCCACATTTACCTCCCATGCCCTTCAATCCCAAATTTTGTTTGCTTCACTGCTCTCCAGTTAGGCATTATTGATTAGGTTGAGTGGGTACATTTCTCAAGATTATTGACTCCCCACAACATCAGAAAAAAAGCAGATAGATTTCTATTTTTCTTGAATTTTCCCTGTAAGTCCTGTCACTTTCATTGCAGGAAAAACTGTCATATATCTTTTGTGTTCTGAGGAGAGACAGCATTCCAGATTCCATGTTGTTGTTTCAATAGTCCCAGACTCCTTTGCACATTGACAAATATCTGCTGTCATTAAGTCATTCATGGAAGATTCTTGATAGTACAGACCACACTGATAAGAATTTAGGTATATATAGGAAAGGAACAATCTCACACATTCTCCATCATATGAAAAACATTTGTTATATGTTTTTGAGACTTTTGAAGATAATTTTTTGATTACTGATGCTGAATTTTGTAATTTGGAAAAGCTCTTTTTAAAATTCAATCGAAAAATGGCACCTCATGATGAAGCAGTAAGAATTTTGAAGCACTTCTGACAAACACTGTGCTTTAGAATTTTCAATATTACACAGAAATACGTTGAATGTTTCACTTCCTGATGTTTTTGTTTATTTGTCTATCATGGGGTTTGTACTGTGGGAACAAATGTAGAAGTGAAGGACATAAGGACGAAGGAGGGATGGAAGGGAAGGAGAAGGAAGAATGGAAGGGAGAGAGGGAAGATGGAGGGAATGAAGAGAAGAAGGAAGGAAAGAACGTAGGGAAGACCAGAAGAAGGCAGAGTGGGAGGATGGAAGTCAGGAAGGAAGAAGGTAATGAAAGGAGGGAGGAAGGAAGAAAGGAAGGAAGGAAAGAGGAAGAGAAAGGAAAAGAAGGTATTAAGCTAGAGAGGCAAGTGGGAAGGAAGGAGGGAATGAAAAATGAGAGTGATAAAGGAAAGAATAAAGAAAGGAAGGGAGGATAAAGTGTAAAAAGAAGAGTAAACTGGAAGTAAGGAAGAAGGGAAATAAGGAAGGAGGGAGGAATTGTGATTTCGGCACACTGTGGAGGAAGCTCTTTGGTTCACAGATGGGGTTTCTGAACTTATTTGGTTTCCTTTCTGGGTTTCGCTGGCCATGTGGATGACCAGTGAACTGGAATCTTACATTGTGTTTGCGTGGGTCCGAGGGTGACAAGAGTTGAGGGCACCTATTGCCTGGGAAATGCTTGTAATCCAGCCCTATATATGTGGTGTGAAAGCTAAAAGCTAAAGGATCACATGTTCGACTCCAGGCTAGTCTGCTTTGCCAGTTCACAGTCAACCAATGCTTGATCCAGCCCTGGACTCTTTCTGTTCTGGGGGGTGGGCAGGAATAAATCAGACAAATGACAAGGAGAGGAAAAGGGAAAGAGAGGCTGCGTTATTCAGCCTTATTCAGTTGTCTTCTCCTCCGTGCGTTCAGGGTTTTGTTTGCTTTACCCTCAGTGCCCCAGATAGGAGTTGGGGGCAGGTGTGGAGGGAAAAGGGACAGGGGGCAGCTGCCCCCTCCTCTTCATCTTCCTGTTCCTCCTTCTACTCCTTCACCTCCATCAAACCCAAGATGGCCATGGACTCCCACTGGATTACCATCTTGGAAAGGCATAGGCCATACTGCAGTCAAATCATAGGAGGCCAGTGACAGCAGGAAGCCCTACGCCAGGATTAGGATATTCTGGGTGAGAGCTAGGTTGACGAGAAGTGGAGAGAGTGGACATCCTTGTCTGAGTTAAGAGGAAGTGGTTTAGTTTTTCACCATTAAGTATAATGCTCGCTGTAGCTTTGTCATATACAGCCTTCATTGTATTGAGGAATGTTCCATGGATTCCTAATTTTTCCAAAACCTTCATCATAAAGGGGTGTTGGATCTTGTCAAATGCTTTTTCTGCATCTATTGAGATTACCATGTGGTACTTATCCTTGCTCCTCTTGATGTGATGAATAATATTAATTGATTTGGGTATATTGAACCAGCTTTGCATCCCTGTCATGAATCCTGTTTGATCATGGTGTATGATTTTTTGGATGAATTGTTGAAGTCGATTGGCCAAAATTTTGTTGAGAAGTTTTGCATCAATGTTCATCAAAGAAATGGGTCTATAGTTCTCTTTCTTTGATGAGTCCCTGCCTGGTTTTGGGATGAGAGTTATGATGGTTTCATAGAATGTGTTCGGTTGTGAGCTTTCTCTTTCACTTTCACTGAACAGTTGGAGGAGTATTGGTGTGAGCTCTGCTTTGAAGACCTTGTAGAATTCCGCTGTAAAACCATCTGGTCTTGGACTTTTATAAGCTGTGAGGTCTCTTATTGCTATTTCTATTTCAATGCTTGATATGGGCCTGTTAAGATGATTTAACTCATTTGGTTTAGTTTTGGCATGTCAATATTTGCTAGGTAAAGGTCCATTTCTGCCAAGTTCTCAAACCTATTAGCATAAAGCTTTGAGAAATATTACCTTACAATGTTCTGAATCTTGGTTGTTTCTGTGGTGATGTTCCCATTCTCATCTCTGAGTTTATTTATTTGGGTGTGTTCTCTTCTTTTTCTGATAAGATTTGCTAAGGGTCTCTCAATTTGGTAAATTTTTTCAAAGAACCAACTCTTTGTTTTGTTGAATCTTTCTATAGTTTTTTTGGATTCTAATTCATTTAATTCTGATTTAATTTTAATTATTTCTTTCCGTCTACTGGATTGGGGTTTATCTTGCTGCTCTTTTTCAAGGAGTTTAGATCTCTCATTAAATTGTTTGTTTCAGATCTCTCCAATTTGTTGATGTAGGAACTCAGAACTATTAACTTGCCTCTGAGCACTGCCTTTGCTGTGTCCCAGAGGAGCTGGTAATTTGTGTGCTCATTTTTGTTGAATAGCATGAATATTTGAATTTCTTTTCTAATCTCTTCCTTGACTCAGTCGTGATTCAGCAGTGTGTTGTTCAGCCTCCATGTGTTACCAGACTTTCTTTGGTGGCTTTTGGTGCTGAATTCTAATTTTATTCCCTTCTGGTCTGAGAGAATGCAAGGTATAACTTCAATGTTTCTGAACTTGTACAAGTTTGCTTTGTGGCCTAAAATGTGGTCTATTATAGAAAATGTTCCATGTGCTGCTGTTGTATTCTGATATTGTTGGGTGAAATATTCGGTAGATGTCTCTTAAATCTAGTTGATCTATGTAGCTGTTTAGATCTGCGGTTTCTCTGTTGAGTTTTTGCCGAGTTGATCTATCTAGTGGGGAGAATGGTGTGTTAACATCCCCAACAATTAATGTCTTTGGATCTATGTGAGATTTGAGGGAAACTAGTGTTTCTTGGATCAATTTGGGTGCTCCGTTGTTTGGTGAATAGATATTTAGAATTGTAATATCCTCCTGAACGAGATTTCCCTTAATTATTATTTAGCGACCTTGTTTATCTCTTCTCACAAATTTTAATTTGAAGTCTATTTTATCTGATATTAGGGTTGCTACTCCCGCCTGTAGATTGCTTGGTAGATTTTGTTCCAGCCTTTAACATTGAAAATGTGTTTGTTTTTCCGGGCAAGATGTGACTCCTGAAGGCAGCAGATAGAAGGATCTAGTTTTTTAATCTAACTACACAGTCTATATCGCTTAATTGGAGAGTTAAGTCCCTTAATGTGAAGAGACTGAGAGTTATTTTGGAGTTCCTGCCATGTTATCCACCTTCTTGTGGGCTGGGAAAACTGGGTTCTTCGTATGGTTCTTAGGTTTTCAGTTTGGGTGCAGTTTCTTGGCCTTTATTGTGGTCTTGTTGGTTTTGTATGTGTAGGACATCTTTAAGAATGTTTTGTAGAATTGGTTTGGTGCAGTTGTATTGTGTCAATTTTTCTTTGCTATGGAAGGTTTTTATTTGTCCTTCAGTCATGAAGGAGAGTTTAGCTGGGTACAGTATTCTTGGTTGATAGTTGTTTTTTTTTTTTTTAGGGCCTGGCATACATCATTCCAGGCTCTTCTTGCTTTGATTGTCTCTGCTGAAAAATCTGAGGTGATTCTAATTGGTTTCCCTTTATACGTGATTAATCTTTTCTCCTTGACAGCTTTCAGCATGGTTTCCTTGATCTGAATTGATCCTGTGTGGATTATAATGTGACTTTGGGATGTTCTATTCTAGTCTGGTCTATTTGGAGTTCTAAAAGCTTCTTGTATTTGAATAGGCCTATCTTTTTGCATGTTTGGGAATTTCTCTGCTAGGATCCTGTAAAATTTCCTAGACCATTAACTTCTCTATCTAGGTGCTTCTCTATAACCATTATCCTTAGATTAGGCCTTCGGATGGTGTCTTCCAACTTTTGGATAGATCTCTCATATTTCTTGGATTTGTCTTGGATGGTTGTATGTTCTTTCTCTATAATGTCTATGCTGTCTTCAATCCCCGAGATTTGATCTTCTGCATGATCTAACCTGCAGTCGAGACTTTCTACTTTGTTTTTTATTTATTTTCCTTCTAGTTGGTCAGCTTTGATGGCTTCAAATTCTTTGTTGAAGCTTTGTTTGAGATCTTGTATAAACTTCTTTACTTCCTTAATTTGGTATTCAGTGTTTATTCTCAAATCCCATAGTTGATTGGTTATGGCTTCCTTGGAATCCCATTCCTTCTGTTGGATTCCATTCAGCAGTACCTTTATGGTCTCCCTGACTTCCTTCAGCTCTTTGTTAATGGATTCCATGAATGCCTTTATTTTGATCTTTGTTTATTCTCATTCTGCTCTCTCAATTCTTGTATTAATCTTTGATTAGCTTTCTCCTGTTCACGCCATTCCTGTAGTTCTCTTTGATTGTTCTTAGCCTGCTCACGCCATTCATGTCTTTCTCTTTGAGTATTCTCAAGCTGCTCACGTAAATCCTGTATCAGTTTTTGAGTAGCTTCCTCACGCTCATTATATTCCTGTATAAACCTTTGGATTGCCTCCTCTCTCTCCCTCTCACGCTCATAAGAGTCCTTTGTATGATTTTAAACTTTTAATTTATTATGTTTGCCAGCAGTGTTTGTAGAGCTATTTGGGACTCTCCTCTGGATTATTCATTATCTGTTCTGTCCCTTGATTATCATGAGTGGGAGTGGAGTTACCCAGACTTGCCATTTTTCTTGTTTTTATCCAGCTTACTCTGCCCATTTGGGAAGAAATTAACACCAGTTTTGTGATAGAACAGTATATTAAGGCAAGCATCAACCAAAGTCTGTATTTGCACAGTCAATAGTCTGCAGATACACTCTAGTTCAACAGACACATCTATTCAACATCAAACAACTATATATTAATGGGCTACGAAACGCAAAGAAGATTTTGGTAAACCAGAAATTATTAGGTTGAGGAAGAGATGTGGGTGAAATATAGGAATAGAGTGATGTGGGAAGGTACAGGGACTGTTAACTAAGTCCTAATCTCAAAGCAGGAAATAGGTTGGATAGGATGAAAGTTGAGAGAGAGAAAAAAAGAAAATAGAGAAAGGAAACAAAAAGAGACCAGAAAAAATAGAAAGGTAAAAATTAAAAATATTATACAGAATCGAATACAAAATGTTCAGAGAAGAACATGAATATAATGAGAGAAGGGGAGGATATAAAGGAGTTGTGAATAACTTGAAAATACAAATACTTAAAATATTATATAGATATAAAGAGGTAGTACTGCTATGAAGGAATTTAAGTTTAAGAGGTTTTGAATTGAGTAATAAATTTGTAGATTAAGTATGTAGACAATGGGGGGTAAGGTCTAATAATCAACTACGGGTTTATCTGAGAATATGCACAACAGCAATTAAGTCACATAAAGAAAAACGAAAGAGAAGAAAAGGTGAAAAGGATAAGAAATAAAGAAAAAAGATCAGAAGTTCAGTAGAGCTAAACAAAAAATAAAACAAACAAAAAAACAAAAACAAAGAAAAACGCAACACACTTATACCCCTAAACTAAATAGGAAAATAAATTTACTAGAAAACAATTTTTTTCAAAAAAGGTAAAATTTAAAGATTAAAATAATTTTTTAAAAAAAATTTTCATAAAGGGTACAACAAAAAAAAAGTTCTTTGATTTTTTTGGGGAGGGGTGGGAAAAATCCTGTATCTCCCTTGTGTCTGTAACCAGACCCTTGGGTTGGAGTCTCAGGTCTGCTTGTGTTCCTGTGGCTTGGTTGGTTACTTAAATCAGTTTCTTTGAACAGGCAGAAAAATGCTCTGCAATCCTCCTCCCAGGTTAGTTCAAAGGGAGGGAGATCTGCTTTGAGTATCACAAAGGAGGTAGATGTCTTTTTCCTCAACATTGAAGATGCTGTGATGAAGCTAGGTTCTGGGTAGAGTTGAGGCCTTTCAGCAAACAGTAGCTTTTCCCCGAGGCTGGTTTGTGAGAAACTCACAGAGCCCATCCTGGAGCCACTCTCAGGGTTTCTGTTCACTGAATTTCAATTGATTGCTGAGGCTGCTAAAGGGAGCCTCTGGCTCTGATTACCTGGTGAAGAAAGCCACTCCTTTGGCTGGCGCCCAAGCTGGGTGACTTTTCCCTGGGTGGAGCTGAGTCTGGCAGGTCAGGTTAGGCTCTTGTGACCTGCTAGATTTCTTCCAAGGCCTGAGTTGGAGCTAGCAGCTCTGCCGAGCTTTGTTGGTATCCAATATGGAGATCTCCGGTACTGGGGGGGAGGTGTGGCCATTCCTCCTCTGCTCCCTGAGAAGGAGTGAGGACGTTAGGCTTCTACTCATGCTGAGTCTCGGTTCCTGGGTTGTCTCTGGTCTGTGAACTGCATAATGAAGATGTCTGCTCCTTGTCGGTTCTTGCTGGTAATGAGTGGAATCCACTCGCCCGCTTTGTCCGGCTCCTTTGTCCCGGAATCTCTGTGATTCAGGTATGCCGCCGCCACTGCTGCCACTGCTGCCACCACTGTGGCAGCTGCTGGCAAGTGCTCAGATGTGTCTCCTGTTCACTGGAACTCTAAAGCTGCTTTCTATGTGAGAGCTTGTTTAGCCTCCAGCTTCTCTTCCTCTATCTTCCTGGAACTCCCCTCATCAAATATTTTTATAAAAATGCTATGAGAGAATTCAGCCAACTAGTTATGTATGCAATATTTCATTAATCACTTTGAGAATGATGGTACCCATCACAAGTGTATATATTTATCAATTACCAAGAGAAGATTCTTCAATTCACATTTCACTATTTATCAGATGAGTGAACGTGAAATGATGAAATGGGCATAAACATTTTTATCCAAAATAACAGTGTCATTTATTTCTTCCCGAGAATGAAATTGAGAATAAGAGAATGAGAACATTCAGATAAGATAATTCTGATTTGACATATTTTGGATGATGAAGTGTCTTATTTTTTCCTAGTAAAGTCACACCAATCAGAGTGTTACTAGGTCACCAAGCAATTCCAAACCTTCTTTGTAGTGAGCAAAATATATGGGTATGTAGAAAAGAAAGTTGGTTGTTCATTTATCCTATTTCTTTACTTTCAATTATGAAAGATAATAGCATGTCATTGGAAAACAGCATTTTCTTTCCATATTGCCAGAGGATTTGATTGTGTCCCAAACAAAACTTGGAATAGGATGTTCCAAAGATTTTGACAAAGGGAGAAATACATGCTCGGTTGAGGGCTATATTAGAGTGGCACTAACCTTATACATTTAAAAAAAAACCAAGAACCAAAAGATTGTCCAATGTAAGAGTGATACAGGAGTTTGTGTTCAGTGCTTGTGTATAGTTTTTCTGTGGGCTAGTTTTCTAAGAACATGGCCCTACCACCTCTTCTGCCTTTTAATTTGATAATGGAGATTAGAGTCTCTGTGACTCTTAAGCCCTGGCTGGTGACAAAATCTGTTACACAGATCTTAAACTCCTGTATTGATACAATTTCTTGCTTGAAGAATGAGTGCTAGGCTCTATAAAAGTATTTTATTAAAGTTTAAAAACTTTTATGTGTTCAAAAATTTGGCCTCCGTTTACTGAATTATTGAATCCTCATACATAATTGATCAGTGTAGAAAGGATGATTGAAAGGATATTTGAATCATACAGAATGACGTGTCATCGTTGTGTCTTCTTCACAAAATATAAGCAGAATTATCTTTCCTACAGCACTAACGCTTACATAGGATTAAATTAGGAGAAACTTAATTTTCTACCCACAATTATGTCCACCTTCAAATATTGTGAAGGTTTCCATCAAACTAAGAGGAACAATTTTGTTATCAATAACCTGTATATAGAAAAGGGACACATTGAATATCTTCATGTTGTCAGTTTAAAAGATTCATATTATCAGTTAAAAGATTCAAGCTGAATTCATGGTCAGATAATAATATACTGTGGATGTCTTAATATATTAATTTAACGTTTAAGAATACAATTAATTTATATTTTGGCCATTAGGTAATAGTGTGTAAAAAGAAACCACCTGTAGTGTTTGGGAAATATGGCACACACAGTGTGACATAATTACCCATACAAAACATCTTGCCTATGCTCTTCTTGGAACAGAATTTTAGATATACATTAGTTGGAATTCCACTGTCATATTTTCCAATACATGCTGCTGAGATTCCAAAAGAAATACAAAAATCTGTCCATGACTTTTTTGCCCACACCACTGTCACATCATTTGAATACATTTCCAAAAATTTACCTTAGCAACAATACAGAAATCAATCATGAATAACAGGTTTTGCACTGCCAACATTTTCTAAGGAAACATAGGATTCTGTATTTCACCATAGGTATGACAACCTGCACTATATGATCTTTTGATCTTTTTCATAGGGACACTGCATAACTTCTCAGGATCCATAGAATTATCAAAAATTCCTCTGGAACTAGCAATATATTGGGGAACATATAAATCTTCACTTTTCTTCCCTTATGATCTATATATTATCTTATGAATCCCTCTTGGGAGAATGAAGACACAAAATGTGAGAGTATTACTGTGGAAAATACCTTCTGAAACATTCCCAATTCTCATTAGATAGTTTTTTTGGTTATGAAAAAATGTTTATTCTAGTTAAAGAATTTTTTATTTGGTCCACCGTTATCTTCGGAGATGATATATCCATTGAAGTTCTGCTTTCTTACATTTCAATCTAGAAATGGTCCATAATTTACTCGCTTGCTTACATCTCAATCTGGCATATCTAAACTCAGAGGCAGGGAAGATAGCTCAGTAGAAGTGTGATTAACTAGCTTGCATGAGGTTCTGAGTTCCATTTGTCAGCAGCCCATGTAAAAAAGTCGGAAGTGGTACTATGGCTCAAGTAGTTCAGCATGAGCTATGAACTGTCGAGCAGAGAGAGAGCATCAGTACCACATTTGAGGACCGAAAAACATATACCACCACAACCACAACAACAACAACAAAATCAATGTTATCAGCATGTCTAAAATTTCAAACTTCATCAGGAGAAATCCTGTCTATATTCTTCTAAGTATTCCTGTCTATATGAAATAAGATAAACTAGACAGTTGAAATAATTTCTCAAAACAAAGATGGAAAGATGTATACTTCCTTTCATTGTGATAGGCAGGTAAATGTCAGCATTCCTGTTTGGAGGAAAACTTTCTTAGAGAAAAGATCATTAAATATTTCTAAATTAGACATCTTAAATGTTGTGATTTCTTCAATGAAAGGAAAAGCAACCATGTAGAACATATTAATTTCTAATTTATTTTGTACCTAGACACACTTAATTGAAATACATTGACTTCTTTAATTCAGAGGTTAAAGTAACTTATAGAAACTTATAGAAGCATCTTTGGGTGTATGGAGATTTCAATATTGATATTGGATTTGTGTAATATTCAGTGGAAGTTGCTTTGTTGAAATATCTCATGCATATGAACAAAGTATGGGATATCACATTAATAAGGAGATATCACATAACTAAGGAGAGGGAAATGTGGGTTGTCAAATTTCCCTTATTGGTATTACTGAGGAGTGGAAGCACACAATAATGCTTTGGGTAGAACAAGGAGACGTGTTTTGAGACAATTTTAACAAGACCAACACGGGAGTGAAGAATTAGAAGGCCATGATTTGTCTATATATGGAAAAACTGACATCTCCGTGTTACAAAGAACTTGGACACGTAGGTACTAATAAAAAGAGAGGATGTTATGGGAATGTTTGATGTCTCAGAAAGTTAATCAGACACACCAAAGCAGAGCTGGAACCCTGTCTGAAGTACATAGAAATGATGGCTATCAGAATGCTGCTAAGAAGCAATGATCAGGTCTTGTGTGGGAAGTGATCATCATTACTTTGATAGCACAAATAGAGCTCTTGTAACAATCATGATCTTAGGACTTTCCCCCAACTTTTGCTTCTCTCAAGTCAAACTGGAGGACAGTATCCAACTACCTATATTTAAATGAACTATATTTCATTTCAATTTTATTAAAATTCAGTACAATTGATCCCTAAATGGTATTCCCTGTTACTGAACAACATGCAACTTCTTCCTTATTTCCATCCTTCCTGATAAACCACTGGTGTTTTCTATTTCCTCCATTGTTTTCCAATATTCTATGACATGTAAATGACTTTTGTTAACAACATTTTTCAATACAACTAATAGAGATAAATATAGATACCAGGTTTGAAAGAATTAATCACACTGGCCAGAAGAAGAATACTTCAATTGCTGCTATTCATAGTTGCTGTCTAATGATAACGACAACTACAAATAGTGCACATTGTATGCATTGGAAAATCAGCACTTGATATGACAGGGTGATTCATGAAGAAACAGAAAAAAAAAATCACTGAAGTTGTATTCTAGACAGTGACCTTCAAAGATTTATGAACAGTTAGAATATGTGCTAAGAAAATTTGAGCAAAATGTGCACACAGGCTTAGTGACAGAATAAATGATTTAATGAACCTTCGCTTTTGTGGAAATGATAGAGTCAAATTGACAGGGAATTAGCTGAATATGTCTGAAAATGGATTCTCACCAATCACAGTTTTTCGATTGGCAATAGAATGTTCATGATCTTTCAAAAATCTATTAGTACATATATTTCTCAGCAATTACACTGGCTTTCAGTAACTTGTCCATTAGTTTGTTCTTGGAAAAAAGCCTAGCACTAAGAAAATGTTATTTATAATTGCTCTATTCACCACATCCAAGATTTTATTTTCCAGACATGTACACTTATGGAAAGATTTTAAATTGGAACCAAAGGTATATTCCTTTATTTGTGTTGGTCGCTGTCTGGAAGGTAGAAATAATCAATCTTTTTACATACTCACATATTTCCTTTTTAATATATCATGTGACATATTTCTCCTTTCATTGTTTCCGTAAGGCTCCTATAAACTCTACATAATCCAGCAGGTATAGAAAATGTTTAGGACTACTCCTAGTTTCTTTATGTCTAGGATGTGTTGACTTAAACTCAAGAATTGAAATCATGTTCAAAAATTTCTGCAAAATTGAACCCAATATTTTATAGAATTCAACAGGAAAAATACCACTGTCTTAATATGTACATCAACATAAACAACCTGATTTCAAAACGACTGTATCTGGTAGCCACATTCTGAATTCACAGGTCTAACTTATATTCTAATTATAGTTTCCAACTTTTTTTCACAAGTTGGATCTTCATAAATTTAACTTACTAACCAGTATATGTAGTAGCCTGAATGTTTACAGTGTATTATTCCTTTAGGTGCAATACAAGCAAGAAATGATTTGCATTTTCAGAAAAAAGATATGCATAACACTGGTATGTATGAGCAATGAAAGACTTTATGGGAAAAACACAAGTATAGATGATTTCGCTCATTTGTAAAATCGATTAATTGGAAATCGATTGGGAAGTGTTTATGGCACACCAGCACTTTCAAAATGTACATTAATAGAGTTCTTAGCATTTATCCTAATTGTATATAAGAAAATTGTAATTTGTCTTTGACACAGGGTAGAAAGATCAAAAACATAATTCTAAAATTGACATGAAGAAGCATTTTTAAAAAACTATCATTACACTGATCTTAAACCTATATCAAATGTTTATGGTTCCCTTTGCGGTATGAAAGAATTAGAAAGTTACAGAGCCTTCCTTTATGCCCTTTCTTCTTCATATTTTGTGTATTTTGCTTATTGGCAAGTACCACTCATTCTTCATCCTTTCCTTACTATGGGTGGAAATCTCAAAGGGTTGGTCATGATAACTCTCATTTGAAATTAAGCATAACAAAGAATATTTGAAGGGAAAGTTTGAACTATTAATAAATGTCTTTCAATTCAAATTCGTGCCTGTTTTTATACTGTAGAATTCATTACCTCAAGCTACTATGAATCAGTCAAGCAATATTTTTGTCCTTTTAGTCAGTTTGCTTTGAATCAAACATATTTAAGTGAAATTTCATGTCTTCATATTATTCATCCAACATACAGGAAAGAAATGATATAAAAATACATGAAAATATGTCAAAATGAATGATCTTATAATCTTAAAGAAGATTGCATGACGGTTGTATTTGGGCAGGTAGTAATTTTATATGCAATAACTATGCCTCAGCAGGATCTACTGAATATTTTCCTTGAGGCAAGTTTTAACCATTCAAGTGTAACTCAAGTAGAAAGTTATAAAATATGTCCCTGTCTCCTCTGTTAAGTTTTATGTGATTGCTCCTGTCTAGTAAATGATTAATAAAAACTAACCTTTGTGTACAAATGTCTGATAACTCTATATGTGGTAGAGGTAGTTTTATCATGTAATAACAATTTTTCCATTGAAAACTATTTGCTGCCTTAAGTACTCAAATGAAAGCAGGAAGTAAGAGTTGGTATACAGACTATGCCATTGGACATTAGCCAGTGATACTTCCTAAATGCTAAATCAAACAGTGTTAAAGAATTTTCACCTTTTTTCTTGTGTGAAGGCTGGAGTTGCATTGATTCATGCAGAAAAGTAAACAGCAATTAAACTGAAATAAAATTTTAATGTTTACCACATGTTAATTGATATCTACAAAAATTCTCATCAAATACTTTCTGGTTTGAAAAGTGAGGAGAAAAATCATGAAATTACAGGTATGGAGGAAGATGGTGGATGATCAGCTGGGGATTAACAAGCTCTCGCATTGAAAGCAGTTTAAGGTTCCTAGTGAAAAGTCCAAGTCTATAGAGTCACACTAAGTGTGCCATCATAGTACACTGACTTTGTCCAGAAGTGAAATATCTAAGTGCACATATTCAGATTTGAGTAGTTGTACTGTGGTGGTGGTGGGAGCTCCTACCACTGCCAACATATCAATAGAGAGAGCCCAGGAAAATGGTGCCAGAAATGACCTAGGAGTGGATTCTACTCACTGGCATAAAGAACCAACAAGAAGTGAAAATCTTCATCCTACTGACCATAAACAGTAGCTGATTGAGGACAACTCTGAAACCAAGGGAAAGATGTGTGTATCCCCACAACTTCCTAACACCTCAAGGAGCAGTGGTGGGAAAATAGACCTGCACGCATCAGTGCAGAAGATATCAATCTTTGATACTGACAAAGACCTGACTGGAGTAGCCGGCACATAACTTAGCTTTTGGAAGAAGACAATAAGAGCCATTCAACAGGTTAAAGTAACTTCAATTACATGGCTCAGCTTGTCCCAGGCAGAGGAAGTTCAGCCCATGGAAGAGTGACTTTCCTGAGTAAACAAAGTCAGAGACTGCATCTTTGCTCTGCAGCATGGGCAACAGGGACTCGATAGCAGAAAGGTAATTGAAACTCAGGAAACGAAAATCCTGAGAATGGCTCCATCCTGGTCTGTTTGACTGTCTCAAGAACTAAAACACTACTTTTTGAAAGGGCTACCCACAACTTAGCCCCACTAGAGCACCTCCAAGATAGAGGAAACAGGCATCTCCCTCTTTTGTGAAGATCAAAGCAGATTTACCTCCCATCGAAGGAGGGTCATAAACTCTCTGAGAAGGCAGAGCTTCTTTGTGTATGCTAAAACTAATCCATGAGATGTTCAAACAGAACAGGAAAACAGAGACGCCACCTAAGATTGGTTACAAACACAGGGTACACACATTTTACTGTGCACTAAAAAAATCCAGTAACTCCTTTCTACCTAATTAAAAAAAAGTATTGTTTTCTTTTTTTTTTTCATCATTTTTATTTTAGGTGTGTGTTTTTAAAATTATTTCTATATTTTTCTCTTTTGGTCTTTTTACGTTTTTTTACAGCACTTAGTTGCTTTTGTATTCACACACATGTATATATACAACTTCTATTATTAGGCCTTATCCTTTATTGTGTTCGTCCTTTATTCAGATATCAATCCCTCAATTCAAAAACTCTCTGATTTAACTTCTTTTATTGTACCATTATTACTTTATACTTATATAATTTTTACCTGTTTCATTTTTAAATTTTGTATTTTTCCTTTTCCATTTTTTTCTTTTTCTCCTCCTTTCTTTATATGCTTTCTGCTCTCTGAATCCCTCACTCCTTTTCCCTCCCACATTCCTTTAATCTTACTTTCTCACCACAATTCTCCCTACACCTATTAATTTCTGACCTGCTGACTCCTTCTTTGACTTTCTTAGATTATTTATTCAGGTTTTTTTTGGTGTTGTTGTTGAACTAGATTGTATGTGTTGAACTAGACTATATGTGTACTTATATTGACTGCATCAAAACTCTGGGCAACTACAGGTCTATGGTTGATACTTGCCTTAAAATAGTGTACGAGCACCGAGTTGATTTTCTTTTCATACCCAAAGGTGAAGAACGAGTCAGAGGAACACAAGAAAAATGCCATCCAGGAAACTCAACTCCCCTCATGATAATCAGCAAAAGAACTGGAAATGAGTAATCTAGACAAAAGTTCCAATAATGTTTTACAAACACTACTGGTAAACATGTTGAATGAAAAGATTGAAAGCTTGGGCAGGGTCTGAGCATAATGGGCTTACCCAGTGATTATTACAGGAATTATGGAAGCGTGATGAGTCTACCTAAATATTAATAAAAGAATTTCGTAAGCATGAGGAAGTTAATCAAAGATAAATACAGGAGTTGCATGAGAAGGATGAGAATAAGCAAAGAGTAATAGAGACATTTCTGGAATCCACTAACAGAAGGCAAGGGAAATCCATAGAGGACGCAAAGGAAATGCTGAATGATGTCCAATAGAAGGAAAGGGAGTCCAATGAAACTATAAGAACTGAAATAAGGAATTGGAGAATGAACACAAAATCAAATCAAGGGAAAAAAAGAGCTTAAACAATGCTGCAGCAAAGAAATTGAAGTGATAGAGTCTGAAAGTTTAGAAGAAAAGAAAATTAAAAAAAGAAAAAGCCTTTTAGCTATTGCAAAGGACCGTATTTCTGGGATTGAAAGAGCCTAGACATTACAAAGAAACGACAACTATTCAAGACAAATCCAAGAAAAGTGATACATCTATTTCATATTGAGAAGACAGCATTAAAAGGTCTTATTTATGGCTTATGTGTGTATACAAATGTTTATAGACAGAAGTGAAAGGTCTAGGAAGTTTATTTAACAGGACTCTTACAGTGAACTTCCCAAATTTGCTAAAAGATAGGGCCATTCTAATACAAGAAGCTTTTAAAACCACAAATAGACTGGTCCAGAAGAGGGAATCCAGCTATCGCATTTTAATATGCACAGAATCAAATGAGACACACATAGAGGATCCTTAAAGCTGTTACAGAATAAAGATCAATCATTATAAAGGTAAAACAATCAGAATAATTTTAGATTTCTAGCCAGAGTTAATTAAAGCAAGGAGAGTCTGGAATGATATATGCAATTGCCTACCAACAAACAACTAGAAACCAGGAATACAGGATCCAGCTAAGTCTCCTTCAAAGAAAAGGCCAAATAAACTATCTTCCACCACAAATAAATATTCAAACAATACATCTCTACCAATCCAGCCCTACAAATGATACTTGAAATATCCCACATCTAGAAATCCAATAAGAACATGAAAAATGGCAGTGAAATAGCTTCGAAAGAGACAATATAAAAATCATAAGATGACCCCGGTTGGTACAAGTCACAAGACAATGAATAACATGGCAGGAACTACGAAAAACTTCCCAGTCCTAATTCTCAATATTAGTGGACTGAACTGTCCAAGTAAGAAACATTGATTGTCTATTTAAATCAAAAAGCAAGATGCTTCTATCTGCTGCCTTCAGGAGTCACTCCCTTTCCACCAAAAAATGTATTCAGAAAGTAAAAGACTGTAATTAAAAGGCCAGAGTTGCAATCCTAATAGGAGATAAAATTGATTTCAAATTAAAATAAGCAAGAAGTCACAAAGAATTAATGAATCAACTCTTCAGGGCGATACTACAAATCTTAATAACTCTTCACCAAACAACAGAGCACCCAAATTCATCTGAGAAACTCTACTTTCCCTCAAGTCTCATATAGATCCAAAGGCATTAATTCCTGGAGAATTTAACACATCACAATCCCTACTGGATAGATCATCCCAGCAAAAACTCAACTGAGCAACCTATATCTACACAACTGCATAGATCAAATAGACAATAAACTTCTATCACATATTTCACCCAGCAGCACCAGAATACACATTCTTCTCAGCAGCACATGGAACATGTTCAATAATAGCCCACATTGTAGGTCACAAAGAAAATTTGTTCAAATTCAGAAACAATGAATTTATGCCCTGCATTTTCTCAGACCACAACGGAACAAAATTAGAATTCAACACCAAATGCCTCCAAAGAAAATCCTGTAACACATAGAAGCAGAACATCACACTGTTGAACCACCAGTGGGTCGTGGAAGAGATTTGAAAGGAAATTCAAATATTCATGATATTGAACAAAAATAAACACAAAAATCATAAGGTCCTCTGGGATACATCAAATGCATTAGTCAGAAGCAAATTGAACAAAAATAAACACAAAAATCATAAGGTCCTCTGGGATACATCAAAGGCATTAGTCAGAAGCAAATTTATGGCTGTGAGTTTCTACATCAACAAATTGGAGAGACCTGAAATCAGCAATTTAACGAGGCACTTAACGCTTTTTGAAAAAGAGCAACAAGCTAAACCCCAATCCACTGGATGGAAAGAAATTATTAAAATTAAATTAGAATTAAATTTTTGAGTCCGAAAATACCCTAGAAAGAATCAAGAAAACAAAAACGTGGTTCTTTGAAAAAATTAACAAAATTGGCAGATGCTTAGCAAATTTTATCAGAAGCAGAAGAGTATACAGCCATATAAACAACTTCAGAGATGAAAATGGAAACTTCAACACAGAAATAACCAAGATTCAGAACATTATAATGAAGCACTTCTTATATCCTTATGCTAATAAGTTTGAGAATCTGGAAGAAATAAACATTTTGTACCTAATATCGACCAGCCCCAACTCAACAAGTTGATTTAAACCAACATAATTGACTCATAAGAAGGACTGAAATAGAAACAGCAATAACAGTCCTCTCACCCAAGGAAAGCACTGAACCAGATGAATTTACAAGGCCTTCAAAATAGAACTCATATGAATATTCCACCTCTTCAATGACATTGAAAATGAAAGTTCACTACCAAACTCTATGAAACCATCATAAACCTCATCGCCAAACCAGGCCCAGACTCCAAAGAAAGAGAAATATAGAACCATTACTTTGATGACTATCGATGACAAACTCCTCAACCAAATTTTGGCCAATCGACTTCTACAACTCACCAAAGAATGATACACCACTATCAACAGGATTAATTTCAGGGATCCAAAGCTGGTTCAATATATGCAATATAATGAATGTTATACATCAGGTCAACAACAGAAAACATAAGAACAAATGGATTATGTCACTGGATGCAGAAAAAGCATTTGACGGAGTCCAACACTTCTTTATAATGAAAGTTATGGAAAAACGAGGAATTCATTGAACATTCCTCAATATAATAAAGCCTGTGTATGATTGCCTACAGCAAGGATTATACTTAATAGCAAAAAGATAGTCATTTCCTGTACACTCAGAAATGAGACAAGGATGTCCTCAACTTCTCTTTAATTACAAGACATAGATGCAAATATAAAAGGGATCTATTTAGGGAAAAATGAGGAAACACTCTCATTCTTTCCAGATGACATGATCTTGTATTTAAATAATTCTCTAGTATCTACTCAGAAATTACTTGAGCTGATCAGAAATTTTGGCAAAGTAGCAGGATACAAAATTAACCCTCAAAACAAATGACTTTCCCATCTGCAAACAATGAGAAGATTCCAGCTGCAATCAGGGGGAAAAAAAACTCCTTTTGTGTAGCCCCATAAAAATAAAGTACATAGGTGATGAGTTAAATGAAGAAGTGAAGGACCACCTCTACGATGGACATTTTAAAAATCTCAAAAAGAAAATTAAACAGCAGTAAGGAAGTGGGAAAAGCCTCCCAAGCCCCAAGATTGTGAAGGCTAATGTGAAATGACAATGCTAAATTTAATACTGGTCAATGTTCCAACTTCACTTCATTCTTCAATGAAATAGAAGAAGGAACCCTAAAATTCATATGGAATAATAAAATACTCTGAATAGCAAAAACACTCCTTAGAAGAAACAACATTACTGGAGCAATAATAATACCAAATTTCAAACTTTACCAAAATGCTATATTAATGAAACAGCTTGGTACTGGCACAGGAACCAACCTGGGGCCAATACAATAGACCTAAACACCCAGAAATGAACTCACAGATCTATAGCCAACTAAATTTCCATACGGGAGAAAAAGTAGAATGGAAGAAAGTCTCTTCTGTAAATGGTGTTGACGAGGTTGATTAATCACCTGTAGAAAACTAAAGATAGATGTCCATATATCACTCTGCAATAGAAACAACGTCAAAGCAAATATTCTGAAAACATTGGAGTAAGAAATAGGAGAAACTCTACGGCTCTTTGGCACAGGCCGAATTTTTTAAAATAAAAACCCAGAAACTCTAAACATCAAAGAAAGTTTGGACATGAAACTACAGTGGTTTTGCAACACAAAGGACATACAAAGACCAATAGAAAGCCCACTAACTGGAAGATCTTCACTAGTTATACAAAGGACAGTGGTCTCAAAGCCAGGAGTCGGAAACTCAGCCTTTAATCCTAGCTACTCAGGAGGCTGTGATTTTAGGATCGCAGTTCAAAGCAAGCCTGGCCAGGAAAGTCTCACAAAACAGTATAAAAATGGGCAGTGGCCCTGTGGCTCAAGTAGCCCACCTTGAGCTGTAAAGCGCAGAGATAGAATTTAAGCCCAAAGATTAAGCCTCTTGGCAACCAATAAAACATACAGAAAATAATATAATATATTAGAATTCAAAAAATTAAGACCCCAAAAGAAGATCCTAAAAGAAACAACTATCCAATAAATAAGTGGAGTAAAGTCTGAAAGAGAAGCATCTCTTAAGCAGAAATGAGAATGTCCAATAGATAGAGGAATAAATGCTCAACTACTCTAACTATACAAGAAACACAAATCAAGACAAAATTAAGATTCCACCTCATACTACATAGACTTTCTATAACCAAGAAATCTATGGAACCTTTCTCAATACAATAAAGCTGTATATGACAAAACTACAGCCAGCATTATTCTCAATGGTGAAAAACTAAAGCCATTTCCTCTTAACTCAGTAATGAGACAAGGATGCCCACCCTCGACACTGCTCTTCAATCTAGTATTAGAATGCCTAGCTACAGCAATAACACAATATACAAATATAAAGAGGTGCAAATAGAGAAAGAAGAATTAAAATGGGAAAACTCCCATGCTCCTGGTTTGGAAAGATTAACATCCTGAAAATGGCAACACTTCCCAAGGCTATCTACAAATTTAATGTGATACCTATCAAAATTCCGACCTCATTCTTCAAGGAAATGAAGAGGCAATCCAAAAATTCACATGGAATAATAAAAGACCCCGATGATCAAAAACGTTCCTCAACGGAAAGAACAATGCTGGAGGAATACCAATACCAAATTTCAAATTCTACTATAAAGCCATAGTAATCAAAACAGCTTGGTATTGGCAAAGAACAGACCTCAGGACCAATGGAATAGAATTAAAAACCCAGAAATGAACCTACAGACCTATAACCATTTAAACTTTGATAAGGGAGCTAAAAAATAGAATGGCAGAAAGACAGCCTCTTCAGTAAATGGTGCTGGCAAAATTGGTTAACTACTTGTAGAAAACTAAAGCTATATCCTTATAAATCACGTTGCACCAATGGATCCCAATGGATCAAAGACCTCGGAGTCAAAGCAGACACTCTGAAAACATTACAGGATGGAATAGGAGAAACCCTAGGTCTCCTTGGTGCAGGCTGAAATTTTCTTAATAGAGACCCAGAAACACAACAAATCAAAGAAAGGTTGGACAAATGGGAATGCATGAAGTTGCAGAGCTTCTTCATGACAAAGGACATAGCTAGCAACATCAATAGAAAACCACAGATTGAGAGAAGATCTTCACTAGCAATACAACGGGCAAGGGTCTCATATCTAAAATATACTTGTAACTCAAAAAATTAAATCCCCCAACAACAAATCCTCAAAGGAACAACTGCCCAATAAATAAGGGGGCTAATGACTTAAAGAGAAACTTCTCTGAAGAAGAAAGAAGGATGGCCAATAGACACATGAAGAAATGCACAACCTCCCTAGCCATAAAAGAAATGCAAATCAAAACAACATTGAGATACCACCTCACTCCTATTAGAAGGGCAAATATCAAGAACTCTAATAACAACAGATGCTGGAGGGGATGTGGACAGAAGGGAACCTCTTCATTGTTGGTGGGAGTGTAAACTTCTTCAACCACTTTGGCAAGCAGTATGGAGGTTCCTCAAAAGACTCCACATAGAGCTCCTGTAGGTCCCAGCAATCCCACTGTTGGACATTTACCCAAATGTTTACAAACAAGACCACACTAAAGCTACCAGCACAACTATGTTTGTTTCAGCGTTATTTACTATGACTTCCCTTGTTTTCAATATCTAGTATATGCATGAGTCAAGCAGAAAAGTTCAGATAAAATGATGTTAGGAAAATGAACCCTAAAATATGTATTTAAATGTTTTTTTTTCTTTCATGCATTTGTTTCTAACGCATTGTTAGAAACATGCATTTGTTTCTAACGCATTGTTTCTTTGTATGTCCCTCCCCCACAGTATAACCCCTGTTTTCACTGTATTTGATGTCAGTATAATTTGTTGAGGGGAAGGGGAAATACAAGTCATTTAAATAAGGATACAGGTGGACCCGTTGCAACAGCGAGAAGTAGAAATTGTCATGTCGAAAACAAACTTTACAAATTTTGTGGGATGGGGAGGTTGTGGTGGGGGGGGCGGGTGTAGGCTGGGAAGGGATGGAAAGGGTAAACAAAAGAAGGAGGATAAAATGCTTGATAAGAAATGTACTTATTATCTTGCCCATGTAATTTTAAACCCTCTGTACAGTATTTTCACAATTAAAAATATATTTAAAAAAAAGAAAATATGGTATATATACACAATGGAATTATATGCCTCCATCAGAAAAAAATGACATCTTCCCATTTGTTAGAAAATGGAAAGACTTGGAAAAAATTTTATTAAGTGAAGTAAGCCAGGCCCAAAGTAACATAGGTCCCATTGTTTCCCTTATTTGCCACACAAGTTTATGTCTGAGTCATGCAGAAAAGGTCAGATAAGTTGATGTTAGATAAATATTCAAGATAACTCTTCAAATTTTTGGTGTTTTTTTCTCTCACGCAATTATTTCTAACATACTTATAACATGATTTCTATGTTGCTTTGTATGTCCCTCCCCATGGTATAACCTATGGTTTCACTGCATTAGATGTGGGTATCTTTTGTGGAGGGGAAGGGAAAAAACAAATCATTTAACTAGGGATACAGATGGACCCATTGCAACAATGAGATATACAAGTCGTAATGTCAAAAAACAAACTTTACAATTTTGGTGGAGGTGGAGGAAATGGTAGGGGGATTGGGGGAGTAAGCGAAGGGATGTCAAGGGGAAACAAAGAGGAGGCAACAATGCTTGATAAAAAATATGCTCGTTATTTTGCCCATGTAATTGTAATCCCTTTGTAAGGTATCCTCAAAAAAAAAATCTAATAACAAGAGGTTTGGGAGAGGATGTGGCCAAAAGGGAACCCTACTGCTTTATTGTTTGAGTAAGCTTGTACAACCACTTAGAAAAACATTATTGAGGTTTCTCAAAAGATTACACATAGAGCTCCCCTATGACCATTCAATCACACTTTTGGGCATTTAATCAAATGAGCAAAACAATGATATACTAAAGCTTACAAAATTATGTTATTGCAGTGTTATTTACAATACATAAGATATGGAACCAACCTAGATTTGCCTAAGTAAATGAATCGATCATGAAAATGTGATATGTATATATATATATATATATATATATATATGTATATATATACATATATATATACATATATATATACATACATATTATATACATTACACACATTCACACACACACACAATGTATTTCTGCCTCCATTAGAAGGAATGGCAAGGTTCCATTTGTTAGAAAATGGAAATTCTTGGAAAAAATTATATTAAATTAAGTAAGCCAGGAACAAAGAAACATAGGTCCTATGATGTCCTTTGTTTTCAATAACCAGTATATGTCTAGGATATGCAAAAAATCTCAAAAATTAAGTACATATGACAATATAGGATTAGGGACAAAAGTGCTTATATTTTTCTTGCTATTTTTAAATAGATTTATAATATACTATATGATTTTTTGTGTCTTTTGTATATTCTTCGCTTGGTGTATAAGTCAAGTTTTCAGTGAATTTGATGCAGGTGCCCTGTATCTTCTATATATATATATTTCTAATTTGGGGAGGAGAAGGAAAATAACAAATTGCTTCAATAAGGATACATATTGATCCATTGTAACAATGAGATGTACAATACAATATGTTGAAAGGGACTTTCCAACTTCAGGGAGAAGGAAGGAGTTGTGCAAGATGAGGGGGGAGGAATTGTAGGGGAAAAACAAAGGAGGAGGTAAGCACACTCAATAGGAAATTTACTTATTACCTTACTTGTGTAACTCTAACCTCTCTGTACAGATTTCTTATAATATACATACATATAGATAGATATAGATATAGATATAGATATAAAATTGAAAGAGGGGTTTGTACTTGGCTAATCATACTTTCAGCAACTATATTTGTACATCAGATTTTTTGTATAGTGTGGTGTGTGTGGTGGGTTACCTTGCCACTAGCTGAAACAGGCTGTGGCAGGAGTCTTGTAAGTTCAGAGAGAGACTGGAGTATACCAAAAGTTAGAAGGGAGGAAGGAAGGAAGGAAGGAAGGAAGGAAGGAAGGAAGGAAGGAAGGAAGGAAGAAAGGAAGGAAGGAAGGAAGGAAGGAAGGAGGAATGAATGAAGGAAGGAAGGAAGGAAGGAAGGAAGGAAGGAAGGAAGGAAGGAAGGAAGGAAAGAAAGGAGGAATTCGGTAGGAAGAAAGAAAAGAAGCAAGGAGATCCAGATCCAGATGATGATGGCTTACACATATGTGTTATGTGAAAGTTAAAATAACAACAACAAATATTAAGAAACGAGGCATAGTGGTGATTGCATATAATTCCAGCATTTGGGAATTAGGCAGGAGAATATTGGGTTTAAGTGAATCTGGGCTACTTGAAAAGTTCAAGATGAACCTGGCATATGAAATGAAGAGATTGTTACCCCAAAGTTATAACTGAATACCCCTGACTGTTAGCTATAGTCCAAGTTTCTTTGAAGGCATAGAATGGAAGAATCAAAGTTCAATGCCAGTCCAGACAGAAATGTCCTTGAAACACTGTCTTGACCAAGGGAACCTGGAAGTGATGACCTGTGCCTGTCATCCCAGCCACAAAAGGAAGCCCATAAAATATAAAATTGTGGTCTCTAGTTGTCTGCTTGGATAGCAAACAGAATCCTCTCAAAATAATTAGGAAATTATAGAGCAAGATCTACCTCAAAAACAACCAGTGGAAAAAGAGGCTGAAGACGTGACTGAGCACATACATATTAAGGGAAAGTGGTAGAGAACTTGTCAAGTAAGTGTGAGGATCTAAATTCACACACTAGAAGCATCAAAAGAAAAAAGAAAACTGAAACAGGCTGTGGAATATTTTATAAAATTGATTAATTTCACCATTTCTCAATGTAGTATAATTTTTTTAATTGATAGTTCCAAAGGAGTTTTTAACAATCATGTTTTTAAATGTTCAGCAGACGTTTCCTTTTCCTGTAAGTCCTTCAATATGAGTAAGTACTGGAAAATTAATCTTTCATACCTACTTGAGTCACTTCACTCAACATCACCTCTTACAGAATGATTCTGTCACAACTCTGTACAGCAGTGAATTCGTGTCTAAAATTTTTCTTGAAAGTGCTCACTCAATTGTCATTGTTCATCTTGTGCATGGAGCATGTAGATCTCTATAAGAGTACTATATGATACTAAATTTTCTAATGATTTATTTAGTATTAAAATTTATATGTAAAGGGAAAGAGATAATCAAATAATCACTGGTAAGTCTAAATCAGTGCAGATGATTTTTACTGTACAGCAAAGCATACATATATTGCAGTAATTTTATTGTAGATTTGTTACCCTTACATTACAATTTGTATGAACAATGAATTAACTTATTGTTAGAAAAAAAAAGAAACTTGATTTTTGCTGTGAAGCAATTACAAAGAACCATTTTCTGGTTCCCTGCAAATGAGAAGCATGTCCTTTCAAAAACTTGTTCAGATTGAATGGGAGGGGAAAAAAAGTTTTCTTATTTTAATCATCACCTTTATTTACTAAAACTCAGTTTTGGTAATGAGAAATATTTCAAATGGCCTAGAGGATTTTATGCAAAAGATTATGACAAAATCCTATTTATAGCCTAAGCAAAAGACCGTAACATACATCTTGTAATGTGGAAATAACGAACAAGTATATTCAGAATTGATCTAGATATCAGAATTTTAAATTAGCCTTGGCTAATTAGCCTAAAATCCTTTTGGTCTCTATTTGTTTTGTATATCTAACAAGGGGCTAGTGACACCAGTAGTACACAAAGAATTACTAATAATTATTATCATTCTCATCTGTTTCAAATGGAATTGAATATGGGATATATACCACTACTCATTCCATCTTTTGTAGTATTTAGGTCTTTATTTTTATTTTAATTTTCTTGTCACGGTGTTGTAGAGTACATAGTTACATAAAAAGCTAATGAGCACAGTTCATGGTGAACATGTTACCACTTTCCTCATTTATGTCTCTCTTTCCAATCATAATCCCTTCCCCAAGTTTTAGAGGTCAGATCCAGCATATTTTCGTGTTAGTTAGTGTTTCTAATACATATGTTTCTCCATTGTCATTTCTTGCCATCTTCTGGTTATGTGAATCATTGCAGAAATTCTATAGTTTCAGTCTACTTTTTCCAATTTAATGTCATGGCAAATTCATAATCTCCAGAAATTTTTGTAACACTTTTAGAAATATATCTCACTTATTAACCCATGTACTATCGGGAATTACAGATATTCAAAAATCATCACAGGATGTGATATAATAATACAATAAAATTTACTAAATTTGGAAATAGTTTATTCATGATTTTATATGAATTCATCACCCATTCTGTTCTGTGTTGCTGTTCTCCTAAACTCTTGCATCTCACAGTGTGAATCAATATGCCTTGTTCTGTTGCGAAGACTAACATGAATTGACTCAAAAATTATAGCCATATATCATAGTGATATCATAGTGATATAATAAATAATCTTCAGTACAATTGCAAAAGAAGTGTCATAGATAAAACTTCACCTCTGTTCAAACACAGAATAGTCTTGATTCCATTAGGAAGTGTGAAATATGCAAATGTTTGCAACATAATAACAGTCACAGAAGGTAGTGCTCTTAGGGACAGATTCAGAATGATGTGGAATAATTAGCTATTTTTCGTAACTATATAAATTTCATGTCTGTGAGAATAGTTCAATTCAACTCATCAATAGTAGGAGATTCTAAAGACTAACTCCCACAAAAATTGTTTTATCATATCTATATCTTTTGAACTCTAGTGTTGGGGGACATCAATATTTGCCATCCATGCAATGAATGGTTATCCAAATTAGGTGATAGGAGAGCAATAATGTAGGATAGTGTAGGGTAAAACTAATTTATTTTAAATAGTATTGCAAGGTGCCATATTGCACTTATATGTGATTAGGTTAAACCATTTAAAATAATGGGATAACTGATGGTTCCCTAATTAATATAACAAAATTTTTGTTTTTTCAAGTGTGGAGGTATAAGGTGGAACAAGACTGCACCACGTCAAAAGAAATATTTCAGACGCATGCATATGAGACACAAATAAATTGGCATGAACATACAAAGGCTTAAGCATACACATATTTACACAGTTCATCACTAAGAAGCAAAACAATGTTTCAAAAAGAATATCGAGACAAAATGGAAAGTATTGATTTGACCTCAATATTTTCAAATGTTCTCTCAAGACTAATCTCTGGAATATTGAAAGTTTCCCTCCCAGAAGAATTAAAGTTTAAACAGCAAGTCATATTCAGTATGAGGTTTAAAGCTTTGAGTTATCATGGAGTAATTAAATGGTGTTGCCTAAGATTATAACTTGGAAATAATCCTATATTGACCTGAAGAAAATTGCAATATTATCTCAGGAAATAGTACATGAGTAAAACTACTAAATTTGCTTCAAGTCCTATTTTAGATATGAAGAATTCAAAGTGAGTAGTGTTTCCGGAATAATCCAGTGGTATTGGGTATATGAAGGATATGCAGAAAAATTCATAGAAATATTAAGATGGTGTTTACAACCAAATTTAGTATAAAATTTATTTCAATATATGTATTTTGTTTACTGAATTTCATAATGCTTTTATACATTGTGGATCACAGTTCAAAATTATGCCTGAAAATTCTCTGGAAGTTACAGAAAATATATATTCACAGGAAAGTTCATGGGACCCGATAATACCGTTTTTCCAATATCTATGTTAATACTTACCTGCCTTCTATAAGTACTGCTAGGAGGGCCTGGAAAGTTGGCTCAGTGGTACAGCGCTTGCTTTGCATGCATGAGGCCCTGGGTTCGATTCCTCAGCACCACATAAGCAAAAAGAAAAAGCCGGAAATGGCGTTGTGGCTGAAGTGGTAGCGCATTAGCCTTGAGCTGAAGAGCTAAAGGATATCACCCAGGCCCAGAGTTCAGGCCCCACGACCGGATTACGCTCCCCCTCTCCCCCAAAAAGAAAGAACTGCAAGGAAATACTGCTGAAGAGCATCCTAGCAAAGAATGCAGTGTAAATTTCCTGAATTGATAGGATATTCGGACAGAATTTAATGATTGGTGCTAGCATTCCACGGTACAAAAAAAAATGCTTCAGAGATTAGTGTCTTGGCATTTCAATTAAACCTAGAAAACTCGACATAACAAAGAAGCTGTAGGAAGACAACAGCTGATATTCAGAAAAATTCTGCATATGAGTAATGTTTAGCTCTAAGAATAAACGTAGTAACATAAACAGGAAGAATAAAAAGAATTTTGTGCACATTAAGGTATCTGCTAAAGATAAGAAGACCCGTCAAAGACAACAGTAAGCCTTTCCATCAAATAGACATATCATTTTCAGTGGTCACTTCCAACGTCTCCTCTGTTTAGTTCCATACTTAATGTAATCATTTCAGGTTGAGGATTTCAGGTCCTTCATCATCGTGCCAGCTGTCTCAATTGAAATGCTCCTTTCTAACCCAAAGACTGAAGGGAAGGTTCCATTTCTGTGTGTTATGATTTTCGTCATAGAATTCACTGGAATTGTGCTAGGCTTTGATAGAAGTGTGCTGCTGGTGTCTTCTTAGCATCTAGCTCACCAGTACTATTATCATATTTTTTATAAATACATAGAAGTTACTTTACATGGCACTTGTTTCAATGGTCTGTTTGATCTAGGGAAGTATATATCCCTGCGCTAAAATATTCCCAGCAAAAAAAAAATAATAGCTGCATTATATTTCAGCCACTGAAATGGGGCTAATGGAGGGCAGTGTACTTTTCTCCTCAATGACCTTTATCCAGTAAGAAATGAAGTATCTGCTTGCAAATATAAATACCTTAAAGCTCATGATGAGAACTCTACCACTTGAACCACAACACCACTTCTGTTTTTCTAGTGCTTTATTGGATCTTTCCTGGCCAGGCTGAGATCCATCTCAGCCTCCTGAATAGCTAGGATTACAGGTGTGAACCACCAGTGCCTGGCCTTGTTTCAATTATCTTAAACCATATTATATTTTTCTACCGATAGAAATACTGAAATGCTTTAGTTCAGCTATTAGAAATAGACAAATCTGTAGACCAAAAACATCCTGTCCTCATTATTGTATCATCAAATAGTTTAATTTATAATAGTTTGTTGTTATGCACTAGTTATTTATTGAGGAACCTTGCCACTGAGAATACATAATTCTCAAGTTTCCTTAGAGTATAACAAAAATCTTTGGCATATTAAAAAAATTACTTGGTATTAATGAAATATACGAACTCAACATAATGCTAAAAATGTGACATGTTATGTACCACCTCTTAAGTATCACAAACACTTCAATTCTTCTTACCAAACTTGGCATAAGAACCTCATATTTTATTAAAATCTAACTGAATTTCATGTGTCCTACATGAACCTGTCAATAGAATGTTGAGTTGTAAATTCTATAATTGAAAGTTATAGAGCAGGAAAAATGCATGTAGATTATATTATTGGTGATTAAATAATGCAAAGGCAATCCTAAAGCCAGACATTCAGAAGTATTTTTGTACAGCTTTTATATGCTTATTTTATACTATTTAATAACATTAATATTTGTATAAGTAGAAATATATGATATACAGATGAAGAAATTCATCTGTGAACTTGTTCTCTTGCTGTTTTCATTTAATATTTGTGACTATTTGCTTTGAGAAATCCTAGAGTACATTAATCTTACATTACATGAATTACATGAACTTGTTCTCTTGCTGTTTTCATTTAATATTTGTGACTATTTGCTTTGAGAAATCCTAGAATACATTAATCTTACATTACATGAATTTTAATAAAAATGTGAATTAAAAATATCAATCATATCTACAAGGAAGGGTAAAGAACAATTTTGGCAGAAGGTGATTAAGTTCTAGAAGGGTCTTTTTGTGAAACTGTCTCCTAATTAAAATATTGCTCCTCTGTTTTGGTATGATGAACAAAAATACCTGAAAAATATGAAATATATTGAGTTCAAAAGTTATACACTTCTACAGCTTGCTATGAGTGACCATAATTTTTGAAGTAAACAGATATCACTATATTTCAATTCAAGTGTGTCTACCAACAAAAAGTATTAGAGATGAATAGGTTCTACCAAGTTGTTTCTCATATCGCTGATGAAATCACACCATTTAAGACATGTGGTTTTGAAGTATTTAGCCATGTTTTCTCTCAGAGAATTTTTTTATCTGCAGGACTTGCTGATATGTATCTGTCACAATGGAAAAAGGTAAACATGTTTACGCATTTGTTATGGGAAATTACTTTAAATGGTCTAGTTCATGCAATTTTTCTTGTTTGGAATCACAGAAAGTATATTGACAGGAACTGAGAGAATAGGATAGTAGGATTCATCTTGATTGAATCTGAAAGTTTAGACATTTTGATAAATATAACTTTGACTTTGATGTGCTAGATTGAAAGGTGAAAAGTGTGTAAATTATGGGCACATTCTACATTGAAATGTAAGAAAGCATTTAAATCAGGGGTGCTCCATGGATGTATGCTTTCAGAAGATGAAAAAAATCTGAGTTCAATTTGATTCAAATCAATAATTTTTTATCTATAATAAATATTTTTCATAATAAAAATTAAGAACTACCTAATCGGAACTGAGAGTACATCATAACTTAAATTCCAGAGCAATACCCTTTGTCATATTTTGAAACTATATTCCCCAAATAGGGATTCCTGAGTTAAGGTAGAGTTAATATGGGAAACAACATTGAAGACATGCATGTTCCCCAATATATTGATTTTCCCGAGGTATTTGTTCTCTTTCAGAGGAATCTGTGGATCCTGAGAGGTTATTGCAGTTTCCCTATGATAAAAATCACAAAATCAGATCATGCTGGTTCCCATACCATCTTGTGAAATATAAAGAGGTAATGTTTAATTGGAACATGTTGATATTACATAATTTCTTTAGTTCATGGATAAATTTGAGTATTATTTTTGTAATAAATTGTGGGAAATGTATGTGAAAATGTGAGAGAGACTGTGGGCATAAATGTCATAGTGAGATTTTTGTATTTCTTCTGATATCTCAGCAGCATGTAATGGAAAGTAAGATAATCATAGTCCAACTTGTTTATTTGTAGACACGTGTTTCTAGATCCCTATTCAAAGCAGAACGAAGGCAAGATGTTTTGTGTGGGCAATTATGTCAAACTGTGTGCGCCATATTTCACAAATATTAGAGGTGGTTCCCTTTTCCTCCCCATTGCCAAAATATAAATCAATGGTATTCTTAAACATTAAATTATTTTGTTAAAACACCCACTCTATTATCATATGGCCTAGAATTCAGTTTGGGTATTTTACTTTTTATGCCACGGTTATAAACATAACATGGGAGATGCATTGTCTCTTTTCTATATTGAGGGTATTTATTACAAAATTGCTCTTATTTTCATCAAAAACTTCACAATATTTGAAGATTCACTGTACTGTGGATAAAAAATTACTATTTTTCTTCATGTGACACTGCTACAATAAGTTCCAAAGCTTTAGGAGAGGCATAGTTCCTGCTATTTTGTTTGTAAAAATGACACATGAGATGACTCTCGGTTTTGGATATTTTCAAATATGTTTTCAATCACCCTATCTATGCATTGGTCAATTGTATATAAATAATACATATTTGAGTAAACATAGGCCAAATTGAGTATATATGTATGTTTCTACAGGTCCATAAACAATTTATGGATACTGGCACTGTTTTCTCATTAAAGATGATGGTTTGAGATAACTGTATCATTTTTTTTTAATGCCAGCCCAGGCAGAAGAGTCATGAACCTTCTTATCTCCACTATAAAATGAGAATAGAAGAAGTGCTATGGCTAAAATTGTAGAAGTCTAGCCCTGTGCAAAAGGAAGCCCTTGTGTTTTTCTCTTTGTCACCCAAATTAGGTAAATGTATATACACAATGCATTGCACTAGAATCAAATACAGAGAAAATAGTGTTTATACCATGGGGGAGAAACACACCAAAGGAAAAAAGAAATCACATAGTTTATTACAAATACGTTAAAAACTATAGCAAGAAAGAAAAAAAAAACCACTCGAATCCTTATCTTTGTGTTTATTTCATTTAACATCTTTTTTAAAATAAGTTTTTTATTGTGAAAATACTGTACAGAGTGGTTACAGTTACAGGAGGAAGATAATGAGTATTTTTCTTTTTTTTTTTTAATTGTATTTTATTTTATTTGAGAACATACTGTACAGAGGGGCTACAATTACATGGGCAGGATAATGCATACATTTCTTACCAAGCATTGCAGCCTCCTCCTTTGTTTACCCTTCACTTCCCTTCCCCGCCTCTCCCCTCCCCCCACCCAATTATACCCCCCTCCCCCCCCACACCGACATTGTAAAGCTGGTTTTGACATGACATTTTGTACTTCTCATTGTTGAACAGGTCCACCTGAATCCTTAAACGACTTGTTTGTCCCCATCTCCTCCACATGTTATACTGACATCAAATATAGTGAAAGCGGGGGTTACACTGTGGGGGAGGGACATACAAAGCAACAAAGAAATAATCTTATAAATGCGTTAGAAACACATGCATGAAAGAAATGAAAACATTAAAATACATATTTAAGGGTTCATTTTCCTAACATCACATTATCTGACCTTTTCCGCTTGACTCATACCTATACTAGATATTGCAAATAAGGGAAACCATGGGACCTATGCTTCTTTGGGCCTGGCTTACTTCACTTAATATAATTTTTTCCAAACCTTTCCATTTCCTAACAAATGGGGAAATGTCATTCTTTCTGATGGAGGCATTGAATTCCATTGTGCATGTATACCACATTTTCTTGATCCATTCATCTACTGAGGGGCATCTGGGTTGGTTCCATGTCTTAGCTATGGTAAATAATGCTGCAATAAACATAGCTGTGCTGGTAGCTTTAGTGTGGTCTTGTTTGTAAACATTTGGGTAAATGCCCAAAAGTGGGATTGCTGGATCATGGGGGAGATCTATGTGTAGTCTTTTGAGGAACCTCCATACTGCTTTCCAAAGTGGTTGAACAAGTTTACATTCCCACCAACAATGAAGTAAGGTTCCTTTCTGTCCACATCCCCTCCAGCATCTGTTGTTGTTAGAGTTCTTGATTTTTGCTGTTCTAACTGGAGTGAGGTGATATCTCAATGTTGTTTTGATTTGCATTTCCTTTATGGCTAGGGATGTTGAACATTTCTTCATGTGTCTATTGGCCATCCTTCTTTCTTCTTCAGAGAAGCTTCTCTTTAAGTCTTTCGCCCACTTATTTATTGGGCAGTTGTTTCTTTGAGGATTTGTTGGTGGGTGGTTTAATTTTTTGAGTTCCAAGTATATTTTAGATATGAGACCCTTGTCCGTTGTATGGCTAGTAAAGATCGTCTCCCAATCGGTGGGATTTCTATTGATCTTGCCAGCTATGTCATTTGCCCTGCAGAAGCTCTGCAATCTTATGCAATCCCATTTGTCCAACCTTTCTTTGATTTGTTGTGCTTCCGGGTCTCTATTCAGAAAATTTCGACCTGAGCCAAGGAGACCTAGGGTTTCTCCTATTCCATCCTGTAATGTTTTCAGAGTGTCTGCTTTGAGTTCATTGTCTTTGATCCATTTGGAGTTGATTCTGGTGCAGGGTGATATATAAGGATCTAGCTTTAGTTTTCTACATGTAGTTAACCAATTTTGCCAGCACCATTTACTGAAGAGGCTGTCTTTCTTCCATTCTATTGTTTTAGCTTCCTTATCGAAGATTAGATGGCTATAGGTCTGTAGGTTCATTTCTGGGTTTTCAATTCTATTCCTTTGGTCCTGAGGTCTGTTCTTATGCCAATACCAAGCTGTTTTGATTACTATGGCTTTATACAAGAGTTTGAAATTTGGTATTGATATTCCTCCAGCAGTGTTCTTTCCGATGGGGAGCGTTTTTGCTATTCGGGGTCTTTTATTGTTCCATATGAATTTTTAGATTGCCTCCTCTATTTCCTTGAAGAATGAGGGTGGAATTTTGATAGGTATCGCGTTGAATTTGTAGATAGCCTTGGGAAGTATTGCCATTTTCACAATGTTAATCTTGCCAATCCAGGAGCATGGGAGGTTTTGCCGTTTTTTAAGTTCTGTGTTGATTTCCTTTTTCAAGATTTTAAAGTTTTCATCATAGAGGTCCTTCACTTCTTTGGTTAAGTTAATTCCTAGGTATTTTATTTTTTGTGGGGCTATTACAAATGGAGTTGCTTTCCTAATTTCAGCCACACTTTTCTCATTTTTGGCATATAGAAAAGCCATTGATTTTGGGGGGTTAATTTTATAACCTGCTACTTTGCCAAAGTTTTGAATCAGCTTGAGTAATTTGGGAGTGGAGTCTATAGGATTCTTTAAATACAAGATCATGTCATCTGCAAAGAGGGAGAGTTTTATTTCTTCTTTCCCTATTTGGATCCCCTTTATGTCTGCATCTTGTCTTATTGCTGTAGCTAGGCATTCTAATACTAGATTGAAGAGAAGTGGAGAGAGTGGGCATCCTTGTCTTGTTCCTGAGTTAAGAGGAAATGGCTTTAGTTTTTCACCATTGAGTATAATGCTTGCTGTAGGTTTGTCATATACAGGCTTTATTGTATTGAGGAATGTTCCATGGATTCCTAATTTTTCCAGAACCTTCATCATAAAGGGGTGTTGGATCTTGTCAAATGCTTTTTCTGCATCTATTGAGATAACCGTGTGGTTCTTATTCTTGCTCCTGTTGATGTGATGAATAATATTAATTGATTTGCGTATATTGAACCAGCTTTGCATCCCTGAAATGAATCCTGTTTGATCATGGTGTATGATTTTTTTGGATGAATTGTTGAAGTCGATTGGCCAAAATTTTGTTGAGAAGTTTTGCATCAATGTTCATCAAAGAAATGGGTCTATAGTTCTCTTTCTTTGATGAGTCCCTGCCTGGTTTTGGGATGAGGGTTATCATGGCTTCATAGAATGTGTTCGGTAGTGAGCTTTCTCTTTCAATTTCATTGAAGATTTGGAGGAGTATTGGTGTGAGCTCTGCTTTGAAGGCCTAGTAAAATACCGCTGTAAAACCATCTGGTTCTGGACTTTTCTTAGCTGGGAGGTCTCTTATTGCTGTTTCTATTTCAATGCTTGATATGGGCCTGTTAAGCTGGTTTAACTCATCTTGGTTTAGTTTTGGCATGTCCATATTTGCTAGGAAAAGGTCCATTTCTGTCAAGTTCTCAAACTTATTAGCATAAAGTTTTGAGAAGTATTCCCTTATAATGTTCTGAATCTTGGTTGTTTCTGTGGTGATGTTTCCATTCTCATCTCTGAGTTTATTAATTTGGGTGTGTTCTCTCCTTTTTCTGATAAGGTTTGCTAAGGGTCTGTCAATTTTGTTAAGTTTTTCGAAGAACCAACTCTTTGTTTTGTTGATTCTTTCTATATTTTTTTTGGATTCTAATTCATTTAATTCTGATTTAATTTTGATTATTTCTCTCCATCTACTGGATTGGGGTTTATCTTGCTGCTCTTTTTCAAGGAGGTTTAGATGTGTCATTAAATTGTTAGTTTCCGATCTCTCCAATTTGTTGATGTAGGAGCTCAGAGCTATAAACTTGCCTCTGAGTACTGCCTTTGCTGTGTCACAGAGGAGCTGGTAATTTGTGTATTCATTTTTGTTGAATAGCATGAACATTTGAATTTCCTTTCTAATCTCTTCCATGACCCACTCTTGATTCAGCAGTGTATTGTTCAGACTCCATGTGATACCGGACTTTCTTTGGTGGCTTGTGGTGTTGAGTTCTAATTTAATTCCCTTGTGGTCAGAGAGAATGCAAGGTATAACTTCAATGTTTCTGAATTTAGACAAGTTTGCTTTGTGGCCTAAAATGTGATCTATTTTAGAAAACGTTCCATGTGCTTCTGAGAAGAACGTGTATTCTGATGCTGCTGGGTGAAATGTTCGGTAAATGTCTTTTAAGTCTAGTTGATCTATGCAGCTGTTTAGATCTGCGGTTTCTCTGTTGAGTTTTTGCCGAGTTGATCTATCTACTGGGGAGAGTGGTGTGTTAAAATCCCCAGCAATTAATGTCTTTGGATCTATCTGGGATTTGAGGGAAAGTAGTGTTTCTTTGATAAATTTGGGTGCTCCATTGTTTGGCGAATAGATATTTAGAATTGTAATATCCTCCTGAAGGAGAGATCCTTTAATTAGTATGTAGCGACCTTCTTTATCTCTTCTCAGGAATTTTAGTTTGAAGTCTATTTTATCTGATATTAGGATTGCAACTCCTGCCTGTTTATCAGGGCCGTTTGCTTGGTAGATTTTGTTCCAGCCTTTAACCTTGAAAATATGTTTGTTTTTACAGGCAAGATGTGACTCCTGCAGGCAGCAGATAGAAGGGTCTTGTTTTTTAATCCAACTAGACAGTCTATGTTGCTTAATTGGAGAGTTCAGTCCGTTAACATTAAGAGATAGTACTGAGAGGTATTTGGGAGTTCATGGCATGTTATCCACCTTCTTGGGGGCTGTGAAAGCTGTGTTCTTCCGAAGGTTCTTGGATTCTCAGTTTGTGTGCAGTTTCTTGGCCTTTGTTGCGTTCTTGTTGGTTTTCTATATGTAGGACATCTTTAAGAATCTTTTGTAGGGCTGGTTTGGTGGAGATGTATTGTTTCAATTTTTCTTTGCTATGGAAGGTTTTTATTTGGCCTTCAGTTATGAAGGAGAGTTTAGCTGGGTACAGTATTCTTGGTTGATAGTTGTTTGTTTTTAGGGCATGGCATACGTCATTCCAGGCTCTTCTTGCTTTGATTGTCTCTGCTGAAAAATCTGAGGTGATTCTAATTGGTTTCCCTTTGTAGGTGATTACCCTTTTCTCCCTGACAGCTTTAAGGAACTTTTCCTTGGTCTGGGTTGATCCTGTGTGGATTATAATGTGACGGTGGGATGTCCTATTCTGGTCTGGTCTATGTGGGGTTCTAAAAGCTTCTTGTATCTGAATAGGCCTATCTTTTTGTATGTTTGGGAAGTTCTCTGCTAGGATCCTGTTAAACAAATTTCCTAGACCATTAACTTCTGTTCCTAGGTGCTCCTCTACACCCATTATCCTTAGATTGGGCCTTCTGATGGTGTCTTCCAGGTGTTGGATAGACCTATCATATTTCTTGGACTTGTCTTGGATGGTTGTATGTTCTTTCTCTATAATATCTAGGCTGTCTTCCATCCCTGAGATTCGATCTTCTGCATGGTCTAACCTGCTGTCAAGACTCTCTACTTTGTATTTTATCTGTTTTCCTTCTAAATGGTCAGCTTTGATGGCTTCAAGTTCTTTGTTGAAGCTCTGTTTTAGGTCTTGTATGAATTTCTTTACTTCCTTAATTTGGTGTTCAGTGTTTGTTCTCAAATCACTTAGTTGATTGCTTATGGTTTCTTTGGACTCCCATTCCTTCTGTTGGGTTCCATTCAGCATTCCCTTTGTGGTCTCCCTGACTTCCTTCAGCTCTTTGTTAGTGGATTCCATGAATGCCTTTAGTGATCTTTGTGTATTCTCTACCTGGTCTCTTAATTCGTGAATTACTCTTTGATTAGTTTCCTCCCTTCTGTGGGATTCCTGCAGTTCTCTTTGAGTGTTCTCTGCCTGCTCACGCCATTCCTCCCTTTCTCTTTGAGTATTCTCAAGTTGCTCACGCAAATCCTGTATCAGTTTTTGAGAAGCTTCCTCACGCTTATTAAAGATTAATAAAAGTTTTAGAAGGGAAAAAATTTATATATATATATATATATATATATATATATATATATATATATATATATAAGGTAACAAAAAACAAAAAACAAGCAAAAAAAAGAAAAGAAGAAAAAAAAAAAAAAAAGAAAAAAAAGTCTTTTGATTTTTTTTTTGGGGGGGGGGGGAGGAGTGGGAGGAATCCTGTATCTCCCTTTTGTCTGCGACCAGTCTCTTGTTGTAGTCTCTGGTCAGCTTGAGGTCCTGTGGCTTGATTGGTTTCTTAAGTCGGTTGGTTGGAAGAGGCAGAAAAATGCTCTGCTTTACCCAAGATTTTGAGATCCCCCTCCCAGGTTAGTTTTCTGGGAGGGTGGTCTGCTTTGAGAGTCACAAAAGAGGGGGATGTGGTTATGAGGCTAGGTTCTGGGTAGGGTTGAGGCCTTTCAACAAACAGTAGCTTTTCCCTGGGGCTATTTTGTGATAGAGCTCACAGCGCCCAGCCTGGAGCCATTCTCAGGGTTTCTGTTTTTCAATTGATTGTGGTGGCTGCTAGAGGGAGGGGCAGCCTCTGGCTCTGGTTACCCAGTGACGCTAGGCACTCCGATGGCTGGCGCCTGAGCTGGGTGACTTTTCCCTGGATGGAGCTGAGTCTGGCAGGTCACTTCGGCGTTAAGTTCTTGTGACCTGCTAAATGACTCGTTTTATTCCAAGGCCTGAGCTGGAGCTAGCAGCAACTCCGAGCTTTGTCGGTATCCAAGATGGAGATCACCGGTGCTGGGGGGGGAGGGGTGGCCTTCCCTCCTCTGCTCCCTGAGGAGTGAGGATGTCGGGCTTGTACTCTTGCCGAGTCTTGGATCCTGGGTCGTCTCTGGTCTGCAAACAGCAGGATGAAGATTTCCGCTCCTTGTCGGTTCTTGTTGGTGTTGAGTAGAATCCGCTTGTCCGCTACGTCTGGCTCCTTCGTCCCCGACTCTCTGTGTCTCAGGTATGACTCCGCGGCGGTGGTCGCCGCCGCGACCCCGCCGCCGGAGCGGCAGTTGATGCGTTTCCTTGGCTTCCCCTCTCTTGTCTAACTCTCTGTCCTGTGATGGCACACTTGGTGTGATTCTCTGGCTTAGGACTGTTCACTGGAATTCTAGAACTACTTTCTATGCGAGAGCTTGTTCAGATTCCAGCTTCTCCTCCGCCATCTTCCCAGAACTCCTGAGTATTTTTCTTAACGAGCATTGTTGCCTCCTCCTTTAACTTTCCCCTACCTTCCTTGCCCGGTCTTCAGAACTACATTCCCCTCCCCCCTGCTTAAATTATAAAGTTCATTTTGGACCTAGCGTATTACTTAAATATTTTTATTGTGAAAATACTGTACAGAAGGGTTCAATTTATGAGTACATTTCTTATCTAAAATTATTGCCTCCTCCTTTGTTTTTCCCCTACCATCCGGTCCCTCCCAACTCTTCAACTACGCACCCTCACCCCCATCATTACCCCTGCCTTAATTGTAAAGTTGGTTATTTCAGTCTTGTATGGGTGCACTTTCTTTAGATTTAAATTTGTTCTTGTTGGTTTTCTATGAGTAGGACATCTTTAAGTTTCTTTGGTATGGCTGGTTTGGTTGAGATTTATTGGTTCAGTTTGTCTTCGCTATGGAAGGTTGTTACTTGACCTTCTGTTATGAAGGAGTGTTTACCATATTCATGGTTGATAGTTGTTTAATTTTAGGGCATGGCATACATCATTCCAAGATCTTCTTGCTTTAATTGTCTCTGCTGAGAAATCTGAGGTTATTCTAATTGGGTCCCTATATTGATGACTGATATTTTCTCCTTGATAGCTTCAAGGATCTTTTCCTTGGTCTGAACTGCTCCTGTATGGATTATAATGTTACAGTGGAATATCCTGTTCTGGTCTGGTCTATTTGGGGCTCTAACTGCTTTTTGTATCTAAATAGGTCTATAATTTTGCATGTTATAGAATTTCTCTTCTAGGTTCCTGTTAAATAAATTCCTTAGACCATTAACTTCTGCTTCTCGGTTTTCCTCTACCCCTATTATACTCAGATTAAGCCTTCTGACAGTGTCTTCCAAACCTGGAAAAGATCTGTCATGTTTCTTGGATTTGTCTTGGTTTGTTGTGCGTTTTTCTCTCTGTCATCTAGGCTGTCTTCAATCTCTGAGATTCATTCTTCTGCATGGTCTAACCTACTGTCAAGTTTTTCCACTCTTTTAATCGTCTTTTCTTCGAATTTATCGACTTTGATGGCTTCCGATTCTTTGTTGTAGTTTAATTTTTGATCTGCTATGAACTTCTTTACGTTCTTAATTTTCTGTACAATGTTTACTCTCAAATTACTTAGTTGATTGGTTATGGTTTCCTTGTTCTCCCTTTCCTTCTGACGGCCTCCATTCAGCATTTCCTTTGTGGTATCCCTGGATTCCTTCAGCTGTCTCTTTATGGATTACATAAATGCCTCGATTGATCGTCTATTCTTAACCTGCTCATCAAATTCCTGTATTTGTCTTTGATCAGCTTCCTCAAGCTCACACTTCCTGTGTTTCCCTTTTGGTGTCCTAAGCATGTTCACACAATCCCTGTCTTTCTTTTTGATATTCTAATCTATTCACACAATCACTTTCTCTTTGACTGTTCTCAGCCTGCTCATGCAATTCCTGTGTTAAACTTTGAGTGGCGTTCTAACACTGTGGAGATTCCTGTATTATTCTCTGGTTTTCCTCCTCTTGGTCCTTATCTTACCGAGTCCTTTGGAGGTTTTCAATCTTTTCATTCACCACATTTACATGTATTCTTTTTAGAGCTTTTTGGGATCTCTCCTCTGAATTATTCATTAACAGTTTGTCACCTGATTATCATGGGTGGGAGTTGATATACCCGGACTTGCCATTTTTCTTGTGTTTTTCCTGCTTTTTCTGCCTATTTTGTATGAAAATAACAATTTTTTAAAAAGCAGTCTTAAGGAAAGCATCAACCAAAGTCCTGTAGTTGCACAATCAAAATGGCTTTAGATACAATTTAATTGTATCTAAATTAATTTCAAGAGATACAATTTATTCAACATCAAACAACCATGGATTAAAGAACTAAGAAGAACAGAGGGGAATTCAGTAAAGCAGAATTTTTTTAGGGAGAATTGTGGGAAAAATAGGATTAAGGGTATGTAGAGAGGTAAAAGGAGAGTGAAGTTAAGAAGTCCAAATCTCAGGGGGGAAATGGCTTTGACAGAATGATAGGAGGAAGATTAAAAAAAAACGGAAAATCAAAAATATAAATCTAAGAAATGAAACTGTTCAAATTATGTAAGTATAAAGAAATGATATTGATAGAAAAGGATAGGATGAGAGGAGGGAAAAAATAAAAAGGAACATGAAAAATTCAAAATAAATTTTTTTTTAATTGGATTAATTGAAAGTTACATAGTTACAAAGAGGTAATACTACTAATAAAAAATTAGGCCTAAGAGGTTGTGAAATGAGTAAAAATTGTCTGGATTAAGTATGTACACAATGGAGGATTAGGTCTTATTAACGATTAGGGGTATATATCTGGGGATAAACAAAACAGCAATTAAGTCATGTAAAAAAGAGAGAGAAAAGAAAAATAAGAGAAAAATAAAACAAAAAAAGGAACAAAAAGTCAAAGGAGATTACCAAAAAAATAGCGCACTATATATACACCTAAAATAAAAATTATGAGATTTAAAAATAATAGAAAAATTTTTAAAGAAAATAAAAATAAAACAAGGTGGACAAAAGAGTTCTCTGTTTTTTTGGGGGGGAGGATGAGGAAAATCTTGTATCTCTTGTTTGTCTGGATCAAGGCTCTTGTTGGAGTCTCTGGTCTGCTTGTGGTGTTTGCTTTTCCTGTTGTTTGATTGGTTTCTCACCAGTTTGAGCAGGCAAAAAATGCTATGCATTGCTCAAGATTTTGCTATCTTTCCCCAGGCTAGTTCAGTGAGAGGGAGATCTGCTTTGAGTATCCCAAAAGAGGGAAATGGCTGTTTCTTCTACTAGGAGTTGATATGATAAGGCCAGGTTTTGGGTAGCAGTGAGACCTGTCAGCAATCAGTAGCTTTTCCCTCAGGGACTACTCCTGAAAAACTCACAGAGGCCAGCTTGGAGGCATTCTCAGGGTTGATGTTTACTGAATTTCAATTGTTTGTCTAAGCTTCTGTGTGCAGGGGCAGGCTGTGGCTCTGTATACCCAATGAAGCAAGAAAGCCTCCAGGTATGAAGCTCCCTCTGCCTGGGCAAAGTGATTTTCCCTGGGTGAAGCTGAGCCTGGCAGGTCAAGTCAGGTTCTTGGGACCTGCTAAATGTCTGTTTTTGTATTCTTCCAAGGCCTGAGTTGGACCTAGATGTTTGGTAGGGCCTTTGTCAGTATCAAATATGATGATCTCTGGTTGGGGGAGGGACAGCTTTCTCACAGGTGCTCCATGAGGAGGGCAGATGTCATGGTTGTACTCCTTCCATACTCTTGATTTCTGGACAATCTCTGGTCTAGGATCCTCAGGATGAAGATTTCTGCTCCTTTTGTGTTCTTATTGGTTTTGAGTAGAATCCACTGGCCCACAGCATCTGATGCCTATATCCCAGACTCTCTCTGTTGGTTTGGTGGCTATGTCTGCCACCTCCACTGCAGCCACTGCAGTGTCTATCTCCTGGCTGGGCTTTCCCTCTCTTGCCAAACTCTCTGTACTGTAATAGCACACTTGGTGTGTTTCCCAGACTAGGACTGTTCACTGGAAAACTAAAACAGCATTCGATGCGAGAGCTTGTTTATCCTCCAGCTTCTCTTCCACCATCTTCCTCAGGTCTTCCTACATACAGGAGTTACACCATGGGGAAGGAACATTAAAAAACATAAATAAAAATCATGGGGTGTGAAGACTCAGGGTCTATGTTGAAGGGTTAGAATTATAGAGGCTCCAGCCTCAGGATTATCTGAGGACTGTATTTGTGTATGTGGACAGCTCTTGGCATGCCGGGCTAGAGAGCAAACATGTTTCTCTCCCTATCTCAAAACACATGTCAGAGACTCCTGGGAGCTGAGGAAGTAGCTCTTCTGCTTGCTTAAGCATAGATGAACAGCTAGTCAAACATTTTCCTGAGATTCTCATAGGTTAAGTAAAAATGTATCTGTTGAAATTTTTTGTGTGAATGTCTCCTGACTAAATTTTGTCAAAGATCATGCTTGCTTGTCTGTAAATACGCACGAACAATAAAGCACAGCCTTCAGTGGCAATTGCTGTTTGGACTCTGCATCCCTTGTGTACTGATTTTGTGACCCATACCCAGGGACCCCAACGCCTTAGATTTTGACACTGTGGAAACTTAAAGATACATTAGAAACAATAGCAAGAAAAGAAAAAAAAACTTCTTTCCTTATGTAGGGGTTTTTGCTCTTAAAATCATTTTATCTGAGCTTTTTTGCTTGTCTCAGACATACACTAGTTATTGGAAAAAAAGAAACGATGGGAACTATGTTTCTTTGGGCCTAGGTTACTTCACTTAATGTAATTTTTCCAAGTCTTTTCATTTCCTAACAAATAGGGCAATGCCATTCTTTCTGATGGAAGCATTGAGCAACTTGCCTCCTCTTGTATTTTTCCTCTACTATCCCCTCATTCCCACCTATTCAACTACACTCGACCCCTGCCTTAACCCCCTCTTTAAGTGTAAAATTCATTTTTTAATGATCCTATGTACATTGTTTTTGAACATTTCTGCTTGTCTCAAATAGGGGAAACAATGGACCTAGTTTCTTTGGGAGTGGTTTACTTCAATTAATATAATTTTTTCTGAGTCTTTCCATTTCCAAAAAATTGAGCAATATCATTCTTTCTGATGGAGGCATAGAATTCCATTTGGTATATATTTACCATATTTCTTTAATCCATTCATCTACTGAGTAACTTTGGGGTTGGTTCCATATCATAGCTATGACAATGGTGCTAACTTTAGTATACTCTTGCATGTGATCATTTGGAAAAATGCACAAAAGTGGGATTGTTGGGTCATAGAGAAGCACTATGTGGAATCTTTTGAGGGAACTCCATAATGCTTTGGGATACAGGTTGACCCATTGTAAGAATGAAATCTACAAAATATTATGTAGAAAATGAACTTTAAAACTTTATCTGTGTGGGCAGGAGAGGTAGAAGAGAGGAGTTGGGGAGATGGGGAGAGAAGAAATCATAGGGGAAAAACAGTGGAGGGAGTACCAATGCTATATAAGAAATGTTCTCATTACCTTATTCACATAATTGTAATCCCTTTGTACAGTATCTTTCAATAAAAAATATTTATTAAAAAAGAGGATGAAGTAGCACAGTACCTATACCGTGGTGTCAGGTCCATGGTCGACATACTGCCCAAAGTAATCTAAAAAGAGAAAATTTGAAAATGTTTTTTCATATTTGAACTATTGTTGTACAGAATCATCCTGATATTGCTGCCAAATTGACTACTTGTCCTTTTAATGCTGGCCACCTGTTTCCACGAGATCAACTCAGTGAACATATTGCAACTTGTATGGACAAAACTTCCCTTGAAGATAATGTAGGTAAGGCTGAAAACTAAAAAATAATCCAAATCAATGAAGGCCATTTGCACCTCTATCCTACTGTGATGCTAGTTTTCTCTTTGTTTGTCGATAACATCATATGGAATGAGAAACAATACAAGAGTTCTGAAAGTACATGACAATAAGTTTCCTCTGAGGAAGACTTGGATAAAGGTAAAAACCTGTTGAATTTTCAGCATTTTTCATTATAGAATCTCAACTTAATTTGTGCTGTTGTATGATTTCTTCCTTTAGGAGTGAAGTTAAAAATTCTTTGTTCAATTTGGATTGTCTTATATGTTAATATCAATAACATATATGAAAATATGCAGTCTTAACTGATTAAAAACCACGTCAAACATTTAAATGATATGGTTTTGCACATGGCTAAGAACTCATAATTTTCAATCTTTATTACCCAGCTAAAAGTTTCTTGAAAAGTTCTTGAGGCCATTAACCTTGTTGGTTTTCTTTATCAAACAACAACAACAATAAACTTTGTTGTTTTTCTTTATCAATGTATGTTTAATCCAATCTAATCTAGCAGCTCAATCAAGAATGTAACTTTCCCTTTGGCAGAATCCTTGGAAGATCCTAGCCCAACTTTTGTTTGGGGCACAATCAAATCATCGGGCAACAACAGGTAAACAATATGGTTTCCTTATGATGCATTATTATCTGTTAAAATTCACAGTAAAGAAATAGATAAATGAATAGCAAACTTTCTGTTCTATATACCCATATATTTTGCTCACTACAAACACAGATTTGGATTGCTTTCTGAACTGGTGAAACTGTGATTGGTGGCAAAAGTGAAGTAAAGTTTCCCTAGAATCAATAAGAAATGTAAACAACCAAATTACTTCAAATCAGAATTAGCTTATCTGAATGTTCTTCTCATTCTCTTATAATCAATTTAAATCAGGGAAGCCATAGATAAAAGTATTATGTTTGGCCAATCTTTTTATAACCGATTTCAGGATTTCAGGATTCACTCATCACATCAAAAATGGCAGAATCTTCAATTGATAATTGATAAATGTACAGACTTAAGGGTATGTTACCATGTATACCTTCTGAAATTCATTAATGAATAATATAGGAATGACTCATTTGAATTTTCTCCTCGAATTAGTATAAGCTATTTGAGGAGATTCTAGAGATGATTTACAATTTGCACTTTGAAAATATCCATATAATAAAATGTATTTAGAGTTTTTTTTAGCAGCAATACATATATGGATTTCAAATTTCACATTCCTCTATAGAGTATAAATACACATTGGATATGGTATAGATTGGAAATACAAAATTTGATATGTAACTACAAAAGATATGCTATGTCTCAGTGAGTATTTATGAGATTGTGTAAAGAATTTAATTGCTAGAATGAACTTGTCTTCTAGAGTCAGAAAATAGATTATATTTTTGTTATGATGGAATTTGAAAATATTAAGTCTCTCTGACATGGTAAGATGGCAAATAAAAGAAAGAGTCAACAGTAATTGGATTTTCCTGGAATTCTTCATGAACATTTATTTAATTTGGAATCATGTAATTTGTCTTGCTTGCCAATATGAGACCTCTTCCTTTTTATAAGTGAGACAAGAGATTCTAGATGTATTGATAATGTTAAGAATTTTCTTCTCTGATCAGTATAGAAAAAAATAACACGCTTATTCAACATAAGATCAAGGTGAATTTATGTGAGCTTCTCATCACGGTCAGGCCTCATATATTCTTCCTGTGAAAAGGTAGTAAGCATACTAAGTATTTGGACTGAAATGTCTGTTGTATGTCAAACATATTACAATATTATGTGAAGGATTAATTGGCAGTTTATATAGTGAAGAAATTGTTGAGGAGGCATAATAGTAAACGATAAATTCACTCTTCTATCTGATGACAATTTGCTAATTCATGAAGATTATAGCAAGGACTAAATCTAATCCTGTTTACAAACTGAACAGATCAATTTAGTATTTGATCAACAGAATACATTTATTCTTTCGGTTAGGGAGTTTCTCATCCTCTGTTATGCAAAGGTAAAAGAATATTTTATAGGAAACAATTTTTGGGGTAGAAAACTACACTTGAGCCAGGCCAGGTGATAATGTTAATTCTATCATCTCAGGAATTTGAAAAATAAGGATCAAATTATAGATTAATGAAGTGAAGGATTTTTTTTTCAGATTCATGTCTGTAATTAATCCCCTCAGAATCGAACACTATTGATAGCATTACCCTTAAGAAAGCTATGGTTAATCATTGACCTGCAGTGTACATGAATGCTGGGAACAGACAAGCTCAAAAATCATCAGCACACTCTGGATAATAAAGAAAAAAAGCCTGATACAGTTTGTTTAGAAACCTGTAAGTGGCTGAGATCTGATCCTCAGATCTCAGAAATATTTGTCACACTCTCATCACCAATTAACCATCTCAAAACTGGAAGTGGCTCTGTAGCTCATGTGATAGAGTATTAGAGCTCTGAAGAGCTCAGGGACCGTACCCAAGGCCAAAGTTCAAGCCCAATGACTAACAAGAACAAAAACCGAAGACAGGAATGTAATGCAATATTCATCAACAATGCCCCATATTCATTGGTATTTCCAAAATCTCTCATATTTTTTCTTTCCACATAAGAACCAGTTAGATTTTATTCAGCCCCTATTTGTAATATCATGCATTTTCTCGCTGAATTTCAGAGAATGTTTGATGGACCAGTGATATATCCTTACTTCACTTTTTTTGGCGGGAGGGTCCCCATCGTGGGGCCTGAACTCTGGGCCTGGGCACTCTCACACATAGATAGATAGATGGATAGATAGATATGTGAGGTGATTTGTGTCTGTGATCAGATATTTCTGTTACCTGTCCATTTGTGGATGCAAATTTGTTTGGGTGTGTACAAACTGAAATGGTGTACATTTTTTCCCAATCTGTTTCAACAACCATAAGTGGATGTTTTTGGGAATTGAAAAATGAGGATATTTTTCCTGCATTCAATTCTTGATTTTACTCAATCATGATAAAAATTAATCCCAGGATTTCACGGATGTTTTTAATGTGTCTTCTTCGGAAATTAGTATTGAATCCTTGATTGGTCCATTGATATTCAAGCCTCACCCTGGGCTTGATCCAAGTGATACATTACAAATGTTGGTATGTCTCTGGCATATATAATTCTCATAACCATACCTATTTGAGAAAGCAGTGTTAATGTAGGAATGTTACCCTAAGTTAATGGAAATTTTCTATGCTAATTTCAAAGTCCAATATTTCAGTGTTCCTACTGAGAGATGACATGCATATGTGTCTTAAAGGTTAATTAATTTGCAGAACTTCAGAATATATTTACCTGATACCACTTCACAATGTATTTGTGACTTCATAATAGCATTTGTTTTGTCCACACATAAGAATGGAAAAAGCGTTTATTTCTATGAGCCTTGGAATATTTCTTGTAATTGTACCTGAAAGTATTTGCATGGTATCCCTTCATATTTTACTTGTCTACCACAAAGCATGTATACTTTGGTAGGAAACAACCCATAAAACCATCACTCTTTGTGGGTTGTTTTTATGCATCCGTTCACCAATATTGAAATGGAGTGTTGATTTAAGGTCATTGTAATAACTTTTTATAGTAAAACTACTATTGATTTTCTTTACTGTACAACCACGTGAAGTATTTCTTCCTATTTTCCTGGATGCATGGTATGCCCATGTATATATTACAAGAGACCTAGTTCAGAAACTGTGCCAAGACATGGCGGAGCCTGAAAGGGTAATATTAGAGTAAAATTTTAATAACTGAAATATAATCGCTGAAATAATAGATTGACTAAGTTCAAACTTCAATTGTTGAGTGAAATTTGAATGTGTTGAGGCAGACAGTGTCCAAGTGTAATTAGTGTGGTTTGTATACAATGATCAAATTTCAATAGAAATGGAAGTGGAAGTAAGCATGATGTTTTTTGAAAATAACTGATGATGTGCTCTCATTAGTTTCTGAATTTCGCTTGAACTACTAGTGAAGTTCTTGTTCATATGCAGAATACAGAAATACATATTCCAGTGTTTTCCACAGAAAGTAAAATAATATTTTTTTCTATTTCTTTGCAGGAATCATTCTATGAACAAACTATGAAGTCAAACCATTTCTTATTTTTTCATCAATGTCTTACATTTATTAATATATTGTTCAGGCTCAGTCAACTCAAACAATTCATTTTAATTTCTACTACCTATTCAATCCATATTCACCTTTACCTTAAATCTAGAAGCAAAGCCGGGTGTTTATTGGTCCGTATTGGAATTCACCATGTCACTAGCCACATAGACATGGTAAGGTTGGAATATAGAAACTTTAATAATCAAATCGAAATCTAAATTTGTTTCCCAATAGAGAACAAATCATACTTCTTTATTTACTGTCCTTAAGTTTGCCAGTGAATATCATCTTCCATTTCATATATTGATATTATTGCAGAGCCTAATAAATATATATCAAAACTGTAATGATATTAGACCTCTCATAAAAATTTACACCAATTAGGTATTCCCATATAGAATGGCCATTAAAATTTCAAAGGGATTTTTCAACTAACATTCTGAAGTATAGTTCTTACTATAGAAGCTTCTCATCCATCTCAATGATTTCCACTTGTAATCTCATCTAAACAAGTATTCTGAGAGTCCTTCCCAAAACATGTGGCAGAAAAACCAAGTTAATGTATGTGTACAAAAAATAGCATTCACAATTTATAATTTTGAGGGGCCCAACTGAAATTTGTGAAGATAGCATGATTGTGTGCTAAAAATGTGATAATTTTAGGGCAAAAGGATATGCATCTTTTGGCATTGTATAATGTTCCAAGTAAGAGTGGACGGAATATGTAGAATATAACAAACACACTTTTATGGAACCATATTTGATGACTATCTTCATATTTAATTTGTTTGTAATTGCCACACATATATATGCCCCCAAATATTTTTATTGGTCCAAAATATTCTTGATGCAAAACGGAATAATTTTTGAAGCATATTTTAGGAAGATCCACCTTGTAAAAATTGTTGGTAGGACTCCTGTGTAATAAATGGAGCTGAATCTTTTGGGTACAGATGAGGAAGTTAAAGATGTGAGAATGTGCCTCATGTTTATTATTGGTGTTGAAATGGGAGAGTTTCTGATTATGGGCTTATTTTTGCTCCTAGTATATAATTGCAAATGTTTCTTGGTTATCCTTCAGAAATTGTGAGCAGGAATGTATTCAACATTAATTTGTGAAGGATAGTTTGGAACCTTCAGACTCAGGAGAACTGAGCCTTTTCAAGTAGGGATATGAAGAGAACACCAAAAACATGGTAGTAGTGCTTTTGCTCAAGAGGTAGAAAGTAGGATTGAGCAGATCTGAGGGACAGCACCGAGGCCCTGCATTCCAGCACCATGACAGAGAACAAAACAAGTTTGTGATGTTACAGTGAGTTAATGATAGCATAATGACAATATGATGTTACAATGGGATTGTAATGTCACAGTGGTTATGAGGTCCCAATGTGTTTCTGATATCAACTCACATGCCAAAATTTAAATAGAAATAAATCATTGAATAGGTATTCACAATGTGACTATTATGTCACAATGACCATGTGATGTCATAATGCTATGATATTCACTTTTTATAATGTCACAATGAGCTGATCACGTCAGAAGGTCAATATGACATCACACTGCTGATGATGTGACAAAGGGTTGGTGGTGTTACAATGGCATCTCTGGTCTCCATTGTCATTAGATTACAATGAGGATATGTGTACAGAAAGGGACTGCGATGTAATAAAGGTCATGTGTTTTTTCAATGGACCTAAGAGATCATAAGTGCTTTGTGATGACCCAATGTGATTGTGATGTCACAATGGAATACTATGTCACAATGTGCCAATAATGTGACAAAGAGTTTGTAATATCACAATCACATGTCTAAAAACAATGGCTAATAGTTCACACTGAGGCTATGAGTTCACAGAAAGACCTTGAAGTCCCAAAGGCTATGAATTTTCTAATATGTTATGAGGTCATAATAGGATTGGGAAAAATAATGGGACAGTGATATCATAACACAAATGGGATTTCCAATATCATATTATAATAATATGTTGATGCCACAAAGTGATGTCTCACTGGTGATGAATAGTTATGAGGTCACAATATGCCACATTATAGGCCTTCACAATGTGTTTATGACATTCCAATGACAATGTGAATTTATAATGCTATGCTGTCTTTATGGTGTGTTTTGTCACAATGATGGTGTAATAATGATAGTGTGATTTCACACTGGTGATAATGTTTCAAAGGGCTTGTGATGTTACATGGGCATGCATGTAATTGTTATTAGTTCAAAATATTGGCACACAAATGTACTGATGTCAAAAAAGCCATGTACTTTTTCAAAGGTGCTAAGAGGACATAATAGGTTTGGGATGTCACAATGTGATTGTGATGGTACAATGGAATGTGATGTCACAATGAGCTTGTTTCAGTTTTGTGACCTCACAAAACTACAATGACATCATAGCATTATGACATCACTTTATCTTTGAGACATCATAATCACATTGATAATTCCTATTCTGTAATTTCATGCTATTTCAAAATGGCATGTAGGTTGATATTATAAAGCCATGGTGACATCACAATTTCTAAGTGACATCAGTTTGCCATTGTGATATAACTAACCCTTGGTGACATCACAGGCCTGATATCTTAAGACTTCCAAACATATGTGACAACACATGCCTTTTTAGGCTTCACTTCTTTGTGAACTCATATACTCATTGTGAGCTAATGACTATTGAGATGCAGCATATCATTGTGACATCAAAAAACCATTGTGATATCACACACCTATTGGGACCTCAACACTAATATGGCATCACCAACAAATTGTGACGTCTTTCCATTTTCTAACAAAGGAGGTGTTTTAGTTCTGATGAGGCATAGAACTCTATTGTAAATATATACCATGTTTTCTTGATCCATTTATCTACTGAAGGGCATCTGGGTTGATTCTATATCACAAACCTGTCCTTTACTCACAAATTATGTCACATGCTTCCATTGTGATATCTTAGGCCCTTTGTGAGATAGTCTGTTTTCCATCTCAGAAAATTTCAGGTACTACATGTGATGTCAGAAATCTACTGTGATTTCAGGATCATTGTGACATTACATTGCTAGATGTCATGACAATTGTTTCACATTGTGACATCACAAACCTATTAGGTTTCATCACATTTTTGACAAGACATTCCTTTGGTGACATCACATTTCTTGTGTGAACTCATATACTTATTGTGAATTATTGACAATTTGAACCTGGAATGCAATTGGAACATCACACACCCATTGAGGAATCATAAACCTATTATGACTTCATTACCAATATGGTATCAAAACCTAATTGTGACATAAAAACATTATTGGATAAGATTGTGACATCATATTACAATTGTGATATCACAATCCCATTATGTTTTCATAAAACTAGAATGATTTCATAACAGTTTAAGAAATTCATGTACTGGGACTTGAAGCTACTTCTGTGAACTTGCATCATCATTGTGAATGAGAAACAACAGATAGGAAATATGATTATTATATTATAAACTTGTGACCTCTCAAACCCATTGTTACCTCATCACAAGGGTGACATCACAAAACGACTGTGACAGCATATTGCCATTTGACACCATGATCAAATGGTGAAAACCCAACTTATTCTGCTCTCTTAGCACCTTTGAAAAAACACATGGCTTTTCTGACATCTCAGTCGCTCTTTACTGTCACATGTGACATCACAAATCTGTTAGGACTTCATCACATTTGTGACAACACATGGCTTTAGAGATATCACAGTCCCTTTGTGAACTCATATCCTCCTTATAAATTAATGACAATTGAGATCTGGCATGACATTGTGAGATCACCAACCCCATTGTGACATTACTAATCTATTGTGACCTCATCATCCTGTGGCATTACCAACTAATTGTGATATCAAAACATTTTTATGACTTGATATTTTGACAGTTTATTGTCATTGTGATATCTCTGTTCCATTGTGTTTTCACAAACCTATTATAAACACCTAACATTTTAGAAAATTCATGGGATTTGGAGCTTTCAACTCCTTTGAACTCTTAACCTCATTGTAAATTAGTAGTAATCCAAACTGGATAGGTCATTGTGATATTACAAACTCATTGTGACATCACGAACCCATTGTGATTGTATCATCCCATGTGACCTCATCACCATTGTGACATCACCAATGCATTGTGACATACTATGGCCAATGTGGCTTCATGATCATACTACCACTTTATATTACTGTCCCATCATGTTTTCACAAACCTAGTAAGATCTCATGACATGTTACACAATTCAGGCACTTTGGGACTTTCATCTCTGTGAACTCATATCATTTAGAATTAGTAACAATTGAAATTGGACATGTCATTGTGATATTACAAACTTGCTCTGACATTGCTAACACACAATGACACCCCAAACATATTGTAACCACATCACCACTATGGCATCACCAACTAATTTTAATATCACATAGCCACTGTGACATCAAGATCATGTTGTGACTTCCCAAAACTATTTGGACCTGTGAGTTGCTTTAAAGAAATATGGCCTTTGTGAAATCACTGTTATTTGTGTACCATATCCTTGTTTTAATGACAATTGAGTTAAGACATGGCATTGTAACATCACAAAACCTTTGTGATATCACCAGTGTGATATCACAATGTCCTTATGACACCATCAGCTCATTGTGAAATCACAAAAATAGTATTTCATTAGGACATCACATTGTGAATATGACCTCATATACACATTGTGAATTCCTATTCTGTGATTTCATTCTATTTCATATGTGGCATGTATTTTGACATCACAAAACCATGGTGACCTCATAATAATTGTGATATCATGTTGCCATTGTAATATTTCTAACCTATGATGATATTACATACCTGTTCTTTCCTCATTAATTTTGAGGCATGCTCCCACTGTGATATTTTAGAAACTCTGTTAGATGGTAATCTGTTTTCAATCTCACAATGTTTCAGATATGACAAGTGATATCAGAAATTCAATGTGACATCATATCCATTGGAAGATCACATTGCGAGATTTCTTGACCTCTGGGTCACATTGTAACATTACATACAGGTTAAGACTTCATCACATTTGGGACAACACAGGTTTTAGAGTCATTACATTCCCCATTGGACAGATATATTGATTGTGATTTAATAACAATTGAGATGTGGCATGCCATTGTGGCATCACAAATCTAATGTTATGTCACAAAACTATTGTGGGCTCATTAAAGGATGGCATCACTAGCAAATTGTGACAACAAAACATTATGACATGATATTTTGACATTACTTTGATATTTTGATATCACTGTCCCATTGTGTTTTCAACAACCTATTGTGACATCAAAACATATAAGAAAATTCATCCCCTTTGGGACTTAAAGTTCCTTCTTTGAACTTCTATCCTCATTTTTATGTATTAGCAATTCAAATTGTTCATGTCATTATGATATTACAAACACTGTGACATCAAAAACCCATTCTGACATTATCACCATGATATATCACAAATTAATTGTGAAAACATTTTGCTATTGTGATATCAAAATCACAGTGTGACATCCGAAATCTATTATGACATCTTAGCTCCTTTGAAAAAACACATGGCCTTTGCCAAATCAGTCCCTTTGTTTACCCATATCCTCCTTGAAAACTACTGACAATTGAGATCAGATATATCTATATAACATCATGAACCTTTGTGACATCATCACCAGTGTGAAAAAGTCTTTATGACACCATATGTCATTGTCAAATACAATGGCATTAAAGCATTGTGACATTACATTATCACTGTGATGTCATAGACACATAAATACATATTCTGTCATTCTATTCTATTTCAAATGTGGTTTGTGGTTTATCCGAAAACATTGTGACCTCATCACCACTGTGACCTCACAATCCCTTTATGATGTCACATTGCCATGGTGATATCACTAACCCACTGTGACATCATAAACCTTTCCTGTCATAAATTTTGTGATATGCAGCCACTGTAATATCTTAAGCACTTTATGATCTCTTCAATATTCAATCTCATATTTCAGGTATAATATGGGCTACCAGAAATCCACTGTGACATAATGATCATTCTGGTATCACACTGCCAGCTGTCATTACTTTGTGTCACATTCTGACATCAAATAGTTGTTAGGACTTCATCATATTTGTGACAAATGCCTTTGGAGACATCATAGTCACTTTGTGAATTCATATCTTCTCTGTGAGTTAATTACAATTAAGATCCAGAATGTCATTTTGATATTACCAACCCAATGTGTTATCACAAATCTATTGTGATTTCATCATATGTATGACATCACCAAATAAATGTGCCATCAAAATATTATTATCACATGATACTTTGACATCACATTACAAATGTGATATCACTATCCCATAATTTTTCAAAAACTTAGTATGACCTTATAACATCTTGGGAAATTGATGGCCAATGGGATATAAACCTACGTCTATGAACTCATATACTTATGACCTATTAAGCCCAAGACAATCTTTCGAGGCACAAGTAACCAAATTTAGTTACATCAGAAATGGGTCTGTAAGTATCGTGTCCTGCAATGAATATCTAGAGCCAGGATCAATCTTGGCAACCAAACCTCTGACCTCCAAAGGTCAGCCCCACTCTTTCTCAATTGGTTTGCAAACTACCAGTCCCCAAAATTATGTTTTTCAAAGCTCCAAACTTCACAGGGTAAGGCTTTTCCTTTTTCCCTTCCTCCCTCCTTTGCTACAGACCTGGCCTTCCTTCCAAATATTTCCCATTTTTCCCTTCCATTACTTCCTTCTTCTGTTCAAGCCACTCCACTCTCCCCAGGCTTGTCCTGCCAGTAGCTGTCCTTCCCCTCCTGCTCTCAACATTCTCTCCTTCCCAAATTTTCCTTTCCTAGTGTCACATCACTTTCTTCCTTTAAGGTTTTTTCCATCTTTGTCTACGTTCTATTACTTTGAACATGCTACTTATATATAAGGTAAGCCCCTCTCTCACGTCAAAGGTTCTCCTAGCTAACCCTATTTAGTTTTATTTCTCAAATGGCTCACTGCCCAATCAATTTATAACAGCTCACCGTGGGGGTTTGACAACACACTTCTTCCTGACTTCCCCATTCAGTGGCCATCTCTGCCCTCTCCAGCAGAACAGACCATGGGGCAATGATGATTATCGGGCCACACTGATTATTGGGACACCATTGGATAATAGCATGTGCTCATGTTGAACTAGTGAAACCCAGAGTAACCGATAGTAACCAATGTAACATCACATTGCTGTTGTGAAGCATTCAGTATTATTTAAATAACCTCCATTGAGTAGAGTGGGCCAATTATTATCATTTCCTTTTACACCAATACATCAAGCCAGGAAGGGTGAGTAGAATCACAACAGCCTGCCAGCCAAGGAGCAATGCCTTTTAATGGAAGTGGCCCCTGTCCTGAACTGAGCCGCTGGAGGAATGTCCACAGTGGAACAGGAATTCTTGATGGTCTCATCAACAGACACAAGAAGGCATGTAGATTCAGAGGCTGCTGTCAGGGCATTGATCTGCACGAAGGTCTGGAAGTTGTCTGCAATGTCCTCATTGTTGACATCCACCCATACCACATGTGCCCCTGGGCATACCGAGCCCACAGCTTGTTGAGAATATTTGTGGCATCAAAACCAGCATGTCACACAACTGGCATGGGTTAATCGCCAAAACCTTGGCATAGGCCCTAATCAACAGCTGCTGCTTGCCTGGAATAGTGCTTGAGTAATCTTGCAGGTACTTGGAAAGCTCTATCTCAATGGCCCCAACATGGGCCATCATTGTCCTCTTCAGATCCTCCTCAGGCACACAGCCCGCATAGAACATGTTCCTATCAACAATGTAATAGGTAGCCACATCTCCAATGGGGAGTTTAGACATAATAACTTTGGCTCCAGATTGGTAAATCTTCTCTTATTTGTCATAGAGAATGTTCCATTCATCACTGACAATTGCCTGATAATCTTCCACTCTGTGGACTGATTTCAGCATTATCCTTCTCATCTTTGAGCTCCAGAACAACATTTAAAAGGGCAATCATGGGGTTGCATTTCAAACACAGCATAAGAGAAAGTCTTCTTAAATGCAACACCAGCCACTAGCTGAGATTCCTCTACCGCTCCACTCTGGATCTTCTTGATCCCAATCATTTTAAGCTATAGCAATTCATCGAGCATCATTACAGCATCAACCACCATTTTGGCGAAGAAGGCTTTCTGCTAGGAAATGAGATTGGAGCTCAGAACCATCATGGTATACTAGAAGCTTCCTCTGTTCCACTTTATCTTCGTATTTCACAGTCACAGAAATTTCGTTGATCTTGTTAACTTCCAACTGTGTGGTTGTGAGGAGAGCTGGGATGATCATGTGAGGGTGCAGACCTTCCTGCACATATGGTTTCACCTGCTTCAGAAACTCTGCTGCCAGTAGGGTCACGGATGTATTGTCATCTCCAACTTTGGCATCATGGGATTTGGCAATGTCCACTAAAGTTTTTGCTGCAGGACAGACAACATCAAGAAGTTCTAGAATATTCGCCCCACCATTAGAAATTGTTGCTTTACCTCAGCCATCCACAATAGCTTGTCCATGCCACGGGGACCCAAAGTGGTTCTTACAGCCTCAGCAATCACCTGGCAGGCACTGATATTACTCACAACCTGAGGGATGCCTTGGGAGCTATCAGTCCCCTTTTTTATCAGAATAACTGGTGTGGGCATTATTTTGGAAGCTTATTCAGTGTTCCCCCACTCCTCTGCTGTCAGTTTCTAGGCTGCCCAGCAACACCACAGTGCCCCTTGCCAAAGTACCAATGTCCCATTTTTTTTTTTACAAACTACTATGACCTCAGCCCAGTCTGAACAAGTGGCCACTAGTACTAACTCATACCAAGACTATACATTCCAGACTTTACCTCTGTGAAGTCCACTTCCCAAAATTCACCAGGTGAGATTACTTGCACAAGTGCCTTCTCCATAAGTTACAGCTTTCCAACATTTACCTGATGGCACCTTTCTACATACTTCACATAGGCTTGTCAGGCTGAAAGCCCACTGGTTTTCAAGACAGATTTAGGCAATGACACGGGGCAATTTACAAAGGTGTCAAATAACCAGTTATAAAGAGACAGAAGGCTGGTAACCATTTTCCATAAGTTCAGTCACCACAGTTGCAATCTGGTTACCACTGTTTTGCCTTCTTCCTTTAATCTTTATGACTAGTATCTCTAGAGACCTCACTGGTTTTAGAGTTATCTCCTGACCTATCTGATACACACAGTTGTCTCCATGAGCCTCAGGGACTTTAGTTTCTTTAAATTCTGGTTAGTACTTTGAACCTCAGTCTGGCTTGGAAACTTCTTCTGTTTCATGCTCGTCCTTTTCCCTTATGAAATCTTGTTTTCATGGTACCAATCTCCTTCTCAAAGTCCTCCTTAACCTGAAAGTGTTCTGCAGTGTGACAGGAGAGTTCCTATGTCACTGCTGCTCTTTCTCACAGCACCTTTGCTTGCTCTTTTGCTCCTCCTTAAAGTCCTCAGTGATGTTATTGAAAGGATTACTTTCCCACCTACACCTGTTCCATTGGTGCATGATGCTTCTGCATGATATTTATGATGAGTATCTCAGCAGTCTTTTGTAGATTCTTTTTCTTGTTTTTCACTTCACTTTATTTTTGTGACTAATCTTTCAACTGTTTACCTCTCCTGTTTTTTCTGCCTAATGCTCCTTCCCTTACCATGAGAGTATGTGTGTTGTTTGAGTAACAATATCTTGATCCTGATATTTTTATGCTCACTTTTTTGGCCTCCTCTTCTATGACACTGCACTAACCACACTCAGTTCTTTCTCTGTTGCTTTGAATGTATGTTCACACACTTCAAATCTTATAATTGGCTTATATTTCAGCCTAATACAGTCTTGTATCATGTCCAGCTCCTTTTTATGGTCCTTGATTGGCACATGCAGCATCAGTATATCCTCCTTGCCTCTATTGTATTGAGCAAGGACAGTAGTGGTGGCATCCTGTTCCTCCTTCAGCCTCAGAAATCTGGTCCCCATTTTTGCCTCATGCTCACTGAGGTTGATGTACTTGGAATTAATTTGAATGTTTTCCAGGTGCATTTTGAGGATTTTGTTCTCACTTTTGACTCTCAAAAGATCCTGATTTATGTCATCAAAGCATTTCTTCACATTCCATAATTCTTGGTTTTCTCGAGCAAGCTGTTCAATGCTCTTTTAAACTCTTGATGGGTTTTGAGTGGTAGGTATTGTAGATTCAGTCTTTTTAAATCCTGTTTCAGACAGAAATGTGTAAATTTTTCTTTGCTTCATTTTTTGTGAAGTTCAGAGCTAAAGTTTTAGTTGAATACAGGTGGATTTCAGAGTCCCAAGTTCCTCATATTTTTCCAGAGATATGAACCAGTTTCCAATAGTCTAACATGCTTATTTAACCAGTTATTTTCTATATCTCCTCCTTTGAGATCTCTTTTCCCATTTTTCTTGCAATAATCACACTGATCTAGTCCTAGAGGTTCCCTACTGCCATTTGCAAATGAATTATACTGCCTTTGCTGAGGGTTTTTTTGATCCCTGTCTCCTTCTTAGATTTGTTTTCTTCCAGGGTATCTCTTTTATCAAACCCTGACTGGGCAATAGCTACCCACTCATAACATATTTCCCTTAAAACCTAACTTTTGAAGCTTTCTTCTACTGTCTGGTGCCAGCTGGGTAATGCAGGCCATATTTAGGGCTCTTCCATTCTCTGAGGCATCAGAATCTATAGACTATAGGTCCTATAGGCCTCCAGGAGTTGTTCCAGAAAAGTATCAGAGGATTAATTGGGGAGTTGTCCAGTCTTGCTCATCTTTGATCAATTTGTTTGCTTCCGAGTCACTGCCTGGATCCCTGCAGAGTCTAGTGATACTTGGTAAGTACCTCCTTGCATCAATCAATATTGTAGGTCCAGCATTGTTTAGTCTGGTAAAAGATTTGCTCTAAATGGAATGGGTCAACAGTGGAGGGACCATCTTGTCCAAGGACCAACTTCAAAGCACTATGCCAGATTCACTCCATTTTCCTCCCAGGTAAAAAGCCCCTGTAAATCTTGCTGACAATCATCTCAGCTATATTGGTGTGTGAAAAATACTGTCTCTAATAAGGAGATGAGCCCCTGGGATTTTTCAGAAAACGGTGCATTTTGCTCTTTCCAACCACACAGTTGTAAAGGAAACATATATTAGAACGGGGCTTGCCCAACATCTCCCCCATGCACCTGTTTCAAGGGTAATAAGGGGACCATACCACCTTGAACTACCTGAGGATGTCGGTACAACTTCTGGTATGGTGGTTACTGAACATCAGAGGTGTTGATGGCACAGAATATGAGGGAGAGTACCTCAGTGGTCTTCTTCTTGGGGGTCCTATGACAAAGGGGAGAAGTTTTTTCAGTTATGAGAACTTTAGGACATTGTTCTCCCATCCTGCAATAAAGGAGTATACAGGACATAGAACTATCAGCAAACACACGCAGATCAATAGCCACAGACACTTAACTCACATGTGCCACATCTCTCAAAGATGACCTCTTAAGGATGTCCCAGAAGACCTATGCAGGAGGCCCAAATGACCTCTCAAAGTGGTCCCAGATGGTTTCCCAAGGAAGTCCTAGATGACCTCCACAGGATGACCTAGGTAGCCTCTTGTGGAGGCCCAATATTATTACCTCTGGAGGAAGGCCCAGATGACCTCCAGAGGAGGTAAAGGAAAATCTCACGAGGAGGTTCCATTTGGCTTCTCAAGGAAACCCCAGATGATCTCCAAAGGAGGAAAGAGATGGCCTCTTGAGGAAGCCCCTGATGATCTCCAGATGAGGTCCCCGATGGCTTCCAAGCTAGCCCCAGGTGACCTCTGGAGAAATTTTCAGAGGTCTTTTGAGGAGGTCCCTAATGACCCTCTTAGAAAGCCCCAAAATTTTTCTCAAGGAATCCCAGATTACTTCCAGAGGAGGTTCCAAATGGTTTTAAAGGAAGCCCCAAATGACCTCCGGAGGAGGCCCCAGACAGCTTACCAAAGTAGCCCAAGATGACCTCAACAGGAGTTTTCAGATGACCTCTTTAAGTCTCACAAATGGCCTCTTATGGAGGCCCCAGTTGACCTCCAGGTGAGGTCCCAATGGACTCTCGAGTTAGTCCCATATACTCTCTTGAAAAAGCAGTAAATTACCTTCAGAGTTTGTCCTAGAAGCTTTGTGAAGGTGCCCTAGATGGTCTCCAAAGGAGGACCCGGATAACTTCACAAGGAAGCCTTAGATGACTTTCAGAGGAGACATAGATGACCGCCTGAGGAAGTTCCAGATGTCCTCAAAAGGAAGCTCAAGATGACCTCTCAAAGAGTCCCAGATAGCTTTGGCATATCACAGTCCTTGTGTGAAATTAAAAGCATTTTGTGAGTTAATGTAAATTGAGACTGACACGCAAATTTGACTTCACAAACCCATTGTGACATCATGAATGTATTGTGACTTCATCCCCACTATGACATCACCCACAAGTTGTGACATCAATACATTATGATGATAATATTTTGACATCATATTGCCATTGTGATAATATGATCCCATTGGGCTATTAGGACTCATAACCTTTGAGAAAATTTATGGACTGAGAATTCAAGCTCCTTCTGTGAACTCTTATCCTGATTGGGAACTAATAGCAATTGAAATGGGATAGGCCATGGTGGTATTACAAACTTGTTGTGACATCACAAATCCATTGTCCCAAACCGATTGTGACAACACATTGCCATTGTGAAATCAGGATCACTTTTGGATATCCCAAACAATATGACTTCATCACCTTTGAATAAACACATGGCCTTTGTGACATTTTAGTCCCTTTGTTGTGTATCCATATCCTTATTGTGAATTAGTGACAATTGAGATTAGACATTTCATTCTATCATCACTGGACGTTTTTTACATCATCACCAGTAGGACATCACATTGTGATATTACACCATCAGATTATTGTAATATCACTAAACTATAATGATGTCATAGCATTATATGTCATTGTAATTGTGATTGACTATTCTGTGACTTAATTGTATTTCACATGTGGCATGTGGATTGATATTGTTGGGACCTAATAAACATTTAGACATCAAAATCCCTCTGTGACATCATATCACCATTGTGATATCACCAACCCACTCTTACATCACAAATCATTCCTGTCCTCATAATTTTTATGACATGCTGCCATTGTGATATGTTTGGCCCTTTAAGAGATAATAATGTTTTTGAACTAATAAAATTTCTGATATTTGATATCAGAAATCCTCTGTGATATCATGACCATATGACATCACACTGCCAGTTATCAGGACAAATATGTCACATTGTGATATCAAAAACCTATTTGTATATCATCACATTTATGTGAACACATGACTTGGGAGACATCGTAGTCCCACTCTGAAATGATATACTCTGGGAATTAATAAAAATTGAGATACTACATTCCATTGTGACATCATGAACCCATTGTGGCCACACAAAACTTTTGTAATCTCCTCAACATTATGGCATTACTAAATTTTGACAACAAATTCTATTATGATATAATTTGGTGATATCACATTGGCCTTGTGATATGACTGTAACATTCTGTCATTATCATGATGTCACAGTGGATTTCTGATATAACGTCATACCTGACATGTTGGAACAGGTTGAGTTCAAAAAGGGACTATCATTTGTCAATTGCAGTATGTCACAAAAGTTACGAGGACAGAAAAGGCTTATGATGTCAGTGTGGGTTAGTAACATTAAATGACATTGTGATATTCCAAAGGAATTTTGATGTTAAAATATTTATGAGGTTACAAACGGGGTCTGATATTAACCCACATGCCACATTTGAAATAGGATGAAATCATAGAATATCCATTCACAATGAGTGTATGACATCACAATCACAATGTGATGTCATAATGCTATGATGTCATTGCTCTTTTGTGATGGCAAAATGACCTGATGGTGTCACAAAGCCAATGTAATGTCACACTGGGGGATGATGTCCCAAAAGTTTTGTATGTTGCAATATCATCTGTGATATCTATGGCCAGTTGTTCACAATGAGGATATTGGTACCAAAAGGGATTAAGCATAAAAGTCACGAGTTCACAATGAATATCTGGTATCTGCACACATGCCATTTTCAAAAAAATGAAATCACAGAATAGGCATTTACATTGTGTCTATGACATTATGTGAATTATGTAATGTCATAATTATGTTGTTTTTGTGGTGTGATACTGAGCTGATGGAGTCATAACAATAATGTGATGTCACAGTGTTGATGATGCCACAAAAAGTTTGTGATGTTACAATGAATGGCATGTCTGATCTCAATTGCCAGTACTCAATGAGGATATGGGTACACAAAGAAAATGTGATGTCAGAAAGGCCATGTTTTTTTTTAAGTATCAAAGAGGTCATAATAGGTTTGGGATATTCACAATAGGAATGTGATGGCACAATGGTGATGGGGTCACAATAGGTTTTTGATGTCACAACATGTTTGCAATATCATAATAACATGCTCCATTTCAGTTCCCAATTCAGTTTCTAATAGTTCATAATGAGAGTACAAGTTCAAAGAAGGAGCTTGAAGTCCCAAAGACCATGAATTTTCTAAAAGGTTATGAAGTCATACTATTTTTGAAAACAGGGTGGGACTGAAATATCACAATAGCAATGTGATGTTACAAAATCATATAATAATGTTTTATTTTTCAATTATATTGTGAGGCCTTAGTTTTGATGAGGTAACAATGCATTTGTGATGTCACAATGGGTTCATGATGTAAAAACAGCAAGCTAGATCTCGATTGTCATTAATTCTCAATGAGTATATGAGTTCACAAAGAGACTGTGATGTTTCCAAAGGGATGTATTGTCACAAATGTTATGATGTCCTAACAGGTTTGTGATGTGCAATGTGAAATAATGGTCATGACATCTGGCAGTATGGTGTCACAATAGTCATGATGTCACAGTAGATTTCTGATATCACATGTCATACCTGAAATATTATTTGGTCACCAACAGATTATGTGGTCACAAAATGCCTAAGATACCACAATGGCAACATACCACAAAAGTTATGAAGACAGGACAGGATTATGATTTAACAATTATGAAATCACGATAGCAATGTTAGGTCACAAAGGGATTTTGATGTCACAATGGTTATAAGGTGATAATGGGTTTCTGGTGTCAACTGGAATGCCACATTTGAAATAGAATGAAATCACAGACTAGGTATTCACAATGTGTCTATGACATCACAATGCCAATGTGATGTCATAATGCTATAATGTCATTTTTCTTTTGTGATGTCACATGCACTGATTATTTCATAAGGATAATGAGATGTCACAGAGAGATGATATAACAAAGGTTTTGTGATATCTAATCCAAATTTTCCTTCATTCACAATGAAGATATGGGTGCACCAAAGTATTGTGATGTTACAAAGGCTATGTGTATTTTCAAAGTTGGTAAGGTGTCATAGAAGTATTGGGATGTTGCAATGTGATCATGATGCCACAATGGCAGTATGATGTTATAAATTTATAGGTTTATTGCAGTGGTGCTGGTGCCACAATGGGTTTGTTATGTCACAAAATGTTTGTAATATCACAATAACATGTCCAATTCCAATTGTTACCACTTCAGAATGAGGTTATAAGTTCGCCATGGAGATTGAACATCCTAAGCCCGTGAATTTTTTTTTAATGTTATAAGGTCATAATAGGTTTTGAATACACAGTGAAACAATGATAGCACAATGACAGTGTGATGTCACAATATCATGTCATAACTATGTTTTGATGTCACAATTAGTTGGTGATACCTTACTGGCCCAGGCTGCACTTGGATCTGGTTATCCAGCCCAAGACAAGGTAGTCACAGGCCCCTTTCTTGTGTAAATATTTTTGTTTATCTTAAATGTGCCTCGATGGATTGTCTCATGCTTTAGAGGTCATGATTTTTGGATTTCTCAGTGAAGTAATCCATCTGCATAGCATTGAGCATTGGACCCCTGGAAAACACCTTCATACGTGAGTGTTTCAGCCCTCAAGAGTGAGAGTCTCCCTCAAATGATTGTTTCCTGAGGACCCACTTGGAAAAGAGTAATTGAGGAACTCCATTGGGGTGAGTCTAGATGAGCTTGACAGCCTGTATTTGGGACCTCCTCAAGAGGGCACCTTGCGCTTCCTTTGGAAGCCATCTGGGATCTCCTTCTGAGGTCATCTGGGGATGTTTGAGAAGCCATCTTGGACCTGTCATGTGGAGCTTCCATAAGAAGCCCTTTGGGACCTCCTCAAAAGTCTTTTGGATTTTCTGTGGAGTTCATCTGGGGTCTCTTTCAGGGGTCTTCTTTGGGCTCCTCAGGAGGCCATCTGGGACTTTCTCTGGAGGTCAGCTTGGGCCTCTTTTAGAAGACATTTGGGACCTACTATGGAAGCAATCTGGGTCTTCCTTGTGAGGCCAACTGATTCTTCCTGAGATGTCATCTGGGACCTTCTTGAGAGGTTATTTGGGACCTTCTTGGAAGCTGTGCGAGACCTACTCTGGAGGTCATCTAGGACTCCCTTAAGAGGCCACTGGGAACCTCTTGCACAAGTCAAGTCAGGCCTCATCAAGAGGCCACCTGGGACCTTTCTATGAGGTTATCTTTGTCCTCCTACAGAAGTCATCTGGGGTTCCTCAATTGGCCATCTGATAGCGACTCTAGAGGTTATCTGGGGCTTCTTTAGAGGCTATCTGGGACATTGTCCTGAAGTCATCAGGGTGTCCTCGAGCAGCCATCTGGGACCTCCTCCCCAGGTCTTCTGGGCCTTCCTCGAGAGGCCATCTGGGACTCCTCAGGTGGTCATTTGGGGCTTCTGTGAAAAGCCATCTGGGACCTCATTGAGAGGTCACTAGATTCCTCATCGAGAGGCCACCTCATTCCTCCTCCAGAGGTTATCTGGAACTCCAGAGGTTATCTTTGGGAGATTTGGGAAACCTGGGTTTTGTGGCTCTTTTTCTGTGTGTTTGCTGATAGTTCTGTGTCCTATATACACACTTGTTTATTCTTTTTCCAGGATTGGAGAACAATATCCTAAATTACTCTTACTGAAAAATCTCCCACTGTATTACAGGATACCCCAGAGTAAGACCAACAATGTTTACTATCCCTCCAGTTCTTATCAATCCATCAGCACCTCCGATCTTAAGACCCTCCCAAATCATCAGTGGTCCCTTGTACCATCCTTAGGTGCTACAAAGTGTTACAGTCCCCTTATTATCATTGAGACTGGTGCATGGGGGAGATGGTGGACAGGCTCCATTTCTAAGAATGTTCCCTTTGCAAATAGTGAGCTGTATAACTGGAAACAACAAAATGTGTCCTTTTCTGAAGAATCTCAGTGATCATCACTTTATTAGAGATAGTATTTTTCACATGCCAACCCACCTGGGATGATAGCCAGCAAATTTAACAGTTTTTTTTTCATTTTTTTAACCTGGGAGGAAAGGAAAGAATCTGGCACATTGCCTTGAAGGCAATCCTTGGATCAGATGATTCCCCCACTGATGACCTAGTCCATTTGGAATAAGTCTTTCCCATGAGTAACCCAAGCTGGGACTACAACAGCAATCAAAGTAAGGAAGTTTTTTACCAATTAGCACCAGATTCTGTTATCAGGACTAGAAATTCAATTCATTAATCTAAGGTGTGTGATACTCTACAGCTCCCCAGTGAGTCCCCTAATGCATTTCTGGAAGAGCTGGTAAAGGTCTGTAGGAGGTATGTATCTGTAGATCCTGAGGCCCGGGAAATTGGAAGAGTCCTAATTATGGCCTTTGTTTCCCAATTAGCCCCAGAATTAAAAGAAAGATTCAAAACTGAAAAGATTTGCAGGGAAAAGTGTTGAGTTGGTAGAGTTACCCAGTGAGTGTTTGATAAAAGAGATAACCTAGAAGAAGAACAGAGTATGAAGGGGGTTTGAGTTTTAGAAGCAGCAGCAGGACATGGATCAAGAAACCCTCAGTGATGAGAGTAGAATGCATTTGCAAATGGCAGGATGGAACCACTAGGATTAGATCAGTGTATCACTGCTAACAGAATGTGGTGTTAATTGGTACATGCCTTTTTTCTTGATTACTTTTATCATCCCAGCTTGGGAAAGACTGGTAAAATTCTTGCTCCAAATTGACTGGGTAATCATTGGAGGAACCAGATGGTTCAAGGACCACCTTCAAGGCATTATGCTAGATTTGCTCCCTATCCTCTTAGGTGAAAAGCAGCTGTAAAAGTTACTGACAATCACCTGGAGATAATGGCTCACAGCTGTAATCCTAGCTACTCAGGAGGCTGAAATCTGAGGATCAAGGTTCAAAGCCAGTGCAGTCAGGAAAGTCCTTGAGACTCTTGTCTTCAATAAACCACTAGAAAAACAGTGGCATTGTAGCTCAAGCAGTAGAGCACTAGCCATGAGCTGAAGAGTGTAGGGACAATGTCCAAGTCCAGAGTTCAAGCCCCATGACCAATAAAAACAAAAAAACAAAAAAAAGAGTTGTTGACAATCCTTACAGATGGGCTGATGTGTGAAAAATACTATCACTACTAAAGAGATGAGCCTATTCGGTTTTTCAGAAAAGTACAAATTTTGCTGTTTCTAGTTATAGAGGTCACTATTTATAAAGGGAATACTCATTAGAAATGGGGCCTACCCACCATATCTTCCATGTGCCTGCTTCAAGGATAAAAAGGGGACTGTACCACCATGTAGCACATAAGGCTGATACAAGGAAGGATTTCTGCTATGGGGAGGACTTAAAATCAGAAGTGCTGATGGCACAGAATAGGTAAGATAGTACAGCAGTGGGTCTTCCTCTGGGGGATCCTGTAACATAAAGAAGAGGTTTTAGTTATTAGAACTAGAGGACATTATTCTCCCATCCTGGAATAAAGAGTAAACAGAGGTGTTGATAAGACATAGATAGAAAACGCACATAGAGAGTAAACACACAGAAATGAATAGCCACAGATTCTTAACCCACATTTCCCAAGTCTCTCATTTGAGATTGCAGATGACCTGTGGATGAGTTTTCAGATGACCTACTGAGGAGGCCCATGATGACCTCTGAAGGAGGTCCTCGATGGCCTCTTGAGGAGACCTGAGATGACCCCTTGATGTGGTCCCAGATGACCTATGGAGGAAGCCCCATGTGATCCTTTGGAAGAGACCTCATGAGGAGGCCCCATGTGAATCCCAGAAAATGTCCAGAATGAATGACCTCCATAAGTGGTTTCAGATGACCTGTCAAGTCGGTCCCAGAGGCCTTCTCAAAAAATCTAGATCACCCCCAGAGGAGGTGGCTTCTCAAGGAAACACCGATGACCTCCCAAGGAAGTCCAAGATGGCTTCCCAAGGAAACCCCAGAAGACCTCCAGGGGGATTCCTCAAAACAATCTGGCAAGCTTGCCCTAGACACACCCCAAGAATCCTACAAGATTCTTGTCCATACTCATCCTCAGGAAACAAAGATATGAGGAAGGCTGTGAACCCTGAGATTTGAGAAACTCACCTACTAGGAGGTTTTCCTGGGGCCAAGTCCCGATGACATTCAAATGGATTAAGTTACTGGGCATTCAAAAATTATTACCTCTAAAGCACCGGACAATCCATCAAGGCACATTTGAAATGAACAAAATTATTTACACTAGAAAGGGGCAACTACCTTGTCCTGAGCTGGATACCCAGAGCCAAGAGCAGCCTGGACCACCAACCTCAGATCTCCAGTGGGCAGCTTCTCCTTTTGTTAATTGGTCTACAAACTATTCACCCCCAAAATTATGGTATCTAAAGCTACAAACTTTTTTCTTTACCCTTTCTCTCTCCTTCTCTACATTCTTGTCCTTTCCAGGTCTTTTCCATTTTCCCTTCCACCATTTCCTTAATTGCTTCAGTTCTCTCTACTCTCTACAGACCTAACCTGCTCTGCCCTAGTGTCAAGTTTTTGTTCTTCCCCTCTGGCTGTTCTTCATCTTCCTCTCCTCCCAGGTCTTTCCCCTCCTGTTTTTTCACCACTTCCTTCCTCCCAAGTCTTTTTTTTTTAACTTCAATTAAATGAGCAAGGTAATGAGTACATTTTTTATCAAGCATTGTTGTTTCCTCCTTTGTTTTCCCTTCCTTTCCCTTCCCTCTTCCCTCCACCCCTCCCATGCCCCAACCCGCAGTTTCCGACAAAGTTGTAAAGTTCGTTTTTCGACATAATGACTTGCACATCTCATTGTTGTAAGGGTCCACATGTATCCCTATTGAAACACTTCTTTTTTTTCCCTTCCCCTCCACAAATTATACCAACATCCAATAGTTTCTAACATATTTATAAGATGTTTTGTTTTTGTTGCTTTGTATGGCCCTCCCCCATGGTATAACCTCTGTTTTATTGTATTTGATGTTGGTATAAGTTGTGGAGTGGAAGGGGACAAACAAACGTTTAAATAGAGATACACATGGACCCATTTCCACAATGAGATGTACAAGCAGTTATGTCGAAAAATGAACTTTAAAATTTTGGATGTGGATGAGGGGTGAAGATCGGGGGTGGGGAGAAAAATGGCAAGGGATAGTAAGGGGAAACAAAGGAGGAGGCAACAATGCTGCATTAGGAAAGTATTCATTGCCTTGCTCATGTAATTGTAACCCATCTCTATGGTATTTTCACAATAAGAAAAGTAAATAGAAAAAAATCAAAACTTTGTGATGTCATCTCAACTGTGTCATCACATTTTCATTGTAACACCATCAGTTCATTGTGACATAATCAAATTTCAATATCACAGCATTGTCATTGCCTTGTTTTGGGATATCATAGACACATTAGAAATGACTATTCTAGGAATTGAGGGGAAGATGGCGGAGGAGAAGCTGGAGTCTAAGAAAGCTCTTGCATAGAAAGCAGTTTTAGAGTTCCAGTGAACAGTCCTAAGTCAGAAAATTACACCAAGTGAATCATCAGAGGACAGAGAGTTTGGGCAGAGAAGGAAACCCAGGCAAGGAGACACTTCTGAGCCCTTGCCAGCAGCCATTGCGGCGGCGGCAGCTGTGGCATGGCGGGTGAGCGCAGCCGCCATACCTGAGCAACTGAAAGTCTGGGACGAAGGAGCCAGACGCAGCAGGCGAGCGGATTCTACTCAACACCAGCAAGAACCGACAAGGAGCGGACATCTTCATCCTGCAGTTCGCAGACCAGAGACAACCCAGGAACCAAGACTCGGCGTGAGTAGAAGCCTGATGTCCTCACTCCTTCTCAGGGAGCAGAGGAGGGAAGGTCACTCCTCCCCCCCAGCACCAGTGATCTCCATCTTGGATACCTACAAAGCTCGGAGGAGCTGCTTGCTCCAGCTCAGGCCTTGGAATAAAACGAGACATTTAGCAGGTCACTAGAACTTAATGGCGGCGTGACCTGCCAGACTCAGCTCCACCCAGGGAAAAGTCACCCAGCTCAGGCGCCAGCCCGAGGAGTGGGTTTCTTCACTGGGTAATCGGAGCCAGAGGCTGCCCCTCCCTCTAGCAGCCTAGACAATCAATTGAAAATCAGTAAACAGAAACCCTGAGAATGGCTCCAGGCTGGGCTTTGTGAGGTTTTCACAAACCAGCCCCAGAAAAGCTACCAGAACCTAGCCTCATCACTGCATCCCCTGCTTTTGTGATACTCAAAGCAGATCTGTCTCCCAATGAAGTAGCCTGGGAGGAGGATTGCCAAATCCTGGGTAAAGCAGAGCATTTTAATGCCTGTTTGAACAAACTGACTTAAGAAACCAACCAAGCCACAGGACCACAAGCAGACTAGAGACACCAACAAGTGGCTGGTTAAGGACACAAGGGAGATACAGGATTTTTCCCACTCCTCCCCCCCAAAAAAAATCAGAGAAATTTTTGGGTTTTTTTTGCTTTTTGTTTTTTTGTTTTTTGTTTTTTTTGTTTTTTGTTTTCTCTTCTTCGTCTTTTTTTTTTTTTTTTTTTAGTTTTTATTTTTGGTACCTTATATAAAAATTTTTTTTTACTTTTCTAAAAATTTTTCAATCTTTAATCTTTGCCTTTTTTTGGTAAAAAAATGTTTTCCAGAAAGTTTCTTTTCCTCTTATAATTTTTATTTTGGGGATATGGGAGTGTGCGTTCTTGCTTTCTTTTTTGGTCTTCTTTCTCTTTTTTTTTTTTTCTCTTTTTAAATTATCTTTTTGTTTTTTGTTTAGCTCTACTGAACTTCTCATCTTTTTCTTCTTCCTTCCTTATCTTTTTCACCTTCTCCTCTCTTCCATTCTTCTTTATGTGACTTATTTCTTTCCTACACACCCTCAGATAAACCTGTAGTTAACTATTAGACCCTATGTCCCATTGTGTACACACATAATCCACAAATTTATTACACAAGTCAAAACCTCTAAGACGTAAATTCCCTAATAGCAGTACTACCTCTTTATACCTATATAATACTTTAAGCATTTTTATTTTTAAGTTTTTCACATCTACTTTATATCCCTCTCCTTCTCTCAATAAATTCACGTTCTTATCTAAATAAATTGTTATTGAATCTTCATAATTTTTATTAATTTCTACCTTTCCATTTTTTCTGGTCTCTTTTCTTTCCCCGTTCCCTTTCTTTTTTCTCTCTCTCTCTCTACTTTCATCCTACCCAACCTATTTCCTGATTTGAGATTAAGATTTAGTTAACTCCCCCAGAGACTCCCCACATCAATCTATTCCTATTTTTTTACCCACATCTCTCCCTAACCCTAATAATTTCTGGTCTTCCAAATTCTTATTTGCAGTCTGTAGCCCATTAACGTATAGTTGTTTGACGTTAAATAGATGTATCTGTTGAACTAGATTGTATCTGTAGACTATTGATTGTGGAAATTCAGAATTGGGTTGATGCTTGCCTTAAGATAGTGTTCTAGCAAAAACTGGTGCTATTTTAATCTCAAATGGGCAGAGTAAGATTGAAAAACACAAGAAAAATGGCAAATCCGGGTATCTCAATGCCCAATCCCGATAATCAGGGGACAGAACAGATAATGAATAATCCAGAGGAGAATTCCCAAATAGCTCTACAAACACTGCTGGCAAACATGATAAATCAAAAGATTGAAAGCATACAAAGGTCTCTGTATGAGCATGATTGGGAGAGAGAGGAGGCATTTCAAAAGTTTATACAGGAATATCATAAGCATAAAGAAGCTACTCAAAAGCTGATACAGGATTTGCATGAGCAGCTTGAGAATACTCAAAGAGAAAGACAGGAATGGTGTGAACAGGCTGAGAACACTCAAAGAGAACTACAGGAATCCCACGAATGGGAGGAAGCTTATCAAAGAGTAATACAGGAATTGAGAGAGAAGGAAGAAAACACACAAAGATCACTAAAGGCATTCATGGAATCCATTAACAAAGAGCAGAAGGAAGGCAGGGAGACCACAAAGGGAATGCTGAATGGAACCCAACAGAAGTAATGGGAGTCCAAGGAAACAATAACCTATCAACTAAGTGATCTGAGAATAAACACTGAATATCAAATTAACGAAGTAAAGAAGTTCATACAAGATCTAAAAAAAAGCTTCAACAAAGAATTTGAAGCCATCAAGCTGACCAATTAGAAGGAAAAGAGATAAAAAAGTAGAAAGTCTTGACAGCAGGTTAGACCAGGCAGAAGATCAAATCTCAGGGATTGAAGACAGCCTAGATATTATAGAGAAAGAATATACAAACATCCAAGAAAAGTCCAAGAAATATGATAGATCTATCCAACACTTGGAAGACACCATCAGAAGGCTTAATCTAAGGATAATGGGTGTAGAGGAGCACCTAGAAACAGAAGTCAATGGCCTAGGAAATTTGTTTAACAGGATCCTAGCAGAGAACTTCCTAAACATACAAAAAGATAGGCCTATTCAGATACAAGAAGCTTTTAGAACTCCAGACCAGACCAGAATAGGACATCCCACCGTCATATTATAATCCACCCAGGATCAACTCAGACCAAGGAAAAGATCCTTAAAGCTGTCAAGGAGAAAAGATTAATCACCTATAAAGGAAAACCAATTAGAATCACCTCAGATTTCTCAGCAGAGACAATCAAAGCAAGAAGAGCCTGGAACGATGTATGCCATGCCCTAAAAACAAACAACTATCAACCAAGAATACTGTACACAGCTAAACTCTCCTTCATAACTGAAGGCCAAATAAAAACCTTCCCTAGCAAAGAAAAATTGAAACAATACATCTCCACCTAACCTGCCCTGCAAAATATTCTTAAAGATGTCCTACACAGAGAAAACCAACAAGACCAAAATAAAAGTCAAGAAACTGCACCCAAACTGAGAATCCAAGAACCATAGGAAGAACCCAGATTTCGCAACCCCAAGAAGGTGGATAACATGGCAGGAACTCCCAAATACCTCTCAGTCCTTTCGCTTAACGTTAACGGAGTGAACTATCCAATTAAGTGACATAGACTGTCTAGTTGTATTAAAAAACAAGACCCTTCTATCTGCTGCCGTCAGGAGTCACTTCTTGGCTGTAAAAACAAACACATTTTCAATGTTAAAGGTTTGAACAAAATCTACCAAGCAAACGGCCCTCATAAACAGGTGGGAGTTGCAATCCTAATATCATATAAAATAGACTTCAAATTAAAACTGGTGAGAAGAGATAAAGAATGTCGCTACATACTAATTAAGGGATCTCTCTTTCAGGAGGATATTACAATTCTAAATATTTATTCGCCAAACAATGGAGCACACAACTTTATCCAAGAAACACTACTTTCCCTCAAATCCCATATAGATCCAAAGACATTAATTGTTGGGGACTTTAACACACCACTCTCCCCACTAGATAGATCAACTCTGCAAAAACTAAACAGAGAAAATACAGATCTAAACAGATGCATAGATCAACTAGATTTAACAGATATCTACTGAACATTTCACCCAGCAGCATCAGAATACACGATTTTCTAAGCAGCACATGGAACATTTTCTAAAATAGACCACATTTTAGGCCACAAACAAACTTGTCCAAATTCATAAACATTGAAGTTATATCTTGCATTCTCCCTGACCACAAGGGAATAAAATTAGAACTCAACACCAAAAGCCACCAAAGACAGTCTGGTATCACATGGAGGCTGAACAACACACTGCTGAATCACAAGTATGTCATGGAAGAGATTAGAAAGGAAATGCAAATGTTCATGTTATTCAACAAAAGTGAACACACAAATTACCAGCTCATCTGGGACACATCAAAAGCAGTACTCAGAAGCAAGTTTATAGCTCTGAGCGCCTACATCAACAAATTGGAGAGATCTGAAACAAACAATCTAGTGAAACATCTAAACCTCCTTGAAAAAGAGCAGCAAGATAAACCCCAATCAAGTAGAAGGAAAGAAATAATTAAAAATAAATCAGAATTAAATTAATTAGAATCCAAAAAAGCTATAGAAAGAGTCAACAAAACAGAGTTGGTCCTCGAAAACATTAACAAAATTGACAGACCCTTAGCAAATCTTATCAGAAAAAAAAGAGAACACACCCAAGTAAATAAACTCAGAGACGAGAATGGAAACATCACCATGGAAACAACCAAGATTCAAAACATTATAAGGAAATACTTCTCAAAACTTTATGCTAATAAGTTTGAGAACTTGGCAGAAATGGACCTTTTCCTAGCAAATATTGACATGCCAAAACTAAACCAAGATGAGTTAAACCAGCTTAGCAGGCCCATATCAAGCATTGAAATAGAAACAGCAATAAGAGACCGCCCAGCTAAGAAAAGTCCAGGAACAGATGGTTTTACAGCGGAATTCTACAAGGCCTTCAAAGCAGAGCTCACACCAATACTCCTCCAACTCTTCAATGAAATTGAAAGAGAAAGTTCACTACCGAACACATGGTATGAAACCATCATAACCCTCATCCCAAAACTAGGCAGGGACTCATCAAGGAAAGAGAACTATAGACCCATTTCTTTGATGAACATTGATGCAAAACTTCTCAACAAAATATTGCCCAAACGACTTCAACAATTCATCCAAAAAATCATACACCATGATCAAACAGGATTCATTTCAGGGATGCAAAGCTGGATTAATATACACAAATCAATTAATATTATTCATCACATCAACAGGAGCAAGAATAAGAACCACATGGTTATCTCAATAGATGCAGAAAAAGCATTCGACAAGATCCAACACCCCTTTATGATGAAGGTTTTGGAAAAATTAGTAATCCATGGAACATTCCTCAATACAATAGAGGCTGTATATGACAAACCTACAGCCAGCATTATACTTAATGGTGAAAAAATAAAGCCATTTCCTCTTAACCTAGGAACAAGAAAAGGATGTCCACTCTCTCCACTTCCCTTCAATCTAGTATTAGAATGCCTAGCTACAGTGATAACACAAGATGCAGAAATAAAGGGGATAGAAATAGGGAAAGGAGAAATGAAACTCTGTCTTTGCAGACGACATGATCTTGTATGTAAAGAATCCCATAGACTCCACTCTCAAATTACTCAATCTGATTCAAAATTTTGGCAAAGTAGCAGGGTATAAAATGAACCCTCCAAAATCAATGGCTTTTCTGTATGCCAACAATGAGAAAAGTATGGCTGAAATTAGGAAAGCAACTCCATTTGTAATAGCCCCACAAAAAATAAAATACCTAGAAATTAACTTAACCAAAGAAGTGAAGGACCTCTATGATGAAAACTTTAAAATCTTGAAAAAGGAAATCAACACAGAACTTAAAAAATGGCAAAACCTCCCATGCTCCTGGATTGGAAAGATTAACATCGTGAAAATGGCAATACTTCCCAACGCTATCTACACATTCAACACTATACCTATCAAAATTCCAACCTCATTCTTCAAGGAAATAGAAGTGGCAATCCAAAAATTCATATGGAACAATAAAAGACCCCGAATAGCAAAAATGCTCCTCAACGGAAAGAACACTGCTAGAGGAATATCAATAACAAATTTCAAACTCTACTATAAAGCCATAGTAATCAAAACAGGTTGGTATTGGCATAAGAACAGACCTCAGGACTAATGGAATAGAATTGAAAAACCAGAAATGAAACTAGAGACCTATAGCCATCTAATCTTCCATAAGGGAGCTAAAGAATAGAATGGAAGAAAGACAACCTGTTCAGTAAATGATGTTGGCAAAATTGGTTAACTACTTGTAGAAAACTAAAACTAGATCCTTATATATCACCTGCACCAGAATCAATTCCAAATGGATCAAAGACCTTGAACTCAAAGCAGACACTCTGAAATCATTACAGGATGGAATAGGAGAAACCCTAGGTCTCCTTGGCTCAGGCCGAAATTTTCTGAATAGAGACCCGGAAACACAACAAATCAAAGAAAGGTTGGACAAATGGGATTGTATAAAGTTGCAGAGCTTCTGCATGGCAAAGGACATAGTTAGCAAGATCAATAGAAAGCCCACGGATTGGCAGAAGATCTTTACTAGCCATACTATGGACAAGGGTCTCATATCTAAAATATACTTGGAACTCAAAAACTTAAATCCTCCAACAACAAATCCTCAAAGGAACAACTGCCCAAAGACTTAAAGGCGAAAGACTTAAAGAGAAACTTCTCTGGAGAAGAAAGAAGGATGGCCAATAGACACATGAAGAAATGCTCAACCTCCCTCGCCATAAAAGGAATGCAAATCAAAACAACATTGAGATGCCACCTCACTCCAGTTAGAATGGCAAAAATCAAGAACTCTAACAACAGATCCTGGAGGGGATGTGGACAGAAGGGAACCTTACTTCATGTTTGTTGGGAATGTAAACTCGTTCAACCGCTTTGGCAAGCAGTATGGAGGTTCCTCAAAAGACTTCTCATAGAATGCCCCTATGACCCAGCAATCCCACTTTTGGGCATTTACCCAAATGTTTACAAACAAGACCACACTAAAGCTACCAGCACAACTATGTTTATTGCAGCGTTATTTACCATAGCTAAGATCTGGAACCAACCTAGATTCCCCTCAGTATATGAATGGATCAAGAAAATGTGGTATATATACACAATGAAATTCTATGCCTCCATCAGAAAGAATGACATTGACCTATTTGTTAGGAAATGGAAAGACTCCGAAAAAATTATATTAAGCGAAGTAAGCCAGGCCCAAAGAAACATAGGCCCCATGGTTTCCCTTATTTCCAATATCTAGTATATGTATGAGTCTAGGGGAAAAGGTCAGATAATGAGATCTTAGGAAAATGAATCCTTAGATATGTATTTTAATGTATTTTTCTTTTATGCATGTGTTTCTAAAGCTTTTATAGATTATTTCTTTGTTGCTTTGTATGTCCCTCCCCTACAGTTAACCCCTGCTTTCACTATATTTGATGTCAGTATAACTTGTGGAGGAGATGGGGAAAAACAATTCGTTTAAGGATACAGGTGGATCTGTTGCAACAATGAGAAGTACAACTTGTCATGTCCAAAACGAGCTTTACAATGTTGGTGCGGGGGGGGGGGGAGGAAGGATTGGGACTGGGGTGGAAGGGGGAGGCTGGGAAGGGATGTGAAGGATAAACAAAGGAGGAGGCTGCAATGCTTGGTAAGAAATGTACGCATTATCCTGCCCATGTAATTGTAACCCCTCTGTACAGTATGTTCACAAATAAAATAAACTAAATTTTTAAAAAATGAAAAAAATAAATGACTATTCTATGATTTAATTCCATTTTAAATGTGGCTCGAAGGTTTGTAGCCATAGCCCTGGGTGACCCCATAACCATTGTGACCTAACAATCCCTTTGTGACATCACATTGACATTGTGATGTCACTAACACACTGTGAACATCACCAGCCTGTCCTCTTCTCATAAATTGTGTGAGATGTTGTCATCATGATATCTTATGCACCTTGTGAGATGATTATCTGTTTTTGACCTTAAAATTTTTCAGGTATGATATGTGATATCAGAAATCCACCTTGACTTTAAGATCCCTGTGGCATTACCCTGCTAGACTTCATGACTACTGTGTCACATTGTGATATCAAAACCTGTTAGGACTTCATCACATTTGTGACAACACGTGCCTTTGGAGCTCTTTAGAGAGCTCACAGTCTCTTGTGAGCTCATATACTCATTGTGGGTCAATTAGAATTGATATCTGGAATGCCATTGTGAGATCATCACCCCATTCTTATATCACAAAACTATAATGTCATCATCACAACTATGGTACAACAAACTATTGCTTCAAAATATTATCATGAGTTAATATCGTGCCATCATATTAACATTGTGATATCACTCTCCCATTGGTTTTTCACATACCTATAAGACGTTATAACATTTTAGAAAAGGATTTATACTCCTTCTCTCAACTCCTATCCTCACTTTTTGAACTAGAAGACATTGCATTTGTACACGTGATTCTAACATTACAAAATTGTTGTGACATCACAAACCCAAAGGGACATCATTACCACTGTGTTATCATCACAAACCGTTTGTGATATCACATTGCTGTTGTGATATCATGATCACATTAAAACATCACCAATTATGAACTTTTAGCTTCTTTCAAAAACAGACTATGACATCAGTCTCTCTGATTACCCACTTCCTCATTGTGACCTCATGACAATTGAGATCAGACATGTCTCATAATATCACAAATGCTTTTTGACATCGTCACCAGTAAGATACCACATTGTCATTATGACACTATCCACTCATGTGTGACATCACAAAATTACATTTGCATCATAGGATTGTGACATCTCATTGACATGGTGACTACATAGACACATTTTGCATGCCTATTCTGTGATTTCAGTCTATCAAATATGTCATGGGAGTTGATGTCAAATGCCATTGTGGCATTCGGATTGATGCCAGAAGCCCATTTTGATCTCATTACAATTGTGAAACACAATCTCTTTGTGACATCACATTGCCATGGTGATATCACTATCCTAAGACATCACAAATCTGTCCTCATAACTTTTGTGACATGGAGCCATTGTGATATCTTAGGGCCTTTGTGAACTCATAATCAGTTTTGGACCTCATAATATTTCAGGTATGTTTTGTCAGAGCAGAAATATACTGACATCATGAAAACTGAGTCATCAAACTGCCAGATGCCATGACCTTTGTGTCACATTGTGAGTTCATTATCCTGTTAGGACGTCATCACATTTGTGGCAAGACATGCCTTTGGAGATATCACAGTCTTTTTGTGAATTCATATAGTCATTACGTAAATGAAAATTGAGATTAGAATGCCACTGTGACCTTAAACACATTTTGACATCACAAAACTATTGTAACCTCATCTCCATTATCACAAGCCAATAGTAGCAACAAAAGAAGATTATGATGTGATTCTCTGACATGACATTGCTGTTATGACACTTTCATATTGTCACTTCCCAGACCTATTATGACCTTTTAGCACCTTTGAAAAAACACATAGCCTTTGTGACATCATAGTCTCTTTGTGTACCCATATCTTCATTGTGACCTAATGACAATTGCGATCAGACATGCCATTGTAATATCACAAACACTTTGTGGCATCATCACATGTGACATCAAATTGTCTTTTTGAGACCATCCATTCATGGGACATCAGCAATGTACAATGATATGTGAATGTAAAATACTAAATGTACGTAAATATGACAAAGTAAGCAAGTCTCGGGAACCAATGAGCTCCACTCATCTTGTTATATCATTACAAAATGACCCAGTTCTGCTGATCAACTCTGTATCATATATGTGCACTTCTGAGGGAAACTAGGAGGAATACAACAATTCAGAGGTTAACTGGCAAGATCATTTAACAGAGGGGCCCATCAGCTGCACTGGACACTGATGAAAATGAACTAAGAAACCCAAGGGAAGCAATGGGAATGAGGGAATGAGAGGGATAAATGGAATAGCTAAACCAAGCAAAAGGAATAGCTCATAGAATTCACAAACTTTATAAACCCTGATTAAGACAATGCAAATAGTCATGAAGGTTAAAATTCTTTTGGACTTTAGGTAACATTAACTCACAATACCCTAAAATGTGTGAAATTTATGTACGTACTTAATCACAATACAAATGAAACAAAACATTAAGATATAATGATATTGTGACATCACATTGTCATTGTAATATCACTGTCCATTGTATTGTCACAAACGTGACAAACCTCATAATATTTTAGAAAATTCATAGCCTTTGGGATTTCAAGCTCTTTCAGTCAAGTTGTATCCTCATTGTAACAATCAGCAATAGAAATTGGACATGTCATTGTGATATTACAAACTTCTAGTGATATTAAAACCCATTGTAACCTCATCATCACCGTGACATCACAAAACCATTGTGAAATTGCATTGATGTACTGACACCATGATCACATTATGACATTCCAATCCTACTATGACTTCTTAGCAACTTTGAAAAAACACCTGTACCCATGTCCTCATTAACAAAAGACAATTCAGATAACATGTATTGTAACATCACAAATACCTTGTGACATCTTCACCAGTGTAAAATCACATTGTCATTATAACATAATGAGTTCATTGTGATATCACAATAATACAATGATATCATAGCATTATGATATCACAATGTCATTGTGAGGTCAAAGACACATTGTTAATGCCTATTCTGCAATTACATTCTATTTCAAATGTGCCATGTTTGTTGATATGTGAAACTCATGGTGATCTCATAAATATTGTGACATCACAATCACATCTGACATCACATTTTTATTGTGACATCACTAACCCACTGAGACAGCACAAACCTGTCTTGTCCTCAAATCATCTCTGACATGCTGCTTTTGTGATATCTTAGGATCTTCGTGAGTTCATAATCTGTTCTGGACCTCATATTTCAGGTATGAGAAGTGACATCAGAAATTCAGAAATCCACTGTGACATCATGACCATTGTGACATCAAATTGCCAGATATTGTGTCCATTTTGTCACGTTATGACATTGAAATTCTGCTAGAATTTCACATTTGTGACAACACGTGTCTCCACTTTTCTACCCTTGTTACCACTGTTTTTGCTTATTCTTTCAATGTTACCTACTACTTTTAGTGTGGTCTATCAACCTACATAAACAGCTCAGTGTTTTCCCTAGACATTAGGGGACTCTAACTCCTGCTTAGTATTATTAACCTCAGTCCGATACTTGGAGACTTCTCCCTTTTTATCCTCCTCCTATTCTTTCATGAAAGCTCCCTTTCATGATCCCAATATCCTTCTCAAACTCCTTAACTTAAAAGTGTGCTTCCAGGATCACAGGAGAGTTCCTTTGGCTATCCAACTGCTGCTCCCTCTCACAGAAGCTTTGCTTTTCATCTTCTCCTTGAAAATTTCAATGCTGCTATTGACAATTTTTTTCATACCTTCACATTTTGCCCTGGGACATGCTACTTCTGCAATACCTTTCCGGTGAGGATCTCCATAATCTGTTAAGAATTTTCCTTTATTAGTTTTCTTTCTGGTTTTTCACTTCAGTGTTTTTTTGTGACAGATCTTTCATCTGTGTGTTTAGCTGTAATGTTTTGCTGTCTGATGTTCTTTCCATTTCCCAGGCATTCACCATCAGAGCATGTGTATCCTTTAGCTCTTTCTGAAAAGTAACAATTTTTCTTTTTTATTTTAAATATATATTTTTATTTCTATTGTTCTAATCCTATTTTTCCCCACGATTCTCCCTAAACCTATTAATGTCTTGTCTGCTGAATACCGTTTTGATGTTCTTAGCCCAGTAATCCATAGTAGATTGATGTTGAATTAGATGTATGTATTGAAATAGATTGTATCTGCAGCCATTTTGACTACATCAATCAATCTGTATAACTTAAGGGCTATGGTTGCTGCTTTCCTTAAAGTAGTTCTAGTGGAAAATTGGTGTTACATTCATAACAAATTGGCAGAACAAGCTACATAAATACAAGAAAAATTGCAAGTCCAGGTGTCTCAACTCCCTCTCAGGATATCTGGTGACAGAACAGTTAATGAAAAATCCAAAGAATTGCCCAGAAATTCTAGAAACACTGCTGGAAAACATGGTTAATAATAAGACTGGTGGATAAAAAGATTGAATGCCTGCAAAGGACTCAATGTGAGCATGATAAGGAGCAAGAAGGCACTAACCAAAGATTGATACAGTAACTTCGTGAGCATAATGAGGCTGACAAAAATTAATACAGGAATCTCCTGACCTTGAGGAAGCTAATCAAAGAATAATACAGGAATTTCCTGAGAAGGCAGAGAATAACCAAGGAGAAAGAGAGGAATTGCCTGATCAAGAGGAAGCTAATCAAAGAGTAATACAGGAATTGTGCAAGCTGGATGAGAATAGACAAAGATCAATGGAGACATTCATAAAATCCAAATTAAGGAAGGAATAAAGTCCATTCAAGATCAAAAACAAAGCTCCAACTAAGAATTTGAAGTCATCAAAGTAGATCAATTAGAAGGAAAGGAAACAAAACTCAAAATAGAAAGTCTTGATAGTAGGTTAACCATGCAGAAGATTGCAGCTCTAGGATTGCAGACAGCCTAGGTAACAAAAAGAAAGAACATGCAACTATCCAAGACATATCTAAGACATATGATAGGTCCATTCCATATTTAGAAAACACCTTCAGAAGGCCTAATCTGAGCAAAATGCGTGTAGAAGAGCATGTAGAGACAGTAGTCAATGGTCTATGAAATTTATTTCACAGGATTCTGGAAGATAACTAACCTAACATGCAAAAACCTAGGCCTATTCATCTACAAAACGCTTTTAGAACCCCAAGTAGACCAGACAAGAACAGGACCTCCCACCATCACAATATAATACGCACGGGATTAATTCAGACCAAGGAAAAGATCCTTAATCTGTTTTTATTTTTTTTAATCTGTCTAGGAGAAAAGATCAATCACCTATAAAGGGAAACGAATTAGAATCACTTCAGATTTTTCAGCTGAAACAATTAAAGCAAGAAGAGTCTGGAATGATATATGCCATGCCTTAAACATAAACAACTATCAACCAAGAATACTGTACCCAAGTAGACTCTCATCCATAACAAAAGGTCTAATAAAAAGCTTACATAGCAAAGAAAAATTGAAATGATATATCTACACCAAACCAACCCTATAAAAGTTACTTAAAGATGTCTTACACATCAAAAACCGACAAGACCACAAAAAAGGCCAAGAAACTACATCTAGATTAAGAATCCAAGAACCATAGGAAGAACCCAGTTGTGGAAGTACTCAAGCCCCATGTAATCAACATGGCAGGAACTACCAAACATCTCTCAGTCCAATCTCAATATTACGAGGCTTAACTCTCCAATTAAACGAGATAGACTGTCAAGTTGTATGAGAAAGAAAGCTCCTTCTATCTTCTGCCTTAATTAAGGAGTCACACCTTGCCCATAAAAACAAACATATTTTTAAAATGAAAGGGTACAACAAAAATCTACCAAGCAAGTGGCCCCCATAAACAGGCAGGAGTTTGCAATCCTAATATTAGATAAAATAGACTTCAAATTAAAACTAGTGAGAAGAGATAAAGTCCTTACATACTAATTAAGGGATCTATCCTTCAGGAGGATATTACAATTTTAAATATCTATTCGCCAAACAACAGAGAACCCAAGTTTATCCAAGAAACACTACTTTACTTCAAATATCACATAGATCCAAAGAAATTACTTGTTGGGAATATTAACACACCACTACCTCCAATAGATAGATCAACTTGGCAAATCTAAACAGAGAAAGCACAGATCTAAACAACTGCATATGTCAACTAGACTTAACAGACATCTACTGAATATTTTACCCAGCAGCATCAGAATACAGTTTTTTCAGCAGCACATGGAACATTTTCCAAAATAGACCACATGTTAGGTCACAAAGCAAACTTCTCCAAATTCAGAAACATTGAAGTTATACCTTCCATTCTCTCTGACCACAAGGGAATAAAATTAGAACTCAACACCAAAAGCCACCAAAGAAAGTCTGGTAAACCACGGAGGCTGAACAACACTGATGAATCACGAGTGGGTCATGGAAGAGATTAGAAAGGAAATTCAAATATTCATGCTATTCAACAAAAATGAGCACACAAATTACCAGCTCCCCTGGGACACAGCAAAGGCAGTACTCAGAGGGAAGTTTATAGCTCTGAGTGCCTACATCAACAAATTTGAGTGATCTGAAACCAACAATACAACGACACATCTGAACCACCATGAAAAAGAGCAGCAAGCTAAAGCCCCATCCAGTAAATGGAAATAAATACTAAAATTAAATCAGAATTAAGAGAATTGATTTCAAAAAAAAACTATCAAAAGAATCAACAAAACAAAGCATTGGTTCTTCAAAAAATTAACCAAATTACAGATACTTAGTAAATCATACAAGAAAAAAGTGAACACGCCCAATTAAAATTAAAATTAAAATTAAAATCAGAGTTAAGAATGGAAACAGCACTATAGAAAAAAACCAGATTCAGAACATTATAAGGGAATAATTCTGAAACCTTTATGCTAATAAGTTTGAGAACTTTGTAGAAATGGACCTTTTCCTAGCAAATATTAACATGTCCAAACTAAACTAAGATGAGTTAAACCGACTTAACTGGCCATATCAAGCATTGAAATAGAAACAACAATAGGAGACCTTCCACCTAAGAAAAACCACATGGTTTTAGAGCAGAATTCTACAAGGCTCTCAAACCAGAGCCCACACCAATATTCCTCCAAATCTTCAATGAACTTGAAAGAGAATGTTCACTACCAAATTCATTCTATGAAGACATCATAACTGTCATCCCCAAACCAGGCAGGGACTCTTCAAAGAAACAAAATTCTAGACCCATTTCTTTGATGAACATTGATGCAAAACTTCTCAACAACATTTTGGCTATTCAACTTCAACAATTCATCCAAAACAGCATACACCATGATCCAACAATATTATCTTCAAGGATGCAAAGTGGGTTCAATATATGCGAATCCAATAATATAATTCATTACATCGAGACGAGCAAGGATAAGAATCACATGGTTCTCCCAATAGTTGCAGAAAACAGTTGACAAGATCCAACACACCTTTTTGAACAAAGTTCTGGAAAAACTAGGAATCCAGGGAACATTTCTCAATACAAGAAAGACAGTGAAAGACAAACCTACAGCCAGCATTATACTCATTGGTGAAAAACTAAAGCCATTTCCTCTTAACTCAGGAATGAGACAAGGATGTCCACTCTCTCCACTTCTCTTCAATTTAGTATTAGAATGCCTGACTACAGCAATAAGAAAAGATGCAAACATAAAAGGGATCCAAATAGGGAAAGATGAAGCAAAACTCTCCCTCTTTGCAGATGACATGATTTTGAATTTAAAGAATCCCATGGACTCCACTCCCAAATTACTCAATCTGATTCAAAACTTTGGCAAAGTAGCAGGATATGAAATTAACCCTTTCACTATAGTTGATGTCGGTACAATTTGTGGAGGAAAAGGGGAAAAACAAGTCGTTTAAGAATACAGGTGGACCCGTTACAACAATGCGAAGTACAAGTTGTCATGTGGAAAACGAACTTTACAACTTTGTTGCGGGGGAGGATTGGGTGGAGGGGGTGGGGAAAGGCTGGGAACGGATGTGAAGGGTAAACAAAGGAGGAGGCTGCAATGCTTGTTAAGAAATGTACTCTTTATCTTGCCCATGTAATTGTAAAACCCCTTTGTATAGTATGTTCACGATAAAAAAATAAAAATTAAAAAAAATCAATGACTCTTCTGTATGTCAACAATGAGAACAGCTGAAATCAGGAAAGCCACTCCATTGATAATAGCCCCCCCCCCAAACTAAAATAACTAGGAATTAACAAATAAGTGAAGGACTTCAATGCTGAAAACATCAAAAACCTGAAAAAGGAAATCAAAATAAAACTTAGAAACTGGAAAAAACCTCCCATGCTCCTGGATTGAAATGATCAACATTGTCAAAATGGCAATGCTTCCCAAGGATATCTATAAATTCAACGTGATACCTATCAATATTCCAAACTCATTCTTCAAGAAAATAGAAGAGGCAACCCCAAAATTCATATGGAACAATAAAGACGCCGAATAGCAAAAACGATCCTTAACAGAAAGAACAGTACTGGAGGAATATTAATACCAAATTTCAAACTCTACTACAAAGCCAAAGTATTCAAAATAGCTTGGAATTGGCAATAGAACAGACCTCAGGACCAATGGAACAGAATTGAAAACCCAGAAATGAACCCACACACCTATAGCCATCAATTCTTCAATAAGGGAGCTAAAAAATAGAATGGAAGAAAGACAGCCTCTTCAGTAAATTCTGGTAAAACTGATAAATCACTTCCAGAAAACTAAAGCTAGATCCTTATATATCACCCACCACCAGAATCAATTTCAAATTGATTAAAGACCTTGGAGTCAAAGCAGACACACTGAAAACATTACAGAATGGAATAGGAGAACCCTAGGTCTCCTTGGCGCAGGCTGAAAGTTTCTTAATTCACTCCCAGAAACACAACAAATCAAAGAAAGGTTGGACAAATGGAATTGCATGAAATTTCAAAGCTTCTGAAGCAAAAAGGACATAGCTAGCAAGATCAATAGAACACCCACAGATTGGGAGAAGATCTTCACTAGCCATACAATGGACAAGGGTCTCATATCTAAAATATACCTAGAACTCAAAATGTTAAATCCCACAACAACAAATATTCAAAATTACACCTGCCCTATTAATAAGTGGGCTAAAGAATTAAAGAGAATCTTCTCCGAAAAGGAAAGTAGGATGGCCAATAGGCACAAGAAGAAATGTTCAACCTCCCTATCCATAAAAGAAATGCAAAACACCTCACCCCATTTAGAATGGCTATAATCAAGAATTCTAATAACAACAGGTGTGTGAGGAGATGTGGACAAAAGGGAACCTTACTGCATATTTGGTGGAAATGTAAACTTGTTCAACCACTTTGGAAAGTAGTATGGAGGTTTTTCAAAAGACTCCATCGAGACTTGGGGTTCCGGGAAGATGGCGGAGGAGAAGCTGGAATCTGAACAAGCTCTCGCATAGAAAGTAGGTTTAGAGTTCCAGTGAACAGTCCTAAGCCAGAGAATCACACCAAGTGTACCATCACAGGACAGAGAGTTAGACAAGAGAGGGGAAGCCAAGGAAACGCACCAGCTGCCGCTCCGGCGGCGGGGTCGCGGCGGCGACCACCGCCGCGGGAGTCATACCTGAGACACAGAGAGTCGGGGACGAAGGAGCCAGACGCAGAGGACAAGCGGATTCTACTCAACACCAACAAGAACCGACAAGGAGCGAACATCTTCATCCTGCTGTTTGCAGACCAGAGACGACCCAGGATCCAAGACTCGGCGTGAGTACAAGCCCGACATCCTCACTCCTCAGGGAGCAGAGGAGGGAAGGCCACCCCTCCCCCCCAGCACCGGTGATCTCCATCTTGGATACCGACAAAGCTCGGAGTTGCTGCTAGCTCCAGCTCAGGCCTTGGAATAAAACGAGTCATTTAGCAGGTCACAAGAACTTAACGCCGAAGTGACCTGCCAGACTCAGCTCCATCCAGGGAAAAGTCACCCAGCTCAGGCGCCAGCCATCGGAGTGCCTAGCGTCACTGGGTAACCAGAGCCAGAGGCTGCCCCTCCCTCTAGCAGCCACCACAATAAATTGAAAAACAGAAACCCTGAGAATGGCTCTAGGCTGGGCGCTGTGAGCTCTATCACAAAATAGCCCCAGGGAAAAGCTACTGTTTGTTGAAAGGCCTCAACCCTACCCAGAACCTAGCCTCATAACCACATCCCCCTCTTTTGTGACTCTCAAAGCAGACCACCCTCCCAGAAAACTAACCTGGGAGGGGGATCTCAAAATCTTGGGTAAAGCAGAGCATTTTTCTGCCTCTTCCAACCAACCGACTTAAGAAACCAATCAAGCCACAGGACCTCAAGCTGACCAGAGACTACAACAAGAGACTGGTCGCAGACAAAAGGGAGATACAGGATTCCTCCCACTCCTCCCCCCCCAAAAAAAAAAAATCAAAAGACTTTTTTTTCTTTTTTTCTTTTTTTTTTTCTTCTTCTTCTTTTCTTTTTTTTGCTTGTTTTTTGTTTTTTGTTACCTTATATATATATATATATATATATATATATATATATATATATATATATATATATATAAATTTTTTCCCTTCTAAAACTTTTATTAATCTTTAATTTTTGCCTCTTCTGAAAAAATAATTGTTTTCCAGTAATTTTTTTTTCTCATCTTATAATTTTTATTTTAGGAATACGTGAATGAGAGTTTTCCTTTCTTTTCTTGTCTTCTTTCTCTTTTTCTTTCATTCTTAATTATCTTTTTGTTTTTTATCTAGCTCTACTGAACTTCTGATCTTTTCTTCTCCCTTTCCCATCCTTAAAGCTTTCCACATCTCCTCTATTTCCCTCCCCTTCTCTGAACATATTCACATTCCTCTCTAAATAGACGGTCTTTTAACCTCTATAATAACATTAATTTTTACGTTTCTATTCTTTTTCTGGTCTCTCTTTATTCCCCTTTCCGTCTCTTCTTTTTCTCTCTCTCTCTACTTGCATCCTACCCAACCCATTTCCTGCACTGTGATTAGGACATAGTTAACTCTCCCTGTGCCTCCCCACACCAATCTATTCCTATTTTTTACCCACATCTCTCCCTAATCCTAATAATTTCTGGTTTTCCAAATTCTTTTCTGCGGTTCGAAGTCCTTTAACATATAGTCATTTGATGTTGAATAGATGTATCTGTTGAACTAGATTGTATCTGTAGACTATTGACTGTACAAATGCAAACTTTGGTTGATGGTTGCCTTAAGATAGTGTTCTAGCACAAAACTGGTGCAATCTGTATCTCAAATGGGCCGAGTAAGCCGGAAAAACACAAGAAAAATGGCAAATTCGGGTATCTCAATTCCCAACCTTGATAATCAGGGATTAGAACAGATAAAGAATAATCCAGAGGAGAGTTCCCAAATAGCTCTACAAACACTAATAGCAAACATGATAAATGAGAAGTTTGACAATGTACAAAGGACTCTGTATGAGCATGATAGGGAGAGAGAGGAGGCATCCCAGAAGTTTATACAGGAACATCATAAGCGTGAGGAAGCTTCTCAAAAACTGATACAGGATTTGCGTGAGCAACTTGAGAATACTCAAAGAGAAAGGGAGGAATGGCGTGAGCAGGCAGAGAACACTAAAAGAGAACTGCAGGAATCCCACAGAAGGGAGGAAACTAATCAAAGAGTAATTCACGAATTAAGAGACCAGGTAGAGAATACACAAAGATCACTAAAGACATTCATGGAATCCATTAACAAAGAACTGAAGGAAGTCAGGGAGACCACAAAGGGAAGGCTGAATGGAACCCAACAGAAGGAATGGGAGTCCAAAGAAACCATAACCAATCAACTAAGTGATTTGAGAACAAACACTGAACACCAAATTAAGGAAGTAAAGACATTCATACAAGACCTAAAACAGAGCTTCAACAAAGAACTTGAAGCCATCAAAGCTGACCAATTAGAAGGAAAAGAGATAAAAAACAGTAGAGAGTCTTCACAGCAGGTTAGACCATGCAGAAGATCGAATCTCAGGGATTGAAGACAGCCTAGATATTATAGAGAAAGAACATACAACCATCCAAGACAAGTCCAAGAAATATGATAGGTCTATCCAACACCTGGAAGACACCATCAGAAGGCCCAATCTAAGGATAATGGGTGTAGAGGAGCACCTAGAAACAGAAGTTAATGGTCTAGGAAATTTGTTTAACAGGATCCTAGCAGAGAACTTCCCAAACATACAAAAAGATAGGCCTATTCAGATACAAGAAGCTTTTAGAACCCCAAATAGACCAGACCAGAATAGGACATCCCACCGTCACATTATAATCCACACAGGATCAACCCAGACCAAGGAAAAGATCCTTAAAGCTGTCAAGGAGAAAAGGTTAATCACCTATAAAGGGAAACCAATTAGAATTACCTCAGATTTCTCACCAGAGACAATCAAAGCAAGAAGAGCCTGGAATGATGTATGCCATGACCTAAAAACAAACAACTATCAAACAAGAATACTGTACCCAGCTAAACTCTCCTTCATAACTGAAGGCCAAATAAAAACCTTCCATAGCAAAGAAAAATTGAAACAATACATCTCCACCAAACCAGCCCTGCAAAAGATTCTTAAAGATGTCCTACACATAGAAAACCAACAAGAACGCAACAAAGGCCAAGCAACTGCACCCAAACTGAGAATCCAAGAGCCTTAGGAAGAACCCAGTTTTCACAGCCCCCAAGAAGGTGGATAACATGGCAGGAACTCCCAAATACCTCTCAGTCCTATCTCTTAATGTTAACGGACTGAACTCTCCAATTAAGCGACATAGACTGTCTAGTTGGATTAAAAAACAAGACCCTTCTATCTGCTGCCTGCAGGAGTCACATCTTGCCCGTAAAAACAAACATATTTTCAAGGTTAAAGGCTGGAACAAAATCTACCAAGCAAACGGCCCTCATAAACAGGCGGGAGTTGCAATCCTAATATCAGATAAAATAGACTTCAAATTAAAATTCGTGAGAAGAGATAAAGAAGGTCGCTACATACTAATTAAAGGATCTCTCCTTCAGGAGGATATTACAATTCTAAATATCTATTCGCCAAACAATGGAGCACCCAAATTTATCAAAGAAACACTACTTTCCCTCAAATCCCAGATAGATCCAAAGACATTAATCGTTGGGGATTTTAACACACCACTCTCCCCACTAGATAGATCAACTCGGCAAAAACTCAACAGAGAAACCGCAGATCTAAACAGCTGCATAGATCAACTAGACTTAACAGACATTTACCGAACATTTCACCCAGCAGCATCAGAATACACGTTCTTCTCAGCAGCACAAGGGACGTTTTCTAAAATAGACCACATTTTAGGCCACAAAGCAAACTTGTCTAAATTCAGAAACATTGAAGTTATACCTTGCATTCTCTCTGACCACAAGGGAATAAAATTAGAACTCAACACCAAAAGCCACCAAAGAAAGTCCGGTATCACATGGAGGCTGAACAACACACTGCTGAATCATGAGTGGGTCATGGAAGAGATTAGAAAGGAAATTCAAATGTTCATGCTATTCAACAAAAATGAACACACAAATTACCAGCTCCTCTGGGACACAGCAAAGGCAGTACTCAGAGGCAAGTTTATAGCTCTGAGCTCCTACATCAACAAATTGGAGAGATCGGAAACTAATAATTTAATGACACATCTAAACCTCCTTGAAAAAGAGCAGCAAGATAAACCCCAATCCAGTAGACGGAAAGAAATAATCAAAATTAAATCAGAATTAAATGAATTAGAATCCAAAAAAACTATAGAAAGAATCAACAAAACAAAGAGTTGGTTCTTCGAAAAACTTAACAAAATTGACAGACCCTTAGCAAACCTTATCAGAAAAAGGAGAGAACACACCCAAATTAATAAACTCAGAGATGAGAATGGAAACATCACCATGGAAACAACCAAGATTCAGAACATTATAAGGGAATACTTCTCAAAACTTTATGCTAATAAGTTTGAGAACTTGACAGAAATGGACCTTTTCCTAGCAAATATTGACATGCCAAAACTAAACCAAGATGAGTTAAACCAGCTTAACAGGCCCATATCAAGCATCGAAATAGAAACAGCAATAAGAGACCTCCCAGCTAAGAAAAGTCCAGGACCAGATGGTTTTACAGCGGAATTTTACAAGGCCTTCAAAGCAGAGCTCACACCAATACTCCTCCAACTCTTCAATGAAATTGAAAGAGAAAGCTCACTACCGAACACATTCTATGAAGCCATCATAACCCTCATCCCAAAACCAGGCAGGGACTCATCAAAGAAAGAGAACTATAGACCCATTTCTTTGATGAACATTGATGCAAAACTTCTCAACAAAATTTTGGCCAATCGACTTCAACAATTCATCCAAAAAATCATACACCATGATCAAACAGGATTCATTTCAGGGATGCAAAGCTGGTTCAATATACGCAAATCAATTAATATTATTCATCACATCAACAGGAGCAAGAATAAGAACCACATGGTTATCTCAATAGATGCAGAAAAAGCATTTGACAAGATCCAACACCCCTTTATGATGAAGGTTCTGGAAAAATTAGGAATCCATGGAACATTCCTCAATATAATAAAGGCTGTATATGACAAACCTACAGCCAGCATTATACTCAATGGTGAAAAACTAAAGCCATTTCCTCTTAACTCAGGAACAAGACAAGGATGCCCACTCTCTCCACTTCTCTTCAATCTAGTATTAGAATGCCTAGCTACAGCAATAAGACAAGATGCAGACATAAAGGGGATCCAAATAGGGAAAGAAGAAATAAAACTCTCCCTCTTTGCAGATGACATGATCTTGTATTTAAAGAATCCCATAGACTCCACTCCCAAATTACTCAAGCTGATTCAAAACTTTGGCAAAGTAGCAGGTTATAAAATTAACCCCCAAAAATCAATGGCTTTTCTATATGCCAACAATGAGAAAAGTGTGGCTGAAATTAGGAAATCACCTCCATTTGTAATAGCCCCACAAAAAATAAAATACCTAGGAATTAACTTAACCAAAGAAGTGAAGGACCTCTATGATGAAAACTTTAAAATCTTGAAAAAGGAAATCAACACAGAACTTAAAAAATGGCAAAACCTCCCATGCTCCTGGATTGGCAAGATTAACATCGTGAAAATGGCAATACTTCCCAAGGCTATCTACAAATTCAACGCGATACCTATCAAAATTCCACCCTCATTCTTCAAGGAAATAGAGGAGGCAATCCAAAAATTCATATGGAACAATAAAAGACCCCGAATAGCAAAAACGCTCCTCAACGGAAAGAACACTGCTGGAGGAATATCAATACCAAATTTCAAACTCTACTATAAAGCCATAGTAATCAAAACAGCTTTGTCTTGGCATAAGAACAGACCTCAGGACCAATGGAATAGAATTGAAAACCCAGAAATGAACCTACAGACCTATAGCCACCTAATCTTCGATAAGGAAGCTAAAACAATAGAATGGAAGAAAGACAGCCTCTTCAGTAAATGGTGCTGGCAAAATTGGTTAACTACATGTAGAAAACTAAAGCTAGATCCTTATATATCACGCTGCACCAGAATCAACTCCAAATGGATCAAAGACCTTGAACTCAAAGCAGACACTCTGAAAACATTACAGGATGGAATAGGAGAAACCCTAGGTCTCCTTGGCTCAGGTCGAAATTTTCTGAATAGAGACCCGGAAGCACAACAAATCAAAGAAAGGTTGGACAAATGGGATTGCATAAGATTGCAGAGCTTCTGCAGGGCAAATGACATAGCTGGCAAGATCAATAGAAAACCCACCGATTGGGAGAAGATCTTTACTAGCCATACTATGGACAAGGGTCTCATATCTAAAATATACTTGGAACTCAAAAAATTAAACCACCTAACAACAAATCCTCAAAGAAACAACTGCCCAATAAATAAGTGGGCCAAAGACTTAAAGAGAAGCTTCTCTGAAGAAGAAAGAAGGATGGCCAATAGACACATGAAGAAATGTTCAACATCCCTAGCCATAAAAGAAATGCAAATCAAAACAACATTGAGATATCACCTCACTCCAGTTAGAACAGCAAAAATCAAGAACTCCAATAACAACAGATGCTGGAGGGGATGTGGACAGAAAGGAACCCTACTTCATTGTTGGTGGGAATGTAAACTTGTTCAACCACTTTGGAAAGCAGTATGGAGGTTCCTCAAAAGACTTCACATAGATCTCCCCTATGATCCAGCAATCCCACTTTTGGGCATTTACCCAAATGTTTACAAACAAGACCACACTAAAGCTACCAGCACAACTATGTTTATTGCAGCATTATTTACCATAGCTAAGATATGGAACCAACCCAGATGCCCCTCAGTAGATGAATGGATCAAGAAAATGTGGTATATATACACAATGGAATTCTATGCCTCCATCAGAAAGAATGACATTTCCCCATTTGTTAGGAAATGGAAAGGTTTGGAAAAAATTATATTAAGTGAAGTAAGCCAGGCCCAAAGAAGCATAGGTCCCATGGTTTCCCTTATTTGCAATATCTAGTATAGATATGAGTCAAGCCGAAAAGGTCAGATAATGTGATGTTAGGAAAATGAACCCTTAAATATGTATTTTAATGTTTTCGTTTCTTTCATGCATGTATTTCTAATGCATTTATAAGATTATTTCTTTGTTGCTTTGTATGTCCCTCCCCCACAGTGTAACCCCCGTTTTCACTATATTTGATGTCAGTATAACATGTGGAGTAGATGGGGACAAACAAGTCGTTTAAGGATTCAGGTGGACCTGTTGCAACAATGAGAAGTACAAAATGTCATGTCAAAACCAGCTTTACAATGCCGGTGGGGGGGGGAGGGGGGTATAATTGGGTGGGGGGAGGGGGGTAAAATTGGGTGGGGGGAGGGGGGAGGCGGGGAAGGGAAGTGAAGGGTAAACAAAGGAGGAGGCTGCAATGCTTGGTAAGAAATGTATCCATTATCCTGCCCATGTAATTGTAGCCCCTTTGTACAGTATGTTCTCAAATAAAATAAAATACAATTAAAAAAAAAAAAAAAAAAAAAAAAAAAAAACGTAACACACTTACACACAATAACAAATAGCAAAAAGAACAACAAAAGTGATGTATACCTTGAAATTTTTCCATTTTTAATGACTCCAACTCAAAATCAGTAAGGGCTCCCAGCTGCTTGTTGTCTACACCCACAACAGTGCCCAACTAGAAAAGAGTAAGCAAAGTTGGTCCAAGTCCCACCAGGATGGTCTGTAACTTCTCCTCACTCTGCTATAGCCCACTAACCATGCTTTCTTTCATTATTTGTCCATTAAAGGCAAGTCCTATGTTGCGGAAAAAAAAAAAAAGACTCCATCGAGAGCTTCCCTATGACCCAGCAATACCACTTTTATGCATTTACCCAAATGATTTTACTAAATCTACCTGCACAACTGTTGGGAGCCAAAAGTTGTCTCTCAAACATAATAGGCTTAACTATCTCACTGGAACAACCTGAGGCTGAGTTTACAGAATCCCACCATTTCACCACGCCCTAAGTAAACACCCTGCAGCTAAAGACCACCATTTCACCAAGCCCTAAGTCCAAGCATATAAATACCCTTGTGTGAAAAATAAAAATTGGCAGCTTGATCAGAATCCTTGTCTTGCTGTCCTTCTTCTTGTCTCTTGTCCCTTCATTCCTTCTTGCTTAGGTTCACCGCCCTCGTTGAAGTCCCGCGGGTCAGGACACACAACTATGTTTATTGCAGCATTATTTATTATAACTAATATATGGAACCAACTTAGATGCCTCTCAGTAGATGAATGGATCAAGAAAATGTGGTATCTATACACAATGGAATTCTATGTCTCCATCAGAAAGACTGACATTGACCCACGTGTTAGGAAATGGAAAGCCTTGGAAAAAAATTATATGAAGTGAAGTAAGCCAGGCCCAAAGAAACAAAGGTCCTATGGTTTGCCTTATTTGCAATAACTAGTTTATGCTTGAAAGAAGTAGAAAAGGTCAGATTAGTTGATGTTCGTTGTTATGACACCAAGATAAGGACTCAACGTTTTTTTTTTTTTTATTTCCTGCTTTTGTTTCTAACATATTCATAAGATGAGTTCTTTTTGTTTGTATGTCACTCCCCCACAGCATATACTCTGTTTTCACTGTTTTTGTTGTTGGTATAATTTGTGGAAGTGAAGGGAAAAAACAACTTGTTTAAATAGGGATACAGGTGGACCCACTGCAAAAATGACATATACAAGACTTTAAGTTGAAAACCAAACTTTACAACTTTGCCACATGCCTGGCGTGGGAGTGTGGGTGTGTGAGGGAGGTAGAGGGGAAGAAATGAGAAAGGGAAACAAAGAAGGAATCAACAATGCTTGATAAGAAATGTACTCATTACCTTTATCATGTAAATGTAACCTTTCTGTATGGTATTTTCACAATAAAAAACATAGAATCAGTAGTTCATGTCCAAATGAAAAGTGTTTTGCATTCATTCACATTATTCCTTTACTGAATACTAACACATTTCTATTCTCCTGAATTATCGTCCACAATGCTTATTAAAATGAAGTGGGTTTTTGTCTTCCGGGTTTAGTCCAGATGTGAGTACTTCCTTTGTCATATTATGTCTGTTTCTTCAGTTCACAAAATGGAGTGAGGCTTATGGACTTTTAAATATAATTACGGTAGCCACACCTAGGGAAACCACAGCTCTTGCTGTGGAAATCATACACAGCTGTTGCTTTGGGGAGGAAGAGATCCTGAATTGTTTGCTGAATCCATTTAACTGAAGGAAAAAGGTAAGAGTCCTTTATCCTCTATTACTTCTTCTGTCTTATATACATAAATTATCTCTTTGGCTCTTGTATGTGATTGGAACATTTCTTGCTTTCTACTTGACATGCCAAGATGTAGTTCTTATAATTTTGTCCAATTAGGATGTGTTGTTTCAGGGGTAAAATAATGCATATTATTTCTTCAGACTTCACAAAATAACTATTTTCATTCTGGCAAACTTGAAATTATATTCTATTCCCTTCACTTTTAAGTTGGTCAAAGCAATCATATGCTTAATGTCTTCTGGCTCTTCTTCATGGCCATTAGACACTGGACTACTGAAATTTACTAACTATTGAACCACAGTCCCAATCTCAAACTTTGATTCTCAAAAATCTCCATGATTCCTTTCCTCTGCAATGGATAACTTCTCTATGAAGCAGTTTCCTGAATAATAATCCCTACTCAACTTATAGTCTGAAGACACAGCAAGACATATATATAAGAGTGGCAAATTCTCCTCAAGATCAGTATATAGTTTTAATCTGTATTGCATATTTGTAAAAAGGATTTGAATTTGTTAATTCAGGCACCCAAAATTTTAAAAAAATCAAAATTTGCTCAAAAATTGTCACGACACATCATCCTTTAATTGTTTGTTATGATGAAGAAATTAATGCCTAAAAAATATGCATTTTGTTGAGTTCAAAATCTATATATTTCTACTTCTCTAGGAGACCCTAATCTGTGAAGTAGACAGGGATTTCAATGCTTTTCACTTCACGTGTGTCTAGTATTAAAAATTATTAGAGATGAATCCGTTCTACCAGGTTGTTTGTCATATAACTGAGGAAATCACAATATAAAAGACATGTGATTTTGAAGTATTTAGTTATGTTTTCCCTCAGAGAATTTTTTCTATCTGGAACTTGCTGATATTTACCTGCCTGTCACAGTGGAGGAAGGGAAACCTGTGTACACGTTTCTTTTGGGAAATTATTTTAAATGGTCTTGTTCATGTTATTTTTGGGAATCACAGAAGGTATATTCCCAGGAACAGAGAAAAGGATAGTGGGATTTGTACTGATTTTGTCTCAAGTTTTAGACCTGCTGGTAATTATAAGTTGAACTTTTCATCTGGTAGATTGAAAAAACAGTACGTAAATTATGGGAACTTTATACATTGAAATGTAAGAATGCAAAAAAATCAGTGCCCCTCAAAGGATGTGTGCTCTCAGAAGATAACACAAGATGACAGTTCTATCTGGCTCAATGCAATAATTATTTAACTAAAATGAATATTATTCATAATATCAAAAATATATAGTACCTAATAGGAACTGAGAGTACATGAGAAAATAAATTCCAGAGTAATACTCTTTGTCCTATTTTGAATCAACACTCTCCAAGTAGGGATTTCTGAGTTATGGTATAATTCATAAGAGAAATAACAATGAAGATTTGTATTTCCCCCAACATATTAATTTTTCCTGAGGTATTTTTTTTTATTTTCAGAGGAATCTATGGATCCAGAGAAGTTATTACAGTGTTCCTACGATAAAAATCACAAAACCAGATCATGCAGGTTCCCATACCATCTGGTGGAAAGTAGAAAGATAATGTTTCATTGGAACATGTAGATATTCCATAACTTCTTTAGTTCATGGATAAACTTGATTATTTTTAAGATAAATCGTTGGAAATATATGTGAAACATGTGAGAGAATGTGTGTGGCAGAAATGTCATGGAGAGATATTTGTATTCCTTCTGAAATCTCTGCAGCATGTAATGGAAAGTAAACAATGGAAGTCCAACTTCTGTACTATTCCACTTGTATTTCTAGATCTCCATTCAAAACAGAACATAGGCAAATGTTTTGTGTGGGCAATTATGTCAAAGTGTGTATGCCATGTTTCACAAACATTAGAGGTGCTTTTCTTTTCTTTCCCACTGCCTAATGGCCAAAATGTAAAGTAATGTCATTCTTCAACACTAAATTATTTTAAGACACGCACTGTGTTATCCTATGGTGTAGAATTCAGTTTGGATACGTTACTTTTCAGACCGTGCTCAACAACTGTTAACATGGGAGATGTACTGTCTCTTTTTGCTATTTAGGGTATTGAGTACAAAATTGCTCTTTTGTTTTGATCAAAAATTTCACAATACTTGAAGTTTGACAGAATAGTGTTTTGTTATGTTTTTCTAAATGCAACACTGCTACAGTAATTTCCAGAGCTGCAGGGGAAACACAGCTTCTGTGTTGAGTTTCTAAAGAAGACATGTGATGACCCTCCATTTTGGATATTTTAAAATATATTTTCAATCACCCTTTCTATGTATTTACTACTTGTGCATAAGTAATCCATATTTGAGTAAATAAAGGCCAAAATTGAGTAAAGTGTGTAATAAAATTTTATGGAGCTTGGCACTGATTCCTCCTATTGAAATCATATCAATCTTTGAGTTTGAGATCTCTCTATTATTTTTTGATGCCAGCCCAGGCAGGGAAATCATAGAGAATCTTATCTCCACTATCAAATGACAGCAGAGAGAAGAGGTGTTAGGGCTAAAATCGCAGAAATCTAGCCTTCTGCAAAAGGATGCGCTAACATAGCTCCCAAATCGTGGTGTCAAGCCCCATGGTGGGCATCGTGCCCTAAGAAATCTAAAAAGAGAAAATTTGATTTTTTTTTCACATTTGAACTTTTATTACACAGAAGCACTTTCATCTTGCTCCCAAATTTGCTACTTGTCCCTTCATTGTTTGCCACATGGATCTGCGAGATCAGCTCAGTAATTATATTACAACTTGTATGAGCAAAACTTCCCTTGAAGATTATGCAGGCAAGCCTGATATCTAAAACACAATCCAAATCAATGGAGGTCAATTCCTCCAGAATCTATTCTGATGGTAGACTTCTCTTTGCTTGTAGACAACATAACTTGATAACAGAAACAAGCCAAGAGTTCTAGGCTGGGAAGGTGGTTCAGTGGTAGAACGCTTGCCTTGCATGCATGAGGCCCTGGCTTCGATTCCTCAGCATACATAAGTAGAAAAATAATGCGGAAGTGGTGCTGTAGCTCAAATGGTAGATGGACAGACTTGAGCTGATGAGCTGAGGGACAGCACCCAGGCCCAGCATTCAGGCCCACGACCGGACCAAAAACAAACAAACAAACAAAACAAAACAAAAATAGACTTCTGAAAATACATGGCTGTATGTTTCCTCAGAGGAAGTCTGGGATAACGAGTTTGTTGTATTTTTCTGTATTTTCCGTGATGAATCTCAAATTATGTGGTGCTTATGTATGATTTGTTCCTTTAAGTGTGAAATTAAAAATTTTTGTTCAACTTGGTTTGTCTCATATGCTAATATCAATACCATACATGGAGATATGCAGTCCGAAATGATCAAAACCACGTCAAACACAAATGTTTTCTTTTTTCTTTCTTGCTATTGCTTTTAACATATTTCCAAAATAATTTGTTCTTTTCAATGTTTATTATCCACCTAATGTTTCTTATAAGGTTCTGAAGGCTGTTAATCTTGTTATTGTTTTTATATTGATAAGGTTAAAGGCAATTTAGTCTAGCTCTCATCAACCAAGTATGTATTCCTTTCGTTGGCAGAATTGATAGAATATCCTATCCCAAGTTTTGATTGGGGCACAATCAAAACCTCTGGCAACAATAGGTAAAGAAAATGCTGTTTTCTTATGATGCACAACTTTCTGTCATGAAGTTGAAGAAATAGAATGAATGAATAACAAACTTTCTGTTCTGCATAAACATATATTTTGCTCACTACAAACGAAGTTTTGGATTACTCTCCAACCTGGTGACCTGATGGTAAAACTCAAGTATAGTTTCACTAAGACCTGTTAGAAATTCAATCAACCAAACTAGTGAAGATCAGAATTACCTTATCTGAAAAATCTTCTCATTCTCTTACAATCAATTTCAATCAAGGAATTTATCCATAACAGTGTTATTATTTTTTTGGTCCAGTTGTGGGGCCTGAACTCTGGGCCTGGACGCTGTTCCTCAGGTCTTCAGCTCAAAGCTAGGGCTTTACCACTTGAGCCACAACACCACTTCCGGCTTTTTTCTTTTTGCTTATGTGGTGCTGAGGAATCGAACCCAGGGCCTCAGGCATGCAAGGCAAGAGCTCTACCACTGAGCCACCTTCCCAGCCCCAAACAGTGTTATTTTTAACCAATCCTTTTTCCTCCTTTTCATGGCTTCAGGATTCACTCATCTCATCAATTATGAAAGTGTAAGTGGGAATACCTTCAACTGGTAATTGATCAATTGCATGTCGGTATCATGTCTACATTCTGAAATTGATTAATATTGCAACCCTAACTACCTGGTTTGAATTGTCTTTCTGCATTATTTGAGGAGATTCTTAAGATGACCTACAATTTGCATTTTGCAAACATATATATTAATGAAATGTATTTAGAGCAATTTTTAATCAGCAATACATACATGGATTTCACATTTACCATTCCTGAATAAAGTATGAAACCCCACTGTATATGGTATAGATAGGATAATCAAAATAAGATGTGTAACTACAAAAGTTAATGTATCTTATTGAGTATTTATGAGATTGTTTAAACAACTGTAATTGTTAGAATGAACTTGTCCTTCCAGGGTTACAAAACATATTGTACTTTTGATTTTATAGATTATTGGAGCAACTCGCTATTCCTGAAATTGTATGATGGCAAATAAAATAACCAACAGTAATTGGGCTTCCATGGAATTGTCACTAAGCATGTAATTCATGTAGAATCATATAATTTGTGTTGCTTGCCAATAAGAGATATTATCCTTTTTATAAGTGAAACAATGGATTCTACATGTTCTGATATTGTCAAAACTTTTCTTCTCTGATCAGTCCTGTTAAGAAAAAGAAGAAGCATATTTCACTTAAGACCAAATTGTATTTACATGAGCCTCTCATCATGGTCAGGCCTCATATATTCTTCCTGTGAAAAGGTAATAAGCATACTAAAAATTTACATTCAATTGCCTTCTATATGTCAGACATTTTACAATGTTACGTGCAGGATGAATTCGCAGTTTATATAGTGAAGAAAGTGCTAACTTAGGCAGACTAATGGGAATAGACGTGTTCACCCTTGCATCAGATGAAAATTTTCTAACTCATGAATATTATAGAGAGGAATAAAACTCATACTGCTTTGACACTGGATGGATCAATTCAATATATAATTAATAGAATTAAGAATAATCTATGGGAAATGATTTTTTGGGTTGAAAACCACATTTGAGCCAGGGCAGGTGATAATGTTATTAATTCTAGCATCTCTTGTGTTTGATACATGAGGCTCTTATTATGGATCACTAAAGTCAAGGAGTATTTTCAGATTCATTTCTGGAATTCATCCCCTCAGAATGGAATACCATAGAGCATTATCCCTAAGGAAAATCACGGTTGGGCCTGCAGTGTGCATGAATGTCGGAAACAATGAAACAGAAAAATCATCAACACTGTATAACAGAGAAAAGAAGCCTGGTATAAGTCGTTTAGGGACATGTAGGAGGCTGAGATCTGAGGAATAGTTTTCAAGGCAGTCCAACCGGAACCTTTGTCACACTCACATCACCTCATAACGGGAAGTGGCATTGTGGATCAACTGGTAGAGCATTAGAACTGTAAAGAGCTCAGGGACTGTCCCAAAGCCCAGATTTCAAGCCCAACCACCAACAAAAAGATCCAAAGACAGGCCTATAATGCAATATTTATCACTGTTATTTTTGGTTTATTCACTGGTATTTCCAAAATCTTGGAAATACTTTCATCAAGATAAGAGCCAGTGAGATTTTATTAACTACCTAGCTGTACTAACTTGGATTTTCTCTTTGCAATCCAGAGTAGTGTTTCATGCAGTGATACTTCCTTAACTTCTTTTGTTATTACCATTTAATATGACTCCATGTATTACTAATCCTGTTCCCTTATGATAATATGTCCTACATAGGAATCATAAATTTTCTGGTTTCTAAAATTGGATGATACTTGAGAAGCTGTGAATTGATGGGAGAATATGTGACTATGTAGACCATGTTACCTCCTCATATCTTTTAAAATTTACCTAACCCTATATTTGTCATTATATATGTGTGAGATTTGTGTGTGTGATCTGATATTTCTGTTTCCTGTCCCGTCCATTTGTAGATGCAAATCTTTTGGTGTGTATTTGTGTGTGTGTGTGTGTGTGTGTGTGTACAAACGAAATGGTGTTACAATTTTTCAACAAATGTAAGTTGAAGTAGAGCACATTACTATAATTTTTGGAATTGCAAATTGAGGATATTTTTGCCTGCCTTCAATTCTAGATTTTACTCAGTCATGATAAACATTAATTACAGGTTGTCCAGAAATGTTTTCCTTCTATGACTTCTTTGGTAATGAGAACTGAATCCATAATTGGGCCATTGATAGTCAAACATCTGACGCTGGGCTCGAATCTAGCCATGCATTCCAAAACTTGGTGTGCTGCAGCATGGAATTCTCATAACCATATATATTTGAATAAGTAATTTTAATGAAGAAATATTAACCTAGTTAATATTATATAGTATATAATATTATATTAGGTTATATAACTTGGTTATATTATAACCTAGTTAATATTTCCATTAACCTAGTTAATGGAAATTTTCTATATTCATTTCAAACTTCAAGATTTAACTCTTCATACGGACAGGTGACATGTGTATGTTTCTTCAAAGTTAGTTATTTTTCTGGACTGATGAATATATTTACTTCATACCTCTTCATAATGTGACTGTCAATTTAACGGGAATTTTTTCTTTACACATAATAATGGGAAAGCATGTTATTTTTTATTACATTTATTTTAATTGTAACTGAAGGTATTTTCATGGTATCTCTTCATATTTTACTTGCCTACCATGCAGCATGTATCCTTTTAAAGAATACATCTCATGAAATAATCACGTTATGCTTTGTTTTTATGCATCCCTTCACAAATATTGAAATGGATATCAAAATATCATGTTTATTTAAATTCATTGCAATAATATTATATAAAAAATCCACTGTGGCTTTTCTATTCTATTCAACCATCTGAATACATTTTTTCTTATTTTCCTGGATCATGATACATTCATGAATACAGCAAAAGAGACATATTTCAAAACATCTGCCAAGGCATAGCTGAACCTGAATGGGGAACATTAGGGGAAGATTTGAAGAACTGGACAATAATAAGATTGGACAATAATTGATTGACTAGGGTCACACTTGAAATGTTCAACTAACTGAATGTGTTGAGACAGAGTGTGTCCAAGCATAATTTGTGAAAAGATTTGTATGTAATGAACAAGTTTGAATGGAAATGAAAGTGCAACAGTAAGGATAAAATTTGTTGAAAATAACTGAGGATGTGCTCTTATTTGTTTTTGAATATCTCTTGAACTACTAATTACGTTCTTGTTCATATGAAGAATACAGAAATACACATTCGGGTCTTTTCCACAGAAACTAAATAATATTTTTCTCTTATTTCTTGCTGGAATCCGTGTTAACAAATCATGAATTTCAAACCATTTCTCATTGTTTTAGCTACATCTTATTTACATACATAAATATATATGTATATATGTATAATGACGTTCACTCAACCAAATGAATTCATTTTGATTTCTTCTACCTGTTCATCCTTACATTGAATCCATAAATAAACCCAGGTGTTTATGTCTTTATTGGAATTCACCATGTCTCTTCCACATAGACATGGTAAGTTTGGAATATGGAAACATCAATCATCAAATCTACATTTGTTTCCAGACAGAGAACAAATCATACTTCATTTTTCAGTGTCCTTAAATTTTCTTATGAGTATCATCTTCCATTACATACATTGTTAAAATTGTAGAGCCTAATAAATATATAACAAAACGTTAATAATTTTAGACTTCTTATACAAACTTACAATTATCTACTCTGTACTGAAAGACCATGAAAATTTCATACTACACAAGTGTCACATCCATCTAAATAATTTACATTTGTAAATTCATCTGAACAAGAATTCTAGTAGTTCTTTCCAAAACCCAAGGAAAGGAAAAACCAGGTTCTTTGTGTACAGAAAATATCATTCCAAATGTATTCTTTTGAAGAGGGAAAATGCACTTTGTGAAGCTGGTATGATTCTGTAAAGAAAATATATTTTTCAGGCAAGAGGATATGCATCTTCTGGAAATGTGTCAATGTATTTCTAAAACGTTTCAAGAAGAATGGATTGTAACTGTCGAGTATAACAAAAACACTTTTATGGAACCATACTTGATGTCTATCTTCATTTTTAACTTGTGTGTAATTTGCCCCATATATATTTGCCCTGACATATTTGTAGTTGATTTGGCACTTTGGTATACAACATTCTTTTTGTTATTGTGAGAATACAGTACAGAGGGGTTACAGTTATATGGACAAGATAATGAGTATATTTCTTATCAAGCATTGTAGCCTCCTCCTTTGTTTCCCCTTCCCATTCCTTCCCATCCTTCCTCCGTGCCACCACCAAATCCTCCTCCCCCACCACAGTTGTTAAGTTTGTTTTAGACACAAGGACTTGTACATCTCATTGTTGCAATGGATCCACCTGTATCCCTATTTAAACTATTTGTTTTTTTTCCCTTCCCATGCACAAATTATACTCACATCAAATACAGTGAAAGCAGGGGTTATACCGTGGGGGAGGGGAGGGACAGAGAACGCAACTAAGAAATCATCTTATAAATGTGTTAGAAAAAATCACATAAAAAACATTTGAATACATATCTTAGGGTTTATTTCCCTAATACAACATTCTTGACTAAAAATGGAATAGTCTGAAGCATAGTTTTGGAAGATCCACCTTGTGAATAATTATTGGTTGGATTGCTATGTAATACAGTATCAATACAGTCGAATTCATGGGTATAGATGAGTTATTAAAGATTTTTATTATTGGTCATTAAATGGAAGAGTTTCCTTTTATGGGCATAGGTGTGCCTAGTGTGTAATTTCAAATGATTCTCGGTTTTGCTGAAGAAATACTGAGGAGGAATGAATCAATATTAATTTGTGAGAGACAGCTTGTAGCCTGTAGACTCAGGGTAACTTGTGCCTTTTCTAGACTCTTCAGGATGTGAATAGAACAGATCTATCAACACATGTCTGTATATAGATTTTATGAATATTAGTTGTCTTCCTACAAGTTCATTTTCTTGTCATATTCTCTAGGTTTGATTGAAATACCAGGACCCTACCTACTTAATTGCAATATTGGTCTTATCACATAATTGTAGAACTACTCTCTAAATTTCTGGCCAATATTTCATTCACTCCCAAAATTTAAATCTTTGTCTTTGCTAGGAAACTTTTAGCATTGTTTCCTAACAGTTAATAATAGCACACAGATAAGTATCAAATATACTTTCAAAAAATGACATTATCCAGGCACAGAAACATCTTTATGACTAGACGTTTTTCAGTAGCGTCTTGAGAATTTTTTCTTATAATTCAACCTGTGATGCACAATGTAGAAATGCTCTACAAAGTTCACTAAAGAAAACATACAATTTTAAAATAAAATTTTATTAAAAATTTAGGGAAAAAAACCAAATCATTTTAATAGTCATATAGGTGGACCCATTACAACAATGACAACTACAAGTCGTTATGTCAAAAACGAACTTTACAACATTGGTGGGGGGAAGGGGGGTTAGGTGGGAGGACAGGGAGAGGGTGGGAAGGGATGGGATGGGGAAACAAAGGAGGAAGCTACAATACTTGATAAGAAATGTACTCACTATATTTCCCATGTAATTGTAACCCCTCTGTACAGTATTTTCACAATAAAAAAGGAAAAATTTTTGTTAAATTAATCTGAATAGTTATGTGAATTTGGCTGTTTATAATTCATATGCTATGCACCAAGTAATAGTACAGGATTAATTCCAGAAACATTACTAACATTTAAGTTCAAAATGTATATTAAATAAATACTGAGAAATCTTCATATCTAAAAGAGAATTTTAAATGAATTTAGTAGTTATTCAGATGTTTCATATCCTGAGATAACATTTCTCTTTTTTCTCATCAACTTAGTTTCTAAACATGGACCAAGGGGAGACATTGCAATGCCTTGGATTTAAGGAAAAGAGGAAAGTATTTGAATATCTTCTGCAATAATCAGTTCTACCTAGCTTGTAGCGACTCTAGGGAGAGAAATCCAGAAGGTAAGCACATTTCCTGAAACTCATGTGGAAATAAAGTGGAAAATAAAGAAAGTGCGTCACCAGAAAGTGTAATGAATAATAATCAATCAGGGATGGTACTGACTAATGACTCATAATCACTAAATTATGAATAAAAACTTCATCAATAATCAAAAGTCATTGACAATTCTGAAATATGGAACACATTTCATGAATAAACACATTTTGAGAAACAATTCGCACAATAATCTTGGGTAAACTAACTTGGGAAATGAGTGACATTTTTCATTACCTGGACTATATTTTGAATTTAGTTATTCATTTAATAAAGTTTCTGCCTGGAAGGGTATATTGATTAAGTTAATGTCCTCAAGGATAGGTGCCCTGGGATAGCATACACAATGTTCAGATGACATTCCATAGGATGTACATTTTATGCAGTTAATAGTAATTATACTCACTCATTCTACATTTAATTGTATGTAAGATGTACACCTGACCTAACAAAAACTATATGTGTGGCTATAAAATCACTAGCTCTGTTTCTTTTCAGATGAAGGTTGATTTATTTCTTAAAATTTATTCAAGCTTCTAAAAGTTGGTCACTTTGAGACAGCACTCCATTTGCTGAATCTGAAATACTCTCCATTTTCTCTTTGAATTTCCTGGAAAGAATATCCCCGAAGGCAGTTTGCTAGGGAAATATCATTTCCCAATTCTAAATTTAGGCAAAACCGTTTAATGTGACCTAAAGATTCAAATATTTTAACGTCATTTTGAAAATAATTGTAAGCTCAAATTATCATTCTTTTAGGAGGGAAGTAAAACAATAGTCTAGATATTTGTGTAAAGAGAACATTTGAAAATACAGTGGCCAAAGAATACTTTCCATTTTCCCCCCAAAGTATTAATTTGCTTCTGTGTGACAAATTGTGTTAATGTGTGTATACACTTGCTATGTTCTTGCCAGTTTCTCCCTGTAATTTTCTCTTATGCATGTTTCTGAAGTATTTGGTTTGATCTGGTGCAATTTTGTTTTAACTTATGCCTCCTCAGTTGAAACAACATAATTTTTCTTACATTATTTAGGAAAGCAGAGATATTCCCATGCTTGTAATAGGATTAACCCAAGTATAAATATGTAAAATATGTCACCTTGAAATAATAGTTAAAATAAATAATTTTTAAGTTTCCTGATTAAAATATTCTCCTATCACTCAATTAGGATAACCCTAAGTTCTCTAACATTTACAGGGTTGATACAGATATGTGAAAACTAATTTTAAACAGGGTTCAGTCTTTAGAACTCCTCACATTGTTCTGTTGATTGCAATATTCACATTTACATTCATATATTTATAAAAATATAAATAATTCTACATCATTCTATAGCTTTCCCTATTATCATTACATACTGTGACTGCAATTGCTTTACAAACATTAAAAATTTCTTAAAGGGATATTGGGAGACTAGAAGATGGTGGAGGAGAGGCTGGAGACTAAACAAGCTCTCAAATAAAAAGCAGTTTTACGGTGCCAGTGAACAGTCCTAAGCCAGAGAATCACACCAAGTGTGCCAGCACAGTACTGAGAGTTAGGCCAGAGAGGGAAGATCAAGGCAAGGAGACAGTTCTGAGCACTTGCCAGCTGCTGCTGCTGCTGCGACAGCAGTGGTGGCAGCGTCCATAGTTGCCATACCTGCAACACAGAGAGTCTGGGACGAAGAAACCAGACGCGGTGGGTGAGCAGATTCTACTCAACACCAGCAATAACCGACATGGAGAAGACATCTTCATCCTGAAGTTTGCAGATCAGAGACGACCCAGGAAGCAAGACTCAATGTGAGTAGAAGCCTGATGTCCTCACTCCTTCTCAGGAAGCAGAGGAGGGAATGCCACCCCACACACAACTGGAGATCTCCATGTTTGATACTGACAAAGACCCAGCCAAGCTGCTAGCCCCAACTCAGGCCTTGGAATAAAACTAGAGTCATTTACCACATCACAAGAACCTAAACTGATCCTTCCAGACTCAGCTCCACCCAGGGAAAAGTCACCCAGCTCTAGCCACCAGCCCCAGAAGTGATTCTTCACTGGGTAAACAGAGCCAGAGGCTGCCCCTCCCTTTAGCAGCCTCTACAATCAATTGAAATTCAGTAAACCTAAACCCTGAGAATGGCTCCAGGCTGGGCTCTGTGAGTCTCAGGGAAAAGCTACTGTTTGCTGAAGGGCCTCAACGCTCCCCAGAACATAGCCTCATCAAAGCATCTCCAAACTCGAGCAAACAGCCATCTCCCACTTTTGTGATACTGCAAGCAGATCTCCCTCCCATTGAACTAGCCTGGGAGGAGGATTCAAAATCCTGGGTAAAGCAGAGCATTTTTCTGCCTGCTCAAACAAAGTGAAGAAACCAACCCAGCTACAAGAAAATCAAACACCACAAGCAGACCAGGGACTCCAACAAGAGGCTGGTTATGGACACAAGGCAAATACAGGATCTTCCCACCACTCCCCCCACCAAAAAAAAAAAAAAAGAACTTTTTTTCTTTTTTTTTCTTTTTCTTGTACCTTTTATAATTTTTTTCTAAAAGCTTTCTTTAATTTTTAATTTTTACCTTTTTAAAAAATTGTTTTCTAGTAACTTTTTTTCTTCCTCTATAATTTTAATTTTAGGGGTATATGTGTGTGTGCATTTTTCTTCCTTTTTAAAAAAATTATAGTTTTTGTTTCTTGTTTATCTCTAATGAACTTCTGATATTTTTTCTTTCTTTCTCATTCTTTTCACCTTTACTTCTCTTTTGTTCTTGTTTGTGTGACTTAATTGCTGTTCTGCACATCTTCAGATATACTCGAAGTTGATTATTAGACCTTATGCCCCATTTTGTACACATTTAATACAGAACTTTATTACTGAATTCAAAACCTCTTGGACTTAAAAAACCTTAATGGCAGTACCACCTCTTTATACCTATATAATATTTTAAGAATTTTTATTTTTGAGTTTTTCGCGTCTCCTTTGTATCTCTCCCCTTCTTTCATTATATCCACGCTCTTCTCTGACTATTTCATTTTGAAATCTTCATAACTTGGAAGCATTTCAATTTTAATTTAAAATTTTTACTTTTCTATTTTTTCTTGTCTCTTTTTTCTTTTTCTTCATTTTTCTCTCTCTATACTTTCATCCTATCCAACCTATTTCCCGCTTTGAGATTAGGACTTAGTTAAGTTAACTCTCCCTGAGCCTTCCCATATCGTTCTATTTCTATTTTCACCCACATCTCTCCCTAAACCTAATAATTTCTGGTTTGCTAAATTGTTCTATGTGGTTTGTATCCCATTAATATATACTTGCTTGACGTTGAATAGATATATCTGTTGCACTAGATTGTATCTGTACATTTTTGACCGTGCAACGACAGAGTTTGGTTGATGCTTCCCTTAAGATAGTGTTCTAGCACAAAACTGATGTTACTTTCATACCAAATGGGCAGAGTAACCCGGAAAAACACAAGAAAAATGGCAATTCCGGATATCTCAATTCCCACTTAAGATAATCAGGGGACACAACAGATAATGAATAATCCAGGTGAGAGTTCCCATGTAGCTCTACAAACACTGCTGGTAAACAAGGTAAATGAAAAGATTGAAAACATACAAAGGACCCTGTATTCGTGTGATAGGGAAAAAGAGGACGCAAACGAAAGGTTAATACAGGAATATCATGAGTGTGAGGAAGGTACTCAAAAACTGCAATAGAATTGCTGGAGCTGCTTGAGAACACTCAAAGAGAAAGGCAGGAATGGCGTAAAGATGAGGAAGCTAATCAAAGAGTAATACATGAATTGAGCGAGCAGGATGAGAATACAAAAAAGTCACTAAAGGCATTCATTGGACCCATAAACAAAGAGCTGAAGGAAGTCAGGGATACCACAAAGGGAATGCTGAATGGAGCCCAACGGAAGGAATGGGATTCCAAGGAAACCATAACCAATCAACTAAGAGATTTGAGAATAAACACTGAACACCAAATTAAGGAAGTAAAGAAGTTCATACAACATCCAAAACAAAGCTTCAACAAAGAATTTGAAGCCATCAAAGCTGACCAATTACAAGGAAAAGAAATAAAAATCAAACTAGAAAGTCTAGACAGCAGATTAGACCATGCAGAAGAGAGAATTTCAGGGATTGAAGACAGCGTAGATATTATAGAGCAAGAACATAAACCATTCAAGACAAGTCTGAGAAATATGATAGATCTTTCCAACACTTGGAGGACACCATCAGAAGGCCTAATCTGAGGATAATGGGTGTAGAGGAGCACCTAGAAACAGAAGTTAATGGTCTAGGGAATTAGTTTAACAGGATCCTAGCAGAGAACTTCCCAAACATGCAAAACAATAGGCCTATTCAGATACAAGAAGTTTATAGAACTCCAAATAGACCAGACCAGAATAGGACATCCCACAGTCACATTATAATCCACACAGAAACAGTTCAGACCAAGGAAAAGATCCTTCAAGCTGCCAAGGGGGAAAGATTAATCACCTATAAAGGGAAACCAATTAGAATCACCTCAGATTTCTCAGCAGAGACTAAGCAAGAAGCTCACTACCGAACACATTCTATGAAGCCATCATAACCCTCATCCCAAAACCAGGCAGGGACTCATCAAAGAAAGAGAACTATAGACCCATTTCTTTGATGAACATTGATGCAAAACTTCTCAACAAAATTTTGGCCAATCGACTTGAACCATTCATCCAAAAAATCATACACCATGATCAAACAGGATTCATTTCAGGGATGCAAAGCTGGTTCAATATACACAAATCAATTAATATTATTCATCACATCAACAGGAGCAAGAATAAGAACCACATAGTTATCTCAATAGATGCAGAAAAAGCATTTGACAAGATCCAACACCCCTTTATGATGAAGGTTCTGGAAATATTAGGAATCCATGGAACATTCCTCAAGACAATAAAGGCTGTATATGACAAACCTACAGCCAGCATTATACTCATTGGTGAAACACTAAAGCCATTTCCTCTTAACTCAGGAACAAGACAAGGATGCCCACTCTCTCCACTTCCCTTCAATCTAGTATTAGAATGCCTAGCTACAGCAATAAGACAAGATACAAACATAAAGGGGATCCCAATAGGGAAAGAAGAAATAAAACTTTCCCTCTTTGCAGATGACCTGATCTTGTAATACACTACATTTTCTTTATCCATTCGTCTACTGAGGGCCATCTGAGTTGTTTCTATATCTAAGCTATCGTAAATAATACTGAATTAAAATATGTGTTCTGGTAGCTTTAGTATGGTCTTGTTTGTGATTATTTAGGTAAATGCCCAAAAGTGGGTTGCTGGGTCATACGGGAGGTCTATGTGGAGTTTTTTCAGTAACCTTCTTACTATTTTCGAAGTGATTGAACAACTTTACAAGATAAGGACTCTTTTTTTTTCATTCTCACTATTATTTCTAACATATTTATGAGATGATTTATTTTTGTTTTTTATGTCCCTTCTATGGTATAACTCCTGTTTTCATTATATTTGATGTTGGTATAATTTGTGCAGGTGAAGGGAAAACCCTTATGTTTAAATAAGTACACAGGTGAACCCATTGCAACAATGAGATATACAATACGTTATGTTGAAAAACGAGCTTTATAACATTGACACAGGGGTTGGGGGCAGATGGGAAGGTATGGGAAGATGAAACAAAGGAGGAGGCAACAATGTTTGATAAGAAATGTACTCATTAGTTGCTTATGTAATTGTAACCCCTCTGTATGTTATTTTCAAAATAAAGAATAATAAATAATAATAATAATAAATAAATAAATAATAATAATAATAAAGAAAAATAAATAATCTGTGCAATTATATGATAACCAATCAAGATTTGAGAATAAATACAGAAAACCATATTAAGGAGTTAAAGTTCATAAAAGACCTAAAACAGTGCTCCAACAAAGAATTAGAAGCCATCAAATCTGACCAATTAGAAGGAAAGGAAATAAAACAAGAAAGCCTTCAGAGTTGGTTTGTCTGTGCAGCGGATCAAGTCTCTGGTACTAAAGACCCTTTGATATTACAAAGAAAGAACAAATCTAAGCAATATGATAGATCTATTCAATAGTTAGAAGAGACCAAGAAAAGGCCTAATTTAAGGCCAATGGGTGTAGAGACTTGCCAAGAGACAGAAGTGAAGCGTTTAGGACATTTATATAACTTAATGCTAGCAAAGAATTTCCGAAACATTCAAAAAGGATAGGTCCATTCAGACACAAGAAGAATTTAGAGAGACCAGACAGACCAGACCAGAATATCCCACTGTCACATTGTAATCCACACAGGATCAGTTGAAACAAAGGAAAGGATGATTAAAGTTTTCAGGGAGAAAAAGTAATCACCTATAAAGAGAAACCAATCAGAATAATTAGCAGAGACAGTGAAAGCAAAAGGGCAGGGAATGATGCATGGCTTTTTCTAAAGACAAACAAGTATCAACCAAGAATATTCCACTCAGCTATATTTTCCTTCATAACAGCAGGACAAATAAAATCTTTCAGACCAAAGAAATATTGAAACCGTATATCACCACCAAATTGCATTATAAAAGACACTTAAATGTATCCTACACAAAGAATACCAGCAAAAGCACCTAAGTGCCAAGAAGCAGCCCTGGAACAGAGAACCTAAGAACCGTAGGAAGAATCCAGTGGGCACAGCCCCCAAGAAGATGGATACCATGGCAGGATCAACCAAACACTTCAGTCCTAATTCTTATTATTAAATGGAATCACTCTCCAATTAAACAACATAGATTGTCTAGTTGGATAAAAAATCTGCCTTTCAAACACACACCCTGTCCACCAAACAAACATTTTGTGAAAATGAAAGGATGGACTAAAGTCTAGGAAGCAAACAACCACCATAAACAGGTGGGACTTGAAATCCGAATATCAGATTAAATGGACTTCAAGTTAAAATTATCAAGAAAAGATAAAGACTGTCATTACATATTCATTAGGGGATCTCTCCTTCAGAAGTAAATTACAATTCTAAATATTTCTTCACCAAATAACAGAGGACCCAAATTAACCAAGGAACACTATTTTTCCTAAAATTCCATATAGATCATAAGACATTAATTGTTGGGGATTTTAACTCACCACTGTCCCAGCTGGATAGAACAATACAGCAAAAACTCAAGAGAGAAACCTCAGATATAAACTATGGATCAACTATACTTAGCAGACATGTACAGAATATAACACCAGTAGCATCAGAATACACGTTCTTCTCAGCAGCTCATGGAACATTCTCCAAAATAGATCACATTTTAGGTCACAAAGCAAATTTGTCCAAGTTCAGAAACATTGAAATTATCCCCTGCATTCTCTCAAATCACAAGGGAATAAAAGCAGAATTCAACACCAAAAACCACCGAAGAAAATCCTGTAACACATGGAGGCTGACCAACACCTTGTTGAACAACCAGTGGGCAATAGAACACATTAGAATGGACATTTAAATACTCATGATATTTAACAAAATGAACACACAAATTACCAGCTCCTCTGGGACACAGCAAAGGCAGTACTCAGATGCATTACCCATCCAACAGGCAAGGGTCTCATACCTAAAATATAATTAGAACTCACACAATTGAACCTACCACCAACAAATCCTCAAAGAAACAGCGGCCCCACTAATAAATGGGTTAAAGACTTGAAGAGAAACAATAGCAAGAAAGAAAAAAAAAAACACTTGTCTTGCTACTTTGGTGTTGATTTCACTTATCTTATTTGGTCATATGTACATAGTTTTTTTTTTTACTTTTTTCCACTTGCCCAGACATATACTAGTTATTTCAAATAAGGGGAACCCTGCTAACTATGGTTCTTTTTTTTTTTTTGGTTTGTATGTTGCTCCCCCACAGTATAACCTCTGTTTTCCCTGAATTTGATGTCGGTGCCCTGCATCTTTTATATACATTTCTCTAATTTGGGGAGACAAAGGGAAAAAATAGGAAGTTTATATAGGGATACAGGGTTCCCATTGTAATAATGAGATCTACAAGACACTATGTTGAAAATAGGTGGGAGTGGGGGAATGCAATTGTGGAGGCCAGAGGCATGGTATGGGAAAAACAAAGGAGGATGCAACAATGCTTAATAGGAAATGTACTTATTACATTTTGGCCTCACAATACTACAATTTCATAATAGTATTATGATATCACACATGCATTTTTACATCATACAACATGAATGTGTATCCCTTTTATTTCAAATGTGACATGTGTCTTATCAGAAATCCATTTTGATGACATAAATGTGATATCACTAATCCATTGTGACATCACAAACTTCTGTCCTCATAATTTTGGTAAAATGTTACCATTGAGATATGTTAGGCCATTTGTGAGCTCATAATCTGTTTTCAACTTCCTAATATTTCATGTATGACATATGATATAGAAAACCACTGTGACAACATGAACACTATAACGTCACACTGCCAGAACTCATGAACATTGTGTCACTTAGTAACAAAACCATCTTTGGACTTTATCACATTCGTGTCAAGGTATGCATTTAGAGATATCACAATCCCTTTGTGAACTCATATATTCATTGTTAATAAATAATTGAGATCTACCATGCCATTTTGACTTCAGCATCCCATTGTGGCCTCACAATCCTGTTGTGACCTCATCACAATTATGGCATCAACAACTATTTATGACATCAAGCCATTATTATGACATGTTATTGTGACATCATATTTCCTTTGTGATATCTTTGTCCCATTTTGTTTTCACAAACCTATTACAACCCCATCGCATGTTAGAAAATTGTGCTTTGGGACTTCTTACTCTTTCCTTGATCACATATCCTCGTAAAATAGCAATTGAAATCACACCTGTCATTGTCATATTACAAGTGTGGTCACATCATTATTGTATTGCTGACTTCATTAACACTGTGACATCACAAAAGTATTGTGACATCACATTGCTGTTGTAACATCATTATCACATTGTGAAATCCAACCTGTTATTACCTCTCAGCACACAAAGACTCGTTTGTGACATCTTAATGTACTTAAATCTTTATTGTGGATTAAGGACAACATCAGACCTTCCATTGCAACATTAGAAACCTGTAGTGACATCATCAACAGTATGACATCACAAGCTTGTCCCCTCCTCATAACTTTTTAAGTGGTGCCAGTGTGATACTTACTCCTTTTGTGAGTTCATATTTTTTCAACCACATAATATTCGTTATGACATATAATATTATAAAAACCTTGTGACATGAAAATTGTGACATAACATTGTCAGAGGTTATGACCATTTTGCCACATTTTAACCATCAAAAACTTGTTAGGAATTGATCACATTCCTGCCAACACTTGCCTTTGGAGACCTTTACAATCCCTTTCTGAACTCATATACTCATTGGCAGTTACATCATCAACATTATGGCATCAACAAATAATTGTGACAATACATAGTCATGACATGATATATTACATTGCCATTGTGAATTACTGTTCCATTGTGTTTTCACAAACATTATGACTATAACATTTTAGAAAATTCATAGGCATTGGGACCCTAAGTTCCATATGAAATTGTATATTATGACCCATAAAATCAAGACAATCCTTCGCGGCATATTTAAGATAATAAACAAATTTATTTACATGAGAAAAGGACCTGCAGCTACCTTGTACTGGAGTAGATGCAAAGAGAAATGAGCAGCTTCGACCACCTCAGACCACTAATGGGCAGCCCTGCCCTTTATAAATTGGTCTGCAAAACACCAGCCCTCCAAATTAAGATCTCTAAAGCTTTAAACTTCAAAGGGCAAGGCTTTTTTCTTTTCATTTCCTCCCACTTTTTCTACACACTTGTCCTTTCTTCCAGGTTCTTCCCTTTTCCCCTTCCACCACTTTCTTTTTCCCTTCAGGCCCCGCCTCCCTCTCCACGCTTATCCTGCTCTGCCCTATGTGCCAATTGTCATCCTTCAATTCCTACTCTCCTACTCCCTCTCCTCCCAGGGCTTTTCCCTCCTGCTGTCTCACAACTTTCTTCCTTCCAGGTCTTTCTCCTCTTTCTCTCCCCATCTATTGTTCTGAACATACTTCCTATGATAGGTTGAACCCCTCTGTCAGACCAATGGCTCTCCTGCCTTACAATTTTCAGGCATCTCAAACTGCACATTGCCCTATCCCTTCTTGACAGCTCACCATTCGGGCTTGGCACTCTATCCCCTCCAGCAGCATGCTCTGTACCATTTGATGGAATGCCTTGTCCACTCCAGCATAGCAAGCTAAGGGCCTACACTGATTATTGGGTGCTGGTGGCCACTGGGGCCCTGCTAATTAGTATATTCCCCACTAGTTTTATGTCCAATCAAATCATTGATTCCTTCTGGAACAAATCCTAAAATTTCCTTTATTTCCCCTGCCCTCAACAGACTTAAAATACAAATATAACAGATAATGAGGAAACCATAGAAATACACCAGCTAGCGCTAATTAACTCTTGGTAAGACTTATCCCTAATGGGTTTTTTGAGTGTCTCTGAACTGTACATCATGTAGCCTTCTCTGGATATTGTTCCACTGCCTGTTTGACTTGAGAGTGATGGATTCAGTGTTATTTTCCTGCAGCATTTTATCTGATAGTGTAATTATCAACACCAAGTAAGGTTCTTTCCACATGAGTTCAAATTCAGGAGCACGATGCCTTTTTAACCACACTAGCCGTCCAAGCAAGAAAGAGTGTGTGGAGTTTTTCTCAGGAGGCCAGCAGGCCTTCGCTACCAAAGGGTAAGCCAAAGACCATGTTGCAAAGACTGCAGCGACTGTACAGATTGTGCTTAGACATTTCTGTTGATATAGCTTTCTTAAGTTTAGGAACAAAAGGGAACTGCATTTCAGAGGCATGACAACAACGGGATGACAACACTGCCATCCTTGCTGACTATATGGTAGGGCAGGAGAACATCCTGACACTGTACATGGAAATCAAGGCCAAGAGAAAGGAGCTGGACATGATGCAAGAATGTATTAGGATGAAGTACGTAGTAATTATAAGCTTTGAATCATGTGAGCTGAAATTCAACAGAGAAAGAACAGAAAGAGCAGATGATCGGGAAAACACAGAGGTGCCATATCATAGAAGAGGACATGAAAACAGCAAAATACCAGGATCAAGAAAGACATTGTGGGCTAGGAAGGTGGCTCAGTGGTAGAGCACTTGCCTTGCATGAATGAGGCCCTGGGTTCAATTCCTCAGCATCACATAAGCAGAAAAAAAGCCAGAAGTGGTGCTGTGGCTCAAGTTTTAGAGTGCTAGCCTTGAGCTGAAGAGCTGAGGGACAGTGAGCAGGCCCAGAGTTCAGGCCCCATGACCAGATGCTCCCCCCCTCAAAAAAAAGAGACTGTTACTTTTCAGAAAGAGTTAAAGGACAGGCATGCTCTGATCAGGAATGACCAGGAAAGGGAAAGACCATTAGGCAGAAAAACAGAACAGTTGAAAGATCTGTCACAAATTACACTGAATTGAAAAGAAAGAGAAGCTATTAGAGGAAAACACCAAACAGACTGTCAAGATCTCACCATAAGAATAATGCAGAAGAAGTAGGTCTCAATGGAACAGTTGGAGGTGGAAAAAAAACCTCTTAATAACACCATTGCAAACTTAAAGAGAACGCTGAAGAGCAGTCAGAGGTGTTGTGAGAAGGAGCAGCAGCTGGAAAGTCGAAGGAATTCTGTGATCCTGGCAGAACACTTGCAGGATAAGGAAGACTGAGATGGAGCTTGGGATCATGAAACCTACCTTCAGAGAAAAGGCAGAGGATAAAAGGGAAGAAGATTCCAAGTTCCAGACTGAGGTTTAGAGTACTAAATATGAGTTAAAGGAAACAGAGATCCCAGAGGTTCAGATAAACAACTGAGCTGATCAGGTAGCTCAGGAGACCACTCTAAGCCCAGTGGGGTGTCTACAGCTACTAATAATTACAATTGAAAGAATGAAAAATAGTGATAACAAGTGTGCAGGTGTGGACACTGAATTTCTGCAAAATGGTTATATGCTCAAGCCCTCTGTATGTTTTTATCTGGTTTTCAGGAATGTTGGTAAATTATCCCAGCCCAATGCCTAAAACAGTTGGTCCTCAGCCTGACAAGCATATGCAATGTATGTAGACATTTGCCAACAAGTGTGAAGACTCAGGGTCTTTGTTGGAGGGGCAGAATGATGCAGCCTCCAGCCTCAGGATTATCTGAGGACTGGGTTTGTGTATGGGGAAAGCTCTTGGCATGCCCAGCTAGAGAGGGAACATGATCTCTCTCTATCTCAAAGTACATGTCACAGACTCCTGGGAGTTGAGGAAGTAGCTCTTCTGCTTACTTAAGCATAGATGAACAGCTAGTTAACCATTTTCCTGAAGACAGGGAAGTGGGTTGAGCTTGCTCTAAAATAGTTTAGATAAAAACATAGAAAGACATTGTCTCATAGGTTAAGCAAAATTGTATCTGTTGAAATTCTTTGGGTGAATGTCTCCTGACTAAATCGTCGAAAAGATAATGCTTGCTTGTCTTTAAATACCCATTAGCAATAAAGCACAGCATACAGTGGCAATTGCTGTTTAAACTCTTCATCGCTTGTGTCCTGGTGATTTCAAGACCCTTACCTGGGACCCCAATGCCTTAGATGTTGGCAACTGGCACCAGAACAGTGACCCTGCAGTGTTGAATTCAGGAAGGGATATTCAGGGAAGTACTTTTAATTACATGGTATAGGATATGATAAGTCTATTCCATAATTACATATGATAAAAAGAACTTGCTGTTTATGGTGTCACTATTTCTTCTTCTGACATAGAAATGTGTATTAATGTTCTTAGGGAATAGAATCCTTTGTTCCCCGACTAAGGGACATTAGATGTTGATAATTGGAAATGAGTAAAGTATAATGTAGAAAGAGCTGTTCGAGAAAGGGGAAAGGATTCCTATTAGATTTTGGTCTTTATTCTATTTTACATACCCTTTTTAAAGCTTTAAATGAGGAAAGATTAATAGCAGACTTAAAGAAAGAGGCTTCTCCTTCTATTGTAGATTTACAATTGCACTCTGTTAAGGACGCAATAGATCACAATTAATGGAGAAAAAACAAGAGGTAAAGGAGGCTGAAAAGGACAAACTGAAAGCATAAATAGAATGTCTGCACAAATGAAATGGGTTTATCAAGATTACAGCATATGGAGTTAAAAATTAGCAGAGTGAAAGAGAATCTGATAAAGTAAAAGTAAAACAGCCTTCTGCTCCTCCGCTTGCCGATGCAATTTTTACGGCGTCATTCCCTCCCAATACAGAGGGCTCAGACAGTGAGTCAGATGATGAAATGCCTATTATATCTTATCTTGTAATTCGACCATCCCCTATGAATGATATGAACTCAACCAGCCAGATATGAAGGTGTTTCTGTAAATGATATTGGTAAATTTAACAAGGCAGGGACTGTTGTATGGTCCTCAGTCTCATTATGTTAAGGAATTGCTTAATGGGCTTGCCCGACATTACAATAATGTTGCTCCCAAGGATTCGAAGATGCTTTATAGAGCCTTACTTAAGGAACCTGAATACCTACAGTGGCAAATGTGGTTTACTGAGTTATGTACAGAAAGGGCTAGACAAAATGCACAGAGCAATAATCCATGCCTACAGGTCATAACCTTTCCCATGTTGAGTGGAACAGAACAATATGCAGATGTTCATATGCAAGTAAACTCTCCTGAAGAGATCCATGAGCAGATAAGAGACATAGGTGGGCTGGGAAGGTGGCTCAGTGGTAGAGCGCTTGCCTTGCAAGCCTGAGGCCCTGGGTTCGATTCCTTAGCACCATATAGGCAAAACGAAAAAAAGCCAGAAGTGGCGCTGTGGCTCAAGTGGTAGAGAGCTAGCCCTGAGTGAAGAGCTGAGGGACAGTGCCCAGGCCCAGAGTTTAAGCCTCATGACCGGAGCCCCCCCCCAAAAAAGGGACATAGGTATTGGGACATGGTAGAGGATTGGGCCAGGAGGAGAGCATTATGGCTCCTGGACTAAAGTAATTCAAAAGCCTAATGAACCCTATGTTGATTTTTTTATCACGATTAAATTTGACCTTGAAGCCGGGTGCTGGTGGCTCACTCAGGAGGCTGAGATCTGAGGATTGCAGTTAAAAGCCAGCCCGGGCAGGAGAGACCATGAGACTCCTATCGCCAATAAATCACCAGAATACCGGAAGTGGCGCTGAAGCTCAAGTGGTAGAGCGCTGGCCTTTAGCTGAAGAGCTGAGGGACAGCGCCCAGGCCCAGAGTTCAAGCCCCATGACCAACAAAAAAAAAAGATTGGCCTTGGAAAATAGTGTTGTGGGAGAGACTGAACGGCAACAACTGCTGCAAAGGTTGGCTTAGGAGAATGCTAATGAGGACTGTACACGAGCCCTATTGCCTCTTAAAGAATCTGGGGATGTAAATACATATGAAAGGGCATGTAAAGACATTACATCTGAATCCTGGACAATGCAGTTGTTTGCTGAAACTATGGACAGTACCTGGCATGCTTTACAAATCAAACCCTCTAATCTGAAATGTTTGGATGTGGTCAAATGGGACATATAAAGAAGAATTTTAAAAAGGCTACTGATGTTAACAAGAGAGGACCAGGAATTTGCCCTAAATGTAAAAAAGGAAAGCACTGGGCAAGAGAGTGTAGATAAAAAATAGACAATAAATGAATTCCTATATAAAAATGCTTACCCTATGCAGAGAAACTCTCCATTGGGCCAGCACTGGGGCCCAGGATTAATAACTATGGGCAGCCAACCATTTTCTCCCTCCTTGCCACAGCCCACAGAGTCACAATGAACATACCAGCCTTAGAAGATTTTACTCTGAAAGGTGGTGATAAGCCACAAAATTTCCTACCAGAGTTTATGGGACTTAACCTAAAGGAATATGTTGTCTATTGACCGGCAGATCCAGTTATAATGCAAAATGAGTTTTAGTACATTTAGGAATTATCAATGCTTACCATATTGGGGAAATAAAAATTTTAATGTCAGCTGCTGCAGATATTTCCTTTGAAAAGGGAGAACGAATTGCTCAAATTTTGTTATTACCATATATATCTATTGGAAAGTCATTTACACCCTGCATTGGGGGAGTTGGAAGTATAAACCAACAAAATGTGTTTTAGACTACTCATATTACTAAAATACAGCCAAAGATTAAAATTAATATTCAGGGAAAGATATTGACAGGACTAATAGATACCGGCTCAGATATTACAATTATCATCACTCATCAATGTCCTAATCATTTATTATATGAAATAATCTGTGTAATATTAAAGGAGTTAGCAATACTACCATAAATTCTAAAGGACAAGCAATGTTGTATGTTACTATAACCTCAGAAGATGGACAGACAGCTGACCTTAAACCTTATATTATGGAAATTAGAGTTAACATAATTGGTAGAGATGTACAGGAACAATGGGGAGCTCATACTCAATTTTAACATTTTTAGATGGAGCCCATAAAGATATTATGGAAATCTGAGGAACCTCTTTGGCTTGAACAGTGGCCTTTATCAAAAGAGAAATTAGAAGCATCTCATCGATTAGTTAAAGAACAGTTAACCAAAGGACATATTGAGCCATTGATGTCACCATGGAATTCTCCAATATTTGTTATTAAAAAGAAGTCGGGGAAATGGAGATATCTGATTTATGAGAAGTTAATGCATCAATGTAAACTATGGGGCTTTACAACCTGGCATACCATTGCCTGTCTTGCTTTCTAAAAATTGGCCAATAATAGTAATAGATTTACAAGATTGCTTTTTTACCATTCCTGTACATGTAAAAGAATGTAAAAGATTTGCCTTTTCTTTACCACAAATAAATCATCAAGCGCCTCATCAGTGCTTCCAATGGAAGGTGTTGCCCCGAGAAATGATGAACTTTCCAACCATGTGTCAGATATATGTTGATAAGGCCTTAAAACCTGTTAGACAAAAATGGCCTCACATTTATATTTCTCATTATATTGATGACATTTTATTTGCAGGACCAAATATGGAAGAATTAGAAATGGTGTTACAGTGCTTACCCTCTATATTTAAAGGTTTTGGATTAATAATAGCATCTGAAAAAATACAAAAAGATACAGTGGTAAAATATTTAGATACATTGTTTTTAGACAAACAGTGGCACCTCAAAAAATATCTTTATGCCATGATCAATTATATATATTTAATGATTTTCAAAAGTTACTAGGAGATATTAATTGGATGTGACCTGCTTTAGAAATCCCTACTTGTCAATTACATAATTTGTTTTCATTGTTACAAGGGGAGCCTGACTTACATAGCAAAAAACTTTAACTAAGGAGGCTGAAAGAGATTTACAATTTGTAGAGCAGAGAATAAGAGAAATGTTTTTACATCGAGTAATGCTGGATCAACCCATAAATTTATATGTTATGGATAGATGGAAATACCCAACAGTAATTATAGGACAAAATGAAGTACTATTAGAGTGGATTTATATATGGCATAGATTTACAAAATATATTATGCCTTATGACCAACAGTTGGCAATTATTATTCAACAGACCAGGCAATGGGAATATACTCTATCGGGGTATAATTTATTTAAAATCACTTTTCCTTACCAAAAGACCAAGTAGAATATTTGTTAAACATGTCTGAAATGCTACAAATAGCATTAGTAAATTTTACTGAGCAATTTTCCTATCATTTTCCCAAAGGCAGATGGTGGGATTGCTTGCATAAATAACAATTTGTCATTAATGATATAATTACCAACACGCCTATTCCCACCACTCTTCCCATTTTTACATATGGCTCCAAAGCAAAGAGTGCTTATTGGATGACAAATAAATATTGGATATAAACAGCTACTTTAGCAACAGTTCTACAAAATTAACATTATGCTATGAATAAGGTGTTTCAAGATTTTGTGGGAGATAATATTGTTACTGATTCTGCCTATGCTATAGGAGTGTGACTAATATAGACACTGCTCTTATATATTCACCTAAACACCAGCTAAACCAATTATTTGAACAATTACAAGCATTACTGCAACAATGTAATGCCAAAGTGTTTGTAACTCACATTAGGGCTCACTTACCTGGATACCTTGTATGGCAATAATCAGGTTGATAAATTAGTTTTGCTTCTGCTCAACAGGATCATGCTCATTTACATACAAATGCTGTCCATTTACATATGCATCATAAAATACCTTATTCTCAAGCTAAAAAAATTATAAAAAAAAAAGTCCTATTTGTAGACCAATGCATCTGAGAGTTGTACCTTCTGTAGTAAATCCTTGAGGATTACAACCAAATGAGCTCTGGCAAATGGATATAACTCATGCACAAGCCTTTGGCCATTTTTCCTTTGTACATGTTACAATAGATACTTATTCCAAATTTGTTTGGGCTTCTGCCCTTACGGGAGAAACTGTTAACCATGTAATACAACACTTATTGGAAGCTTTTGCCATCATGAGAGTACCTGCCAAAATAAAGACTGATAATGGACCAGTCAATAAAAGTATCAAATTTAAAAGATTTTGTGAACTTTATGATGTAGTACATATTACAGGAATAGAATATAACCCACAAGGACAAGCCATTATTCAATGAGTTCATGGCACACTAAACAACAAATTAAAAAATTGAAAAGTAGGAAAAGGTTGGATGAAGTTATGGATATTTTGTGTTTTTCCATGCAAAATCCTAAAATAATTTTACATCAGGCTCTTTTGGTTTTTAACTTTTTAAACTTACCACAAGCAGATATTTTAACTAGAGCTGAGCACTATTTTCAACAAATATCAGAAAAACCTTATTTAAATGCTCGCATATTGATTAAGATTGGATTGGATGCAGAATGGCAACCAGGAACATTATTGCATAAGGGGCGAGGATGTGTTTTTGTGTTTACACAGGATGGCAGACAATACTGGCTTCCTGCCCGATGGGTACACAGATGCGGCCCAGTGAGGGCAGCCCCGTATTGTACAAGGAATTGGCCACCAGTTGAGGAAGAAGAAACCCCCGTGCAGGCTTGGCTCACTTAGCTTTGGGACGATGTCTCCATCAGCGTCAGCTGGCTGCCCCGCTGCCCACCTGAGGGTAGGTTTTAAGTTGACTGGAGAAGGACAAAAGATGTTACAAAGCACTGGTAAACCTGTCACAGCTGATAATTTTTCCTGGCCATATGCACCCTGCTTACTCTAAACTCTGCCCGTACCAAGGTAAGTTATTGGGCTTTTGTTCCTAGCCCTCCTTTATTGGAACCCATTCTTTGTGGAGACATGGATATGACTGTCTATACTGTTCCTGCTGTTTTATCTCCTCCTTGGAATAATTTGGCATTTAATAATAAAGATGATGGTAGCTTTCTTAATTTTACGTACTATATTCATTCTTTGCCTGTTATTTTGGGGATTCCTCCGTGTTTACTTATGAATTGGCAACATTTTGGTTCTTACCTGGGAAAGGCACTTCCAATTCTAGAACAAAGCTGCAGTGATTAAATACTTGGTCCATTAACAGTAGCTTGGAAAGCCTCACCTTTGATGGAGAGTTATCCTTACCCATGTGCCCTGATTTTACTTATATTCATTTAAAATATGAGCCTTTAGTGTGACAAGAGTGTAGAGGAACATTTGGAAAAATGTTCAATAATTTTATTGATTGGGGACCTTTTTTACAGTTATTAACACATATTCAGAATGGAATATTAACAGATGTGATTTATCTAATGTTACTAGGATGCAGGATGCCATTAATGGATCACTTACTGGAGCTTGATTGATGGCCTGTGGAGATGGTGGCATTGCAGATGCTCGATGGGCTTTCATGGCTGTACCCACTGCTGTTAAGACTCATATTTGGAAGGTCGCAGCACCGCTGAAACCAGTGATGCTATCAAATGGATGGTTTTCCGGAACTGCAAACTCTGCGTCCACTTATAACTTTACTTTGTACAAATCTTATGATGTAACTGCTTATGTACCTCTGCCTTATGTATTTTTAATAGGAAATTTTACATTTTTCATACTTTTTTTGTTTTAATTGTCACCTGTATTCTTGCATTCATTCCTCTCTTTATTTTAATGCCAGTGATAGTATTAAGATTTTACAACAAAGAACCATTTGGTTGCCGGTTAAATTAGGAAGAGAATGGTCCCTGGATAGTGTTGTTAGTGAATTTTTTACCAAACTACTAAAACGTAGAAAGCGTTTGATTGTAGCTGTAATTATAAGCTTAATTGCAATTACTACTGTTACTGCGGTGTCTGGAATTGCCCTACACACTTCCTTACATCCGAAACACTTTGTAAAAGACTGGCACCGGATTCACATGAATTGTGGGTCTCAGGTAGAAATTGATGCTTGGTTACAAACACAGATTAATGTTATTAAACATATGGTGGCATGGTTAAGAAAAAAGTTATTGGTTGTGGGAAAACAATTATTATTGAAATGTGATTGGACTTCTACTACCTTTTGCATTACGATGTAAAACATAATGAATCTATACATGATTGGAATGTAATACAGCAGTATTTATCTGGAAATTCTACTGCTGCTGTATTGATTGCTCAGTTACAATTTAATGTGCATGACATTTTTGGTAAACAATTTGCAACTGATGATGCTTCTAATATTGCTGATGCATTTATTAAACAGTTGGAAGGGTAGATCCGAAAGGAATGCTACATAGCATTTCACATATTGCTAGTGGTATGGGAATTATGATTGTTATTATTTTTTGGAAATATACTGTTAAATTTGATTTTTATGAAACCAATGGAGCTTCTATGATGACCCTATGGAAAACTTTACTTTTTTTTTTAATTTAATTTTATTTTATTTGTGAACATACTGTACAGAGGGGTTACAATTGCATAGGCAGTATAATGCGTACATTTCTTACCAAGCATTGCAGCCTCCTCCTTTGTTTACCCTTCACATCACTTCCCAGCCTCCCCCCTTCCCCCCCATTCCAAACCTTCTCCTTCCCCCCTTCCACTCCCCCCCCCCGGACCGACGTTGTAAAGCTCGTTTTGGACATGACAACTTGTATTTCTCATTGTTGCAACAGGTCCACCTGTATCCTTAAACAACTGGTTTTTCCCGACCTCCTCCACAAGTTATTCTGACATCAAATATAGTGAAAGCAGGGGTTATACTGTCGGGGAGGGACATAAAAAGCAACAAAGAGATAATCTTATAAATGCATTAGAAACAGAAGCATGAAAGAAAAATACATTAAAATACATATCTAAGCGTTCATTTTCCTGACATCATATTATCTGACCTTATCTGCTTGACTCATACATATACTAGATATTGCAAATAAGGGAAACCATGGGACCTATGTTTCTTTAGGCCTGGCTTACTTCACTTAGTATAATTTTTTCCAAGTTTTTCCATTTCCTAACAAATGGGGCAATGTCATTCTTTCTGATGGAGGCATAGAATTCCATTGTGTATATATACCACATTTTCTTGATCCATTCATCTACTGAGGGGCATCTGGGTTGGTTCCATATCTTAGCTATGGTAAATAATGCTGCAACAAACATAGTTGTGCTGGTAGCTTTAGTGTGGTCTTGTTTGTAAACATTTGGGTAAATGCCCAAAAGTGGGATTGCTGGGTCATAGGGGAGTTCTATGTGAAGTCTTTTAAGGAACCTCCATACAGCTTTCCAAAGTGGTTGAACAAGTTTACATTCCCAACAACAATGAAGTAAGGTTCCTTTCTGTCCACATCCCCTCCAGCATCTGTTGTTGTTAGAGTTCTTGATTTTTGCCGTTCTAACTAGAGTGAGGTGGTATCACAATGTTGTTTTGATTTGCATTTCTTTTATGGCTAGGGATGTTGAACATTTCTTCATGAGTCTATTGGCCATCCTTCTTTCTTCTTCAGAGAAGTTTCTCCTTAAGTCTTTCACCCACTTATTTATTGGGCAGTTGTTTCTTTGCCGATTTATTGTTGGGGGGTTTAATTTTTTGAGGTCCAAGTATATTTTAGATATGAGACCCTTGTCCATAGTATGGCTAGTAAAGATCTTCTCCCAATCCATAGGCTTTCTATTGAGCTTGCTAGCTATGTCATTTGCCCTGCAGAAGCTCTGCAGCTTTATGCAATCCCATTTGTCCAAACTTTCTTTGATTTGTTGTGTTTCCGGGTGTATATTCTGAAAATTTCGGCCTGAACCAAGGAGACCTAGGGTTTCTCCTATTCCGTCCTGTAATGTTTTCAGAGTGTCTGCTTTGAGTTCAAGGTCTTTGATCCATTTGGAGTTGATTCTGGTGCAGGGTGATATATAAGGATCTAGCCTTAGTTTTCTACATGTAGTTAACCAATTTTGACAGCACCATTTATTGAAGAGGCTGTCTTTCTTCCATTCTATTGTTTTAGCTCCCTTATCGAAGATTAGATGGCTATAGGTCTGTAGGTTCATTTCTGGGTTTTCAATTCTATTCCATTGGTCCTGAGGTCTGTTCTTATGCCAAAACCAAGCTGTTTTGATTACTATGGCTTTATAGTAGAGTTTGAAATTTGGTACTGATATTCCTCCAGAAGTGTTCTTTCCATTGAGGAGCGTTTTTTGCTATTCGGGGTCTTTTATTTTTCCATATGAATTTTTGGATTACCTCTTCTATTTCCTTGGAGAATGAGGTTGGAATTTTGATAGGTATTGCATTGAATGTGCAGATAGCCTTGGGAATTATAGCCATTTTCACGATGTTAATCTTTCCAATCCAGGAGCATGGGAGGTTTTGCCATTTTTTAAGTTCTGTGTTGATTTCCTTTTTCAAGATTTTAAAGTTTTCATCATAGAGGTCCTTCACTTCTTTGGTTAAGTTAATTTCTAGGTATTTTATTTTTTGTGGGGCTATTACAAATGGAGTTGCTTTCCTAATTTCAGCCACACTTTTCTCATTGTTGGCATACAGAAAAGCCATTGATTTTGGGGGGTTAATTTTATAACCTGCTACTTTGCCAAAGTTTTGAATCAGCTTGAGTAATTTGGGAGTGGAGTCCATGGGATTCTTTAAATACAAGATCATGTCATCTGCAAAGAGGGAGAGTTTTATTTCTTCTTTCCCTATTTGGATCCCCTTTATGTGTGCATCTTGTCTTATTGCTGTATCTAGGCATTCTAATACTAGATTGAAGAGAAGTGGAGAGAGTGGGCATCCTTGTCTTGTTCCTGAGTTAAGAGGAAATGGCTTTAGTTTTTCACCATTAAGTATAATGCTGGCTGTAGGTTTGCCATATACAGACTTTATTATATTGAGGAATGTTCCATGGATTTCTAATTTTTCCAAAACCTTCATCAGGAAGGGGTGTTGGATCTTGTCGAATGCTTTTTCTGCATCTATTGAGATAACCATGTGGTTCTTATTCTTGCTCCAGTTGATGTGATGAATAATATTAATTGATTTGTGTATATTGAACCAGCTTTGCATCCCTGAAATGAATCCGGTTTGATCGTGGTGTATGATTTTTAGGATGAATTGTTGAAGTCGATTGGCCAAAATTTTGTTGAGAAGTTTTGCATCAATGTTCATCAAAGAAAAGGGTCTATAGTCCTCTTTCTTTGATGAATCCCTTCCTGGTTTTGGGATGAGGGTTATGATGGCTTCATAGAATGTGTTCGGAAGTGAGCTTTCTCTTTCAATTTCATTGAAGAGTTGGAGGAGTATTGGTGTGAGCTCTGCTTTGAAGGCCTTGTAAAATTCCGCTGTAAATCCATCTGGTCCTGGACTTTTCTTAGCTTGGAGGTCTCTTATTGCTGTTTCTATTTCAATGCTTGATATGGGCCTGTTAAGCTGGTTTAACTCATCTTGGTTTAGTTTTGGCATGTCAATATTTGCTAGGAAAAGGTCCATTTCTGTCAAGTTCTCAAACTTATTAGCATAAAGTTTTGAGAAGTATTCCCTTATAATGTTCTGAATCTTGGTTGTTTCCGTGGTGATGTTTCCATTCTCATCTCTGAGTTTATTAACTTGGGTGTGCTCTCTCCTTTTTCTGATAAGGTTTGCTAGGGGTCTGTCATTTTTGTTAAGTTTTTCGAAGAACCAACTCTTTGTTTTGTTGATTCTTTCTATAGTTTTTTTGGATTCTAATTCATTTAATTCTGATTTAATTTTGATTATTTATATCCGTCCACGGATTGGGGTTTATCTTGCTGGTCTTTTTCAAGGAGGTGTAGATGTGTCATTAAATTGTTACTTTCAGATCTCTCCAATTTGTTGATGTAGGAGCTCAGAGCTATAAACTTGCCTCTGAGTACTGCCTTTGCTGTGTCTCAGAAGAGCTGGTAATTTGTATTTTCATTTTTGTTTAATAGCATGAACGTTTGGATTTCCTTTCTAATCTCTTCCATGACCCACTCATGATTCAGCAGTGTGTTGTTCAGTCTCCACGTGATGCCGGACTTTCTTTGGTGGCTTTTGGTATTGAATTCTAATTTTATTCCTTTGTCAGAGAGGATGCAAGGTATAATTTCAATTTTTCTGAATTTAGACAACTTTGCTTTGTGGCCTAAACTGTGGTCTATTTTGGAAAACGTTCCATGTGCTGCTGAGAAAAACGTGTATTCTGATGCTGCTGCATGAAATGTTCCGTGGATGTCTGTAAAGTCTAGTTGATCTATGCAGCTGTTTAGATCTGCGGTTTCTCTGTTGAGTTTGTGCCGAGTTGAACTATCTAGTGGGGAGAGTGATGTGTTAAAATCCCCAACAATTAATGTCTTTGGATCTATATGGGATTTGAGGAAAAGCAGTGTTTCTTTGATAAATTTGGGTGCTCCATTTTTTGGGGAATAGATATTTACAATTGGAATATCCTCCTGAAGGAGAGCTCCTTTAATTAGTATGTAGGGACCTTCTTAATCTCTTCTCACGAATTTTAATTTGAAGTCTATTTTATTTGATATTAGGATTGCAACTCACGCCTGTTTATGGGGGCCGCTTGCTTGGTAGATTTTGTTCCAGCCTTTAACATTGAAAATGTGTTCGTATTTATGGGCAAGATGTGACTCCTGCAGGCAGCAGAAAGAAGGGTCTTGTTTTTTAATCCAACTAGACAGTCTATGTCCCTTAATTGGGGAGTTCAGTCCGTTCATGTTAAGAGATAGGACTGAGAGGTATTTGGGGGTTCCTGCCATGTTATCCACCTTCTTGGGGGCTGCAAAAACTGGGTTTTTCCTATGGTTCTTGGATTCTCAGTTTGGGTGCAATTTCTTGGCCTTTGTTGCGGTCTTGTTGGTTTTCTATGTGTAGGACATCTTTAAGAATCTTTTGTAGGGCTGGTTTGGTGGAGATGTATTGTTTCAATTGTTCTTTGCTATGGAAGGTTTTTATTTGGCCTTCAGTTATGAAGGAGAGTTTAGCTGGGTACAGTATTCTTGGTTGATAGTTGTTTGTTTTTAGGGCATGGCATACATCATTCCAGGCTCTTCTTGCTTTGATTTTCTCTGCTGTGAAATCTGAGGTGATTCTAATTGGTTTCCCTTTGTAGGTGATTAACCTTTTCTCCTTGATAGCTTTAAGGATCTTTTCCTTGGTCTGTGTTGATCCTGTGTGGATTATAATGTGACTGTGGGTTGTCCTATTCAGGTCTGGTCTATTTGGGGTTCTAAAAGCTTCTTGTATCTGAATAGGCCTATCTTTTTGTATGTTTGGGAAGTTCTCTGCTAGGTCCTGTTAAACAAATTTCCTAGGCCATTGATTTCTGTTTCTAGGTGCTCCTCTACACCCATTATCCTTAGATTGGGCCTTCTGATGGTGTCTTCCAGGTGTTGGATAGATCTATCATATTTCTTGTACTTGTCTTGAATGGTTGTATGTTCTTTCTCTATAATATCTAGGCTGTCTTCAATCCCTGAGAGTCGATCTTCTGCATGGTCTAACCTGCTGTCAAGACTCTCTACTTTGTTTTTTATCTCTTTTCCTTCTAGTTGGTCAGCTTTGATGGCTTCAAGTTCTTTGTTGAAGCTCTGTTTTAGGTCTTGTATGAATGTCTTTACTTCTTTAATTTGGTGTTCAGTGTTTGTTCTCAAATCACGTAGTTGATTGATTATGGTTTCTTTGGACTCCCATTCCTTCTGTTGGGCTCCATTCAGCACTCCCTTTGTGGTCTCCCTGACTTTCTTCAGCTCTTTGTTAATGGATTCCATGAATGCTTTTAGTGACCTTTGTGTATTCTCTACCTGGTCTCTTAATACCTGGATTACTCTTTGATTAGCTTCCTCCCATTCGTAGGATTCCTGTAGTTGTCTTTCCTCTCGTTCGTGGGATTCCTGCAGTTCTCTTTGAGTGTTTTCAGCCTGCTCACACCATTCCTCCCTTTCTCTTTGAGTATTCTCAAGTTGTTCACGCAAATCCTGAATCAGTTTTTGAGTAGCTTCCTCACACTTATGATAATCCTGTATAAGCTTTTGGGATGCCTCCTCTCTCTCCCTTTCACGCTCATACAGAGTCCTGTGTAAGTTGTCAAACTTCTCATTTATCATGGTGGCCAGCAGTGTTTGTAGAGCTATTTGGGAACTCTCCTCTGGTTTATTCATTATCTGTTCTGACCGCTGATTATCAAGATTGGGAATTGACATATCCGGATTTGCCATTTTTCTTGTGTTTTTCCGGCTTACTCTGCCCATTTGAGATGAAAATAGCACCAGTTTTGTGCTAGAACACTATCTTAAGTCAACCATCAATCAACGTTTGCTTTTGTACAGTCAATAGTCTACAGATACCATCTAGTTCAACAGATACCTCTATTCAACATCAAACAACTATATGTTATTGGGCTTCAAACCGCAGAGAAGAATTTGGAAGACCAGAAATTATTAGGATTAGGGAGAGATGTGGGTAAAAAATAGGAATAGATTGGTGTGGAGGGCACAGGGAGAGTTAACTATGTCCTAATCCCAATGCAGGAAATAGGTTGGGTAGGATGCAAGTAGAGAGAGAGAGAAAAAGAAGAAAGGGAAAGGGGAATGAAAAGAGACCAGAAAAAAATAGAAATGTAAAAATTAATATTATTATGGAGATTAAAAGACCATCTATTTAGAGAGGAATGTGAGTATATTAAGAAAAGGGAAGGGACATAGAGAAGAAGTGAAAAACTTAAAAAAATGCTTAAAATATTATATAGGTATAAAGAGGTAGCACTGCTATTAAGGAATTTAAGTCTCAGAGGTTTTGAATTGAGTAATAAATTTGTGGATTAAGTGTGTACACAATGGGGATTCGGGTCTACTAGTTAACTACGGGTTTATCTGAGGATGTGCAGGACAAAAGTTAAGTCACATAAAGAAGATCAAGAGATAGAAATAGGTGAACTGGATAATAAAGGGAGAAAAAAAGATCAGAAGTTCAGTAGAGCTAGACAAAAAACAAAAAGATAGTTAAGAAAGAAAGAGAAAGAGAAAGAAGACAAGAAAAGAAAGGAAACCACACATTCACGTATTCTTAAAATAAATTATAAGAGGAAAAAAAGTTATTGGAAAACAATTATTTTTTTCAAAAAAGGCAAAAATGAAAGATTAATAAAATTTTTAGAAAAGGAAAAAAAATTATGTATATATAAGGTACCAAGAAAAAAATAGAAAGAAAAAAAAAAGAAAACTAGAGGAAGAAAGAAGAAAAAAAAAGTTCTTTGATTTTTTTTTTTATTTTTTTGGGAGGGGTGGGAAGAATCCTGTATCTCCCCTTTGTCTGTAACCAGCCTCTTGTTGGAGACTCTGGTCAGCTTGAGGTCCTGTGGCTTGATTGGTTTCTTAAGTCAGTTTGTTCCAACAGGCAGAAAAATGCTCTGCTTTACCCAAGATTTTGAGATCCCCCTCCCAGATTAGTTTACTGGGTGGGTGATCTGCTTTGAGAATCACAAAAGGGGGGGATGCAGTGGTGAGGCTAGATTCTGGGTAGAGTTGAGGCCTTTCAACAATCAGTAGCTTTTCCCTGGGGCTATTTTGTGAAAAAATCTCACAGAGCCCAGCCTGGAGCCATTCTCAGGGTTTCTGGTTTTCAATTGATTGTTGAGGCTGCTAGAGGGAGGGGCAGCCTCTGGCTCTGGTTACCCAGTGAGGAAAGCCACTCCATGGCTGGTGCCTGAACTGGGTGACTTTTCCCTGGATGGAGCCGAGTCTGGCAGGTCACTTGGCCGTTATGTTCTTGTGACCTGCTAAATGTCTCCTTTTATTCCAAGGCCTGGATTGGAGCTGGCAGCTCCTCTGAGCTTTGTTGGTATCCAAGATGGAGATCAGTGGTGCTGGAGGCGGGGAGGGGTGGCCTTACCTCTTCTACTCCCTGAGAAGGAGTGAGGACATCGGGCTTCTACTCATGTCGAGTCTTGGATCTTGGGTCATCTCCGGTCTGCACACTGCAGGATGAAGATGTCTGCTCCTTGTCGGTTCTTGCTGGTGTTGAGTAGAATCTGCTCGCCTGTTGCGTCTGGCTTCTTCGTCCCGGACTCTCTGTGTGAGCGCTCAGGTATGGCTCTGGCTGCCTTCTCAGCTGCGACCCTGCCGCCTCCGCAGCCTCAGCAGCGGCGGCTGGCAGGCGCTCAGATGTGTCTTTTTGCCTTGGCTTCCCCTCTTGTGTCTAACTCTCTGTCCTGTGATGGCACACTTGGTGTGATTCTCTGGCTTAGGACTGTTCACTGGAACTCTAAAACTGCTTTCTATGTGAGAGCTTGTTCAGATTCCACCTTGTCCTCTGCCATCTTCCCGGAACTCTCCTGAAAACTTTACTTTTAAAACCAAAAGAAAAAGAAGGAAATTGTGAAGACTTAGGGTCTATGTTGGAGGGGAAGAATGATGCAGTGTCCAGCCTCAGGATTATCTGAGGACTGTGTTTGTGTATGTGGAAAGCTCTTGTCATGCCCGGCTAGAGAGGGAACATGTTCTCTCTCCCTTTCTGAAAGTACATGTCACAGAGTCCTGGGGCTGAGGAAGTAGCTCTTCTGCTTACTTAAGCATAGATGAACAGCTGGTCAAGCATTTTCCTGAGTATGAGGAAGTGGTTTGAACTTGCTCTAAAATAGTTTAGATAAAAATATACAAAGACATTGTCTCATAGTTTAAGCAAAATTGTACCTGTTGAAATTCTTTGGATGAATGTCTCCTGACTAAATCTTGGCAAAGATAGTGCTTGCTTGTCTTTAAATACCGACTAGCAATAAAGAACATTATGAAGTGGCAATTGCTGTTTGCACTCTGCTTCCCCTGTGTCCTGGTGATTTTGCAACTGCTACCCAGGTACCACAACACCTGAAACATTGACAAACAGGTAAATGCTGGAGATCTTGAACACATGGAAAGAGTGTGTATGCACGTTACCTTATTTGGGTAAGTTGGGGAAGTGGATTCACAGAAGTAAAGCCTGAAAATATGGGTATCCATATGCTAATGTGATGTCATGATGCTATGAATTCATTATAGTTTAGTGTTATCACTATAAGCTGATAGTTTCATAATGAAAATGTGATGTCACACTGGTGATGATGTCCCAAAGTGTATGTGATGTTAAAAGGCATGTCTGATATCAATTGTCCTAGGATCACATCAGGACACGGTACACAAATGGACTGTGATTTCACAAAGATTATGAGTTGTGTCAAAGTTAAGAGGTAAAAGTAGATTTGGGATATCACAATGTGATAGTGAATTTTCTAAAAGTTTATAACGTCATAATTCATGAAATCACAAAGGGACAGTGATATCATGATGACAATGTGATGACAAAATATCATTTTATAACAATTTTTATGTCACAATGGGTTGATGATGCCCTAATTTTAATGAAGTTACAATAGGTTTGTGATGTAACAATGGGTTGATGTCACAATGGCATGCTGGATCTCAATTTTCATTAATTCTCAATTAGTATATGAGTTCAAAGATAGACTCTGATGTCTCTAAAGGCATGAGTTGTCACAAATGTGAAGAAGTCCTAACAAGTGTGTGATGTCACTAGGTGGCACAATGGTCATGATATCTGACAGTGTGGAGTCATAGTGGTTATGATGTTATGGTGGATTTCTGAAATCACATATCATATAAATAATAGAGGTTGAAAGAAGATTACAAGCTCACGATGGGCCTAAGGTATCATAATGGAATCATGTCAACAAAGATATGAGGACATGACAGATTTATGACATCACAGTGTGTTAGTGATATCACAATGGCTTGCAATTTTACAAAGGGATTTTGATATCACAAAGGGATTTTGATATCACAATGGTTATGAGGTCACAATGGGGTTCTAATAACCAATATGCAATATTTGAAACAGAATGAAATTACAAAATAGGCATTCACAATTAGTCTATAATCTCACAATGACAATGTGATGTCATAATGATATGATCTCATTGCAGTTTGGCAAAATTACGATGAGACGATAATGTCATCATGACATCATGATTTGGCACTGATAATGATTTCACAAAAGTTTTGTGATATTACAATGGCATGTCTCAGCACAATTGTCCTTAGTTCCCAATGAATATATGGGTAAACAAAGGGATTATGATGTCACAAAGATCGTGTGTTTTGCAAAGTTGCTAACAGATCATATTAGGTTTGGAATGTCACAATTTAATTGTGTTGTCACAATGGCAATGTGATGTCACAATGGGTTTATGAGGTCAGTTTTGGTGAGGTGTTAATGGGTTAGTCACAACTAGTGATATTACAAACTTTTTATGACAAGTTTGTAATATTATAATGACATGTCCAAATTCAACACCTTCTAGTTCAAAATGAGTACACTATAATAATCAAGGGAGTCCCTAAATTCTGCAGAAACCAACAATCATCATAGGCCTGTGGCCCAGCAGCCTGCAGGGGGCAGGCATGTTGCTACAGGGGGATGGGCATTCTGCTGGAGAGGGTGGGATATCAAGCTCCACATGGTTAGCAGTCAAGTAGTAATTGGGCAGTGGGCAGTTTTGGAAGTGAAGATTGAAATATTTTAGAAAGGAGACAGGTTGGAGTTGGGTAGGGGTACAGGCTGTGTTCCAAGCAACTGAACTGGACAGAATGAGGGGAAATACCTGGAAGGAGGGACCTGGTGAGACAGGAGGAGGGGAAGGAATTTGGAGGAGAGGAATTGAAGGAACCAGTAGGGGAACTGGCCACCAGGGCAGAACAGGGCAAAACTGTGGAATGTGGAAAGTCCTGAAGAGAATGAAGTGGTATATGGGAAAACGGGAAAGACGTTGAAAGGAAGGACAAGTCAGTAGAGAGGGAGAGAGGAAGGGAAAAGTAAAAAGCCTTGCCCTTTGAAATATGGAGATGTGGAGATTATAATTGTGGGGAATGGTGGTTTGCAGACCAATTAACAAAGGTGGGGCTACCCATTGTATGTCAGAAGTTTGTCAAGGATGCTTTTGGCTCTGGGTATCCAGCACAGAATTAGGCAATCTCAGGCCCGTTTTGTGTAAATAAATTGGCTTATATCTTAAATGTGCCTCTATGCATTGTTTTGTGCTTTAGAGGTTATTATATTTGGAGGCTCCAGTGAGATGGCCTTGGGCCTTGGCCTGGGAAAACCCCCTCTTAGGTGAGTTTCTCAGGCCTCAGAACTGAATCCTCGAGTTTTTGTTTCCCAAGGACCAACATTAAAAAGACTCATTTAGGAATCCTCTAGTGTTGAGTCTTGGTAAGCATGATGGCCTGTTTTGGGAATCTTTTCTGGAGGTCATTTGTGGCTTCCTTGAGATGCTATCTGGAACCTACTTGAGAGGTCATTTGAGCTTCCTTGGGAAGTGATCTGGGTCCTCCTAGAGAAGTAATCTGGCATGTTATTGAGAGGCGATCTCCGACCTCCTCTGGAGGTCATCTGGTGCTTCCTTGGGAAGCCATCTGGGACTTCCTTAGTAGAGGTCATGTGGGGCTTCTTTTAGAAGCTACCATTGTAACATCTTGTCAGCTCATAATCTGATCATCTGTTTTACGCCTTATAAAGTTTCACTTATGACATTGCCGTTGTAATATTGATATAGGAAATGCCATTGTGATATTATGAACTGATTGAGACATCACTAACCCAATGTGAGCTCATCGTCATTCACAACCCCATTGTGAAATCACATTGACATTGTTACATCATGATCACATTGTCACACACCAAACCTATTTTGACCTTCAATCACTTTTGAAAAAACACATAGACTTTGTGATAAATTGTAGGTTGTCCTAAATCCTACAGATTTCTCACTCATAATTCTGAACCTATCTTGTTCCATACCATGAATAATTAAACCCATGGATCTCAAATCCTGACATTAAAAATTTTACTCCAATTATCATAAACTTTCCTGAATTCCCAGAACCTAAAATAAGTTCCAGATTTATGTAACATTTGACCCATTTCTTTTTTTTCTTTTTGTCCATCATGAACTTGAACTCTGGCCCTAGGCAAGATCCTTGATCTCTAGGCATGGGCATGGGCACCTTCCCTGAGCTCTTTAGCTCAAGGTGTGTGCATTATCTTTTGAGCAACATTACTACTTTCGATTTTATGGTGGTAAACTGGAAATAAGAGTCTCATGGACTTTCCTGGTTGGGCTGACTTTGAACTGTTATCCTTATATCTCAGCCTCCTGAATAAGTAGGATAATAGGTGTGAGCCACCAGTGTAACACATTTCTTAATTCTATCCCCAACAGACTTTCCAGAAAAGTTATCCTAATCACACTTTTTTTTTTGCTTCTACATCTTAGTTGAAAATTAAATTTTATCCTAAGGCATACCCTTCCCTAGCCCTAACCAGAACTAAAAAATTAGCTCACACTTTAAAATGAAGTATATATGAATGTTTAAAGTAATATGGACACTGGTTTTCTGCCATTCTAGCTTTGATGGTATTCATTCATCTTAAAATATGTTGCAGCTTTCCACAATAACTTACATCTTTTTCTCATCCTCACCCTAACTGCAACTGGAACACCTTGCCTACATATAACCGTATCACAATATTAATAGCAAGCCTTTATTTCACATTTATCCTAACCCTTACTTGACTTGTAGTTCTAATTTTTTATTGCATTTTTATTGCATTTTGAACCCAATTTTTAAGGGTTTTTCTATTTCCTCTCAAGTTTTTAAAATTATTTTATTAATTTTTATTTAAATGTAAAGCATTACAGAATGATTATAGTTACATGTGTAAGTAATGAGTACATTTCTTGTTCAGCATTATTACCCCATTCTTGGTTGTTCTCCCACTATCCCTCCACTTCTCTACTTCCATCATTCTTCTCTCCCCCCACACCATGTTCTCAAGTTCATTTTCAACATAATGTCTTGTGAGTACCATTGTTGCAATGGGTCATTATGTACTGAACTTAAATTTTCTATTTCTCTACCTTTAATTCTAATTATTTCTGGAATCCTAATCCTAACCAAAATAATAATGATAACTCAATTCGAAAGTCAACAAAAATATTCAAGTTTTTATTCATCCTGATAATCCAATGTACATCTTGAATCAAGTTGCAGTTTACCTTATTTCTTCCAAATTGGATTATATGTGCATATATAAAGATGTAATTTTATGTGAAAAACAAAAGATCTTTGGAGGAAGGAGCAATTAGGAATAGAGGGCCTATAATCAAATACTTTAAATATATTACTGAAAAAGCATGAAAGAAATGACACTTCCAACAATTAATAATTGCTAATAAAATAATTGAAAATTAATAACACATTGCCTTCTAGTATCATTTAAGAGAGACATGTGAAGAATATACTTGTGTTCTATAGGTTTTTTTCATATATAATTTATACTGTTATTAGACAATTATTTTACTTAATAAATCATAATATATCAAATAAGATTCCATGAGAAAAAATATAAAACAGATACTTAGCAATATTTCGAGAAAAAGTTCGAGTCATGACTTTTAGGTAACTAAATTTCCCTACAAAGCAATGATTTAGGTTTACTAATCTAGTATTTGAAGTAAGTTTAGAGAACAGACGTGGCATGAAAACAACTAAGTGTCCATGTTTTTTCTTGATTTGAGTGGTGTTTGAAACATTAATTTTTACTGAAAAGAACACTTAAGTTTTCTTTTTAAAATACATTCAATTTTATCTGTTTCAGACCAAGTAATTTTCCTGGAATTAAATGTATTATTTTATTTATGTATTAAAAGCTAAATTTTCAATATTTAATATATAGCTCTACATATTCAGAATGACATGATTTTCCTGTTAATAAACACTGGGATTTTTGTTTCATCAATATAAATAAACTTATGAGGTTGTTGTGAAGGCTCTAGTAGCCTATATGTTCAAGAATATTTCCTGAATTCTAAATTTTAAATCTAATATTTTTTGGCCTTAGGTTATATAATTTATTGTTTGTTTAATTGTTGTTTAAACATTTCTTTCACATTGAAAAAAATGTTAACATAGTTCACATAGACACTATTTCAAACATCATTCTTGTTGCTATAAGTTTGAAGAATGAAGACAGTATAAGGCCCTTAAACCCAAGAATATTTTTGGCTAAATTAAATTAAATCATATATATGCATTTCTAATTTGGAAGTTAATAACATGGAAACAGGAAAATAATTTAAAAATAATATTTTTGGGACCATTTTTCTTCTTAAAATTGTGAGCAAAAATATCTCTAAGAAATAATATTTTAATAGATTATTTTAACACTTACATAAGTACATCATACTTCAATATGAAGATATCTCAAAATAGAAATTCTGCAACGAATCTATATTTTCATGCACAAAATGCTGTGGCTTCTACTTTTGTGGTGTGATTTTAATTATATGTTCTAGTTGTGACATGAACTTTACTAGCAGTAATTACTAACTTCTGTAATAATAAAAATCATGTCTGTACAGGCTAATTTTCATAATGCAATATTCAAACAAAATTATCTATTTTCCTGTCTCCAACAAGAAAGGATGAGGTGCTCAATTATATAAAATGAAAGCACTCTAAAAGAGAGTCTTTATGAAATGGAAAATTGCCAGGTGTGGATGGGATCATGAGCACTTTATATCTGGATGAACAGGAATTCTCATTTCTGTAGTATTTTCTTACCATTTAATTACTCAGAGAAAGCCACAAAATTTGAAGTATATATGAAGAAATTGCATTATTAAAAGATGAAGTCATCCTGCTAACATGCTCGATCTTAACTTTGTGCTAGCTGGCTGATGAATTTCTTTATAACATGTTTCATATTATTAAGCATATGAGTAATTCAGCTGTGAGTACATTGCAAGTAATTCCTGATAAATACAACTATTGCACGTGATAATTAGAAGAAAGAAAAAATATTATGTTAACCTCCAAATACTCCATTTGGCCTTCAGTATACCAATTAATTTTCAAAACAATACAGAAAGTTGTTAGTTTTTTTCCCCTTTTAAATTAAAGTTTAAACAAGTGGTTTTCACAGTAAAAAATAATGACAATGGTATCACATCTCTGATAGGAGCACCTTGTCGTACCATGGACTGCACTGTCATACCATGTCGTGTCCTATGGACTGCTCCACTAAAACTCTCTACAGACTTACACACACACACACACACACACACACACACACACACACACACACACACACACAGCTTCCACCCAGACACATCAGAGATCATTGAGAGTTCTTTGTAATGAAAACTGATTGATGTTTGCTCCGTTGCTTTTTGTTTGCTTCAGGATCTTGCCTGGACTTGTAACTCTCCCAGAGATCAAATACAATTCCTTAGTATACCATTGTGTCTGTATATTTATAGCATTTTCCTGGCATTTTTGGCTGAGGCCAATTAACAGTACCTTTGGTACAGTATCCTCAAGCTTGACATTCAAGGCAAACTCCATGAATTTATACTACTATTCCAAAATAGTGAAATTTATTGCATCTATAAACAAAAAACACTCACCCTTTTAGTAGTAATTGATGTTATAAAAGTAGAAGAACATTGACCAGGAACAGAGATAAGAGAATCGGAGTATGTGTAAAAATGTAGAATATTGGATATGTGTTAAACATACAAAATCATCTTCTATATGCTCATGTATTGAAAACTTGTAATTCTATATTGCAAGCTCAATTTACATACAGTTTTCCAGTTGTTTTGCTTACCTTTCACTTCTATTCACAAATCCTCATCAACTTATAAAGTATCTTTGAATAAATCACACTATTTGCACATACTTGTCACCATAAGGAGGTCTGTTTGCTTAATAAAAGTATTCCTGGAAACAGGATATTGACAGCAAATATGGGTGTAATTTACATTTGTTAAATTGCAAATATAAACTTTGTTCTGGCTACTCCTTTTCTAAAAATGAGAGATATTCATTAAGAGTGATATTTTATTGCCTTTAAGTGATTGAGACGATGTGGTAGTTTGTGAGTCTAATTGACTTAAACATTAGATTATTCATGTATACACATATGCAGTGCATATATATAAATATATAAATATATATATTTATATATATATAATAGTGACCTTGGTTTTACTTTAAAGTGATTTTTGGGGGATTGTTTTCATGTTCCATTCTCTCTATTTATTTAAATAAAAGTTCCAGAAATACATGATATAAATATCAATATAAAAGATGTGAACATATTTCCAATGAGAATGGCTTTATTGATTAAAACATAGAAAAGAGTAAATTGTCAGTTTTTGTGTTTGGGACTGCATAAATTTCATATGAATTTAGCTCAAGATAAGACTCAGACATATACCCTTATTAATATTACTAAGATTTGCCTCACAATATAGGCAACATAGGGATTTTAAGGAATTGGTCATTCAAAGTCCCAGATACCTAATGGATGAAGAATGGAATTGAAAATAGCAGAGGAAAACAATTCAATATCTAGGTATTGTGATTGCGTACTGCTAATATTAAGAACTGGAGCTTTTGCGTTTTCTGAAAGTATTTCAATGTAAGTCATCAGTTGTAATTGAGTCTAAAGTTTTTTTCCTCCAAGATACACATCCCAGAAGAGTAAATTATTCATTTTTTAATTAGTTTTGCTTAATATTAATTTACTTGTAGAAAATAGATTAAAATATCTGCTCTCTCTTTCAAAGTAGTAGCATAGATGTCATATTATTACTCTCTTCATTCAAGTCTGAGATCACTATTTCAAAGTACCCCAAAAGGAAACACAAAAACAACCTGATAAAAAACACAATCCTAAATTATGTTGAAAATATGAATTTACAAAATAAATCTGACGAAAGGGAAAAGCAATGTCAGAATAACAATAGAAAAATACCCTAACTCTTTCTAATGAAACCGAGATTTAAAGTCCTAGGAGCTACTCCAATTCTAGGGGGTCACACAAAGTCAGCTGTAATTATACAAAGATATACCACTCAAAGGAAGATTTTATACTGTCTTTACAAAAAAAACAGAAATTTATGAAAAAGACAAAGCCATGCAGGAAAATTCCATGACTGTATTGGCCAACATATACAAATGCACAGATGTAATGCGGACATAAAAGGGTCACATAGAGGGAAAAGAAAAGAAAAAACAGCAACAGAGGTGTACATCAGAGACAGCAACATCCAGACATAGAGAAAGTCCACTATACGACAGGACAGCCCGAACTGTCTTTGGAACCACAAGTATTCAAATAACAACATCTTTCTACAACTTATATCTACTAGTACACTTAATGGTCTAGACAAAAATCTAACTCCAGAAAAACAAATCACAACAGAAGATCGAACTAAGAATTGGCACATCAACCAAGAATTTAGAGAGGCAGCTTTTATTCCGATCCGAGATCCCTCATATTAAATCTAATAAGTCACCCAAATGAGCAGAACAAATTACAAAATACAAGAAAAGTGATAAGCAAAGGTAGTATAATTCCCACACTGTATGACTAGACCCTAGCACAGAAAATCAAGGGCCTAGAAGACAGTTTTCCACATACATTACAAATACTGCTGAAAAATGTGATTAATGAAAAGATGTAAAATCTCAACAAGCCAATTTCTGAACAAAATGATACCAAACAAAGATTAGCAAAATAATTCATGGAAACTACAAACAGAAAGATAAATAAATTCTGAGAAGCAAAGGTAGTGCAAGGAAAAAATAGATGCCCAGTTAAAAGATGTGAGAGAAGACACAGCTAAAAACTAGCCTACCCAACCTCCTTAAACCCTCTCACAGAAATAAATGTAAAGGAGGTCCACACAAGACCTAAAACAAAGCTTTAGTAAAGAAATCGAAACCCTAAACATGGCCAATTAGAAGACAGGGAAATCTAAACAAAGTAGAATATTCCACACTGAATAGATTACATAATGATAATCTCAGGAGTAAAAGACACAATACCTCTAATAGGAAAGAGGAGATAATTATTTAATGCAAGAAATAAGAAATGCCCTTGCAGGAATTTCAAGACTTAGTTAGATCAATTTTGGGACACATAGGTATCAGCATGAAGAACAGCAGGAAACTAAATGGATGGGAAACATATTACAGAATTCTAGCAGAGAATATTACAAACATCCAAAGAGACTGGCTCATTTAACAGAAGCATTTAGAACACAAAACACAGAACAACCAGAACAGAATAACTCACCACCACATCATTATTCATTAGAGGATCATTAGATATCAAGGAGTATTTTCTTAAAGCGTCATAAAGATTGATTATTTATAAAGGATATACAGTGAGAATAAATATAGACTTCTTAGCTGATATGGTAAAAAGGGGAGCCTGGCATGATAAATGTCAAACATTAAAGGCACACAACTAACCACTGTGAATACAGCCCCAGGTCAAACTCTTCTTTAGATGTGAAGGATATGTTAAAGTATTTTATGACAGGAACTTGTTATATAAAATTCTCCCTACCAGAGATCATGGTAAATATAGTAAGAATAGATGAGACATAGCTCTTAAGAGAAGGTGTATAACATAACAGGATTTATCAGATATTTCACAGTCTTAACTCTCAATATTATTGGAATTAACTTTCCAATTAGAAGGTATAGATTACATAGTAGTATCAAAAAATCTGACGCATCCATCTAGTATCTACAAGAGATATATATTCTTGACAAAAAACATACTCAAAGTGAAAGGTTGGAAGGAAAATTTCTCAAGTAAATGGACAGGATAAACAGGCCACAGTACAATAACGAGTATGAGATAAAATAGATTTTATGTTAAAATTAGTAAGAAGAGACATTACATATTAATAAAGGCAAATCTCCATTAGTAGTGTATAACAAGCCTAAATACCAATGCTTTGAATCTTGGAGCACCCACTTTATCAACTAAATACTACCTAACCTAAAGCAAACCTCAACATATTGTCATCCATGGATAGGTCATCCAGGAAAACCCAACCAAGAAACTGCAGAACTAAATAACTTCATTGACCACCTAGCCCTAATAGACATCTACAGAATACACATTTAGCCTCAGAATATACATTTTTGTAGCTGCTCATGGAAGATTCTCCAAAAGAGAACATATCCTATGTCACACAGAAATTCTGTCCAAATTGAAAGAAAAATAATATGACATCCCATATCTTGTCAGACCACAACAGAATAAACTTAAAATTCAACAGCAAAAGCAAAAAACATCTCAAACCTATGAAGACTGAATAACACGTTGCTGAATGACCAATGGAGCACTGAAGATATTAAAATGTAAATCTGAAATTTTCTGGAATTTTACAAAAATGAATACATAAAAGACTAGTTCTTCTGGGACACAGTAAATGCAGTACTTAGAGAAAAATTTACAGCTCTGAGTGGATACATCAAGAAATTGGGGAAATCCCAAATCAATATTTTAATGATGCAACTCAAACTCCTTGAAAACAAGAAGCTGAAACACAACGACACAACGCAGAAGAGAAGACAAATGAAATTAAATCAGAAATAACTAAATAAAGACAAAATAAAACAAATGAACAATCAACAAAATAGAGTTGGTTCAACAGAATTGATAGATCCTTACCAAATTTGACTAATATTTAACTTACATAGATAGAACCATAAATAGAAAGACCACAGATTGGCAGAAGCTCTTTCCTTGCAACACAACAGACAAGGGCCTCATATCTCAATTATACTTAGAACCCAAAAGGTTAAGTGTTTCCAGATCAAATCCTCAAAGAAACAACAAACCTCTTAATTAGTGGGCTAAAGATTTAAAGAGAGAATTCTCTGAAGAAGAAATATGAATGCCCAATAGATACATTAAGAAATGTGCAACATTTCTGGACATAAAAGAAATGCAAATCAGAGTAACATAGATATTCCACCTCTCTCCAGTTAGAATGACTATTATGAAGACAACTGTTAATAAAAGGTGCAGGGCTGATGGGGATGTGTCCAAAAAGGGACATTACTACACTATTGGTGGAAAGGTAAACTTCTTCACTCGGTTAAGAAGTATAGTGGAAGCCCGGCACCCATGGCTCCTGCCTGTAATCCTAGCCAGTCAGGTGGCTGAGATCTGAGGATCGCAAAGCAAAGCCAGCCCAGGCAGAAAAGTCCGTAAAACTCTTATCTCCAATTAACTACCAGAAAACCAGAAGTGGGATTGTGACTCAATTGGTAGAGTGCTAGCCTTGAGATGAAGAGGTGAGGGACAATGCCCAGGCCCAGGGTTCAGCCCCATGACGGATAAAAAAGAAGAAAGAAGAAAGAAAGAAAGATGTATACTGGTTACTCTAAAGAGCTACCCTAAGCCCCAGCATCCGCATCTTTGGGCACTTACACAAATGATCACAAACAAGAACACACTTAAGCTACCATCACCACTATGACCATTGCAGCATTATTTTCCATAACTAAGATATGGAACCAAAACAGAATCCCCACAGTAGATGCATGGATCAAGAAAATGACATATCTATCTGTATCTATATCTATCTATCTATCTATCTATCTATCTATACACACACACACACACACACACACATACATATATATATATTTATAAAAAAATAAAAAAGCAAATCCATAACTCCACCTGTGTCTAAACCTCAGATAGCACTTCCCCCTTAATTCATTTCATCAAACATTTGCAATTTTCCCTTTTTCCTTCATGTGGGAATACTGTGGTAAATATCATCCCAACTGTGAAATAGATCAATTGTAAGGTAATCACTAGCACCTAGTTAAGAACTGTTATATCAAAACAAATGAAACTGTCATCTGCAATAGTTATTTTCCTTTTTTAATTAAAAATCTATGCTTAATGATTACCTAATGTGATATTGGACCTCCTAACAGAGTGATGACAGTTTCTTTCTTTCTTTCTTATTTGATTACCATCCAATTTCTCATTGAATTTATTTTTTATTAGTTTTTAATTTTAAAAATATTGTACAGAGTGGTTAGAGTTATATGAGTAGAGTAATAAGTACATTTCATAGTGAGCATTGTTACCTCCTCCTTTATTTTACCCCTACCATCACTTCCCTCCCGAACTCCCAAACTCCTCCCTCCCCCCACCTCGATATTGTAAAGTTCGTTTTCAATATACTGTCCTGTACATCTCATCTTCACAATGGTTCAGCCTGAATGCTCATTTAAGATTACACAGTATTCCTTTCCCTCCTAAAATTACAAAATTATATTTACAAGCTGCAGAGTAACAGCATCAAATCCAGTGAAAAGAATCACATAGTGTATTGTAACTACGTTAAAATACTAGCAAGAAAGAATGGAAAGGACTGGGAAGGTGGCTCAGTGGTTGACCGCTTGCCTTGCATGCATGAGACCTTGGGTTCCATTCTTCAGCACCACAAAGCAAAAAGAAAAAAAAAAAGCCGAAAGTGGCGCTATGGCTCAAGTTGTAGAGTGCTAGCCTTGAGCTGAACAGCTGAGGGACAGCATACAGGCCCAGAGTTCAGGTTCTACGACCAGACTCCCCTCCAAAACATAGAATTGAAAAAAAATTCACTTCTGTGCATTTTTTGGGATACATTTTGCTTAACATTTTCTCTTATAATCGTATGTACATAGATTTGACATACTCTTCTAGCCTAGACATGTACTAGTCATTGCAAACAAAGGAAACCATGGGACCTATGTTTTGTTGGGCCTGGCTTACTTCAATGAATATAATTTTTTCTAAGTCTTTCGGTTTCCTAACAAAAGAATCAATGCTATTTTTTCTGATGAAATAAAAATACATATATATATGCATATGCATATATGTGTATATATGCATATATATGTAGAAATACATGTGTATATATTTACACATATATAGATCACATTTTCTTCATCCATTCTTCTACTGAGGGGCATCTGGGTTGGTTCCATATTTTAGCTATGGTAAATAATGCTGCAATAATAATAGTGGTACTGGTTGCTTTTGTATGACCTTGTTTGTGATCCTTTGGATAAATGCCCAGAAAGTGGGATTGCTGTGTCAGGACATAAGGGAGTTCTATGTGGAGTCATTTGAGGAACTTTCCAGAGTGGTTGAACCAGTTTACACTCCCACTAACAATGCAGTAGGCTTCCATTTTGTCCACATCCCCTCCAGCATCTGCTGTTATTAGATCAATTTCTGGATTGTAACTATTCAAGCTCGGTTGAGATGGAATCTCAGCATTGTCTGGATTTGCATTATTTTATGGCTAGAGAGGTTGAGCATTACTTCATGTGTCTATTGACCATTCTTATTTCTCCTTCAGAGAAGTTTCTTTTAACTCTTTAGCCCATTTGAGTTGTTTCTTTGATGATTTGTTATTGGGATTTAGTTTTTTGATTTCTAAGAATATTTTAGATATGAAACCCATGCCTGTTGTATGGTTAGTGAAGATTTTCACCCACTCCATGGGCTTTTGGTTGATATTGCTAGGTAAATCTTTGCCTTGCAGAAGTGCCACAGTTTCATGCAATCCCATTTGTCAAACATTTTTTGGATTTGTTGTGTTTCTGCCTCTCTATTAAGAAAATTTCAGCCTGTGCCAAGAAGCCCTTGACTTTTTCTTATTCTTTCTTGTAATGTTTTCATGGAGTCTGATTTTATTTTGAGGTCTTTGATCTATTTGGATTTGATTCTGGTACAGGGTGATATATATGAATCTAGTTTTAATTATCTGGAAGAGTTTGACCAATTTTGCCATTACCATTTACTGAAAAGGTACTCTTTCTTCAATTCTATTGCTTTAGATCCTTGTTAAAAATTAGGTGGCTATAAGTCTCTGGGCTCATTTCTGGTTCTTCAGTCTTATTCCATTGGTCCTCTGGCCTGTTCTTGTGCCAGTACCAACTGTTTTGATTACTCTGGCTTTTGGTAGAGTTTGAAATTTTGACTTGATATTCCTCCAGTGTTTTTCTTTCAACTAAGGATTTTCTAATTTTGCTATTCAGGTCTTTTATTTCATATGAAATTTTTTTTTGGTCCGGTTGTGGGGCCTGAGCTCTGGGCCTGGGTGCTGTCCCTCAGCTCTTCAGCTCAAGGCTAGCACTCTACCACTTGAGCCACAGCGCCACGTATGGCTTTTTTTATTTTGCTTATGTGGTGCTGAGGAATCAAACCCAGGGCCTCAGGCATGCAAGGCAAGCACTCTACCACTGAGCCATCTTCCCAGCCCTTCATATGAATTTTTGATTCCTTCTTCTATGTTATTGAAGAATGAGGTTGGATTATTTTTAAGTATGACATTGAATTTGTAAATAGCCTTTGGCAGTATTGCTATTTTCCCGATGTTATTCCTCCCAATCCAGGAACATGGAAGGTTTTTCCACTTGCTTAATTCTGTATTAACTTCCTTTTTAGCTTTTTAATTTTTTTCTCATAAAGGTCCTCCACCTCTTTTGTTAAGTTATCTCCTAAGTATTTTATTTTTTGTTGGGCTATTCCTAATTTTAGCCACACTCTTCTCAGTATTGGCATACATATAAGCCATTGATTTCAGAAGGATAATATTGTACCCTGCTACTTTGCCAACGTTTCAAATCAGCTCAAGTAACTTGGATGTGGAGTCCATGGGATTCTTTAAATACAAGATAATGCCATCTGTAAAGAGAGAGACTTTTTTTTATCCTTTCCTATTTGGATCCCCTTTTTGTCTGCATCTTGTCTTATTGCTGTAGCTATGCATTCTAATATCATATAGAAGAGGAGTGGGGACCATGAACACCCTTGTCATTCCTGAATTTATAGGAAATGGCTGTAACTTTTTGCCATTAAGTTTAATGCTGGCTGTAGGTTTGTCATATACAGCCTTTATTATATTGAGGAATGTTCCATGGATTTCTAGTTTATCCAGAGTCCTCATCATAAAGGGGTGTTGGATCTTGCCAAATGCTTTTTCTGCATCTGTTGAGATAACCATGTGGTTCTTAACCTTGAGCTAGTTGATGTGATGAATTATATTAATCTTGTGTGTATATTGAACCAACTTTGCATCCCTGAAATGAATCCTGGTTGATTGGTGAGATATTGAAGTCTATTGACCAAGATTTTGTTGAGAAGTTTTGCAGCAATGTTCATCAAAGTAATGGGTCTATAATCCTCTTTCCTTGACGCGCCACTCCCTGGTTTTGGAATGAGGGTTATATTGGTTTCATAAAAAGAGTAGTCATTTGTTGCTTTCAATTTTATAAAAGAGTTGGAATAGTATTGATGTGAGTACTGCATTGAAGGCCTTGTAAAATTATGCTTAAATCCATGTGGTCCTAAACTTTTCTTGGGTGAGAGGTCTTTTATTGCTGCTTATATTTTGATGCTTGATATGGGTCTGTCATGTTATTTTAAATCATCTTGATTTAGTTCGGGCATGTTAATATTTGTTAGAAATTGGTCGATATCATTCAAATTCTCAAACTTATTAGCATAAAGGTTTGAGAAGTATCCCCTTATTATATTCTCAATCTTGGTTGATTCTGTGGTGATCTTTCCATTTCCAAGTCTGAAGTTATTTGGGTGTGTTCTCTTTTTTTCTTATCCACTCTGTTTTTTTTTAATTATAACTCCCTCAACAGAAGAAGAGAATGACAGTGAATCAATCACTAGTGACTCATTATCTGTGATTAATTCAATATAAAGGAAGAGCTGATATTCTTTTGGGGTTACTCAATCAAAACCAAATGGTTAAGATTCTTGTCTTTATTTACCAGCCAAAGAAATCAGAAATGAAGCTTTGACTCAAGTAGTAGTGCATTAGCCTTGAGCAAAAACTTACAGACAGTGCCTAGGCTCAGTTCAAGCTGGAGACTTGTACCCATACAAAAAGCAAATATATCACCAAATGTGTGTCCTTACATGTTTTCTAAATGTGTCATGAACTTGGGGACAAAGTTGAAGAATTTCACAACTGTGCACATTTTGTAATAAACAAGTAGTGGTATCTTCCATCAGATCTTCTATTCAAATACTGAACTGGAAATACTAAGTCACTTGTGTTATAATGCATTGAGCACACAAACAGTGGGATATTTAGTGGAGCATTGGAGAAATCGATGCTCTCATGTTCTTGTCTGAAATCATGACATTCTTTTCCCATCTATGACTTTCCAAACACTGTGGAGGATGATCTGTGTCCACTCTTAAAGAACCAGAGTTCTTATTTCTGAGAAGATTTTTATAAAATCACCTTGACAAATTGTTCCTTATTATAAAAGGCACAAGTCAGCAACTTCACTGTCTTAATTATTCCTCCAGCCTGGAAGAAATTAACACTCATCACTTGTGTCCAAATCTTTTAAATAACATTCAGGGACACCATCTGCACTCATCACAAAAAGAGGATGAGAAATGTTGGCTCAGCGAGTGCCCAACAGGAAAGAATGGTTTCCCATTACACTTAGCTGACGTCTGCCATGAAGAGATTCTCTGAAAGTAGTTTCTTAAAAAGTATTTTCTTGCATTGGGTTTCTTTCCTATGAGTACTTTAATGCTTGCTGCAGATTGACTTCTGCTTGAAAGATTTCCTCTAATGTTTATATTGAGCATGTCTATGATACCTGTAGAGATGAGACTTCTGGCTAACGTTTTTCTACAATTAATATGCTGAAAATTTCTCTCATTTATATGTTCTCAGTTCACTGAGGACTGACATCTGCTTAAAAATCATTTCACATTTGGTATATTCATTTTTTTCTCCTATGTGATTCAGTTTTCTGATGAAAGACTTTCCATATTTATAATAGTCACAGGATTTCTCCCCTGTGTGTTCTATGAATACCAAGCCATGCCTTTTTGGTGAAAGACTTTCTGCCTTCCTATTGTTTCTCTCCTGTACGTTTTTTCTTATGCAAAGTGGGTTGTGACTTCTTGAAAAAATTTTCCATATTTGCTTCATTCATAATATTTGTATCTTTTGTGTATTCAGTGATTAGCCTTAAGCTGTTCCTTCTGGTTGAAAGACTGCACATATGCGACAATCATAAGGTTTCTCCCCGGTGTGAGTTTTCTTCCAGATGAAAGACTTTCCATTTCTTTCTTTTATTCATAAATTTTCTCACAAGTGTGGATTCTCTTATGCATTCTGAGGGGTCAACTCCTCTTCAAGGTCTTTCCACATTTGTTGCATTCATAAGGTTTCTCTCCAGTGTGTGTTTTTTGATGCGAAGTGAGGATTGATTTGTGCCTGAAAGACTTTCCACATTTGTTACATTCATAAAGTTTCTCTCCTGTGTGTGTTCTGTAATGAAAAGTGAAGGATGACTTCTGCCTGAAATATCTATATTTGTTACATTCATAATGTTCCTCACCTGTGTGAATCATTTTATGCTTGCTGAGGGGTGAAATCTGGGTGAAGGATTTTCCACATTTGTTACAGTCATAAGGTTTCTCACTAGTGTGAATTCTGTTATGCATGACAAGGTGTGAACTCCACTTGAAGGTTTTTCCACATTTGTTGCATTCATAAGGTTTCTCACCAGTGTGATTTCTCTCATGCAAAGTGAGGTCTGACTTCCAGCTGAAAGTCTTTCCACATTTGTTACATTCAAAAGATTTCTCAGCTGTATGAATTCTCGTGTGTCTTTGGAGGTTTGCCTTCCAGATGAAGGACTTTTCACATGTCTGACATTCATAAGGCTTCTCTCCTGTGTGTGTTCTCTGATGCACAGTAAGATGTGTCTTCCAGGCAAAAGATTTTCCACATGTGTTACATTCATAAGTTTGCCCTCCTGTGTGTGTTCTCTGAAGCACAGTGAGGTATGCCGTCTCTATGAAAGACTTTCCACATTTGTTGCATTTGTGAGGTTTCTCTTCTTTAGGAGTTCTTTGATGCCTGCTGAGACCTGAATTCTGGGTGAAAAATATCCTGCATTCCTCATATTCAAAGGATTTCTCATTATGGGTGTTTGAGGTTGGAAAGTCATATGACTTCTGAGAGAGAGATTTTGTATATTGCTTATAGTGATCAGACTTCTGTGGATATTTGCTCTCAGGTTTCCTAATGTGTATTTCTTCATTGAAAGACTTCTCACATTCATTACATGTACAAGGATTTTCTCCTTTATACATTTTCTGATCTGTAGTGACTACAGGTCTTAAGTAGAATATTTTTCCACATATAGTATATTCAGGTGTTTTGCTCCCTTCTTGAAATATATCTTGGGCAAGGAGAGCAAACTTATCACAGTCTTTTCTATATTTACTATGGTTGTAGAAGGGCTCTCCCATACAGACCCAATTATGTCTAAAGAATATAGTCTCTAAATTTAATTCTTTCCCTTATCCACCAAATTCAAAATATTGCAACTCATTTGGACTCACATAAATTTGACTAAAATACTCAGAATATCTGAAGGATTGTTCAACTACAGAAGACACACCAGGCGTATATGCAGTATGCATCTCATCAGGTTCACTATAGAGAAGCATGTCCTGACATTCAATGAACTCCTCAGTGCTCATCCCTAAAGATTTCCCATTATTCCTCATCACCTCAAGCTATGAATTGAGCTCAAGTTAAACATTGTTACCAATCTCACTCTATCTTCCACTGTTACTATTTATGACTGCTAATTCACACAGACATTCATCTGGACCTTCCTGGCAGGTCTTAATCACATCCTCCATTTCTTGGACATGTGTGAAATTCTCGTTTGAGGCTTCACCTATCCATGGTTCTGCCCAGTGCTCGAGCTTGACAATCAACTTAGGTTTAGGATCACAGTGATCTTAGGACACCAGGTTGCTGTAGGTCTCTAGCATTATATCTCTATACAGAGTCCTCTGAGAAATATCCAAGTCTTGCCATTCCTCCCAGCTTAAGTCCACAGCCACCTCTTTAAAGGACACCAGTTTCAATGATCCTTTCATTATTTCCAGCTGTTGACAACAAACAGAATATTCTGTTAGCATGGTTGATATCCCTACTGCAGCATGAGATCCTTCCTACTTACAGCTCCGAAGGTCTACTGAAGAGAGGCGGGGCACCAGCCTTGGAGTTCAAACTACAGATTGAAAAACTGTTCTTTAGGGTAGTTCCAGCAGCAAGAGAGAAGGAAGCACACCAGAATTTGTAGTGTTCTCTTTTTTATCTCATAAGGGTCTGCTAAGGGTATGTCAATTTTATTTTTTTTTCAAAGAACCAACTCTTTGTTCTATTAATTCTTTCTATACTTTTTTATGGATTCTAATTCATTTAATTCAGATTTAATTTTATTCGTTTCCATTTACTGGAATGGGGTTTATTTTGCTGTTCTTTCTCAAAGAGGTGCAGATGTCTCATTAAATTGTTGGTTTGAGATCTCTCCGATTTGTTGAAGTAGGAACTCTGACCTATATACTTGCCTCTGAATACTGCCTTTGCTGTGTCCCAGAGGAGCTGGTAATTTATGTGATTATTTTTGTTGAATATCATGAACACTTGAATTTTCTTTCTAATCTTTTCCATGACCCACTGGTGGTTCAACAGTGTGTTGTTCATCCTCCAGTTGTTACTGGATTTCTTTGGTGTTGAATTACAGGAATTCCTTTGGTGTTCCTTTTGGTGTTGAATTCTAATTTAATTCCCTTGTGGCCTGAGGGAATGCAGGCTATAATTTTGATGTTTCTGAATTCGGACAGATTTGCTTTGTTCATAGAATGTGGTCTGTTTTGAAGCATGTTCCATGTACTGCTGAGAAGATCTAATCTTATCCTGTTGGGTGAAATATCGAAGTCTAGTGGATCTATGCAGATTTTCTGATCTGAGGGTCTCAGTTGAGTTTTGCCAGGTTGATCTATCTAGTGGTGTTAGTGGTGTGTTAAATTCCCACACAATTAATATTTTTGTATCTACGTGAGATTTGAGGGAAAGTATGGTTTCTTGGATAAATGTCTGCGTGCCGTTATTTGGTGAGTAAATGTTTAGAATCATAATATCCTACTGAAAGAGAGATCCCTTAATGTAGTGACCTTCTTTATCAGTTCTCCTTTATTTTAATTTAAAGTCTACGTTTTCTGATATTAGGATTGCAATTCCTACCTGTTTTGGGGGGCCACTTTCATTTTCAGAATATTTTTATTTTTTGTGGGTAAGGTGTGTCTATTGAAGACAGCAGACAGAAGGATCTTGCATTTTGATCCATCTGGACAACATATGTCGCTTATTTGGAGAGCTAAGACCATCAATATTAAGGGTTAGGACTGAGAGATGTTTTCCTGTCCCTACGATTTTATCCACATTTGGGGTGGGGGGAAACTGTGCCTTTTCTGTTCTTCTGGTGATTATGTATTTCTCTGTTTATGGACGCTTCCTTGCCTATTTTCTGTTCTTGTTGGGTAACTATATGTAGAACGTCTTTGAGGATTTTTTGGAGAGCTGGTTTGATAGGAATATATTGCTTCAGATCTTCCTTCCAGTAGAAGGTTTTCATTTGTCCTGCTATGAATGAGAGCTTAGCTGGTAGTTATTTAACTTTAGGATATGCATAACTCTTTCAAGGCCAGCCTTGCTTTTATGGTGTCTGCTGAGAAGTCTGAGGTAATTCCAATTGTGTTACCTTTATATGTGATTGTTGACTTCTCCCTGAAAGCTTTACGATTATTTAGTTAATGGCTATTGAGCCTGTACAGATGATAATGCGACAGTGGGATGACCTGTTCTGGTCTGATCTATTTTGGGTTCTAAATGCATCTTGTGTCTGCATAGGCCTGTCCTTTTGTACGTTTGGGAAGATCTCTGCTAGGATTCTGCTGAATACATTTCGTAATCCATTGGCTTCAGTCACCACGCCCTTTTGTATACCTAGTGTTCTCAAATTAGGCTTTCTTAATGTATTTCTTGCAGTGATCTGTCATAAGTCTTAGCTTTGTTTTGAATAATTGTGTGCTCTTTCTCTAGGGAGTCTAAAATGTGTTCAGCCTCCGATATTCTTTCTCACGCATCCTCCAATCTACTTTGAAGGCTTTTTACTTCCGTGTCTATCACCTTTGCTTCTTGCTGGTCTTTCTTGATGATGACCAGCTCCTTATTAAGGTTTTCTTTTAAGTCTTGAAAAGATTGCCTCCAGGAATTGGTTATCAGATTTTTCTTTCCACTCCTTAATCTGTGTTCCTAACTTTTTATTAGCTTCTTTCTCCTTATGCTGCAGTTCCTTTATCATTTTATTTGTGGAGGCCATGAAGTCATCTATTATCTTCTGGTTGGCCTCATCGAGTTCTCTCATAACCCTAGGTAGGGTGTCCAATCTCTCATTCAGCAGGTTTACCAATCATGCTTCTTAATCTATCTTTAGCATTATCCTCTAGGTCTTTCTGGGACTGCTCTATAACTTGTTTATGTGGAGATCATGTTGGGGTTTGCTGTTTGGCCATGTTTCAGTGGTTAGTTCTAACCATTCTGAGACGAGTACTTATACTGCAATAGGGTTGCCCATTTTTTATACTGAACACTGTCACCTCTTCCCTCATGTCCTCCCCATTTTGACCTCCGAATATCACTCCCCCAAAAGGTGTTTATTTCATTTTCAATGTAGTGTCTTGTGAGTTGCACTACTGCATTTGTTCACACTCTGACCCACTTTGCCCTTTCCAAACTTACATATAAGACAAAGGTTCAGAAATTTAAAAAACAACAACAGAAGACACAGGGAAAAACAATATAATAAAAAAAACAACTATCATTTCCATTTCTTGGAGATCATTTTGATGAGCATTATTTTATATGATCATATTCATAAACCTATTGAGCCTTTCTGATCCTCTCCAAAGGTATTCTCCTTTGATCCCTCAGTGTAAAGGTTTATAATCCTATATAATTTATCATGTCCAAGTGTAATGTTTTCTTTTTCACCTTTCCAGTGTGATTACCTGTAGAATTATAGGCACTGTCTAATACAACAAATGAGAGGAACTTATATTTCTTGAGTCTGTCTTACTTCACATAAGAATTTTTTTCCCCAAGTTTTCCATTTCCTTAAAAATGAGGCAGTATCATTCTTTCTGGATAAAGAGCATTGCAGCAAACTGAAGAGTTTCTTCATGGCAAAGAAAAAATTAGCAAGATATACAGAAAGAGAACAGAATTGAAGAAGGTTTTTACTAGCTACACATCAGACAGACAAGGGTTTCACAACTAACCCATATATAAAGGTCAAAAAATTAAACCCAAGAAAAAATAAACCTTCAAATAAACAATTAGTATATGGGCTAAGGACTTTAGGAGAGACTACTCAGAAGATGATGTTAGAATGATCAATAGACACATCAAATAACCAAGTATTGCATCAAATAATGCAACAACTCAGATTCATCTCACCCCTGTCACAATGTCATTATTAAGAAAAGTAACAATCTCAGATACTGATAGGGATGTGGCTTAAAGGAAAATCTATTACACTCGGTGGGAATGTAATCTTCTTCAACAACTTTGGAAAACACTATGGAAGTTTCTCAAAAAAAATGAATATAGACATACCTATGATCCAACAATTCCTCACAAGAGCATTATCAAATAAAGTAGAAACAAAGTCACACTGAAACTACTAGCACAATCATGTTCATTCTTACAGTATTTGTGATAGCCAACATATAGAATCAATCAATATAATGTGATGTTAGGAAAATGAACCCTTAAATATGTATTTTAATGTTTTCGTTTCTTTCATGCATATGTTTCTAACGCATTTATAAGATTATTTCTTTGTTGCTTTGTATGTCCCTCCCCCACAGTGTAACCCCCGCTTTCACTATATTTGATGTCAGTATAACATGTGGAGGAGATGGGGGCAAACAAGTCGTTTAAGGATTCAGGTGGACCTGTTGCAACAATGAGAAGTACAAAATGTCATGTCAAAACCAGCTTTACAATGTCGGTGGGGGGGGAGGGGGGTATAATTGGGTGGGGGGAGGGGGGAGGCTGGGAAGGGAGGTGAAGGGTAAACAAAGGAGGAGGCTGCAATGCTTGGTAAGAAATGTATGCATTATCCTGCCCATGTAATTGTAGCCCCTCTGTACAGTATGTTCTCAAATAAAATAAAATAATATTAAAAAAAAGAATCAATCAATACTCTCAATGTACAAAAGGATTAATAAAATTATATATACACAGATAGATAGAAGATAGATAGATAGATAGATAGATAGATAGATAGATAGATAGATAGATAGATAGATAGATAGATAGCTATATAATGAAATGCTATTCATCCATCAGAAATAATAATATTGCACCATTTTAAGAACAATGAAAGACTTCAAAATAATTATGTTAAGTGAAATAAACTGGACCCAGAGAGACATAGGCTTCATGATTTTCCTCATTTGTGGTAGATAAAAAATGCCTATAAATGTAAAAGTAGACACAGTGGATAGTAATCAAGGAGGTACAAATGAAATATCGGAAGTGTCAGAGTCCGTGGAGAGTGAAAATTCTATAATTCTCTTAAAAGACTAAATCCAACCCTCACAAAATAAATACCAGTATATGTGTACTCCAAGAGAGGACAGTTGGGGACGATGTGAGAAGGGTAGTAAAATGAGGGGGAAAAACATAGAATACAGAGAAGAATCCATTGTATACTTCCCAGAATTGAAATATATAATGGAAGGGGTACTTTGAAATGGGGGGTGAAGATGTTGAATTAGTAACAGAATTTCAGGTGAATAATATACATAAATTGCTTTGTTCAATGGCAAGTAATTCCATACATAACATAATATTGAGATAAGTAAGGACTGGGTTCGATTGGGAAGGGTGGATGAGAATGTGGAAAGTGGTGACATTGATCCAGATGCAATGTATCCATAAAAAGTTTGGTGAATGGCAACTCCTTTGTACAGCTATTAAAGATAATAAAAATATTCAGAAAATTATGATAGTTCAATAGAGTTCAACCTCAATTCAATTCCCACTTAGAAATATTTTTATATTATTATTATTATTATTATTATTATTATTTTATTATTTTTATTTTTATTTTATTTTATTTTATTTTATTTTTGGTCCGGTTGTAAGGCCTGAACTCTGGGTCTGGGCGCTATCCCTCAGCTCTTCAGCTGAAGGCTAGCGTTCTATTACTTGAGCCACAGCACCACTTTTGGCTTTTTTTTCTTTTTGCTTATGCGGTGCTGAGGAGTCGAACCCAGGGCCTCATGCATGCAGGCAAGCACTCTACCATTGAGCCACTTTCCCAGCCCTTAAAAATATTTTGAAAAATAAATATTTTTAAACTGGAGGCTTGAAAAATAAAATTCAAATAATAAAACATTATAAATCCTTTCTGAGAATTTGTGAAATTTACATAAATTCTGACATTGGGCTGTTATAAGAAAATACTTCAATGTAAGTGCCTTGAAACCATATGGAGTATATTTTCCATACTCAAGAATTCGAACATGGTTTATAAAATTGATTATTCAAAGTTAGATACTTGTCTTATGGGGGCCACTTTCTGTTTAAATATCTATTTGCTGGATCTTCACATATTAGGCTTCTTTTCTCAGGATCATAATTTCAGGGTCATCTAAGAATACGATTTCAGGGGAATGCGATTTCAACATGTGTGTTTGGAAGGAGTTACACAGTCCAATACACTTTGTAACTTTTGCTATGACACTTAGCGTTGCATATCTTGGATATTACTTCATATAGAATTAATAATTTAAGGACAATGTTATATCACGTGAATTATGTGAATGATTCTTCTTACAATGGGAATAATTATAATGATGACAAAGTAAAATTTGATTGTTTAGTGGCTTTTGAATCACATGACAGGTAACATGTAACTGTGGTGTATCCTTTGTAAGGGGCTTCTGAACTATTTAAACAATCTCCAATGAGAAAATTGATTTCAGAAACATTGGTTTAAGCCAACAAATGAAGATCTTCCTTGATTTTAATTAGGGACTGCTATTAGGACTCCCACAGACACCAAAATCTGAACATGCTAATTTCTCACATAAAATACATAATATAATTGATATAATATGTAGACTGTAATATTAATAACATTATAAATACTAGTCTTCATATTATATAATAAATTGACAACCTTTGATTACATCAATTTTCAGAATATTTATAACTAAAGGTAAGTTGTTTACAAATCATTATTTGATGATGTTTAGAAAATAATGAGAAAAAGATTTGTGTATATATTTACAACAGCTATAGAGAGAATCACCTAGTTATTTCTGTTCCTTCATTTCTTGCTTTCATTTATCCACTGAGAAGATGCAGAGAAGTGATAACTGAAAACTTGTATTTACTAAATGGTTAACTTCCATGAAGTTTATGTTTGGCTAAATAGTAGATTTTATGAATTAAATTATTTTCCTTCCTTCCTCCTTCTCTCCTTCCCTTCCTCCTTCCCTCCCTCCTCTCTCTCTCTTTCTCTCTATCCTCCTCCCTTCCTTCCTATTTTACCTTTCTTCCTTCCTGCCTCCCTCCCGTTGTTCCTCCCTCTCTTTCTCCCTCTCTTCTTTTTTCCTTTCTTTCTTCCTTTTTCTTTCTTTTTCTTTCGTTCCTTCCTTCCTCCTTTCTTTCTTTCTTTCTTTCTTTCTTTCTTTCTTTCTTTCTTTCTTTCTTTCTTTCTTTCTTTCTTCCTTCCTTTCTTTCTTTCTTTCTTTCTTCCTTCCTTCCTCTTTTCTTCCTTCCTTTCTTTCAGAATACTTTTTAAGGCTATAGAAAAATACAAGCTGTTGTGCCCCAAGGTGTTATGAATAAGTATACATATTAATTAGTTTAATATTAATAATTAATTTTATATCTTTTTTTGGTCATGGCGTTTGAACTCTGGGCCTGGGCACTCTCCCTCATCTCTTCTGCTCCAGGCAAGCACTCTACCACTTGAGCCACAGCACTACTTCTGATTTTCTGGAGGTTTATTGGACATAAGAGTCTTAGAGATTTTGCTCCCCATGCTGGCTTTCAACCGTGACCTTCAGATCTCAGATTCCTGAGTAGCTAGGATTACAGGTGTGAGATACCGCCACTCAGCTATTAATTTAAATTGTATCTTTAAGAACATTGTACTAAAAACCATTTCACAAAAGTTGCAGGATATATAACAAATATTACTTTTTGTGATATTCTCTATTTCTGCAATCTAAAATAAGAATTTAAACATAATTTTGTGTGTGTATTATTCTTATGATTTGAACTCAAGGCCTGTTCCTTAATTTTTTCGCACAAGGATAATGATCTCACATGTGAGCCACAACTCCACTTCAGGCTTTGTGTGTGTGTTTGTGAAATTAACTTGAGATACATCTCACCAACTTTCTTGACAAGACTGGCTTTGAACCTCCTGAGTAGAGACACTCATATTCAGCACATATATAATATATCTAAGAATAATAAATTTCTTATTATTTGAATTCTAGAGTCTAAATATAATAAAGGAGGAGGCCACTATGCTTGATAAGAAATGTACTCATTATCTTGCTCATGTAATTGTAACCCCCCTGTACAGTATTTTCACAATAAAACACATCCTTAAAAATATAGCAAATTAACATTTAGATATTTATTTAATTATGAAACCAGAACCTGCCGTGTGGGAAAAAAATTTCAGGAAAAAATATACTAGTAGGTTTTAGATGACAGAATTTTTAGACAAATTGAAATACTCTATTAATCATTAATTAAATTTCTCATGTAAGTTCAAATCAATAGTCTCTGTTAGGCTGAATGAAGCAATTTTTCATTAATTTTAAATATTATCCACTGCAATTACATGACTTTATCTTCTTTTTAACCTAATATTTTGACATTAAAATGTAGATTCAAACGTTTTTGAATATGCAGAATTCTTAATTACTGGCCATGTATTTCTGAGGTTTAAGTACCAAGTCTTTTCAGAGAAAAACTGAATTTCATGTATTTTATGTCAACAGGGATTTTTAGAGATAACTAAAGCATGATATTCCATGACTTATCCATTTATTTCTGTAGACTTGAATATAGCTTATTTTTGAATGGCAGGAAATTCCTATTATGCAAACTCTCTATAGAATAATTAAGGTCGTAATATTACTCATTTTCCCTTTATCTAGAGACACCCTCACTATAGATGACAAAAACTTGAAAGGAAATGCCATAAAATTATGAAAATTTTAAGTCATTATGAAGGTCACAAAATGAAATATCTTGAAGTTTCCTTATCTCTTAAATTAAATGTATTTCAATTCAAAACATTTCATTCATCTGTCCAGCAATGGTATAATCAAATCACCTCCATGCCAAATAGATTCTCCAATTAATTCAACTAAATATTAAGGAACAGAATTTATCACAATTCCATAGAAATATCTACTCACCAATATAGAAATTAAATCTGAAATCATAAAGGACTAGGAACAAAAATTAGCATTCACTATGTGGCCATAAAGAGGAACTGAACCCTTTCAAGTGGGCAGAGGTGTAGAGATTTGGTCACTAAAAATTTATGATCAAATAGAATATTAAGTTCAAAGTCCTTTCTTCTTTTCATTTCTTTTGCTTATCTTTCTCCTTTCTCCTCCCCCTCCCTTTCACTTTCCCCCTGTCCCTCCCCCACCCCCTCCTCGTCATTTCCTGGTGATACTCCACTCCTCCTCTTCTTTACTTTCTGGCTTCCATGAATACACATACTCCATCACATGTTCCTGATATAGTGGACAGTGCCACCACTATCACAAAGCAATAAGGGTAAAAATAAAATGAAATTAGAAGCCAAGATTTATCTTTCCTCCTTTTAAGTTAATTTTATGAAGTATTTTTTCATATTAATAGAAGACATATAGAATGCACTTTTATTATAAGCAACAAAATTTACTGGAAAAAAATCTGGCTAGCATCACCCTAATGAAATGATTGATTAATTTAATATGATAATAGGACAAATATACTTTAAAATATGAGATAAAATTCAACAAGAGGCAAAACAATCACCTGTATGGTTTTCTATAAAAAGACAGCAGAATTTAATCTATTCCTCAAGGAAATTGACCTATAATTAGCAGTATTGTCAATTTCATAAATGATTTAAGAAGACTGAAAAACAAATTTCAACATAAAGTGTGTGATATAAAATATACATTGTCCCCTGTAAATAACCTTTTTTATTCTATCTATTTTTGGTCCCCAAATGACTTGTATTTTATTCTAGTCATAGTTTTTAATTAACTTTAAATAGTGGTATGGGAGTTGCTGTTTGACAAAGAAGTTTATAAATAGTATTAATGTTTTATTTTTTGTTTTTGTTTTTGTTACTTTTTTCTTTCTGAGTTTTGAAATCTAGTGCTCAGTGCTGTCTGTAAGCTCCTCTTGAAGAAGCCTAGAACTCTATCATTGAGGCAACTCAGAACTTCCGGATTTTTCAGTGATTTAATTGGAGATAAGACTCTCACAGACTTTCATGCTTGTACTGGCTTCAAACTTCAATCCTTACCCTCCAGAGTATCTAGGATTTTAGGTGTGAGTCACCAGTGCCTGGCAAATAAAATGCATATTTTTTTTTGTCATTACTGGGGCTTGAACTCAGGGCCTTGGTACTGTGCTTCTTTTGCTCAGGCTGGCATTCTACCATTTGTGTCATAGTGCCAATTCTGGCTTTTCTGTTTATGTGGTACTGAGGAATCTAACCCAGGGCTTCACACCCAGGCAAGCAATCAAACCTAAGCCATACTCCCAGCCCAATACAAGCCATCTTAATGATAATCAGCCCTAATTTCTCTCAACCCTATTTCATCCCTCAATTTAAATAATTTGTAAAATATTCATTGACTAGCAATGCCATATATAGTCATTCAAAGGATATATCACAGATCATATTTTATTGATAATACTATTCATCAACTTTCTAAACTTATGCATTACAGAATTCTGTGATTTTAAATTTTAAATACCACTCAAATGCACTCTACTAATCTATTTTTTTTCCTAAATTAATGCAATGTGATCTGTAATTCTTTGAGAAAGTACAATGATTCTTAGAATGTTAAAGAGTTGGACTATGAGTATCACCTCCAGTTCTCGAATATTTTGCCATAACTACCCTCTCAAAATACTCCAATATCAGTTAGTAGTCGTTTTCTATCATCATTTCAACCTACCCTTCCCATGAGCAAACAATATTTCACATTCTACAGATGTACCTATTTTTAAAAGTTCATAAAATTGGAAAATGTAGGCTTTTTTATATATTTCTATTGTGTATTGTTAGTGTTTTCAAAGTACATTTATGTAATTGTTCTTATAAATAGAGCATATTGTGTAGTATGCATGTGTATAATGGTATAACTTCCTCAATGGGCATTTCAATATTTTATTATATGTTATTTTAAAAGATTTTGCTATGTATATTCTTGAACATGTGTGGCATTGGACATACTTTAAAATATATTTCACTGGTTCCACTGGGTATGACTTGTTATGGAAGTACACATCTGTAATGCTAGAATTCTTGATGCTGAGGCAGTAGGACTTAGAGTTTGAGGCCATTCTGGGATATAAAGTGAGACCTTGTTAGAAAAAAATAAATAAAGAAAAAAGAAGAAGAAGGAAAAGGAGGAAGGGGAAGGAGTTTGAGGAGGAGGGGAAGGGAAGGAGGAGAGGAAGAAGAAGAAAACGAGGAAGAGGAAAAAGAAGAGGTATACAAATTGTAAAATACTATTCAATAAAAGAACAAAATCTAAACTACAACATGTATACAACTGGCGTAAAAAGTCTTGATGGGCTATTGAATGGTAGGGTCATTATAGATAGCAGTTATAGACTGTATATTTCAAAAATTAAAGAGAGAAGTCTGAACATTTTCTCAATTAAAGAAACGGTATCCAGGAGCTGGTGGCTCACTCCTGTGATCCTATCATCAACTCAGGAGGCTAAGATCTGAGGATCGCAGTTCAAAGCCAGTCCAGGCAAGAAACTCTGTGATACCCTTATCCAAAAAACTCTCAGTAAAGCAGAAGTGGCACTGTGCCTCAAGTGTGAGAGCAGTAACCTTGAGCTGAAGAGCTGAGGGAGAGTACCCAGGTCAACCAAAAGAAAAAAAGTAAATATTTAGAGAATAGTTGTGTTTAACTGATTTAAACATTACACCATGTAAACATGTGGAAACATCTTTTTCGTATGTATGTATTCTAATATTATTGTGCATTGGAATCAACACCCAATAATAAAAAATAATGAAAATTCAAAAAATATAGTTCACATATAAAGCTATGATTCAAAATGCTGGAATAGAGGCAACTATATATGTAATATCTTAAAGATTTCCAATATGTTTAACAAACTGACTATATCACTTTAAATGCCAAGTCCTAATGTATAAAGATTCCAATTTTTCCATAGTTGTGTGTGTGTTATTTTTATTGTGAAAATGCTGTACAGAGTGGTTACATTTACATGGGCAAGGTAATGAGTGTATTTCTTATCAACTGTTGCCTCTTCCTTTTTCTCTCCTTCCCATCCCTTCCCATGTTCCCCTTTCCTCACCACCTTCACCCCTCAGGGGCCATAATATTTTCTCCATCTCATTGTTTCAATAGGTACACCTATATACCTATTTAAATAATTTGATTTTTCCCTTCCCCTCCACAAATTATACCAACATCAAATACAGTGAAAACAGGGGTTATACTATAGGGGAGGGGACATACAAAGCAACAAAGAAATAAATATGTTACACACAAAGAAAATAAATATGTTACACACGATATCAAGAAAGAAAAAAATATTGAGACCTTAACTTGGTGTTCATTTTGCTTAAAATAAAAATATCTGACCATTTCTGCTTGTCTCAGACATATAGTAATTATTGCAAATAAGGGAAACCATAGGACCTATGCTTCTTTATTGTTGAATATATTTCCACTAATTTGTATGTATGCAAAGTCTAGATATGTTATCTACTTTTCATACATTCCTTAGTTATTGGTATATTACCATAGAAATAGGAATTTGGATTTCTTTCATAAATTATTCAGGATTGTTAAGGTTTTTCATTGGCATTAATTTGCTTTTAATATATATCTGATTCAAGTCTCTTTAATTAAATATATATTTATACTCACTATGTGTACATATGCACATACACCTTCTTAATTGTGTATATATACAAATACCTGTAAATATGTATACATATAAACGAATATACATGTGTGTACTTATATGTATATAGACATATATGTATATAATTGATTTCACTTGATCATAAGTTTTCATTTTACTTTATTTACCAAACATGTAAATAATTTATCTTTTTTTATTGTTATGATTTTGTACAGTGGGGTTATAGTTATATGAGTAAGGCAATGAGTACATTACTTATTGATCATTGTTACCCTTTCCATTCTTTCTTGTTGTCCCAGTATCCCATCCATCCCCCAGCTCCCACACTCCTATCTACCCCTCCCTTGAAGCATGAAGTTGTAAAGTTCATTTCCAATATATTGTCCTGTGGGTGTCTTTGTTGCAATGGGTCATCCTGTGTCCGTGTTTCAGCGTTTTGTAATTCTTCTTCCCTTCCTCAGAATAGACATATGTAAATATATAAGATGCAGCATATCAAAATCGAGTACAGTGACAACAGAGCACTATGCCATAGGAGAAAGTACATGGAAAGGAAAGAGCAACAATAAAAATAAATATAATCACAGAGTACTTTTAAAAAAGTAACAATAGAGAACACTCAAACATGTCCTTTATTACCAAGGTAATTATTGCAATACATGTCCTTATCATTTTTGGAACTTTGCTAAATTGTTTTTTAGAATTCCATGTGTTCATTTTTTTTCCTATATCTATCTATTCATAATATATCTGCCAAGTCTCTTCTGGAGCCAAAAAGGCAATATGCTATAGCTTGGTTCCAAATCAGTTGTATTTCTTCTTTGTACCAAGAATACTGATGCAAGCCAGGCATTTGTGGCTCATGCTTATAATGCTAGCTATGCAGGTAGCTGAGATCTGAGTTTCACGGTTCCAATCCAGTCAGGGCAGGAAAAGTCTGTGAGACTCTTAAGTCCAATGAACCATCAGAAAACCGGAAGAGCCACTGTGGCTCAAGTGGTAGAGCCCTAGCTTTGAGCCAAAGAGCTAAAGGAAAGTGCCCAGCCGCAGACTACAAACCCCATGGCCACCACCACCATCACCACCACCACCACAAACAACAACAAAAACCAAAAACAATAGCATTAAGCAGTCTTAAAGACAGGCTCAAGTCTAACATTTGAGTATTTTCTTAGATACCAATAGTATTCTAGTCTAATGAGTCATGAGCCCTTCACTTCTTACTTTATTAATACCATTACTATAGTTATGTATTTTCTCATCTATCTTTAATTTCACCACAGAATCTGCTTTTATCCTTTATGTCATACTTGAATACCAATGCCTTTGGAATACATTTATTAATTGGTGTATATTAATTGTATGAACAAACCTTACAGAAATATTTTACACACATATATTGACCAAAGTCCTGATCAACACGTTTCTTTCTCCATTCCCATAGCCTCTTATTTTTCAACTATTTTGGGTTAATTTCTTTGTGCTATCTTCAAACATCGTCAAAATGTATTCAGTGTTTTCACCCACTGTCACTGAAAATCATACAATGCTGAATATGAAAGAAGAAATCGTAATAAATGGAGACATCATTTTTGTGGATTGGAGGTAATTATTTAAAAACATAATTGTCCCCTTTGTTTTTCTGGTCATTCACGTGGCTGGAACTCTGGGACTGGGTGCTATCCCTCAGCTCTTCAGCTCAAAGTGAGTGTTTTCCCCCTTGAGCCACTGTGCTGTTTCCTGTTTTCTGGAGGTTAATTGGAGATCAGGGTCTGATGGACTTTATTGTTCAGGATGGCTTTGAACCACGATCCTCAGATCTCAGCTTCCTATGAAGCTAGGATTACAAGCATGAGCCAACAGCACCCAGCTTCAGGGTTTTATTTATAAGTTTATGGCAATTTCTATAAACATCTGCACATCATTCTTTGACTCATTTACAAAGGAAAATAAACTGGAATATATTCTCTGTACAATATTAAAACTGTTAGTGTAAAATTGTCATATTTGTAGAGGAAAGACTATACAGCTCAATGATTCTGTAGGATACCAGAGTAGATACACACAAATATAATCAAGGAATATTTAGTGAGTTTAAAACCAAACAATTGTGGAATGACATTCTCTTCAATAAGTAGTGATAGGTTAGACCATATTGGGGAGAATTAAAAAGTGAACTCTCACTTAAGCCTAACAATTCATTCAAATATTAACTTCAAGCAAGATTTAAAGGTGGCATATAAAACAGAAAGTGATGTAATGTAAAGCAAAGGAAGATGTCGACAGTTTTGGAGACAGAAACATTCTTAAATTTGGCAATAGAATTATAGGATATTATAGAGTAGAACTCAATAAATGTGTACAATAAGTTGTTCTGTGAAAGTTAATATACAAGTAGTGAATAGAAACTGGGAGCAGGTGAATTATGCATACTGGGGAGGCTGAGATTTGAATATTGTTCTTTGAAACCAACCCAGAAAATGAAGTCCCTGAGAATCTTATCTCTGACTAATCTGCAAAAAGTCAGAGTAGTAAATTGTTAACAAATAGCAACAAATCTCAGGGACCCTGAGTTCAAGTTCCAGGACCATATACACATGCACAAAAGTAGTTGTAGTAATACTAATATTGATGATGATGATGATGATGATGATGATGATGATGACGGCGAGTACCCATAGTGAAGGATAAAATATTTGTAAATCATATACCTGAAGAATGCCTCAAATCTAGACTCTACATAGAACTCTGCAAACCTAATATTAAAAAACTTTAATTAGAAAAACAACACAATATCTTGTGAAAAATAAGCACAAGAAAAGCATCATCAGTGATCAAACATGCATATTAAAAATAAAATGACATCACAAACATGTATGAGAATTACTTCACATAGTATAACAATGACCATGTTAAATGCCATCAAGAAACAGAGAAACTGGAAGCTGGCAGGAATGTCAAACTGAAAACAGTTTGACAGGGTCCTAGAATATGAAATATGCAACCACTGTATACCACAGGATTTGAGCTCTTTAGGCTTTGACTCATAGAAATAAAATGTAACATTCAGCAAAAGACCAAAACACAGGTTTATAGCAACATTATTTCCTCTAGTCAAAGAAATAGAAATCAATTCTGGCTTTCTTCATGTGAATGGGAAATGAATTGTGCTACATTCCCTAATAACAGAACCAAAAAGCAACTCGAGTTGCCTTAAGGCATGCAAAAACTGGGAATAATCTACCATAGATTTGAAGGCAATCCTAAAAGCTTATTTACCACATGATCTAGAAGTTGGAGGAAAAGTGTCAGTTGTCAGGATGACACAAGTTTTGGATTGGGCCAAGAGAAATAGTGGATTTAATTATAAAAGGGAAACATGAGAGAGACTTATTTTTGGGAAAATAAAGTATTTGATAAAGTTGATAAAAATTATACAGGACTTAATATGTGCACAAAATAAAACAACTGAAGTCTGCATAAGGTAGTTGTGAAACATTAATTTCCTACTTGTGATATCGTACTATAAACATTTAAAGAAACTGGAAAAAAATATTCAAGAGATTTCTCTGTGCTCTTCTGTTAGCATCATAAAAATAGAGAGTAACCTTAATAGGATTTAATGATATCTAGAAACCAGAAGTCAAAATATTCTGGGTTTAAGCTTGAGATGAAATATACCTTCCTAATTAGAAGGCAGAGATTTAGAAGGCTGGGATCCAGGGACATTTATGACCCAAAAAATAGTGAGAAACTATAACAGAGAAAGCTAGACTTAGTGTAATTTCCCTTTTATCTCACATTTGTGGGAGGCATAGGGAAGATATCATTGTTCAAAGGAGGATTGGCCAAAAAGTAAGACCTCATCTGAAAAATAATCTAAAGTAGTCAGAGCCTTAGCAACTTCAAGCACCAGTAATGACAAAAGAAAGAAAAAGAAGAAGAAAACAGAAAAGGAAAAGAAAGGATAGAAAAGGAAATCTATTTCTTCTACATTCTTGTTGATTCATGTCATCGGGTACAAGAGTTGATATTTATTTTTTTTACTGTTTTAGGATTCAGGCCTCTCTAATGTGAAAGTATTTCTTCCAAGTAATCATTTGATTTATTCTTACTATTTATTAACTGATTGTTTGGACTTCTTTGAGATTGAAAACATGGCTTTGTACATATTAGTCTAGTTCTACAATTAGACTTTGTTCCAGCTGTTGGTATAGTTTTGGAAATTGCTTATGAATTCTTCAATAGTTAGCTATTCTACTTTTGCATCTTTTCTCTCCCACTTTTTTCGCTCTACATATTTTAGTTCATGAGTAGAAAACATTCCTAAATTCTAACTTTTAAATTTAGAATTTTGCTTTTGAATTTATAGGGAATCTGCTTATTTTTATTACATCTTTTATAATTATATAGAGATATATGTATTTTACATGTATGATTGGTTCTTAGAGTTCATTGCAATAACTATGCTTTTCTATGGTCACATGAACATAGCTATTGAGACATTGTGACCCTATCCTAAGAATAGTTACCCTTGTCCTCAACATGTGAATGTTTACAGTGCTGTTAGTTAATCATATCCAATTGTATTTCTCTCTTACTAGCTATTGGAATAAGTTGTAGATTCATGAACATATTCTAGTTATTACAAATGAGGAAAACCATGCAGCATACATTTCTTTGGCTGTGGTTTATTTCATTTAATTATTTTTAAGTCTTTCCATTTCCTCAGGAATGGGGTAATACTATTCTTTCTGATGGAAGCAAAGAATTCTACTCATAAACCAGAATTGAAGACCCAGAAATGACTTCACTCTTGTAGGCACATAATCTTTGATAAGGGAGACAAAACACAGGATGGAAGAAACACAGCCTCTTCAAAAATTGTGTTGGTAGAATTGGTTTTATGCAGAAAACTGAAGTTAGAAACTTACACATCCCCTTCCACCAGAGCATTCCAAATGGATCAAGGACCTTAATTTAAGACCAGATGCCTTGAAAATATTACAGGAATGGTTAATGGAAGCATGAGGGATTCTAGGCACTTGTGAAAACTTCCAAAAACCCTGAATCACAACAACTCAAAGTAAGTCTGGATAAATGGGATTACATCAAACATAATCAATCATTTATTAGTTCAAAAGCCATGGAGAAAAGAGATTGTGTAGCACAGATTAATTAGGAAGCAAACCAACAGAGGAGAGCCCTTTAATTACTTGTTTATTTATAATGGGATTATATGAATATAAGTGTTTTCTGGTGGAGATTTGGAAGAAAACAACTAATGCTAAGACATAGATAACGTAAAATGATTTGTAACTGGAAAAAGAAGGGATTAAGGCAGGGGGTGAAGTTCAAAGCCTTGGTAGGTGCCAGCTAAGGAAGGTATAGCTACACAAGGGAAGGACAATAAAGCAGGAGTGGTTATCAACAAAAGCACTGGTCTGAAAACTCAAAATAAGTATCCCTGTGGACTTAACAGTCTCTAACATTATGTTTTATTTAAATTAAGAAGCACGATTTTAGATTTTGGCAGAGTGGGAAGGTGCATAGTCACAGGCAATCTCTGCTATGTCGCTAATCCAATCTTCTGATTCATGTCTAACTCAATAGCCAGGTTTCAACACAAAACAGTACAATGAGATTGTACAAATGAGACTGTGACTTTTCCCTCCCCTGAATGAAAATTCTGCGAAACAACTTGTCTTCCAGATGTTTACAAAACATTTCTCATGATCTTTTCTACTATTTTGTCTTCATTGTTGATGTTCATATACTTTTTATTGCTGTCTTGTGTATATACCATTTGTGGGGCTTAAACTCAGTGTTTCATGGTCTCCTTAGATGTTTTGGTCATGCATATGACACTCTGTTCTTTGAGGCATATACTCACATTCTTCTTCTTGTGGGATAATTGGAGATGTTTTCACATTTTTGTCTATTTAGGCTGACATTGAACAAAAACCTTCAGGTCTTAGCATCCTGATTTTCTAGGAATCTACACAATAAGGCACTAACCCCAAGCTTTGTGTTACAGTTATTAAATTATGAGGTAGAAGAAAGTGGAATTATATTTTTTTAAGTATGCAATTCTCAAAGACAAGTTTGAATCAACTTTTTATAATGTAATTGTTATGGATTTTAACTGCTAAATCAATGAATATTACACATTCCCACAGAAATATAACAGAAAACAAAAGCATATTTATTTTCTTTTGCTTTTTGGTCGGTCATGTGACTTGAACTCTGGGCTTGGCACCTATCCCTGTGATCTTCAGCTCAGGCAAGCACTCTACCTCTTGAGCAACCACACCACTTCCGATTTTCCCGTGGTTTTATTGGATATAAGAGTATCACGGTGTTTGCTGCCTGGGCTGGCTTTGAACCATGATCCTTAGATATTAGTCTCCTGAGTAGCTACAAGCTACTCAGGCGGGAGCCACCAGTGCCCGGCTCAAATTTGTTTTCTTAAAACAAGTTATGGAACCATGAATTAGTTTCACTTTACAATTCGTGTTTTATATATTTAATTAGCAGACTGAAATGTAAATATATTAATTGTATACCACAATAAGCAAAGGGATTATAGATAAGTATAGATATTTCCACACAGCCAAAAGATGTTTTTCAGCAGTCTTACTAAAAAGAATGTTATATAAAGCAACTAATGGATATAATATAGTTTGATGATTACAAGCTAATGCTTGTAAACCTAGCTAGTATAGAGGCTTAAATCTGAAAATCATGGTTCAAAGAAAGCTCAGGCTAGAAGGTCCATGAGACTCTTATTTTAAGGAACCACCAAAGAACTGGCAGTAGCTCAAGTGGTAGAGCACTAGCCTTGAGCTGCATAACTGAGGGAGAGAATCCATGCCCAGATTTCAAGCCCCACGACTAACAAAAATTAAAGTTAAACAGTTAAAAATAAAATAATATTTTGACATGAATGTTAAACTATATATTCTAAAAAAATTAAATCCTCACTAGATATACTAGTTTATACAAATGTAAATATGGGTTTTCTGGTTTTAGTTGTCAGTGAATTGTGTAAATCAAATAATTCTCACTCAATTCATATTAATATGTTAATGCCATAAGTATAACTGTTAAGTGATAGGCAGTGCTCTTTTAGGAATCTCCCTTCCTTTCTAACATTAACCCTTCTAACCTAAAATCAATATACCTTCCAAACTTGTCAGGGTTTTCATTAAAAGTAAAGTCAGTCATCTCATTGGAGTAGAAAAGTATAAGCCAAAATCATTGTTTGGAACAACTTATACATTTTACATTCATTTCACTTAGTTTAAAATATAAAACACCGAAGTCATCTTAACCCTGCCAGTAATAATAAAATGACTTCTGAGAGTTTTAATCTCTTAAGAGATGAAGCACTTTAGTTATAAATGTATTTTTTTCTCCCTAACATCCTATTCCTTGGGAAAATCTTTTTATGTAACCCTGTGTTCCTGATTAGAGACTGGAACAAAGGCAATAATGAAAATAGTCAACGAAATGTTTGAAAACAAAAAGCAATCACAGACCCTCCTGATTTCACTGACAATATACAGTAAAATAACACTTTTTTGTTATCATTTAAAGAACACAAATAAACTTTAATTACCAGTGAAGAAAGGAAGAGAAAAGTTTTTGAAGAAAGCATGACTTTGAACTTCTTAACATAAGCATAATAGATTTATCTCGATTTTCTATGTAGTTGCCAACATAATAGAGAGCAACACCCAAAGGAGGAAAGCACCTAAATCACAGCAGTAAACTTTTGTCCATAAAGTAACTGTGAGGGTCTGACTCTTTCAAAGTCAGTCTTACAAACAGGAAAAATGTATTTGCTTTAATGTAAACATTAAAAAAATAAAATCCTTTATTAATGTTTTACATATCTTGACTAGGACTTCTCATGTTGGAGTAGAGGAAAGGTATGAACAATTTCAAGATTTTTTTACTATTTCCGAAGATCATTTTTATTTATCAGCTATAGCAACAGAAGTAGCCTTGGTTACTCTTGGTATCATGCTTGTTTACATCTAGAAACATTAATTGTTGCTGGGGTATAGGGTGTAAACACTTGCATATTAATAAAGAGTCATTGCCTTAGGAAGGAAATTTGCGGTGTAAAGAAACCTAAAATATAAAAGACAACATCCTGGAAACTATTTTCTAGCAATATCAATCTGTAGGTGTAAATTTTCTTCCCATTGTTTCATGGGACCCATTTATGTTATTTTCCTTTTCTCCATCTGGTGAGACTATAATATCTTATAACAGCTTGGGATTGCAGTATCTTTACTGGGTTCTCTAATTTCTGTTGGAAAGGTCGAAAGGATAGAAAAGTGAGATTCTGTTTCTGCTTTACCTCTTTTTTTATTATTTTAGGAACTGTAACTCAAAATAACATATAATATCAGGAGATATTTCATTTCCATATTCCTACTCTAGGCTTTGGTACATAGTGATCCCCAAATGTGAAAATAAAGATAGGGAGCTGCTTATTTAGATATTATTTAGAATTTCAAGACTTCATTAATGCAAGGCCCTTAGTAGTATGTACATCATACATGTGTACAAAACTGGTGACAACTTTCACTTATTCTCAGAAACTAGGACATGTTGTGTCCCTCTACTTGCATTAGGAAAACTCTGTAGTTGAATTTAGTTTACTAAACCAAGACTGCTGTAACAAATTTCTACAAGTTTAGTGGTTTGAATTATTCGTATTCATCATTTTATAGTTCTACAAGACAAATCTAAAAGAATTCTCACTAGAATAAAATCTAGCCAGAAACAGAGCTGAAATATTTTCAGATGATTCTAGAGGAAAAGGCATTTACTTTCTGTTCCACTTTCCAAAAATTTCACAATCTGGTTGTTGGCTTTTCCTTTACTTTTGAATGTACCATCTTTACACCTTTCTGATGGTTAGTCCCCAATCATTGCCCTTTCCAACCAAATCTGGGACTTTCAAGTACCCTTTCGAGTATAGTTCCTACATCTGATAATTATTCATATTTGCATTCCTTGCGTAATGAACAGTGATTATTTTTACTGATAATCCAAATCTACATTTGAGGGATTACATATTTTGGGAAAATAGATGTTTTGTGAGGCGATTTTTCTGCCTATCACAATGAGTGTGTAGCATTGTTTCTACTATAACCTGTTATCCTTCCCTTAGATTTGAACAACGTATTTCTTCAATGAAATCTAACTAAAAAAAGGAAGTAATTGATCTCTGAAGTAATTAATCCTGATTAAAACATTGCCACCTCCTAGAAATAACAAGTTTACACTCCCACCATCAATGAAGTAAGGTTCCCTCTCTCCACATCCCCTCCAGCATCTGTTGTTATTAGATTTCTTGATTTTTGCCATTCTAAATGGGGTGAGGTTGTATCTTAATGTTGTTTTGATTTGCATTTGTCTTATGGATAGTGAGGTTGAGCATTTCTTCATGTGTCTATTGGCCATCCTTCTTTTTTCTTCACAGAAGTTTCTCTTTCAGTCCTTAGCCCACTTATTATTTGGCAGTTGTTTCTTTGAGGATTTGTTGTTGAGGGACTTAATATTTTGAGTTCCAAGTATATTTTAGATATGAGACCCTTGTCTGTTGTATGGCTAGTGAAGATCTTATCCCAATCTGTGGGCTTTCTATTGATCTTGCTAGCTATGTCCTTTGCCATGCAGAGGCTCTGCAAATTTATGCAATCCCATTTGTCCAACCTTTCTTTGATTTGTTGTGTTTCCAGGTCTCTATTCAGAAAATTTCGGCCTGAGCCAAGGAGACCTAGCGTTTCTTCTATTCCATCCTCTAAATTTTTCACAGTGACTCCGAGGTCTTTGATCCATTTGGAGTTGATTCTGATGCAGGGTGTTGTATAAGGATCTAGCTTTAGTTTTCTACAAGTAGTTAACCAATTTTGCCAGCACCATTTAATGAAGAGGCTGTCTTTCTTCCATTCTATTTTTTAGATCTCTTATCGAAGATTAGATGGCTATAGGTCTGTAGGTTCATTTCTGGGTTTTCAATTCTATTCCATTGGTCCTGAGGTCTGTTCTTGTGCCAGTACCAAGCTGTTTTGATTAGTAGAGTTTGAAATTTGGTATTGATATTCCTCCAGCAGTGTTCTTTCCTTTGAGGAGCGTTTTTGCTATTCGGGGTCTTATATTGTTCCATATGAATTTTTGGATTTCCTTGAAGAAAGAGGTTGGAATTTTGATAGATATCGCATTGATATCTATCTATTGATAGATAGCCTTGGGAAGTATTGCCATTTTCACGATGTTAACCTTTCCCATCCAGGAGCATGGTTTTTTTTTCCCCCATTTTCTAAGTTCTGTTTTGATGTCCTTTTTCAAGTTTTTAAAGTTTTCATCATAGAGGTCCTGCATTACTTTGGTTAAGTTAATTCCTAGGTATTTTATTTTTTTGTTGGGCTATTACAAATGGAGTTGCTTTCCTAATTTCAGCCACACTTTTTTCATTGTTGGCATACAGAAAAGCCATTGATTTTGGGGGGTTAATTTTATACCCTGCTACTTTGTCAAAGATTTGAATCAGCTTCATTAATTTCGAAGTGGAGTCTATGGGATTCTTTAAATACAAGATCATATCATCTGCAAATAGGGAGAGTTTTATTTCTTCTTTCCATATTTGGATCCCCTTTATATTTGCTTCTTGTCTTATTGCTGTAGCTAGGTATTCAATTACTAGATTGAAGAGAAGTGGAGAGTGTGGACATTCTTGTCTTATTCCTGAGTTAAGAGGAAATGGCTTTAGTTTTTCACCATTAAGTATAATACTTGCTGTAGGTTTGTCATATACAGATTTATTGTATTGAGGAATGTTCGCTGGAGTCCTAATTTTTCCAAAACCTTCATCATAAAAGGGTGTTGGATCATGTCGAATGCTTTTTCTGCATCTATTGAGAAAACCATTTGGTTCTTATCCTTGCTGCTATTGATGTGATGAATTATATTAATTGATTTGGGTATAATGAACCAGCTTTGCATCCCTGAAATGAATCCTGTTTGATGGTGGTGTATGATTTTTGGATGAGTTGTTGAAGTCTATTGGCCAAAATTTTGTTGAGAAGTTTTACATCAATGTTCATCAAATAAATGGGTCTATAGTTCTTATTGTTTCATGAGGCCCTGCCTGGTTTTGGGGTGAGGGTTATGATGACTTCAAAGAATGTGTTTGGTAGTGAATTTTCTCTTTCAATTTCATTGAAGTGTTGGAGGAGTATTGGTGTGAGCTCTGCTTTGAAGGCCTTGTAAAATTCCATTGTAGAACCATCTGGTCCTGGACTTTTCTTAGCTGGGAGGTCTCATATTGCTGTTTCTAATTCAATGCTTGATATGGGCCTGTTAATATGGTTTAACTCATCTTAGTTTAGTTTTGGCATGACAATATTTGCTAGGAAAAGGTCCATTTCTGTCAAGTTCTCAAACTTATTAGCAAAAGTTTTGAGAATATTCCCTTTTAATATTCTGAATCTTGTTTTTTTCTGTGGCGATGTTTCCATGCTCATCTCTGAGTTTATTTATTTGGGTGTTTTCTCTTCTTTTCCTGATAAGCTTTGCTAAAGGTCTGTCAATTTTGTTATTATTTTCGAAGAACCAACTCTGTTTTGTTGATTCTTTCTATAGATTTTTGGATTCTAATTTATTTAAACTGATTTAATTTTAATTATTTCTTTCCATCTACTGGATTGGGGTTTATCTTGCTGCTCTTTTTCAAGGAAGTTCAGATATCTCTTTAAATTGTTGGTTTCAGATCTCTCCAATTTGTTGATGTAGGAATGCAGAGCTATAAACTTCCCTCTGAGTACTGCTTTTGCTCTGTCCTAGAAGAGCTGGTAATTTGTGTGCTCATTTTTGTTGAATAGCATGAACATTTGAATTTCCTTTCTAATCTCTTCCAAAACCCACTTTTTATTCAGCAGTGTGTTGTTCCGCCTCCATGTGTTACCAGACTTTCTTTGGTGGCTTTTGGTGTTGAGTTTTAATTTTATTCTCTTGTTATCAGAGAGAATGCAAGGTATAACTTCAATGTTTCTGAATTTGGAGAAGTTTGCTTTGTGGCCTAAAATGTGGTCTATTTTGGAAAATGTTCCATGTGATTCTGAGTAAAACCTGCATTCTTCTGCTGCTGGGTGAAATATTCGGTAGATGTCTGTTAAAACTAGTTGATCTATGCAGCTTTTTAGATCTGGGGTTCCTCTGTTGAGTTTTTGCCGAGTTGATCTATCTAGTGGGGAGAGTGGTGTGTTAAAATCCCCAAAAATTAATGTCTTTGGATCTATGTGGGATTTGAGGGAAAGTAGTGTTTCTTGGATAAATTTGGGTGCTCCATTGTTTGGCGAATAGATATTTAGAATTGTAATATCCTCCTGAATGAGAGATCTCTTAATTTGTATGTAGCGACATTCTTTATCTCTTCTATCGAATTTTAATTTGAAGTCTATTTTATCTGATATTAGGATTGCAACTCCAGCCTGTTTATGGGGGCTGTTTGCTTGGTAGATTTTGTTCCAGCCTTTAACATTGAAAATGTGTTTGTTTTTATGGGCAAGATGTGACTCCTGACGGCAGCAGATAGAAGGATCTTGTTTTTTAATCAAACTAGACAGTCTATGCCACTTGATTGGATAATTCAGTCCATTAATGTGGATATATACTGAGAGGTATTTGAGAGTTCCTGCCTTGTTATCCACATTCTTGGGGGCTGCGAAAATTGGGTTCTTTCTATGGTTCTTGGATTCTTAGTTTGGGCAGAGTTTCTTGGCCTTTATTATGATCTTGTTGGTTTTTTATGTGTAGGACTTCTTTAAGAATCTTTTGTAGGGCTGGTTTGGTGGAGATGTATTTTTTCAATTTTTCTTTGCTATAGCAGGTTTTTATTTGGCCTTCTGTTATGAAGGAGAAGTTAAGATTTCTGGGTACACAATTCTTGGTTGATATTTGTTTGTTTTAGGGCTTGGCATACATCATTTCAGGCTCTTCTTACTTTGATTGTCTCTGCTGAGAAATCTGAGGTGATTTTAATTGGTTTCCCATTATAGGTGATTAATCTTTTCTATACAGCTTTAAGAATATTTTCTTTTATCTGAGTTGATCATGTGTGGATTATAATGTGATGGTGGGATGTCCTATTCTGGTCTGGTCTATTTGACGTTCTAAAAGCTTCTTGTATCTGAATAGGCCTACCTTTTTGCATGTTTGGGAATTTCTGTGCTAGGATCCTGTTAAACAAATTTCTGAGACCATTAATTTCCATTTCTAGTTGCTCCTTTACATCCCTTATCATTAGATTAGGCCTTCTGATGCTGCCTTCCAAGTGTTGGGTAGATCTATCATATTTCTTGGACGTGTCTTGGATGGTGGTATGTTCTTTCTCTATAATATCTAGGCTGTCTTCAGTCCCCTAGATTTGATCTTCTCCATGGTCTAACCTGCTGTCAAGACTCTTTACTTTGTTTTTTATCTCTTTCCCTTCTAGTTGGTCAGATTTGATGGCTTCAAATTCTTTGTTGAAGCTTCGTTTTAGATCTTTTATGAACTTCTTTACTTCTTTAATTTGCTGTTCAGTGTTTATTCTTAACTCATTTAGTTGATTGGTTATGGTTTCCTTTGACTTCCATTCCTTCTGTTGGGCTCCATTCAGCCTTCCCTTTGTGGTCTCCCTGACTTCCTTCAGCTCTTTGTTAATGGATCCGATGAATGCCTTTAGTGATCTTTCTGAATTCTCATCCTGCTCTCTCAATTCCTGTGTTACTGTTTGCTTAGCTTCCTCACGTTCATGCCATTCCTGTACTTCTCTTTGCGTGTTCTCAGGCTGCTTACATTATTCCTGCCTTTCTCTTTGAGCATTCTCAAGCTGCTCACAAAAATCTTGTATCAGTTTTTGAGTAGCTTCCTCACGCTCATGATATTCCTGAATAAAACTTTGGATTGCCTCCTCTCTCTTCCTATCATGCTCTTATAGAGTCCTTTGTATGTTTTCAATCTTTTCATTCATAATTTTTACAGCAGTGTTTGTAGAGCTATTTGGGAACTCTCCTCTGGATTATTCATTATCTGTTCCGGCCCCTGATTATCATGAGTGGGAGTTGAGATACTGGGCTTGCCATTTTTCTTGTGTTTTTGCAGCTTACTCTGCCCATTTGGGATGAAAATAACACCAGTTTTGTGCTAGAACACTAACTTAAGGCAAGCATCAACCAAAGTCTGTATTTGCACAGTCAATAGTCTGCAGATACAATCTAGTTCAACACATACATCTATTCAACATCAAAAAAGTATATATTAATGGGCTAAGAACTGCAAAGAAGAATTTTGGTAAGCCAGAAAATATTAGGTTTAGGGAGAGATGTGGATTAAAAAATAGGAATAGAGTTATGTGGGAATGCAAAAGGAGAGTTAACTAAGTCCTAATCTCAAAGCAGGAAATAGGTTGGATAGGATGAAAGTTGAGAGAGAGCAAAAAAGAAGAAAGCGAAAGGGAAAAAAATGAGACCAGAAAAAAATAGACAAGTACTAATTAATAATATTATGCAGACACAAAAACAAAATACTCAGTGAAGAACATGGATATAGTGAGAGAAGGGGAGGGATATAGAAGGATGTGAAAAACTTAAAAATAAAAATACTTAAAGTATTATATAGGTATAAATAGGTAGTACTGCTATTAAGAAATTTAAGTCGAAGAGGTTTTGAATTGAATAATAAATTTGTGGATTAAGTGTGTACACAATTGAGGATAAGGTCTAATAATCAACTACCAGGTTTATCTGAGGATGTGCAGAACAACAATTAAATCACATAAAGAAGAACGAAAGAGAAAAAAGGGTGAAAAGGTTAAGAAAGAAAGATAAAAATATCAGAAGTTCAGTAGACCTAAACAAAAAACAAAAAACAAAATATTTTTTTGAAAAAGGAAAAAAATGAAAGAAAAACCCACACACACATATACCTCTAAAATAAGAAATATAAGAGGAAACAAATTACGAGAAACAAGTTTTTTCAAAAAAGGTAAAAATTAAAAATTAAGAAAAGTTTTAGAAAAAGAATTTTTTTATAAAAGGTGCAAAAAAAAAAGAAAAAAAATTTTGATTATTTTCGGGAGGGGTGGAAAAAATCCTGTATCTCCCTTGAGTCTGTAACCAGCCTCTTGTTGGAGTCTCTGGTCTGATTGTGGTGTTGATTTTCCTGTGGCTTCTTGGTTCTTAAGTCAGTCTGTTTGAACAGGCAGAAAAATGTTCTGCTTCACCCAGGATTTTGTGATCCTCTTCCCAGGCTAGTGCAATGGGAGGGAGATCTGCTTTTAGTACCACAAAAGAGGGAGATGGTTTTTTCCTCAAGTTTGGAGATGCTGTGATGAGGCTAGCATCTGGGTAGAGTTAAGGCCTTTCAGCAAACTGTAGCTTTTCCAGGTTGCTAGTTTGTGAGAAACTCACAGAGCCTAGCCTGGAGCCACTCTCAGAGTTATGTTTACTGAATTTCATTTGATTGTCAAGGGAGGGGCAGTCTCTGGCTCTGAAGAAAGTCACTCTTGGGGCTGACACCCGAGCTAGGTGACTTTGCCCTCGGTGGAGCTGAGTCTGGCAGGTCAGGTTAGGTTCTTGTGAACTGCTAAATGACTCTAGTTCTCTTCAAAGGCCTGAGTTGGAGCTAGCAGCACCACCCAGCTTTGACAGTATCCAAGATGGAGATTTCCGGTAATGGGTGGGGGGAGGGGAGGCCTTCTTCCTCTGCTGCCTGAGAAGGAGTGAGGACATTAGGCTTCTACTCATGCTGAGTCTTGGTTCCTGGGTTATCTCTAGTCTGCAAACTGCAGGATGAAGATGTCTGCTCCTTGTAGGTTCTTGATGGTGTTGAGTAGTATCTGTTCACCTGCAGCGTCTGGCTCCTTCGCCCCGGATTCTCTGTTTTGCAGATATGGCATTGCCGCCATCATCGCCACTGCTGCCGCAGCAGTGGCTGCTGTCTCCTTGCCTGGATTTTCCCTCTCAGGCCTAACTCTCTGTCCTGTGATGGCACACTTGGTGTGATTCTCTGGCTTAGGTCTTTTCACTGGAACTCTAAAACTCTAAAACTGCTTTCTGTGTGAGTCTTTTTTAGCCTCCATCTTCTCCTCCGCCATCTTCCCGGAACTCTCTAGTTGCTGTTACTTTGACCTGTTGAATGGCTCCTATTGTCTTCTTCTAAAGGCTGAGCTTTGCTGGTTTCTCTGGCCAGGTCATTGTCAGTATCAAATATTGCGATCTTCTCCACTGATGGGTGAAGACTACTTTCCCACTGCTAATATGTGAGCAGTTAGGAAGTTGTGGGGGTACACACATCTTTCCCTTGGTTCCAGAGTTGTTCTCAATCTGCTACTGTCTGTGATCAATAGGATAAAGATTTTCACTCCTTTTTGGTTCTTGATGGTGGTGAGGAGAATCCACTTCTAGACCATTTCTGGCACCTTTTTCTGGCAGTGGTAGGAGCTACCACCACCAACCACCACACTTCAAGTACTCAAATCTGTATATGAGCACTCAGATATTTCATCTCTGGACAAAGTCTCTGTACTATAATGGCACACGGCGCAACTCTCTAGGCTTGGACTTTTCACTAGAAACTTAAACCTGCTTTCAATGCGAGAGCATGTTAATCCCCAGCTGATCATCCACCATCTTCCTCCAGACCTGTAATGTCATGATTTTTCTCCTCACATTTCAAACCAGAATATATTTGACAGGAATTTTGTTCTGAGACTAAGAGGTCATTGCAGATATCAATTAACATGAGGTAAACACTAACATTTTATCTCAGTGTAATTGCTATTCAATTTTCTGCATGAATCAATACAATTCCAGCCTTCACACAAGAAAAAGGTCGTAATTCTTTAACACAGTTTGTTGGATTTAGCATTTAGGAAGTACCACTGGCAAATGTCCAGTGACATAGTCTATATATCAACTCTTACATCCTACTCAAATTTTCAGTATATTCTCATTTGAGTACTTAAGGGAGCAATTAACTAGTAATGGAAAAATTGTTATATATGATACAACTATCTCTACCATATACAGAATAATCAGACATTTGTACACATTATTTATTTTTCTTGTTTGTTTGTTTTTTGTTTTTTTGGGTGGGGTCTGGTCATGGGTCCTGAACTCTGCACTGGGCACTGTCCCTCAGCTCTTCAATTCAAGACTAGTGCTCTACAACTTGAGCCACAGCACTACTTCCGGCTTTTTGCTTTTTGCTTATTTGGTGCTGAAGAATCGAACCCAGGACCTCACGCATGCAAGGCCAGGGCTCTACCACTGAGCCACCTTCCCAGACCCAAATGGTCAGTTTTATTGATCATTGATTTGAAAGCAACAATTGTATAAACATTAACAGAGGAGACAGGAACATGATTTTGTAACTTACTACTTGAGTAACACTTGAAGGGTTAACTCTTGCCTCAAGAAACATGTTCAGTAGATCCTGCTGAGGCATAATTACTGCATATAAATTTACTACCTGCCCAAATACAACCATCATGCAATTTTCTTGATGATTGTAAGGTCACTCTTTTTTAATATTTTCATGTATTTTTATATCATTTCTTTCCTGTATGTTGGACGAATAATATTGAAGACATGAAATTTCACTCAAATATGTTTGGTTCGAAACCAATTTACTAAAAGGACACAAATATTGTTGGACGGATTGATAATAGTTTGAGACAATGAATTGTACAGTGTAAAAACAGGAATGAATTTGAATGTAAAGACATCTATTAATAGTTCAAATTCTTTCTTCAAGTTTTCTTTGTTATGCTTATTTTAAGATGAGAGTTATCATGACCAATACTTTGAGATTTCCACCTATAGTAAGGAATGGATGAAGAAAGAATGGAAATTGCCACGAACAAAATGCATGAAATATGAAGAAAAAATGGCATAAAAGAAGGCTTTTTAACATTCTATTTCTTCCATACAGCAATGGGAACCATAAATATTTGACATCAGTGTAATGATAGGTTTTTAAAAATGCTACTTCATGATAATTTTAGAATGATGTTTTAGTTCATTCTTTCTACCCTGTGTCAAAGACAAATTACAATCTTCTAATAAATAATTGAGATAAATGCTAAGAACTCTATTACCTGAACATTTTGAAAGTACTCTTGTGTCATAAGCACTTCCCAATTGACTTCCAATTAATCAATTTTACAAATGAGGGAAATGTTTAATATTTCCTTTTTTCTCATAAACTCTTTCATTGCTCATACCTAACAGTGTTATGCATATCTTTTTTTTGGTAAAAATGCAATTTATTTCTAGCCTGTATTTTGCCTGAAGGAATAATACACTGCAAACATTCAGACATATACTGGATTATAAGTAAAATTTATAAAGATCTAAGTTGTGAAAGAAAGTTGGAAACTATAATTGGAATATAAGTTAGACCTGTGAATTCAGAAGGTGATCACCAGATATGGTCATTTTGAAATCAGATTGTTTATGATGATGTGCATATTAAGACAGTGGTATTTTTCCTTTAAATTCTATACAATATTGCAACTTTGCAGAAACATGTTTACATGATTACAATTATTGAGATTAAATCAACTCTAATACTTACATGAAATCCTTGACACGAAGAGACTAGGGGTAAACCTAAGCATTTTCTATAACTGCTGGATTATGTAGAGTTTATAGGATCCTCAAAGAATCAATGTAAGGAGAAACCTATCACATGGCTTATTAAAATGGAAATATGTGACAATATAAAGAGACTGATTATTTCTGCCCTTCCAGACAGTGACCAACACAAATAAAGGAACATATCTTTGGTACCAATTTCTAGATTTTTCCATAAGTTTTCATGCCTGGAAATGGAATCTTGTATGTGGTGAGTAGAGCAATTATGAATAAAATTTTCTTACTGTGCTAGGCTGTTTTCCAGGAACAAACTAATGGACAAGAAACTGAAAGTGAGTATAATAGATGAGAAATATATGTACTAATAGATTTTTGAGAGATCATACATTTTCTAATGCCAACGATGTTTACTTCAGAAAACTGTGATTGTTGAGAATCCATTTTGAGACAGATATTCAGCTATTTCTCTGTCATTCTGACTCTATCATTTCCACAACAGCAAAAGTTGATTAAATCATTTATCCTGTCACTAAGCCTGTGTGGTCATTTTGGTCGAATTTTCTTAGCACAAATACTAAATGTTCATAAATCTTGGTAGGTCACTGTCTAGAGTAAAACTTCAGTGATTTTTTCCCTATTTCTTCATGACTCAGACTCTCACATCAAGTTCTAATTTCCCAATGCATACAAAGTGCACTATTTGTAATTGTCTTTATTATTAGGCAGCAATTATGAAGAAAATCAATCAAAGTATTCATCTGGACAATGTGCTTAATTCTTTCAAACCTAGTATCAATATTTATCTCTATTAGTTGCATTGAAAAATGTTGTTAACAAAAGTTATCTGTGTGTCATAGCCTACTGGAAAACAGTGCAAGAAATAGAAAACACCAGTGGCTTATCAAAAAGGATGAGAATCAGGATGAGGTTGCATGCTGTTCAGTAACAGGGAGAATCTGATCTAGAGATAAAATGTAGTGAATTTTATTACAAATGAAATGAAATGTAGTTCATTTAAATATAAGAGGTTGGATTTTACAATGTCATAATAATATTCTGATATCACATTGTTACAACGTACATCCAATATGAATCCCTTCTATTTCAAATGTGACATGTGTCTTGTTATCAGAAACCGATTGTGGCTGTATTACCATTGTGGTATCACTAATCCATTGTGACATCACAAACTTCTGTCCCCATAATTTTGGTAAAATGTTACCCTGGTGATATGTTAGGATATTTTGAGCTCATAAACTGTTTTTGACTTCACAATATTTCATGTATGACATATCAGAATCCCACTGTGACAAGATGACCACTTTAATATCACACTGCCATACGTCATGAAATTTATGTCACAGAGTGACATCACAAACCTCTTTAGAATTTAATGCATTTGTGTCGAGACATGCATTTGGAGACATCACAGTCCCTTTGTTAATTCATATATATATTGCGAATAAATGTCAATTGAAATCTACCATACCATTTTCACTTCAGCATCCCATTGTGACTTCACAAACCTGTTGTGATGTCTTCACAATTTAATATTTATTAAGTCAGATTTTTAGAAAGCAAAGAAGATCAGATATGAAAGAACAGCATAGAGGAAGATATAATTTGGTTCACAGGGGTTAAGAACTAGCATAAAATTTAGAATGCTAAATGCAATGAGGATTAAGCCTAGATGAATAAGACTTATTCTTCAATATCCAAAAATGTCTCTATGGAACAGTTTCTGGTATACCTTACTTACTATCATTTATTCCTTCCATCTGGAGTTAAAACTTCACTTTTGTCATAATTATTATTTAGCCTCTGCATTTTTGGTTCTGTGACAGACAAAAAAGTTTTCCAAATATCCCTTAGATTAATCTTATCATTGTAATTAGAAGTGGACACTGAAAGTCTTTGAATTTCTAGGATTAATCTTCACCTGTCATCTAAACATATTCCTGGCATTAATTGCCATGAACTAATGAACAAAACTTTTTTTTTTCAAAACAGTATCCTAATATAGGTAAAGTACATGAATTAGTGACTATTGTCAGGTATTGGTAGGAATGGAGCAATTATATATTCCAAATATGGGTTCTTTATTTTGCATTTACTAACTAAATGACCTTTTTTTTTTTAAACCAGTTATTGGGGTTTGAATTCAAGGCTTTTTTTCCCTCAAGGCTAGCAATCTACCACTTGAGCCACAGCACCACGTCCAGTATTTCTTTTCTGTTTATGTGATACTGAGGAATTGAACTCAGGTTTTCATGAATGCTAGGCAATCACTGTACCATGAAGCCATATTTCCAGAGCCCTAAATAATTTCTTAAGATGGTATTACATTTTCATTCCATTACAAAGTATCACATTTTTTGCCAGGTGGTGAAAAGGAAGTAGAAAACAATACTAAGTTCATTAAGGCTGACATTGCTATCATATCACTAAGGAAGTATAGTTAAGTCCTGCAGCACTCATAGAGCTGTTGCATGTGACATTATTATGTGAAAAAGCATAAATCCATACCGTTCTGCTTCCACTTTCAAGTCAAGAGCCAAATACCTAAGCCATTTTTTTGATAGGGTGTGTTTCCTAGGAAGGAAGAAGGAGGATGTGGAAGACCATAGTGGAAAAATTTGTGTATTAGTTTACTCTCCAAAATTTTTGCTTTTTAATAAAGTGCTACTGATTAACTCTCATTTGTATCTAATTTACTATGCTATCTGCACTAGATGCAGATAAATGTAGACATTTATTCTGGTCGATACTCACATATAGTTAACAAAAAATATATAGAGAAAAAGAACAGATACTACATATAAAATATTCTCTGTAAAATGGTTTCTTTTCCTAGTATGGAAAAGATTACTTCAGCTTTCTTTGAGATTTTATGCTATATCAGTATCAAAATATTCTGTAATTCCTGTAACATATAAGACATAAAAACGATTTGAAAATCTCAGTAGTTTCATAAACAAAGATACATAATAGCTTCCTTCCTGCAGAGACATGTGATGGCAAGTATTATCGATTGTACTATAGTTATCTTCTTTTTTCTCATTTCCTCAAGTGTTGCATCTCTTGACACATTACTGTATAACCTGCATCAGCTTCCTGTAAGTGAGATTTCCCTCAAATCTACAATGTCAAGATAGGTCATTTGACTTACTTCAGCTTACAAAAATGAACCAGAAGTGGTGAAAGATTATTTCTAGAGGAAGATTTCTATCCTATTTTCTTGGACCTAACAGGCAGCTGATTGTTTTCTCTTGCCTATAAAAATAGCACATTTCCAGGGGGTGTCTTCCTTCAAGCTATATTCTGGGAGAATAAACCATGTGAAATAGAGGTGAAACTCAAATACATCCTCTTACCTACAACACAGCAAAAACGAAGCTAATGTTAAAACATGATATTAACATGTTCGTTTCTTACCATCCTTGAATAACTTCATCAGAGTTGACTGTAGCAAACCAGAATGCAACCATTACTATACAAGAAGAAACCATAAGATAATATTTCCTATTTGATGCTATTACATTTTTTCTATCAATAAGCATTCTCCATGTGATCACTGGCAGGTGGGGTTACCTTTTCTATAGATGAGTTTAATCACTCTAGAGCATGGTATTTAATATCCACAAACATTACCCAGACATTGAGATTGACATGAGGAGGAACAAAATGTCCAGATTTCTCCTTCATTTTCTTCTTCTCTTTTTTCTAATGTGAATTATCATCCTTTCTCCAAAATCCCCCATTAATGAAGGCAGAATGACTCATTGTCATCCAAGCAAAGACATCCAAAGACATCCAAGCCAGGATTTCCTTCTTTCAGAAACGGCTGAAATAAATCTGAATGGCTCATGGAAGAATAAAAACCTGATTTTTTTCTCTTTATCTGGTTTCCACCATAGTGTCTGATCATGACTCTAAATATCTAATAAACAATTTGCATTGGCTAAGTTTTTAAAGATGAAATAAACAGTAATTTTTGTTTGCTTTTGAGAGGCATGAAATAAGATTGAGTTAACATTGCTTGTTGAGAGGCTAAATTTTATCATAATTTAACCATAATGAAAAATAGATGATTTTAAGACAAATATGTGTAGGTACATTTTTAACGTGACATATACACAAAGACTGATTCAAATTCAATAAGTGGTTCATGTAATTCAAATAGCTGTGTTCCTTTCAGAAATAGATTAGGCACAGCAAAGGTAGAAAAAGAGAACCAATATTGGGTGATGCCTTCTTTATTAATACCAGTCAAATAAATATTAACCATATTATCAACATTAGCAGTAAAATGCTCTTGAAAACAGAGTTTATAAAAAGTGACATTGCTAGAGCTGTTTCAGGAGCTGCTCTCGGGAATTTAAAGTTTCTAGGAGGTGACAATGTTTTAATCAGGATCAATGACTTCAGAGATCAATTGCTTCCTCTTTTTAGTTAGATTTCATTGAAGAAATACGTTGTTCAAATCTAAGGGAAGGATAACAGGTTATAGTAGAAACAATGCTACACACTCATTGTGATAGGCAGAAAAATCGCCTCACAAAACATCTATTTTCCCAAAATATGTAATCCCTCAAATGTAGATTTGGGTTATCAGTAAAAATAATCACTGTTCATTACGCAAGGAATGCAAATATGAATAATTATCAGATGTAGGAACTATACTCGAAAGGGTACTTGAAAGTCCCAGATTTGGTTGGAAAGGGCAATGATTGGGGACTAACCATCAGAAAGGTGTAAAGATGGTACATTCAAAAGTAAAGGAAAAGCCAACAACCAGATTGTGAAATTTTTGGAAAGTGGAACAGAAAGTAAATGCCTTTTCCTCTAGAATCATCTGAAAATATTTCAGCTCTGTTTCTGGCTAGATTTTATTCTAGTGAGAATTCTTTTAGATTTGTCTTTTAGAACTATAAAATGATGAATACGAATAATTCAAACCACTAAACTTGTAGAAATTTGTTACAGCAATCTTGGTTTAGTAAACTAAATTCAGCTACAGAGTTCTGCTGATGCAAGTAGAGGGACACAACATGTCCTAGTTTCTGAGAATAAGTGAAAGTTGTCACCAGTTTTGTACACATGTATGATGTACATACTACTAAGGGCCTTGCATTAATAAAGTCTTGAAATTCTAAATAATATCTAAATAAGCAGCTCCCTATCTTTATTTTCACATTTGGGGATCACTATGTACCAAAGCCTAGAGTAGGAATATGGAAATGAAATATCTCCTGATATTATATGTTATTTTGAGTTACAGTTCCTAAAATAATAAAAAAAAAGAGGTAAAACAGAAACAGAATCTCACTTTTCTATCCTTTCGACCTTTCCAACAGAATTTAGAGAATCCAATAAAGATACTGCAATCCCAAGCTGTTATAAGATATTATAGTCTCACCGGATGGAGAAAAGGAAAATAACATAAATGGGTCCTCTAAAACAAAGGGAAGCAAAATCTATACCTACTGACTGATATTGCTAGAAAATAGTTTCCAGGATGTTGTCTTTTATATTTTAGGTTTCTTTACACCGCAAAATTCCTTCCTAAGGCAATGACTCTTTATTAATATGCAAGTGTTTACACCCTTTACCCCAGCAACAAATAATATTTCTAGATGTAAACAAGCATGATACCAAGAGTAACCAAGGCTACTTCTGTTGCTATAGCTGATAAATAAAAATGATATACGGAAATAGTCAAAAAATCTTGAAATGTTCACACCTTTCCTCTTCTCCAACATAAGAAGTCCTAGTCAAGATATGTAAAACATCAATACAGGATTATTATTTTATTGTTTACAGTAAAGCAAATACACTTTTCCCTGTTTGTAAGCCTGACTTTGAAAGAGTCAGACCCTCACAGTTATTTTATAGACAAAAGTTTACTGCTGTGATTTAGGTGTTTTCTTCTCTTCGGGTGTTGCTCTCTATTATGTTGGCAACTACATAGAAAAACGAGATAAATCTATTATGCTTATGTTAAGAATTTCAAAGTCATTCTTTCTTCAAAAACTTTTCTCTTCCCTTTTTCACTGGTAATTAAAGTTTATTTGTTGTTCTTTAAATGATAACAAAAAAGTGTTATTTTACTGTATATTGTCAGTGAAATCAGGAGGGTCTGTGATTGCTTTTTGTTTTCAAATATTTTGTTGACTATTTTCATTATTGCCTTTGTTCCAATCTCTAATCAGGTACAAAGGGTTACATAAAAAGATTTTCCCAAGGAATAGGATGTTAGGGAGAAAAAAAATACATGTAAAACTAAAGAGCATCATCTCTTAGGAGATTGTAACTCTCAGAAGACATTTTGTTATTACTGGCATAGTTAAGATGACTTCAGTGTTTATATTTTAAACTAAGTGAAATGAATGTAAAATGTATAAGTTGTTCCAAACAATGATTTTGGCTTATACTTTTCTACTCCAATGAGATGACTGACTTTACTGTCAATGAAAACCCTGACAAGTTTGGAGGGTATATTGATTTTAGGTTAGAAGGGTTAATGTTAGAAAGGCAAGGGAGATGCCTAAAACAGCACTGCCTATCACTTAACAATTATACTTATTGCATATTAACATATACATATGAATTGATTGAGAATTATTTGATTTACACAATTCACTGACAACTAAAACCAGAAAACCCATATTTACACTTATATAAACTAATATATTTAGTGAGGATTTAATTTTTTTAGAATATATATTTTAACGTTCATGTCAAAATATTATTTTATTTTTAACTGTTTAACTTTAATTTTTGTTAGTCGTGGGGCTTGAAATCTGGGCCTGGATTCTCTTCCTCAGCTATTCAGCTCAAGGCTAGTGTTCTATCACTTGAGCTACTGCCAGTTTTTTGGTGGTTCCTTAAAATAAGAGTCTCATGGACCTTCTAGCCTGGGCTTTCTCTGAACAATGATTTTCAGATTTCAGCCTCTATATTAGCTAGGTATAAGCATTAGCAACGGGCCCCTAGCTACATAATTATTTTTTACATATATATGAAGAATTGAGTAGTACTCCAAAACATTTATATGTTTTGTAATGATCAAACTATATCATATCCATTAGTTGCTTTATGTAACATTGCTTTTTAGTAAGACCGCTGAAAAACATCTTTTGGCTGTGTTGAAATATCTATACTTATCTATAATCCCTTCGCTTATTGTGGTATACAATTAATATATTTACTTTTCTTCATGGATGTCTGCTAATTAAAGATAAAAAACATGGATTGTAAAGTGAAACTAATTCATGGTTCCATTACTTGTTTTAAGAAAGCAAATTTGAGCCGGCCACTGGTGGCTCCCACCTGAGTAGCTTTAGTTTCTAGCTACTCAGGAGCCTGAGATCTAAAGATCATGGTTAAACCCAGCCCGGGCAGCAAATGCCATGATACTCTTATTTCTATTAAAACCACTTGAAAACCGGAAGTGGTGTGGTGGCTCGAGCGGTAGAATGCTTGCCTTGGGCTGAAGATCACAGGGACAGGGCCCAAGCCCAGAGTTCAAGCCCCATGACCGAACAAAAAGCAAAAGAAAACAAATATGCTTTTGTTTTCTATTATATTTCTATGGGAATCTGTAATATTCATTGATTTAGCAGTTAAAATCCATAACAATTACATTATAAAAAGTTGATTCAAACTTGTCTTTGAGAATTGCATACTTAAAAAAATATAATTCCACTTTCTTCTACCTCATAATTTAAATAACTGTAACACAAAGCTTGGGGTTAGTGCCTTATTGTGTAAATTCCTAGAAAATCAGGATGCTAAGACCTGAAGGTTTTTGTTCGATGTCAGCCTAAATAGACAAAAATGTGAAAACATCTCCAATTTTCCCACAAGAAGAAGAATGTGAGTATATGCCTCAAAGTACAGAGTGTCATATGCATGACCAAAACATCTAAGGACACCATGAAACACTGAGTTTAAGCCCCACAAATGGTATATACACAAGACAGCAATAAAAAGTATATGAACATTAACACTCAATACAGATCATGAGAAATGTTTTGTAAACATCTGGAAGACAAATCGTTTCGCAGAATTTTCATTCAGGGGAGGGAAAAGTCACAGTCTCATTTGTACAATCTCATTGTACTGTTTTGTGTTGAAACCTGGCTATTGGGTTAGACACGAATGAGGAGATTGGATTAGCTGACATAGCAGAGATTGCCTGTGACTCTGCACCTTCCCACTCTGCAAAAATCTAAACTTGTGCTTCTTAATTTAAATAAAACATCATGTTAGAGACTATTAAGTCCACAGGGATCCTTATTTTGAGTTTTCAGACCAGTGCTTTTGTTGATAAGCACTCCTGCTTTATTGTCCTTCCCTTGTGTAGCTATACCTTCCTTAGCTGGCACCTACCAAGGCTTTGAACTTCACCTCCTGCCTTAATCCCTTCTTTCTCCAGAAAGAAATCATTTTACAATATCAAAGTCTTAGTATCCATTGTTTTCTTCCAAATCTCCACCAGAAAACACTTAGATTCATATAAACCCATTATAAATACCCTAGTAATAAAAGGGAGTAAAGGTTTAACATTGGTTGAGGCTCTCATCTGTTGGTTTGCTTCCTAAATAATCCTGTGCTACACGATCTCTTTCTTTTCTCCATGGCTTTTGGACTAATTAATGATTGATTTTGTTTGATTTAACCCCATTTATCCAGACTTACTTTGATTTGTTATGATTCAGGATTTTTGAAAGTTTTCACGTGGGCCTAGAGCCCTCATGCTTCCACTAACAATTTCTGTAATATTGTCAAGGCATCTGGTCTTAAATTAAGGTCTTTGATGCATTTGGAATGTTCTGGTGCAGGGGGATGTGTCAGTTTCTAACTTCAGTTTTCTGCATAAATCCAATTCTCCAAACACAATTTTTGAAGAGGCTGTGTTTCTTCCATCCTGTGTTTTGTCTCCCTTATCAAAGATTATGTGTCTACTGGAGTGAATTCATTTCTGGTTCTTCAATTCTGTTTTATGAGTAGAATTCTGTGCTTCCATCAGAAAGAATAGCATTACCCCATTCCTGAGGAAATGGAAAGACTTGCAAATAATTAAGTGAAATATATCAGAGCCAAAGAAATGTATGCTGCATGGTTTTCCTCATTTGTAATTACTAGAATATGTTCATAAATCTACAACTTAATCCAATAGCTAGTAAAAGACAATTAAATACAATTGGATATGATTAACTAACAGCACTCCAAGCATTCACATTTTGAGAACAACGGAAACATTCGTGTGTATCTACTATTGTGTCCTACAGATTCATTGAGCTGTATAATCTTTCCTCTACAAATATGAAGGTTTTACAGTTACAGTTTTAATATTGGACAGAGAAAGATATTCCTGTTTATTTTCGTTTGTCAATGAGTCCAAGACTGCTTTGAAGATGTTTTTTAGAAATTGTCATAAACTTATAAATAAAACCCTGAAGCTGGGCGCTGTTGGCTCACACTTGTAATCCCAGCTGCATAGGAGGCTGAGATCTGATGATCATTGTCCAAAGCCATGCTGAACAGCATAGTCCGTGAGACCCTGATCTCCATTTAACCACCAGAAAACAGGAAACGGCACAGTGGCTCAAGGGGGAAAGCACTCACTTTGAGCTGAAGAGCTGAGGGATAGCAACCAGTCCCAGAGTTCCAGCCACGTGAATGACCAGAAAAACAAAGGGGACAATTAATATGTTTTTTAAATAAGTACTTCCAATCCACAAAAATGATATGTCTCCATTTATTACGATTTCTTCTTTCATATTCAGCATCGTATGATTTTCATTGACAGTGGGTGAAGCACACTGGAATACATTTTGACGAGGTTTGAAGATAGCACAAAGAAATTAACACAAAATAGTTGAAAAATAAGAGGTTATGGGACTGGAGAAAGAAACGGGTTGATCAGGTCCTTGATCAATATATAAGTGTGTAAAATGTTTCTGTAAGTTTTGTACATACAATTAATATACACCAATTAATAAATATATTCCAAAGGCATTGGTATTCAAGTATGACATAAAGGTTAAAAGCAGGTTCTTTGGTGAAATTAAAGATAGATGAGAAACTACATAACTATTTTAATGGTATTAAAAATGTAAGAAGTGAAGGGCTCATGGCTCATTAGATTAAAAGACTATTGGTATCTAAGAAAATACTAAAATGTTAGACTTGAGCCTATCTTTAAGTCTGCTTAATGCTATTGCTTTTGTTTTTGTTGTTGTTGTTGGTGTTGGTGGTCTTAGGTCTTGTAGTTTTGGGCTGGGCATTCTCCCTTAGCTCTTCAGCTCAAAGCTAGGGCTCTACCACTTGAGCCACAGTGGCTCTTCCGGTTTTCTGATGGTTCATTGGACTTAAGAGTCTCACAGACTTTTCCTACCCTTACTGGCTTGGAACCGTGAACGTCAGATCTCAGCCACCTGCATAGCTAGCATTATAGGAATGAGCCACAAGTGCCTGGCTTGCATCAGTATTCTTAGTACAAAGAAGAAATACAACTGGTTTGGAACCAAGCTATAGTATATTGCCTTTTTGGCTCCAGAAGAGACTTGGCAGATATATTATGAATAGATATATTTAGGAAAATTATGAACACATAAGTCTACATGGAATTCTACAAAACAATGTAGCAAAGTTCCATAAATGATAAGGACAAGAATTGCAAGAATTCCTTGGCAATAAAGGACATGTTTGAGTGTTCTCCCTTTATTGTTACTATTTTAAATGTACTCTATGATTTTATTTATTTTTGTTGTTGCTCTTTCCTTTCCATGCATTTTCTCCTATGGCATAGTGGTCTATTGTCACTATACTCGATTTTGATATGCTGCATCTTATATATTTACATATGTCTATTCTGAGGAAAGGAAGGAGGATTACAAAATGCTGAAACAAGGACAACAAAAATACCCACAGGACAATATATTGGAAATTAACTTTACTTTGCTTCAAAGGAGGGATAGATAGGAGTGTGGGAGCTGGGGGAGAGATGGGATACTGAGACAAGAAGGAAGGGAAGGGGTAACAATGATCAATAAGTAATGTACTCCTTGCCTTACTCATGTAACTGTAATCCCACTGTACAAAATCTTAACAATAAAAAAATTACTTACATGTTTGGCAACTAAAGTAAAATGAAAACTTATGGTCAAGTGAAAGCAATAATATACATAAATGTCTATATACATATAAGTACACCCAGGTATATTCAAATATATGTATACATATATACATGTATTTGTATATATACACAATTAAGTAGGTATATGGGCATATGTACACACAGTATGTATACATATATATTTATTTGAAGAGACTTGAATCAGATTAACTTATGAAAAAAATCCAAATTCTTATTTCTATAGTAATATACCAATAACCAAGGAATGTATGAAAAGTAGATATCATACCTAGAATTTGCATACATATAGATTAGTAGAAATATATAAAACAATAAAGAAGCTTAGGTCCCATGGTTTTCCTTATTTGCAATAATTAGTATATATCTGAGACAAGCAGAAATGGTCAGGTATTTTGATGTTAAGCTAAATGAATACCAAGTTAAGGTCTCAGTATTTTTTCTTTCTTGATATGGTGTGGAACATATTTATTTCTTTGTGTGTAACATATTTATTTCTTTGTTGCTTTGTATGTCCCCTCCCCCATGGTATGACCCCTGTTTTCACTGTATTTGACGTTGGTATAATTTGTGGAGGGGAAGGGAAAAAACAAATTGTTTAAAGAGGGATACATATGGACCCATCGCAACAATGACATGTACAAGATGTTATGGTGAATATGAACTATACATCTTTGACCCCTGAGGGTTGGAGGTGGTTACAGGGGGTGGGGGAGTTGGGACTGGATGCAAAGGGGAAAAAAAGGAAGAGGCAACAATTTGTAAGAAACACACTCATTTCCTTTCGCATGTAAATGTAAACACTCTACAGCATTTTCACAATAAAAATAACACACAAAACAACTATGTAGAAATTGGAATCTTTATACATTAGGACTTGGCACTTAAAGTGATATAGTCAGTTTGTTAAACATATTGGCAATCTTTAAGGTATTTCATATCTATGATACAGCATTTTGAGTCATAGCTTTATGAAGAGGACTCTGGATAAACTAGGAATCCATGGAATATTCCTCAATACAATAAAGGCTATATATGACAAACTTACAGCCAGCATTAAACTTAATGGTAAAAATTTACAGCCATTTTCTCTAACTTCAACAATGAGACAAGGGTGTTCACGGTCCCCACTTCTCTTCAATCTGGAATTAGAATGCATAGCTACAGCAATAACACAAGATACAGACAAAAAAGTGATCTAAATAGGAAAGGATAAAATAAGTCTCTCTCTTTACAGGTGACATTATCTTGTATTTAAAGAATCCAATGGACTCCACTCCCAAGTTACTTGAGTTGATTGGAAACATTGGCAAAGTAGCAGGATACAAAATTATCCTTCTAAAATCAATGGCTTCCATGTATGCCAATACTGCAAAGAAGGCTGCTGAAATTAGGAATAGCCCAAGAAAAAATAAAATACTTAGGAGATAAATTAACAAAAGAGGTGGTACAAGTTTATGAGAAAAACTTTAAAAACCTGAAAAAGGAAATTAAAATAGAACTAAGCAACTGGAAAAACCTCCCAAGTTCCTGGATTGGGAGGATTAACATCGTGAAAATAGCAATACTGCCAAAAGCTATTTACAAATTCAATGTCAAACATCAATAGTCCAACCTCATTCTTCAATAAAATAGAAGGAATCAAAAATTCATATGAAATAAAAGACCCCGAATAACAAAAATAGAAAATCCTTAGTAGAAAGAACAACACTGGAGGAATATCAAGTCAAAATTTCAAACTCTACTAAAAGCGATAGTAATCAAAACAGCTTAGTACTGGCACAAGAACAGACCGAAGGACCAATGGAATAGGACTGAAGACCAAGAAATGAACCCACAGACCTATAGCCACTTAATGTTTAACAAGGTGCTAAAAAAAATGGAATGGAAGAAAGAGAGCCTTTTCAGTAAATGGTGCTGGCAAAATTTTTAAGAGAACCTTTTCAGTAAATGGTGCTGGCAAAATTGGTCAAACACTTCAAGATAACTAAAACTAGATTCATATATATCACGCTGCACCAGAATCAAATCCAAATAGATCAAAGACCTCAGAATAATATCAGACTCCATGAAAACATTGCAAGAAGGAATAAGAGAAAGTCAAGGGCTACTTGGCATAGGCTGAAATTTTCTTAATAGAGACACAGAAACACAACAAATCAAAGAAAAGTTTGACAAATGGGATTGCATGAAACTGCAGAGCTTCTGCAAGGCAAAGGACATAGCTAGCAAGATCAACGGAAAGCCCATGGACTGGGTGAAAATCTTCACTAGCCATAAAATGGCCATGGGTTTCATATCTAAAATATACTTAGAAATAAAAAAACTAAATCCCAACAACAAATCCTCAAAGAAACAACTCAAATGGGCTAAAGAGTTAAAGAGAAATGTCTCTGAAGAGGAAGTAAGAATGGCAAATAGACACATGAAGTAATGCTCAACCTCTCTAGCCATAAAAGAAATGCAAATCCAGACAATGCTGAGATTCCATCTCAACCCAGCTTGAATGGGTATAATCAAGAAATACATCTAATAAAAGCAGATGTTGGAGGGGGTGTGGCCAAATGGGAACCCTACTGCATTGATGGTGGGAGTGTAAACTCGTTCAACCACTCTGGAAAGCAGTATGGCAGTTCCTCAAATGACTGCACATAGAACTCCCTTATGCTCCAGCAATCCCACTTTCTGGGCATTTATCCAAAAGGATCACAAACAAGGTCACACAAAAGCAACCAGCACCACTATGTTTATTGCAGCATTATTTACCATAGCTAAGATATGGAATCATCCCAGATTCCCCTCCATAGATGAATGATCAAGAAAATGTGATATATATATATATATATGTATATATATATATATATATGTGTGTGTGTGTGTGTGTGTGTGTACATATATATGTATATTTGTGTGTGTGTGTGTGTATGACTCCATCAGAAAAAATATCATTGCCTCTTGTTATGAAACTGAAAGACGGAAAAAATCATATTAAGTGAGGTAAGTCAGGGCCAAAGAAACATAGGTCCCACAGTTTCCCTTGTTTGAAATGACATGTCTAGGCTAGCACAGTATGTCAAAGTCTATGTTCATACGAGTATAAGATAAAATGTTAATCAAAATGTATCCCAAGAAAGGCACAGCAGTGTATTTTTTCCATTCTTTCTTGCTAGTATTTTAATGTACTTACAATACACTATATGATTCTTTTCTTTCTATTGTATGCTCTTCCCCCTTGTTATAACCCCTGTTTCACTGGATTTGATGCTGTTACTCTGCATCTTGTAAATATAATTTTGTAATTTTGGGAGGGAAAGGAATATTGCAGAATGCTTAAATGAGAATTCAGTCTGAACCATTGTGATGATGAGATATACAGGACACTATATTGAAAACAAACTTTACAATGTCGAGGTGGGAGTGGGGAGGAGTTTGGGAGTTGGAGAGGGAAGTGATGGTAGGTGTAAAATAAATGAGGAGGTAACAATGCTCACTATGAAATGAACTCATTACTCTACTCATATAACTCTAACCACTCTGTCAACATTTTTAGAATTAAAACATTAATAAAAATGTAAAAAACTCATTAAGAAATTTGATGGTAATCAAAACAGAAAGAAAGAAAATGTCATCCTTCTGTTAGGAGGTCCAATATCACATTAGGTAATCATTAAGCATAGATTTTTAATAAAAAAAGAGAAAATAACTATTACAAATGACAGTTTCATTTGTTTTGATATACCAGTTCTTAGCGAGGTGCTAGTGAATACCTTACAATTGATCTATTTCAAAGTTGAGATGATATTTACCATAGTATTCCCACATGAAAGAAAAAGGAAAATTTGCAAATGTCTGATTAAATGAATTGAGGGGGAAGTGCTATCTGAGGTTTAGACACAGGTGGAGATATGGATTGGCTTTTTTATTTTTTTAAATAAAAATCTCTCACTTTTGTCCGGGCAATGGTGGTTCACATCTGTAATCTTAGCTACTCAGGAGGTGGAGATCTGGAGATTGTACTTCAAAGCCATCCTGGGCAGAAAAGGCCCTGAGACCCTTATCTCCATTTAACCACCAGAACACCAGAAGTGGCACCATGGCTCAAGTGGTAGAGCACTCACCTTGAGTTGAAGAAGTCAGCTACAGTGCTCAAGCCCCATGACCAGCTCCCCTTTTTACCATATCAGCTAAGAAGTCTATATTTATTCTCACTGTATATCCTTTATAAATAATCAATCTTTATGACGCTTTAAGAAAATACTCCTTGATTTCTAATGATCCTCTAATGAATAATGATGTGCTGGTGAGTTGTTCTGTTCTGGTTGTTCTGTGTTTTGGTTCTAAATGCTTCTGTTAAGTGAGCCAATCTCTTTGGATTTTTGGAATATTCTCTGCTAGAATTCTGTAATATGTTTCCCATCCATTTAGTTTCCTGCTGTTCTTCATGTTGATACCTATGTGTCCCAAAATTGATCTAACTAAGTCTTGAAATTCCTGCAAGGGCATTTCTTATTTCTTGCATTAAATAATTATCTCCTCTTTCCTATTAGAGGTATTGTGTCTTTTACTCCTGAGATTATCTACTATGTAATCTATTCAGTGTGGAATATTCTACTTTGTTTAGATTTCCCTGTCTTCTAATTGGTCATGTTTAGGGTTTCTATTTCTTTAATAAAGCTTTGTTTTAGGTCTTGTGTGGACTTTCTTTACATTTTTTCTGTGAGAGGGGTTAAAGAGTTTCAGTAGGCTGGTTTTTTAGATGTGTCTTCTCTCATATCTTTTAACTAGGCATCTATTTTTTCCTTGCACTACCTTGACTTCTCAGAATTTATCTTTCTGTTTGCAGTCTCCATGAATTATTTTGCTAATCTTTGTGTGTTTTCAACTTTTTCATAAAATGGCTTGTTGAGGTTTTATAACTTCTCAATCAAATTTTTCAGAAGTATTTGTAATGTATGTTGAAAACTATCTTCTAGGCTCTTGATTTTCTGTTCTAGTGCCTAGTCATAGAGTGTGGGAATTATACTACCTTCGCTTATTACTTTTCTTGTATTTTGTAATTTGTTCTGCTCATTTGGGTGACTTCTTAGATTTAATATGAGGGATCTCGGCTCTGAATAATAGGTACCTCTCTAAGTTCTTGGTTGATGACCCAGTACTTGGTTTGATCTTCTGTTGTGATTTGTTTTTCTGGTGTTACATTTTTGTCTAGACCATTAAGTGTACTAGTAGATATAAGTTGTGGTAAGATGTTGTTATTTGAATACTTGTGATTCCAGTGACAGTTCGGGCAGTCCTATCGTATAGTGGACTTTCCCTGTGTCTGGATGTTACTGTCTCTGATGTACACCTCTGTTGCTGTTTTTTTCTTTGCTTTTCCCCCAACGTGGCCCTTTTATGTCCGCATTACATCTGTGCATTTGTATATGTTGGCCAATACAGGCACAGAATTCTCCTGCATGGCTTTGCCTTTTTCATAAATTTCTGTTTTCTTTTGAAGACAGTATAAAATCTTCCTTTGAGTGGTATATCTTTGTACAATTACAGCTGACTTTGTGTGACCCCTAGAATTGGAGTAGCTCCTAGGACTTTAAATCTCGGTTTCATTAGAAAGAGTTAGGGTATTCTTCTGTTGTTATTCTGACATTGCCTTTCCTTTTCCTCAGATATATTTTGTAAATTCATATTTTTAACATAATTTATGATTTTCTGTTTTTATCAGGTTGTTTTTGTGTTTCCTTTCGTGGTACTTTGAAATTGTGATCCAAGGCTTGTATGGAGAGACAGTAATTATATGACATCTATGCTACTACTTTGATAGAAAGAGCAGACATCTTAATCTATTTGCTACAAGTAAATTAGTATTAAGCAAAACTAATTAAAATAGTGAGGCGTTTACTCTTCAGAGATGTGTATCTTGGAGGAAAAAAAAACTTTGGACTCAATTACAATTGATTTACATTGAAATACTTTCAGAAAACGCAAAAGCTCCAGTTCTTAATATTAAATTTATTCAATCACAATACCTAGATATTGAATTGTTTTCCTCAGCTATTGAGCTTGCAATACAGAATTACAAGTTTTCAATAAATGAGCCTACAGAAGATGATTTTGTATGTTTAACACACATCCAATATTCTACATTTTTACACATAATCTGATTCTCTTATCTCAGTTCCTGGTCAATGTTCTTCTACTTTCATAACATCAATTACTACTAAAATAAAGGGTGATTGTTTTTTTTGTTTCTAGATGCAATAAATTTCACTATTTTGAAATAGTAGTATGAATTCTTGGAGTTTGCCTTTAATGTCAAGCTTGAGGACACTATACCTAGGGTACTGTTAATTGGCATCAGCCAAAAAAGCCAGGAAAATGCTATAAATATACAGACACAATAGTATACAAAGGAATTGGGATTTGATCCCTGGGACAGTTACAAGTCAAGGCAAGATCCTGAAGCAAAGAAAAAGCAACGGAGCAAACATCAATCAGTTTTCATTACAAAGAACTAGCAATGATCTCTGATGTGTCTGGGTGGATGCTGTGTGTGTGGGTATGTGTATGTGTATGTGTGTGTGTAAGTCTGTAGAGAATTTTAGTGCTGTCCATAGGACACTACTTGTTACGAGAAGGTGCTCATATCAGAGGTGTGATACTATGTCATTACATTTACTGTGAAAACCACTTGCTTAAACTTTAATTTAAAATGGGAAAAAACCTAACAGCTTTCTGTATTGTTTTGAAAATTAATTGGTATACTGAAGGCCAAAGGGAATATTTGGAGGTTAATATAATCTTTTTTCTCTCTTCTAATTATTACATAGCAATAGTTGTAATTATCAGGAGTTTCTTGCAATGTACTCACAGCTGAATTACTCATATGCTTAATAATATGAAACATGTTATAGAGAAATAGATCAGCCAGCAAGCACAAAGTTAAGATCGAGCATGTTAGCAGGATGACCTCATCTTTTAATAATGCAATTTCTTCATATGAGCTTCAAATTTTGTGGCTTTCTCTGTGTGGTTAAATGGTAAGAAAGTACTGCAGAAATAAGAATTCCTGTTGATCCAAGTAGAAAGTGCTCATGGTCTCATCCACACCTTGCAAGTTTCCATTTCATAAAGACTCTCTTTTATAGTGCTTTCATTTTATATACTTGAGCACTTCATCCTTTCTTGTTGGAGACAGGAAAATAGATAATTTTGTTTGAATATTACCTTATGAAAATTAGCCTGTACAGACATGATGTTTATCATTACAGAAGGTAGTACTTACTGTAAGTAGAGTTCATGTCATAACTAAAACATATAATTAAAATCACACCACAAGGCTAGAGGCCACAGCATTTTGTGCATGAAAATATAGATTAGTTGCAGCATTTCTATTTTGAAATATCTTCATATTGACGTATGATGCATTTTACCTATGTATTAAAATATTTTATTAAAAATATTATTTCTTAGACATATTTTTGCTTCACAATTTTAAGAAGAAAAATGTTCCCAAAGTAATTATTTTTTATTACTTTCCTGTTTCCAGGTAATTAACCTCAAATTAGAAATGCATATATATGATTTAATTTAAGTTAGCAAAAAATATTCTTGGGTTTAAGGGCCTTATACTGTCTTCATTCTTCAAACTAATAGCACTCAGATTGATGTTTGAAATAATGAGTCTCTAAGTGAACTATGTTAATTTTTTTACAATGTGAGAGAAATGTTTAAATAGTAGTATTCATTTTCGATTAATTTCTCTAAACAGACAATCAATGATATAACCTAAGGCTAAGAAGTATTAGATTTAAAATTTAGAATTCAGGAAATATTCTTGAACATATAGGCTACTGGAGCCTTCAGAACAACCTCATGAGCTTATTTATATTGTTGAAACAAAAATCCCAGAGTTTAGACATTTATGAACAGGAAAATCATGTCATTCTGAATATGTAGAGCTACATATTAAACATTGAAAATTTAGCTTTTATTACACGAATATAATAATACATTTAATTCCAGGACAACTACTTGGTCTGAAACAGATAAAATTGAATATATTTTAAAAAGTAAAACTAAATATTCTTTTCAGAAAAATCAATGTTTAAAATACCACTCAATCAAGAAAAAAAACATGTCCACTTAGTTGTTTTCATGCCAAGTATGTTCTCTAAACTTACTTCAAATACTAGATTAGTAAACCTAAATCATTGATCTGTAGGGAAATTTAGCTACCTAACAGTCATGACTAGAACTTTTTTCTCAAAATATTGCTAAATATCTGTTTTATATTTTTTTCTCATGGAATCTTATTTGATATATTTTGATTTATTAAGTAAAATAATTGGCCAATAACACTATGAATTATATATGAAAAAAAATATAGAACACCAGTATATTCTTCACAAGACATGTCTCTCTTAAATGACACTGGAAGGCAATGTGTTGTTTATTTATTATTTTTAATTATTTTATTAGCAATTATTAATTGTTGGCCTTCATGCTCTTTCAATAATATATAAAGTATTTGATTACAGGCCCTCTATTCCTAATTGTTCCTTCCTCCAAAGATCTTCTGTTTTTCACATAAAATTACATGTTTATATAGGCACATATAATCTAATTAGGAATAATTAAGGTAAACTGCACCTTGATTCAAGACATACACTGGATTATGAGGATGAATAAAAATTTCAATATTTTTGTTGGCTTCCGAATTGAGATATCATTATTATTTTGGTTAGGATTAGAATTCCAGAGTTAATTAGAATTAAGTGTAGAGAAATAGAAAATTTAAGTTCAATAAAAATGACCCATTGCAACAACGGTACTCACAAGGCATTATGTTGAAAATGAACTTTGCAAAATGGTGGTGGGGGTGAAGAATGAGGGAGGTAGAGAAGGGGAGGGATAGTGGCAGTACAACCAAGAATGTCGTAACAATGCTCAACAATTAATGTCCTGATTACACATGTAACTATAATCCTTCTGTAAAGCCTTACATTAAAATAAAATTTAATAAATGATTTAAAAAACTGACAACAAATGGAGAAATCCTTAAAAATTGGGTTCAAAAGCAATAAAAAATTAGAACTACAAGCCAAGTAAGAGTTAGGATAAATGTGAAATAAAGGCTTGCTATTAATATTGTGATTCGGTTATATGTAGGCTTAATATTAGGCAAGGTGTTCCAGTTCCAGTTGGGGTTAGGATGAGAAAAAGATGTAGGTTATTGTGAAAAGCTGCAACATATTTTAAGAAGAATGAATACCTTCAAAGTTAGAATGTCAGAAAACCAGTGTCCGTATTACTTTAAACATTCATATATAATTCATTTTAAAGTGTGAGCTAAGTTTTTAGTTATGGTTAGGGAAGGGTAAGCGTTAGGGTAAAATTTAGTTTTACACTAAGAAGTAGAAGCAAAAAAAATGTGATTGAATAGAATCTAGAGAACTTTCCTTACATTAAATATTGTTGCTAACTCAGATTGTGACTAGGATGACTTTTCTGGTTAAAAGCTATTGTGGATAGAATTAAGAAATAGGTTAAACTGGTCGCTCACACTTATTATTCTAGCTACTCAGAGGCTGAGATCTGAGGATAACAGTTCAAAGTCACCCCAAGCAGGAAAGTCCATGAGACTATTATTTCCAGTTAACTACCAGAAAATCCAAAGTAGTATTGTTGCCCAAGCGATAATGCACTCATCTTGAGCTAAAGAGCTCAGGGAAAGTGCCCCTGCCCATTCCTAGAGATCAAGGATCTTGCCTAAGCCCAGAGTTCAAGTTCATGATGGACAAAAAAAAAATAAAAAAAAAAGAAATGGGTCAAATGTTACAAAAATCTGGAGCTTATTTTAGGTTCTGGGAATTTAGGAAAGGTTATGATTATTGAAATAAATATTTTTTTTCATATCAGGATTTGAGAGCAATCTGTATAATGATTCATGGTATGGAACAAGCTAGGTTCAGAATTATGAGTGAGAAATCTGTAGGATTTAGGACAACCTGCAATTTATTTCAAGAATCACACGTATAATTTCATTTAGGATGACAGAAAACTCGAGAATTTTTCATAAATTTTAGAATTGGGATACCATTTGTGTCAAAATTGTGGTTGGGATGCCAGGGATGGTTAGGGTTAGAATTGAGGAGAAAAAATTGAGGGTCAAATTGAAGGTAAATTTTAGAATAAGCCCAGTAAAAATTACAATGAATGTGAACTAGAGTATTGCTATTAATATTAGGATGTGCTTGCAATTAGACTCATGGTTAGTCTCAATGTTCCAGTTAAGATTAAGTTTAGGGCCAGTGGATCACGTCAATAATCCTACCTACTCAGGAGCCTGAGATCCGAGGATCGAGGGTGAAAGCTAGCCCAGGCTGAACATTCCATGAGACTCTTTCCTCCAATGAACCACTCAGAAAACTGAAGTGGATCAAGTGATAGAGTTCTAGCTATGAGATGAAGAGCTGAGGGACTGTGTCCAGGCACAGAGTTCAAGCCCCAGGACCAACGGAGGAAAAAAGATTTAGTTTAAGGTTAGAAAATGACTAACATATTGGAAAAAAATTGAAACTTATTTTTGGAAGGCTTATTAGAATTTAGATAGGATGAGCTAAATCTAGCATATTGTGTTAATCTTAGTATTCATATATAATTCGGATTAATATTAGGTTTACTTTTTTGTTCTGATTATGATTAGTGTTAAGAATAGGAAAGTTTCACTAACAAATATAAACAAAAATGTGAGATTGAATAGTAACTGGTGTATTATTATTCTATTTATTTCTCAGTGATCATTCCTATAATGATTAGTGATAGTTTTCTAGCCAGGTTTAGGTTTAGAGTTAGGGTTAAGTAATGGACTAGATGCTAAGTAAATCTGAAACTGTCTTAGGATACAGGAGTTCAGGAAATGGTAGCATCAATGGAAACTACAGTATTTTTGCAGATATGAGAATTTGAGGACAGGTAGTATAATGGTTCATGTTAGGAAACAAGATAACTTCAGAGGTAGAAATTAGGCAAATTGAAATCCATGTCAAGAATTAACCTGGAGTATTACTTAGAAGAATAAAAATTAGAGTTTTTTTCTTAAACTTAAGAATAGGGATATCAATAGGGTGAAAGATAGGTTTCAGTTCCAGCCCAGGTTAGGGTTAGCATTAGGGAAATGGAAAATTTAGGGTCAAACTGAAAGTAAATATGAGAATAACAAATCGAGTTAGAATTAGGATGCAAGAGCTTCAAATGAAAGAATATAATACTTATATAGAATATAATTCATCACTTCAGTAGGTCCAATATGTAAGCACTTAAGAGAAAAAACAAGGATTTTCACATCTGCAGTTTTTCTCAACTAGAACCAGGTAAACCACACTTACTGACTGTGTTCTATTATTAGCAAACTATTTTATCATTGCATTTGTGGTCAACTCAGTTTCACTAAGCACTATTGAAAATTAAATATATTTTTATTGTAATGATAATGTACAGAGAGGTTACAGTTTCATGAGTAAGGTAATGAGTACATTTCCTATCAAGAATTTTTACATCCTCCTTTGCTTTTTTTCCTACCACCGATTTCCTCCCCACCTCCTCAACTCCCCACCCATGAATTGCAAAGTTCACTTTAAACATAGTGTCTTGTACATCTCATTGTTACAATGGGTTATCCTGTGTCCTTAGTTCAGCATTTTGTTATTTCCCGTCCCCTCTCCAAATTAGGAAATTGTAGATATAAGATGCAGGGCACATGAATCAAGTAGAGTAAAAACAGGTATTATATCATGGGGGAAGAATCTACAAAGAAGCAAATAATCACATAGTACATTATAAGAAAATTAAAAACAACAGCAAGAAAGATAAAACCTCTAAAGGCTCTATCTTGGGGTTCCTTTCTTGTTACATCATCTTATAAAGTCATGTATACATAGCTTTTAACCATTTCAGCTTGTCAGCGGACATACACTAATTATCCCAAAAAAGGAAAACCATGGGACCTATGGGACCTTTGAGAATGATTTATTTCACTTAATATAATTTTATCCAAGTCTTTCCATTTCCTAACAAATTGAGTGATGCCATTCTTTCTGATGAAAGCATAGAATTACATTATATATGTATAGGGTAATTATATATAATTATATACATGAATATATGTGCATATGTATTTGTATACATATATACATATATATGATATATATGATCACATATAGTATATAGCATTTATATCATATAGTATCATATATATGATATATGTATCTCTCTAAATAGATAGATATAGATATAGATATAGATCATATATATGATGCATGCATCTACTGAGGGGAATCTGGATTGGGTCCGTACTTAGTTGTGGTGAATAATGCTGTGATAAACATAGTTGTACTGATAGCTTCAGTATGGCGTTTTTAGTGAACTTTTAAGTAAAAAAGTTAACGTGGGCTTGTTGGGTCATAGGGCATCTCTATGTGTTGTCTTTTGAGAAACCTCCATACTACTTTCAAAAATGTTTGAAGAAGTGTACACTCCCACCAACAATTCAGTATGTTTCCCTTTTGGCCACATCTGTTACTATTAGATATCTTGCTTATAGCCATTCTAACTGGTATGAGGAGAAATCTCAAATTTGTTTTGATTTGAAATTTTTTTATTGCAAAAATACCTGTACAGAGGGGTTACAATTACATGGGCAATGTAATGAGTACATTTCTTATCAAGCATTGTTGCCTCCTTTGTTTCCCCTTACCCTCCTCTCCCATCTCCCCTCCACCTCCGCTCTCCCCCTCCACACATCCTACTCCCCCCCATCAACCATGCTCCAGCCAAAGTTGTAAAGTTCCTTTTTCAACATTACGTCTTGTACATCTCATTGTTGCATTTCTTTTAAGGCTAGAGAAGTTGAGCATTTCTTTATGTGTCTACTGGCCATTCTTATTTCCTCTTCAGATAAGTCTCTCTTTAGCCCATTTATTCTTTTTGTGGTTGTTTGTTTGAGGATTTGTTGTGGGGATTTAATTCTTTTAGTTCATTGTACATTTTAGATATGAGGCCCTTGTCTGTTGTATGGCTAGTGAAGATCTTCTCACATTCCATGTGCTTTCTATTGAAATTGCTAGCTATGTCCTTTGTGATGCAGAAGCTCTGAAGTTCATGCAATCCCATTCATTCAACCCTTTTTTATTTTTTGTGCATTTGGGTTTTTTTTTTAAATCAGGTTCTACCAAAGATTTTCTCCTGTTTCTTCCTGTAATATTTTCAGGGTATCTGCTGAGACTTCCAGGTCTTTGATGCATTTGGAATTGATTCTGGTGCAGGGTGATAAAGAAGGATCCACATTTAATTTTCTGAAGATGTTTGACCAATTTGGACAGCACTATCTACTGAAGAGGCTGTCTTTCTTTCATTCTGTTTTTTTAGCTCCCTTATGACAATAGGTCTGCGGGTTAATTTCTGGGTATTCAGTTCTATTCCATTGGCCCTCAAGTAAGTTCTTGATGTACTACGTGTCTTCCAATTTTAAGCTGTTTTGTTTACTAGGGTTGTGTAGAGTTTGAAATTTGGTGTTGATAGACCTCCACCACTGTTCTTTCTGCTAAAGATTGTTTTTGCTATTCTGAGTCTTTTATGGTTCCATATGAATTTTTGCATCTTTTGATCGATTTCATTGAAAATGATGTTGGGACATAGATCTGTATTACATTGAATTTGTAGATAGCCATTGGCAGTATTGCCATTTTCATGATGTTAATCCTCCCTATCCAGGAGCACGGGAGATTTTCCTACTTATATTGTTCTGCTTTAATTTCCTTTTTTAGGTTTTTAAAGTTTTCTAATGAGAGGTTTTTCACTTCTTTAGTTCACTGAACTCCTAGGTATTATTTGTAGGGGTGGGACTATTACAAAAGAAATTGCTTTCCTGATTTTGGCCGTGCCCTTCTCATTGTGGGTATACAGAAAAGCCATTGATTTTTGAGGGTTAATTTTATATCTTGCGCCTTTGTCAAAATTTCAGATCAGCTTAAGTAACTTGGGAGTGGAGTCCATGGCATTCTTTAAATACAAGATCTTGTCATCTGCAGAGAGCTAGGGTTTTACTTCATCTTTCTCTATTTGGATCCCCTTTTTATTTGTATCTTGTCTTATTGCTCTTACTAGGTATTATAATACTAAATTGAAGAAAAGTAGAGACAGTAGACATGCTTGTCTCATTCCTGAGTTTAGAAGAAATGGCTTTAGCTTTTCTCCATTAAGTTTAATACTGGCTGCAGGGTTTGTTTTTGTTTATTTAACTTTGTCTATTGCGCTTATTTTTGTAGGTTTGTCATAGGCAGCCTTTATTATATTGAGAAATGTTCCATGGATTCCTAATTTTTCCAGACCTTTCATCCTAAAGGGTTGTTGCAATTCACTGAATGCCTCCCCTACATCTATGAGATAATCATATGGTTCTTATCATTATTCTTGTTGATGTGAAGAATTATATTAATAGATTTGTGCAGATGGGACTAGCTTTGCATACCTGAAAGGAATCCTTTTTCATTGAGATGTAGGATTTTGTTGATGAGTTGTTGAATTTGATTGCAAAATTTGTTGAGAAGTTTTGCATCAATGTTTATCAAAGAAAGTTGTACAGTTCTTTTTCTTTGATGAGTCCCTACCTGGTTTGGGGATGAGAGTTATGGTGGTTTCCTACAAAGAGTTTGGTACTTAACTTTCACTTTTGCTTTCATTTAAGGGTTGGGGGAGTATTGGTTTGAGTTCGGCTTTGAAGGCCTTGTAGAATTCAGCTATAAATCCATCCCATCCTGGGCTTTTCTTAGATGGGAAGTCTCTTACTGCTGTTTGTACTTCGGTGCTTGATGTGGGTCTGTTTCGTTGATTTAAACCAGCAACATCAAGCATGTTTATGTCATATAATATAAACTTCTATGCTAACAATAACATTAGTCAGGTTATATAATTGATATCTTTACCTGAAAAACTAATTTCTAAATGTGAAACATGACATATTAGGTTAACTTCTCAGGTTGAATTTGGACAAACCTCAAAATTTTCATTTTTCATTTCCATTGCCTTCATAAGTAACTGTTCTCTTCTCAGTGTTGTTTTTAGAAATCAATCATTATTAATTTCCCTATTACAAATTAATAATACAAGAAACCTAATAATGTTAATCTTGAAAAAATTCTTTCATTTCTTTATGAGTATATTGACATGCATATTGTTCAAAGTCAGTTGTGATACTGAAGTTTTCTTACTCAGGATATGTTTGAATACTCCTGTGTATCCATATGTACAGAAATTCGTCTATATTTTTGTGTTCTATATGGTATTCAAATGTATGAAGATACATATTATTCTATCAGGCCCTGCTTTATTATTCTCATGGGAAAATCTTTGCTTCCCAGACGGTATATTTGTATTAATTCAATATTTTTATACTTTAACATCCTGATTTAGTTCCAGCAATGCATATTTAGAAGTTCGGTAAATTTTGTCTTTTTTTTCTCCCAAGAACAGTGTATCATCTTATAAAATCAACCATGACCATGCATAAATGCTCATCTCAGCACCCCATGAACAGATGGGAAAAAACTATCTTGATTTTAGATATGTATAAAATCCATTATCTCACATGCCCCTTTTCCACCCCTGACTCTGTTCAAATATTCATATCCATATTCAGGTATAGTTTTAGAAACCAAATATATTTTCCTTTCCTAATCTTGTATTTTCTTCCTTCTGCCTACCCCAGTCATGAGGATTCTGACATTTACTTTTTTTTTTTTTTTGGCCGGTCATGGGGCCTGAACTTTGTACCTGGACATTGTCCCTCAGCTCTTCAGCTCACAGCAACAGGTCTACCACTTGAGCTACAGTGGCATTTCCAGCTTTTTCTGCTTATGTGGTGCTGTGAAATCAAACCCGGGGCCTCATGCATGCAAGGCAATCACTCTACCAATGAACTACCTTCTCAGTCCGTAACAATTTATTATTAATAATTTTCATGGTCATAGTTTTAACGTGAACATTGCTTTTCTTATGGGAGAAAGTAGCATGGGAGTTTACATAAATATTTTCATGCCAGAAAAATTTTAGGTTTTGTAAAGACTCACATGATGCTAAAAATGAGCAATATAGATAAGATAAAAGTTGAATAACATATCTTTTATTTCACTGGGTAGAAACTTATTTTGCTAGATAGTTCATGGAAATGTCATTACCTTGAAGTAATAATCATTATTATTGCTAAATCACCATATTTTCCTCATACATTGAAGATTACAGAAGAACCTCACTACATAGCACTTTCTTATTTAATAGGTTCTTGGCCAGGTGGCATAATTAGGAATAGTGATTCAGTTAATTGAGGGATATTAATCATTGTTAATCATTATTTATCTTAACATAGAGATGTTTTATAAACTAAGATTGAATTGAATAAAATTTGATGTCATGGTACTTTCCCTTCATCACTTATTCAGATTGACAATTGTTATCCCCAGTACAAATATAGAGGAACACTTATTGTATAATGCAAGCTACCTAAACAATGTTTTTTCCTTGTTTTCTGTAACTTTTATGACCTATATGCAAGCTGGAAGGTAGGATTATAAAACTAGACTGGAAATTTTAAGGTTTTAAATATTAATATAATTATTAAAGCATGAAGATTTATTTGTTACTTGAAATCGGTGAAAAGAGCAATGTTTCCTAATATTTTATTTGGAACTGCTACGTAAAATACATACACGTGATATGAACATGAGTACATGAGATCTGTGTGCATATATATAATGTTTATGATTGTTTGATATTATTTGCAATCATATAAACAGAAACATAGGAATGAGAATATTTGTTGGGCACCGGGGGTTCATGGCTACAATCCTAAATACTCAAAAGATCTGAGGATCATTATTCAAAGCAGGCCAGCCAGGAAATTCCGTGAAACCCTTATCTCCAATTAACAACCCAAAAACTGGAAATAGGGGTGTGATCCAAGTGGTAAAGCGCTTTCCTGGAGCTGAAGAATTAATGGAAAATGACCAATAAATAAGTAGGAGAAAAAGAAAGACAAATATTTGAATATGTATTCAATAGCAATGAATGATTAGGATATTAATAAAGTCTAATCAAGCAACTGGATTTTGAAAGCTCTCCTATCTGAAGTAAAAAGCAAATATTCTTCATAGACCATGTAAATCTATATATTAAGAACTCCTCGCTTACACAGTCATCAAGCTAAATGACACACAGGCATTTTTTTCCTTTTCTTAGATGAGCTCATTGATTTTACTCTGTATTTTATCTATAATAAGATGATTTTTACATAGGAATCCTCCATCTCTATATTGCTGTCTGTACCTATAAAGCAAATTGAAAAGTTGTTACATGTTACATATTAAAATCTGATTGAATAGAAAATTAATTTTAGAAAATTTGTATTTCATTCAGTCGTTGATTGCTTGTCCATTGTTCCTTTCATATGCTTGAAGTCAATTAAGGTGATTATGCGGAAGGTCACTTTTAATGTGGTGAATGAAGTTTTTCAAAAACAATTCAGAGAACATTTCAGTGTACTCTCATATCTTTGTAATTTGTAGTGGTCCCACTCTGCTATGACCATCTCTTATCTTGACTAAATTTTGTCGTGAAAAATGTAGATCAATATACTGTGATATTTTCATAAAGATCAGAAAGTTTAAAGTCTATTACTGTAAATATAATGACAGCTGTCCAGCTAAATAGAAAGCCCAGAAAATAGAAGATTGTTTTACCACCGACACATCAGACAAAGGCCTAACATCCAAAATCTAGTTATAGCTTAAAGCCATAACCTGCCAAAAGTAAGCCTGCAAAGAAACAACCTGATTCATAACTGGGCTAAAGAATTTTAAAAAAATGATTTTTCAGAAGATGTAAGTACAACTAATAAACAAATGATGAAATCTTCAATTTCTCACGCCTTAAAGGAAATGTAAATCAAAACAATATTGAGAATCTAATTCACCCCACTTAGAATGGACAATATCGTGAAAAATAATAAGGAATGCTGACATTGATGTGGCCAAAACTAAAATCTAGTACACTATTGATAGGATTATAAGCTCATTCAATAACTCTGGAAATCAGTACACAGGTTCCTCCAAAAACTGAACCTAGAGCTTCCCAATGACCCAGCAATTCTACTTATGGTTATTTATACAATATTAGCACAAATAAGGCTACATGAAAGCTACCAACACAATCATATTCATTGCAGTATTATTTACCATAGCCTGTAAATCAAATTACATTAAGTGCCCCCAAATGAACAAACTGATCAAGAAAATATAGTCAATGCTTATCCATCAGAAAATTATATTGTACCATTCCTAGTAAAACAAAGACTTGAAAAATATTATTTTAAATGAAATAAACCAGACCCATATAAATATAGGTTGCATGGTTTCCCTCATTTGTGGTACCCTGAATGTGCCCATAAATATACAGGTAAACACACTTCATGGTAAGCAAGGAGTTATGAAGAGAAATAGACACAAGGAGAGCACAAACATTAAAATTCTTCAAAAAGACAATGCCCAAGCCTAATGAATTACATATTAGAAAATGTGTTCTTGCGAGAAGGGAGGGTGGGGCTAAGGAGAGAGAGGCAGTAAATTGAAGGCTGATGGGGTGAGAATGCATGCAAGAATTAATTGGATGCACCAGATAATTGAGCAATATAAAGGAGGGATGAATTGAAGGGGCGTGAATATGTTAATGTAATGATACAGGTCAAGATGCATTGTACACATAAACTGTATTGTTAAATGGCATAATAATCAATATATAATCTAAAATTAAGATAAGTATGGGAAAGCGTACGTTAGTTGAGCAGGGTGAGAATGTTGAAAGGGTGACATAAATTACAGTGCACTGTCTTCTTAAACTCCTTTAGTGAATAGCAATATTTTGCACAACTATTAACGATAATGAAATATTCCTAAAATGAAAAAGATAGATAACACACACAGAGAAAAATATACTATATTGTTTTATCTATGTATCTATCTCTGAACCTTTTCATGTATCGATCTCTCTGTATCTATGTGCCTATGCATCTCTCTCTCTCTCTTGCTCTCTGTTTGTGTGCATGTGTGTATCTATGCATTGATGCCTATATACCTATTCTCCTAGTTTTTCAGAGCATTGACAGGAAGGTTGTGAGTTCAACCCTTACCTGGGTTATAAAGTGATACCTCACCTTATAGACAAATTAATTCTGTAATAACAACATATTAACAAAATATTCTTAAAGTATTTTAAAGGATTGTGTTATCTGGTTCAAGTCCTGTATCATTTGAATGAGTTGTTTCATATTTAGTATCTGACCTTTCATTTGAAAAAAATAATTTTCTTTCTTTTTCTTTCTTTCCTTCCATAATTCCTTCCTCAACTTCTTTCTTCTTTCTTTCTTCCTTTATTTCTTCTTTCCTTTTTTTGTGTCAGTACTGATATGTGATTTAAGGCCTACCCAACATTCCTATGTATTTTTTCATCAAGATGGCCCCCTACCATTTGAGACACAGCTCCATTTCTAACTTTTTCATGGGTAAATGGAGATATGATTCAGAAGACTTTGGTGTCCTTTGATTCTCAGGTCTCAGACCATTGAGTAACTAGAATTATAAGACTGAGCCACTGATGCCTGGGAAGAGATAAATTATTTTAATAATGAATACCCTTTTAGTTTTCTTTTTGAAGTAACAAATTTGAAATTCAACCAAATTTTAAGATATTTAGAGACTATTGATTGGAATAATCATTTCCAACAAATTATTCACACATTTTGATAGTAAAAATTTTCAGCTATTTAAAATATTTTACTCAATAGATATTTTCACATCTGATGTACCTACTTTTTACTAGTCTCTTGTACATATTGTGATAGACTGAGAATATGGTATCAATTATTTGAGGATGATTCAACCTAAATCATGAGGGTCTCCTTCATCAACCCTAATGTCAAATCATTGAACTTCACATTACAGAAAGAGCTATGAATAACTTTCCATAATATAATCACTATATGACAAACAAATTTTATATGCATTATAGATAGAAATGACATCAGCTTTGGACTGGCATCAAGTGTAAAAATTTATGTAATATTATATGCATATATAATATATAATAGATAATAACATGTCTACCCGTATCTTTTGAACAAAATATTTTGCAAATGATCAAAAATTGTCTACATTCACTATTATTTAGTATTTAATATTCAAGAGACTAGTAAACAAGTGTTTACCCTTTTTTTTTCTTTTGAGGAGTATACGCAAAAAAGTCGTAGATTTTGATAGTTGCTGAAACTGCAAAAGTAGCCTAAATCAAGAGTAGTTGTTTTCAAGTCAGTTCTTTTGAATAGAAATGTGGATGTTTAAGCAGTCTTGACAAACTTTACAAAATATTAACAATGACTTCTTGGGAGTGTAGCTCACTGGTAGAGTGTTTGCCCATAATATATGAGGCAATATAATATACATCAATATTATACAGTTCAATTCCCAGTGCTGCAAAAACAGACAAAAAATAGACCAAAAGAATAAACTAAGAAAAAGCTTGTATGCACACACATGTCCACGAATGTATATCTGTGTGCCTGTTCAGCTACAGAAAAAGGGTTAAAATGCAGTGGAATATCTGGAATGGGGCCCCATGAAAATATGAAACAATAGCAATATACCACCCACATTGACATTAGATTACACAGGGTAAGTATTGTATATTTGGCCTTTGCTGGTGTGTGTGTGTGTGTGTGTGTGTGTGTGTGTGTGTGTGTGTGTGTGTGTGTGTGTGTGTGAACACTGTAAGAAAGCATTTTTGTTTCAGTAGTTTAGCAATAAAGAATTGTTTCGTTGTTCAGACATACAGCTCAGGGTAGACTTTAAAGATCGTAGAATTCCAGGAGCTGCTCTTGGCTCTCTCCTCTCCCTTAGGATGGTAGCCTCAGCATCTGTAGCAAACCACGGAAGAAGCAGAACACAACAGTGTGCATAATCCCGGTTTAGAGGAGCTATGACTCACGTCCACCCACAATGCAGAGGGCAGACCTCCTTCAGATGATCACACAGAAATAAAGGAAGAGCTCAGAGGCATGGAAATTTTTGCCCAGTAGGAGAGAAGAAATAGTTTTTGGAATATCTGGGAAAGCTTTCACAGCCTTTGTGGTTTATGAGTTCATCCGATGCCATCTGATTCTGGAGACAATCACATAACATTCTTAAGTAGGATTCAATCATGTGTTGCTCAAGAATGAGACATACTTTGGGAAATTTTTCATTTGTCATTATTCTGTGAACATGACAAAATGTACTTACACAGCCCTAAGTGGCACAGAATGAATAGTCACTTGATGTGGTACATTAAGGCAATCAAGAGATGTGGTACCGAGTTATTGTCTGGCATTTTGTTATTATTATTTTGGATGGGGTCTCATGTTGCCTACGTTTGCCTTGAAACTCTTGATACAGCCTCCAAATATGAGACATGCACAAATTCATCCAAGTAATTTATGCATTTTATGCATATGTTTCACTAAGTAGTAAAGGTGTACTCTGACATGATGATGAAACGTCGAGTAAAATATACACACAAAGAAGTAACATAATTATTTATTATCATCAAGTAGTCATGGTTCATAATCACATGTGCTATAATGTACAAAAGTGGCATCACCATGGTTTAATTAATACTATCATCATCATAAGCTTCTGAAGCTTGTTTTATGTATGATATATAATGGATGATGCTGTGATGATGAGTGTGACATGATAGAGTTCAGACTTATAGATGTGGACCTTCATGTAATGAAACATTGTAAGGGGCATGCTTGTACTTCCCCAAAGGAATTTAAGAAATATATGAGTAATAAAATAATAAATGATAAACAAAGATTCAAAACATCATTAGTTTAACAAATCCAGCATTTGTTTGTCGATTAGTATATGAGACTGTAACATTTGATAGAATTGTATGTTCTTATTATGTAAAAACTTGAGACACAGACAGATAACTTAGAGAAAGTATTATTTCTTGTTATTGAGAGTGCAAATCTTTTCTTTTCTTTTCTTTTTTGTAGTTCCGGGGCTTGAACTCTGGGAGAAGGCACTGTCTCTGAGCATATGTTGCTCAAGGTTAGCACTCTACCACTTTAACCACAGTGATACATCTTTTTCTGTGATTAATTGGAAAAAAAAAGAGTCTCATGGACTTTCCTACCTAGGCTGGCTATAAACCATGATCCTCATATCTCAGCCTTCTGAGTAATTATGATTATGGGTGTGAGCCACCAGTTCCTGGCTGAGAATCCATTTCTTTATTTTTTTATTTTATTTTATTTTTTAATTGGGAAAATACAGTACAGAGGGGTTACAATTACCTGGGCAAGATAATGAGTACGTTTCTTTTTTTTTTGTCGGTCGTGGGGCTTGAACTCTGGGCTTGGGCTCTGTCCCTCAGCTCTTCAGCTCAAGGTGAGTGCTCTACCACTTGAGCTACAGCGCCACTTCCGGTTTTCTGGTGGTTTATTGGAGATAGGAGTCTCATGGTCTCTCCTGTCCGGGCTGGCTTAGAACCGCGATCCTCAGATCTCAGCCTCCTGAGTAGCTACGATTACAGGCGTGAGCCACCAGCGCCCGGCTATGAGTACATTTCTTATGAAGTATTGTAGCCTCCTCCTTTGTTTCCCCTTCCCATCCCATCCTTCCCCTGCTCTCCCACGCAACCCTTCTTCCCCGCCACCAAAGTTGTAAAGTTCGTTTTCAACATAGCATTTGTACGTCTCATTGTTGTAATGGGTCCACCTGTATCCCTATTTAAACAACTTGTTTTTACCCTTCCCCTCCACAAATTATAACGACATCAAATACAGTGAAAGCAGGGGTTATACCGTGGAGGACTGAGAGTCCATTTCTATACACTGTGTTCAGGCTAGGTTAACCATAGCTGTGGTGCAGCTATCATATATGTACAAGAATGTGGATGATTAAAATTTGGTCAAAATTTCTTCCCACTTCATAGAGGTGCTTCAGAGAGTAAAAAAGGCCTTCACATAGTATAAATCACTTAGGATTCAATACTCACTCTGGCAATTACTAACTCTAACATTGAAACTATAAATTAACTCAAGTTGCTTCAATTTTTCTTTCTGAGAGTTGGGAATGTACAAGATAGCATACTTGCAATGCCTGAAAATAAATATACACAATATTTACCATATCAATTTCTACAAGAGGACAGAAAAATAAACTACAAATGCTGCCTCCTTTTGTGAGAATTCAGAGAGTACATATGAATTTTGCTAGGATATGGGGAATCATTATGCTAATGGAAATTGATTAACACTATAATAGAGATAAAACTCAGTGCTGTGAACTGCTGATTTACCCTTTCTTACAAAGCTCAACATATACTGGGTAACTAATTCTCCAAATAATTTAGGGTAGTATTCAATGTGTTCTGTTTTTTTTTGTTTGTATTTTTTTAATTCGGAAATTTGGAATACAGTAATAATTAGATCTCATTTCAAAGTTGATGAAAATTTAGAAATAATGTATTTTAAGAGACACAGGTGGGGCTGGGAAGGCAGTTTAGTGGTCAAGTGCTTGCCTTGCATGCATGAGTCTCTGGTTTCGATTACTCAGAGCCACATAAACAAAAAAAAACCGGAAGTGGTGCTGTGGTCAATTAGTAGAGTGCTAGCTTTGACTAATTTCAAAAGACAGAGAGAGAGAGAGAGAGAGAGAGGGAGAGAGAGAGAGAGAGAGCAGGAAAGAAAAGAGAGGTTTGATACATGATCTATTATATGAACAATATTATTATTTTCAGAAATTCATCAGTATAATACTACAGTAAAGAACAAATTGAGTTGCTCTGTATATCTACTAAACAATTGAGGAAGCAAAAGACAGAATTCAACTTTTTATTGATTACATATATAAAATTAATCATATCTAAAATATAGATGAACAATGAGTAAAATTGATAGTTGAAAAGGGAAAATTTATACCATAAACTGTTAAAAACTAAATAAATTGCTTTATGCAAACTCTTATAATTTTATGACAAATTACCTTTAAAAAGCAATCTTGATAATAAAAAGTAATATTTTTTCTAGTTGTACTAGAATTTGAATTCAATGCTAAGCGCGCACCCTACTACTTGAGTCAAATTTCCAGTCTTTGTGGCTATGAAATTTGTTTCCAACCAGTGTCTCTTAGTTGTGGGAGAACTGGCTTAGTCCAATATTCTCCTTCTTCCACCTTCCACATAGCCACCTATATTTATAGGCTTGCATCACTAAACTCAACCACGAGGAATGAAGTATTTTAAATGAGAAAATTGAAATTCAAGCTCATATCCAATTTTATAAGATATGATAGAAATAGAAGCTATTTAAATGTAGACATTTAAAACAGAAAGCACATTAGGAATGATTGAGTGTGAGGATTGTCTATTCCTGCTTACTCTTTCACAGGCTCTTCACATTTTTGTAACCTTTTCCCTTGGTAATAGTGTAATATAAAAATGCATATTTGAATTACAGAATGACAGTTATCTTGAAAACTAAAATGCATATTCATATGTACATACTTTCAAAGAAGAAACTTTATTTAAAGAAAACTTACCACATTATTTTTATATATGTCTATCAAGACATTCAACAAGCTATTTATCTATCAATAGTGAAAGTGAGGCTAAAAGACTGCCTTTAGAAACCTAGGTCCAGTGCAAATGATCTCAGATGTTTTTAAATTTAGAGCAAGTATGGATATGAGCATGTGTCTTTATGCCCACAGAAGTAAACTGCGTCAGGCCTGAGAGATATTTTATAAACTATTTTCGGTTAATTTTGACTGTGGTCCTGATCCTTCAGTATCACCATCTGTTTCAGTGTTCCTGGTTATATTTGAATGACTTAGGTTAAAAGAGGAAATAGAAATAAAGAGAAATAAAATAAGAATCCTTTAATACTTTTGTGGCTTTCTCATTAATTTTTTGATATACTATTTTTTTTAACGGTACGGAAAGGTAAAGTAACATGTACATTTCCTATTGAGCATTGGGTATACATGCTTTTAAGAATGTACTATGCTAACTGTGGGGTTATCTTACACAAAATAGTTAAAAGTGCACACAGATACACATTTACAAAGGAAAATGGCCAAATAAATATTTTCTCAATCTCAGCTATTTTTCAGATTCCTACTGGTTTCACAGCTCTGTGTTCCATCTAAGGTGTTTGTGAAGACATGTCCAGCCGCTGAAATAGATAGTTGTACTGAATTATGTGATGTTATTGGTTACATAAAGATTATGGAATTAGCCAGTATAATTTTAGACTAGGCTATGCAGACAAATGACTACTTTTCTTTTTTTTTAATTGTGAAGATACTGTACAGAGGGGTTACAATTACATGGGCAAGATAATGAGTACATTTCTTATCAAGCATTGTAGCCTCCTCCTTTGTTTACCCTTCACATCCCTTCCAACCTCCCCCTACCCCCTCCACCCAATCCTGCCCCCCCTACCAAAGTTGTAAAGTTCGTTTTTGACATGACAACTTGTAATTCTCATTGCTGCAACAGGTCCACCTGTAAACTTATTTAAAGTACTTGTTTTTTCCCTTCCCCTATACAAATTATACCGACATCAAATACAGTGAAAGCAGGGGTTATACTGTGGGGGAGGGACTTACAAAGCAACAAAGAAATGATCTTATAATGCGTTAGAAACAAATGAATAAAAAAACCATTTAAATACATGTCTTAGGGTTCATTTTCCTAACATCATCTTGTCTGACCATTCCTGCTTGACTCAGACATATACTAAATATTGCAAATAAGGGAAACCATGGGAACTATGTTTCTTTGGGCTTGGCATACTTCACTTAATATAATTTTTTCCATGACTTTTCATTTTCTAACAAATGGGGCAATGTCATTCTTTCTGATGGAGGCATAACATTCTATTGTGTATATATACCACATTTTCTTGATCCATTCATCTTCTGAGGGGCATCTGGGTTGGTTCCACATCTTAGGTATGGTAAATAATGCTGCAATACATATAGTTGTACAGCTAGCTTTAGTGTGGTCTTGTTTATAAACATTTGGGTAAATGCCCAAAAAGTGGGATTGCTGGGTCATAGGGGAGCTCTATGTGGAGTCTTTGGAGGAACCTCCAACTGGTTTCCAGAGTGTTGAACACGTTTACACTCCCACCATCAATGAAGTAAGGTTCCCTTCTGTCCACATTCCCTCCATCATCTGATGTTATTAGATTTCTTGATTTTTGCCATTCTAACTGGAGTGAGGTGGTATCTCAATGTTGTGGGAAGGAAAGGGAGAGTTAACTTAACTAAGTCGTAATCTCAAAGCAGGAAATAGGTTGAATGGGATGAAAGTAGAGACAGAGAAAAAAAACAAGAAAGAGACAAGGAAAAAAAGATACCAGAAAAATAGAAAAGTAAAAATTAAATATATTTTGCAGAAACAAAAACAAACTATTCAGAGAAGAACGTGAATATTATGAGAGAAGGGTAGGATATAAAGATGTGAAAAACTTAAAAATGAAAAATACTTAAAATATTATATATGTATAAAAAGATAATACTGCTATAAGGAATTTAAGTCTCAGAGGTTTTGAATTGAGTAATAAATTTGTGGATTAATTGTGTACATAATGGGGGATAGGGTCTAATAGTCAACTACGAGTTTATCTGAGGATGTGTAGAACAACAATTAAGTCACATAAAGAAGAACGAAAGAGAAGAAAAGGTGAAACGAATAAGAAAGAAAGAAAAAAGGTCAGAAGTTCAGTAGAGCTGAACAAAACACAAAAAGAATTTTTTTAAGAAAAAGAAAAGTGCACACACACATGTACCCCTAAAATAAAAATTATATGAGGGAAAAATGTTACTAGAAAACAATTTTTTTCAATAAAAGTAAAAGTTAAAAATTTTAAAAAGAAAAAAAATTATAAAAATTACAAAAAGAAGAAGAAAAAAAAGTTCTTTGATTTTTGGGGGAGGTTTGGGAAAAATCCTGTATCTCCCTTGTGTCCGTAACCAGCCTCTTGTTGGAGTATCTGGTCTGCTTGTCTTGTGGCTTGGTTGGTTTCTTAAGTCAGTTTGTTTGAACAGGCAGAAAAATGCTCTCCTTTATGCAGGTTTTTGCGATCTTCCTCCCAGGTTAGTTAATGGGAGGGAGATCTGCTTTGAGTATCACAAAAATGGAAGATGGCTTTTTCCTTAAGTTTGGAGATGCTGTGATGAAGCTAGGTTCTGGGCAGAGTTGAGGCCTTTCAGCAAACAGTAGTTTTTCTCAGGGGCTAGTTTGTGAGAAACTCACAGAGCGCAGCCTGGAGCCATTCTCAGGGTTTCTGTTTTCTGAATTTCAATTGATTGTCAAGGCTGCTAAAGAGAGGGGCAGCCTCTGGCTCTGATTACCCAGTGAAGAAAGCCAATCATTAGACTGGCGCCCAAGATGGGTGACTTTTCCCTGGGTGGAGGTGAGTCTGGCAGGTCAGGTTAGGTTCCTGTGACTTGCTAAATGACTCTAGTTTTCTTCCAAGGCCTGAGTTGGAGCTAGCAGCTCCGCCGAGCTTTGTCGATAAGCAAGGTGGAGATCTCAGATACTGGGGGTGGGGAGGTGGAGGGGTGACCTTCCCTCTTCTGCTCCCTGAGAAGGAGTGAGGATGTCAGACTGCTACTCACACTGAGTCTTGGTTCCTGGGCTGTCTCTGGTCTGAGAATTGCAGGATGAAGATGTCTGTTCCTTGTCGGTTCTTGCTGGTATTGACTAGAATCAGCTCGCCTGCTGGGTCTGGCTCCTTAGTCCTGGACTCTCTGTGATTCAGATATGGTGGGTTTGGCAACTGCCACCACTACTGTTGCCACAGCAGTGGCAGCTGTTGGCAAGAGCTCATATCTGTCTCCTTGCCTGGATTTTCCCTCTCTGGCCTAACTCTCTGTCCTGTGATGGCACACTTGGTGTGATTCTCTGGCTTAGGACTGTTCACTGGAACCTAGAACTGCTTTACATGGGAGAGCTTGTTTAGCCTCCAGCTTCTCCTCCACCATCTTCCTGGAACCTCCACTACTTTTCTTTAGTGTATATATATCTATATATATATATCTATATATATATATATATATATATATATATTGCCTAGTTTTCTGACCTATGATGTTTATTTAGCCACATGGAATTCATTCATTATTACAAGACTCTAACTCACTTTTTCCTTTCTTGTACTTAAAACATAAAAAGATATTATCTTATAGCTCCAATAAAATAATTAATTTTTGAGCTGTAGAAAATAGACTTCAATTTGCATCTCAGGTCTATGTCTTTCCATTTGTATAGCCCCACATATTATACTAACCTATAATAATGAGGGATAGAGAGAGGTTGAGAGAGATGGGGAGAATGATTAAAGAATGATTAAGATTAAATGTATTCATGTATTAATTTTTGAATGGCAATTTCTTTGAACAGTTATTTAAACACAAAAACAAAAGAAAAAGGACCTAAACAAAAAATTCTGTTTGCAATTATGAGAAATGAGTTCTCTATAATAGGAAAAAAGTAAACTTGAATCTGGGATGGGAAAATATAAACATTCTGGTAAATCGGCTGAATGAAAATTTGGACATCATGCATAGCGTTATAAGAGAATTTGATGAGGCCAACCATCAGCTAATAGATAAATCCATGGCCTCCACAAATAAAATTTCAAAAAAAGGAACTCCTGCAGACTGAGAAAGAATCTAATGAAAACTTAGAAACCCAGATAAATTTGTGAAAAGAGAAATCTGAAAAACAACTCCAGGGGGTATGACAATCTATTTCAGAAAACCTTAATAAAGAGCTGTCCACCACTAAGAAAGACAAGCAAGAAGGAAAGGAGATAAACAGCAAAATAAAAAGCCTTGAAAGCTGAATGGAGAAGAATATAGAAGGCATAAGACAGGTTAGAGGCAGAGGAAAATATCAGAGGCAGAAAACAGTTTAGAGAGGCTGGTAAATTGGCTCAGTGGTAAAGTGTTTGCTTCATGTGTGTGAGTCCCTGGGTTTGATTCCTCAGCAGCACTTAAACAGAAAAGGCAGAAGTGGTGTAGTTACTCAAGTGGTAGAGCACTAGCCTTGAGCTGAAGAGCTGAGAGACAGGAACCCACGACAAAAAAAAAAAAGAACACTGTTTAGACTCCCTAGCAAAAGAACACACAAATATTCATAACAAAATTAAGAAATACAACATACATTCAGAAAGCCCAATTTGAGATTAATAGGTGCACAAAAGTGCCTGGAGAGAGAATCCAATGGATTAGGAAATATATTCAGCAGAATCCTAGCAGAGAACTTCCCAAATATAAAAAGAATTCACCCATTCAGATACTAGAACCCCAAACAGACCAGACCAAAACTGGTCTTCTCACCAGCACATTATAATCCATACCAGATCAATAGCCACCGAAGAAAGAATTCTTAAAGCTTCCAGACAGAAGAAAACAATTACATATAAAGGGACCCAATCAGAATTACCTCAGACTTCTCAACAGACACCATAAAAGCAAGGGTAGCCAGGAAAGAGGTATGCCACAACCTAAAGTCAAATAACTACCAACCAAGAATAATCTACCCAGCTAAGCTCTCATTGATAGCAGAAGAACAAATTATAACCTTCCACAACAAGCAAATCTGAAGCAATATATCACTACCAAAACGAATCTTTCAAAAATTTGCAAAGACTTTCTACATATAGAAAACCAACAAAAACAGAATATAGGAAATGAAGCAGTCCACAAAAAGAGAACTGCATAATCACAAAAATAGTAGCCAAGGCACAGCTCTCCCCCAATCCTCCCATAAAAGGGACAAAAAGTATGGACACACAAATACCTCTCATTCCTAACACTTAATATTAATTAAGCAACAGACTGTCCAGTTGGATCAAAAAGAAAGATGCTTCTATCTGCTATCTTCAAGAGACACACATTGCCGACAAAAATAAACAAATTCCTAAAGTGAAAGTCTGGAATAAAATCTACCAAGTAAAAGGCCCACATAAACAGACAGGTTTTACAATCCTAATATCAGAGACAATAGACTTCAAATTAAAATCAATAAGAAAAGATAAAGAAGATTACTATGTACTAAAAATAAGGGAATCTCTTTTTCAGGAGGATATTACAATTCTCAGTACCTACTCACCAAATAACAGAGCACCCAAGTTTATCCAAGAAACACTAGTTTCCCTCAAATCACACATAGATCCAAAACCAATAATTGTTGGGAAATTTAATACACGACCATCCCCACTAGATAGATCAACCCGGTAAATACTCAACAGAGAAATCTCGGATCTAAACATTTGCATAGAATAACAAGACTTCACATTTGCCAAATATTTCACCCACCACTATCGAATTATCCTTCTGCTCAGCAGCACATGAAAGATTCTCCAAAATAGACCACATTATATACCACAAAGCAAATTTGTCAAATGTCCTGCATGTCTCTGACTACAAGGAAAAATTTAGAATTCAACACCAAAAGAGAACAAAGGAAATCATGCAACACATGAGGCTGAAGAACACACAGTTGAGTAACCAGTGGATTATAGAAGGGATAGAAAGAAAATTAAAATGGTCATGATATTTAGCAAGAATGAACACACATGCCATCTGCTCTGCTGGGACAGAGCAAAGGCAGTACTTAGGGGCAAGTTTATAGCTCTAAGTTCCTACATTAGTAAATTTGAGAGAGCTGAAACTAACAATTTAATGAAGTACTTAAAGCTCTTTGGAAAAAGCAACAAGTTAAACCCCAATCCAGTAGACAGAAACAAATAATTAAAATTAAATCAGAATTAAAGGAATTAGAATAAAAAAAAACGTATAGAAAGAACTAACAAAGCAGAGATGAGTCTTTGAAAAAATAAAAAATAGACCTTTAGAAGATCTTACCCCAAAAAAAAAAAAAGACAATACAGCAATATAAAAAAACTCAGAGATGACAACAGAAACATTACAGAAACAGCCAAGGCTCAGAATATAATGAGATACTTCTCAAACCTATATGATAACAAGTTTAAGAATCTGAAATATATGGATTCATTTCTATATTGCCATACCCAAACTAAAAGAAGTTAACTTAAACAATCTTAACAGACACATATCAAGAAGCAAAATAGAAGCAGCAATAAAAAGCCTCCCACCCAGGAAAAGCTCAGAACTGGATGATTCATAGCTGAATTCTACAAGGCCTTCAAAGCAGAACTCACAGCAATACTCCTACAATTTCTTCAATGAAATTGAAAGCAAAAATAAAGAATCATACTCATTCTTTTTAATTGTGAAAATACTGTACAGAGGGGTTAAAATTACATGGGCAAGATAATGAGTACATTTCTTATCAAGCATTGTAGCTTCCTCCTATGTTTCCCCTTCCCATCCATTCCCATCCTCCACCCACCCTCCCAAAGACTCCGAGGTCTTTGATATATTTGGAGTTGATTCTAGTGCAGGGTGATATATAAGAATCTAGCTTTAGTTTTCTATAAGTAGTTAACCAATTTGCCAGCACCATTTACTGGAGTCTGTCTTTCTTCCATTCTATTTTTTAGCTCCCTTACCGAAAATTAGATGGCTATAGGTCTGTGGGTTCATTTCTGGGTTTTCAATTCTATTCCATTGGTCCTGAGGTCTGTTCTTGTGCAAGTTCCAAGCTGTTTGGATTACTATGGCTATGTAGTAGAGTTTGAAATTTGTTATTGATATTCCTCCAGCACTGTTCTTTCTGTTGAGGATCGATCGTTTTTGCTATTCGTGGTCTTTTACTGGTCCATATGAATTTTTGGATTGCCTCTTCTATTTCCTTGAAGAATGAAGTTGGAATTTTGATTGGTATCACATTGAATTTGTAGATAGCCTTGGGAAGTATTGCCATTTTCATGATGTTGATCTTTCCAATCCAGGAGCACGGGAGGTTTTGCCACTTCCGTTTTGATTTCCTTTTTCAAGTTCTTAAAGTTTTCATCATAGAGGTCCTTCACTTCTTTGGTTAATTCCTAGAAATTTTATTTTTTGTGGGGCTATTATGAATGGAGTTGCTTTCCTAATTTCAGCCCCACTTTTCTCATTGTTGGCATACAGTAAGGCCATTGATTTTTGAAGGTTAATTTTATACCCTGCTACTCTGCCAAAATTTTGAATCAGCTTGAGTAATTTGGGAGTGGAGCTATGGGATTCTTTAAATACAAGATCATGTCATCTGCAAAGAGGGAAAGTTTTACTTCTTTTTTTCCTATTTGGATCCCCATTAAGTTTGCATCTTGTCTTATTGCTGTAGCTAGGCATTCTAATACTACATTGAAGAGCAGTGGAGACATAGGACAACCTTGTCTTGTTCCTGAGTTAGGAGGAAATGGCTTTAATTTTTCACCATTAAGTACAATGCTGGCTGTAGGGTAGTCATATACAGCCTTTATTGTATTGAGGAATATTCACTGGATTCCTAATTTTTCCAGAACCTTCATCATGATGAAGTGTTAGATCGTGTCAGATATTTTTTCTTCATCTATTGAGATAACTATGTGGTTCTGATCTTTGATCTTGTTGATGTGATGAATTATATTAATTGATTTGCATATATTGATCCAGTTATGCATCCCTGAAATGAATCCTGTTTGATCGTGATGTATGATTTTTTGGTGAATTGTTGAAGTCGATTGGCCAAAATTTTGTTGAGAAATTTTGCATCAATGTTCATCAAAGAAATGGGTCTATAGTTCTCTTTCTTTGATGAGTCCTTGCCTGGTTTGAAGGTGAGGGTTATGCTGGCTACATAGAATGAATTCAGTAGTGACATTTCTATTTCAAATTCATTGAAGAGTTGGTGGAATATTTGTGTGAGTTCTGCTTTGAATGCCTTGTAGAATTCCGCTATAAAACACCTCAGAAATGAATGGCTTTAGTGTATACCAATAACCAGAAGAGTGTGGTTGAAATTATGAAAGCAACCCCTTTTGTAAAAGACCCACAAAAAAACTAAAACAGGAGTTAACAAAAGAGGTGAAAGACCTCTTTCATAAAAACTTTAAAAACCTGAAAAAGGAAATTAATGAAGGACTGAGTAAGTGGCAAAAATTCTCATGCCCCTGGATTGGGAGGATTATCATAGGGAAAATGACAATACTGTCAAAGGCTATCTACAAATTCAATGCAATACCTATCAATATTCCAACCTCATCCTTCAATGCAAAGAAGAAGCAATACAAAAATTCATATGGAACAATGAAAGAACCCGAATACCAAAAACTCTCTTTAGTGGAAAGATCAGTGCTGCAGGAATATCGATTCCATATTTCAAACACTATTACAAAGCCATACTAATCAAAACAGTTTATATTGGTACAAGAATAGACCTTAGGTCCAATGGAATAAAACTGAAGACCTAGAAATGAACCCACAGACCTCTAACTATCTAATCTTTAAGAGAGCTAAAGAGTTATGGTGGAAGGAAAACAAACTTTTCAGTAAATAGTGCAGGCACAATCGATGAAACACTTGTAGAAATCAAAAGGTAGATACCTATATATCACTCTGGGCAAGAATCAATTCCACATCGATCAAAGACCTTGCAATAAATGCAGACTCCATGAAAACATTACAAGAAGTAATAGGAGAAACTCTAGGGCTCCTTGGCACAGGCCAACATTTTTTAATAGAGACTCAAAAATAGAGGAAATAAAAGAGAGGTTGGACAAATGGGATTACATTAAACTGCAGAGATTCCACAAGGCAAAGGAAATAGCTAGCAAGATCAATAGAAAGTCCAAGGACTGGGAAAAGATCTTCACTAGCCATGAAACAGACAAGGTATTCAATTCTAAAATATATTTAAAGCTCGAAAAATGAAATCCTCCAACAACAAATCCTCAAAGTAACAACTGTCTGATTAATAAGTAGGCTAAGACTAAGAAAGACTTCTCTGAAGAGGATAAAAAGAAAGGTTAATAGATTCATGAAGAAATGTTCATCTTCCCTAGCCATAAAAGAAACACAAATCAAGACATGGTTGCGAGTCTACCTCCCCAAAGTTAGAATGGCTATAAACAAGAAATCTAATAACAAGAGATGCTGAAGGGGATGTGGCCACAAGGGAAACCTACTGCATTGTCGGTGAGAGTGGATAGATAGATAGATAGATAGATAGATAGATAGATAGATAGATAGATAGATAGATAGATAGATAGATAGATAGATAGATAGATAGATAGATAGATAGATAGATAGATAGATAAATAGATAAATAGATAGATAGATAGATAGAGATAGAGCTATATTATGGAATTCTATGTTTCCATCAGGAAGAATGACATACCTCCATTTCTTAAGAAATGGAAAGACTTGGAAAAATATACGAATTGATGTGAGCCAGGCCCAAAACCTTAGGACCCATGGTTTCCCTTTTTCCAATGACTAGTACATGTCTAAGACAAGAAGAGAAACTCAAAGGCCATGTACATATGACCATATGAGATAATGCAAAGTGAAATGTATACCAAGACAGGAGCAAAAGCATTTTCTTTCTTGCTATTGTTTTTCATGTAGTTATTATGCACTGTGTGATAATTATTTTGACTTTTTTATGTTCTTCCCCAACGGTTTAACCCCTGGTCTCACTGTATTTGTTGCTGGTGCCTTGCATCTTTTATATATACTTCTCTAACTTGGGAGGGGAAGGGATATAGCGGAATGCATTCATGGGGATACAGAATGACCTACTAGGACGATGAGATATACAAAACGCTATTTTGAAAACGAACTTCATAACGTTGAGGGCAGGCAGGAGGATTTGGGGATGTGTGGAAGGAAATAATGGTAGGGGAAAAACAAAATATAACGTAACAATGCCCCATAAGAAATGTACAGATAACTTTAAACCCTCTGTACAGCATTTTTACAAAAGTATATATTAAAATATTAATATGATATGAAATATACTGTTTATGTTCGAAATATATTTAACATATTTTACAATTTTAGGGTACATTGTAGATCTGGTAGGGAGTTTATTCATATTTCCAGGATGAAAAGGGCTATAATCATTTACACAGTACTATATGGAGAACCTGTTCGATGCCAAGTCCTTGGTCTTAAATTCTTTCTTTTCTGAATAATTGAATGATAAAGTAGTCTAGAAAGATATTTTCATTTGAAAATTACAATGGGGGATATTTGAAAAACTAAAAAGGCTAATTATAAAACAATCTCTGTAGTGAACAACTGTGCATCTGTAAATTATTTCTTACTTGTTCAAGAAAATGGAAATGTAGAGCTGCTCAAAATAGATATTTAGCTGAATATAAAATGGAGCAGGATTTTAAGTTCTCTTTTTGTTTTTCTAGACACAGTGATTCTCAGGTGGCCTTTCATTCCTGCTTAAGTCTTATGGGAAACAAGTGTAAAAGCCTTGGTCAGACAATAATTTTTAATGGACATATTGACAAATAAATTGAAAGTATACATTTCTCACTCTTTGCTTTGTTATTATTTATAGTGTTGACATAGAAAATTAAAGCCTAATTTTTGTCTGAATTTATTTAGATAAATCTTGCTGTCCTAAGAAAATTTTAATTTCTAATGATGACATCTGTCAGCCTTAAAGTTTCCACTTATCATATCATTATATATTAGGAGCTAAAACCATTTAGTCATTTCTATCATTCCTTATGAAATCTAAGCATTATGTTTAAAGAGTGGGCTTGAATATTTTTATAGGCAAAAGTAACACAGGCTGTGGTTTTGTTAATTATATAGAGTTAAGGTAAGTTTTCCAGGATTCTTGAAATATTGCTCACTTTTAATGTGTGCATTACCTAATAAAAATGTAGATATTATAAGTACATGACCTTTATATTGAATGCCTTTTAGTCGATTGATGTGTTGGAAGTGTTTTTTTCCATCAGTTTTTAGAAGGCTTCTCTAAGCAATACCATTTCAGGTAAAATAATTTGTTATCATAAATAAGTGAACATCAGAGAGAATTCAAGAAAACCATTTCAAGTCATTTTAAGATCAGATAGAGACAAAAATCGTCATTAACTGATATTTCCCAACTTGGTTTATCCATTTTTGGAGAAGCTTTGCAAATATCAACCTTTAGAATATCTTGATATAATCATATCAATTTTTATCTACTATTCCCTTGAAGCATCCCAATCTATAGAGAAATTTCAAAAATCCTTAATATATCATTTGATAGACAGAACAATAAAATTAAAGATAAAAATTGCATAGGAGAATCTCTGTCTTTCTGTGTTACTGTAAGGAAAAAAAATAAGTTCTATCTCTGCACGAATTATTATAAAAGAATACAGATGTCACTTGACTATAACTTTTTATAGACAGAGGTTGTAAAAGCTGTTCTGAATTCAGTACATATAGCTTAGAGAAGTCTTTCCAGGATCATGAAAGACATATTGGCCAATTTTTATTGGGACTACTATTTTTATTTGCTTCTATTTATTCTGTTCCAGAATAAATAGAATAATATAAATATAAATATAAATAAATAATATTCTGCTCAGAACACTTAGAAAAGCAATAATTTAGTTATAGAGATGGAAGGGATGGGATGGAGGGAAGACTGGGGAGGAGGTGCAATGCTCAATAGAGAGGTTATGAATTGTCTGGTTCATGTACTTGGGGCCTCTCAATACATCACATTTCCATTAAAATGTACTACTACTACTATTGCTACTACTACTACTACTACTAACAATAATAATAAAAGAAATAATTTTTCAACTTTCAGTCTTAATTAGCTCAGCCTTCACCAATGAACACAAATACTTTAGAGTTTGATATTATTATTCTTTGAAGAATTATAACAAGAACCCAATAAATGAAAAAATTCGAAATAAAAACTAAAACTACAGTATTCATCAAGTATCTAGGTTAGTAAGTTAATGTCTGAAAGCATTGCAAACAGTAAGTCCATAACTCAGCACCAGATTGTATCTGCTAAATGTAAGAAGTAAAGATGTACTCTAATTCAATCACATTTCATTTTATCTTGTTAATATATGCTTGGGAGGGAAAGAAATACTGTACACATTTCACTATCTTCACATTAACAATGGAATGAATCTCAGTATCTCAAAATGAAAATCCGTGGAATACAATAGATTTAGTTGTTTTTATTACTGGTTTAATGGTGAGTTTCTTGTAAAGTTTGCAGACTAAAAATATGTACGATCTTCCTTATCTGTGTCCTGAAGTGCTATCATTTGTTCACAAATGTTAACAATTAAGAAAATTTTTTAACATAGTGAGAAAAGTTTCCCTAACCAACAGTCTTCCTATAGCAATTGAACATTTATTACCTTTTATTAAATTTTTTTCAGCAGACTGTAGGCTTCTCATTAAGTGATGTCAGTAATAAATGTACAATGCAAACCTAGTTATCAATTATTGCAAATGTTTTTGAGAGGTGTGTGACCCAGTTATCAGTGATTTTATAAAGATCAATCTCATATCCATTTTCAGCATGTACTTAAGTGCTAAAACTTTCATTCCAATATTTAGTAGTAGTTAGTGCAGAAATATTTAAAATTTTTGTTTCCAATTATGCTGTGGACAAAACCAACACTAACGCTACACTTTATAGCATACGTCAACAGCTAGGCATGTTTAAAACTCAACAATTCATTTGCTAGGCAGCTCAGGAATATGAAAATGAGCAATAGTTGGAAGAAACCAGGGTATCTACCACCTGTACACAAAAACATTCAAGAATATAAAATGGCAATCTGTATATACATGAATAAAACTGGACAGGACAAAGAAATTATTAGAATATGAATATCAGTTAAAAGGATGAGGAGCAGCTACTGTAAGTGACACTGAACAATAAAAAAGAAGAGAGAAAACAAATAACTCACATGAAATATCTAAGAGGCCTCTCTAGATGTTCATATAGACAATCATGTTTCTTTTTCAAGGGAATATCTACTGCCTAATAAATGATCTTTTCTTCTCCAATGACTCACTTAGGGAAATTGAGACCTTGATTAAGAAAAAAATCACTGAAACTTCTACACTACTCTTTTCCTTTTCAGCATGAGAACACAAAAGTTAAATTACTTCTTTGAAGTCATATCTTCGGGAGAATATGGGCAGAATCTGTTCTCGCACTACAGTATAGGTCCATGTCTCCTGTATTTCCCTTTCGATGTCTTAGCAGCAGAAGTTGAGGTATCCTACTTTCTTTTTCCAGATTGGGAATTTTGAAATAGAATTTAAGAATTTAGTTCTTTTCACTCTTCCAAGCTATGTTGTCACCCTAGGGCTTCCACCTCAGGATCCAAATTTTTCTCTCCCTAATAAACTTATTATCATACTACTTTTCACTATCTCTTCAGTGCTTCTCTCCCTGTTATATGTCTACAGCTGTGCCTCTGTCCTTATTTTATTCTAAATCAGACATCAAAACAGCACAAAGTTCAGGGTGTTCTGTCTTTGTAGCTCATCTCCCAGCTCTCCCTGGAGAATGTGGCAAAGGGTGTTGTCCCTATGATGGATAAGTTCCAAAAGCTGCGCTTTTCATAGAAAGAGCAACATGGAAGAGAATCAAAATATACCACCCTTTTATTTTTTACCTTCCAAGAATTTATTATTCAACATATCATTGGGCCCTCCCTTCATTCTGAGTATTTCTAACTTAGATGCTCTCAACAATAAGAAATAAAAAAAGGAAAAAATAAGGTTCTGGTGGAAGATCGAAGAGGAGAAGATGGAGCCTAAACAAGCTCTCCCACATAAAGTAGTTTTAGTGTGCCAGTGAGCAATCTAGGCTAGAAAATCATACCAAGTATGCCATCAAAGTGCAGAGAGTTTGGCCAGAGAGGGAAAATTCAGGCAGCTTGCTTAAGGAAACAGATCTGAGCACTTGCACCTATCAGCAGCTATGGTGATGATTGCTGAAGACAGAACTGGGCCACCATATCAACAGAGAGAGCCCAGGACAAAGCCTATGTGTGAGCAGATACTATTCACTGCCTCCAAGAACTGACAATGAGCAGAAATATTCATCCTGCTGATCTCAGGCCATGGATGGCTCAGAAACCAAGAGATCGCTGTGAGTAACCCCAAGACATTCTCCTATTCCTAGAGCAGTGAGGTCTTTGATACTGACAAAGACCTTGTCCGAGCATCGATCTCCAACTGGGGTCTTGGAAAAAAACAATAGGGGCAATTAAACAGGTCACAGGTACCTGCTGTGCCCTGCTCAATAACAACCAGGGGAAAGTTGCCCTTCCCAGGCAGAAAAGGCTCCACCACCAGAAGAGTGACTTTCTTTAGTATGTAAACAGAGACAGAGGCTGCCCCTCCCCACTGCAGCCTTGGCTCAGCAGCAGGAGGAGTAAAAGCAATCAATTCAAACTCAGGAAATTTAATCCTGAGTAGAGCTCTAAGCTGGGCTCTGACAGTGTCTCCGGAGCTAGCCCCTCAAGGAAAAGCTACTGATTGCTGATACACTTCAACCCTACCCACAACATAGCTTCATCACAGCAGCACCAAGCTAGAAGAAACAGCAATCTCCCTTTTTTGTCTTAATCATAACAGATCTCCTTCCCACTGAACTAGCCTGGGAGGAGGATCAAAAAGTCCTGGGTAAGGCACCATTGTCTTCCTGTTCAATTAAGCCACTGGTAAGCCAAACACTACAAGCAATGCAGAGCCTCCACCAAAAGACTGGTCATAGACACATGGGAAATACAAGATCCTCCCCCCGCTAAAATAAAAATTAAAAACCCAAAATTTTCTATGTAATTGTTTTCAACTTTTTAAAAGATTTTTTTCTTTTTTCTTTCACAATTTTTACTTACAAAGGTGGGGGATTTCGTTTTTCTTTTTGTTTTGTTTTAATATATTTTAACGTTTTGGTTCTTTTTTCTTTTCTTTTTCTTTTTCACATATTGATTGCTGTTCTGTTCATATCTAGCTATATACCTATCACCGATTACTACACTTTATCCCTGATTGTATGCATACTTAATTCAGAAGTTGATTATTCAATTCAAAACCTTTTAGATTTAATTTTTTAATAATAGTTTTAGGACTTTATACTTATATAATTTTAAGTACTCCATTTTTAAATTGTTTATTCTTTCTTGTTTCATTTTAACTTTATATCTCTCTCCTCTCATTCTATCCTTTTCTTCTTTCAGTATTATCTCTTTATACAAACACAATTTTTAAGTGTTTCATTTTTTTAATTTAAATTTTTGTTTTTCACTTTTCTTGTTCCTTTACCTCTCTCCTTTTACTCTGCTATATCCATTTCTTTTCTGAAATTAGGGCTGCTTGGTTAAATTCATTCTTTCCTTTTACCCCTCCACATTCCTCTAATCCTATTTTTCCCCACAGTTCTCCCTGAACCTATTACATTGTGGTTTGATGAATCCCACTTTGAAGTTCTTAGCCCAATAATCATAGTTATTTGATGTTGAATTAGATTGTATCTATTGAAATAGATTGTGTCTGCAACCATTTTCACTGGGTCAATCAATCATTTAATAATACAGGGCTCTGGGTGAGGCTTGCCTTAAAATAGTGTGCTAGCACAAAATAGGTGTTTTTTTGCATAACAAATTGACAGAACAAGCTGGAGAAACAGAAGAGAAATGGCAAGTCCAGGTGTCTCAACTCCCACTCATGATAATCAGGTGATAAAACAGTTAATGAATAATCCAGAAAAGAGATCCCAAAAAGCTCTAAAAACACAACTGGTACACATGGTGAATAAAAATATTGAAAGCCTGAAAAGGACTCAGTGTGAGTGTGATAGGGACCAAGATAAGACTAACGAAAGTTTAACACTGGAACTTCTCAAGAATAATGATGCTGACAGAAATTAATAGAGGAATCTTTTGAGCATGAGGGAGCTAATCAAAGATGAATACAGGAATTGCATGAGTATGCTGAGATAAACAAATTTCAATGGAGGAATTCATGGAATCCATAAACAGACAGTTGAAGGAATACAGGGAGGCCACAACAAGAATGCAGAATAGAGCCCAAAAGAAGGAAGGGGAGTCCACTGAAACCATAACCAATAAACTAAGGGATGTGAGAATAAACACTGAAAGTGACATTAACGAAGAAGTCCATTCCAGATCTAAAACAAAGCTCCAACAAAGAATCTGAAGTCATTAAGAAGGTACAATTAGAAGTAAAGGAAATGAAAAACAAAATAGAAGTCAGTATGTTAGACCATACACAACCTCTAGGATTGAAGAAAGCCTAGGTAACTAGAGTAAGTACAAACAACTATCCAAGACAAATACAAGATATATAATAGATCTTTTCAACATTTAAAAGACACCATCAGAAGGCCTAATCAGAAGATAATGGGTGTAGAAGAGCACTTAGAGACAGAAGTTAATGGTCTAGGGAATTCATTTAATAGGATCTGGCAGAGAACTTCCAAAACATGCAAAAAGATAGGCCTATTCATATACAAGAATCTTTTAGAACCCCTAATAGACCAGACCAGAACAGGATCTCCCATCGTCCCATTAAAATACACAGGAAATCAATTAACACCAAGGAAAGTATCCTTAAAACTGTCAAGGAAAAAGATCAATCACCTAGAAAGGGAAAACACTTAATGTGACCTAAGATTTCTCAGCAGATAAAATCAAAGCAAGAAGAGCCAGGAATGTTGTATGCCATGCCCTAAAGAAAAACAACTATCAAACACGATTACCGTACACACCTAAACTTTCCTACATAACAGAATGTCAAATAACTATCTTCTATAGCAATCAAAAATAGAAACAATGTATCCCACCACATCAGCCTTACCAAAACTTATGTGGTGCATTCTCTCAGAGCACAGGAATGAAATTAGAATTCAACACCTAAAGGCACCAAAGAAAATCTTATAACACATGGATGCTGAACAACACACTGTTGAACCAACAGTGGGTCATGGAAGAGATTAGAAAGGAAATTGATGTGTTCATGATATTCAACAAAAATTAACACACAAATTACCAGCTCCTCTGGTACAGCAAAAGCAGTACTCAGAGGCAACTTTCTAGCTCTGATGTCCTACATCAACAAATTGGAGAGAGCTGAGGCCAACAATTTCACAAGATGAAGGTCCTTGAAAAATAGAAGCAAGCTAAACCAAAATCCAATACATGGAAACAAATAATTAAAGTTAAAATTGAATGAATTAGAAACTCCCACTCCAAAAAAATCGAGAAAATCACAAAACAGATTTGGTTGTTTGATAAAATTAATTAAATTGACAGATCTTAGCAAATCTTATGTGAAAAAGAAGAGAACACACCCAAATAAACAAACTCAGAGATGAGAATGGAAACGTCACCAGAGAAACAACCAAGATTCAGAACCTTATGAGGGAGTACTTTTCCAACCTGTATTCTAATAAGTTTGAGAATCTGGAAGAAATGGATGATTTCCTTGGAAATATCGACATGCCAGAACTAAACCAAGTTGAGTTAAACCAACTTAACAGACCCATAGCAATCATCAAAATCAAAACAGCAACCAAGAGGCCTCCCATCTAAGAAAAGTCCAAGGGTAGATGGATTTAAAGTGGAATGCTAAAAGGCCTTCAAATCAGAACACAATCCAAATCTTCAATGAAATTGAAAGAGAAAGTTCTCTACGTTGCTCTTTCTATGAAGCCATCTTAACCCTCATTCCAAAAACAGGCAGGAACTCATCAAAGATAGAGAATTACAGACCCATTACTTTAATGAATATCAATGCAAAACTTCTCAATGAAATCTTGGCCAATCAACTTCATACACCACGATCAAACAGGATTTATTTCAGGGATGAAAAGCTGGTTCCATATATGCAAATAAATTAAAATAATTCATCACATAAACAAGGGCAAGGATAAGAACCATTTGATTATGGCAATAGATGCAGAAAAAGCCTTTGATAAGATCTGACACCCCTTTATGTTGTAGGGTCTGGAAAAACTAGGAATTCGTCGTTCATTCCTTAATATAATAAAGGCTGTTTATGACAAATTGACAGCCAGCATTTTACTTAATGTTGAATAACTAAAGCCATTTCCCCTAAATTCAGGAACAAGACAAGGATGTCCACTCCCTCCGATTCTTTTCAATTTACTAGGAGAATGCTTAGCTACAGCAAAAAGGCAAGACGTAAATATAAAGGGCATCCCAATAGGGAAAGATGAAGTAAAACTCTCCTTTTTGCAGATGACATGAACTTATATTTTAAGACTGCACTTCCAAGTTACTTAAGCTGATCTGAACCTTTGGTAAAGGAACAAGGTATAAAATTATTCCTTAAAAATCAATGGCTTTTCTGTATACAAACAATGAGACGTGTACAGTTGAAACATCAAAAAAACCTACCTTTTGAATAGCCCCACAAAAATATAAAATACCTTGGAGTTAACTAAATAAGTGAAGGAGCTCTTCAATGACAACTTAAATTACCTGAAAAAGGAAATCAATGCAGAATTTAGGAAGTGGAAAAGCACCCCATACTCCTGGATTTGAAGCCTCTTAGGAAATGGAAAAAACCTTCCATGCTCCTGGGTTAGAAGGATCAACATTGTGACAATAAAAATACTTCCAAAGGATATCTACAAATTCAATGTGATACCTATGAATATGCCAACCTCATTCTTCAATGAAAACGAAGACATGAAAAAATCCATATGGAACAATAAAAGACACCGAATAGCAAAAACAATCCTTAACAGAAAGAATAGTGCTGGAAGAATATCAATGCCAAATTTCAAACTCTACTGCAAACCCATGGTAATAAAAACAGTTTGGACATGCACAAGAACTGGCCTAAGGACCAATGGAATAGAATTGAAAGCCCAGAAATGAACCCACAGGCCTATAGCCACCTAATCTTAGATAAGAGAGTTAAAAAATAGAATGGAGTAAAGACAGCCTCTTCAGTAAATGGTGCTGGCAAAATTTCTTAATCACTTGTAGAAAACTAAAGCAAGATCCTTATATATCACCCTGTACCAGAATCAATGCCAAATAGATAAAACACTTCGGAGTCAAAGCAGACACCCTGAAAACATTACAGGAAGAAATACAAGACATGTTAGGTCCCCATGGGACAGACCGAGATTTTCTTAATACAGACCCAGATACAACAAAACAAAGAAAGGTTTCACAATTGGGATTGGAGGAAGCTGCAGAGCTTATGCATGACAAAGAACATAGCTAGCCAAATCAATAGAAAGCCCAGGGATTGGGAGAAGATCTTCACTAGTCAAACAACGAACAAGGGTCTCATATCTAAAGTATATTTGAAAATTTTAAAAAAATTAAATCCCCCAACAACAAATCGTCAAAGAAACAATTGCCTGATAAACTTAAAGAAAAACTACTCTGAAGAGGAAGTAAGAATGGCCAATAGACACATGAAGAAATGCTGAAATTCTTTAGCCATAAAAGCAATACAAATCAAAACAAACATTGAAGCTGGGCACCGGTGGCTCACCCCTACACAGGAGGCTGAGATCTGAGGATCGTGGCTCAAAATCAGCAGGGCTGGAAAATCCATGGGAATCTTATCTCCAATAAACCACTAGAATACCGGAAGTAATTCTGTGGCTCAAGAGGTAGAGTGCTCACCTTGAGCTGAGGAGCCCAGGGTAATCGCCCAACCCCAGAATCCAAGCCCCATGACCAGCCAAAATAACGCAAAAGAACAAAAAAATTGAGATTCCATTTCATCCCATTTAGAATGGCTATAATGAAGAACATATGACCATATAAGATGATGGTAAGCAAAATAAATCCTGATAGGGACACAAATATCTTTTTTCTTTCTTGCTATTGTTTCTAACGTATTCATAATGTACCATATGATTATTTATTTCTTTGTAAGATCCTCCCCCAAGATATACCCCCCATTTTCACTTTATTTCATGCTGGTTACCTGCATCTTGTAAATACACTACTCTAATTTGGGGAGACGAAGGAAAAAAATGCTTAAACAAGGATACAGCTGTGTGGAGCACATGGGCAGCAAAGATGGCGCTGGGAGGGGGTTGAGTGGGCAGAGCCTAATTTACTGAAGAGCACATGGCCAGCCAAGATGGCTCTGGGAGAGGGTAGAGTGGGCAGACCCCAATTGATCTCCTGATCAGTACCTAACCAGCCTGTGAAGGCTCAGGTGAATGATAGGTTGTGACCTTGACAGTGATTGGTTCCTCTTCCTCCCTTACCATACCACCCACCCTCTTTGTCTTTAAAAAGGGGCTGCTCTCTGTTAATAAATGAGTTTTTCTGCCTGCTGGATTTGGCTCCCCGCTGTGTCTGATTGTCTCCTGGGCTGAGGGAGGCTAGGAAACGGGCGAGCGCCGCACTTACCTTTCCTCCGACCCCGTCCGTCTTTTGTGGGACGGACGAAGACCCAACATCTGGCGCCCAACGTGGGGCACGAAAGAAAAAGATACCGGCCGAGGCTAAGCGGTCTCTCAGGGTAAGTGAAACCCTAAATATGGGTAATGCTATATCTCAGAAGGAGGAGGAAGAGGCAACATCAGGCCTAGAAGGGGTACAGGAGGATGTGGGAAGTGAGAAGGAAAAGGAAAGGGTCAAATCCAATCGAGAACGCACTGAGACGTGCACAGTAGAAGTCAAAACGGGGGTAAAAATTACCCCCTCTGACCCAGCTGATATTACCCCCTCTGACCCATCTGATACTGACGGTCCTAGGACCCCTCCCTATTCTCCTGATTAGAGGGGAGGTATGGCGCCCTACGAGATCTGCAAGAGGGGCTTGCAAGACCCAGACCCCTACCAGCCTTCTATGGAGGGGCCGAGGGCTGGGGAAGTAACCTCCTCGGAGACCTACTCTGGAAAGGAAGGGCCACCAAAGAGCCCTGGAAAGGAAGGGCCACCAAAGAGCCCTGGAAAGGAAGGGCCTCCAAAGAGCTCTGGAAAGGAAGGGCCACCCAAGAGCCCAGAGTCTCGGCCACAGGATTGGCTTCCCCAAGCGTATCCGGTCAATGTGGCATCAGGGGCTAACTGGCCCTTGGAATGGTATCCATGGGAAGCTAAGGATCTTAAAGAGCTCCGCAAGGCGGTGGCGGAGGATGGCCCAAACTCTCCCTGGGCCCAGACCCTATTACAAGACATTGCCTATCACCCTTGTGTCCCTAAGGATTGGATGGATGTGGCCAAAGCCGTTCTTACTAGTTTCTTTAAGGAAGAATGCAGAGTGAGAGCAGAGAGTAACCGGCAGGCTCAACCTGCAATACCCATTACTTATACCATGTTAGCAGGGACGGGGGAAGCCTACTCCACTGGCGTCGAACAGGCCGCAATACCTGGCCCGTACCGTGACCAGGTGAGGCAGACAGGACTTGCTGCATGGTACAAACTAGATGATGGCCCTACTGAGTCCCCCATAGCAGGAGTGAGACAAAAACCGGATGAGTCACTACCTGATTTCATAGACCGAGTCCAACAGAGTGTTCACCGCAAGCTGCCAGCAGGGAACTTCCAAGATCAGTTTGTAAAGATGCTGGTCTGGGAAGGGATGAATGCAGACCACCGCATGGCCTGCGCAGGATTGAGAGAGAGTTCCCTGAGCAGATGGGTGGTGGCCTTGCAGGATGTGGGAACGCAACAGCACCAGTCCCAATCACTAGCTTTAGCTTTACAGGCTCAGGGGTTTACAATGACTGAGGCTATTACTCAGGTGCTGGCAGCCCAGGGCCAAGAAACCCCAAGACTATTGGGAAGAGGGACTTGTTTTAAATGCGGGCAGGAGGGGTGCTTTAAGAGGGACTGTTTACAACAATCCCCTGCCAACTGGCCTGAGGGCAAACCGCCCCCTACATCCTGCCCCAGGGGCATGGAGGGATACAAGTTTGATTTAGAGGGGAAGTCTTTAAACTTGGGGAGGGGCATCCTCTAGCCCCTTTAACTCAAGGAGGAACCCCCTCTGCTGTGAGGCCCAGGCAGCCTCATGGCAGAGCAGCCCAGGTCCATTGGACCATCCCCCTGGTGGATGGACTCCGCCCTAAAATGAGTATTCTCATAGGTGGAAAGAGGTTTCACTGTGTAATCGACACTGGGGCAGACCGAACCATACACAGGGAGGAGGAAGTGCCCTTGGACTGGAAGCTTGCACCTGGGCCCCCGATATTGGGGCTAGGGGGCAACTTCCAGACCAAAGAAAATGTTGCCCTTATGACATGGACTAGCCCAGACGGAGAACAGGGAAAGATACGACAGGGAAAGATACGCCCTTTAGTGGCAAAGAACCTCACTGCCAATTTACTAGGGCAAGATATGCTAAGACAAATGGATGCCGTGGTCACTACAGACCAGCGAGCATCATATGATGATATCCTGGATGGGGAAGAAGCACAAAGGCTTAAACAGGATCTAGAGGGAGTTAAGGAAGGGGATTTTTTTAACTTTCATAATTACAGAGAAGAACATAGGGGACCCTCTCGGGTGCACCCCCAATCCTAAAGGCCATTGCCCCCCAAGTACCTCCCATTAGGTGGAAGCCGGGAAGCCCAATCTGGGTGGAGCAGTGCCCATTGACCAAACCTAAACTTGAAGCCCTCCACCTTCTGGTGGAGGAACAGATAAGCCTCTGGCATATCTGCCCTTCTATAAGTCCTTGGAACACACCCGTATTTGTTATTCAAAAAGCCTCCGGGGCTTGGCGGATGCTCCAAGATCTAGGGAAGGTAAATGAAAGGATGGAGCTAGTAGGAACGCCCCTAAGAGGCATGCCCTGGACTCCTGCTATACCTTCAGAATATACCTTGGTTGTGATTGATATTAAAGATTGTTTTTTCTCTATCCCTCTGCATCCAGATGACTGCGAGAAGTTTGCTTTCTCTATACCTTCTCTTAATTTTTCCCAGCCTGATCAGAGGTTTGAATGGACAGTGCTGCCACAGGGTATGGCCAATAGCCCGGCCTTATGCCAACAATACTTGGCTACACTTTTAGGGCCTGTGCTGGGTTCAGATACCTCCCTTGCCTATGCCTACATGGACGATATAATTCTGGGGCACCGAGACCCAAGCTGCCTGGAGGGCCTTCTGGCCCAGGTTCTGAAAAATTCAAAAGGTAGCTCCTTTTAAGGTGCTCGGGACCCACCTTACCTTGACTCAAGCCAGCCCCCTTAAGCCTTTCCTGGATATTCCAGCCTCTCTGACCTTAACCCAACTTCAGAGTCTTTTAGGAGAAATCAATTGGCTGTTGCCATGGGTTTCTGTCCCTAAAGATAGTCTTGTGCCCTTATTTGCCCTGCTAAAAGATAGGACGCCACAAGAAGTTATTACAATTACAGACAGCCATCGGGCAATATTTTTGCAGTTCCAAAAAGCCCTGGATAAAGTTCTCTAAAGAGGTATTCTATCAGTGAGCCCATTTCCCTTTGGTTGTTTGCAGGGGTTACATTAATATCTGCAGTTTTAACTCAAAATGGGGAGCCATTAGAGTGGGTTCACACTCCCCTGGGGGGCATGCCTCGGGTGTACTCTCAAGCAGACCAACTTTCAGATGCTATTGTAAAGGGAAGGACGCAAGCCCAAAGGCATTATGGCCTCGACCCTCACTCCATTGGTTTTCCTTTTCGGATGGCAGACGTTGAGTGGCTCACTCGAGCCAATGCTCGTCTTGCTCTCTCCTTGGAGGGGTTTCTAGGCCAAACTGACTGCCAGTATGGGCCATCCAAATGGACTGTCATGTTATGGCGACTTCCCCTCAAAATACCATCTCTATTTTCTCCTACGCCTATTCCTGGCGCCCTTCAGGTTTTTACTGGCGGAGGTAAAGCGGGCTCTGCATATGCAGCCTTTGAGGAGCAACAAAAGACCCCGAGCCAACAAAGATTTCAACCTTGTCAAGGGTCAGCACAATATAAGGAAATGCTGGCCGTAATTATGGCTCTTCAGGACATTCAAAAACCCTTTAATTTGTATTCTGATAGCCTATAAAACAAAAAAGGGGGAGTTAGCCCCCATATACAGTTACAGATAGCTTTGATTTTAAATGTTTCAAAAGGGGCAACTGAATCCAGATTTCAGAAGCACTGGGGACAACTAAACCCTAAGCCCCAAGTGAAAGTCAGGTGGAAGGACCCCCTGACACAACAATGGAGAGGACCTGACCCCCTAGTTACTATGGGCAGGGGATTTGGATGCGTTTTCCCCATAGGGGAGTCCGCTCCCATTTGGATCCCTGCCAGGAACCTTAAGTTTTTACCCATTTCCTCTATACAGGAGGATGCCCAAGAATAAGCTAAAGACAAAAGCCAGAAAGACAATTATTAACCATCCCCAAGGAAAACCAGCCCTTGAGAAGCTCTTCTGTTCTCTAACAATTGCAGATGGCGATACTCCAGCTGTTGGCTGTCCTGTCACTCCCTCCAGCTGTTGGCTGTCCTGACTCTCCCGATCCTGTGAACGGCCCTATGAAATCTGCATCAACCTCAGCGAGTGACCTGGGCAGTGATCAACGCTGGCAATGCAGAAATCTTCAGGAGCACCACAAGAGAAGCTGTCCCTTCGACCTGGTGGCCTGACCTTCATTTTGATCACCACCCTATGGACTGTTTAATATTTTTTAGGAGTTAATTATTTTAATGTTACCTGCTTTAATTGTTCTTGTACTAATTGCTTGTATAGCAGCATTGAATTCATACTTAATTGTTAAACAACCACCTTTTGTTATGCTTTCAGCTTAGATTTTGTCCAACCCCACAGGCAAATAGCTGGATTAGAACAATCCCCACCTCTGGACTCTGAAGTGGCAAAGACTGCTATCCCATCCTTCACTAAGGTTGAAGGACTAGTAGTGACATTTCCTGGCCTGGGAATGCTTTTGCTGATGGTTTTTCTATGCCTTCCTTGCGTTATACGTGCACTGCAAAACTCTTATGAGCTTAGCCAGCCAGTTATCAAGCTCCAGATGAATGAATTTCCCCCCCCCAAGAGGAATCGCAGCCAGAGACGGGTAAGAGGGGGTGTCAGTCTGACCAACCTAAGACAGGCCCTTCAGCTTCGCTCTGAAGAAGTTCCCGATGATGGGTAAGGCAGACAAGGCGATCCACCCAACCTAAGACAGGCGGGTTTGCTTCTTTAAGCAAAGAGGGGGGGGGGGAGATGATGTTGGGAGCAATTGGGAGCTGACAGTAAAGCTCAAAGGTCATCTTTACTCCTGTGCTAGCTTAAAGGCACGTACAAGGAACTGACTTACTTAAGACACCAGGTGCCCAGGAATTAATTGAACTGCTTCGGACATTTCTAACTGTGGTGGGACTGATGTTTATTACTGTGCTAGGTGGGTCTGTCATTAAAACAAAAAAAAAGGGGGAATCTGTGGAGCACATGGGCAGCAAAGATGGCGCTGGGAGGGGGTTGAGTGGACAGAGCCTAATTTACTGAAGAGCACATGGCCAGCCAAGATGGCTCTGGGAGAGGGTAGAGTGGGCAGACCCCAATTGATCTCCTGATCAGTACCTAACCAGCCCGTGAAGGCTCAGGTGAATGATAGGTTGTGACCTTGACAGTGATTGGTTCCTCTTCCTCCCTTACCATACCACCCACCCTCTTTGTCTTTAAAAAGGGGCTGCTCTCTGTTAATAAATGAGTTTTTCTGCCTGCTGGATTTGGCTCCCCGCTGTGTCTGATTGTCTCCTGGGCTGAGGGAGGCTAGGGAACTGGCGAGCACCGCACTTACCTTTCCTTGGACCCTGTCCGTCTTTTGTGGGACGGACGAAGACCCAACACAGCTGGACACATTTGAACAATGAGATTTAGCAAACACTATATTGAATACTAACCTTTCAACTTTCGTGGCGGCAAGATGGAGGGGAAAGGGAGGAAAGTGGGTAGTTTGTGGAGATGGGACAAAAGGGATGAAAAGGGAAAGCAAAGGAAGAGGCAAAAATGTTCAATACATATTTATTACCTTGCTTATGTAAGTGTAACCCCTCCGAACAATATTTTTACAATAAAAAAAGTACAAAAATCATACAAGGCCTCTAAAGCTGAACACATTAGACACTTTTATAAGTTTTCCTGATATTTATAGAAATTAATTTTTTAAAATTATTCAACTCTTACCTTTCATATTTATTGCGGTTTTAAATAAAGCTCTCTATTTCTCTCTCTCTTTATAATATATGTGTATGTGTGTGTGTGTGTATGAAAAAGTCTGAAGCCGATCAACAATATCGATTATTTTTCTATGTTATAGTCCCTCAGTAGCTTATAAATATATCGAATTAATAAACAGTTTCAAGTGAAAATTAAGCCTATTTTAACTTATTTGCTCCATTTGTATTGCAGAAGGTACAATACTGGCATAAATTGAATAGGGAATCATTATTTTCTTTATACTAGGAAAATATAACTAAATGTATTACTTAGTGAATTAAATATATTTGAATTAGATCAAAAAGACGTTCTGAGTGGATGAGCAAGGCAATTGGATATGTATAATTTTTTATTAAAATTCAATAACTAACTCAAGAAAACAACAATTGCAATTTTAATTATTATTTTTGTAATTAAAAGATGTTCAGTGCTTAAAATATGTCACAAATTTTACTTCATGATAATACTGTGAGAAATATGTTAATTGTAATATTTCTCTAGAACATGACAGTTAAATTATTGCCCCATGCCATATATTCGAGTGGATACTACTCTACTCTGGGATAGAATATTAAAAATTGTGCCATCAAAATACTATTTTAACAATATAAATACACACAGTATTAGGAAACAAATATTCAAAACAGGAAAGAAAAATGTTATTTTTCACTATTGCCATTTTATAGATTTTGCCTCTGACCCTTATATAAAGTTAACTTTTAAATGTTAATAGCTAATATGTCTTTTATTAAAATGTCTATGAAATACTTAATCTTCTCTTAGCAACTGGTCATATGAAAAGTTTCTGAGCAGTGAAATAATTCAAAAATTTTAGGCACTTACAAATCTGTGGATTTGTTGTTCTTAAAACAGGAAGTTCCAATTAGCAAGAGAAGGCCATGATGGTGCTCCTGGAAGAAACAGCAATCATGTGAAAATTAACTTGGTAAAAGTAGGGTCTGTACATTGTATTGTAAAAGTTAAAAGTAATTTAAATGGAATAATTGAGAAAGGTAGTAATCGCTTGGATGCAAAATCTTTGAATTATACTAAGGGAATGGACATTATTTACTATATTCATATATATGAATTCTATGCCTCCATCAGAAAGAATGACATCACCCCATTTCTTAGGAAATGTCAAGACTTGGAAAAAATTATATTTAGAGAAGTAAGCCAGGCCCAAAGAAACATAGGTCCCATGGTTTCCCTTATTTGCAAGAACTGCTTTATGTGGGACTGGGAAGGTGGCTCAGTGCTAGAGCAATTTCCTTGCATAAATGAGACCTGTGTTGATTCCTCAGCACCACATAAGCAAAAAGAAAAAAAAAGCCAGAAGTTGCTCTGTACCTCAAGTTGTAGAGCGCTAGCCTTGAGCTGGAGAGCTGAGGGACAGTGCCCAGGCCCAGAGTTCAGGCCCCACAACCGGATCCCTTCTCCCCTGCCCCCCCCCCAATGCTATATGTCTGGGAGAACCAGAAAAGGTCAAAAGCTATGTATATATGGCCATATGAGTTAATGCCAAGTGAAATAAAACCCAAGATAGAAACACTAGTGTTTTTTTTCTTTCTTGTTATTATTTCCCATGTCCCACGTACTTATAATGTAACGTGTTTTTTTGTTTCTTTGTATGTCCCCGCGACCTCCCCACACTCCCTGACCCCCTTCCTTCCCTCCCCCCCTACTGTATAACCCCTGTTCTCACAGTATTTGATGTTGGTGCCTTCTCTAATTCTGGGTGGGAAGACAAATAACAAAATACTTAAAACGGGATACAAGTTGACCCTTTGTAACAATGAGATGTAGAAGCCACTCTGTAGAAAAACGAAATTTACAATTTAGTCTGCGTTTGGTGAGTGTAGTTGTGGATGTCGGAGGAAGTGATGGTAGGGGAAAAACAAAGCAGACAACAATGCTTGATAAGAAATGTACTCATTAGTAGGTTCATGTAAGATAAGCCTTCTACAAAGTATTTTTACAATGAAAAAGTGTTGTTTTTTTAAAAAAAGAAAGATACAATAACTTTCACAAGAAGGTCAAGACTCCTCATTTCAACCAACATTTTAAAGCCCTCTATAGAAATTTAAAAAATACAAACGAGTGTGGTCACCATTGAGGAATACTGAGATCAGCTTCTCTGATTTCTTTCAAGGTGTACTGATTTTGTAGGCATAACCAGATTTGAAAACTAGCTGCTAGGAAAATTGTTTACAAGACCCATTTTTGTCATGGCAGTTCTCTATGTGGCATAATAACCTCGAGGGAGCAGACCTTGAGGAGTGGATGGATTTGTTCTATAAGTGCCTTAATTTGGCATTAATATGTTGATAACTATTTTTAAATTTTTTCTGGGCTTAAGGCTGGCCTAAATTACATCACTTAAGAGTATGAAGGCATGACATTTTGCCCAGTTTAAATAAATGTTAAATGAGTTGAAGAGAGGTTAGATGTGAGCTGCCAGTTATTATCTGTCATTATTTCACCAATATTGTTGCTAGTTACACAAATAATTTATTGTTTCCATAGTTTCAAAAGTGTGATGAATTTTAAACAGAAATTCGTATTAGAAATTTATTCAAAAAAATTTAAAAGCTACCATTTGCCACTGCTGCTTTGTTGCCAGCTCTGTCATATGGTATATTCCTTCCCATCTTGGTGGGTAGCCATTGTGAATATTATGACTAACATTATGTATCTATTCATGTCAGATATCTGACTGAAAATCTTGTTCAAACTTTTCTATGTGAATACTGAAGATTTAGGACTTGAGCTAAAAATTTATTATGTTATGATAATTGAAATATGCAAAATCAATCAGCTAAATAGTAAAAATGCAAATCATATATAATACATGTTCAATCTAAGCTGAGTATTACTCAAAAATCTTAGTACTTCCAAATATTGGCAGTTGATACTAAAGTGTTCTAAAAAGGAAGCCTTACTTAAAGAAGATTTTTCAATAAAATATGTAAAGTAGTGTCATATCTAGAGGCAACAATACTAGTAAAAGTGTCTAAAATTTGTACTTTATTCAGGACCTTAATTTTTGCAGTTTCTATTACTTACAGTTAACTACATTTCAAAATAACTACATTGAAAATCCTAAAAATAAAAAAATATTTTAGAAATCATGTAGCATTCCAACTAAAACAATAGACTTTGTCCCATCTCTCTCCATCCTGCCCTAGATATGAACCATTCCATTGCCCAACATTTGAATGCTATATATACTACAACCTGTTAGTCACATAGTAGCAATCACTGTTACTATACCTAATCGTGATCCAAAAATGAGTATGATGCTGGTAATGAAATAAAAGAAAATGGGATTGCTATAAAGGAAAAAGTGAAACATCTTGACATAATAAAAAAGTAAAATAAACATATTCTATAGTTGCTAAGTTCCATGACAAGAAGGAGTCTTCTGCATGTGTTCATTTGAAGAAAGAAAAATAATTTTCTTGCAATAGTTTTACATAAAACTATACTATATGCATAGTGGAAAGGTGGTTATTTAAAAGAAAAAAAAATACATCAAAGTTTGGGAAGACATAATTCGAGCTGATTGAAAGCAATGGATTAATGCGTTAAACAAACAAAAAAAAAACAGGCATACTCACTGCATCACTTCAAAGACATCTTTGTATACTAATAAATTCACTCCAACTTTGAACCCAGCTATTCAGCATGTGCAAATCAAGAGGGACCATTTTCAGGCTAACTTAAGCTTAATTTTAACAAGATGCTTTTCAAAACATATTTTTCTAGCTTTTAATCTCAGTTATTTGGGAAGTATAACATTGAGAATAATAATTCCTGACAGGCCAAGCAAATAGTGTGAACCTTTGTAAAGTCCAGGACGAAGGAGTCAGATGTGGTGGGTGAGTGATTCTACTTAACACCAGCAAGACATCTTCATCCTGCAGTTCTCAGACCAGAGACAATCCAGGAACCAAGAATCGGGGTGAGTAGAAGCCTAAGGGCCTCACTCCTTCTCAGGAAGCAGAGGAGGGAAGGCCACCCCTCCCCCCACTACCGGAGATCTTCATCTTTGATACTGACAAAGCTCTGCTGAGCTACCTCCAACTCAGGCCTTAGAAGAAAACTAGAGTCATTTAGCAGGTCACAAGAACCTAATCTGACCTGCCAGACTCAGCTCCAACCAGGGAAAAGTTACCCAGCTCTGGTGCCAGCCTCAAGAGTGGCTTTCTTCACTGGGTAATAAGAGCCAGAGGCTGCCTCTCCTTTTAGCAGCATTGACAATCAATTGAAATTCAGCAAACAGAAACCCTGAGAGTGGCTCCAGGCTGGGCTCTGTGAGTTTCTCACAAGCTAGAGCCCGTGAAAAGTTATTGTTTGCTGAAAGGCCTCAACTCTACCGAGAACTTAGCCTCATCACAACATCTTCAAACTTGAGGAAACAGCCATCTCCCTCTTTTGTGGTACTCAAAGCAGATCTTCCTCCCATTAAACTGGGAGGAGGATCACAAAATCCTGGGTAAACCAGAGCCTTTTTCTGCCTGCTCAAACAAACTGACTTAAGAAACCAACCAAACCACAGGAAAAGCAAACACCACAAGCATACCAGAGACTCCAACAAGAGGCCGGTTACTGACACAAGGGAGGTACAGGATTTTCCCACCACTCCCAAAAAAAATCAAAGAACTTTTTTTTTCTTCTTCTTCTTTTTTGTATCTTTTATAAAAAATGTTTTTTTTCTAAAACGTTTCTTTTTCATTTTTAATTTTTACATTTTTTGAAAAAAAATGTTTTCTACTAACTTTTTTTTCTTCCTCATATTTTTATTTTAGGGATATATGTGGGTGCGTTTTTCTTTCTTTTTTTTTTCTTATTTAAAAAATTCTTTTATTTTTATTTTTCTATTTTTTGTTTAGCTCTACTGAACTTCTGATCTTTTTTTCTTTCTTTCTCATTCTTTTCACCTTTTCTTCTCTTTCTTTCTGATTTATGTGGCTTAATTGCTGTTCTGCACATCCTCAGATATACCCATATTCGATTAATAGACCTTATCCCACATATGTACTAACTTAATCCAGAAATTTATTACCCAATTCAAAACCTCTTAGACTTAAATTCCTTAGTAGAAGTACTACCTCTTTATACGTATATAATATTTTAAGTATTTTCATTTTAAAAATTTCACATCTCCTTTATATCCCTCCCCTTTTCTAATTATATCCACGTTCTTCTCTGAATATTTCATTTTCGACTCTATAAAATTTTTAAGCATTGATATGTTTAACTTTTAATTTTTACTTTTCTATTTTGGGGGGTCTCTTTTTTCCCTTTCTCTTTCTTCTTTTTTTCTCTCTCAAAACCTTCCATAGCAGAGAAAAATAGGAACAATATATCTCCACCAAACCAGCCCTACAAAAGATTCTTAAAGATGTCCTAGACATAGAAAACCAACAAGACCACAATAAAGGCCAGGAAACTGCACCCAAATTGAGAATCCAAGAACCATAAGAAGAACCCAGTAGTTGCAGCCCCCCAAAAGGTGGATTACATAGCAGGAACTCTCAAAGACATTTAAGTCCTATCTCTCAACATTTACGGACTTAACTCTCCAATTAAGTGACATAGACTGTCTAGTTCGATTAAAAAACAAGATCCTTCTATCTGGTGACTTCAGCAGTCACATCTTGCCCATAAAAACAAACACATTTTCAATGTTAAAGACTGGAACAAAATCTCCCAAGCAAACGGCCCCCATAAACAGGCGGGAGTTGCAATCCTAATATCAGATAAAATAGACTTCAATTTAAAATTCATGAGAAGAGAAAACGAATGTGGCTCCCTACTAATTAAAGGATCTCTCCTTCAGGAGGATATTACAATTTTAAATATCTATTCACCAAACAATGGAGCACCCAAATTTATCCAAGAAACACTACTTTCCCTCAAATCTCATATAGATCCAAAGACATTAATTGTTGGGGATTTTAACACACCACTCTCCCCACTAGATAGATCAACTCGGCAAAAACTCAACAGAGAAACAGCAGATCTAAACAACTGCATAGATCAACTAGTTTTAAGAGACATCTACCAAATATTTCACCCAGCAGCATCAGAATTCAGGTTTTTCTCAGCTGTACATGAAACATTTTCTAAAATAGACTAAATTTTAGGCCACAAAGCGAACTCGTCCAAATTCAGAAACGTTGAAGTTATACCTTGTATTCTCTCTGACCACAAGAGAATAAAATTAGAACTCAACACAAAAAGCCACCAAAGAAAGTCCTGTAACACATGGAGGCTGAACAATACGCTGCTGAATAACAAGTGGGTCATGGAAGAGATTAGAAAGGAAATTCAAATGTTCATGACATTCAACAAAAATTAACACACAAAGCACCAGCTCCTCTGGGACACAGCAAAGGCAGTACTCAGAGGCAAGTATATAGCTCTGAGTTGCTACATCAACAAATTGGAAAGATCTGAAACCAATAATTTAATGAGACATCTGAACCTCCTTGCAAAAGAGCAACAAGATAAACCCCAATCCAGTTTACCAAAAAATTTAAAATTTATACAGAATTAAATGTATAAGAATGAAAAAAAACTATAGAAAGAATCAACAATACAAAAAGTTGGTTCTTCGAAAAAATTAACAAAATTGACAGGCCCTTAGCAAATTTGATGAGAAAAAGAACAGACCCAAATAAATAAATTCAGAGATGAGAATGGAAACATCACCATAGAAACAACCAAGATTCAGAATATTATAAGGGAATACTTCTCAAAACTTTATGCTAATAAGTTTGAGAACTTGACAGAAATGAAATTTTTCCTAGCAAATATTGATATGCCAAAACTAAACCAAGATGAATTAAACCATCTTAACAGGCCCATATCAAGCATTGAAATAGAAACAGCAATAAGAGGCCTCCTATCTAAGAAAAGTCCAGGACCAGATGGTTTTACAGCAGAATTCTACAAGGCCTTCAAAACAGAGCTCACAGCAATACTCCTCCAACTCTTCAATGAAATTGAAAGAGAAAGATCACTACCGAACACATTCTATGAAGCCATCATTACCTCATCCCCAAACCAGGCAGGGACTCACCAAAGAAAGAGAACTATAGACCCATTTCTTTGATGAACATTGATGCAAAACTTCTCAACAAAATTTTGGCCAATCGACTACAACACTTCATCCAAAATATTATAAACCATGATCAAACAGAATTCATTTCAGGGATGCAAAGCTTGTTTACTATACACAAATCAATTAATATAATTCATCACATCAACGGGAGCAAGGATAAGAACCACATGGTTATCTCAATAGATGCAGAAAAAACCCCTTTATGACAAAGGTTTTGGAAAACTTAGGAATCCATGGAACATTCCTCAATACAATAAAGGCTCTATATGACAAACCTACAGCAGCATTATACTTAATGGGGAAAAACTAAAGCCTTTTCCTCTTAACTCAGGAACATGACAAGGATGTCCACTTTCTCCACTTCTCTTCAATGTAGTATTAGAATGCCTGGCTATAGCAATCAGACAAGATTCAAACATAAAGGGGATCCAAATAGTGAAAGAAGAAGTAAAACACTCCCTCTTTACAGATGACATGATCTTGTATTTAAAGAATCCCATAGATTCCACTACCAAATTACTCAATCTGATTAAAAACTTTGGCAATGTAGCAGGGTATAAAATTAACCCCCCAAAATCAATGGCTTTTCTGTATGCCAACAATGAGAAAAGTGTGGCTGAAATTAGGAAAACAACTCCATTCGTAATAGCCCAACAAAATATAAAATACCTAGGAATTAACTTAACCAAAGAAATGAAGGACCTGTATGATGAAAAGTTTAAAGACTTGAAAAAGGATATCAAAACAGAACCTAGAAAATGGGAAAACCTCCCATGCTCCTGGATTGGAAAGATTAACATCGTGAAAATGGCAATACTTCCCAAGGCTATCTACAAATTCAACGTGATACCTATCAAAACTCCAACCTCATTCTTCAAGGAAATAGAAGAGGCAATCCAAAAATTCATATGGAACAATTAAAGAGCTCAAATAGCAAAAATGATCCTCAATGGAAAAACATTGCCACAGGAATATCAATACCGAATTTCCAACTCTAATATAAAGCCAAAGTAATCAAAACAGCTTGGTACTGGAACTAGAAGAGACCTCAGGACCAATGGAACAGAACTGAAAACCCAGGAATGAACCTTTAGACTTATAGCCATCTAATCTTCGATAAGGGAGCTACAAAAATAGAGTGGAAGAAAGACAGCCTCCTCAGTAAATGGTGCTGGAAAAATTGATTAACAACATGTAGAAAACTAAAGCTAGACCCTTATATATCACGCTACACCAGAATCAACTCCAAATGGATGAAAGACCTTGGAGTCAAAGCAGACACTTTTAAAACATTCAAAGATGGAAAAGGAGAAACCCTAGGTTTCCTTGGCGCACTCCGAAATTTTCTCCATAGAGACCCAGAACTACAACAAATCAAAGAAAGGTTGGACAAATGGGATTGCATGAAATTGCAGAGCTTCTGCATGGCAAAGGACATAGCTAGAAAGTTCAATAGAACACCCATAGATTGGGAGAAGATCTTCACTAGCCATACAACGGACAAGGGTCTCATATCTAAAATATATTTGGAACTCTAAGAATTAAATACCCCAAAAACAAATCCTCAAAGAAATAACTGTCCAATAAATAAGTGGCTACTGACTTAAAGAGAAACTTCTCTGAAGAGGCAAGAAGGGTGGCCAATAGACACATGAAGAAATGTTCAACCTTCCTAGCCATAAAAGAAATGCAAATCAAAACAAACTTGAGATACCACCTCACCCCAGTTAGAATGCCAAAAATCAAGAACTCTAATAAACATCAGATGCTGGAGGGGATGTGGACAGAAGGGAACCTTAGTGCATTGTTGGTGGGAGTGTAAACTTGTTCAACCACTTTGGAAAGTTGTATAGAGCTCCCTGTGACCCAGCAATCCCACTTTTGGGCATTTACCCAAATGTTTACAAACAAGACCACACGAAAGCTACCAGCACAACTATGTTTATTGCAGCATTATTTACCATAGCTAAGATATGGAACCGATCCAGATGCCCCTAAGTAGATGAATGGATCAAGAAAATGTCGTATATACACACAATGGAATTCTATGCCTCCATCAGAAAGAATGACATTGCTCCATTTGTTAGGAAATGGAAAAGCTTGGAAAAAATTACATTAAGTGAAGTAAGCCAAGCCCAAAGAAACAGTTCCCATGGTTTTCCTTTTTTGTAATATCTAGTATATGTCTGAGTCAAGCAGAATAGGTCAGATAAGGTAATATTAGGGAAGTGATCCCTAAGATCTGTATTCAAATGTTTTTTTTTTCTTTCATGCGATTGTTTCTAACACATTTATAAGATTATTTATTTGGTGCCTTATATGTCCCTAACCCAAAGTATAACTCGTGCTTTCACTGTATTTGATGTCGGTATAATTTGTGTAGGGGAAGGGGAAAAAACAAGTCATTTAAATAGGGAAACAGTTGCACCCATTGCAACAATGAGAAGTAAAAGTCGTTATGTTGAAAACGAACTTTACAACTTTGGTGTGGGGATGGGCAGAGTTGGGTGGGGGGGTTAGGGGAGGATGGGAAGATATGGGAAGGGGACACAAGGAGGAGGCTACAATGCTGGATAAGATACTTAATTGTCATCTTGCCCATGCAATTTTAACCCCTCTTTACGATATTTTCACAATAAAAAAAAGAATATGACATTTTCCAAATAACATTGATAATTAAACGTTATCAGTAAATTCTGAGACACATAAAAACTCCAAAGTATTAGTTCTATTATTTTTGTTTTTGTTCCAACGCTGGGTCTAAACTCAGGGTCTGGGCAGCATCCTTGAGCTTTATCTATTCAAAGGCACTGTTCTTCCACTTGAACCATATATTCACTTCAGGCATTATTGTTTGTTACCTGTAGATAAGTGACTCAGAAGTTATCTAGGCCATGCTGACTTTGAACTTTAATCTCTCAGATTACATCCTCCTGAATAGCTAGGATTACAGTCATGAGCCACAGGTCCTTGACTCTAAGTCCTATTGTTATTTATGCCTTTCAACTTCTGAAATTCTCCAGTATTTAATATTGTAATTATTTTCTAGAAATTAATGTTTTAGGAAGACTAGGAATTGTGGTGTTTCACTGTGCTCCTTATTTCTGTCTAGAAAAATACTTAAGTTTCTGGGCCCTACCTTTTTAGGATTCTGATTGTGTAATGCCTTGGTGTGACCTAGTACCAAGAAGTTTGGCCTGTACTCTATGTAGTTCTAGTGAATGATCAAGTGCAAGGACAGAAGAAGGAGAGCTAGTCAATAATTTCTACATTATCAGTGATGAGTACGGTAGTTAAAAATGGGTCATTAAACAATTTTAAAATATAATAATAATAGCAAAGATTTGTATATTCATCAAATAGTTCTATGATTTTATGAAATGAGCATCATTTTTCTGTATTCATTGGGTAAATTCAAATTAAAATGAGGGACTTTGTTATTAACTCATTAAAATATTTTGGAGAAATGATTCATTCACATTGCTATCTAAGATATGAAAAATATCTGTACTTTACTATTGTTAGTAGGACTGCAATGTGTTGTGTAACATGCACTTGGCTAGTAAGCTCTTTTTAATAAAAAGTACCCTGTCCCGGACAACAAAAGAGGGGGTAGCAATGCTCGACAAGACATGTACTCATTACCTTACTCCTATAACTGTAAACCCTCTGTACAGCATGTTTACAATAACATTTTTAAAATTCTCCTGAAATCTAATTTATAACAATGATATAAGAAAAATTTTCTTTGAAATCACAAATTTGTGACTGTTTAGAAAAATCCTAATATTTGCTAAAAACAAAAATGTAAATAGTCCTTTAGCCAATGTTCAGGATGAAAACTCTGATACTTTGGAATGTTACTGACTGAGCAACAGAAGACGGTGGACAGTCGTTGCACAAAGGAAATGACAAATCCACTAATCTCTGTATGAAACCACTATCACATACTTGTATAAATAATTTTATACATAAAACAAACATATTGAATTTACATATAGCTAATTTCATAGGGCATTTAGAAAAGGGAATACGGTAGAAATGGAGATGAGATCAGAATTGTAGATCTTGGCGGCATTGACAATCATGATAGTGATAAATAAAAAACAGAAAAACGTGATTCCTGTGGCAAAGTAATTTCGATATATTCTAATGGCCTTTGATTTGTTCTTCAAACCTAAAGAACTTTGAACAAAAATGAGGGATTATATATGCTACATATTTTTAAATGATGTCCAGACAAATATCCCATCTACACTTTTTAAGGCAAAATATGTTTGCTGTTGATGGACTAGGACTAACACTTAGACGTGAATCTAATTTAATAAGTAGTTATTACTGAATGCATGAATGCTTAAATGAATTAAAAAACTGATATGAATTTATAATTTCTTAATTTCTATGCTATAATTAATAATAAGTTGAGATACAATCCACTCAATTAAAATTCAACACGGTAGAATAATGAATCAAAATACAGAAATAAGTGCCAGTGAGTGAAATCCATTTAAACTAGAACTTGTTAAAAAGATATCTATACTTAATGAGTAAAATGATAGATTTTACTTGATAATAATATAATCACTTTTGTTATGTATTTCATATCTCCTAGAATATTATACATCTGTTAAACTGCAAAATATGACATTTATATAGACAACTATATACCTTTTTACAGCATTCCTTAACCTAACTGCTTTTATTTTATTAATGTAACAAATAGAAATGATTCTATTCTGCTTCTCTGTTAACAGGTAATGATTGTACTACTAAGTAGTAAATGGATGTGAATAATTCAGTTGAGGGCCGTTTGTGTGTGTGTGTGTGCGTGCGTGTGCACGCGCACATGCGCACTCGCACATGCATACACGTTTGTATGTTTGTGTGTGATTGATTAAATATAGAAAGTAAAAATAATAAACATAAAATTTAGCACTGACAGCTTTCCACTTAATTACCCTGCATCATTGTGAAAATGTGAAATCTCAGAATATCTTAATGACATTTAGAAATTGAAAGGAAGAATTGTACAGTTCTCTGGGTCATTTTTGATATAGAATTCGCATTTGTGCCCCAGAAATGGATATACGAGCTCTGACCACTCCTCTATAGGAAAATGAGATCACATGGTCACATATATGTAATTTATACTGTGCTCAGAATGTATATGCAATTTCCTGTCATTTGTTTAATCTGAGGAAAGGTGACCTTTTGCTATATGGTTAAATTAAAAAATCTTATCTTGCTGGTAGAAGTGAATATATCATTTGCCTGTAGGACCCATAAAAGTCATAGTTGCTATCAACTTGAGAAATTTGGGCTTGATGCTCATGTTTCTCTCCCATGTCATAGAAGAAAGCCAACTCTTCTCATAAGAGGGCCAAGATTGAGTCATGAGAATCTATGAAATATAACCCCCTTCTGTCCTTAAGAGATCCAGAAACTACATACTATAAAGCAAAATCATACCTTTTCTTAGTATAATCAGTCAAGATATATACTTTACTTTTCCTTGAAAAATCATGGATTAAAGAAAAGGTGAATGATACTCTTCAAACAATTTCCAGAAAACGAGAATTTAAGTTTAGAGGGTTTAGATTAAAACTGAAGTGCAGCATAGGACACTCTCTAATTCCTACCAAAATACAATATTTGCTACATAACAGATTCTTAATTTTTTTGGCTATATAATAAATACTAACTTTACTATTTGAGAATAATATTTTGCTAGCATCAAGCCAAATTTACTAAATAGCATTACTATTATTTAGTAATCAGAAATCTGCAGCAATAAGAATATTATGCACATATAAATTATATAAATTATTACACGTTTATCTATATAATTATGTATTCATATGTGGTAGCATCTACACTTTCATATACGTATGTATATTCATATGAATATACATATATAGCAAATCAAAATTTGGAAATCTGCAAGCTGTTATTTATCAAATAAATTCAGTTTGAAGTATGAATACTGTGAAGTGGCAAGTTTGTTTCTAAGATCCATCCTTTACAAATGAATGAGTCGCCTCGCTTTTTGTTCATAGCTGTCTTAACTATGTTATGCAATAGGCCTGGAAGGGAATATGGTGCAACTTGATGGAAGCACATGGAAAAACTCATCTTAACAGATAGTTTCTTTACATTTAAAAGGGGAATAAAATCTGAATCAACCTCTTCAAGAGTACATGGTGCCTTGTGGTATAAATGTGGTAGACTCGGCAAATCCGAGGAGTAGATAAATTAAAAATATGTGTAAATGCTTTTGCTGAAAAGTTTTTCAAATATTTATCTTTGTATTTTAATCTTTTGTGTGGACCAAGTATATTTTTGGTATTTGTTTGGACTAAGTATATTCAGGCAGCAGATTTTTGAATTTTTTTAAAATTCTAGGTGGTTGATGAAATCTATTTATTCTGGCAATCATTGTAATTCCATACCCACTTTACTCTGTCAGTAACACCCATGGACATAGTCTTCATGATGGTAGTAAAAGATTTTGCTATCTAAGTACTAATGACAATCGAGTAATTTAATCATCAGTTAACTTTCATCTACCCCGTGGACAGTATCTCAGAAGCATACAAGAAAAATGTCTTTTTTATGTTTAAGAAACTTTAAACCTGAGGTACACACAAATTACTAGATAGCACATGACCACCACAATGGACTCTCCTTAATAAACATATTTGAAACTCTTTCAGAGTTAATACCATTTATTTTGCTGTTCTAAGTGTGTGACTTTTTTCTCAACATTTTGTTTTTAATGTCTTAAAATAGTTGTATGTAATGGCATCAATTTAATATGTCATCTTGATCAGTGTTACCCCTTTTGTCAATATCCCTCCATCTATCTCAACCCCACACGTCTCTTCCATTTACTTGGTCCAATTTTCACATAGGTACATTGAACATTTATGGCTGGTTTCACCTTCTTTTAACACAATTGTTATATAATAATGTCATAGTAATATTAAAATATCGGTTTCTAGACTCATTAACTAGATTCAAATTTCTCTTTTTTAGTAAAATATTTTATTTCCCTTTTTGTTAACTGGGAATAATAATATCCCAAAGGCTAAAAATTTATGTGCATATGCTCATATAAAATGATGTTTAAAAAATGAGACAAAAGACAAAGTTGATTTGAGATATCACAATGTTATTTTGATGCCACAACTGCATTGTAATCTCACAATGGATTTGTCATGTCACAATGCTATTGAGGTCTGAATATGTTAGTATTGTCACAATAGGTGGTGTTATAATGGCATGGTTGATAGCAATTTTCATTAACTCAAAATTATTATATCAGTTAACAAAGGGATTGAGATGTCTGCAAAGGCATGTGTTTTCAGAAATCTTATGAAGTTCTAACAGATTTATGATGTCAAAATGTGACACATTCACACGTGTGTTTCACATCCCAGTGACAATGTGTTGTCTTAATGCTATGATGTCTTTGTACAGGATGTCCCAATGAGCTGATGAGGTCATAAAGACAATTTGATGTCACACTGGTTATGATGTCACAAAGTATTTGCGATATTACAATGGCATGTCTGATTTTAATTGAAATTATTTCAAAATGGGGATATGGATACAAAAAGGGACTGATATTATAAAGGCCATGTGTTTTTTAAAGGTGCTAAGAGGCCATAATAAATTTGGAATGCAAGAATATGATCATGTTGATAAATCCGAAATGTGATGTAATAATATCATGTCATATAGTTTTGTGTCACAATTAGTTGGAGATATAAAATGGAAGATGAGGACAGTGATTTGCTGATATAAAAATGACATGCTGGATCTCAAATGTCATTAACTCACAATGAGTATATGAATTCTCAAAGGGACTGTAATGTTTTCAAAGGCATGTAATGTCTTCAAAGGCATGTAATGTCTATCAAAGTTTTGATACACATGTGAATAAGTTCTTAAAGTTTTGAGATGTCACAATGTGACACAATGTTCATGAACTTTGGCAGTGTGATATCACTATGGTCATGATGTCACAGAGATTTCTGATATGTTGTCAGACCAGAAATATTATGAGGTGGATAACAGATTATAGACTCACAAAGGGCCTAAGACATCACACAAGTAAATTGTTTCAAAAGTTATGATAGGAAAGGTTTGTGATGTCATAGTGGGTTAATGATATCACAATGGGAATATGATATCACTATGTCTATGAGGTCACACTGGGTTCCTAATATCAACATCCATTCCACAATAAAATGCAATGAAATCACATAATATTTACAGTGTCTATAATATCATAATGACAATGTGTTCCATAATTGTTTGTCATTGTAAGTTTTTGATGTAACAATGACCTGATGCTGTCATAAAGATAAGGTGGTGTCACATGGTTGCTTATGTCCCAATGGGTTTGTGATGTTACACTGGCATGTCTGATCTAATTGTCCAAAGTTAACAATGAGGTTTGCATACACAAAAGTTTATGTCATGTCACACAGGCCATGTGCTTTTTCAAAGGTTCTAAGAGTTTATAATGTGTTTGTGAGGTGTCAATATGATCGTGATGACAGAATGACAATGTAATATAACAAATGGTTTGTGATGTCACAGTGGTGATGAGGTCCCAGTGGGTTGGTTATGTTACAGCGAGTGTTAATTATCACAATGACTTGTCCAATTTCAAATGTTAGTAGTTAACAAAGAAGATATAAGTAAACCGAAGGAGCTTGAATTCACAAACCTCTGAATGTTCTAAGATATTATGATCTCATAATAGGTTTTTGAAAAGACAATGGGTCAGATATCACAATGGAAATGTCATATCAAAATATCATGCCATAATGTTTTGATGTAACAATCAGTTGGTTATTATATGTTGATGATGAAGTCACAATATTTTCGAGATGTCACAAAGGGTTGGTGATATCACAATGGCAAAATGGATCTCAATTCTCATTAACTCACAGTGAGTATATGAGTTTATGAAAGACTATGAAATCTCCAAAGGTATGTATCATAATAAATGTGATGAAGCCTTAATAGGATTGTGATGGCAAAATGTGACTGTTGTCATGATATCTGGCAGTGTGATGACCCAATGGACATGATGCCACAATGAATTAATAATATCACTTGTATTACCTGAAATATGAGATCAAAGACAGATTATTAGCTCACAAAGGGACTTAGAGCTCACAATTGCAGCATGTTAAAAAATATGAGGACAGGAGAGGTTTGTGATGTCAGAGTGAGTTAGTATATCACAATGACCATGTGATGGCACAAAGAGTTTAAGATGTCACAATGGTTCCAAGTTCAAAAGGGTTCTGATTTCAACAATCATGCCACATATGAAATACAATGAAATCACAGAATAGGCATTCACAATATGTCTATGATGTCACAATGATAATTTAATGTCAAAATGCTATGCTATAATTTACTTTTGTGATGTCACACTGACCTGAATGTGTTTTAAAACAATGAGATGTCACATAAGTGATGATGTCCACAGGTAATTTAATGTTACACTGGGATGTCTTATCTCAATTGTCATTAGTTTACAAAGAGGATTTGGGGTCATAAGGGACTGTAATGTCAGATAGGGCATGTGTTTTTGTTTGTTTTTTCATCAGTCATTTGGCCTGAAGTCTGGGCCTAGGCATTGTCCCTCAGCTCTTCAGTTCAAGGCTAACACTCCACCACTTGCATCCCAGTGCCACTTCCAGATTTCTGCTGTGATGCTGAGGAATGGAAGCTAAGACCTCATGCATGCAAGGTCAAGCACTCTAACATTGAGCCACATTCCTATCTGCCCATGTGTATTTTTAAAGTTTTTCAGATGCCATAATATGTTTGGGATATCACAATGTGTTCCTGATGCAACAAGGGCAATGTGAGGTCACAATATCATATCATAATGTTTTGAAATATCACAATGATTTGGTGATGTCACAATGGGAATAAGATCAAAATAGGTTTGTGATATCACCACGTTTGTAATAACACAGTGACATGTTCAATGCCATTGCTTCTTGATCACAATGTATATGAGTTCACAGAATGAGCTGGAATCCCCAAAAACCATTAATTTTCTGAAATGTTATGAAGTCATACTAGTTTCTGCAAACACAATAAGACAATGATATCACAATGGCGATGTGATGTTAAAATATGTCATAACCGTGTTTTCATGTAAAAATTAGCTGGTCATGTCTTAATGGTGATGAGTCACAATAGGTTATTGATGTCACAATTGGATTGTGAAGTAAAAGTGGCATGACAAAAGTTAATTGTCTTAGCTCACAAGGATTATTTCAATAAGGAACTGTGACAATTCCAAAGGTATGTGTTGTCACAAATGTGAAGTTCTAAAGAATTATGTTGTCACATTTTGACATAATTGCCATGACGTCTGGCAGTGTGATGTAAATGGTAATGATGTCACAGTGCATTTGTTATATCACATCTCAGAGTTGCTAAATGTTCATAAGAGTTTATGGAGAAACAATGTTATTATGATATTACAACAACGGCAATGTGATATCACAATGGATTTATGATGTCACAATTCTGATTAGGTCACATTGGGTTAGTGATGAAACCATGATATTGTAATATCACAATCCTATATCCAATTTCAATTGCTAGTCGTTCACAATGAGTATATTTCACAAAAGAAACTTGAATTCCCAAAGCCATGAATTTTCTTAAATGATATGTGGTCATAACAGGTTTGGGAAAACACAATGGCTTAGTGATATCACAATGGCAACAATATGATTTCATAATAATGTTTTGATGTCACAATTGGTGATGCCATAATGGTTTTGATATCACAATAGATTTGGGATGGGTTATTGATGTTACAAACACATGCAGAATCTCAATTGTCATTGACTTAAAATGAGTATATGAGCTCAGAAAGGGAAGATGATGTCTAGAAAAGTCTGTGTTGTCACAAAATTGTTATCATTAGTTCATTATCGAACCACCAAGCTATTATGACATCCTACTATTATAACATGACATTGTCATTGTGAAATCATAGACACAATGTGGATGCATCATTTGTGATTTCATTCTATTCCAAACCCATCATGAGCTTGTAGCTATTATTAACCATATCTTCATTGTCAAACAATTCCAATTGAGATCAATCATGCCCTTGAAACATCAAAAACATTTTAAGATATCCTCACCATTGTGACACCATATTATTATGATACCAACATCTCATTTTGAAATAACCCAAAGAAAATGACATCATACCATTATGACATCACATTGTCATTTTGAAGTCATACACACACTTTGAATGCATATTCTCTGATTTCATTCTATTTCAAATATGGCATTTTGGTTGTTATAAGAAACCCATTGTGACCTCATTACCATTGTGACATCATAATCCTTTTGTGACTTCACATTGCCATTTTGGTACCATACCACTGACATCACAAACCACTCCTCTCCTCATAACATTTGTAATATGCTGTCTTTGTTATATCTTATGACCTTTGTGAGCTCATAATCTGTTTTCAAGCACATAATATTTCAGGGATGACATGTGATATAAGAAATCTACTGTGACATCCTGATGACTGTGACATCACAGTACCAGAAGTCATAACTATTTTGTAACATTGTGATGTCAGAATCCTGTTAGGAGTTCAGCAGGCCTTTGGAGACATCACAGTCCCTTTGTGATCTCATATACTCATTGGCAGTTAATGACAATTGAGATCCAGAATTCCATTGTGATATCAAAATCCTATTGTGACCTTATGACAATTATGGCATGACCAACTAATTTTGACATCAAAACATTATGACAGCATATTGTAACCTTGCATTGCCATTGTGATAATCATTGTCTTATTGTGTTTGCAGAAACCTATATGACTTCATAACATTTTAGAAAATTAATGGCCTTTCGGAATTCCAGCTTTTTCTATGAACTCATATAGTCACTGTGATCAAGTAGCAATGGAAATTGGACATGTCCTTGTGTCATTAATACACCATCTGCTCATAGTGACATTGCATATCTCCAATTTTACCATAGCATTATGATATCACATTTTCATTGTGACATCATACACACACTGAATTGCTATTCGGATTATATTCTATTTCAAATGTGACATGTGGGTTGATATCAAAAACAACCACCATGGACACTAGTGAGTCGTAGAAACTGTCTCTTTTACAAGGCTGCCTGAGTAATTCCTCTCAGACCCCACTCTTTTTACTATGATGTCACACTTGTGAGTCTCTATCCTTGGACTTTTCACTGAAACACTAAAACTTGTTTCTACATGAGGGCTTGGTTAGCTCCCCAGATTCTCCTCTGCCGTAATGACAAGTAAAATATGGCATGCCACTGTGAAAAAACCAATTCATTGTGACATTTCAAAACTATCGTGAATTCATCACCGGGGTGGTACCAACTAATTGTGACAACAAAACATTATTATGACATGATATTTTGGCACCACATTGCCATTGTGGTATCACTGACCCATTTTGTTTTCACAAACCAAGTATGACCTCATAACATTTTAATAAATTCATGGTGTTTGATACTTCAAACTCCGTGTTCCATCCTAATTGTTTAGTAGGAGTAATTGATATTGGACATCAGATTGTAATATTACAAACTTGTTTTGAAGTCACAAATCCATTGTGACCTTATCACTGTGGCATCACACATCCATCATGATATCACACTGCCATTGTGACATCACAATCACATTGTGATATCTCAAACCTATTATGACCTCTTGGTTCCATTGAAAATACACATAGCCTTTGTGATGCCACAGTCATTATGTGAACCATTTTGTGAACTAAAGACAATGGAAATCAGACATACCATTGCAACATTGCAAAACATTTGTGTCATCACCAGTGTGACATCACATTGTCATTATGACAGCATCAGCTTATTTTTGACATCACAAACTACAATGACCTCATGTTATGACCTCACATTAGTCTTTTGATGTCATTCATACATTATGAATGTGTATTTTATGATTGCATTCTATTTCAAATATGGCATATGGGCTGTAATCAGTAACACATTGTAACCTCATAACCATTGTGGACATCACAATCCTTTTGTGTCATCACGATGTCTTTGTGATATCACTAAACTAATATGACATCACAAAACCTGTACTTTCTGCATGTTGTGACATGGTGCCATTGTGATATCTTAGGACCTTTGTAAACTCATAGTCTGCTTTCCACCTCATATTTCAGCTATGACTTTTGATATCAGAGTTAACTGTAAATCATGATCACTGTGAGATCACACTGCCATTCAGCATGACCACTGTGTCACCCTTTGACATCATCACATTTGTGACACAAATGCTTTTGGAGTCATGAGAGTCAATTTGTGAACTTGTACATTCACCAGGAATAAATGACAATTGAGATCCAACATGCCATTGTGACATCACAAACCCATTAACATATCACAAATCTATTGTGACCTCAACACCAGTTTGGCATCAACAATTATGAACTGGGAACATTATTATATTGTTACTGTTTTTCAAGGAGGTTCAAGTGCCTCATTAAATTGTTGGATTCAGGTATCTCCAGTTTGTTGATATGGGAACACAGAGCTAATACTCCCAGGAACTACCTGTGGTGTGCCATAAAGGATCTTGTAATTTCTGCTTTTTGGTAAAAATCATGAACATTTGAACTTCTTTTCTAATCTCTTCCATGACACACTGATGGTTCAAGAGTGTATTTCTCAGCCTCCAGCTGTTACAGGATTTTCTTGGGTGGCTTTTGTTATTGAATTGTAATTTTATTTCCTTGTTGTCAGAGAATGCAGTAGAATAATTTCAATATTTCTAAGTGTGAATAAATTTGCTTTGCAACCTAAAAGTGGTCTATTTTGGAGAATGTTCCATGTGTTGCTAAGAAGAACATGTATTCTGATGCTACTGTGTGAAATATTTGGTAGAAATCTGTTCAGTCTAGTTGATCTTTGCAGTAGATTAGATCTGAGGTTTCTCTATTGAGTGTCTGCTGGGGTGATCTATCCAGCATGGAGGGTGGTGTGTTAAAGTTCCCAACAATTAATGTCTTTGGATATATGTGACATTTTAGGGAAATTAATGTTTCTTGGAAAATTCGGGTGCTCCTTTATTTTATGAATGGATATTTAGGATTGTAATATCCTTCTGAAGGAAAGATCCCTTAATTAGCATGTAATGACCTTCTTATTCTTTCTTGCTAATTTTAATTTGAAGTATATTTTATCTTATATCAGGGTTGCAAGTCCCACTGCTTATGGGGACCATTTGTTTGATAGATTTTCTTCCAGCCTTTCATTTTCAGAGTATTTGATTTTGTGAGAAATATGTGTCTTTTGAAGACAGTAGAGAGAAAGATCTTGTTTTTGATCCAAATAGAAATTCTATATTAATTAATTGGATAGTTAAGCCCATTAATATTGTGAGTTGGGATTGAGAGGTGTTTGGTAGTTTCTGTCAGGTGATCCACTTTCTTGGGGGCTGTGTCAACTGGGTTTGGTCAGATTTAAGGGCTTCAATGTTTCGTTGGAGCTTTGTTTTAGATCTTGTATGGACTTCATTACCTCCTAAATTTCACTTCAGTTTTCCTTCTCAACTCCCTTAGTTGATTGGTTATACTTTCATTGGACTCCATTTCCATCTGCTGGGCTTCATTCAGAATGCCTTTTGTAGCCTCTATGGATTCTTACCGCTGTTTGTGGACTCCAGGAATGCCTCTATTAGTTTGTGTTTATTCCTATCCACTTACACAATTCCTCAATTAATCTTTGATTAGCCTCATCAGGCTCATGAATTTTCCTATCTCACACGTTTAGTTATCATGCTTATACAGGGTCCTTTGCAGGTGTTCAATCCTTTTGATCAACATTTTTATCAGTTATCTTTTTATCAATGTTGTATACCATTTGGGGACCTCTCCTGTGGATTATTAACTGCTTTGTTGCCTGAATTATGAGTAGGAGTTGAGAACACCTGGAGTTGCCATTTTTCTTGTGTTTCTCCATTTTTTTCTGCCGATTTGGGTATTAAAGCAAAACCAATATAAATGGTTTGGGAACTCTATTTTAAGGCAATCAACATCCAGGGTTCTGTAGTTGCAGAGATTGTTTGAAACAAAATGAATACATGTATAATCTAGTTCAGTAGATACAATCTAGTTCAACAACAAACAATTAGGAACTAAGAAAAACAAAGGAGTCAGAAGACCAGAAATTAATAGGTTTAGGGAAAATTGTGAGGGGAAAATAAGATTAGACAAAGTGGAGATGGAAAGGGAGAAAGGGAATGTAACCAAGACATATATGCAGAGAGAGGCAAAGGATAGAAAAAGAAGAGAGATACAAAGGAATAATGAAAAAATTAAAAGTAAAACAAAAAATTATATAAATATGTCCAACAATAGCAAGAAAGAAAAACCATTTGAGTCCATACCTTGCTCATATAATTGTAGCCCGTCTGTACAGTATTTTCACAATTAAAAAATGTTCTTAATAAAAAATAAAGACATTGGAACGTGAAAAAATTATATGTATAAAGAAATAATACCATAATTAAAGGACTTATGGCTGAGAGTTTGTGAATTGAATGATTAATATCTGAATTAATCATGTGCACACAATGAAGGAAATGGTATAAGATGTTTGTTTATCTGGGAATGAATAGAACAGCAATTATTTAAAGCCAAAAAATCAAAAAGCACCAATAGGAAAATGTAAAAAGATAACTAAAAAGCTCAGTAAAAATGATGAAAAAAGTGGAAGGAAATTTAATGTTAAAAAAATTAGATAGATTTTTTTTGGAGGGGATATTGTTTCTCTAAGAGGTCATACCAGGTTTAGGAAATCACAATGTGCTTCTGATATAACAATGGCAATGTGATGCCACAATGGGTTTGTCATGCCACTGTGATGATGCAGTGACAATGTCTGTGAGTTCACAATGTATTTTTAGTATCAATAAGTATATGAATTCACACAGAGGCCATGATGTCTTCAAATTCATGTGCTGGCACTAGTGTGATGGAGTCCAAAAAGGTTTGTGATGTCACCATGTGAGACAATGATCATGAAACCTGGCAGTGTGTTATCAGTGTTGTCATGATATCTCAGTGGATTTCTGATATCACATAGGCAGCATGTCACAAAAGTTATGAGGAGAGACAGGATTGTGATGTCACAGTGTGTTAGTTGTAACACAATTGCACTGTGCTATCACAATAGTTTTGATTTCACTGCATTTCTGATATCAAAACACATTCCAAATTTGAAGTAGAATGAAATTACAGAATAAGCATCATAATGACACTGTGATGTCAGAATACAATAATGTCATTGTAGTTTTTTGATGTCCCAATCAGCTGATTGTGTCATAACAATAATGTGATGTTATACTGATGATGATGACACAATGGATTGTGATGTTAACATGGAATGTCTTCTCTCAATTATCATTAGATCACAAAGAGGATAATGGTAAAGATAGGGATTGTGATGTCACAAAGACAATGTGTTTTTCCAAATAAGCTAACAGTTCATAGTAAGTTTGCAGTTTTCCAATGTGATTGTGAAAGCACAATGACAATGTGATTTCACAATGTGTTTGAGATGGTACAATATTGACACAACTGGGATATCAAAAAGTAATTGTGATATAACAATGGTTATGGGGATAAAATGGTTTTCTGTTATCAACCCACATGGAAATGTGAAATGGAATGAAATCACAAAATATGCATTCTCAGTGTGCCTATCACAATTGTCTGATGATATCATATGAACAATTTGATGTCACTCTGGAGATGATGCCACAAAGGGTTTGTGATGATACAATTTAAAATGTGATCTTAATATTCCATTCAAAATGAAAATATGGATACACAGACCATGAAGTCACAAAGACCATGTGTTTTTTTTTCAAAGATGCTAGGAGGTCAAAATAGGTTTGGTGTGTCACAATGTGATCATGATGTCACAATGTCAGTGTGATTTCACCATAGGTTTGTGAGTGATGATGAACTCACATTGGGTTAGTGATGTCTCAATAAGTTGGTAATATCACAATGACATTTCCAATATCAATATCACAATGACAATGTCATAACTGAAACATTATAATGCATAAAACAGGTGATCAGATTATGAGTTGAAAAAAGTCCTATCACAATGAAAGCTTCTCAAGGAAGCCCCAGATTACCTCCCAAGAAAGTCCCAGATGGCTTCCCAAGGAAGCATCAGATGACTGCAGAGGAGGTCAGAGATCTCCTCTCAATAACATGCCAGATGACTTCTCTAGGAGGACCCAGATCTCTTCCCAAGGAAGCACAAATGACCTCTCAGGGAGGTCCCAGATGGCATCTCAAGGAAGCCACAAATGACCTCCAGAAAGGTCCCCAAAACAGGCTATCATTCTTACCAAGACTCAACCCTAGAGGTTTCATAAATGAATCTTTTCAATGTTGGCCCTTAAGAAACAAGCATCCAAGGGAGGCTCTCAGTTCTCAGGTCTGAGAAACTCACCTAAGAAGGGGTTTTCCAAGGTCAAGGCCCAAATCTATTTCACTGAAGCCTCAAAAAATAATAACCTCTAAAGCACAAAACAATGCATAGAGGCACATTTAATATAATAAATTTATTTACACAAAAAGGGCCTAAGACTTTCTAATTGTGTGCTGGATAGACAGGGCAGCCTTGATCAACAAACCTCTGACCTCCATTGGGCAGCCCCACCCTTTGTTAATTGGTCTGCAAACCACCATCCCCCACAATTATGATCTCCAAATCTCCATACTTCAAAGGGCAAGGCTTTTTACTTTTCCCTTCCTCCCCCCGTCTCCACTGACTTGTCCTTTCTTCCAAGGTCTTTCCCTTTTTCCCTTCTACCATTTCCTTCTTCTCATCAAGACTTTCCACATGCCACAGTTTTGTCCTGTTCTGCCCTGGTGGCCAGTTACCATCCTTCCTTACTGTTCATCTTCAATTCCTCTCCTCCCAGGTCTTTCCCCTCCTGCTGTCTCACCTTGTCCTTCCTTCCACGTATTTCCCCTCATTCCATCCCACTCACTTGCTTGGAACACATAGTCTGTACACCTACCCAACTCCAACCTGTCTCCTTTCTAGCATATTTCAACGTTCACTTCCAAAACTGCCCACTGCCCAATCACTACTTGACAGCTAACCATGTGGAGCTTGATATCCCACCCCTTCCAGAAGAATGCCCATCTCCCTGTAGCAACCTGCCCTGCACCCTTCAGACCGCTGGACCACATGATCATGATTATTGTCAGTTTCTGAAGAATTTAGGGACTCCCTTGTTTATTATGGTGTACTAGAATGTATTGAATTTGGACATGTCATTGTGATATTACAAACTTGCTGTGATATCACTAACCCATTAGCATCTCACCAAAACTGACCTCACAAACCCATTGTGACACCACAATTAAATTGTGACATTCCAAACCTAATATGACCTCTTAGCAACTTTGAAAACAAATACATGTTCTTTGTGACATCATAGTCCCTTTGTTTACCCATATATTCATTGTGAACTAAGGACAATTGTGCTCAGACATGTGACTGCAATATCACAAAAGTTTTGTGACATCATCATCAGTGCCAAATCACATCATTATGACATCATTAGCTCATTGTCACATTGCCAAACTGCAATGAGATCATAGTATTATGACATCACATTGTCATTGTGAGATTATAGAAAAATTGGGAATGCTTATTGTGTAATTTCATTCTGTTTCAAATGTGGCATATTGCTTTATATTAGAAATCCATTGTGACCTCATAACCATTGTGACATCAAAATCTCTTTGTGACATTAGAAACCATTTTGCTATCACTAAGACAATGTGATGTTATAAACCTGTCCTGTCCTCATATCTTTGTTCGGATGATTCCATTATGACACCATAGGCCCTTTGTGAGCTCATAATCTGTTTTCAATCTCATAATATTGCTGATAAGATATGTGATTTCAAAAATCCACGCTAACATCATGACTACTGTGACTCCACACTGTCAGACATCATGACCCCTGTGCCATCTAGTCATCACACAATTGTTAGGAGTTCTGCACATTTGTGACAACACATGCCATCAGAGTCCATCTTTGAAATCATATACTAATTGTGAATTAATGAAAATTGAGATCCAGCATGCCATTGTGACATCAATCCATTGTTTTATCACAAACCTATTGTAACTTCATCACAATTAGAGCATCACTAACTCATTGTGACATAAAAACATTATTATAAACTAATATTTTGACATGACCCAGCCATCTGATATCAGTGTCGTTCTGTGATTTCATGAATTATAAACTTATAATCTTCTAAAAATTCATGTGCATTCGGATTTCAAGGCCCTTCTGGGAACTTATATCCCTCATAGCAATTGAATTTGTACATGTAATTGTGATATTACAAAATTATTTGTGATATCACAAACCAATTTTGACTTCACATTGCTGTTATGACATCATGATCCATTGTAATAACCTATTATGACCTATTAACACCTGTAAAGAAACAAATATCCTTTGTGACATCACAGTCTCTTTGCATATCCTTATTCTCCTTGTAAACTATTGAAAATTGTGATTATACCTTCCATTGTAAACTCAAATTTCCTTTGTGACACCATTTTGAGATCATATTGTCATATTTACACCATCAACTCATTGTTACATCACTAAACTACGATGACATCATGCATTAGGAATTCCTATTATGTGAGTTCTTTCTATTTCAAATGTGACATATGTGTTGAAATGAGAAACCCATTGTGACGTCATAACCATTGTGAAATTACAATGCTATGTGAAATCATTTTGCCATTGGATCACTAAAACACTGTGACATCACAAACCTGCCCTGTCCACATAACTTATGTGACATGCTGCCATTTCTATTTTGTATGCCATTTTTGAGCTCATGATATGTTTTTGACCTTGTAATAATTCAGGTATGACATGTGATAGGAGAAACGTACCGTGACATTATGACCACTGTGATATCACACTGCCAGATATTATGACCACTTTTGTCACACTGTGACATCACAAACCTGTTTGGACTTCATCACATTTGTGACAACCCATCCCTTTGAAGACATCACCATCCCTTTTTGAACCCATGTCCTCATTTAGAGTTAAGGATAATAGAGATCCACCATGCCATTGTGACATCATTAACCCATTGTGATCTAACAAAACTGTTGTGACCTATTATAACCATCATGGATCACCAGTTAATTGTGTCTTCAAAACATTTCTGTGACATGATATTGTGACATCACATTTCCATTATGTGATCACTGTCCTATTGTGTTTTCACCATTCTATTTTGATTTCATAACATTTTAGAAAATCCATGGTATTTGGGACTTCAATCTCTTTCTGTGGACTAGTATCCTCATTGTGAAAATCTCAATTGATATTGGACATGAGATGATCATATTCCAAACTCATGGTGACACCACTCTTCCATCGTGACCTCATTACCACTGTGACATTACAAACCCACTGTGAGATCACATTATTATTGTGATATCACTATCACATTGTAATATCCCAAACCTAGCTTTACATCTTAGCACCTTCGAAACTACTCAGAGCCTTTGTGACATCACAGTCCCTTTGTGTACCATATCCTCTTATGATCCTAGGACAATTGATATCAGACATGCCTTTTAACATCACATACTCTTTGGAACCTCATCACCAGTGTGACATTACATTGTCATTATGAAACTATCAGCTTTTAGTGATATCACCAAAGTATAATGAATCCATAGCATCATGACATCACATTATCATATCGATACCTCTGTGAATCCACTTCCCCAAACTAACCAAGTGAGGAAATGTGCATACACAATCTCTCCATGTGTTCAAGCTTTCCAGCATTTACCTGTTGGAAAATTCCTACATACATTACATATGCTTGTCAGGCTGAAGACTGTTTTAGGCATAGGCCTGGGACAATTTACCAGGGTGCCTGATAAACACATATAAACAGAATGCTTGAGCCTATAACCATTTTACAGAAATTCAGTGTCCACACTTGCACACGTATCACTATTTTTTCCTTCCTCTTTCAATTGTAATGATTAGTAGCTGTAGACACCTCACTGGGTTTAGAGTGGTCTCCCAAGCTACCTGATCAGCTCCGTTGTTTATCTGAACCTCAGGGATCTCTATTTTCTTTAACTCCTGTTTAGTACTCTCAAACTCATACTGGAACTTGGAATCTTCTTCCCTTCTATCCTCCTCCTTTTCTCTGAAGCTAGCTATCATCATCCCAATCTCCATCTAAAAGTCCTCCTTATCCTGCAAATGTTCTGCCAGGTTACAGCTGCTCCTTCTCACATCTCTGACTGCTCTTCAACTTCTCCTTTAAGTTTGCAATGGTACTATTAAGAGGGTTTTTTTTCCACCTCCAAATGTTCCATTGAGACCTGCTTCTTCTGTATTAAATTTATGGTGAGATCTTGACAGTCTGACTTTTCCTATAATAGCTTCTTTATTTTTCACTTCAGTGTGACAGATCTTTCAACTGTTTAGCTCTGTTTTTCTGCCTAATGCTCTTTGCCTTTACTGGGCCCTCCCCATCAGAGCATGCCTGTCAATTAACTCTTTCTGAAGAGTAACAATCTCTTTCTTTCTCCTGGTAGTTTGATCTTCAATTTTCATAGCCTCTTCTTTTATGACATGGCTCCTCTGTGTCTGCCACATCAGTTGCTCTTTCTGTTCTTTCTCTGTTGAATTTCAGCTCACATGCTTCAAAGCTTAAAATTACTATGTACATTCTTTTATGTCCAGCTCCTTTCTCTGGGCCTTGATTTCCATGTGTCAGGATATTCTCCTGCTCTACCTTGTACTCAGCAAGGATGTTAGCCTTGGCATACTGTGCCTTCTTCAGCCTCTGAACTGTGGTCCCCCTTTGTTCCTAAACTTGGGAATGCTATATCAACAGCAATGTTTAACCAAAATCTGTACAGTCCCTGCAGTCTTTGCAACATGTTCTTTGGCTTATACTTTGGTAGCCAAGGCCCACTGGCCTCCTGAGAAAAACTCCACACACTCTTTCTTGCCAGGACCGCTAGTCTGGTTAAAAAGCATCGTGGTCCTGAATTTGAAGCCATTGGAAAGAACCTTACTTGGTGTTGCTAATTACACCATCAGCTATTAATGCTGCAGGAAAACAGTATTGGATCCATCACTCTCAAGTGAAACAGACAGTGGAACAATATCCAGAGAAGGCTGCATGATGTACAGTTCAGAGACACTCAAAGAATCCATTAGGGATAATACTTACCAAGTTAATTAGCGCTAACTAGTGTGTTTCTATGGTTTCCTCCTCATTATCTGTTATATTTCTATTTTAAGTCTGTTGAGGGCAGGGGAGAGAAAGGAAAGATTAGGATTTCGCCCAGAAGGAACCAGTGATTTGATTGGCCATGAAAAACAGTGGGAAATATACTAACCGGCGGGGCCCCAATGGTCATCAGGGCCCAATAATCAGTGTAACCTCTTGGTCTGGTATACTGAAATGGACAAGGCATTCCACCAAATGGGACAGAGCATCCTGCTGGAGGGGATAGTGTGTCAAGCCCGACATGCTGAGCTGTCAAACAGTGATTGAGCAGTATGCAGTTTGAGATGGTTGAAAATTGTAAGGCAGGAGAGCCATTGGTGTGACAACCTATCTATAGGCCTTGTGTTCAGAACAATAGACCAGGAGAGAAAGAGGAGAAAGACCTGAGAGGAAGAAAGTGGTGAGACAGCAGGAGGAGAAAGCCCTGGGAGGAGAGGGAGATGAGGGAGAGTAGGAGAAGAAGGATGACAATTGGCCACTGGGGCAAAGCAGGATAAGCATGTGGAGGGTGGAGGGGCCTGAACAGAAGGAAGTGGTGGAAGGCGAAAGGGGAAGAACCTGGAAGATAAAACAGGTGTTGAGAAAATGTGGAAGGAAGGGAAAAGGACAAAGCCTTGCCCCTTGAAGTTTGGAGCTTTGGAGATCTTAATATGGAGGAGCATGTGTTTTTCAGACCAATTAATAAAGGGCAGGGCTGCCCATCGGTGGTCTGAGGTGGTTGAGGCTGCTCATGTCTCTGGGCATCTAATCCAGTCCAAGGTAGTTGAAGGTCTTTTTCTAGTGTAAATAAATTTGTTTATTATCTTAAATGTGTCTTGAAGGATTGTCTTGATTTTATGGGTCATAATATACAAGTTCATATGGAGCTGAAAGCCCCAAAGCCTACGAATTTTCTAAAATGTTATAAAGTTATAATGTTTGTGAAAACCCAATGGAACAGTAATATCACAATAGCAATGTGATATATCATGTCATGATTATGTATTGTCACAATTTTTGTTGATGCTATATGTTGATGATGACACAATAGTATTTTGATTTCCCAATGGGTTGTCTAACTGCCAATGAGTGTATGAGTTCAGAAAGGGATTGTGAGGTCTCCAAAGGCAAGTATTAGCAGCAATGTGATGAATTCCTAACAAGTTTATGATAGTCAAAATGTGGCAAAATGGTCATGACCTCTGACAATGTTATGTCACAATTTTCATGATGCCACAGTGTTTTTCTATCACATGTCATAACAATATTATGTGGTTGAAAACAGATTATGAACTCACAAAGGATCTAAATATCACACCAGAAGCATTTCAAATTATGAGAAGGGGATAAGCTCATGATGTCACTCTGGTGATGATGTCACTAAGGATTTCTGATGTTCCAATGGAAGGTCTGTTAATTGTCCTTTGTCCACAATGAGGATATAATTAAAGGTACTTTGATGCTACAAATGAGGCCTTGTGTTATTTTTTTCAATTGTTCTGAAGGGTTATAACAGGTTGGGATGTCACAATGTGACAATGATGTCACAGCAGCAATGTGATGTCACAATGCTTTTGTGATGACACAGTGGTAATGAAGTTAGCAATAGTATAATGATGTGACCCACTTGTAATATTCCAATCACAGGTCTGATTTCAATTGCTATTTTACGATGTGGATATGTGCTCAAGGAAGGAGTTAGAAGTCCCAAAGCACATCAATTTTGTAACATTTGATGGGATTGTAATAGGTTTGTGAAAACAAAATGAGAAAATGCTATCAAAAAGGAAATGTGATGTCACAATTCCATGACATAATAATGTTTTTGTTGTTTTTTGTTGTTGTTATTTGTTTTTTTTGGGGGGGGGTCCATTCGTGGTGGCAAAACTCTGGTCCTGCGTGCTGTCCCTAACCTCTTCAGCTAAAGGCTAGTACTCTACCACTTGAGCCACAGCACCACTTCTGGCTTTTCTTTTTGCTTATTTGGTGCTGAGGAATCGAACCCAGGGCCTCAGGTATGCAAGACAAGCGCCCTATCACTGAGCCACCTTCCCAGACCCATAATAATGCTTTGATGTCATAAACAGTTGTTGATGCCATAATTGTGATGAGGTCACAACAGGTTTGTGAGGTCACAATGGGATGCTGAAGTCAAAATGGCATGGTTCATTTCAATTGTCATTTATTCACAATGAATATATGAGTTCCCAAAGGGATTGTGATATTTCCAAACGCATGTCTCCACACAAATCCAATGAAGTCCAAAGACGCTTGTGATGTCACTATGTGACACAATGTTCATGAGGTCTGGGAGTGTGATGTTACAGTGGTCATGCTGTCACAGTGGTTTTCTGATATGATATGTCATACATGAAATATTAGGAAGTTGAAAACAGATTATGAGCTCAAAAATGGCCTAAGATATCACAATGGTAACATTTTACAAAATTATGAAGAAGTCTGTAATGTCACAATGGATATGTGGTTGCAATGGGTTTCTCATAACAAGACACATGTCACATTTGAATTAAAAGGAATTCATATGATAAACATTCATATTGGATATATGATGTAACAATGCATATGTGATGTCATTATACTATTATGACATTGTAGTATTGTGAGACCAATATGATCTGATGGTGTCACACCAGCAATGTGATGTGAAAAAGGTGATGATGTCAAGAAGGGTTTGTGATGTTACCATGGCATATCTGATCTTAATTGTCATTAGTTCACAATGAGGATATGGGTAGAAAAAGGAATTGTGATGTATTTATTGTATTCATTCTTGTATTTACACTTGTATTTATTCAAAGGAACTTAGAAGAAATCATATGCTAAGAAGTAATCATGATATGATATTGTGATATCACCCTATTGTGATAATACTGTCCCATTGGGTTTTGACAAAACTATAATCGTCAAAATGTGATTATGATTTCAAAATGGCAATGTGATGTCATAATGGGTTTGTTATATGACTGAGGTGATGAAGTCAAATTATGTTTGTAATTTTTAAAAGTGACATTGAAATATCACAAGCAATTCTTCAATTTTATTTGCTCCTAGTGTAGGAGTTCAGGAGTTCAAGAAAGAGCTGGGAGTCCCAAAGGCCAGGAATTTTCTAAAATATTATGAGAACATACTAGGATTGTGAAGACACAAGGGGACAGTTATATCATAATGGCAATGTGATGTAAAAAGATGATATAATAAAGTTTTAATGTCACAATTAGTTGGTGATGCCACAATCGTGTGGAAATACAATACATTTATGAAGCCACAATTGCCTGTTGATGTCACAATGGAATGCCAAAACTGAATTGTCATTAAGGCACAATGAGTATATATGTTCACAAAAGGGCTGTGATGTCTCCAAAGTCATGGGTTGTATGCAAACTTATGAAATCATAACTTACTTCAATAAGTATTTTATTGTAAAGATGCTGTCCAAAGAGATTTATTTTATTTATTTATTTATTTATTCATTTATTTATTTATTTATTTATATATACTGTGAAAATTCTTTACACATGTGTTACAATTACATGGGCAAGGTAATGTGTACATTTCTTATCAAGCATTATTGCTTCCTCCTTTGTTTCCACTTCCCAACCATTCCCATTTCTCACCCGCACACCTGACTGTGCTCTCCCACCCTGTTACCCCTTCCTCACCTCCCACCCCCACCCCCACCCCAGGCCAAAGTTGTAAAGTTGATTTTTCAAAATAAAATCTTGTACAACTCGTTGCAGAAAAAAATCTTATAAATGTTTTAGAAACAATTTCATGAAAGAAAAAATACATATGCGTCATTATCTTGGGCTTCATTTTGCCTAACACAAACTTATCTGACCGTTTTTGCTTGTCTCAGAAATATACTAGCTATTGCAAATAAGGGAAACCATGGGACCTATGGTTTTTGGGCCTCGATTACTTCACTTGATATAATTTATTCCAAGTATATCAATTTCCTAACATATGGGGCAATGACATTCTTTCTAGAACCAAAACCACAATGAACCAAAGATGCTTGAGTTACATGAGTAAGATAATGAGTACACTGTCTATGAAGAATTACTACTATAATATATATTATATATTATATTTTGTATATATTATATATTCCATATAATATAATATAATATATAATCAATGTTACATACATATATATATTTATACCTATATAATAAATACTATATAGGTATATATGTAATATACTATATATTACATAAATAGATAATACATTTTATATAATATAATGTATAATACATATAATATGCAAATATACATATATTACATATTTCATATATAACATATAGATATACTATCATATATTGATATATATTAATATATAGGTATATCTACATATATACATATAAAATATAAGTATATAAAGGTAGGTATATATATATACTATATTTATATATACAGATATATACTTATAAAATATAGGTATACATACATCGGTATATATAGGTATATATATATATAGGCATATATATACATATATATACGTATATATACTTATATACACATATATAAACATATGTTATATGTATTTATATATAATATATATACCAACATGTTATATATGCCTATATATATATAAATATGATATATATATATCTATATATTATATGTGTATATCCGTATATATACCTATATATTGTATATTATATGTTTATATACATATATATGTATGTACATATAAATGATACATAATATGTATTATATTTAAATATAATATTATATTATGTATTTTATGTACAGTAATATAATATATAATATACATTTTATATATAAAATATATGTATATATACAAATATAATATGATTATATATACAAATATACATAGAAATATATTATATATTATAAATACAATATATAATATATGATGTATATTATATATACAATATATACACTATATACATATCTATATACAAATAATGTATATAATATGTGTATATATGCATTTATATACATACTTGTACATATATATGTCTATATGTACATACATATATATGTTTATACAATTGAAATATATATATAACATATTATATTCTCCTGTCTCTCTCTCTCTATATATATATATATTTATCATATTTTCTTGATCAATTCATCTACTAGGGATTGTGCTTGTTTCCAAATCTTAGCTATGGTGAATAATACTGTGATAATTATTCTTATGCTGATAACTTTTTTATGGCCTTGTTTGTGATCATTTGTGCCAATGGCCAAAAATGAAATTGCTGGATCATACATGAGCTCTATGCATATTTCTTTGAGTAGCTTCCATACTGCTTTCAAAGGTGGTTGAACAAGTTAACACAGCCATCAAAAATGCACTTGCTTCCCATCTGAACACATCCCCTCCAGGAGCTTTTGTTATTAGATTTCTAGATTATAGTCATTTTAACTGAGGTGATGTGGAATGTCAATGTTGTCTTGATTGGCATATCTTATGTCTTTTATGGCTAGAGAAGTTGAGCATTTCTTCATGTGTCTATTGGCTATTCTTATTTCAACTTCAGTCTCTCTTGAAGTTTTTTTAAGTAAGTTTTTTTTTATTGTAAGAATATTATATATATCTTAGCTATGGTAAATAATGCTGCAATAAACATAGTTGTGCTGGTAGATTTAGTATTGTCTTGATGGTGTTCATTTGGGTAAATGCCCAAAAGTTGGATTGGGAGCTCAATATGGGTCATAGGGGAGCTCTATATGGTGTCTTTTGAGGAACTTCCATACTGCTTTCCAAAGTAGATGCCCTTCAGTAGATGAATGGATCAAAAAATTATGGTATTTATAAAGAATGGCATACTCTGCCTCCATCATAAAGAATGACATTGCCTCACTAACTAGGAAATGGAAAGACATGGAAAAAATTATTTTAAATGAAGTAAGCCAGACCCAAAGAAAAATAGGTCCCATGTTTTCCCATACTTCAAAACCAAGGATATGTCTCAAACAAGCAGAAACGGTCAGATAAGTTGATATTAGGCGAAATGAATCCTAAGATAAGGACCAAAATGTTTTTTTCTTTCTTGCTATTGTTTCTAACATATTTATAGATATTTCTATGTTGTTTTGTTGATCACTTCCCGATGGTATAACCTCTGTTTTCACAGTATGTGATGTTAGTATAATTTGTGGAGTGGAAGGGAAAACTGAATTGATTAAATTGGGATACACGTGAGCCGTTGTATTTTTTGTTTTTATATTTTAGTTTTTATTCATTTTTTATTTTTATATTTTATTTTTATTTTTATTTTTTTGGTCTGGTCATGGGGCCAGAAGTCTGGGCCTGGGCGCTGTCTCTCAGCTCTTCAGCTCAAGGCTAGCGCTTTACCACTTGAGCCACGGTGCCACTTCCGGCTTTTTTCTTTTTGCTTACGTGGTGCTGAGAAATCGTACACAGGGCCTTTTGCATGCAAGCCAAGCACTCTACCACTGAGCCACCTTCCCAGCCAGGTGGACCCATTGTATCAACGAGCCCTAAAATAGCTCCTATTCCTTTCTGTAATGTTCTCAATGTGTGTGCTTTCATAGTGAAGTCTTTGATCCATTTGGAGTTGATTCTGGTACAGTGTCATATGTAAGAATTTAGCATTAGTTTTTTTGTTTAACATATTTGAAAAGCAGTATTTACTGAAGGGGCTGTCTTTCTTCCAGTTCGATTCCACTGAATCTCAGGTCTATTCTTCTGCCAGGAAAAAGCTGTTTTGTTTACTATGGCTTTGTAGTGGAGTGTGCAACTTGGTATTGACATTCTTCCAGCACTGTTCTTTCTGCTAAAGATTGCTTTTGTTATTTAGGGTTGCATGTGAATTTTTGGGTTGCTTCTTCTATTTCATTGATAAATGAGGTTGAAATGTTGATATTGCATTAAATTTGTAGATAGCCTTTGGCAGAATTGTTAAATTATTGGTTTCAAATCTTTCCAATTTGTTGATGTATGGACTCAGAACTATAAACTTTAAACTATAAACTTTGCTCTGTCCCAGAGGAGCTGGTAATTTGTGTGTTCATTTTTGCTAAATATCATGAGCATTTGAATGTCCATTCTAATGTATTCCATGATCCACTGGTGGCTCAACAAGGTGTTGTTCAGCCTCCAGGTGTTACAGGATTTTCTGGGTTGCTTTTGGTGTTGAATTCTGCTTTTATTCCCATATGGTTTGAGAGAATGCAGGGGATAATTTCAATTTTCTGAATTTGGACAAATTTTCTTTGTGACCTAAAATGTGATTTATTTTGGAGAATGTTCCATGAGCTGCTGAGAAGAATGTGTATTCTGATGCTGCTGGGTGTTTTATTCTGTACATGTCTGTTAAGTCTAGTTGATCTATAGAGTTATTTATATCTGAGTTTTCTCTCTTGAGTTTTTGCTGTGTTGTTCTATCCAGCTGGGATAGTGGTGAGTTAAAATCCCCAATAATTAATGTCTTTTGATCTATATGAGATTTTAGGGAAAGTAGTGTTCCTTGATTAAATTTGGTCCTCTGGTTTTTCGTGAGTAGGTATTTAGAATTGTAATATACTTCTGAAAGAGAGATCCCTTAATGCATATGTAATGATATTATTTATCTCTCCTTTCTATTTTTTACTTGAAATCTATTTTATCTGATTTTAGGATTTCAACTCCTGTTTATGGTGGTTGTTTGCTTGCTAGACTTACTCCATCCTTCCATTTTCACAAGATGTTTGTTTTTGTGGACAAGGTGTTTTTCTTGAAATTATTTTTTTATCCACCTAGACAATCTATGTTGCTTATTGGAGAGCTGATTGAATTTACTATTGAGAATTAGGACTGAGGTGTTTGATAGTTCCTGCCATGGTATCCATCTTCTTGAGGTATGTGCCAACTTGGTTCTTCCTATGATTCTTCGACTCTCTGTTCAGGGGCTGCTTGTTGGCCTTTATTGTTCTCTTGCTGGTTTTCTATATGTAGTATACATTTAAGTGTCTTTTATAATGCTATTTGGTGGAGATATATGGTTTCAATATTTCTTAGGTCTGAAAGATTTTTATTTGTCCCGCTATTATGAAGGTGAATTTAGCTGAGTGGAGTATTCTGGGTTCATACTTGCTTGTCTTTAGGATGTGGCATGCTCATTCCAGGCCCTTTTACTTTCATTGACTCTGCTGATAATTCTGAAATTATTCTGATTGTTTTCCCTTTATAGGTGATTAATTTTTCTCCCTAAATTTCTTAAGCATCCTTTCCGTTGTCTCAATTGATCCTGTGTGGATTACAATGTGACAGTTGGATGTTCTATTCTGGTCTATCTGAAGTTCTAAATTCTACTTTTATGTCGGAATGGTCCTATCTTTTTGCAAGTTTGGGAAGTTCTCTGCTAGGATCCTGTTAACTAAATGTCATAGACATTTCACTTCTGTCTCTTGGCCATACTCTACACACAGTAGCCTTAAATAAGGCTTTTTTGAGGTCTCTTCTAACTATTGAATAGATCTATCATATTTCTTTTTTTTATATTATATTTTATTTGAGAACATACTGTACAGAGGGGCTACAATTACATGGGCAGGATAATGCATACATTTCTTCCCAAGCATTGCAGCCTCCTCCTTTGTTAACCCTTCACCTCCCTTCCCAGCCTACCCCTCCCCCCACCCAATTATACTCCCCCCCCCCGACATTGTAAAGCTGGTTTTGACATGACATTTTGTACTTCTCATTGTTGCAACAGGTCCACCTGAATCCTTAAACGACTTGTTTGCCCCCATCTCCTCCACATGTTATACTGACATCAAATATAGTGAAAGCGGGGGTTACACTGTGGGGGAGGGACATACAAAGCAACAAAGAAATAATCTTATAAATGCGTTAGAAACATATGCATGAAAGAAATGAAAACATTAAAATACATATTTAAGGGTTCATTTTCCTAACATCACATTATCTGACCTTTTCCGCTTGACTCATACCTATACTAGATATTGCAAATAAGGGAAACCATGGGACCTATGCTTCTTTGGGCCTGGCTTACTTCACTTAATATAATTTGTTCCAAGTTTTTCGATTTCCTAACAAATGGGGCAATGTCATTCTTTCTGATGGAGGCATAGAATTCCATTGTGTATATATACCACATTTTC